>NC_091062.1:157568193-158866051 GCF_000393655.2 Nicotiana sylvestris
TGTCTGTGAGGGTTTTCTCAGCTCTCCTCCCTCATACACCAACTCAATCATGTGAGTCTCGTGGTGCGCTGGCAGTGGGTTCTGGGATGTTAGGAGCCTCCGGTATGTGGACCTCGATCTTATTGGTGTCAATCAGATCCTGTATGGCATGCCTCAATTTCCAACACTTTTCGGTATCATACCCCAGCATCCCTGAGCAGTATTCACAACTTATTGATCGATCCAAATTCTGGGGTGGGGGATTTGGTTCTCGAGTCTGGATAGGACTAACCAAACCCAATTGCCTCAATTTGTGGAATAAAGCGGTGTAGGTTTCTCCTAACTCTGTGAAAGTTCTGTGTTTCTGCAGCCTGTCATTCCTAGCATATGGATTTCCCCGAAAGCCTGCCCCTGGAGGGTTTCTATACCCCCTTGGTGGAGGATAGGTGTTTTGTGGTGCATATGTATTCTGGGGAGCCGGTGCGCGCCATTGCGGGCGGACCGGAGGCTGAGTGTATGTCTGGGCCTGGTGTACGGAACAATGTGGTTCTCGAGGCGGATAGCAATGTTGTGGTAGGTTGTATGGGTAGTTTGGCCTGTGAGGTCTGGGTTGGTTGTAGTGTGGCTTGCCAGCCCTGGACCAACTTCCTGTCTCGATCGTGGAAATTTCTTCTTTCTTTCTTCTTCCCAGCGCACCTCCCGTGCCGCTCTGAATAGTCTGGGTCGTGGCCTTGAGTGCCGAATAATTCAAGATTTTGTCAGACCTCAGACCTTCTTCTATCATGACCCCTATATTCACTACCTCGTTGAAGGATTTTCCAACTGTCGTCGCCAAGTGACCAAAGTAGGTTGGATCCAATGTTTGCAAGAAGTAATCTACCATCTCTCCCTCTCTCATGGGAGGATCGACTCTGGCCGCTTGCTCTCTCCAGCGGAACCCGTACTCGTGAAAACTTTCCCCGGGCTTCTTCCCGGTCCTCAATAACGTGAGACGGTCAGGGACTATCTCGAGATTGTATTGAAAATGACCTGCGAAAGCTTGCGCCAGATCATCCCAGGTGTACCATCTGCTGGAATCCTGCCTGGTATACCATTCTAGTGCAGATCCGCTCAGACTTTGGCCGAAATAAGCTATCAGCAGCTCATCTTTGCCGCCTGCCCCGCTCATTTTGCTACAGAATCCCCGCAAATGTGCTACGGGGTCACCGTGCCCTTCATATAAATCGAACTTAGGCATCTTGAAACCAGCCGGGAGTTGGACGTCCGGGAAAGGGCATAGATCTTTGTAAGCCACGCTGACTTGGTTGCCCAATCCGTGCAGGTTCCTGAAGGACTGCTCCAGGCTTTTGAACTTCCTCAATACCTCATCCTGTTCGGGGGTTTTAACTGGCTTTTCAATCTCTGCCGGTACCTCCAAGTGCGGGTTGTAGGTCTGTGGTTCAGGGGCATGGAATATGGGCTCAGGGGGATAGTATTGCGTATTGTGAGCCTGAAACAATGGCTCACTGGTCGTTCTTTGCAGGGTGGCTGACGTGTGTCCCACAAAAGTGGTAATATTTGGTGTTGGGAGAGGTTGATGGGGTAGTGGGGCTTGGGAATCATGGGGGCTTCTTTCCTGATGATAACGGGGATTCGGGAGGCTTGTTGAAGGGCCGGAGTGAGCGTATTCCGGCATGTGCCCCAGTGGCTCAGGGCTCTTTTGTGCTTTGGCTAGAGCCAGCTGCATTGCATTCATCTCTAGTCCCATCCTTTCAATCTTTTCCATCGCTTCTTTTAACAACTGGCTCATCGGCCTTTCTTCCTCGTTACTATTCTCTGAAGTAGTCATGCTTGTTGCTACTGGTCCTTTGGATCTGGTTTGGTAAGAGTGTGTTGCCAGAATTCTTTAACAACTAACTGTCTGGATTCAGACAACAACAAACTTTGTTAGCGTTAGAGCTTAACAGATTTGATCATAACACATAGAGGATGCAATGCTCCTAGGCAGTTAACCGTTTCTACATGCTTTGCTTCAAACAACATGCGTCATCCCGACTTGCTCATTTGTCCCTTTTAAAGTACTTTGGGAAACCATGCATTTTATTTTATTTTTGTATTTTCTTTTCTCTCTTTATTAAAAGCGGTCGAATCTTATGGGGATTGCCTACGTATCACGTCCCCGCGCGAATCAGACCAGGCGTAGTTCTGCCATAAAGTAAAGAAACACAAAATTCTTTTGGAGTCACTTAATTTCATTATCAAAACTTGCTATTACACATTACTTCAACCAACAGTACAGACTCCACAGTTTTTAACTTGATTTGACTAAAAGAAAAGAAAACAACATATGGGAAAGCAACGAAGCCAAATAAATAGGACTCGACCCAAGATTAATTTTCCAACTTAGGGGCCCACGAGGCATCATTCGGCCCTTTCGCGGCCCTAGGTGTAAGGTCTCTCTGCAAGCTTCTCAATTCATTCATGATCCGGTGGACGCAGCCCATGATGGAAACAAGGAGGGTAATCAGGACTTTGATGATTCCAGCCACCTTCAGATCTATATTTCTATTTTTTCGGGGAAACACCACAATGCCCAAGAATGCCACCATGAAAGCGAACCGCATATGCTCATTCGACTTTGCCAGATTTCCTCTACTGCAAACACCACTTTCCGGATCATTGAATCCTCCTACGTGCCCGTACCTCTGGTATATGAATTTCAGGGTAGAAAAACCTCTATCCAGTTCAGCTTATGGGACTCCCTTGCTTATCTTCAACAAATCCATGAATTTGTGTGAATTCACAGCTCTTGGAGCGATCAGGTATTTGTGTCTCAAACCTTCTGTGACATCCATGTAACCTGCCACTTCTTCTAAGGTTGGGGTGAGTTCAAAATCCGAAAAGCGGAATACGTTGTGGGCCGGGTCCCAAAATGTAACCAAAGCCTTTATGATGTTGCATCGGGGCCTGACATTCAACAGATTAGCCAGACCTCCCAGGTGCAGTTTGATCTTGTCTTGCTCTGACTTTTCCAAATCCTCCCACCATAATCGCACCTCCAGAGGGATTTTGCTCCTAACTGTTACTGGCAAACTTGGACTTATGCTCATTCTGCATGTTTATTGGGGGTGATTAAGCAAAGATCCAGACTTATACCAAATTGACACACCTCTTTCCTAGAAAAACGAAATTTGGTTGTTTCTGAAAAGCATGATGTCACCTTGACTATTTCAAAACTTTTGTTCTTTTGGACTGTACCTATTTTTTGAAAAAGTAAGTTGGGCCCGATGGGGGTTTCCTACGTATCTCACACCCTGCGAGAATCAAACTGACGTAGTTCGGGCGGAAAACATAAACCAAATTTTGGAAACCATATTTCTCATGACAAACTATTTTTCCTTTTCTGTTCAAAATAAAACAAAGACTGCATTTTTCCTTTTCTGCATTTTTTCCTTTTTAGGTCTAGACTGCATTTTTTTTAAAAACAAAAACTATTTTTTTTCTATTTTCTTTGGCTTTTAATAAAACAAATTAATAAGACACATTTTAACCGTTTTTTGGGTATTGGTTTTTCCAAAAATAATTAATTCCCTAACCGTTACTTCCTCTCTTTTTTTCTTCTTTTTCACAACATTCCCGATATTCAAAAGCCAGTCAGCATGCAAGTCTGAAACAAGTAAATGCATAAAGCAAATATGATGTAGCAGGATGGTCTTTTATTTTAGGTTGCTAGTCCTAGACGGACCCAACCCCTGTGTTGAGTCCCCTAAGTCAAATGCACATGATGCAAATAAGCGTTCCTACTAGGGATCCGGCATGAGGCTTTGTTACGCTATGTTTAAAACCTGAGTATTTGTCCTAGACCTGGCTTACCCGAGCGGACAACTCGAGCCGAGGATGGGAGCTGTGTACCGGTAACCAAAAGGCCATCCGGTTTTGCAACTCCTCCGAATCCTCGTTCTATTTTGGTATATGACGCTAACAGAAAGAAGCCACGACCAACGTGCACTCCTCAAGAGAGAGAAGAGAGGGGTTTCGGCACAGTTTATAAATACAATTCAGATAATATCAAAGCGGTAAAAACATCATTTTGCACATTTACGTTAAAACATATAATAAAATCAGATAATAAATAAAGCCAAATAATATCAATTATTCTAAGCTCGAATTCTTAACCCTGAACCATGGGTTCTGGGTTTAGACCAAGTCCCCAGCGGAGTCGCCAGAGCTGTCACACCTCCTTTTTACGTACCCGCGAGGGTGCAAAGGAGTTTTTTCCAATTAAAGGACAATCGAAACGGGATTTGTTTATTTATTTCAGAGTCGCCACTTGGGAGATTTAGGGTGTCCCAAGTCACCAATTTTAATCCCGAATCGAGGAAGAGAATGACTCCATATTACAGTCTGCGTACCAGAAATCCGGATAAGGAATTCTGTTAACCCGGGAGAAGGTGTTAGGCATTCCCGAGTTCCGTGGTTCTAGCACGGTCGCTCAACTGTTATATTTGGCTTGATTATCTGATTTTATACGAATATGAACTTATGTGCAAATTTTAACTTTTAACCGCTTTTATCATTTACTGTTATTTTTGTCAAGAATTGCAACGTTGTGAAAATGTATCTCGAAACCACGTTACAATCAATGTACCCGTGGTCGTCGACACACTTTGACTCCGTTGAGATTTGGATTTGGGTCACATCAATGTGCACCCGAGTTTAAGGAAATTAAATTATTAAAGGCGCGCCTAAAGCGACTAGCGTATTTATTTTGGGTAGGACCGTGGAATTTTACTAAACGGTCCATCCCGAAGCCTAAACAATTTTTAAAGCAATATTTATTGAGGGCCCCGCAATTTGTATTTTTATTTGGCGAGGCTCACCTCGTTCTTTATTTCTAATGAATTTGCAACGTCATGGACATGCATCTCGAACCACGTCACAGTCAATGTACCCGTGATTAGAGAGGCATTTCGAATCCGTCGAGATTTGGATTTGGGTCACATAAATGTGCACCCGAGTTTAAGAAGGTAAAGTTTATTAAAGCGTATCCTAAAGAGACTAACGTGTTGTCATTTTAGGAAGGTTGTGAGATTTGCTAAACAACCCGTCCGGGAAACTAAATGCTTCAATGATTTACATTTAACAAGGGCCCCGCATCTGCGTGTTTTGTTTATTTTCATCGAGGCTCATCTCGTTCTTATTTTAAAAGGACATCCTATAGCAACTACGTTTCTTGTCGTGTTCGTCTCTATCAATTGAAAACGGTAGACAGTCCTAATTAATTACATGATTGCGAGTTTATCTATAACAGAATTCCGAGTGCTTGCGCAAAATCAGAAAACATGGCCATGCACGTGGGCAGCTAATCGGTCATTATGGGCCCAAACCCAGCCAACATAGTATCGGCTGGGCCTGGGCCGCTGCCTTTCTGATGAAAGCCTGCTGGGTTCGTTTGATTCGGGCTCGACCTTCGTGAGGTTGAGAAGTGCAGACTTGCGCTGTTTATTTTAAAGCAATGGTTCGCCAATTATAAGGAGGCAATTTATCAAAAGGAAATGAAGTTAACTAACATGGACGGTTTTATGCATTTAAAGACATGTTAAACGCAATTAGATAAAGCCTAGGTACAACCTATTGCATTGGGAATACTTTTATCTATCAACCCATATATACAAACTAACATTCTATCACCACACATTGATATCTACTAGGCATGCAGGCTAGCTTCAGTATCTAGACAAGAAAGTAAGCTATTATACATTACATGAAGTTTAATATAACAGTCTATGTATGAAATAAACATCTTCAGCTCTTCTCTTTTATATTCATGCTCAACTTTCAAGTTACATTGACACTATTAATCGTGTACCTGGTATAGCAAAGAAAAAGAAGAAGGAGAATGGTCAGCTGAGTAGTATGCAGCAAATACAGCAACAGCAGATAAACACCAACAACACAGCAACAACAACCAGCCACAATGATGGAGCTCACAAGTGGTCGAGCAACAAACAAACAGTCCCAGAGGCAGAATGATGAACCAACAATATTTCCCAGAACAAAGAGGAACAACCAATAGTCGAGTACCAAACCAATGAACCCAGAAAAGAAAGATGAAACAACAGCAAACAGAGTATTCAATGCAGCAACACTACCAATTCAATAACCAGAAACAGCTCAACCAATGCAAACCAAGAACTTGGCCAAGACAGCTTGACCAATATGCACTCTTATACAACTTTCAGGCAGTGTTTGGTTGCAGTGTTTATTGGAAACTAACTTATGTTTTTTCAGTTTTCTTTGAACTCACCAGACCTCTCTTTAGACTACAAATTTTCCAGCCCTTTGTCAGTCCAACTGCCTGGATTCCTACAAGTCGCAGTCTGCCCATACCCCTTAACTCCCCATGCCTAAAGGCATCTTTCTCGGAATCCTTAATCAGCCCCCATGCTCTGTCTTATTACTCTAATCAAGGGTTATGGGTTTAGTTAAGTATTCATTTAATTCCCATACTCTTATGTCTTGTTCCCCATTGGCATTAATTTAATCCTAATTCAGTACCCTATTTGTCAGCTCACTTAAACTAATTATTTCTGTTCTTTTTAACACCCAAATTACCCCTGTTAATCCCTGGTTATCATTGTCTTGCCCTGCTTCTGCAACAGGGAATTCGAACTTTTGAAAGTTCAATTTCCAGCTACCCTAGCCTGGATCTTTTAGTTGTTTATAATGCAGTTACAAACCACTTTCAAGTAATGTCAAGCAATCAATTAACAACGAACAGGTTCATTCACTTACGTGAAATTGTATGAATTAGAATATTTGAACATTCAGTCATAGGAAACTAATCGACGACGTTTATCGAGTCGACTATACTAATTATAACAAGGAATAATCAGTCGATTAAATAAACAACACGAATAGGGTCCCAAAGGGTTTCAGACAACTTTGCACGACACTGGGAGGCTATATGAGTTATCTATGCGACGACTAATCTAATCGAGCATGTATATCACAAGACGTATTCACATATACATAGAAGAACAAACGACCAAATAAAAGGTCTTTACGAGGATGGAAGAAATTGAAAGAAAATATCAAAAAATAACAAACAATCACAACGACACATGCTGGCAATCCTCAAGCAGTATTCAAATAAAACAGAAAAGAAAAGAAAAACTTACTGAAAACTTTATCAAAAGTCGACCCAGGTCCGAATCAGATTTGGCCCTTTGAGGCCGAACAAACTTTAATCGGGGTGTTCTCAACCGAGAACACCCTGATTGAAGTCTATTAGACCCCAAACTCCTTTATGAAACAGGTCGGATTCCCCAGGTTCTTATGTTCTAGGGTTTGAATCTTCAGGTCTGGGATTTTAGGCCTTGTAGGTAGATTCGGACCAAACGTTTGGTCACGAGGGAGGTCAGGGGGTTGTCCAGTGTGTTTTTGGGTTGGTTTGGTGTAGATCGGGGTTTGGTCTCGAATCTTCAAATCAAGATTCGAGACGACGGAGTGTGATTCGTGTTCAGGGTGGTGAGGTGCATTAGGGGTGTTGTTTTGGTGGTCACCGGCGTTGGGGCCGCCGGGTTTAGGGTGAGAGTGTATGGGGGCAGCTAGGGTTTGGAACGGGAAGGGGCTGTGTTTGGGACGATGGTGTACAGTGGGGAAGGGTGGGGTTTGGTTTGGGGGGCGTGGGGTGTGATGGGAGGTTTATATACGTAATGGGGCATTTGATTTGGGCCGTTAGATCAGATGATCTCAATGGCTTGGATCCATTGGTGATTGACAGGACGGGGTCGTTTGGTATGGAAACGGGGTCGTTTGGTTTAAGTGAGGGGTTGGGTTAAACCGGTTATTGGGTCGGGTTTGAAAAAGGGTTGCTGAAAGGGGTCCTGAGCCATTGGATTGGCCTGGATGGATGGCTCAGATCAAACGCCCTATGCGGCGTCGTTTTGGGGACGTGCCTGGGCAGGCCTGGTTTGGACTGGGTCTTTGCTTTGGCTTTGGGCCTCATTTTGGGGCCCAATACGATTTTCCCTTTCCCTTTAAACTAACAATTCCTAAAAAAATTGTAAAAATTAAAATAAACTTACACACATATTGGTTAACACCTATAACAATTAACACGCCATTTTAACATATATTTTTGATTTTCTTTTTCTTTTTGGAGTAACTTTCGCGAAGCAAAAATCACGTGCTTACAACTAGTATAAAAGCAATAAACCAATGAAAATCGGAATGAGATAATTCTACAACAGATAAGCAGTTAAGTGACAAAAAGTTAAAGAAAAATAAACACGTAGAACAGTACCAGCCCCTCGGGCTCTCTCTCTCATATCAAAACTGGGTACTCGCACTCACTGGGGGTGTGCAGACTCCGGGAGGGACCCCTTACGACCCAAGCACAATATCAAGCCATCTCGTGGCATCAAATCTAGGCCCTCGGCCTCATATCAATATCAGCCACCTCGTGGCGTATGTATGTATCTCAGGCCCTCGGCCTCATATCAGTATCATTGTATCCTCACATCTGGCCCTCGGCCATATTCAGTCCAGAAATCACATAAGCCCCGCGGGCATTAGTAAAACAGTAGTCCTCAGCCCAAAACATCATTTAAAATATCATTTTAGTTCCAAAACTGAGTAAAAAGTGGTTGTGTTGTAAAATAGTAGAAAACAGTACGGCTGAGTTCAAGTAGTAAGTCAACACAGTGAGGAAATAGTGATAAAATCACCGGAGGATTCAAATAGTTGGCACGAAGCCCAAATATGACAATCAGTCCAAATAATGATGATAACAAATAAGTTTCAATCAAATACGGTAAAATCATCAATCGGGACGGACCAAGTCACAATCCCCAATAGTAAACGACCCCACGATCATCATCAAGCGCGTGTCTCACCTCAATATAGCACTACGATGTGCAAATCCGGGGTTTCAAACCCTCCAGACATCATTTACATTCATTACTCACCTCAAATCGGCACTCTAGCTCGCGAACCTTTGCCTCTCAAATTGGCCTCCTCGCACGTCAAATCTGACCATAACCAGAACGAATACGTCACAATATGCTAAGGGAACAAAGCTCAAGCGAAAACAATCGAAAATATCAAAAATCCTGAAATTAGCAAAACCCGAGCCTCGGGCCCACTTCTCGAAACTCAAAAATTTTCAGATCAATAGATTCTTTATCTCCCCACGAGTTCATACATATCAAAAACACTAGAATCGAAGTTCAATTGACCCCTCAAATCCTTAATTTAAACCCTCTTAAACTCAAGCCCTAAACCTCCATTTTTAGTCCTTTAATTCCTTAAATTTCAGTCATAATTCATGAAATACCACCATAGAAGTGTGTTTTAAGTCCAAAATCCTTACCTTATCGAAGTTCTCTTGAAATCTCTCTTCAAAATCGCCCAAAAACTCTAAGTCTGAAGTTAAAAATGGTTAAACCCTTCAAAAATCATGAAGAAGAAACATATATACCTTCTGCCCAGACATAACCGCATCTGCGGTCAAATAGCTGCTTCTACAGTACCGCTTCTGTGGTCATATCTCCTCATCTGCGGAATTTCACTTAATGGACCAACACCGCATCTGCGGTCCACTTGCCGCTTCTGCAGCTCCGCAGGTGCGGCCCCCCTTCCGCATTTGCGGTTCCAGGTCTTCCTCAGCCTTTCCTCTTTTGCGATCCAATCAACACATCAGCGATACCGCACCTGCGGTCCCCAAACCACAGGTGCGAAAACACCAGAAGCAATAGAAAAATCTGCAATCCCTCAAGTTCCAAACTTCCCGTTAGCCATCCGAAATCACCCCAAGGCCCCCGAGACCTTAACCAAAAGCACCAAAACAACCCAATACCTCATTCAAACTTGTTCTAATCATCAAAACACCTCAAACAACGCCAGATCCATCAATTCACATTGAATTCAAGCCTAAGTTTTCTAAAAACTTCCGAAATACGTTTTCGATCAAAAACCCAACCAAACCACATCCAAATAACCTGGAATATTGCACACACATCCCAAATGACATAACGAAGCTACAACAACTCTCGGAATTCCATTGCGACCCTCGGATCAAAATCTCGCCAACCAACCAGAAATTGCCAAAATACTAACTTCGCCAAATCAAGCCTAATTCTACTCCAGACCTCCAAAACCAATTTCGATCACACTCCTAAGTCATAAATCACCTCCTGAAGCTAACCGAACCATCAGAACTCACATCCGAGCCCTCTAACAAATAAGTCAACATTCGGTTGACTTTTCCAACTAAAACCTTCTTAAAAGAGACTAAGTGTCTCATTTCTTACCAAATCCACTCCGAACACAAACTACTCAATTTGATCACATAAAACACAAATAACGAAGCATAATGAAGCATAAATGGGGAAAACAGAGCGGTAACTCATGAGACAACTGGCCGGGTTATCACAAAATGCGACAAAAAGGCAGGGCCAGCATGTTCGCAATTGCAAACCTTCCTTCGCATTTGTGAAGTCAACATGGAGGGTCAATCTTTGCAATTGTGACAAATTGTTCGCAATTGCGACAGTAGCAGACATGCAGCAGGTTCGCATTTTGATTGGATTTTGAACTCATTTCTCAAATTTTCAAACTATAAGCTTCCATAGACGATTTTCCAAAGGAAGGTTTTTCCCCAAATCATAGGTAAACGATTTCTAACTCATTTTCTTCAATATATTTCATCTTTTAACATGATTTCATCTCAAAATCAAGGGGTTCTCATAGGAAATTGGGTGTTTTTGGGTAGAATTTAGGAATTTCAAAATTTGGGGATTTAGACCTGAAATTGAGGTCGGATTTCAAAACCAATTGCATATTTGGGTTCGTGGGTGAATGGGTAGTCGGGTTTTGGTTCGAACTTCGTGTTTTGACCAAGCGGACCCGGGGTCGATTTTTGTCTTTTTGGGAAAAATGTTAGGAAATTTATAATTAAGCATTGGAATTGAGTTCTTTAGCATTTAGTAATGTTATTAAGTAAATTATGACTAGATACAAGCATATTGAAGGTGGAACCGAGAGGTAAAGCGGTAGTGAGGCTTGATTTTTGGCCGTGAAATTGAGGTAAGTGTTTGGTCTACCCTTAGCTTGAGGGAATAGGTGTTGTTTTCTTAATTGCTACGTGTTTAGTTGTTGAGTACGACGTATAGGTGTGGTGACGAGTATCTATACATTGTTGTTGGGTCATAGCATGCAAATGAGTCTTGTACTTGTGACCATTGTGTCTCTTATCCCATGTTGTTCATGCTTAAGTTGGTTATTCTTCATGTTGGACAAATTTTGGTTATATTTTCATGTTATTAGGTAATTGTTCAGCATTGACTCAAGTTGAAACTTACGTTATGAATTTAACTGTTGAAACGAGATTGGTTATAGCTGATTCCCTTGATGGGATGTTATTGTTTCTATTGCTTGAGTGAAGAAGAGTGTAAAGCACGAAGGGTGATGTCGTGCATGATTTATTTATAATGTGAGGAAGAGTGTAAGCACGAGGGGTGATGTCGTGCCATTATATGTGAGTGTTAATGCACGAAGGGTGATGATGTTCCATGATATAAGAGTGATAAAGCACGAAGGGTGATGCCGTGTAAATTATGTAAAGTTTAATGAACGAAGGGTGATGTCGTGTCGTTCTATTTATATATTGGTGAGGTTGAGAGTAAAAGCACGAAGGGTTATGCCATGCAGTTTTCCTTTGTTGTCTTAATTATTTAAGTTATTTGAGGATTTCTGTTTAAAACTGTACCTTTCTATTATTCTCTCACTCCTTATATTGTGATTCCCTGTTGCATGTCCCCTTCCCATTATTTCTGTTTCATTCCTTTGCTTATCATTGTTGCCATTAACATGATTATACTATTCAGGTTTATGTGGTGTCATGTCCTAGCCTCATCACTATTTCGTCGAGGTTAGGCTCGACACTTACCAGTACACGGGGTTGGTTGTACTGATGTTTCACTCTACACTTTCTATGCAGATCCAGGTATCGGTCCGAGTTGATTCTAAGTTCGTAGCTAGCTATTGCATAAGAGACCCGAGATTGATCTACCGACGTCTGTAGATTCCTAGAGTCCTCTCATACATATACTCATTTACTATTTTATTTAATTCACAAACAGCTATACTTCTTCATTTCAGCCAAATACTTGTTTTTAATCTTAGTAGTTCGTGAATTGTGACTGCAGACCCTAGGTAGCTAGACATGTAGATTTCGCACGTGAAGAATTATCATGCAAGTTTTGTTTCTTTCATTAATTATCATGTGTTGAGTTGTAGTGGTTTATCAGTCATTTATCATCGCCCCCTTTTTCCCTCGCAAGAGTCCGGATTTTGACATTCATTGGGAACAACTCGTTTCCTTTTGGGAATCGGGTATTTGAAAAGTTGCCACCTAACGGATTATGGTGCTTTAGGGCACCTAGAGTAATTAACTCATGGAAAAGTTAGCATTACTAGAGATTAGGGTAAGTGCTCAAAATAACTTTGAGGGGAAGGTGTTAGGCACCCCTCACGGTCCACAATGGTGGGTCCCGACCGAACTTAAACTATGTGAATTAGTCCTTTTGCAAACAATTTCAACACATATTCGCAAATAGAAGCATGTTTTTACATTCTAAACACAGGTATACTTTAGGTAATGGGAGCAAGAAAGAGGTTTGAACAACTTACACATACGTAAAGAAAAGTAAATTCATTTAATAACAGGAGTTTGGAAAGAGGGGTCCTAGGTTGGTTAGCCTACATGATCATACCCACACAATCCCCGGTAATCACTCATCAATGAGGGGTTACACGTGACATTATCGCGTAGTCATCATATCCTTACTACCCAGTTCCCTCCCCTTGGTCATAGCCTAAAACGTTCTAGCAATCTTGAAAGGTATCCTATGCGTGCACTACCAATCCCTTTCTTGTGGCCCTGGAGGTATTTAGGAACGCTAATTTAGGTAGTTCTAGACCATCCTAAGGTACTTAAAGGAGAAAAGTCTAGGCATCAATCAAAACAGTTAGGACTGCATTAAAGAAAGAACAATTAAAGGCTTACATTTTACCTCCCCAAACAGAACAAGTAAGTGCACATCTCAAACAACAGTTTCAGATATTTAAGAGAAAACCTTAGAACATGATATCTAGATGAGCAGAGAGTATACAGTATTGAATTAGGACCAAAGTGTCAAAGACATGTTCAGTTTGCCTACTGATTTTAGACCTGTTGAATATGAGTAGTTACAAATACGAGGCATACTTTTATAGTTTGCATAATTTTAATCGCCCTACAGGCTTGCCTAGGTGCATAATAGTGATGTCCTATGAGCATGGTAGATAATCGTTGATCAGGAATGTAGTAAAACAGTAAAAAAAATTTAAATGGACAACTTGGATCCTATAGGCATGCTTTCTAGTAATATTATTTAATGCAGTGTTGACGACTATTTAATAAATGACTAGGTTAGTTGATCTGATTTAGAACTTACAGGAACAAGTTAAGATGATTTTTAATCCAACTAAACTAGTTTTTGATCCTATAGGCATGATTTCTAATGGAACATAAGGTGAAGCAAGCAGAATTTATTTGACCAAAGCGAAATCCTTATAGCCATGATTTCTATTACATCTGATTTTAAATCCTATAGGCATGTTATCTAATTGATAAAAGTTGATTTTGATCTTATAGGCATTATGTCGAATTATATAAAAGTAAAGCAACCAGAATTCATTGAAACCAAAGCAGATCCTATAGACATATTATCTAACAAACACATTTGAACTAAATGAGCCCTTATAGGCATGTTATCTACCCAATTTTAGCCGCAATATACAACTACCTTCCTTTTTCACTAGTCACCCCAATATTTGTTTACAATTAATTATTACAGACCAATAATTGAATAAATTACATAAATATAAATGCACATTAAACTATAGGGAGCCTGAAGTAGGCCCAAAGCAATCCTGGTGTACCAAGCCTTCACTAGTCTCAAATGCCCAAAGTTCCATAGCCCAATTCATGTTTAGGTGCATCAGAGTTCCTTAAGGATCTCAAGGATCCCAGGCAGTGCTCATACCCAGACCTTTCTCAAATAAAAACTGATTTATATGCAGTATGGACGTGCCAGCCCTGATACGCCAGAGTTCAGAGAGACCTCAAGGGCCTCTAATCAGTACACATACCAGAGGGGCAGGACTTAATGAACTAAGAGTAAGTGAGAGTGCATAATAACTTGACAGAGTTTGGTAAACAGCAGCCAAAGGGCGTTAGTAGTAAAAGATTTTCTGAAATCAGTGCTAGTTAGGGTGGAAAACAGTTTGAGAAAACATGAAGAACATTTTTTAGATCAGAGAGCAAGTCACAGAACACACAGTTTCATAAACATTTTGGTCAAGCAGATTCTTCATAGAAGGAGAGAAGGATTGGGGGACACATAGAATACAACCTAGTTTATAAACAAACAGATATACAAATGAGGTTGTGGAATTGACAAGATAGTTACAAAGAATATAATAAAGACATGTTGATAACTCATAAGTCTTAGGCACACAATCAGAGTACTTTGTAGGGCTAGATACCTTAACAGGATCTCGTTAGTCAAACTAGAATAGGTAAGACTTAAATGAACAAACTAGGCAGGCACTTCATGAAGCATTCCAAGTTTAGAAATACTAATCACATATAGAGCAAGCAGGATGTAGACATGCTGGGTGAGACAGTAAACAACAATGTAGATTGGACATACTAGTAAATAAATAGGTTTCATGCAATTATCTAAAGGCCGGATTGGACATGCTAAACATTAAACAGATCCATATGGGTAACTATACTAGTCATAGCTTTAAATTGAACAAAACTCCAATCATTCTAAGTGATACAGTAGTTAGGCAGTATAATCTAGGAATGTTGATTACATATTGAGCACATAATAATAGAATAGTAAATAGAACTGGAAATCACAACTAATGAACTGCAGCAAAGAAAACACATAGTTCTGGAATGGGAATTGAATCAGGACATACCAGTTAAGGAGAGAATATAGAGTATACAACAGAGATGGTGCAAATAGCCAGCCTTGGCTTACAGACGGTTGGATTAGTGAGAATTGTAAGCAACAGAAGAGAATAGAGAGCTTTTGAGAGAGTGAGAGTATATATGAACTAGTGTTCGTGTTTAAGAATCAGAATGGGAGTGTATATATGGAACTTAGGGAGATGAAACAAATAAGATAAAAAGTGATTTAGAGTTCATAAATAAAGTAGGTAAATATAATCAATCAGTTAATTAGGGCTAATCCCCATTAATTTGCACAAACAGATCCGGGAAGGACACATTAATACAGAGAGAATCCATTACCAGCCCTGATTAGGGCTTAAATAAGGTAAAAAATCATAAATTGACCATAAATTAATCAATCATTCGGAATACGGCAAATAACACTAATTACAAGCCACAAATAAGGAAAGTAAGTAAAACCCCCAAAGAATACTGACTTTAACGGGAAATATTGGTTCAAATCCCTAATAGAAATCAATTAAGCAAAAAATCACAAAGAATACTGGTTTTAGCATGAAAACTAGTTCAAATCCTTAATAGAAATTAATCAGTACACTGGGTTGACATAAATAAACAAATAACGAAGAAAAATTGAACAAAATCCGTGCAACAAATAGACACATCTAGGTTTTAAGTATATACACGAGAATCAGTCAAGATGGCAAAGAAAAAAATTATTTTAAACACTAAAAAGTTAGAAAATACCTTTTGAAAAATACTTAGGGCGAACTCTAATTTCAGAAGAAAGCAAATGAAATCGAAATTGTTAACCGAAATAAGAGATCTTCAAGGGAAAATGATAGATAATACTCGAACCCTTTCAGATCTACAAAGATCTGAACAGATTCGAGTAGTTGTAAAACTAGGGTTTTCAAAAACAGCTAAGATGAAAGAAACTTGATTAAAAGCCATAGATTCGAACTAAAAACGGAAGGAAATTAGTACTCACAAACAAGGATGGCCCTAGACAGGCCTGTAAACAAACTTCGGATGAAGGAATAGGTTGAATCTCCTTGAGATTCTTTTAGGGATCCATGTAATCAATAACCAGAGGGTATAGAATGCCGGTAGTGGTTGGAGAATACTCAAAATCTCCATAGACGAGAGTTTCTTGATAGTGACAGCGATTAGGGTTAGGGTTAGGACTTGAGAGCATTTGAGAGAAGAGGGATCCGATGTTAGCGGGAGAGAGGAGAGGAAATGAAGGGTTTGTGGGAGGTCATTAGGTTTAATTTAGGTATAGGTGAATCTGGACTGTTGATCAAAATGATCAACGGTTAGGATTTGGCAAGAAGTGGGTCAGGTAGGTGTTGGGTTTGGGCTGGTATATTTTGGGTTAAAATTGGGCTGAGTATTGGGTCAAATTTAGGATCAGAATTGAATAGAAAATGGGGCCAGATTTTAAATAGCCAATTTTAACAACTAAATAATTTATAAAAAATAATTAATGAGTACCAAAAATGTCTTTGTGCACTAAAATGATTTAAAAATAGTTATCTAATATTTTAAAAATAGAAAAGATCATTTTATGTGTAAATAATATAATTATACATTAGCATGGGCTATTATTGCAAAGATGTGCAATTTAGCTTGAAAATGTAAATGTAATTACAAAAATGCACTAAAAATATTTAAACACTATGTTGGCATAAATAATGAATTTATATGGCTAAATCATCACAAAAGTAGTATGAAGGATAATTATTGGATATTTATATAATAAAAAGAGGAGAAATAAATTTATTTGAAGCCTTTAAAACTATAGAAAAAATTATAAAAATGCTTATGCATGCTTATAACTGCATATGTACTATTTTGAAAGTATATATATGTATTAAAAATATGTGAGGAAAAAATTGGGTATCAACATTTATAAGATTTTTATGATGCAAACCTCTAATGTTGGCTTGCCTAGTAAGCGTAGTGTTAGGCGCCATCACGGTCCCGATGGTGGGAATTCGGATCGTGACAAGTTGGTATTAGAGCACTAGGTTGCCTAGGTATCGCAATTCACGAACAAGCTAGGTAGAGTCTGAGGAATTGGTACGGAGATGTTTGTGCTTATCCCCTAGAGGCTACAGAGTTTAGGAATAACTCCACATCTATTCTTCTCTATCGTGCGATTTGACTTCTCAATACTAATTGAACTTCTACTCTGTTCTTTTTCATATGGTGAGAACACGTATCGCTTCATCCGCTGATCAGCAGCCCGAGCCCCTAGTGGCAACTACTACGAGGGGCAGAGGCCAAGCCAGGTCAGGGCTCAACCTAGAGCTCGAGCAGAAACACCAGCAGTGGAGCCTCGGGTGGAGTTTGATGATGAGGTTCCGGCTCAGACCATTCAGGCAGGGCCAACTCAGGTTCTAGAGGGGTTCATCGTCACCCCGGTACTTCAGGATACTTTGTTCCATCTAGTGGGCCTTATGGAGAGTGTCACTCAGGAAGGCATACTTCCTGTAGTACCAGGCATCTCTCAGGCTGGGGGAGGAGCACAGACTCCTGCTACTCGCACTCCGGAGTAGATGGATCCCCAGTTCCAGACGCCAGTAGCTCAGCCAGTTATTGCGGCTCAGGCCACTGGTGGATCATCTATATCTTCTCAGGCCTTGTTGAGGTTAGATAAGTTCAGCAATATTTTCTCGATTCATTTTAGTGGGGCAACATCTAACGACCCCCAAGATTATATTGACCGCTGCCATGAGGTGTTGAGGAATATGGGGATAGTATAGAACAATGGGGTCGACTTCGCTGTATTCCAAATGATAGGGTCCCCCAAGAGATGGTGGAATGATTTTGTGTTGACTAGACTAGTTGGGTTGCCTACATTGACTTGGGACCAGTTCTCCTAGCTATTTCTCGAGAAGTTTCTTCCTGTTACTCAGAGAGAGGACTACCGCAGACAGTTCGAGCATCTTCAGCAGGGTTCTACGATTGTCACTCCGTATAAGACTAGGTTTGTTTATTTGGCTCATCATGCTCTTCTTATACTCCCCACCGAGAGAGAGAGAGAGAGAGAGAGATATAGGAGGTTCATTGAGGGACTCGCTCAGCCTATCAGATTGCAGATGGCTAAGAATACAGGTAGCGAGATTTCTTTTCAGTATGCGGCCAATGTGGCTTGGCAAGTTGAGGCAGTTCTAGCTTAGGGGAGTGGCAAGGGGTCTGACAAGAGGCCCCGTAATTCTAGCAAATTCAGTGGTGCTTCGTCTGGAGGCAGGGATTCTTTTGGAAGAGGCCATTCTCCTAGGCCATTTCATTCAACACTTCAAGCTTCTCACAGTGCTTCAGGTGGCCATGGTTCTCATATGTAGTATTCTAACAAGCTATCCTACATTGCACCATCAGCTCCTATCAGTGCACCTCCGCTCTAGTGTTTTCAAAGTGGTTACTCAGGCCGTCATGGTCAGTTTCAGGGTCAGCAGTCCCAGCAGCTGAGGACTTGTTATACTTGTGGAGATCCGAGCCACATAGTTAGATTTTGCCCTCGAGCATCGAGCAGTTCTCAGCATCAAGGTTCTCGTGCCGTTGTTCCGGCACTGGATGTTCCACCGCCCGCTTATCTAGCTAGAAGTAGGGGTCAGGCAGCTAGAGGTGGAGGTCAAGGTATTAGAGGTGGAGGTTAGGCCGTTAGAGGTGGAGGCCAGCCAATAGGAAGTCGTCCCATGGATGTAATTCAGAGTGGTGGGGCCTAGCCCCCGATGTTATGCTTTTCTAGCCATATCTGAGGCTGAGGCATCCGATGTCGTTATCACAGGTATGGTTTCAATTTGCAGTAGAGATGCTTCAGTTCTATTTGATTCAGGGTCTACATACTCCTATGTGTCATCTTATTTTGCTACGTATTTGGTTGTGCCTCGTGATTCTTTGAGTGCTCCTATGTAAGTGTCCACACCAGTGGGTGATTCTATTGTTGCAGATCGTGTCTATCGCTTGTGTGTGGTTATTATTGGAGGTCTTGAGACCCGTGTAGATCTCTTACTTCTTGATATGGTCGATTTTGATATCATTTTGGGGATGGATTGGTTGTCACCTTATTATACCATATTGGACTGTCACGCCACGATTGTGACCTTAGCTTTGCTGGGGTTGCCTTGATTGGAGTGGAGAGGGACTCCTAGTCATTCTACCAGTAGGGTCATTTCTTATATGAGGCGCGATGTATGGTCGAGAAGGGGTGTTTGGATTATTTGGCTTATGATCGTGATTCGAGGGTTGAGGTTCCTTCTATGGATCCTATGCCAGTTGTTCGGGAGTTTTCGAAGGTGTTTCTTGTAGACCTGTCAGGGATGCCACCCGACAGGGATATTGACTTTTGCATTGATATGGCTCCGGGAACTTATCCCAACTCCATTCTACCATACCGCATGGCCCCGCCAGAGTTGAAGGAATTGAAGGAACAATTGCAAGATTTGCTGGATAAGGGTTTTATTAGGCATAGTGTCTCTCCCTGGGGTGCGGCGGTGTTGTTTGTTAAGAAGAAGGATGGGTCGATGAGGATATGCATAGACTATCGGCAGTTGAACAAAGTCACCATCAAGAGCAAGTATCCATTACCGAGGATTGATGATTTATTTGATCAGGTTCATGGTGCCAAGGTGTTTTCGAAGATTGATTGAGATCTGGCTACCATTAGTTGTGGATTAGGACATCCGATGTCCCTAAGATAACTTTTCTAACTCGGTACGAGCATTATGAGTTTCTAGTGATGTCATTTGGGTTGACAAATGCCCCAGCAGCATTTATGGATTTGATGAACCGAGTGTTCAAGCCCTATATGGATTCCTTTGTGATTGTTTTCATTGATGATATATTGATCTACTCCCGCATCCGAGAGGAGCATGAGCAGCACCTTCGAGTCATTCTTCAAACTCTGAGGGACAACCAGTTTTATGCTAAGTTTTCGAAATGTGAATTTTGGTTGAGTTTAGTTGCATTCTTGGGTCATGTTGTATCAGCAGAGGGTATTCAGATGGATCCTAAGAAGATTGAGGTAGTCAAGGATTGGCCTAGACCCATATCAGCTATAGAGATCCGGAGTTTCTTGGGTTTGGTGGGTTATTACCGTCGATTTTTGGAGGGGTTCTCATCCATAGCAGCCCCGATGACCAGATTAACCCAGAAGAGTGCCCTATTCAGGTGGTTGGACGAGTGTGAGGCGAGCTTTCAGAAGATCAAGACAGCTTTGACTACAATGCTGGTGTTGGTATTGCCTACAGGTTCAGGGCCATATACAGTGTATTGTGATGCATCTCGTATTGGGCTTGGTGCAGTGTTGATGCATAATGGCAAGGCTATTGCATATTTTTCGCAAGAGTTGAAGATTCATGAGAAGAATTATCCAGTTCATGATTTGGAGCTAGTAGCCATTGTGCACGTGCTGAATATTTGGAGGCATTATTTATATGACATTTCATGTGAAGCGTTCACAGATCACAAGAGTTTGCAATACTTGTTCAAGCAGATGGAGCTAAACTTGAGGCAGCGGAGGTGGTTGGAGCTACTGAAGGACTATGATATCACCATCTTGTATTATCCTGGAAAGGCCAATGTAGTGGCCGATGCTTTGAGTAGGAAGTCAGCCGGTATGTGCAGTCTTGTATGTATTCCAGTCGGTGAGAAACCACTTGCTTTGGATGTTCAGGCTTTAGCCAATCAGTTTGTGAGGTTAGATATTTCTGACCCCAGCCAAGTTTTAGCTTGCACAGTCACTCGATCTTCATTATTTGAGCGCATCAGAGATCGACAGTATGATGATCCTCATTTGCTTGTCCTTAGGGACACAGTGTGTCACGGAGATGCCAAGTAGGTTTCAGTTGGAGATGATGGAGTTTTGAGGATGCAGGGACGTGTTTGTGTGCCAAATGTAGACGGACTTTGTGAGTTGATTCTAGAGAAAGCCTATAGTTCCCGGTATTCTATTCATCCGAGCGCCTCCAAGATGTATTAGGACTTGTGGCAGCATTACTGGTGGAGGAGAATGAAGAAGGATATTGTTGCATATGTAGCTCGTTGTTTCAATTGTCAGCAGGTAAAGTACGAGCATCAGAGACCGGGTGGTTTGCTTCAGAAGATTGAGTTTCCTGAGTGGAAGTGGGAGCATATCACTATGGACTTTGTTGTTGGACTCCCACAGACTCAGAGGAAGTTCGACGCAGTATGCGTCATTATGGATAGGCTGACCAAGTCAGCACATTTTATTCCTGTGGCAGTTTCCTATTCTTCTGAGTGGTTGGTAGAGATTTATATCCGTGAGACCATTCGTCTTCATGGTATGCCCGTGTCTATTATTTCTAACCGAGGTACGCAGTTTACCTCGCATTTCTGGAGGACAGTACAGCGTAAGTTGGGAAATCGGGTCGAGTTGAGCACATCATTCATCCTCAAATGGACGGGTAGTCCGAGCGTACTGTTCAAACTTTGGGGGATATGCTCCGAGCATATGTTATTGACTTTGGAGGTTCGTGGGATCAGTTCTTGCCATTAGCGGAGTTTGCCTACAACAACAGCTATCAGTCGAGCATCTAGATGGCTCCCTATAAGGCATTATATGGTAGATGCTATCGGTCTCCGGTTGGATGGTTTGAGCCGGGAGAGACTCAGTTGTTGAGTACGGATTTAGTACAGGATGCCTTGGATAAGGTTAAGATTATTCAGGATAGGCTTCGTACAGCTCAGTCGAGGCAAAAGAGTTATGCCAACCGTAAGGTTCGTGATGTAGCATTCATAGTTGGAGAGCGAGTGTTTCTTCGGGTGTTGCCCATGAAGGGCATGATGAGATTTGGTAAGAAGGCAAAGCTAAGCCCTAGATTCATCGGGCATTTTTAGATCCTTGATCGAGTGGGAGAGGTGGCTTAGAGACTTGCGTTGCTGCCGGGTTTATCAGTTGTGCGTCCAGTGTTTCATGTGTCCATGCTTCAGAAGTATCACGGCGATCCATTCTACGTGTTAGACTTCAGCACTATCGAGTTGGACAGAGATTTGACCTATGAGGAGGAGTCGGTAGCCATCCTATACCGCCAGGTTCGATAATTGAGATTGAAGAGTTATCCGTCAGTTCGTGTGTAGTTGAGAGGTCAACCTGTTGAGGCATCTAATTGGGAGTCCGAGACCGATATGCGGAGCCGATATCCCCACCTTTTCACTGGCTCAGGTACTTCTCTATGTTTGTTCGAGGACGAACAGTTATTTTAGACGTAGAGAATGTGATGACTCAAAGGGTCATCTTTTACTTTAGAATCCGAATCCGGGTTCCGAGGCCTTAAAAACCTCATTTTCCTTCTCCTCAATTTGTCTGTACAGTCCGGGCGCATTTCCGAAAGACTTTGTATGAGATTTAAGAACAATATTGAAATTTGCCTTTAAAATTGATTAAAGTTGACTTCGGTCAATATTTTTGGCAAACGGACCCGGACCCATAGTTTGACGGTCTCGTATGATCCATAGTAAAATATGGGACTTGGATGCCCGAAATCAAATTCCAAGGTCCCTAGTGTTACACCCCAAGTTTTCATACGTGAGAGTACGTCGTAAGTCATTGATGTAAGCTCGGAAATGAGATTATATTTGGAAGCAAATAAAGTAAGTTAATCATATTACCTTGGAGGTTACAAATATTTAAGATCATGAATAATGAGTACCAAGAGGGTTGGAAATCTTAGAAGCTAAACCAATTGAAGAAAATAAGTTTCGTCGAAAGTCGACAAGTTTCGAATGTTATAACATGTACTTTGGGGTGAGACTAGGGTTATTAACATGATAAGGAGGTTTTTCTATGAGTTATTTTAGTCTTAAGATATTCATTTTCTACATTTTGAAGGCAAGCAAGTTATGGAACAAGAGTTGGCAAAGGTCATCACAAGTTACATTCATAAATTTGCTGAAGTTTAGGTCAAATGTATCTGCGAATTTCTCCAAATATACTTGGAATCATGGGGTGTTCTACCTACCAAATTTAAGTTCTACTAGTCTAGTTTCTAAATCATTAAACCGTTCGTCAATAAGACATCGGAGTAGAAAGATATTTGCATTTTTGCGAGACCGCGCAAGCAGCTCCCAATAGGACCCACTTAGGCGGTGGTTGACCTACTTCAATTTATAAACAATTTAGACGCCTATTTTTGCTCATTTTTCAACTAAAATTCCTCTACAAACTTCTCCTAACCCTCCTAAACATATACCACAAGGGTTTTAAGTGATTCCAAAGTGATTACACCATATTTCAACATCAAAACTTAGTTCTAGTGAAGAACAATACCTCTTTGAGGTTTTGTTGTCATTGAGGATTGTTGTGGGCTGTATTTGGATGAAACTCCAAGTTCTTGCTGCTTTATAAGGTGAGTATAACATCCTACTAATTGTTCTTAAGCTTTCTTGTATGTTGGTTAAGTTGTTAGGATGATAAACTACAAGATAATACTTGGATTAGCTTAAGTCACTTCTATGGTATTGTATTGCTATTAAGGGTTGTTGTAAACTGAATATAACTTGGATTTTGACTTGAAGTTACTGTATAAGGTATGTATATTGTGATCTTGCTTGTGCCTAAGGTTATCTTGATGTTGATTAAGTTAAATGGATGGGCTAGACATGAACTAGTGAATAAAGTTGCTAATTGAGGATAGTTGAAGTTGTGGATTATTTTCGTTGTTATAAATATATGGTATAAGGCTGGAATCATTGATTAATGACTTCATTATCATGTTAATGATACTTTTATGTTGAAGTAAGAAGTCTATAAGGATTGATAAGGGGTATACGGATTCCAATCGGAGCTTGCCGCTCGTCGTAATGTAGTTGTGACTTGTTGTTGTTATATGGTGTCTTGATATTGATAATTATGTATTGATGGATTGCTCTGGTCATTGTTGTTTGTATATGGTATTGGAGGAGGCCCTTGTTACAAGGGAGATGCTTCCAAAATTTACGTAAATGAGCTACTAGCTTAAGTTATAGACTTAGCCTTTGCTCAACACTGATTTTGAATCTCCTTATACTATGATAGATTGAGTTGACTTGTTTGAAGAGTTGCTTGGAAGTGATTAAGGACTCAACGGGTTTAAGGTATGTTAAGGCACTTTCTTCTTTCTTTTGGCATGATCTAAAGTGAAATGAATACGCTACTTCATAACGGATCTACTCCTAGCAACTAAGGTTGTCCATGTTGTTCTTTCCTTATAAAATTATTCTAAGCAAGTGTGTATGATCCTTGAATCCTACTAAGGTTCATATTGAGGGTATGGATGTCCATAGTGCTCTTAAGTCACTCCAAAAGGTTTAGAAGGTGATTCCATGAGTCTAGCATGCATTATATATAGTATCTATTTTACTCTACCGAGCCGCTCTATAGTCGGCCGGGTACGGCACCTATTGTGCAACCACTGATCAGTTGGGTTTACCGAGCTCTACGTGGCCGGGTACGATTCTACCGAACCTTATGATGGTCGGGTACGCTTTTACCGAGTCTTCTTTGAGGCCGGGTACGATATGATGATGATGATGCCCACAGAGGCGAATGTTTTAAAAAGTTTATGTATATATATGTATTATGCATTTCATATCAGTAACCCCCAGAGGCACTCAGATGTTACAGGTTGTATCTCCTCTATCTCTCTCTTTACATTACTGTTCTTGTTTATGCTTTCCTGCCTAACATACTCGGTACTTTATTCGTACTGACGTCCCTTTTGCCTGGGGACGCTGCATTTCATGCCCGCAGGTCCCGATTGATAGGTTGACAGTCCTCCTAGTAGGCTATCAGCTCAGCGAAGGTGTTGGTGCACTCCACTTGCTCCGGAGTTGCCTATTTGGTCAGTATGCTTTGGATATGTATTGATTGGTATGGCGGGGCCCTGTCCCGACCTTTATGATTTTATGTACTCTTAGAGGCTTGTAGACAGATGTCAGGTGTATGGATACTTGTATGGCCTTGTCGGCTATGTTTCGAGTTTACTAATGGTCATGTCGGCCTTATAGGCCCGTATGTCACATATATTAGTTTGTATATCATGTTGGGTCTTCATATGTTGACTATTCCCTTATGTTTTATTCTTGTTATCTCAGGACGAGTTTTCTAGCTCATTTACTCATGATAACATGATAAGAAAGATATGTTACGTTGGTACTCGGTTGAGTAAGGCACCGGGTGCCCGTCGCGGCCCTTCGGTTTGGGTCGTGACAGAAGTGGTATCAGAGCAGTTCTGTCCTAGGGAGTCTACAAGCCGTGTCTAGTAGAGTCTTGTTTATGGGTGTGTTGTGCACCACACTTATAAGCAGGAGGCTACAGGGCATTTAGGTCTGTCACTCTTTCTTCTTACTCTAGATCGTGCAGTAGAGCTCAGTTGTAAGAATTCAAACTCCTAAATTCGACTTTAGTCGTAATACAACGATACCTACATCCACAAAGACAGTTGGTAAGAGATTGCATGTGGATGTGGAAGAGTTGAGTCAGAGGAACTCGATTTCACATCATGCTTATGATGAGTAAATATGAGGTCTTCAACAGATCATGTGTGTACTAAGATGTGTATGCTTCTTAATAAGGAGCCTTAAGGCACGGATATCTATTCACGAATATGGTGAAAATCTATGAGGAATTCAGAAGCTAGATACAAGTTTTAACAAGTAAAAGAAGTAAGGTGAAGAGGGGTACGAGGCACCCAGATAATGAAGATTATCAATATTTTCAAATCAGGCAGAGAAATATAAGCATTTTGGTACCTTCATCAATGACAGAGGTAAGTACAATTGGCCACACCCATCTCAGTTATGTTCTATGGGAGCTAACAGATATTATTTAAGAGAAAGATGGGATATCAGGATCCAGTTGGAGTTAGAGTAACCCAAAAATTGTGGATAGGTTGTTATCATTAACTAACGTTTCCGAAAGATGGTGCAAATGTGGTAATAGATCTCCTTCTAAGACACCCAGATGGTGAACTCTAGAGTAGTACAATCAGATACGAATACTGGAATATTCAAAAATTTCAGAAGATAGGCAGTGGGATCCTAGAAGGGACAAATATTTACCTTAGTATGACACTAGCCCCGAGTAAAAAAAAAGAATGTTAGGCATTCAAAAGAGCCAGTGAAATGAAGCTAGGGAAGCTTAAAGGGAAAGAACTTTTTGTTGAAGTTTTCAGAATAAAGTGATCGACAAAAGAATATTATCCGGAGAATAAGAACAAAATAAATGAAGCATCATGAGTAAGATGTGATATATGGGTGATAACAGTAAATCAAAATATGACACGATGACAGAGTCTATAGTCAAGTGAAGGAAAATACAAGAGGTGACAAGCCTTAAGGCAATAAAAGAGTATAAGCCATAAAGTCATATTCTTATTTCGAGAAATGAGTTGGTGACTTCAACGTGATTACCAGGAGGAAAGGTTAGACCCCAGAGTAATAAAAATCAGTATGGGCTGGTGAACAAGATAAAACCGAACATGAATTAGGGACCGGAGGATTTGATAATGGTCGACATCGTGAGAATTTCAAAGATCGTGCTCCAACAATAATAGAATAGACAACAGACGAATAACCTTTAAAGGTTATTTAGGAAGTCGCTTACCTAAAGCAAGCACTCTGAGCAGAGTTAATCTTAAGGGACTAAGTGTGCCAGTTACTGTAGGTGTCACCTTCATGCGTAAGAAATTTAGTTATCCCTGGTACAGAAGGTTACCATAAGGTGATTAAGGTTCATTGATAATGTGAAAATACGCCAAAGATGAAAAGGTAAAACAACTATAGGTAGATCGTCGTAGTACTAAATCTTAGTACTCCCCTGAAGGGGGAATATGGTGTGATATGATATTAAGTCAGAGTTAAGCGGTTCAGTTAACTATGGAATGGTAAATAAAGAATGTGGTAAAAAGGAGAAAGGGATGATGTTGCATTTATTCAGTTCCTGCAGATATGTTGCGACTCAAGAACATTATACAAGCACGACACCGGGGAGAGGCAGTAAAAGTTTCCGGCCAGGATGTTATTGATAAATAAGTGTGAATGGACACTTGATACATCAGGAGCTAGTGGTGAGAGATAAGTTAAGACAAAGGATATATCCCAAGAGGGATTATGCAGAATATATATATATATATATATATATATATATATATATATATATATATATGAGAATGGACCAACGAGTAATTAGTAGTTGATTCAGGAAGAGCCCAGTTATGGCTAGACAAGAGGTCACGGATAAATCAATAGATCATGCAAGATAAATGTAGTGAACCACAGCATAGTGAATTCAGTCTCGCAGATACGAGATCGCAATCATTTGAAAAATTTCAGATAGGAATTGAGGCAATTAAAGGTACCATTTTTAAGGTTTATAAATAAGAGAGAGTGCCACTAAGGAGACAATAAAAATTTGAGCTTAGAAGTAACCCTACGAGCACAAAGGCATAAATTTATGTAACTAAGGATTATTATGGGCAAGTAAGAATAACGAAAATTACCTTCGGGTGTACGATATATCAAGCTCGCAACTTTACAAGAGCCAGAAGGTCTCCCTAAGTACTACAATGAAAGACTAGCTGATGAAATAAGGAAGAAGGTTTCCACCTAAGCATAGTGAGCTAAAGAGTAAATTATCCTGTAACAACAGTCTCACTACAATATTGTATACACTCCATAATAAAGTGGCACCTAACATGGCTAATGAATGGTAAAAAATAAAGCCATCAAAGGTGATGTTTGAGATCATATGAGGTACAAGAAATTATAGTATTCGTGGGCAAAAAGACAAGCCAAGTATTCATGCAACAAGTGATAGAACGACCAGCAAAAGTAATTGCTTACATTTAAGGACAACTGAGAAGGCACAAAAGGAAATTTATGGTGCTATCAAGTTAAAGGAAGGTTGGGAGTAGTATAAATAGATCGGTGTAGGTCCTAAGGTAAAGTATTGTAGAGCAACAAGGTTTTAGGTAGATAGGAGTAAGGATATGAAAAGGTGAGTGAGAAGGTGACGAGAATATGTATGTCCTCGGGATTAAACCCATCAAAACAAGGGAGCTGATGATTTCCATATGTAATAAAAAGCTCGGTACAGCCTGAATGAACACAGAGGAGTCTGAGACTAGGTGTATTTAGAAGAGATGGAATGTTGCCCTGGTAGTAGAATAAGGGTGTAATTGTGAAAGATAAGAGGATGATGCTTAGGCCTTTGATTGAGTAATGATTTAACGAGAAAGGGATTTCATTAATTGCACGGGATTAGAATACCCCCATAAGATGAATCGCATTGGGATGCAATGAAATACGGTTATTGAAGTATATTATTATCCCTAGGTGGATCAGGAAAATCACTTCATATGTTCCCTGATAAGATGTGAGCCCTAGTGACAGTGTATTACGTAAGAGGTTGCAAGTTATCAGTGATGGATTATAGATCAACATTAAGGTGTGTCACACCTATTCTTTACACAACATTCCGGAGGGGCCGTAGTGTAAAGAGAGTTTTTCCGATTAAAGGACAATCAAAACGGGATTCTTTATTAATTTCAGAGTCGCCACCTGGGAATTTTATGGCGTCCCCAGTCACCGGTTTTAATCCCGAATCGAGGAAAATATGACCCTGTTTGTCATTCTGCGAACCAGAAATCCAAGTAAGGAATTCTGTTAATCCGGAAGAAGGTATTAGGCATTCCCGAATTCCGTGGTTCTAGCACGGTCGCTTAACCATTTTATACTTGGCTTGATTATCTTGATTTACTAAATACATTTTTTCTTGTTGCATGATTTTGTTACCGCTTTTGGTTAGATTGTTTACAACTATAGACCTACTTTGAAACGAATCACGTGTACGTATATTCGTATTTTTTTTATATATAAATGTAAAGAATCATGTCACGCATACGTGTACACAATAAGATTGATAATATTTTTTATATTTTTATTATAAAAAGAATTTATGGCCTAAATTGCGCGTGCTTAAAATAAAATTACGAACATTCGTCACTCTTGTATGATTAAATAGTGAACTGCACATATCGGGCTATATGAAATAAATTAATTTAATATCCTCCGAAAAAACCCCTTTTATTAAGAAAGTTTGCTCGAAGTTGCGCGAATGCATACTCCGAATTGTCTTTAGAAATGTAATCATGTCACGCGAACGTGTCCCCAATTACACAAAATATTTTTGATGGTAATATAAATTTTCTACAAATGTTTATTATGTCCATCTATTTTTTAAATATGAAAGCCATGGGAAATCACCGAATGGAATGTCTCGAGATTTCTTTAAAAAATCAAAATTTATTAGGTGTTGACCACAGGTTATATTTTAAACATGTGAATTATATACCTCAAAACTATTCAAATTAAAAGAATTAATGAGATGAAAAATAAATAAATAACGTGCAACTAAAATACCATTTTTATCGTGAATACGCTATTCATATTTTGTTTATGTATTTTCAGTACTTGATAATTATATGCACAAGTTATTTATTATTTTCCTAAGCTTAAGACTAAGTGTATATGTTTGAAAACTTACCAAAAGCGAATTACGTGTAAAAACTAGGAAAAATTTAATTGATAAGCAAACTAATAGTTTTCGAAGAATTTCCATTATTCTATTCGGAGCGAACTCTACTTTGTATATCTTTGACTTAAAATGTTGCAATTCGTATTTATAAATCCGACCTTCTTCTACACAACTTGTTTTTAGTCCAAAGGTCTAATTATTTGGTTAATTTGCTTACGATGATTGAGTTTGGGATAGATAAAATCAAACCAATTTTTATCTCGGCTTATGCAAGCTATTTTCAAATACTAAATCTATACTTTGTACAAATCATTGACATTATTTTTATATACTATTTTATAAGGAATTGGGTTAATCGCATTCCTAAAATAAATAGCCATTTGTTATTAAGAAAGAAAACTAATTTACAAATTTGATTAAATGAATTGACATTATATACCGCAAATACACATCTAAACCATCCGGAATATTCCAATGTCTTAATCGTAACGAATTATATCGATTCACCTCTCACTTATAGTTATCCCCATTATTAGACCCTATTTTGTATAAACAAGAATACTTATGTCAACTAGAATTAAACAATATCAAGCTTGAGGAAGTTTACTAGCGTGGTCCCTCGATATTTTTATGTTACCAAGCGCTTAATTAATCATGGTCTAAATACAAAGTTTAAAGAATAGTCAACTTTTTACCAAGTTCCCTGTCTCGACATTTCAAATATAACTATACTTAAAGATATTCTGAAATAAATAGAACTATTGCAAAGCTTATACTAACTTCAAAGAGGTCTTGATGGACTAATAGCTCCCACATCGAACATAAGCTATATTAGTTGACTAAAAATTGAAACTCAACTAATGAATTTAAATGGATAGCGGACATATTTAGAATTCCAGATTTCATTTCTTTGCAACATTGTAACTTTGCAATAACATGAGTCTAAATATATATACCTGGAAATGAGGGTAGAAGAGGTAAAATTCAGCAATAGCAGCAGCAAAAAACCAGCAGCAGAGAAATATGAAGGTCAACAAAATTTACAGCAGCACGCATACAACAGTTCAACAGATTGGACAACCCCAAAAAATTCGTGAAAAAACCAAACAAAGTAGTAACCTCAAAAAAAAACTCCAGATTTAATCCAAACAATATCACCAAACAAACCCGGACAGTTATGAGGAAACAATATTTCTGATTTTTCTCTCTTTCTTTTCTATTTTTTCTGTTCTGTCTCTTCTTTTTTTTAAATCTTTGTCTGATTTTTCAATTTTCTCAGATAATCTTCTCCCTCTTTTCTGTCCAGCTTCCCCCTCTTTATACAAGTCTGCCCCTTCCCTTAAGTGCTGCCCGACCCCTCTTCTTTTCAACAAAATCAGACTTTCCACTAAAAATCTGCTCTTTTTACTTTAAATCCCATTAAAGAAGCCTTTTCCCTGATTTTCAGCCTCTCCAATCCTTTTGTCCCCCATTGGTGCATTAATTAATTCATACTAATATCCCATTAACAAAGCACTAACATTAAAATACTATCCTAACTGTTTCATTCCCATAATACCCCTAAAAAAACTTAAACTGCAGCTATAACCAATTCTCCTAAGTTCTGGACTGAATTTTAATTAAAATGCAACCTTCTAACTCAATAATATCCAATTAACACTTGTAAAACTGAATTCAAACCAATGTCATATCCACATCAGGCCCTAGTATTTAACAAGAAACATTATGACTCAAACCATTAATCCTATCAGATAATTCTGACCTTTCATTGGATCACACAACATTACAATATAGATGAAGGATTCAGGGAACAGACTAATTAAAGCAAAATAAAGGAACAATTTCAATACTCTGAACGAAACCAAACTGAACATTAATACCACACAGAATTTGACAAACAGTGAAGCTAAAGTCGAAACTTGAATCAATATGCACATGAAAGAACATCCGGAATTCAAGTTCATTGTCATTAGGATGACAATGCCTAAAACTAAATGGACACGGATCAATTACACACAACAACGTTTGACAAACTTTCTGTTCAGACAAGAGTGCATTAATTGACGAGAACTAATTTAATTGACTACTTAAACAAACGATAACAGTCAATACAAAATAAACGAACAGGCTGTTTCAATCAACAAATAATAGGAACAAGAATTTAAAACAACTAATCGACGAACTTAATCGAGTCGATTACACACATTGTAAACAATTACAACAAACAGAAATAATAAACAGAATTTTATCTAATAAACGGGTATAGTGGATATGAGACAGAATTAAAAAAAGAATAGGAAAATTATACAAACTACTACAACAGGCAATAATACATACATAGCATACAAAAGAAAACAGTGAAAATACCTCTGAATCTTCAAACCCAGAATATGTCTTAATCTTGAATTGATTTGAACCTTGTTGAGGTCGAACGGACCTGAATCGAAGTATTCTAATTTGAGAATACTTTTATTAAGGTCCATTAGACCCCAAACATTCTTTTAATCGGACAAATTCTCTGATTTGGAATTTTAGGGTTCCACTTTTTCTCAGATTTAGGGTTTGAACATTTCTGGGCAGATTCGAAGGGAATCAAGGGTGGTTTAGGGGTAAAGAAGGCCTGGGGTCACCTGGTATGAATTTGAAAAGGATCTGGGCAGTTCCTGTTTGTCTCAAATCTTCAAATGAAGATTCGAGCAGTTCTACGAGGGTAGTCGGGATAAGCTAGGGTGTTGATTTAGAAGCCATCGGAGAAAGTTAGGTTTTCAGACCAAACTTTGATCGAAGTTTCGAGATGTTGGGGTCTGATTCGAGGTAAGCTATGATGATGGTTGGAACGGGGAGGTTGAGAGGAGTTAAGGGTGTTAAAATGGAGTCATTTGGACCACCGGAACCGCCGTGAGGCGATTTTCGGTGGGTGGTTGATGGTGGTTGCAGGCGGGGATATGTTTGGTCTCTGAAGGAGACAATGAACAGGAAAGGAGGGGTGTTTGGTTTGGGGGGTGGGGTATGGTTTAGGACTTATATAGGGTAGGGGTGTTTTGATCTTGGCCGTTGGATCCATCACGATCTATGGCCAGGATCAATTCACTTAAAGGGGACGACGCCATTTTGTTCAAGCTGGGGATGGGTTGGCCCGGGCAATGGGTCGGGTAGGGGGTTACGGGTAGGGATATTGAATCTCAACCGTTAGATTGATTTAATCCAACGGCCTTGATGAAAAGTGACCAAACGACGTCGTTTGGTTTACCCCTGAGTTGGACTGGATTGGGGCGGGTATGGGCTGTGATTTTGGGCCTGATTTTCTTTTAAAACTGGCCCAATCCGCATTTCTTCACATTTTTGAACCCTTTTCCTTTTCCTTTTTAAATTTTCTAATTTAAGCACAATCCCCAATTAATTTGTAAAAATAAAAATAAAAATAAAATAAAATAAAGTAAAATAAAACCACACAAACATTAATTGAAACTTATAATAATTAACACACAAATTAAAACTTTAAAATAATATCACAAAATGACAACAAATAGAAGAATGCATATATATTATTTTTTATATTATCCTTTTATATAAACCCATGATTAATTAATTATGAAAATGCCACATTAATCCCTAAATGCACATGTACCTATATTACTATTTTTCTATATTTTTCCTTAATAAAAATGAACATGAACAGACGAAATGCCACGAAAATTCAAAAATTGCATACAAAGAAAAATTTATTTGTGATTTCTTTTGGAGTAGTTCTTGTGAGGCAAAAATCACGTGCTCACAGCTGCTCCTCTTTGTCCGAAAATATGAAGAGTTTTCGTACAAAGATAAAGTGAGTGGATACGAGCGATTTTTGCCCGTCTGACTATTCCGAGTGAAGCATTTTTGAAAGATTTGACCGAATCTTGCTTCAAAGGTTTCCTACATATCCCTGACTAAAAGGAAATCAGGTCAATGTAGTTCGGGAAGTTTTGGTAGCTGGGACTACCATGGGACTGTGATGTTACTGCTATTGCATGCTGCTTTTACTGCTTGCTGACCTCCTTATTACACCCTGCTTAAAGAAAAACAAAAAAACAAAAGGCTAGACTAGACCATGGTATATGAATTACAAAATCTTATCTAGATCATGCCCTTGTGTCTCTTGTTGCTTTCATGTCTTGGTGATTCCTTTGGTATCTTTTGCTTCCGATTTGTCTTGTATTCTCTTTAGACTACCGATCTTGAACTGCTTGTTTCCTTTTTGTATTGTTTTTCATCGAGTCTTGTACTTCCTTCCTCTACTTGGGGATTCTTTGTTGTTTCCCGCTGGGGATTCCGATCGGATTCCTCTGCCTTATTGATTCTAAGTGTATTCCTCCATTATATGGGTGGGCTCCTGACTTCAACCAACAATGTCAAAAATAAATCGTCATTCTGTTCTTTAGGGGGGCTCCTGACCTCGACAACATCTTTTGACAATAAATTGCCATTCCTCTCTTCAGGCGGGCTCCTGACCTTGACCACAAATAAATCGTCATTCCTTTCTTCAGGGGGGGAGGGGTTCTCCTGACCTCTTGAAATTTGAATTATATTTCCTTGTTCTCCAGGTGGACGCCTGATTGCTGATACTTCAACTGTTCTACCTTGTTCTCCAGGTGGACGCCTGCTTGCTGATATTTCAACTGTTCTTCCTTGTTCTCCAGGTGGACGCCTGCTTGCTGATATTTCAACTGCTCTTCCTTGTTCTCCAGGTGGACGCCTGCTTGCTGATATTTTCAACTGTCCTTCCTTGTTCTCCAGGTGGATGCCTGCTTGCTGATATTTCAACTGTTCTTCCTTGTTCTCCAGGTGGACGCCTGCTTGCCATTTCAACTGTTCTTCCTTGTTCTCCAGGTGGACGCCTGCTTGCTGATATTTCCATTGCTCTTCCTTGTTCTCCAGGTGGACGCCTGCTTGCTGATATTTCAACTGTTCTTCCTTGTTCTCCAGGTGGACGCCTGCTTGCCATTTCAACTGTTCTTCCTTGTTCTCCAGGTGGACGCCTGCTTGCTGATATTTCAACTGTTCTTCCTTGTTCTCCAGGTGGACGCCTGCTTGCTGATATTTCAACTGTTCTTCCTTGTTCTCCAGGTGGACGCCTGCTTGCTGATATTTCAACTGTTCTTCCTTGTTCTCCAGGTGGACGCCTGCTTGCTGATATTTCAACTGTTCTTCCTTGTTCTCCAGGTGGACGCCTGCTTGCTGATACTTCCATCACCGGGTGTTTCCTGAAACAAATATTGTTTTTGCCCCTGTTTCAAATCAAGGAAAATCTTGTTAGTTTAAGGCATGGTGGTTAGTTGTGGCATTCTCGCTGGGGGTGGGGTTTCTTTTTGTCCTGTTTTACTGCCTTGAAGCGGTTGAAAAGACTGTTTTGTCCTCATGATTGATCCTTAACCGTAGGATCCCCAACTATTGTTTTCACTTCAAACCCTTTCAATCGTAATCATATGTCTCTCATGACATTACTGAACCACTTTTCTGATTCAACTTTTCTCACACCCATATCTTATTTTCATCCTATTACCTCCCGCCTACCATGGCCGTATTTTGCATTGTGTAATTTTGAATCTTGGTAGTATACCTTGACATTCCTTTTTATTTGCTTGGAACTAAACTTACCTCAAAATCTTTAGAAGAGTAAGATTATTAGTGACGAAACATGACGATTTTGACAATTAAGAATGAAAAGAAAAATCCAATTTTGGATGACTGTTGGAGATATGAATAAGGAACTTATCTGATTGGAGTCACTGGCACCAATGATCAGGGTATGCATTTTGGATTAATCAGCCCAGTCTATTTAACCAATCTCCTTTTCAATTGTTTCACTTTGCTTTCCAAAATTTCCACAACCCAATTTTACTTTTTGCCAACTTATGGACCTTGTTCGACTTGTAGTGCCTTAAAGAGTTTTCACCGACAAACCTCCCTCATTTGTTTATTTCTTAATTCCTTTTCGCCTTATGGTGCCTGCGAAGGTTTTCACCAATAAGACTCTCTCATTTTTCTTTCTCTCAGCTTCCGTCGTCTCATGGTGCCCGTGAGGGTTTTCACCTATAAGACTCTCATTTTCATCGCTTTTTCTTGTGTGGACCAGAGTGTTATGAATCACCTCCATTTGCTCGACTCGGCATTTTTCTAAGATTGATCGAAAGGTCTTTTGGTATGTGGTTGGAATGAAAGGGTATCAAAAGTCAAAACAATTTTGATATGGGTTTAAAATTACAACCCTTGGAATCATTTTTCTTATTGCCAGTACAATTCCTGCCCCAGCTTCTTGCTTGGGGGTCTTTTGATGTTTTATTTGATACACATTATGCATATTATGCACCCTATGACCGAGCCGTGAAGCGCCTACGTATCCTCTTTGAGGAATCAGGTCAAACGTAGTTCACTTCAATAATAATAATTTTTTTTTCATTGATTCCAAAAGAGGGTAGGAAAGAAACAAATGTGGCTCAAGGGGGAGCAAAGGGTACAGTGTTTAGATAGCAGAATGAATTGCCTTCGTCATTCCAATCTTCGAAATAATGCGAAATACAAACATTCAATCATTATACCAAAGAAAAATCATGCATAATATCTCTTTACTGCATCAGAATTGATAGCCATGTCTATGCATTTTCCTTCAATATCTGTTAAACATAATGCACCATTAGATAATACTCTGGTCACAATGAACGGTCCTTGCCAATTCGGGGCAAACTTGCCCTTTGTTTCAACTTGATGTGGAAGAATACGTTTCAGCACCTGTTGACCCACTTCAAACTTTCAGGGACGCACCTTTTTTGTTGTATGCTCTTGCTATTCTTCTTTGATACAATTGGCCATGACATACTGTTGCCAATCGTTTTTCATCAATCAAGTTTAACTGCTCTAAACGGGTTTTGACCCATTCATCATCATCAATCTTAGCTTCGGCGATGATCCGAAGGGAAGGAATCTCAACTTCTGCAGGAATTACCGCCTCAGTGACATATACCAGCAAATAGGGAGTTGCTCCTACCGAAGTGCGAATAGTAGTGTGATATCCCAACAATGCAAATGGTAATTTTTCGTGCCATTGTCTTGAACCTTCTACCATTTTTCGAAGTATCTTCTTTATGTTTTTGTTGGCTGCTTCGACTGCTCCATTCGCCTTGGGCCGATATGGGGTAGAATTGCAATGTATAATCTTAAACTGTTGACATACCTCTCTCATTAAGTTACTGTTAAGATTAGCATCGTTATCTGTGATGATCACCTTTGGGATTCCGAATCGACATATGATATTTGAGTGAACAAAATCGACCACAGCTTTCTTGGTCACCGATTTGAATGTTTTGGCCTCAACCCATTTGGTGAAATAATCAATGGCTACCAGAATGAACCTGTGCCCATTGGATGCTGCCGGCTCAATTGGTCCAATAATATCCATGCCCCAAGCGACGAAGGGCCATGGTGCCGACATTGTGTGCAACTCGGATGGTGGAGAATGAATCAAATCGCCGTGTATCTGGCATTGATGACATTTGCGCACAAAACTGATAGAATCTCGCTCCATGGTAAGCCAATAGTAACCAGCTCGGAGAATTCTTTGCCAACACATATCCGCTCATGTGGGGTCCGCAAACTCCCGAATGTACTTCAGACATGATAGCCGTAGCTTGTCTAGCATCTATGCATCTTAATAATCCAAGGTTTGGTGTTCTTTTATACAAAACTCCTCCACTTAAGAAGAATCCACTTGCCAACCGTCTAATGGTTCTCTTTTGATCCCCTGTGGCTTGTGCTGGATATATCCCCATTCTGATATACTCCTTGATGTCGTGGAACCATGGTTCACCATCAAATTCTTCTTCAAACATGTTGCAGTAAGCGTGTTGATCGTGAACTTGATTATGCAGTGGATCCACATAAGCTTTGTCCAGATGGTGCAACATTGATGCCAGGGTAGCCAATGCATCGACGACTTCATTATGGATCCTTGGAATATGCCTGAACTCCACTGATCGAAACCGTTGACAAAGATCATGTAAACATTGTCGGTATGGTATGAGCTTCAAGTCTTGTGTTTCCCATTCTCCTTGAATTTGATGTACCAGAAGATCTGAATCTCCCAAGACCAAGATTTCCTGGATATCCATGTCTGCAGCTAGTCTTAACCCCAAAATACAAGCTTCATACTCAACCATATTATTGGTGCAATAAAATCGAAGTTGAGCCGTAACAGGATAGTGATACTCGGTTTCAGAAATAATTACAGCTCTTATCCCGACTCCTTTCATGTTAGCAGCCCCATCAAAGAAAAGTTTCCAGCCAGGTTTTTCAATTTGCTCCATCTCACCGATATGCATTACTTCTTCATCGGGAAAACAAGTTCTCAATGGCTCGTATTCTTCGTCGACCGGGTTTTCGGCTAAATGATCAGCCAATGCTTGGGCTTTTATTGCAGTCTGAGTCACATAGATGATGTCAAATTCTGTGAGCAATATCTGCCACTTTGCAAGTCTCCCTGTTGGCATAGGATTTTGAAAAATATATTTCAATGGATCCAGACGCGAAATGAGGTAAGTAGTGTATGATGACAACTAGTGTTTCAATTTCTGAGCTACCCAAGTTAGGGCGCAACATGTCCTTTCCAGATGAGTGTACTTAACCTCATAAACTGTGAACTTCTTGCTAAGGTAATAGATGGCCTGTTCCTTTCTGCCGGTGATGTCATGTTGCCCCAGTACACAACCAAATGAATTTTCCAAGACTGTCAAGTAAAGAATCAAAGGTCTTCTTGGTTCTGGCGGAACCAGCACGGGTGGGTTTGACAAGTATCCTTTATCTTATCGAACGCTTCTTGACATTCATCAGTCCACTTGACCGCAGCATCCTTCTTCAACAATTTGAAAATAGGCTCACAAGTTGTCGTGAGCTGAGCAATAAACCTGCTGATGTAATTCAACCTCCCTAACAAACTCATTACTTCAGTTTTGTTCCTTGAAGGTGGAAATTCTTGGATGGCTTTGATCTTTGATGGGTCCAACTCGATGCCTCGCCGACTGACTATAAATCCCAGCAGCTTTCCAGATGGAACACCAAATGCGCACTTGGCAGGGTTAAGCTTGAGGTTGTACCTACGAAGTCTCAGGAAGAATTTCCTCAAATCCCCAACGTGGTCGGCCTGATGCTTTGATTTTATGATCACATCATCCACGTATACCTCAATCTCCTTATGTATCATATCATGAAACACCGTGGTCATTGCTCTCATGTAAGTTGCCCCGGCGTTCATCAAACCAAATGGCATTACCCGGTAGCAATAAGTTCCCCATGGTGTGATGAATGCCATCTTTTCTGCATCTTCTTCATCCATTAGAATTTGATGATACCCGGCATAACAATCCACAAAAGATCCTATCTCATGTTTGGCACAATTATCAATCAAAATATGGATATTGGTTAATGGGAAGTTATCCTTTGGACTTGCTTTGTTAAGATTGTGGTAATCGACGCATACTCTAATCTTGCCGTCCTTCTTTGGCACAGGAACGATATTAGCCAACCAAACAGGATATCGAGTGACTCGAATGGCCTTTGCATCCAACTGTTTGGTGATTTCTTCTTTAATTTTCACACTCATATCAGTCTTGAACTTCCTCAACTTTTGCTTGATAGGAGGCACCATTGGATCAGTGGGTAATTTGTGAACCACTAAATCAGTGCTTAAGCCTGGCATGTCGTCATATGACCATGCAAAAACATCTTTGAATTCGATGAGTGTTTTAATTAACTCTTCCCGTATATTTGGTTTGAGGTGGACACTTATTTTAGTTTCTCGGATATTATTTGTGTCTCCTAGATTGATGTCTTCGGTATCACTCAGGTTAGGTTTGGTTTTTTCTTCAAAATGAATTAACTCTTTACTAATCTCTTCGAAAGCCTCATCCTCATCATAATCTGATTCATAATCACAATATACTTCTTGAATTATTATTTCGGAATCAAATTGATTTTTAAGACTGGGCTGAGGATTCCTCATGCATGCCATATCACTAGAGCCAGCGTAAAAAGGACTGTACAGAAAAAGAAGAAAAAGAAAAGAAAACTATCAGGAATGATAATGAAAAGGAAACTGTATTTCATTGGATGATGAAAGATAACAAGGTTTGCACACTTCAAACAAACTGTAAGATAAAAATTTGGATTACAACCCTGAAGTAACCCAAACAAACTGAAGGAAAATCAAAATAAACTACCAAGACTCCTTTCGAATGGGGAGAGGGGTGGCTTTCCAGTTATTAAGCTTTGTCTCTGGCCCAACGAATTGAACTTCCGCGTTGCTAGAACCTTCACCGTTTTCCACCATGTTCACATCGTCAAACATCTTTTCAAATCTTTCAATTAATTCCTCCTCAAGATTAATCATGGATTTAGGAATTGTTGTTATCGGGTGATTTCTGGTACCGGACTTGACAAATGACTTTGATAGATGTGGGACTGGCTTTGGAAGGACCCATTCCTTCTGTTTTGGCTTTCTGGCCTTTCTCACGTCTGTGACAGTGGGTATGAATCCCAATCCAAATGTTCCCCAGTTCTCGGGAAGAGATACTGGTTGTATAATGCCTTGCAAAGATGAGCCCAAACCTTTGTCGGGTACAAAACCATTCTTCAACATTTCATAGGCTACCATGACTGATGTAGCGGTTATCTTTGGATTCGGAATGTATTTCCCCTCCGGAATTTTCTCTACCAACATTGTGTCGGAAACCTGGTAAACCCATGGTCCCTGGTCATTTTCTATTCCCTCGACCGGTACAATGGCACTGCTGTGAGCATTTAAACTGTCTTCCCCATGCACAACTATTTCTTGTTTATCCCATTCAAACTTGACCACCTGGTGTAGTGTTGATGGGACTGCTTTACAGCATGGATCCATGGTCGACCCAACAGTAAATTATAAGAAACAGCTATATCCAACACCTGAAACTCCATTGTGAATTCAACTGGCCCTATTGTCAGCTCCAGCACTATGTCGCCAGATGAATCTCTGCTTCCACCGTCAAATCCCCGTACGCAAATACTATTCTTGTGGATTCTCTCCTCTTTTATTTTCAACTTGCTCAGAGTGGAGAGAGGGCAGATGTTTGCGCTTGACCCGTTGTCAACCAACACCCGGGTTACTATGGAGTTTTCACATTTCAATGTGAGGTAAAGATCTTTGTTGTGCTCAGTACCTTCCACAGGCAATTCATCATCAGAAAATGTAATTCTGTTTGCCTCAAAGATTTTGTTGGCTATGTTTTCCAAGTGATTCACGGAGATTTTATCAGGAACGTGTGCCTCATTCAAGATCTTCATTAAAGCTTGACGGTGCTCGTCCGAATGGATCAGCAATGACAATAATGAAATTTGAGTGGGCGTTTTTTTCAATTGTTCCACGATAGAATAGTCATGCAGCTTCATCTTTCTCAAGAATTCTTCCGCTTCTTCTTCAGTCACGGCTTTCTTCATTGGTGTTGGATTATTTTTAGTTTTTCTTAACTCTTCGGGAGTAAAACATCTTCCCGAGCAAGTCAAGCCTTGCACTTCACAGACTTCTTCCTTGACTTCTTTTCCTTTGTACATTACCGTCACCCATTCGTAGTTCCATGGAATAGACTTGTTGTTGATCACTGGTAACTGGGTTACTGGCTTGATAATAACTCGATCTACACGGGCTCCTTCCATGACTATAATGGGTTTGCTGTCCACCCCTGGTACAATCACCTTTGACCCTTCCTGCTTCGTGGCAACTTTGCTCGAAGATCCCTTCTCAACTACCACAGATGCCTCATCACCATTTTCGTTCTGCTTAGGTACCGACTTCTCCTCTGCTAACTGTTCATCTGGCTTGGCTTCATGAGACCGAATCATCATGATGGTTTGTGATGGCTTCTTTGTTTCCCCATCAGCCCGTACTATTTCTATCATATTGGCCTCCTGATGGGCTGGCATTGGATTTCTGTTGATATTGGGAGCTTCGGGGGTTTGAACTTCAATCTTATTAGTATCAATCAGCTCTTGTATTGCATTCTTTAAATGCCAGCACTTTTCTGTATCATGGCCTGGTGTACCAGAACAATACTCACAGCTAACGGTGTAGTCCAGATTCTTTGGAGGAGGATTGGGCAGCTTGGATTGTATTGGCCTTAGCATATCTAGCTGTCTTAGCCTGTGGAACAGACTAGTGTAGGATTCTCCCAATGGAGTGAAGGTTTTCTTTTTTTGCAACCTTTCACCCCTGAGTGCTTGATCAGGCCTGAAACCTGGTCCGGGATAGGTTCGTGGATAAGGGTAGGTATTTGGTATGACAGGAGCACGCCAATGAGCGTGGGAAGGTGGCTGATTGTATGCTTGCGCATGGTTGACAGAAAAATGAGGTTCCGACGGGTGATAGTAGTGTTGGGGTGAATTGTGGTGATAAGTTGGTTGGTGGGATCGATGTTGATTGTAGTAATGAGGTGAACCTCTGGATCCCGACCAAGTTCCTGAATCAACCATTGCCGCTTCCTCTCTTTTCTTCTTTCCAATCCCTCCTACTCCGCCTTGAATAGCTTGAGTAGTTGCTTTAATAGCCGAATAGCTCATGATTTTATTCGACTTGAGGCCTTCTTCTACCATTCCTCCCATCTTCACTACTTCGTTGAATGATTTCCCTACCGCTGAAACCAAATGGGCATAGTAAGTGGGTTCCAAGGCTTGTAGGAAGTAATCTACCATCTCACTTTCCTTCATTAGAGGATCCACCCTTGCTGCCTGTTCCCTCCACCAGAAACCATACTCTCTAAAGCTTTCACTGTGCGTTTTCTCAAATTTTGTCAAGGATAGTCGATTTGGGATGATTTCCAAATTGTATTGGAAGTAACAAGCAAATGCCTATGCCAGGTCATCCCAGGTGTACCATCTCCCATGGTCTTGGTGGGTATACCACTTCAAAGCCGATCCGCTCAAACTTTGACTGAAGTAAGCCATTAATAATTCGTCTCTTCCCCCAGCTCCCCGAATCTTGCTGCAAAAACCCCTCAAGTGGGCTACTGGATCGTCGTGCCCATTGTATAGGTCGAACTTGGGCATCTTGAAACCAGCTGGTAATTGCACATTTGGGAACAAACATAAGTCCTTGTAGGCCACACTGACCTGCCCTCCTAACCCTCGCATGTCTCGGAACGATTGTTCTAAGCTTTTGACCTTCCTGAACATCTCTTCTTGTTCGGTATTTTTGACTGGCTTGTCAATTTCTGTTGGGAGGTCAAAACGGGGAGTAAATGAATGAATTTCGGAAGCTTTGAAAGTGGGCTCCGGGGGGTAGTATTGGTTGTCCTGGGCCTGGAACATAGGCTCACTAGGAGATTTGTGGAATGTAGCCGGGGAAGGTGCTACGAAGACAGGAGTCACTGGTGGAGGAGGGTATGGAACTGGTTTAGGAGGTGGAGACTGCGGTGTATGAGAGGTGGTGCCCCGGTAGTGCTGGTAGATGGGGAAACTCGGGGATAGTTCAGTGGCAGGATTATCCTGAGTTTGGGCTAGTGGTGGGGTGGAGGCAGGGTTAGCTGGGTAAGATGGGGGCGATTGTCCTGTAGACCAAGACCGATACATCTCGGCCATTTGTTGCTTAAGTTTAAGCATCTCTTCTTTCATTTTACCGATGTCCATCTCCTCTATCTCAATACCTGTGTCGACATCCGGGATAGACATGCTTTCGGGTATCGGTCCTTTTGATCTGGTGTGATAATGATAATGTGCCAGTATACTCTTAGAAAAACTAACTGCTTGAATTCTGGAAATGAGCAAACTTGTTAGTTTTGAGAGTTTAACACATATATAATTACACGTCGAGATGCAATGTTCCTAGACAAATAACCATTTTCTATCATGTATTTGCTCGGTTGCTTGTGTCATCCCAGCTTTTCTTGATATTTCTTTTTATTGTCACTCACTCTTTATTTTATTCCTTCTTTTGATTGTGGTCGAATCTTATAGAGATTGCCTACGTATCATGTCCCCACATGAATCAGACCTTGCGTAGTTCGGACGTAAAGCAATTGTCAACACTTTTATTTATTCTTGAAATAATACAAAGATGGAACAGACATTACATTTGGAAAAACATTATAAGAAAATGGTTTAAAAACTCGACACAAACCCAAATCAAACAAAAGACATAACTCTTAACAGCTGTGAACATGCTCCACTCCCCACTTTTGTTTTCAATCATTAGATCATCCGCTAACGGTGGGGCTTGACCCGGCTGACCTCCTAGCGTACGATACATTCTTTCTAACTCCATTGCCAGATGACGGGCAAAAATAGGTGCATGCTCTATAAACCTTTCATAATCCATCCCTTGGCAGTTCACATAACTTTGAGAGGTGTAAACCGCCAAATCATGGATTTGTGCCCTGAAATCTTGGAGACGTTGGTCTTGGTTTTGCAGTTGTTGTTGGCGAGTGGTGGATATATCTATTATACGGTCTTCGCGATCTAAAGCTGACTCTAATTGAGCTCAAAGTCTGGCCTGATCGAGTCTTGTCTGTGCTCTTTCTCTGTCGATGTCTGCGTGTTGATGTTCTCTATTGTACCTTCTTGCTTCTTCCAATAGTGCATGGAGTCAAGCTTCTGAATGTATCCAACGGTCTTTCTCTTTCTTGAATTGTGCCCTGTCTTCTTCGGCTTGCATTACTTGGCATTCCTTATTAGATTTGGCCTCCTCGTTTAATTGTATGATTCTTTCTTTAGCTTTGCTTAACGCCTTTTCGGTTTTTGCCAAAATGGAGTCATGATCTTGCATTTTTTCCAAAAGATTGGCGATGATTTTTTGATCTTTCCAATTTCTCATTGGTGTTTCAGAAGCTTTCTTCATTTTTTGAAATTGAGCGTGAAGATTTTTATTTTCACAAGCCAGACTCTTCTTTTCACCTTCTGCTTCTTGTGCTTGTAAGTCTTTCTCCAAATTGAGGTTCCTCAGACTTTCCTTTAAGGCATGAATAGTTGCTTTGTATCCCTTTTCCTTTTCTCCACAAACCAATCGTTCTTGGATTTTATCGTTAAAGGTTTGAACATGGGGTCTTTTTATAGGCCTTCTCAGATCGGGTTCTGGTGCATCATCCACGCGGGATCGTTTCTCAAACCACCTTGCATATCCTGGATTTATCTCGCCCTTTGTAGTATCTGGAACTTGAGTATCATCTTTCAAGTATCGACATCCATTCCACATCTGCTGAATTAAAGCCTCGGGAAGAGTGGCTTCGGGGTGTAACTCGATCACTTGCATACTCAAATCCTCATCATCAGGCACCACTTGGTATCTCCCTAGTTGTCTTAGAACTCTTTGTGGCGCATATGGCTGGACGCTTCTCAATCCCAATAGCAGCAAATAACTATTCAAGGTTGACATGTGTATCACTTCTCTTATCAGGAGCCATCCCAAAGTCCACTCAATTTGACTTGCCGTTAAAGATCTTAGATGAGATACCCAGGCTTCCACCCCTTCTGGAGATTTATAATCTTTTATTCTTTCTTCATAACTCTCGATGAAATTGTCATTGCTTGGACCATACTGCATGAACTTGGGGTGATGTTGGAGATGTTCAATCATCCACATTTGCAAAAAAAATTTTACACCCTTCGAAGACCTTTGCCCCTGATTTACATAAAGTCAACGCCCGATAAATGTCTGAGAGAATGATCGGGGCAAGGGTGTGATTTTCCTTGGTAGTGAGGACCTGTACGACTTTCCCTTTGTGAATATCAATTGTTCGTTCTTTGTTTGGGAAGACCATGATTCCCAGAAAAGCCACCATGAAAGCGAAGCGACGGTGAATCTGCCAGGTGTCTTTGTTCTGTTTGTTAGTAAGGCCCTTTTCATGAATTTCAAATCCGTCCGGCTTTCCGAACCTTGAATATAGGAAGTTGAAAGAACAACACCCTTTGACAACATTGCTTTTTCTGATTTGATTACTGATGTTCGGAAGACCAAAGAATCGATGCACTGAGGGAGCCTTTGGGAATATCAGATTTTGATTTCTTAAATCTCTGTCAAAACCAGCATATCCAGCTATCTCTTCTAATGTAGGAGTAAGCTCGAAATCAGAGAAGCGAAAGACATTGTGAACAGGGTCCCAAAAAGTTACTAACGCCTCAATCAAATCATCACGTGGTTTAACTTTCATAATATCTGTGAGAGTTCCCAAATGCTTAATGACCCATTTCTGACCATCTTCTCCTAACTCATGCCACCATATCTGAAGCCGAAATAGAAACTCATCTACATTTGCGAATGGTGGGTTTTGGGTGGTGCTCATTTTGTATCTGCGGTTAATTTTAACAAAATCAAGACTCCTTTTGAAAACAGACACTCATAAAAAGAAAATCATTTTTTTTTAATTTATTTAACAATTCTTCTTCTTTTTTCAAAATGTAAAACTATTTTGGGAATTTTCTAAAACAGCCCATTTTATTTCTCGGCTCTCACAATGATTTTTTTTCAATTAAGCTGGTCAACATGCAAATCCGAGGCAAATGAATGCACAAGTAGCAAGTAGGATGCATCAGGATGGTCTTTTCATTTCGGATTCACCTGTCCTAGACAGACCCAACCCCTGTATTGAGTCTCCAAGGTCAAATGTACATGATGCAAATAGACGTTCCTACTAGGGATCCGGTACGAGGCTGAGTTATTCTAAGTGAAAAACATGAGGCAGATTGTTCTAGACCTGGCTTACCCAAACGGACAGCTTGATCCGAAATGGGGGCAACGTACCGGGAGCACGAAAGTCTACCCGGCCTAGTTACTTGTCCCAACTTCGTCTTATTTGGTATAACTTCTAAGAGAAAGGTGGGCCATGCGCACGTGTGCACCATAAATTTAGAAGACTCAGAAAGAAGAAGGGTTTCGTAGCAGTTTTATATACACAATTCAGATAATATTGAAGCGGTAAAAAGCAACATTTAGTACATTAAGCATAAGTATGTGAAAAAAATCAGATAACAAACAAAGCCAACTATAACAGTTATTTTAAGCTCGAATTCTTGAACCCTGGACCTAGTGGTTCTGGGTTCGCAGTGTTGTCCCCAGCAGAGTTGCCAGAGCTGTCACACCTCTTCTTTACACAACATTCCGGAGGGGCCGTAGTGTAAAGAGAGTTTTTTCGATTAAAGGACAATCAAAACGGGATTCTTTATTAATTTTAGAGTCGCCACCTGGGAATTTTATGGCGTCCCAAGTCACCGGTTTTAATCCCGAATCGAGGAAAATATGACTCTGTTTGTCATTCTGCGAACCAGAAATCCGAGTAAGGAATTCTGTTAATCCGGGAGAAGGTGTTAGGCATTCCCGAATTCCGTGGTTCTAGCACGGTCGCTTAACCATTTTATACTTGACTTGATTATCTTGATTTACTAAATACATTTTTTCTTGTTGCATGATTTTGTTACCGCTTTTGGTTAGATTGTTTACAACTATAGACCTACTTTGAAACGAATCACGCGTACGTATATTCGTATTTTTTTATATATATAAATGTAAAGAATCATGTCACGCATACGTGTACACAATAAGATTGATAATATTTTTTATATTTTTATTATAAAAAAATTTATGGCCGAAATTGCGCGTGCTTAAAATAAAATTACGAACATTCGTCACTCTTGTATGATTAAATAGTGAACTGCACATCTCGGGTTAATGAAATAAATTAATTTAATATCCTCCGAAAAAACCCCTTTTATTAAGAAAGTTTGCTCGAAGTTGCGCGAATGCATACTCCGAATTGTCTTTAGAAATGTAATCATGTCACGCGAACGTGTCCCCAATTACACGAAATATTTTTGATGGTAATATAAATTTTCTACAAATGTTTATTATGTCCATCTATTTTTTAAATATGAAAGCCATGGGAAATCACCGAATGGAATGTCTCGAGATTTCTTTAGAAAATCAAAATTTATTACGTGTTGAACACAGGTTATATTTTAAACATGTGAATTATATACCTCAAAACTATTCAAATTAAAAGAATTAATGATATGAAAAATAAATAAATAACGTGCAACTAAAATACCATTTTTATCGTGAATACGGTATTCGTATTTTGTTTATGTATTTTCAGTACTTGATAATTATATGCACAAGTTATTTATTATTTTCCTAAGCTTAAGACTAAGTGTATATGTTTGAAAACTTACCAAAAGCGAATTACGTGTAAAAACTAGGAAAAATTTAATTTATAAGCAAACTAATAGTTTTCGAAGAATTTCCATTATTCTATTCGGAGCGAACTCTACTTTGTATATCTTTGACTTAAAATGTTGCAATTCGTATTTATAAATCCGACCTTCTTCTACACAACTTGTTTTTAGTCCAAAGGTCTAATTATTATGTTAATTTGCTTACGATGATTGAGTTTGGGATAGATAAAATCAAACCAATTTTTATCTCGGCTTATGCAAGCTATTTACAAATACTAAATCTATACTTTGTACAAATCATTGACATTATTTTTATATACTATTTTATAAGGAATTGGGTTAATCGCATTCCTAAAATAAATGGCCATTTGTTATTAAGAAAGAAAACTAATTTACAAATTTGATTAAATGAATTGACATTATATACCGCAAATACACATCTAAACCATCCGGAATATTCCAATGTCTTAATCGTAACGAATTATATCGATTCACCTATCACTTATAGTTATCCCCATTATTAGGCCCTATTTTGTATAAACGAGAATACTTATGTCAACTAGAATTAAACAATATCAGGCTTGAGGAAGTTTACTAGCATGGTCCCTCGATATTTTCATGTTACCAAGCGCTTAATTAATCATGGTCTAAATACAAAGTTTAAAGAATAGTCAACTTTCTACCAAGTTCCCTGTCTCGACATTTCAAATATAACTATACTTAAAGATATTCTGAAATAAATAGAACTATTGCAAAGCTTATACTAACTTCAAAAGAGGTCTTGATGGACTAATAGCTCCCACACCGAGCATAAGCTATATTAGTTGACTAAAAATTGAAACTCAACTAATGAATTTAAATGGATAGCGGACATATTTAGAATTCCAGATTTCATTTCTTTGCAACACTGCAACTTTGCAATAACATGAGTCTAAATATATATATATACCTGGAAATGAGTGTTGAAGAGGTAAAATTCAGCAATAGCAGCAGCAAAAAACCAGCAGTAGAGAAATATGAAGGTCAACAAAATTTACAGCAGCACGCATACAGCAGTTCAACAGATTGGACAGCCCCAAAAAATTCGTGAAAAAACCAAACAAAGTAGTAACCTCAAAAAAAAACTCCAGATTTAATCCAAACAAACCCAGACAGTTATGAGGAAACAATATTTCTTATTTTTCTCTCTTTCTTTTCTATTTTTTCTGTTCTGTCTCTTTTTTTTTTTAAAATCTTTGTTTGATTTTTCAGTTTTCTCAGATAATCTTCTCCCTCTTTTCTGTCCAGCTTCCCCCTCTTTATACAAGTCTGCCTCTTCCCTTAAGTGCTGCCTGACCCCTCTTCTTTTCAACAAAATCAGATTTTTCACTAAAAAACTGCTCTTTTTACTTTAAATCCCATTAAAGAAGCCTTTTCCCTGATTTTCAGCCTCTCCAATCCTTTTGTCCCCCATTGGTGCATTAATTAATTCATACTAATATCCCATTAACAAAGCACTAACATTAAAATACTATCCTGACTGTTTCATTCCCATAATACCCCTAAAAAAACTTAAATTGCAGCTATAACCAATTCTCCTAAGTTCTGGACTGAATTTTAATTAAAATGCAACCTTCTAACTCAATAATATACAATTAACACTTGTAAAACTGAATTCAAACCAATGTCATATCCACATCAGGCCCTAGTATTTAACAAGAAATATTATGACTCAAATTATTAATCCTATCAGATAATTCTCACCTTTCATTGGATCACACTGCATTACAATATAGATGAAGGATTCAGGGAACAGACTGATTAAAGCAAAATAAAGGAACAATTTCAATACTCTGAACGAAACCAAATTGAACATTAATACCACACAGAATTTGACAAACAGTGAAGCTAAAGTCGAAACTTGAATCAATATGCACATGAATGAACATCCGGAATTCAAGTTCATTGTCATTAGGATGACAATGTCCTGAAACTAAATGGACACGGATCAATTATACACAACAATGTTTGACAAACTTTCTGTTCAGACAAGAGTGCATTAATTGACGAGAACTAATTTAATTGACTACTTAAAACAAACGATAACAGTCAATACAAAATAAACGAACAGGTTGTTTCAATCAACAAATAATAGGAACAAGAATTTAAAACAACTAATCGACGAACTTAATCGAGTCGATTACACACATTGTAAACAATTACAACAAACAGAAACAATAAACAAAATTTTATCTAATAAACGGGTATAGTGGATATGAGACATAATTAAAAAAAGAATAGGAAAATTATACAAACTACTACAACATGCAATAATACATACATAGCGTACAAAAGAAAACAGTGAAAATACCTCTGAATCTTCAAACCCAGAATATGTCTTAATCTTGAATTGATTTGAACCTTGTTGAGGTCGAACGGACCTGAATCGAAGTATTCTAATTTGAGAATACTTTGATTAAGGTCCATTAGACCCCAAACCTTCTTTTAATCGGACAAATTATCTGATTTGGAATTTTAGGGTTCCACTTTTTCTCAGATTTAGGGTTTGAACATTTCTGGGCAGATTCGAAGGGAATCAAGGGTGGTTTAGGGGTAAAGAAGGCCTGGGGGTCACCTGGTATGAATTTGAAAAGGATCTGGGCAGTTCCTGTTTGGCTTGAATCTTCAAATGAAGATTCGAGCAATTCTAGGAAGATTCGACCTAAGCCATTACCGGATCTATGACGAGGGTAGTTGGGATAAGCTAGGGTGTTGATTTGGAAGCCATCGGAGAAAGTTAGGTTTTCAGACCAAACTTTGATCGAAGATTCGAGATGTTGGGGTCTGATTCGAGGTAAGCTATGATGATGGTTGGAACAGGGAGGTTGAGAGGAGTTAAGGGTGTTAAAATGGAGTCATTTGGACCACCGGAACCACCGTGAGGCGATTTCCGGTGGGTGGTTGACGGTGGTTGCAGGCGGGGATATGTTTGGTCTCTGAAGGAGACAATGAACAGGAAAGGGAGGGTGTTTGGTTTGGGGGGGTGGGGTATGGTTTAGGACTTATATAGGGTAGGGGTGTTTTGATCTTGGCCGTTGGATCCATCACGATCTATGGCCATGATCAATTCACTTAAAGGGGATGACGCCGTTTTGTTCAAGCTGGGGATGGGTTGGCTCGGGCAATGGGTCGGGTAGGGGGTTACGGGTAGGGATATTGAATCTCAACCGTTAGATTGATTTAATCCAACGGCCTTGATGAAAAGTGACCAAACGACGTCGTTTGGTTTACCCCTGAGTTGGACTGGATTGGGGCGGGTATGGGTTGTGATTTTGGGCCTGATTTTCTTTTAAAACTGGTACAATCCGCATTTCTTCACATTTTTGAACCCTTTTCCTTTTCCTTTTTAAATTTTCTAATTTAAGCACAATCCCCAATTAATTTGTAAAAATAAAAATAAAAATAAAATAAAATAAAGTAAAATAAAACCACACAAACATTAATTGAAACTTATAATAATTAACACACAAATTAAAACTTTAAAATAACATCACAAAATGACAACAAATAGAAGAACGCATATATATTATTTTTTATATTATCCTTTTATATAAACCCATGATTAATTAATTATGAAAATGCCACATTAATCCCTAAATGCACATGTACCTATATTACTATTTTTCTGTATTTTTCCTTAATAAAAATGAACATGCATAGACGAAATGCCACGAAAATTCAAAAATTGCATACAAAGAAAAAATTATTTGTGATTTTTTTTGGAGTAGTTTTTTTGAGGCAAAAATCACGTGCTCACAAGGTGAATAAACAATAGAGGGTACAAGTTCCAAAGTTTGAGATGAGATTTGTTTGTTATTCTTAGATGAATAATAATGAGGAAGCACTAAAGGACTTAGATTTATACATATAGGATAAGCAGCGAGAGAGTAACCTGGAGTTGGGTAGCAAACCTCGGTAATAATAAACCGAAGTAAGTTTTATGGTATAGTATAACCTACCTAGATGTAGTAAATCCATAAGGATAGATATACAAGGCTATGAAACAAGAGATAGAAATAGTCTTAAGTTTGATAAAGTACCAAACGAAAGACATCAGTAGACTTATAGATGCCTAGAGGGACAGCTTGTCATAATTCTGTATATGTTCATAAAGTGAGGCTTAGAGATTGGCTAAAAGATGGAGGAAAAAGAGAAGACGAGTTGCTAGGCGCTCATACAAGGACACAGTCGTACATACTGCATGACATAAGGTATCAAATGTTACGATGTTGGAAGAATTCCAACCACATGTCATGGTGTGACAAAGAGGCCTAAAATGGGGGAATGCCCAAGCGTTTAGATCTATTCACAAAACAATTCCTTAGATGGAAAGATGAGCATTAAAGTATTCGTAAGAGCCATATTTTATGAAACTGATAAATGCATCAGTCAACATTCGAGGACGAATGTTCCAAAGGGGGGAATGATGTTACACCCCAAGTTTTCATACGTGAGAGTACGTCGTAAGTCATTGATGTAAGCTCGGAAATGAGATTATATTTGGAAGCAAATAAAGTAAGTTAATGATGTTACCTTTGAGGTTACAAATATTTAAGATCATGAATAACGAGTACCAAGAGGGTTGGAAATCTTAGAAGCTAAACCAATTGAAGAAAATATGTTTCGTCGAAAGTCGACAAGTTTCGAATGTTATAACATGTACTTTGGGGTGAGACTAGGGTTATTAACATGATAAGGAGGTTATTCTATGAGTTATTTTAGTCTTATGATATTCATTTTCTACATTTTGAAGGCAAGCAAGTTGTGGAACAAGAGTTGGCAAAGGTCATCACAAGTTACATCCATAAATTTGCTGAAATTTAGGTCAACTGTATCTGAGAATTTCTCCAAATATACTTGGAATCATGGGGTGTTATACCTACAAAATTTAAGGTCTAAGAGTCTAGTTTCGAACTCATTAAACCGTTCGTCAATACGACATCGGAGTAGAGAGTTATTCGCGTTTTTGCAAGACCGCGCAAGCAGCTCCCAATGGGACCCACTTAGGCGGTGGTTGACTTACTTCAATTTATAAACGATTTGGACGCCTATTTTTGCTCATTTTTAAACTAAAATTTCTCTCCATACTTCTCCTAACCCTCATAAACATATACCACAAGGTTTTGAAGTGATTACACCATATTTAAACATCAAAACTTAGTTCTAGTAAAGAACAACACCTCTTTGAGGTTGTGTTGTTATTGAGGATTATTGTGGGTTGTATTTGGATGAAACTCCAAGTTTTTGCTGCTTTCTAAGGTGAGTATAACATACTACTAATTGTGCTTAATCTTTCTTGTATGTTGGTTAAGTTGTTAGGATGATAAACTACAAGATAATACTTGGATTAGCTTAAGTCACTTCTATGGTATTGTATTGCTATTAAGGGTTGTTGTAAACTGAATATAACTTGGATTTTGACTTGAAGTTACTGTATAAGGTATGTATATTGTGATCTTGCTTGTGCCTAAGGTTATCTTGATGTTGATTAAGTTAAATGGATGGGCTAGACATGAACTAGTGAATAAAGTTGCTAATTGAGGATAGTTGAAGTTGTGGATTATTTTCGTTGTTATAAATATATGGTATAAGGCTGGAATCATTGATTAATGACTTCATTATCATGTTAATGATACTTTTATGTTGAATTAAGAAGTCTATAAGGATTGATAAGGGGTATACGGATTCCAATCGGAGCTTGCCGCTCGTCGTAATGTAGTTGTGACTTGTTGTTGTTATATGGTGTCTTGATATTGATAATTATGTATTGATGGATTGCTCTGGTCATTGTTGTTTGTATATGGTATTGGAGGAGGCCCTTGTTACAAGGGAGATGCTGCCAAAATTTACGTAAACGAGCTACTAGCTTAAGTTATAGACTTAGCCTTTGCTCAACACTGATTTTGAATCTCCTTATACTATGATAGATTGAGTTGACTTGTTTGAAGAGTTGCTTGGAAGTGATTAAGGACTCAACGGGTTTAAGGTATGTTAAGGCACTTTCTTCTTTCTTTTGGCATGATCTAAAGTGAAATGAATACGCTACTTCATAACGGATCTACTCCTAGCAACTAAGGTTGTCCATGTTGTTCTTTCCTTATAAAATTATTCTAAGCAAGTGTGTATGATCCTTGAATCCTACTAAGGTTCATATTGAGGGTATGGATGTCCATAGTGTTCTTAAGTCACTCCAAAAGGTTTAGAAGGTGATTCCATGAGTCTAACATGCATTATATATAGTATCTATTTTACTCTACCGAGCCGCTCTATAGTCGGCTGGGTACGGCACCTATTGTGCAACCACTGATCAGTTGGGTTTACCGAGCTCCACGTGGTCGGGTACGATTCTACCAAACCTTATGATGGTCGGGTACGCTTTTACCGAGTCCTCTTTGAGGCCGGGTACGATATGATGATGATGATGCCCACAGAGGCAAATGTTTTAAAAAGTTTATGTATATATATGTATTATGCATTTCATATCAGTAACCCCGAGAGGCACTCAGATGTTACAGGTTGTATCTTATCTATCTCTCTCTTTACATTACTGTTCTTGTTTAAGCTTTCCTGCCTAACATACTCGGTACTTTATTCGTACTGACGTCCCTTTTGCCTGGGGACGCTGCATTTCATGCCCGCAGGTCCCGATTGATAGGTTGACAGTCCTCCTAGTAGGCTATCAGCTCAGCGAAGGTGTTGGTGCACTCCACTTGCTCCGGAGTTGCCTATTTGGTCAGTATGCTTTGGATATGTATTGATTGGTATGGCGGGGCCCTGTCCCGACCTTTATGATTTTATGTACTCTTAGAGGCTTGTAGACAGATGTCAGGTGTATGGATAATCATATGGCCTTGTTGGCCTATGTTTCGAGTTTACTAATGGTCATGCCGGCCTTATAGGCCCGTATGTCACATACATTAGTTTGTATTTCATGTTGGGTCTTCATATGTTGAGTATTCCCTTATGTTTTATTCTTGTTATCTCATGACGGGCTTTCTGGCTCATTTACTCATGATAACATGTTAAGAAAGATATGTTACGTTGGTACTCGGTTGAGTAAGGCACCGGGTGCCCGTCGCGGCCCTTCGATTTGGGTCGTGACACCTAGCCCGAGAAATGAATTTTTGAAGAAAATTGTTTTCTAGAAAATATAAGGATTTTTAGAAATGGAATAGTGTGTGATCTAGTTGGTACCGGACCCGTACTTTGGTTTCGAATATCGGTACAGGTTTGATATAGTACTTAAGTCGTATCTGTGAAATTTGGTGAAAACAAAAGAGATTTGATTTAAATCGGACCCTTGGTTGAGAAAATAGAAATTTTGAACTATCTTGAGAATTTCATGAGTTTTTGTGTTGAATTCGTTATTTAAGATGTTATTTTGGAGATTTGATCACACAAGCAAGTCTGTATGACTAAAATAGAAATGTTTCAGCTATTGCAGGCCTCTGATCTCGCAATTGCGAGATCAGGCTTCGCAATTGCGAGCTTCACAAGTTTGGCAATCGCGAGACTTTCATCGCAGATGCGACCAAAAGGCTGGGCCAGTATGTTCGCAATTGCGAACCTTCCTTCGCATTTGCCAAGTCAACAGGGAGGGTCAACCTTCGCAATGGCGACAGTATCAGACATGCAGCAGGTTCGCATTTGCGAAGCCTGTCTCGCATTTGCGAGCTTCACAATTGCGAAGCTCCTGTCGCAAATGCGACACATGCAACTGATCAAAACATCACTTGGACGGGATTTTAAACCCATTTCTCAAATTTTCAAACTCTAAGCTCCCATAGGCGATTATCCAAATGAGGGTTAACGTTCTTCCCCAAATCATAGGTAAACTATTTCTAACTCATTTTCTTCAATCTATTTCATTTTCTTACATGATTTCATCTCAAAATCTAGGGTTTTTCATGGGAAATTGGGTGTTTTTATGTAGAATTTAGGAATTTCAAAATCTGGGGATTTAGACCTCAAATTGTGGTCGGATTTCAAAACCAATTGCATATTTTGGTGAATGGGTAGTCGGGTTTTAGTTCGAACTTTGAGTTTTGACCAAGTGGGCCCGACGTTGGTTTTTGTCTTTTTGGAGAAAATATTAGAATAATCTATAATTAAACATTGGAATTGAGTGCTTTAGCATTTATTGATGTTATTAAGTAAATTATGACTAGATACAAGCGGATTGGAGGTGGAACCGAGAGGTGAAGCGGTAGTGAGGCTTGATTTTTGGTCGTGGAATCGAGGTAAGTATTTGGTCTAACCTTAGCTTGAGGGAATAGGTGTTGTTGTTTTAATTGCTACATGTTTAGTTGTTGAGTACAACGTATAGGTGTGGTGACGAGTATCTATACATTGTTGTTGGGCCATAGCATGCAAATGAGTCTTACACTTGTGACCATTGTGTCTCTTATCACATGTTGTTCATGCTTAAGCTGGTTATTCTTCATGTTGGACATATTTTGGTTATATTTTCTTGTTATTAGGTAATTGTTCAGTATTGACTCAAGTTGAGACTTACATTGTGCATTTAACTGTTGAAACAAGATTGGTTATAGTTGATTCCCTTGCCGGGATGTTATTGTTTTAATTTCTTGGGTGAGGAAGAGTGTAAAGCACGAAGGGTGATGCCGTGCATGATTTATTTATATCATGAGGAAGAGTGTAAAGCACGAAGGATTATGACGTGCCATGATATATGAGTGTTAATGCACGTAGGGTGATATCGTGCCATGATATGGGAGTGATAAGGCACTAAGGGTGAGCCATATAAATTATGTGACGTTTAATGCACGAAGGGTGATGTCGTGCCGTTCTATTTATATATTGGTGAGGTTGAGAGTAACATCACGAAGGGTGATGACGTGCGGTTTTTCTTTGTTGTCTTAATTGTTTAAGTTATTTAAAATTTTCAATTTAAAACTGCGCCTTTCCATTATTCTCTCGCTCCATATATTGTGATTCCCCGTTGCATGTCCCCTTCCCATTATTTCTGTTTCATTCTTTTGCTTACCGTTGTTGTCATTAGCATGATTATATTGTTCAGGTTTATGTGGTATCTTGTCCTATCCTCGTCACTACTTCGTCGAGGTTAGGCTCGATACTTACCGGTACATGGGGTCGGTTGTACTGATGTTGCACTCTGCACTTTCTGTGCATATTCAGGTATCGGTCTGAGTTGATTCTGAGTTCGTAGCTGGCTATTGCGCAGGAGACCCGAGGTAGATTTGTCGACGTCTGCAGATTCCTGGAGTCCCCTCCTACATATACTCATTTACTGTTTTATTTAGTTTACAAACATTTGTACTTCTTCATTTCAGCCAAATACTTGTAGTTAATCTTAGTAGTTTGTGAATTTTGACTGCAGACCCTGGGTAGCTAGACATGTAGATTTCACACGCGCAGAATTATCATGCAAGTTTCGTTTCTTACATTAATTATCATGTGTTGAGTTATAGTGGTTTATCAGTCATTAATAAGATTTTCATGTTGCAAACCTCTAATGTTGGCTTGCCTAGTAAGTGTAGTTTAGGCGCCTTCACGGTCCCGATGGTGGGAATTCGGGTCGTGACACTCACCTTCTCCTGAATAACTTCATTTCTAATCTTATTCATCTTAGTGTACCAGCACATCCACCTCAACATCCTCATCTATGCTACTTTCATCTTCTGGATATTTGAAAATTTATCATTTTAAACTACTTTTGTTACAAAACAATCCCAAAAAAGAGGTAGATGATCTCAAATCGTAAAGGAGGTAAGTGTTACAAAAGTAAATCTCTGAAATTATCCCAAAAATTGAACTTCATTCAACTTTATTTTTCAAGGTCTGAAATTATTCCAAAAATTAAATTTCACTCTATTTGAAGTAGCAAAAATATACATTTCTCCGAAAATTTTAACAGCTATTAGAGTCTATATATTGGAATTAATAGCTAAACCATTATATAGTTATTTCTTTATCTTTATGCTTAGTTCTGAAAATTAATTCATTTCTTCCAGAATTTCTTGAGAGGGCCCATATTTCTAACAAATGAATAGTCAATAAGATTGACAAAGAAGCTTAATTGATTCTTGGATGGACAAGAGGACAAGTTTCATGTTACACAAACTCAGAAAAATAGATAATGAAAGCTAACTGCTATATTTATAGCAGAAGTCTCCTTCGTGCTTCACTTGATCTCTTTCCTTTTTTTGGGTTTCTCACCCGATATTCAGTATCCGCATTGGAGCTCGATGTCAGGATCTAACACAGTAAATTCGAATTTCGTAAACTCAATTGGAAAACACAGTGTTTTTGGAACAATTTTTTGGATTTTCTATTAACTGAAAAACGGAACTAAAGAATTACAATTGCAGGAAATGAAAATGAAACTAAGTTGAAGCTACTCTACGGTATCGCCATTGAAATGCAACCTTCAGAATTAGAGTAACAAGGAATTAGAGAAGAAGAAGATAGAGGGAGAATGAGAAGAATTTAGGAGAGAATTCAGAAGGAAGAGAGTACCAGATAATTCACTGCCCTCTCTCTCCTATTTGTTAGCATTAACCGTGAAGTTTATGCTTGGATTTGAGCTAACGTATCTAAATCTGGGCCCTTGTGACTCATTTATTCTCTTCTAATCTCAGTCGTCCATTCTAGTAATAGTTACCCTCTCCTAACTAATTAACCCTATACTCGAATTAGGCTAATTTAAGGGTCATGGTCATGACATACCCTTCCCTTTAATTTAATACTTGACCTCAAGGATTAGCATCAAAACCTGTGAACTTTTTCTTGAAAAAATCATAGTCTTCCCAAGAAGCATCTTCAGGAGGTAAGTTGGACCATTGAACAAAGACCTTAATAGCAGCAGTGTTACCTCTTCGAATCAGTTGTTTTGCAAACTGGCAACTGGTTTAACTAAGAATTGTCCTTCTTCATTAGTAGTAGGCAGAGTAGTTTGTACAACCATTTTGGCTCCTACTTTTTTCTTGAGCAAGGAAACATGGAATACTGGATGGATCTTAGAGTCCAGTGGAAGCAATAGTATGTAAGCGACCTAACCAATGCGACTGATGACTTGAAAAGGACCATAGTACTTGGAGCTGAGCTTCAAATTCTTCCTCAATGCAATGGATGTTTGTCTATAAGGTTGTAACTTCAAATATACCATATCTCCAACTTGGAATTCTTTTTCAGTTGTCCTTTAATCAGCAAATTGTTTCATTCTTTCCTGAGTTTTGAGGAGGTTGTCTTTAAGTAGTTGTTGCATTTGTTGTCTCTTCATGACAACATCTTCAGCATTAGGGATCATGGTCCCAAGCAAAGGGCCCATGGAGATTCGTGGAGGAACATACCCATACATGGCGTCAAACGGAGTACATTGTAAGCCAGAATGGTAGTTCGTGTTATACCACCATTCAGCAAAGTGCAACCATTGTTTCCAATGTGTAGGTATGTGGCTTGTCATGCACCTGAGATAGCTTTCAATATACCTGTTGACCCTCTCCGTTTGGCCATCATTTTGAGGGTGGTAGGTTGTGCTGTACAAGAGTTGCACACCTTTGAGTTTAAACAAAGCTTGCCAGAAATTACTTAAAAAGATCTTGTCCCTATCTGATTCAATGGTTTTAGGTGTACCATGCAGTGTATGGACTCTTTTCCAAAACTTCTCAGCAACAACCACAGCAGTAAAGGGATTAGCTAAAGCTATAAAGTGAGCAGACTTTGTCATCCTGTCAACTACTACTAGTATAGCATCTTTGCCCTTAGACTTAGGCAATCCTTCAATAAAGTCCATGCTGATGTGCTTCCAAGCCTGATCAGGAATGGGAAGATGTTGAAGTAGCCCAGGGTAAGCTGCATTTTCATCCTTGTTCCTCTGGCATATATCACACTCAACAACAAATTGAACGACCATTTGCTTCATCAATGGCCAGTAGAAGTGATGTGATAGTCTCTTAAATGTTCCCAACTGTCCTGAGTGACCTCCAAATGTGGAATCATGAAATGTTTTGATCAACTGTTGTCTCAAGTACCCATGTGTGCCCACATACACTTTTCTCTTCCTCCTTAATACTCCAGAATTGTAATGCCACAAATTTGGGCCCTGTACATCTACAGAAAGTTGAATAATCAAATCAGCAGCTAAGGCATCATCTTCATAGCTTGCACTGACCTCTTGTACCCGCAATGGAACTGTAACACTGATAACCTGCATTTGAGACTCAACAACTAGAGTGTTGGCATCTGATGTTTCCTCCTGTTGCCAGGATAACGCATCTACTACCCTATTCTCTTTTTTTTATTGAACTTCATAGTCTGACCCCAGTAATTTAGTAAGTCCCTTCTGTTGTATTGCTGATGTTACCTTTTGTTCCAACAAGTACTTCAAATTATGATGGTCAGTCTTGACCACAAAGTGCTTATATTGTAAGTAATGCCTCCATTTGTCTATGGCACTCAACAATGCCATGTATTTCTTCTCATATATGGATTCACCCTAGTGCCTTTGTGCCAAAACCTTGCTAAAATAGGCTATAGGTCTACCTTTCTCCATAAGGATAACTCTTATACCAAAGTAGCATACATCAGTTTCCACAAAAAACTCTTGGTTGTAGTCTGGCAAAGTTAATACTGGGGTAGTGGACATAGCTTCCTTGAGTGCTACGAATGCTTGCTCAGCTTCCTCATTCCACCTGAAAGCATCTTTCTTTAATAAGTCAGATAATGGTCTGCAGATACTCCCATAACAAGCTACAAATTTTCTGTAATAACCTGTAAGACCTAAGAATCCCCTTTAGGGACCTAATAGTAGTAGGTCTAGGCCAGTTGACCATTGCTTGAACCTTCTCAGGGTCAGTGGATACACCTTCAGTAGTGATAACATGCCTAGGATATTCTACCTTGGGTTGTCCAAATGAGCACTTGCTCTTTTTAGCAAACAAGGAGTGTACTAACAATGTCTTAAGGAGTGTTCCTTCAATGGCTGAATATAAATTAATATGTCATCAAAGAAGACTAGCACGAATTTCCTCAAGTAAGGCTGAAATACCTGATTCATAAGAGCCTGAAATGTAGCAGGTGCATTGGTTAGCCCAAAGGGCATAACTCTGAATTCATAATGGCCCATATGAGTCCTGAATGTTGTCTTAAACACATCCTCTGCCTTCATCCTGATTTGGTGGTATCCAGCTCGCAAGTCAATTTTGGAGAAAACAATGGCCCCATACAGTTCATCCAAAAGGTCATCCACAATGGGGATGGGATACTTATCTTTAATAGTGATGTCATTAAGTCCCCTGTAATCAACACAAAACCTCCAAGTGTCGTCCTTATTATTAACTAGCAAGGCTGGAGAAGAGAAGGGTGACTGGATATGCTGGATAATGCCATTGGTCAACATTTCTGTCACTTGTCTCTCCAACTCTCCTTTCTGAAAATAGTTGTATCTATAAGGCCTCAGACTAACTGGAGAAGTCCCCAGTTTCAGGGGAATTGAATGGTCTAAAGATCTAATAGGAGGTAAGGATTTTGGTTCTCCAAAAACAACTTCAAACTGGCTAAGTACCTTTTGTATGGGATCCTCAACTTCCTCTCTCTCATAGTCTGTTCTCACACTTAGCATAAACAAGTGAGCCATTAGAGTTTGACCTTTTTTTTAATAGCCTTCCCATCGCATTTCCACTGATCATGCTCAAGTTTCCTTCTTCAGGTATAGCATGCAACATTGTCTTGTTGCCCTTCCTTCCAATGGTAACACACCTCTTCTCATGGTCAAACTTGATGGGATTATTTTTTTTTCATTCAGTCATTCCCAATACTATGTCACACCCCCCAAATGGATAATTCTCAGATCTTCCTAGAAGTTTTTGCCTCCCATCTTCCAATTGAACCCAGCACAGCTGGTGTGACACATCACATAGTTATCATCAGCTACTGTCACCTTCATAGGGGGACTATACACAGCTACATACCCAGTGTCATGGGCAGCCAGCTCATCTATGAAGCTATGTGTGCTACCCGAGTCAACTAGCACAGTTAATTTTCTATTTTTAACAATCCCACCAACTATTATTGAGTTTATCCCTTGGCAGTTACTTGAGAGTGCACTGAGACAAATAGTTTCCAGTATTTCTTGGGCTGCTTCAAGTTCAATAATCAAATCCTTTTGTGTAGGTGCTTTGTGAAAACCTCCTGGATTAGATTCTTCCTCACCTACTATGCAATTCAATTGCTTGTTTCTGCATTGATGTCCCGGTGCATATTTCTCTCCACATCTGAAACACAACTTGTTGTTCTTCCTATACTCATAGACCTCAGGACTGAGTCTGAGAGCATTAGGCCTGCTTGTAGTTGGATTGACATGTCTGGGGTTAGAGATTCCCCTAACAGTTGTGTGACCTTTGGTCGAGGATTTGTGTTTCTGGGTCTGGACCTCGATTGTTTCCCTTTTCTAATGTCGTCAGTCGATCTAGAATCAGCTCTAGGGTACCTCTGATTCCTATCTGAATTTCGTTGAGTGCTCGGCAATTGGTCACAAGTTCACCCAATGCTTCATCATGCTGGGCTAACTTAGTATCCAATATCTGTTGTCTAGTTTCTTCCGCCATAGCTCCCACACGGTTTGAGAATCGAGGCTCTGATACCAAATGTCAGGATCTAACACAGTAAATTCGAATTTCGTAAACTCAATTGGAAAACACAGTGTTTTTGGGACAATTTTCTGGATTTTCTATTAACTGAAAAACGGAACTAAAGGATTACAATTGCAGGAAATGAAAATGAAACTAAGTTGAAGCTACTCTACGGTATCACCATTGAAATGCAACCTGCAGAATTAGAGTAACAAGGAATTAGAGAAGAAGAAGATAGGGGAAGAAGGAGAAGAATTTAAGAGAGAATTCAGAAGGGAGAGAGTACCAGATAATTCACTGCCTTCTCTCTCCTGTTTGTTAGCATTTAACCATGAAGTTGATGCTTGGATTTGAGCTGACGTGGCTAAATCTAGGTCCTTGTGACTCATTTATTCTCTTTTAATCTCAGTCGTCCATTCTAGTAATAGTTACCCTCTCCTAACTAATTAACCCTATACTCGAATTAGGCTAATTTAATGGTCATGGTCATGACACTCGACTATATTCGGATTTGTATTGCGTAGAGATCCATTAGGGGAAAAGCGCTCCCTATCAAAGACTTTTTCATACCCAAGACTCGAACTCGAAACTTCTAATTAAGGAAATAACAGCCTCATCGGTTGCGCATACTCACATATCTCGTTGCTATGACTTTTCTGCGTCAAATGGACCAATGTTGGTTTTACCAAATTAATCTATTTCCAAAGTCGACGTTTTTAGAATTTGATCTTCAATTATTTTGACTACACTTGTAAATTGTTGTTCCCTTTTAGCGTTTAAGTAAATATGACTCAGGAATTGAATTTGGGCGTAATTGAGTGTAATTATATATTTTGATATACTTGTCTGGTCAAGTAATACTTGGTCGGCATAAAATTGGATGTAATTGAAGGAGTATAATCACACTATTCAATTCTCAAGGGTGAGTTGATAATTTATGATAATTATATTGTGTAATTACTAACTAATGTAACTTTTAAAAATTTCTTTTAATTTTTTCAAATATATTAAGTACTATTATTTTTAAACTATTTCTTCTCCATTTCTCTTATCCTCCTTTTTCAACTTTTTCAATATGTTGCTTATGTTGTGCTTCCATGTAATTTTGTAACTTTTCATATTTTACGTCCTTTTTTTTTATTGTTCTTTAATTTTTTCAATTTATAAACATAATTTTGTATTTTACTAGCTTTATTTCTATTCATTAGTACAAATAATTAATAAGAACAAAATATTTTCTAAATTCATATCTATCTTTTGTTATTTAAAATTTTACAATAAATTATATATTTCATACTATATTCATATGAAGTGGTAAACAATTTAAATTCATTATAAAAGCTTTTATAAATAATTAAAAATTAAGAAATTAATTAAAAGATAGTCAAGTTACCTATTATTCTTCATCATATTGGTTATCAACTTACAATTATTTAATACTTTTATTTTAAATAAAAATAATATATATTTTCCACATATTAAAATTTACTTTCGGAGTACTAGTTTTATTTTCTAATAATTAGTAAATATATTTATTATAAAAAAATATTCTCTAAGCTCCGTCTAACTTTCTTATATTCACATGAGTAATTAATTTTATTATTGAAAATTTGATTAACTAACTTAAGTAATAATATTGTTTATTTATAAGATACCGGTTATTTTTTTGATATTGTTTACCAATTTATAACTATTTCATATAATTTTACGTAAAAATATTTATTTTAAACACTTCTTAGTTAATTAATTTTATATTTATTTTTTATTTATATGTTTGTCATACAGCAAAACTTATTCACATATTAATTTAAACTTCTTTATTTAACTATATAATTATACTTGTCCAACCAAATATGACAGTGTGAATTACATTGTAATTATGTTGTGGCAAACAAATAATTTATTGTAATTATTGTAATGCAGATAATTACACATAGCTTTACAAACAGACCAACAACAATAACCCAGTAAAATTCTACCAGTGGGATCTGAAAAGGATAGAGTGTATGCAGATCTTACCCCTACTCCAGAGGAGGTAGAGAGGCTATTTCCAGGAAAATAGCTTTCCAAAAAGACCCTTAAAGTAAAATTGAGTAATCGTAAATAAGATTAAGTAAAATTCATTTGAAGCCGGCCGGTGAAAACAATTGTCATTCACTAGCCATAAAGTAAGTCATACAATTCATAGCCCCAAACAAAGTATAATGGCTAGCCTAAATTGATCTTCTCAGCATGCTGACAAACATTAACACTTGCATAACTCAGAATCAAATTTGCCTATTTATGTGGCTTGAATTCATCTTCTTTGAACTACTATATCCCATTTATTTTGTCTTTTATTTGAGTTAATCTTTTATTTCTTGTTCCAAGTGTCATGATCGAAGTTCGCCCTCCGTGAACTGTCATGACGGCACCTAGTCTCTACGACTAGGTAAGCCTAACAATTTGCGGAAAAAGAAACGAAAGATAAAACTAGCCAAAAACTGTGAATAAAACATAAATAAAACGTTTAAGATGTCGCTCGGCATATACAAATATACACTCCCAAAGTGAATCAACTCCCAAAAATCGGAATCTCATGAAATCACAAGTTGTGGATACTACATAGTGTTCTAACTCCAAAATGTCTAATCAAAGGAAAATATAGAAGGGCTATAGCTAAAAGAGATAATAGAGAGGGACTCCTCGATCTGCGGTCGTGGCAGATATACCTCGAAGTCTCTGAAAATCGCTTCGCTTCACTGGAAGTATGGCTGAGCCGAAGAACTTGAATCTGCACACGAAAAACATGTGCAGGAAAGGGCATGAGTACCCCACAGCGGTACTCAATAAGTGCCAAGCCTAACCTCGATCGAGTAGAAGGTTAGGGCCCTACTGAGTATAAATGAAAAATAAGGTAAAACAATATGGAATACGACAACATAATTAAAAGAAAATGCTAACAGTCTATAACGAATAAAAATCACAGAAAGAATCTAGCTCAGTACACAAAAATAGCAACAGGGGATCTTCCAGGATATAATCCCGTAGTCCCAAACGTAAATGTCCAGAGGATCTCCGAGGATATCGTCCGTAGTCCAAATCATAATTATGCAGGAAAAACTCCCGGAATGTCATTCTGTAGTCCCAAAGTAAATATCCAGTACAGGGGATCTACCAGGTGTTATCCCATAGTCCCAAATATAAATATGCATGGGGATCTACCGGAATACCGATCCGTAGTCCCAAAGTAAACATGCAGGGGGATCTCCCGGGATACCTTCCCGTAGTCCCAAAGTAATCACACAACAATCTCAGAAGAATTTACAGTTCTATTCTAAAATTAAGCAAGAAATTCTAATCTAACATGCTGCACGGAGTACAAGTAGGTAATTAAAGCAGGTGAGACAATTAAATCATACAAGCATGCTTTTCCTAAACTAAGCAAGAGGCTTCAAGTACAAATATTGCTCAATTACAAGAAAACATAGGTATTAACTTAATGAAAACATGATTTTTCAACAATTAACACGTGTAAGCACTCATCACCTCATGTACACGGTAATCACATAACAACAATACCAAATCCTAAGGGGAGTTCCCCCACACAAGGATAGGCAAGCCACTTACCTTGAACCAGCTCAATCAACTCGAAATCACATTCTTGGTACTACTCCAAATGGCCCAAATCTATAAAAATTAATTGCATCATGTAAATATAACTTCAACTAACTAATTTAACTAATTAATTTGAAGCTAATATGCGAAGTTAAGAAAATCGCCCAAAAGGTCACCCAGGGCCCACGTCTCGAAATTGTGTAAAAGTTACGGATTATGAACCCTCATTCACTCACGAGTTCACTCGTACCAAAATTATCCAAATCCAATGTCAAATTCCTAATCAAACTCAAAATCTTAGTTGAAGAACTCTATTCCATTTTTCCCAATTTTTCACCCCAAATCTGAAATTAAATGATAAAATTAATGATAAATTAGTGGGATATAACCAAAATTAAGTGTAGAATCATTACCCAATTGATATCTCTGAAAATCTCCGGAAATCATTACCCATCCGGACGCCTGCAGCACTGCCTCGAAATCTCCGATTGGACTGAAGGCAGCTACCCAAGCTAAGGTCCGAATGTTGCTGCTCAAGGATCTGCACATAGTGCAGAGTGTAGTATCAGCACAACCGACCCCATGTGCTGGTAAGTTCCTAGCCTAACCTCGGCGAAGTAGTAACGAGGCTAGGACCAAGCTACCAAATAAACCTGTGCAGTTGTTTCACATACAGCGGAAAAATAGTAGCAGGTATGTACAGTTAAGGATAGGAGGGGGAAACATGCTGCGGGGAAACATCAAATGATAACGGAAATACAACGGGTACATATAAGGAACACCATAACTCAATTATCAACAAGAATCAGAAATCAACAAGTGCACGGCATCAACCTTCGTGCTTTTACTCTCATCCTCACTATAAAATAAACATAAACTGCACGGCATCACCCTTCGTGCTTTTACTCTCATCCTCACCATGAAATAAATATAATCGGCACGGAATGGTACATAGTGCAGCACGGCATCACCCTTCGTGCTTTACACTCTTCCTCACATTACACGGCATCACCCTTTGTGCTTTACACTCTTCCTCACCCAAACAACAAACACAACCAATAAGGGCAAGGAAATAAATGAATCATAATAAAATCCCGGCAAAGGAACAATATTAAAAGCAACAACATCCCAGCAAGGGAACAATACCATAATCCTCTACTCTTTTTCATATTTACTCCACAACTTGATTCACAAATTGAGCCAATGCTCTATAAGGTTCAATTGCCAATTATACTTCCACAAATCAATTTACAACTTGAGCCAACGCTCTTCAATGTTCAAATATCAATATTCTTTCCACAAACCTTACTCAACAATAGCAATCATCACATTAGGCATGAACAATAAAAACGGAGTCACATTAGTCATAACATAAGACTCACGGGCATGCTTGACACCAACATATAGATACTCTTCACCATGCCAATACGTCGTACTCAACAAATAACACATAGCAAATAGGACACAACTCCTAATCTCTCAAGCTAAGGTTAGACCAAACACTTACCTCGATGCCACGAACACAATTCAAGCCTCAACTATCGCTTTACCTCTTGATTCCACCACCAACTCGCTCGTATCTAGCCACAAGTTACTTAATTATATTAATAATTGCTAAATGAATCAATTCTAATGCATGGAAATAAGTTTTCTAAAGTTTTTTCCAAAAAGCCAAAAATCGACCCCGGGCACGCTTGGTCCAAATCCGAAATTCGGACCAAAACCATTTGAGGTTTAAATCCCCAAATTTCAATATTCTTAGGTTTTACCCAAAATTCTCAATTCCACTATGAAAACCCTAGATTTATAGGATGAAATCTTGTAAAAAGAAGTTAAGGATTAAAGAAAATGAGTTAGAAATCACTTACAAATGTTTTGGAGAAAAAAGGTTGTTTGAAAAATTGCCTCTTATGTTTTTAGGGTTTTGAAAGTAAAAAATAACTGAAAGTCCCGTTTAAATATACCCCTCCCAGACCCTCTCCGCGGACTGCACAAAATGGATTGTGTCACGGAGCTTACCACGGAGAATGTTGACTGTTGTGACATGCTTTAGTATGTTGGCCATAATAGATGTCCAAATTATGATTTCCTTACCTTTCTGGAAACTAGACACGAAGGGATACAACTTTCGCTTTTAAATCATTTCAAAATTCCTTGTAGCTCAAAAGATATAGGCTCCCAAAGTCAGACCAGTGAACCTGTGGATTCTTCCTCACCGCGGACCGCACAAAATCGAGTGGGGCCGCAAAGGCCCCTCCGCAGTAGCACAAAATCATTGCGGACCGCACTAGCGGTTTTAGAGATCTGAAACTTCTCTGAACCTGCAACAGCTATGTTTTAAGCCTAAAACACCCCGGAACCTACTCGAAACTCACCCGAGCCCTCGGGACGTCAAACCAAACGTGCGTACTAACTCGAAAACATCATATGGACCTACTTGTGTGATCACATCATCAAAATAACATGAAAAATCATGAATTAAACCTCAAAACTCAACATTTTCATAAAGAATACTCAAAGTTCATAACTCTTCAACCGAAAGTCCAACTCACGTCAAATAAACTCCGTTTTTCACAAAATTTCATAGTTATCTTTTAAATACTATGACAAGTTTTTACCGGGCTCTAGAACCAAAATACGGGCCCGATACCAATGGTTTCAAACATTAATTCTTTTCTTCATTTCTTAGATAATTTAGTAAAACAATTTCTTACAAAAATTGATTTCTAAGGCTTGGGACCTCGGAATTCATTTCCGGGCATACGCCCAAATCCCATATTTTACTGCGGACCTCCCGGGATCATTGGAACACAGATCCGGCTTCGTTTGCTCAAAATGTTGACCAAAGTCAACCATAATCAAATTTTAACTCTAGAAATTTCTATTTCTCATATTTTCACATAGAAGGCTTTCCGGATATAGGTCTGGACCATGCACGCAAGTCGAGGTGAGGTAAAAAGGAGGTTTTTAGGCCTTGGAATACTGAATTTGTTTCTAAAACAAGTGATGACATCCTCCACCTCTAAAACAACCATTTGTCCTCGAACGGACATAAGAAGCAAGTACCTGAGTCGGGAAAAAGATGGGAATAACGGCTCAGCATATCGGATTCATACTCCCAGGTCGATGCCTCAGCAGGCTGACCTCTCCACTGAACATGAACAGAAGGGAAATTCTTTGATCTCAACCGACGAACCTGCCGGTCTAGAATAGCTACCGGCTCCTCCTCATATGATAAGTCCTTGTCCTACTGGACAGTGCTGAAGTCTAACACGTGGGATGGATCGCCGTGATACTTCTGAAGCATGGACATGTGAAACACTAGATGCACGACTGTTAAACTCGGCGGCAACACAAGTCTGTAAGCCACCTCCCCCACTCGATCAAGAATCTCAAACGTGCCAATAAACCTAGGGCTAAGCTTGCCCCTCTTTCCAAATCTCATCATGCCCTTCATAGGAGACACCCGAAGCAATACCCGCTCACCGACCATGAATGTCAAATCACGAGCCTTACGGTCGCCATAATTCTTTTTCCTGGACTGAGCTGTACGAAGCCTATCTTGAATGATCCTGACCTTGTCCAAGGCATCCTGCACCAGATCCGTACCCAACAACCGAGCCTCTCCCAGCTCAAACCATCCAACCGGCGACCGACACCGCCTACCATACAATGCCTCATAAGGAGCCATCTGAATACTCGTTTGGTAGCTATTGTTGTAGGCAAACTCTGCTAAAGGCAAAAATTGATCCTACGAGCCTCCAAAGTTAATGATACAAGCTCGAAGCATATCCTCCAAAATTTGAATAGTGCGCTTGGATTGCCCGTCCATCTGAGGATGAAATACTGTGCTCAACTCAACCCGCGTGCCCAACTCACGCTGAACTGCTCTCCAAAAATGCGAGGTAAACTACGTACCTCGATCAGAAATGATAAACACGGGCACACCATGAAGACAAACAATCTCCTGGATATAGATCTCAGCTAGCCTCTCGAAAGAATAGGAGACTGCCACAGGAATGAAGTGTGCTGACTTGGTCAGCCTATCAACAATAACCCACACCGCATAGAACTTCCTCTGAGTCTGTGGGAGTCCAACAATGAAGTTCATAGTGATACGCTCCCACTTCCACTCACGAATCTCAATCTTCTGGAATAGAGCACCAGGTCTCCGATTCTCGTACTTAACTTGCTGAAAATTCAAACACCGAACCACATATGCAACAATGTCCTTCTTCATCCTCCTCCACCAATAATGCTGCCGCAAATCCTGATACATTTTTACGGCGCCCGGTTGAATAGAGTACAGGGAACTATGGGCCTCTTCTAAAATCAACTCCCGAAGACCATCCACATTAGCCACACAAACTCGACCCTGCAACCTCAATACTCCATCATCTCCTAAGGTAACCTGCTTGGCACCTCTATGTTGCACCGTGTCCCTAAGGACACACAAAGGATCATCATACTGCCGATCTCGGATACACTCCAATAATGAAGAACAAGTGACTATGCAAGCTAACACACGGCTGGGCTTAGAAACATCCAACCTCACGAACTGATTGGCTAAAGCCTGAACATCCAAAGCAAGCGGTCTCTCACCGACCGGAATATACGCAAGACTGCCCATACTGGCTGACTTCCTACTCAAAGCATTGGCCACCATGTTGGCCTTTCCCGGATGATATAAGATGGTGATATCATAGTCCTTTAATAGCTCCAACCACCTTCTCTACCTCAAATTTAGTTCCTTCTTCTTGAACAAATACTGCAGACTCTTGTGATTCGTGAACACCTCAAATGCCATGCCATTCAGATAATGCCTCCAAATCTTCAACATATGAACAATGGCTGCTAACTCCAAATCATGAACCGAATAGTTCTTCTCATTAATCTTCAACTGCCACAAAGCATAGGCAATGACCTTTCCATCCTGCATCAACACTGCACCAAGTCCAATACGAGATGCATCACAATAAACTGTATAAGGCCCTGAACCTATGGGTAAAACCAACACTGGAACCGTAGTCAAAGCTGTCTTGAGCTTCTAAAAGCTCGCTTCACACTCATCCGACCATCTGAATTGGGCACCCTTCTGGGTCAACCTGGCTGTCGAGGCAGCAATAGATGAAAACCACTCCACAAACCGACGATAATAGCCTGCCAATCCCAAGAAACTATGGATCTATGTAGTTGATGTTGGTCTAGGCCAGTCCTTGACTGCCTCTATTTTCTTTGGATCTACCTGAATACCCTATGATGAAACAACATGATCCAAGAAAGCAACTGAAATCAACCAAAACTCACACTTCGAAAACTTAGCATACAACTGACTATCTCTCAAAGTCTGAAGAACCACTCTCAGATGTTGCTCATGCTCCTCCCGGCTGCGGGAATAGATCAAAATATTGTCAATGAAAACTATCACGAACGAATCCAAGTAAGGCCTGAACACTCGGTTCAACAAATCCATAAAGGTTGTTGGGGCATTTGTCAACCCGAATGATATTACCAAGAACTCATAATGCCCATACCGAGTGCGGAAAGCTATCTTAGGGACATCGGATGCCCTAAAACTCAACTGATGGTTGCCAGATGTCAAGTCAATCTTTGAAAATACATTGGCACCCTGAAGCTGATCAAATAAATCATCAATCCTCGGTAATGAATACTTATTCTTCATTGTAACCTTGTTCAACTGCCAGTAATCTATACACATTCTCATCGGTCCGTCCTTCTTCTTAACAAAAAACATCGACGCACCCCAAGGCGAGACACTAGGTCTAATGAAGCCTTTTTCAAGCAAGTCCTGCAACTGCTTCTTCAACTCTTTCAATTCAGGCGGGGCCATACGATACGGCGAGACAGAAATGGGCTGGGTGCTTAGAGACAAATCAATGCAGAAGTCAATATCCCTGTCGGGTGTCATACCCGGCAGGTCTAAAGGAAATACCTCAGGAAATTCACAAACAACAGGCACAGAATCAATAGAAGGAACCTAAGCACTAGAATCACGAACATATGCCAAATAGGCCAAACATCCCTTCTCGACCATACGCCGAGCCTTCACATAGGAGATAACACTACGAGTAGAATGACTAGGAGTCCCTCTCCACTCTAAACGAGGTAACCCCGACAAGGCTAAGGTCAAAGTCTTGGCATGACAGTCCAAGATAGCGTGGTAAGGTGATAACCAGTCCATCCCCAATATGACATCAAAATCAACCATGTCCAGGATTAACAAGTCTACTCGGGTCTCAAGACCCCCGATCACAACTATATAAGAAGGATGGACATGATCTACCACAATAGACTCACCCACCAGTGTAGACACATATATAGGAGCACTCAAAAAATCACTAGGCATGATCAAATACGGTGCAAAATAAGATGACACATAGGAGTACGTAGATCCTGGATCAAATAGAACTGAAGCATCTCTACTACAGAATAGAACGGTACCTGTGATAACTGCATCGGAAGCCTCAGCCTCAGACCTGGCCGGAAGAGCATAACATCAGGGTTGGACCCCACCACCGTGGACTACATCTCTGGGACGGCCTGCTACTAGCTGGCCTCCACCTCTAGCAGCCTGACCTCTACCTCTAACACTTCTACCTCCACCTCTAGCACCTCTACCTCCACATCTAGCTGGCTAAGCAGGCTGTGGAACACCCGACGCCTGAACCATGGCACGGGAACCCTGATGCTGAGAACTGCTCGATGCTCGAGGGCAAAATCTATCAATATGCCCCATCTCGCCGTAAGTATAACAAGCCCTCGGCTGCTGAGACTGCTGAACCTGACGACCTGAATGACCACCCTAAAAACTCTGGAGCGGCAGTGTACTGATAGGAGCTAGTGGTGCATTGTAGGACTGTAGGTCAGAATACTGCATATGAGAACCACGACCACTTGAAGCACCGTGAGAAACCTGTAGTGCTGACTGAAAAGGCCTAGGATGATGGCCTCTACCGTACGAATCCCTACCTCCAAACGAGGTACCACTAAATCTGCCTGAATGGCAAGGCCTCTTGTCAAACCCCTTACCACCTCCCTGCGATAGAACCATCTCAACCTCCTAGCCACATTGGCCGCCTCATGAAAAGAAATCTCACCCCCCCATCTCCTTAGAGATCTAAAGTCGAATAGGCTGAATGAGTCCCTCAATGAACCTACTCATTCTCTCTCTCTCTCTCTTAGTGGGAAGTATAAGGAGAGCATGACATGCCAAATCAATAAACCTGGTCTAGTACTGAGTGACAGTCATATAACCCTGCTAGAGATGCTGAAATTGCCTCTGATAGATCTCCCTCTGAGTGACAGGAAGAAACTTCTCCAAAAACAGCTGAGAAAACTGATCCCAAGTCAAAGCTGGTGACCCAACTAGTCTAGCCAAACAATAATCCCTCCACCAAGTCTTGGCGGATCCAGATAAGCGAAAAGTAGCAAAGTCGACCCCATTGGTCTCCACTATCCCCATGTTCATGAGAACCTCGTGGTAGCTGTCTAAATAATCCTAGGGATCCTTAGAAGATACACCGCTGAAAGTGGTAGTGCAAAGCTTGGTGAACTTATCCAATCTCCACAGGGCATCGGTAGTCATGGCTACTATATCACCGACCTAGGATACCACACCCGGCTGAACTGCTCTAACTGGCTGAGCTGCTAGAGTTTGAAACTGGGGATCCACCTGCTCCGGAGTACGAGTAGCAAGAGTCTGGGCTCCTCCTCCATCCTGAGAGACGGTTGGTGTTACAGGAATCAAGCCTGCCTGGGTGACACTCTCCATAAGGCCCACTAGACGGACCAGAGCATCCTGGAGTACTGGGGTAGCAATGAACCCCTCTGGGACCTGAGCTGGTCCTGCTGGAACTGCCTGGGCCGGAACCTCCTCGTCAAACTCAACCTGAGGCTATTCCATTGGGGCTGCTGCTCTAGGCTGAGCTTTGCCCCTACATTGGCCTCTACCACGGCCTCACCCTCTGCCCATCGTGGGAGTTGCTGCCGGGGGCTCGAGCTGCTAATCAGCGGATGAGGAAGCGCGTGTTCTCGGCATCTGCAAAAAAATAGAGTAGAAATTCCACCAACATTGAGAAACCAAACTGCACGACAGGAAAGAATAGATGTGAAGTTCTTCCTAACTTTGTACCCTCTGGAGGATAAATACAGAAGTCTCCATACCGATCCCTCAAACTCTACTAAGCTTGTCTGTGAATTGTGAGACCTACGTAACCTAAAGCTTTGATACCAACTTGTCACGACCTGGTTTTTTCCACCCTCGGGAGTCATGATGGTGCCTACTAGTGAAAGTTAGGCAAGCCAACCAACTAAATTATTTACCTTGTTTCCACTTTAAATCCGTTAACAACTAAGAACCAACAATTAATAAACAACATAATTTAATAAGCGGAAGACTAAATTTCAAGTTTTAATAATTTAAAAAAGATGCCAATATCAATCCATACAAGAACTACCCAAGACTGGTGTCACAATTTCATGGACTGTCTAGGAATACTACAAAAAAAGTCTGAAAGATTTATTACAATACTGTCTCTGAAATATGAGAAGAAACAGACTAAAAGGATAGGAGAAGACACAAAGGCCTGCAGACGCCTGCAGAACTACCTCGAAATCTCTGACTGGACTGAAGGCAGCAACCCAAGCTAAGGTCTAAATGTTTCTACTCCGGGATCTGTACACAGTGCAGAGTGTAGAATCAGCACAACCGACCCCATGTGTTGGTAAGTGCCTAGCCTAACCTCGGCGAAGTAGTGACAAGGCTAAAACCAGACTACCAAATAAACATGTGCAGTTGTTTCATATACAGCGGAAAGATAGTAGCAGGTATGTACAATTAAGGATGGGAGGAGAAAACATGCTGCGGGAAACATCAAATGATAACGGAAAGAAAGTAGGTACATATAAGGAACACCATAACTCAATTATCAACAAGAATCATAAATCAACAAATGCACGTCATCACCCTTCGTGTGTAATTCCGAGTGGAAGAACTTATGACTTCCCCCAAAGAGCTTGATAGCTCTGAGTGAAACTCCTGAGTTTCCATTAACCCATTTTCTAATTGAAGGAAAAAAGCTATTGAGCCAATCATTCAATAAAGAAAATAAGTAAATAAAAAGAAAGGTGTTACTGTCATACTCACCATAAAATAAACATAAACTGCACGGCATCACCCTTCGTGCTTCTACTCTCATCCTCACCATAAAATAAATATAATCGGCACGGAATGGTACATCGTGCGGCACGGAATCACCCTTCATGCTTTACACTCTTCCTCACATTACACGGCATCACCCTTCATGCTTTAACGCTCTCTCACCAAAACAATACACGGCATCACCCTTCGTGCTTTACACTCTTCCTCACTCAAACAACAAACACAACCAATAAAGGCAAGGAAATAAATGAATCATAATAAAATCTCGGCAAGGGAACAATATTAAAAGCAACAACGTCCCAGCAAGGGAACAATACCATAATCCTCTACTCTTTTTCACATTTACTCCACAACTCGATTCACAAATTGAGCCAATGCTCTATAAGGTTCAATTGCCAATTATACTTCCACAAATCACTTTACAACTTGAGCCAACGCTCTTCAATGTTCAAATATCAATATTCTTTCCATAAACCTTACTCAACAATAGCAATTATCACATTAGGCATGAACAATACAAACAGAGTCACATTAGTCATAACATAAGACTCACGGGCATGCTTGACACCAACGTATAGATACTCGTCACCATGCCTATGCGTCGTACTCAACAAATAACACATAGCAAATAGGACACAACTCTTAATCCCTCAATCTAAGGTTAGACCAAACACTTACCTCGATGCCACGAACACAATTCAAGCCTCAACTATCACTTTACCTCTTGATTCCACTACCAACTCGCTTGTATCTAGCCACAAGTTACTTAATTATATTAATTATTTCTAAATGAATCAATTCTAATGCATGGAAATAAGTTTTCTAAAGTTTTTCCCAAAAAGTCAAAAATCGACCCCGGGCCCGCTTGGTCCAAACCCGAAATTCGGACCAAAACCCAATTACCCATTCACCCCGAGCCCGGATATATAATTGATTTTTGAATCCGACCTCAATTTGAGGTTTAAATCCCCAAATTTCAATATTCTTAGGTTTTACCCAAAATTCTCAATTCCACCATGAAAACCCTAGAATTATCGGATGAAATCTTGTAAAACGAAGTTAAGGAGTAAAGAAAATAAGTTAGAAATCACTTATTAATGTTTTGGAGAAGAAAGGTTGTTTAAAAAATTACCTCTTATGTTTTTATGGTTTTGAAACGTGAAAAATAACTGGAAGTCCCATTTAAATATACCCCTCCCAGACCCTCTTCTGCAGACTGCACAAAAAGGATTGCGGTCGCGGAGCTTACCGCGGAGAATGTTGACTGCTGTGACATGCTTTAGTATGTTGGCCATAACTTTCCCTATAGATGTCCAAATTATGTTTCCTTACCTTTCTGGAAAATATACACGAAGGGCTACAACATTCGTTTTTGAATTATTTAAAAATTCTTTGTAGATCAAAAGATATAAGCTCCCGAAGTCAGACTAGCGAACCTGCGGATTCTTCCTCACCGCGGACCGCACAAAATCGAATGCGGCCGCAAAGGCCCCTCTGCGGTAGCACAAAATCATTGTGGACCGCACTGGTGGGTTCAAAGATCTGCAACTTCTCTGAACCAGCAACAGCTATGTTTTAAGCCTAAAACATCCTGAAACCTACCCGAAACTCACCCGAGCCCTCGGGACGTCAAACCAAACGTGCATACTAACTCGAAAACATCATATGGACCTTTTCGTGTGATCACATCATCAAAATAACATTTAAAACCATGAATTAAACCTCAAAACTCAACATTTTCATGAAGAACACTCAAAGTTCATAACTCTTCAACCGGAAGTCCAACTCACGTCAAATAAACTCCGTTTTCACCAAATTTCACGGTTATCTTTTAAATACTATGACAAGTTTGTACCAGGCTTCGGAACCAAAATACGGGCCCAATACCAATGGTTTCAAACATTAATTATTTTCGTCATTTCTTAGATAATTCAGTAAAATAATTTCTTTCAAAAATTGATTTCTAAGGCTTAGGACCTCGGAATTCATTTCCGGAATACGCCCAAGTCCTATATTTTACTGCGGACCTCCCGGGATCGTCAGAACACGAATCCGGGCCCGTTTGCTCAAAATATTGACCAACGTCAACCATAATCAAATTTTAACTCTAGAAATTTTTATTTCTCATATTTTCATATAGAAGGCTTTCCGGATATAGGTCTGGACCATGCACGCAAGTCGAGGTGAGGTAAAAAGGAGATTTTTAGGGGTCGGAACACTGAATTTATTTCTAAAACAAGTATTGATGTCAGAAATATTTGCCTTTTGTTTAGATTAATGTACATGTCTTCTACATGAATCTTTCTTACTATAATTGCATGAACTACAACTTCTAGTGTAATAATTCAATATTTAAAATTCACTAATTCGATTATTATGTCTTAACACTGGATATATAATTAAGATAGAAGAGTTAGCATCTTCCCTTCTCGGAAGTAAATGATATCTCTGAGGTAAATGTGAGACTTCTTATTTAGGCGATTGGACAAATAGTTCTACTAATATTATCTTAACTCTTTTTAGAATATCACTCATGGAAATATTCGACTTTAGAAAAAATTTATAACGTTAATAAAACATCCTTTTTGTAAATTTCTCGAGTACATAACTCAAAATTATCTTTTTAAAATACTAATTCTAAATATTATCAGATAAATAATTGAATGAATGTTTTAATACATAAAAGGATAAACTAAAAAGGTTCAAGAAGTTAGTTCGCATACTCATAATTGTCTTGAGGTGATTATCATTTATCATGCATAGGAATTTTTTCAAAGTTTTCCGCTTCAAAAGCAACTGCATAAATATAATTAGTTGACACACAAGCTCAACACGAACAAATACACATGTATACTTCTTATATTCAACTTCTTCCAATTTCCTCCTTGCCCATGCTAGGCATTTTCTTTTTAGACCTTCACCTTGTCATTATTTTGTTTCTTTTATTCATACAAAAATAAAATAAAAGCGAATTATTGACTTAATTTCTACCTCATGTATGATATCGCCTCTATAATTATATATAATCAGGTATATCTAACCTTTCTTGTCTTTACACCAACTAATGTTGTCATTATTAAAATGTAAGCGTGTAATATTCGTGTAAAAGAGAAGATAGAAGACAAGGAACATCATACATGTAGTGGGATTAGATTTTGCACTTTAATTAATAGGTATATAGTGGAATAAAAATTATTAGTAGGTTGCAACAGAAGCTAACAGGTATAGGTTTAGAGTGCATGTTAAAAAAACTTACTTAAAAGGTACTGTCGCAACGTCTTTACTCAAAGATAAAGCAAATGATGAAACTTTTCGATTTTAGCATTCCCTAATTTATATGCTGAGTATCAATATATAAACACAGATGTTGTTGCTTAGCTCGTCCCTTCTCGCAAACCTAAAGCCTAAAGGCTAGAACTTTCCGGGGAAGAAAATCAAAACAATAGTAATAGTACCTATTTCCGTGCATCAAGAGATGTAATCTCTTTTCACATAATAAACCAATGCAATAACCTTTATTCCATCTATACTATATATATCCATAATAAACCAATGCAGTAACATATATATATGCGTCAGAAAGGCTAGAAACAATTCTCCATGAACTCAACATGAACCCTTGTCAATTAAGTTTTGAAATAATTCTCCATGAACTCAACATGAACCCTTGTCAATTAAGTTGCTTACGCATTATCCGTTTCTGCAATACAAACAAACAATTACTTTAATATTTCATGAATAGACTCTAGATTACAATAAAGACACGTAATATTAGTTACTTTTTCATGTTCTCACATGAGAAACACAACTCAATCCATTTTTGAGGAGGAAATTGACTCATCTAGCTCCTCAAATGGGTAGAAAGCATTTATTTTATATTTTTGAATATGTACAAAAGCAAGGAGAAGTTATAAGAGTTGTTACTAACTTCACGCTCTATTTATCTAGATCAATCCTACATGTTTCAGACTTCTACTGTTTCTTTCTTTAATGCACATTAAATATATAATGAAGAATTAGCATTAGATGGATCATATGAATCGGGTCCACATGAACTTTTTTTTGTTTGTAACTCCTCAAGTTCTCCTTAGTTACAACATACTGAGTTAATTCATCGGTTGATTTTCCATATAATTGATTCATTGATAATAATTAATTGGAAGGTAAATTCATTATTTGGCACCAATATGTTATAAAAATAGTAATTAGATGAGGGGTAAAATTATCATTCAGTTTTTAATGGGCATTATGTAATTCACTTTACACTTAAAGTTTTCCCACTTATAATATAGTATGGTGATTATAAAATAATTTATATTTTGTATATATCGTAGAACAGTCTATACACTTTGGGTAAACAAAAGTACACGTGATGCATTAATGATATATTACGAACACACTGCAAGATGCACAATACACTTTATATATAAATTTTTATGCAATGTGTGTGCGTGTGTATATATATATATAGAGAGAGAAGATTTTATTTAAGGTGAACGTCTATATTTTTGAGAGATTTTAGGAGTTGTTACTTGGTGGCTAAGTCACTGTCACGACCCCAAACCACCCCGTTCGTGATGGCGTCTATCATAGTACTAGGCAAGACGATTCAACACTAAATAACATAAAGGGTCCTTTGCAAATTCATTTTTTTCTAATCAAATAAGATCACATATCTTTCTTTTTAATATAACATAATACGCGGAAAACAAATATGCAAATACTTCAACACTGCCCGATCCTGGTGTCACTAGTCATGAACCACTAAAATACAGTCTGATATTGTCTACTCAATACAAGATAAGACTGAAATATAAAGTACTAAGGATAGGAAGGAGAAAGGCAGGGTTGCGGACGCTGTGCAGCTATCTTGCTATCTCCGGGAAATACTCAGAGGCTGCTGGATGCTCTCACTCGGACGATCTGGCACCTGGATCTGCACACAAGGTACAGGGAATAACGTGAGTATGCCAACTCAGTAAGTAACTAAAGTAAATAAAGGTTGAGTGTAGTGACGAGCATTTAAATCATATACATAGTCTAACATAGAATCTCAATAGAAATAACAAAGTCAAATCCGTAGTTCAATTTCCGAACATCTCGTGAAAACTCCAGTTTCAATGAAAGTTATTTAAAATATTTGTTCATTTTTCAATAGAGGCTCATTATAAAAGAAGAGTGAAAATAGTAATTTCATAAACAAGCCCCTCGGGCAAAGAATCGCTCATATACATAGCCCCTTGGGCACCTCTCAGTCACTCGTGACTCAACTCTCATCAATCAGCACTCACACTCAGCACTCTCGCTTAATAGATATCTCACAATAATAGCCGCTATGGCGTGCAGCACCATATATATATATATATATATATATATATATATATATATATATATATATATATATATATATAATCCTCACCATAAGTTCCTCGACCTCTCTCAGTCATCAACCTCACAGTCACTCGGGCATTTCGGTGAAAAATCAGGGAACTCAACCCCAAACAGTTTTCATATATTTGAAAGTAGGTAATGAAGCTGAATCAAACAATAAACGGGTAAAAATCATGACTAAGGATATGCTTTCGAATCAAAATAGTGTGAGGATAGTAGTAAAATACCCCTGATGGTCCAAACAGTTCGGCACAAGGCCCCAAACATGGCATTCAGTCCAAGTTAACATATTCATTTCTAAAACACATAGATATCAAATAGAGATTATCAATATATGCAACTCTACAGTTGCCACGGGACGGACCAAATCACAATCCCTACGGGTGCATGCCCACACGCCCATCACCTAGCATGTGTGTCACCTCATTTATCAAAACAATATGAAATGTCGGGGTTTCATGCCCTCAGGTCTAGATTTTCAATTGTTACTTACCTCAAACCGGAATCTATTCAAAATCAAAATCATATCATCAATACATGCCAAAGGGACAAAGCCAACGCGAAAATTATCAAATTAAACTCAAAATCCAGAAATTGGTCAAACCCGGCCCCCGGGCCCACGTCTCGAAATTTGATAAAAATTACATCACAAGAATCCTTATCCTCCCACGAGTCTATGTATACCAAATTATCAAAATCGGACCTCAAATGGCCCCTCAAATCCCCACTCTAAATTCTCCAATATCAAGCCCTAATTTCCAAAAAATTTCACCCCTAATCTCTTCAATTTCCATGCTTAATCAACTGAAATTCACTATAGATACGAGTATTAAGTTCAAAAATCTTACCTCAACAAGTCTCTTCAAAACCCTCCAAAATCTCCAATAACGTCTCAAAAATAGTGGAATGGGCTAAATTTCACGAAGGGGAACTTATATACTTTCTTCCCAGCGATTTCTGCATCTGCGGACAATATTTCGCACCTGCGGGCTGCTTCTGCGACCAAAAATCCGCACCTGCGAAATTCACTTAACTCCTCAAACGTCGCACCTGCGACCCAGGTCTTGCACCTGCAGACTCACAGATGCGGTCCAGACCTCTGTTCTTGCGACCAATGCCGCTTTTGTGGTCTCCTTTCTGCTTCTACAACTTGCACATGCGGTCCATAATCTGCAGGTGCGGTTATGACAGAAAATAACAGCTTCAGCTGCAACTCCACTTTTTCAACTCTCTGATAACCCGTCGAAATCCTAAGGCCCTCGAGACCTCAACCAAACCTACCAACAAGTTATATACCACTATTCAAACTTATTCCAACCTTCGATACACTCAAAACAACATCAAATCACCCTCGGATTCAAGCATAAGGATTTCCAAACTTCCGAATTTTGCAACCGATCCAAAAACCTATCAAACCTCATCCGAATGACCTGAAATTTTGCACACACATCCCAGATGGCACAACGGACCTACTCCAATTTCCGGAATTACATTCCGACCTCAATATTAAGATTTCTACTGCCGACCGAGAAATGCCAAATTTTCCTTTTTGCCAATTCAAGCCTAAATCTACCACGGACCTCCAAATTACATTCCAAACACGCTCCTAAGTCCAAAATCACCTAACGAATCTATCCAAACTATCAGCATTCACATCCCAGAACTTCTACGCATAAGTCAACATCCGGTTGACTTTTCCAATTTAAGCTTCCAAATAAGAGACTAAGTGTCTCATTTCTCTCCATGACCACTCTGAACACAGAACAACCAACACAATATGATGAAATACAGTTGAACAATACATAAACAAGCAGAAATGTCACGACCCAAAATCCATTAAGGGTTGTGATGGCGCCGGACACCACTTGTCAGGCAAGCCAACACCAAGAAGTTAAATAAATTCCTCATTTCGTATTTTTGAAATCATTTCTTTTCCTTGCATTAAACAATAAATAATGAACTTAACCGAAAAAATAATGGTGTCTTTAACAAATTTAAATACTGAATAATCTCATAGTCATCCCAAAACCTTCACAAGTGTATGAGCAATTTCTAGGAAATAAAATATAATACAATAACTATCCGGAATACAAACTGCATAGAAAAGGAAGTATAATACTCTGAAGGAGACTCTACTTGCTGCGGGTCATCTCATGAGATGGAGCTCACCTAAGTCATCGTATCAACCATGTCTCTGCGCCCAACGAGGCCACTAGTCATACATGTGCTTGTGCAACGAAAATACACAACAAGTGTAATATGAGTATGAAAATAACGTGTACCCAATAAGTATCCAGTCTAACCTCGAAGAAGTAGTAACGAGAGGTTGACTTCAATACTTACTAGTGGTCTAATAATATAATCAGCCGTGAGTTTATAAAAAAACAGCAGTAAACTCAAGGGAATCATGTAGCAAGTAAATAATCCTTTTGATAATAAGAGATTTCCAAGTTCATATTTCCTCAATTATCGATTTATCTCAGGCCAGGGAAGCAATATCATTATTTATAATTTCAAGGCAAGCAATACAACCATGCACAAATCATGTCGAGGTCATACGACAACCGGATCCAACATAATATTTAAATTGTGCACTGTCAGAGCGTCGAGTGGCGCGAACCATAGATGAATCTATTATCCCGCTCGCGAATCATACATGTGACGCGGTCAAATATAAATAAACACATCAAACAGTCAATCAATAATTCATTAGGGAAACAATTACCCAAAGAAATGGAAACTTCTCTTTGACGGTCAAGAAAATAATGTTTAATTTCCTTAGAAATTCATTTACCAATTCGATATAATTTAAGCAATTTAAATTTTCAATAAGGTTACAAATATTTCAAGTGTAGCATGCTTTAGGGTCCTATATTACCCGGACTTAAGTATAATAGTAGCAACGCACGGACCCTCGTCACCTCGTGCATACGTAGCCTCCACAAATAGAAGCACATATTTAATTATTTCACCTATGGGGATAATTCCCTCTTACAAGGTTAGAAAGGAGACTTACCTCGCTCCGAAGTTCAATAACCGGCTCCCAAGCCCTTCCGATGACTCAAACTGATTCCCAACGTTTCAAAACTAGTCAATAATTATGCAAACCCATTAATATATACTCAAATACCCATTATAATCCTATTTACAATAATTCCCAACTCCGTTTGAAAAGTCGATAAAATCATCCTCGGGCCCACGTGCCTGGATTCCGAAAATTTTGAAGATAAACTTTACCCATAACACCACGAACTCAAATATATAATATATTCCAAGTTCCATGTCCAATTTTGTGGTCAAAATCCAAAAATATAAATTTCTAAGTTTTTCTTCAATATCCCAAATTTCCACTAATTTCCCATGATTTTCTATATTAAAATCTAGATATAATCCAAGTAATTAACTAGCAATAGGTGGGAATCACTTACCTTGACATAGATGATGAAGATGGAGCTCCAAAATTGCTCCTAGGTCGTCTCCCATGAAGGAAATGAGATGAAATGAGCCAAATCCATTTTTGCAAACTTATACATTGCCAGGAAACCCTTCTTCGTGTTCGCAGGTCTCCCATCGCGTTCGCGATGAACAAAATTCTCGAAAGTCATTCCCAAACTCTTCTCAGACAACCTCTAGTATAATAGTCATAAATATTTGTATAAAATTCCAAATGATAAATAGTTTCACTTTTTGAAAACTAGACACCAAGATCTATAACTTTCATGTTTTGGTTATCTCCCAATTCCTTATAGATTTCGAGATATAAGCCTCCAAACTCAGCCCTGTGCAATACAAATTTCTTCTTCATCTTCTCAGACAGCCTATAGTGTACCAGCCATAACGTTTTGTACTCAAATCCAAATTCTAAATGGTTTACTTTTATGAAAGTTAGACACAAAGGGCTACAACTTTTATTTTTGGATCATCTCCAAATTCCTTATAGATTGCGAGATATGAGCCTCCAAAGTCAGACCTGTACAACAGAAATTTCCTTCTTCGCGAACACGAGGAACTCTACGCGAACGAGAAGAAAAACGTCCCTGAAGCCAAATCCTTCTTCGTCAACGCAAGTGGATCCTCGCGAACGCAAAGAACGACACCAGACACCAGCATTATCTATTGCGAAACAACCCGAAATGATCAGAAACTATCCCGAAATACACCCGAGGCCCCCGGGGCCCCGTCCAATCACACAAACCAGTCCCATAACATAACACGGACCTGCTCGAGGCCTCAAATCACATCAAACAACATCGAAATCATGAATCGCACCCCAATTCAAACTTAATGAACTTTAGAACTTCAAACGTCTACATTCGATGCGAAACCTATCAAATCACGTCCGATTGACCTCAAATTTTGCACACAAGTCACATTCGACATTACAGACCTACTCCAACTTTCGGAATTGGAATCCGATCCCGATATAAAAAAGTCCACTTCCAGTCAAACTTCTCAAAAATCTTCAAATTTCCAACTTTCGCCAAATGACTCCAAAATGACCTATGGAACTCCGAATCCACTTCTGGACGCGCTCCCAATACTTGAATCACCATATAGAGCTATTCCCGGACTCGAAATCCCAAACGAACATCGATAACATTGAAATGCATTGCAACCCAAATTTATGAAATTCTTCCAAAATGCCAACTTCTGCAATAGGCGCTGAAACGCTCACGGGTCATCCAAAACCCGATTCGGACATACGTCCAAGTCCAAAATTATCATACGAACCTGTTGGAACATTCAAATCCCGATTCTGAGGTCGTTTAGTCAAAAATCAAACTTTAGTCAATTCTTCCAACTTAAATTTTCCGAACTGAGAATTTTCTTTCCAAGTCAACTCCAAACTTCCCGAAACTCAATTCTGACCATGCGTGCAAGTCATAATGCCTGAAGTGAAGCTACTCATGGCCTCAAACTGCCGAGCGACGCACCAGAGCTCAAAACGACCAATCGGGTCGTTACATTCTCTCCTACTTAAACATATGTTCATCCTCGAACACGCTGAGAATTGCGCTGGAGTAGTCTGAAATTACTGTTTAACACCTCGTACACCTACCTATGCTACCACAACTCAGTTGAGCATATTAGCTCGATCAAATCTGAAGATATCCTCTTTAATTTAGGCAAATAAGCCTTAGATCCTAGTTCCAACATCCGAAATTCTCTGCCAGGCCTGCTTCCAACATGTGAATGTCGTATCAATCACCACTCGTTGTACCAGAACATGACTGCACGCCTTTGCTGAATTCACACCATGCACCACATCATTCACAAGACCATAATAACACTCTCTTATCATAATAGCCGACATTTCCCGAATCGGATGCTCACAATGCACCTCATGATATATATATATATAAGTCATGTTCCAACTCTTGCAATGCCTCCACGACGGAAGAGATGTGTAAAAATTCATAACCAACTGCCGAGTCAACAATTGTTGAGTCTATACTCCTTACAAGAACCATTACCTCATTCTGAACCAAATAATGGTATTTGCTTTTTGATATACTTCATATAGTCCGATCGCACTGTTCCTAGATCCAATAATCTCGTCTCACCCAGTACGAGCTGCTCAGGCAACAAGCCACCCCAGACATGACCAAAAAGTCTCACATGATGCCACAATGTGCCAATAGGCTACAGACTTGAACGTAATACATAAGGAAAACAAACTCTGGAAAGAACTACTCAACTCACGCAAATAATTAGACAACTGAAAAGGTGTTATAAACCTTCTTCAGAAAAATGGGAAACAAAACACACAAAATAGAATACAGGGGACTATATAGAATATAGGGGACTGTACCCAACATCACTCTGTTGCAGTGTACAACCCATTCCAAACAACATACCCGTAGCGGCACGCCACCCGATCCACATATAAATCTATATAAGGAGATACATACCAAGCTAGAGTGCTCATTACTACCAAATACCGAATATCGGCCACAAGCACGCTAAGTGCATAATACCATCCCTAGGGAGACAGATAGCGCCATACGCTACAAATCACAAGCACAACTGAGGTGCGATATATGATCTAAATTTCAAGAGTCATCCTGCTCGCATAACACCATCGCTACACGGAACCTTAACATATAAGAAAATTATCAAGCCGTCTCACAACTCATATGGTACAATATAGTATTACATGAAATAGCCGACGATGAGACAACATCCAATGTCTGAATACTCCTCCATAAGGAGTGCTATGCTGAAATGAACACACCTGGCCTGATATAGAGCCCATATTCATATTTAAATCCACCCATCGATCTCAAGCCGATTTTGACCGCATTGTACTAGGCTAATAACCTTTCAAGGGTCTATAATAACCCTTTTTCCCATGACTCACAAGAACAACCCTCATATCCGGAGCAAACCTCCATAGTCTACAACCCAATAAATCGAGTGCCCTCCAGGCATAAATTATCAAATTAGTGATACTACCACAATATTCACACTTGGTTTAAATCTTCAATCAATCAAGTGACTACATGTCACACTTATACAATATTCCTATGAGGTACGCTCTCACAACCTTCCGCACTAGATAACGAGTCTGCACATCCATACCACCGGTCACACTAATGTTGTAAAGCATATCAAGAATCTATAACCAAGATGCAAGCCTCCAACCAGCTTACTCCAAACATCCAAATCCCCTTCCTGCTCATCCGAGCTCGTGACATCCTCGTCAAACACCAAACCGCAACCTTGATCCTAACTTTCAAATTTCATACTGCTCACTGCACCTAACAAGCCAATATGCAATAGTACAAGAATTTCATCATAACTCCTGAACCACTAATATGGTAAATACTTCATCACCTAGAAACTTTTTACTTAACTTATTCCAAGAGAATCATAGCAACACGTGAGTAACTTCTCATAACCGTAGAACATTCAAGTCCTCAAGTAGTGGTCTAAACCACCATAACCCTTTCAGGATCTGCCTATACATAACAGGCCATATACTTGAATACTTCCAAATAAAATCAATTATGGCGGTCGTCGAGCCTCGCACGTACCGCCACCACTATGTGAATTCAACCATGGCTAACGAATCTAACTTCTTCTAATTCATCCTTAACTTGTCTTAGAGATAATAATAGCTCCATTCCTTACATCACCAACCAAAATCCGCACTCACCTTAAGTGACCACATTGCCTCCAAACCCATGAACCATTTCATACCCTCCTTGCACGCACATTCGCATCTTCAACTGATACACCCATTCTGATAATTCCTCTATGAATCCGAAGACTTTTTCTCTTTTTCCTCCCAATGCTACACTGCAAGTCGAAAACATCATAGAACATTCCAAGCCTCTTATCATAATATGCTACAAAAGCTCGATTCTTAACCATACCACAGGCTTGAATCCTTAGGCACCGCATTTTTAACCTTTAAATTCACTAGGACCGTCAAGGCTCCACTGGCACATGAAAACCCATCTCAATAAAGCACCCGACTAAATCACTTCCCTTGTAAATCACCTCTGTACGAAGCATAAATCCTGAATCCTCCCAAAGCCTAAACATGAGTCAATAAGGCCAACTATAGCACACCTTTATCAATTCCTTTGCTCAAATTACCACTGATGTTCTTTTCCCTTAGTTGTAATAACTCACTAATACGCCGATAACCTGAACCTCACAAGTAGATAACCATGAAACCTAATTGTAGGCGGTGGGACCCTCCCACTTAGCTTGAAGCTACTATTACACAACTCTGGAACCACCAAGATTGTTTCTTCATTGTTGACATGATATTAAACAACCAACCCGCTAAATTCCTCAAAATCCTTCTGTTAGCATTTCATGAACACTCTGAATCTCTAACAACATTCACATATTTGACTTTTTACTGGATAGTCAGTAAAATCCTTCGAAGAAGCTTCGCCAACCACGCAACCGCTGACCTGCTCACAGGAGATAACCCACCTGTGGAAATTACACGCCAACATCTTCCAACGTCGCTGCATGGGGTACAATCACTACGACATCAATAACCTATCCTGAGCCCGTGCTCATTCACCAACTGTACTAGTCCATTCACTATTTATGGACATCAACTAACTGTGTGACAATATCTTACAATTCAAAGATATATTGCATCCTTCTTCGTATCAAGCAACTCCCTTTCTGTTGCATTCAATCTCCTACCGTATAATAGCCAATATTTCAAATTAGGCTCGTGGACCCAATCACTGTCCACTAAAATTCTCAAATCACTCTAAACTTTTCGTTAAGATGTGTAGTTATCCTGCCACTGAACCCATATGCTACTCTGTCACTCTCCCACTTTGGTCAAACTCATTCCTTTAAGCAACTACTCGACTTTCGCTCCTTATACCTGGCCTTCTAGAAATTAACCACCGCCTAACATTTCCCACAAGTTCTTCCTCATCCTTTGCTGCCCAGTTGTTGCCTTAGATTAATATCTATCTCTGTAGCACTTGAACTGATAGATCGCTACTAACTTTAACCCCTTCCGAAGATCCTCCTTCTCGAGCCATCAACATTAGAAATACCCATTCAATCCTGAAGCACTGCACCCTGTGATCTCGTACAACCACTTCTCCAATACTACCTCACAATATCCTTCCCCAAATGCAAATTTTAGAAGATCATAACACCGGTGAACTTAACACATTCAATTGAGGAAAACGACACCATGTTGCAGATAAAAATTCCACCACACTTGAAAACACCAAGTCTCGTTACCCTATCAACGCAAACCCGAACATTTATAGTCCGGTTACCTTTCTTCCATCGGAATAAAATACCGAATCTCTGATTCGTGCTCTGAGTAAACCTCTTTTCAAGTCATTCACTACCCCAACACATAGGCAAGCATCCTACCATCACATCAATACTACACGATAACTGTTCATAAGCATCATAGCAACCTGTGCATAGCCTCAAAGCTCTTAGAAGTACAGCTACTAAATTGAAATGACAGAATATCCTTCTGCAAGGTGATGACAATAGCCCAAACAACTACGCAGGGAGAAACATCCCGCACCTTATCAGTAGTACCATTAAAATTCCTCGATTCCCGATTTAGAACCACAATTCACATTGGATAAGATTGAATATAAAAACATAAAGGCATATGCCTCAAAGTAATCAAACTGCACAATGAGGAATCAAGAAGGAAAGTGTTCCTAACAACCCTGTAGCCTCTCAAAGATAAGTACAGACATCTCTGTACCGATCCACAAGACTCTACTAGACTCGCTCATGACTCGTGAGCCCAAAAAGAACCTAGTGCTCTGATACCATGTTGTCACGACCCAAAATCCATTAAGGGTCGTGATGGCGCCGGACACCACTTGTCAGGCAAGCCAACACCAAGAAGTTAAATAAATTCCTCATTTTAGTATTTTTGAAATCATTTCTTTTCCTAACATTAAACAATAAATAATGAGCTTAACTGGAAAAATAATGGTGTCTTTAACAAATTTAAATACTGAATAATCTCATAGTCATCCCAGAACCTTCACAAGTGCATGAGAAATTTCTAGAAAAATAAAATATAATACAATAACTGTCTGAAATACAAATTGGATAGAAAAGAAAGTACAATACTCTGAAAGAGACTCTGCTGGCTTCGGGTCATCTCGAGAGATAGAGCTCACCTAAGTCTCCATATCAATCATGTCGTTGTGCCTAACGATGCCACTAGACATACATGTGCATGTGCAACCAAAATGCACAGCAAGTGTAGTATGAGTACGAAAATAACGCGTACCCAGTAAGTATCCAGTCTAACCTCGAAGAAGTAGTAACGAGAGGTTGACTTTGACACTTACTAGTGGTCCAATAATATAATCAGTCGTGGGTTTATTAAAAATGGCAGTAAACTCAAGGGAATCATGTAGCAAGTAAATAATCCTTTTGATAATAAGAGATTTCCAAGTTCATATTTCCTTAATTATCGATTTATCTTAGGCCAGGGAGGCAATATCATTATTTATAATTTCAAGGCAAGAAATACAAGCATGCACAAATCATGTCAAGGTCGTACGACCCGATCCAACATAATATTTAAATTGTGCACTGCCAGAGGGTCGAATGGCGCAAACCATAGATGCATCTATTACCCTGCTCGCGAATCATACATGCGACGCGGTCAAATATAAATAAACACATCAAACAGTCAATCAATAATTCATCAGGGAAACAATTACCCAAAGAAATGAAAACTTTTCTTTGACGGTCAAGAAAATGACGTTTAATTTCTTTAGAAATTCAATTACCAATTCGATATGATTTAAGTAATTTAAATTGTCAATAAGATTACAAATATTTCAAGTATAGCATGCTTTAGGGTCCTAGACTAACCGGACTTAAGCATAATAGCAGTTACGCACGGACCCTTATCACCCCATGTGTACGTAGCCCCCACAAATAGAAGCACATATTTAATTATTTCACCTATGGGGATAATTTTCTCTTACAAGGTTAAAAAACCTTACCTCGCTCCGAAGTTCCATAACCAACACCCAAGCCCTTCTGACTACTCAAACTGATGCCCAACATTTCAAAACTAGTCAATAATTATGCAAACCCATTAATATATACTCAAGTATCCATTATAATCCTATTTACAATAATTTTTAACTCCGCTTGAAAAGTCGATAAAATCATACTCATATCTACGTGCCCGGATTTCGAAAATTTTCAAAGATAAACTTTACCCATAACACCACGAACTCAAATATATAATTTATTCCAAGTTCCATGTCCAATTTCGTGGTCAAAATCCAAAAATATAAATTTCTAGGTTTTTCTTCAAAACCCCAAATTTCCACTAATTTTCCATGATTATCCATGTTAAAATCTAGATATAATCCAAGTAATTAACTTGCAATAGGTGACAATCACTTACCTTGACATAGATGATGAAGATGGAGCTCCAAAATCGCTCATAGGTCATCTCCCATGGAGGAAATGAGATGAAATGAGCCCAACCTATTGTTGCAAACTTATACACTGCCAGGCAACCCTTCTTCGAGTTCGCGGGCCTCCTATCGCGTTCGCGATGAACAAAATTCTCGAAAGCCATTCCCAAACTCTTCTCAGATAGCCTCTAGTATAATGTCATAACTTTTTGTACAAAACTCTAAATGACAAATATTTTAACCTTTTGAAACCTAGACACCAAGATACGCAACTTTCTTGTTTTGGTCATCTCACAATTCCTTATAGATTTCAAGATATAAGCCTCCAATGTTAGCCCTGTGCAACACAAATTTCTTCTTCATCTTCCCGGACAGCCTGTAGTGTACCAGCCATAACGTTTTGTACTCAAATCCAAATGCTAAATGGTTTATTTTTCTAAAAGCTAGACACAAAGGTCTGCAACTTTCATATTTAGATCATCTCCAAATTCCTTATAGATTGTGAGATATGAGCCTCCGAAGTCAGACCTGTGCAACATAGGTTCCTTCTTCGCGAATGCGAGGAACTCTACGCGAACGCGGAGAACGAAGTCCCTGAAGCCAAATCCTTCTTCGCGAATGCGAGAGGATCCTCGCGAATGCAAAGAACAACACTAGACACCAACATCAAATATTGCAAAATAGCCCAAAATAATCCGAAACCACCCTGAAATACACCCGAGGCCCCTGAGGCTCTGTCCAATCACACAAACCAGTCCCATAACATAACACGAACCTTCTTGAGGCCTCAAATCACATCAAACAACATCGAAATCATGAATCGCACCCTAATTCATGCTTAATGAACTTTAGAACTTCAAACTTCTACATTTCATGCGAAACCTATCAAATCATGTCCGATTGAACTCAAATTTTGCACACAAGTCACATTCGACATTACGGACATTCTCCAGCTTTCGGAATTTGAATCCGACTCCGATATCAAAAAGTCCACTTCCGGTCCAACTTCTCAAAAACCTTCAAATTTCCAACTTTCGCCAAATGACTCCAAAATGATCTACAGACCTCCGAATCCACTTCCGGATGCGCTCCCAATACCAGATCACCATACGGAGCTATTCTCATACTCGAAATTCCAAACGGATATCGATAACAGTGAAATGCACTACAACCCAAATTTATGAAATTCTTCCAAAATACAAACTTCCACAATAGACGCTGAAACGCTCACGGTCATCCAAAACCCGATTCGGACATACTCCCAAGTCCAAATTCATCATACGAACCTGTTGGAACCTTCAAATCCCGATTTCGAGGTCGTTTACTCAAAAATCAAACCTTAGTCAATTCATCCAACTTAAAGCTTCCGAACTGAGAATGTTCTTTCCAAATCAACTCCCAACTTTCCGAAATTCAATTCCGACCATGCGTGCAATCCATAATGCCTGAAGTGAACCTCAAACTGCCGAACAACCCGCTAGAGCTCAAAATGACCGGTCGGGTCATTGCAAGACATGGGGAGAAGGGACTGTAACTCATGAAACGACCAGCCGGGTCGTTACAGTCACATTTCCCCTATAAATATAGGGGTTCTATTATATTGTAATTCATCACATAATAAATAAGAATTCTCTCTCTATACTTTTCTCTGCAATACTCTTCTTCTTCTTTTTATTATTATTATTTTCTAACACGTTATCAGCATGAGACTCCAACCAATTGTGTAGAGGCCTTGGGATATGTGCAAGGTGCTTAACTTGTACATAATATTAAGCATAACGATTGTCAATTGTTTTATGATTCCTGTAGGAATAAATTCTGGATTTAAGGTAAGTATTTTACATTATTCTTCTCTTTTAAATTCTTGAAATTCTATAATTTGATTTTAAATATAACCAACGACAATAAATTTTAATTATAACTCTAATAGAGTTTGTAAGAAATTATAACTATGGGTATTTAATTGGTGGGTCGGGCCGGTCCAAGTTGGGAAAAAAGATGACCGGCCGGTTTCCAATCCGGGCCGGTTACGGGTTATTCAAAATCGGGCTTAACGGGTCCTAATCCATCCAGATAAAAAATAAACCTGAAGGGTTACGGTTCCAAGGGTCGGCCAGGATAGTGTTATTTTTTTTGTATTTTGTATAACTATCGTAATTAATATTAATATAAAGTAAAAATTAAAAATTAAAAAAATCTTATAAAAGGATGCAAAGGCTTAAAAAAAATTATATTTGAAATTTTGAATATTTCATTAAGAATTTAAGATATTAAAATAAAATGAAGATGAAAAAAATTTGCACTTATAATTTGCAAGTTCTTTTTTTATTTCAAACTTACAAATTAAAGTTTACATTTAACAACAACTAAATTAACGAACAAAGAGTAAAACTAAATTTTCATTGCATAATAATAATTCAAATTAATCTAACAAACTAAAACATTAAGCATAAATACGTCTAATAATTTTAAAATAACATAAATTGTCTCAAATCAACTTAAATACAAATTTCTGGAGGACGCTCAAGACAACTCTTCATATGCCTCCTTAAACAGCCTGTGCCCACCCACTTTAGACGAAGATTTAAGACTAGACCACAGTGCTTGCACTTTACTTTGTGAACTTCTTCATTTTCTTCTACTACCTCAAAGTGTTCCCAAACATATGAGCGCACTCTAGAAGTAAGGGGCATGATTTAACTTGAATTGATAATTTGAATTTGAGAAATGAGAGATGAGTGAAGAAATGAAGAAGGAGGGTGTATTTATAGTTTTTAAAAGGGCTAAATTAGTAATTACTAAAAGTGTTATTTTTTAAACAATATTGCCCAAAAAAGGACTATTCTTGCAATCAACCCGTTGGGCAATGGTCATATGACAATTTTTTAAAAATACCATTTAGATTTCTAGCCGTTAAACCAGTCTGGGCCGATTAACCGGTTAAAAAGTAATTTTTGTTGACCAGGTTTAACCAGTCTAGTTAATCGGATCTTTTTTGGTGAATGGACCAACCCCCCTTACCGAGCCCACACGGCCCCCTAACTACTGGTCCGGGCTGATCCGGTTTTAATCGATCTAATCCAGTCTGGAAACGGGTCAACCCGGCCTGTTTGATAGGCTTAATTATAACTACCAGAAGTGGTAAAATTTCTATATCTTACCATGATCAAATTCAAGTATGATTTTGATCATAAGAAGTGGAAACGTGTCCCATTAAATTTGTTTTTGTAACGATCGACCGATCGTTTTGAGCTGTAACACCCTGGAAAAAAATGAACTACTTAAGCGCTATTAAGAAAGTTGACATGCGCTAATTATATTATTTAGTATGCGAACGAGGACTATTAATATGATGGATATCAATTGGATATAATAATAAGTGTACGAGGCATATTATAGGTGATTTGGGGTTTAAGGAGAGGCCTAAGTCCAAGCCAAGTTGAAAATTTACATTATAGATGCAAATGAGTATGCACATGACCTCTCTTTGGACGAGTATATCTACGTGGATATAACGAGTTGTTAATGCCCAACCTATCAAATTAAAGCCCTTTGAGTCTAGTTTCCAACGCTTCAAACCGTTTGTCATTTGGATATTCCTACAAGAAGTTATGACCAAATTACCAAAGGCTGGCGGAGGAGCTGCCATCGCGACCAGATCGCGTCCGAAGCCCAGAAATCTGGGCCTATAAATACCAAACCGGGGGAGAGAGTATTTTTAGTGTTGGGGGTTTGGGTTTTGAGGTGAAGGGGTCATTTTGAGCTCAAATCAAGTGCAAATCAACTGAGGTAAGTGTTCTATACCCGGAAGTGATTACATTTCATAATCTATATCAATATTCATCGTTTATTTCGGATTTGGATAAAGAAATTGTAGTTTTTGTAAAACTTTTCAAAAAATAAAAATTTAGGATTTGAAGGTCCATTTGATATCGGAATTCGATAATTTTTGTATGGTTCAACTCGTATCGGAATGGGTTGTCGGATTTTATGAATTTCACCAGATTCCGAGGCGTGGGCCCCACAGGAAAATTTTGAGTGCAATTTCGAATTTTTAATGGAAAATGTAGAATTTCATATGGAATTAATTCCTATACCTTGTATTGACTGAATCGAATTATTGTGGCTAGATTCGAGGTGTTTGGAGATTTATTTGAGAGGCAAAGGCATTGTGGAGTAGAATTTTACTCGGATTAAGGTAAGTAACGGTTATAAATCTGGTCCTGAGGGTATGAAACCCCGGACATTGTGTCGTATGACTATTTTGGAGGTGACGCACATGCTAGGTGACGGGCGTGTGGGCGTGCACCATAGGGATTGTGACTTGGTCCGTCCCGCGAGACTGTGGAATCAATTGGCCTACTATTTAATACATGTTCCCTCTGTTTTCATAGAAATTGACTGTACTTCATGTTAGAAATCATGTTTAGGCCTTATGTGATCACTGTTGAGACCTGAGAGGTCATATACTTGCTGAATTAGCTGCTAAATTACTGTTTGTACTCAGTCATAGTTTTCTTGCTTATTATGCCTTTGTCTCTTACTATTTATTGTTGATACATGATATTACTTTTGTTTGGGCATTTTATATGATTTTTGAGAGTCTGAGAGACTGAAGAGATTGATGACTAAGTAAGGCCGAGGGCCTAGTTGTGAGGTTATTGATACTACAGCATGTGAGTTGCCCGTGCGGATCCAGATATTGATACTATAGCACGTGAGTTGTCCGTGCAGCACGTGAGTTGTCCGTGCGGATCCAGATATTGATACTATAGCACGTGAGTTGTCTGTGCAGCATGTGAGTTGTGCATGTGGATCCAGACATTATATTATAGCACGTGAATTGCCCTTGCAGATTATAGCGCTTGGGCTGAAGGAGCCCTTCCAGGAGTCTACACACCCCCAGTGAGCGCAAGTATATGATAGCATGTGAGTTGTCCGTGCAGCACGTGAGTTGTCCGTGCAGCACGTAAGTTGTCCGTGCAGTGTATAGTGCTTGGGCTGAAAAAGCCCCTCCGGAGTCTGCACACTCCCAGTGAGTGTAGGTACCTATTGAGTATGATTATTGAGGGCTGGGAGTCGAGTGATTGAGTTGTTGAAATGAGCTTAGTGACTATTGCCTTGAGAGGCCGTATTTGTTTTCAGTTAATTGCTGAACTTAGTTTCTACTTGTCCTTGTCGTACATATTTCTAGAATATTTGATATCTGGTTTACTTGAGTACGCACTGATGGGATTTAAACTATTAAATTGAAAGTTATTGAGGTGACTGTATTTGCATATCTCGTCACTACTTCTCAGTTCCTTATTTATTTTTGTTACTTACTGAGTTGGTGTACTCACGTTACCCTCTGTACCTCGTGTACAGATCCAGGATCTTTTGGTCACGGTGGTTGTTGATTGAGGAGTCAGACTCAAGAGACTATTGAGGTAGCTGCATGACGTTCGCTGATCTTGACTCTCTTTTCCTTTCATGTTGTACTGTTCTATATTTCAGACAGTGTTTTATCAGTCGGATGTTGTTATCATTTAAACGCCCATGCACTCAGTGACACCGGGTTTTGAGGATGGATTGTTTAGTACTTTTGGAGTTATATTTTGCTCTAAAAGATTTTATTTAATATTAACTACTTCCACCTTTATTTAAAAGTTCTTCTGTGTTGAAATGTTGAGTTGAGGCTTGCCTAGTACCACGATAGGCGCCATCATGACAGGTGAGATTTTGGGTTGTGACAAGTTGGTATCAGAGCACTAGGTTACATAAGTCTCACGAGTCATGAGCAGGTTTAGTAGAGTCTTGCAGATCGGTACGGAGACGTTTGTACTTATCTTCGAGAGGCTGCATAACCCTTTAAGAAATTCCACATTCTTGAATTCTTATCGTGCGACATTGATTAAACTTGAAGCGTAATTCCTAGAACTCCTTCCACGTATTCGTGTGCACACATGAGCGCTCCTTATCGGCTTTCGACAGTTTGGGATTCCATGAATGATACACGAAAGGTGATTAGTGTACTGATGATGGTCCAGTCTGGGAGACTTGAGTCCAGGTGTAGACCGCAGCTAGGGTTCGGTAGTTTCAGTGTGAAAACTTGTACATTGGACTTATATGTCTGATAGTGCTCTTATGAGATTAAATTGTGGCTCGATGAGCGGTTAAATGGCTATATGATGAGTAGGAAGTGAATGTGGGATGTGTTCAAATGGTTGGAGTGTGATGAGAGGAGTTGCTTGAAATGTCTTGATTGATTTATCGTCTTGAGTTATGGGTCTATTGAAGGATCTTTCATGGGGTGTACGTGTGGAACAAATTAAATTCTCATGAATTGTAAATGAGTGCATACTTATGGACATTAAATGATTGCGTAGTAATTGTGTTTGCGAAAAGAGTATAGAAAAAAAATGCCAGCTTGAGGCTAAGCAGGTGAGTTATCACTTGCGGAATAACCTACAGAGGTGTGATCTTTACAATGTTGTGTGGAGAATTGTTTTTTTTTTCTTTATTACCGATAGGGTAGTGGTATTGGGATTTGAATTTGAACAAGTCAAGAAAGTTGACCTGACTATCACGAGAATGAAGGTGAGCTTTGTGGACGATTTGAGAAATCATATAGGTTGTGTTACATGAGCTTGTGAAGAATTTAGTTAAGTCTTACTACGGTGTTATGACAGTAAATGAATATGGGTATAGAATATTATTTGAAGTTTTGATCTATGGCTTTGAGCCAAGTGCACGAGCTTGCTATTGACAATTCGATTTTGATGGTTATATGTTAAATTTAGGTTTTGGTTCGAAACATACTCGTGGGTTAGTTATGACCTGCAGAGGTTGAGATCGGGGAAGACTAGAATAATGAAATTCCTGAATACGGGTCATATTGTGCTTTATGAGTATATGAAAATCATGGAATGATTAAGTTGTATTTTGAAGAATGTAATGCACATGAAGTATGAACTTGATTGATAATGTTAAGACATGGTTACTTCTTTAGGTGTTTTGTGTTAATGTGACATGTGTCTTTTAGCCACTTGGGCGGTACAATTTAAATTGAACAGAGTAGATGACTCTTGAGAGAGTTCTAATGGATTCAAAAATGTATATGTGGCAATTGAAAATTGTTCAGATTTATATACCGCTATAATCAATTATTTACATTGAGATGATATCAAAACTTGCGGTACTTCTATATGACTATGGATTCTGTATTCCAGTATAAGGGAGGTAAAAGAATGATTTTTAAATTCACATAAGGTACTTTTAGAGTGGGCGTTTTGGGTTGTGATACTTACGGGGTGCTTAAGAAGAATATCATGGCTTATGGGCCTTATGGCCGTGTGGTTTTATGCTGGGATATCTGGTAGTGAGCTTTGGGTAATATTACTGGTCTATGTCAAGTAAGAGTGTCGACCTGAGGGTAAATCGGAGAGAAAACACAGTGATATAGCTTGGTAGTAAGCAGGATCCAAACAATAATGGATATGATCAGCTCTTGGTTTACTTATTATGTGATGATTATCTACATAGGTTTTGGTGACAACATTCATGGGTTTGGAAATCTACGTGGCTTGGTCGAGTTAGAGCAATCCATATTTGATATTTTGATTATGTGCAAATAAATTTTAAGGTGTTCTTAATGGTTTCTACCATGGTTTGAGCCGGACATTTTCTACCGGTGTGAGGAACATGTTGTGTATTATGACTTGCCCTGGGTGGGAGCCATTGGAAGGTTTCTAACTAACCAGTGGTAATTTGTTGGTAACGCGGAATTTGTAATGAGATTCTTGTGCTTGTCACATGATAGCATGATAGACATGGTGTGTTGTGCGGGATTAACAGTTTCATGTACAGGATGGCAGTCCATTCGTGAATGGAATATCATAAATTTTGGACATCATGACCCATTTCAGATATTTAGATGAATGTTATTAACTGCCCGGTAATTCCTAAGAATGATGTGCATCTCAGGAGGTGTATTGTGTTTTTACTTACGGATGCTCGTTGGTATTGCGGTACTCACCTGGTTGACAGACTGTTGATATTCAAATTATTATTATGTAGCACGGAAGAATTATTGAAATATTTCTCATGGGATGTGTTAGGTATTTGAGTCTTGAGGTTGTGATCAGTTACAATGATTTATGTGATCTATGAATTTGGAGACTGGGAGTTCTCAAAATTATACTATTTCGGGATTGTGTCATATTTGAGGTGAATATTTTATTTAAACTCAATGGAGGCACTAGTTGCACTAATTTATTGTGATAACTATGCGCTGTGAGTGCACAAATATGTGAGGTTTGAACCCATGTGCAAGCACCGGTGCAACTATTCAGGCTTATGAAAATGTTTGGGCTATAACAAGTTTGGAATTAACTATTAAGCTTTAAGCTATGATGTTTCTCATCTGTAACATTGCGTGAGCTATTTTGGTTATGTTTGAGGTTGCGTATGGGTTAAAATCCCTGAACGAACTTGATAAATGCCTCAGTAACGAAAAATTTTCGATTTGAGCTATGATAACATACTTGGTACATGCTTACACTTTAGCATATCACTTATACCAATCCAGGAACATGAAAGTCTTATCTTACTCAGCATGAAAATGTATACCTGTTTGAATGCTCCCATATAAAATGTTTGAACTGGAGGTCTGAGACTATACCGGGCAGATTATATTATTGGCACGTGAGTTGTCCGTGCGTATTTTATTATTAGCAAGTGAGTTGTCCGTGCATATATATGTATTGATGTGATTGTCGCGTGAGTTGTCCGTGCGGGTGCTATGGTTAGCACGTGAGTTATGTGGAAATTGCGATTCCCCATTCAATTATAGATTAATGATTTTTTTCCTATTCATGCTATGATATTTCCAGATCAGGGCAATTTGAGAAAATTGGGCACATGCACATATAGATGGCCTTCTCACAGAATTTGATGAGTTGGATTTAAATAATGTTCTAAGCCGAAAAGGCAGGATTACATCAGAATAGCTGGAATAGTTGTGTTTGGTGATATAAGGTCATTGAACCTAGAATGAGTACTATGGGATGTGATTACAGTAGATTTAGGAGGATAATATCGGGAGTGTACGAAGATTTTGGAACGAGACTTTATGGAAAATGGAGTTTTATACTAGTATTTGGTTGGCTTTGAGCAGTTACTGTGATCGGAAATGGTGTTGCGAGTATGTGAGTTGCGTAGTATATTGTGTAATTATATTTGGGATTATGGTTAAATCTTAATACAACTTGCTCTAATTAATACAATGTGTTGACGTAAAATTCAGGTCTTGAAAAGAAATTTTTGGATGTTGGAAGTTTGATTCCAAGGTTTATGGGCTAAGGCCAAATTAGTAATTTTTAATTATGTGGTGTCGTCAGGCCTATACGGTATAGGATGACGTGGGACTACCCTCGGGTATGCATGTGTGATAGGTGAATTAATGATTTGAAGGTTCAAACATATCAAAGAAGAAGCATTACCCCGTGATCAAATATATGGGATATGAAATTTTATCATCATTTTTGTACCAGAACATCTTAGAGTAACTGTTGGAGGTCGACAAAGGTTTAGTTCAGATGTTTGGCATGGAGATTTAGAGTTGAAGAAAGTGAACGGGTTATTCTCAATATTTTCTCCATAAGGATGTTATGTTAATTTCTAATACGGGTAAAGTATGTATAGTTACATCGGGCCTTATGAAATCCCGAATGGAATATGCCAAACTATGAGTATGATGTATCCCTATTATTTTTCTCCATGTATTTTGTGTTTTCATGTATCTATGTCTAAGAAGGTAGTTGAAAATCCTTTGTGTATCATTCCGATGGGAAACTACTAAAGGTAAAGTTAATGGGTAATTGGCTTATGAGGGAAATCTATTTGTCATACTAGTTAGATAAGTCTGGGAGTTGAGATCGCTTCTGTAAATATATTATGACGAAATCTATAAGTCGAGGAGCCTACCTTGAAGGTCGAAAACATTAAGGAAGGAAAATGTTCTTACTTGGTTGAATAGCCCAATAATGGTAGATCGAAAGGTATTTTCTATGTGTTACGATTAAAATAGGTGCAACACATGTCCATGTATCAATTTTGATAATATAGTGCATGTAATATTGAGATTAATGTTGTTGATATACATTGTGATGCTTTGTCGAGTTGTGGATGTGTTGTTAGGATGGTTTTGGTGATTATCTGACAGGTGGATAGGCCCAATTACAAAGGAGACTCTGTCGAAACTTTTGAAAAATTTGGGACTTAGTAAAAATTTGGGAGCCAGAGGTGTACGAAAAAAGGGTTAAATTATGTTATGTGTTTGGGAGCGGACTCTAATTCTCATTTGAGGATGAATGATCCTAAGTGGAGGAGAATGTAACACCCCGAAAAAAAATTAAAGTACTTAAATGCTATTAAGAAAGTTGACATGCGCTAATTATACTATTTTGTCTGCGAACGAGGACTATTAATATGATGGATATCAATTGGATATGATAATAAGTGTACAAGGCATATTATAGGTGATTTGGGGTCTAAGGAGAGGCCTAAGTCCAAGCAAAGTTGAAAATTTTCATTATAGACGAAAGTTGCAAATGAGTATGCACATGACCTCACTTTGGACGAGCATATTTACATGGATATAACGAGTTGTGTGATGCACAACCTATGAAATTAAATCTCTTTGAGTCTAGTTCCCAATGCTTCAAACCGTTTGTCATTTGGATATTCCTATAAGAAGTTATGACCAAATTACCAAAGGCTAATGAAGGAGCCTACGGATGCGACGCGTCCGAAAGAAATGGCTGGCAGTGAAGTGTTGCCATCGCGACCAGATCGCGTCTGAAGCCCAGAAATCTGGGCCTATAAATACCAAACCGGGGGAGAGAGTATTTTTAGTGTTGGGGGTTTGGGTTTTGAGGTGAAGGGGTCATTTTGAGCTCAAATAAAGTCCAAATCAACTGAGGTAAGTGTTCTATACCCGGAAGTGATTACATTTCATGAATCTATATCAATATTCATTGTTTATTTTGGATTTGGATGAAAGAAATTGTATTTTTTGTAAAACCTTTCAAAAAAAATGAAAATTTAGGATTTGAAGGTCCATTTGATATCGGAATTTGATAATTTTTGTATGGTTGAACTCGTATCGAAATGGGTTGTCGGATTTTATGAGTTTCGTCGAATTTCGAGATGCGGGCCCCACGGTCAAATTTTGAATGCAATTTCGGATTTTTAATAAAAAAATGTAGAATTTCATATGGAATTAATTCCTATACCTTGTATTGACTGAATCGAATTATTGTGGCTAGATTCGAGGTGTTTGGAGATTTATTTGAGAGGCAAAGGCATTGTGGAGTAGGATTTTACTCGGATTGAGGTAAGTAACGGTTATAAATCTAGTCCTGGCGATATTAAACCCCAGACATTGTGTCGTATGACTATTTTGGAGGTGACGCACATGCTAGGTGACGGGCGTGTGGGCGTGCACCATAGGGATTGTGACTTGGTCTGTCCCCTCGAGACTGTGGAATCAATTGGCATACTGTTTAATACATGTTCCCTCTGTTTCATAGAAATTGACTGTACTTCATGTTAGAAATCATTTTTAGGCCTTATGTGATCATTGTTGAGACCTGAGAGGTCGTGTACTTGCTACATTAGCTGCTAAATTACTGTTTGTACTCAGTCATAGCTTTTCTTGCTTATTATGCCTTTGTCTCTTACTATTTATTGTTGATACATGATATTACTTTTGTTTGGGCTTTTTATATGATTTTTGAGAGTCTGAGAGACTGGAGAGATTGATGACTGAGTAAGGTTGAGGGCCTAGTTGTGAGGTTATTGATACTACAGCGCATGAGTTGCCCGTGCGGATCCAGATATTGATACTATAGCACATGAGTTGTTCGTGCAGCACGTGAGTTGTCCGTGCGGATCCAGATATTGATACTATAGCACGTGAGTTGTCCGTACAGATCCAGACATTATATTATAGCACGTGAGTTGTCCGTGTATATTATAGCGCTTGGGCTGAAGGAGCCCCTCCAGGAGTCTGCACACCTCCAGTGAGCGCAGGTATATGATAGCATGTGAGTTGTCCGTGCAGCACGTGAGTTGTCCGTGCAGTTTATAGAGCTTGGGCTGAAGGAGCCCCTCCGGCGTCTTCACACCCCCAGTGAGCGCAGGCACCTATTGAGTATGATTATTGAGGGCTGGGAGCCGAGTGATTGAGCTGTTGAGATGAGTTGAGTGACTATTGCCTCGAGAGGCCGTATTTGTTTTCAGTTAATTGCTGAATTTAGTTGCTATTTGTCCTTTTCGTACATATTTCTAGAATATTTGATATCTGGTTTACTTGAGTACGCACTGATGGGATTTAAACTGTTAAATTTAAAGTTATTGAGATGACTATATTTGCATATCTCATCACTACTTATCATATCCATATTCATTTCTGTTACTTACTAAGTTGCTGTACTCACGTTACCCCATGTACCTCGTGTACAGATCCAGGCACTTCTGGTCATGGTGTTTGTTGATTGAGGAGTCAGACTCAGGAGACTATTAAGGTAGTTGCATGACGTTCGCTGACCTTGACTCTCTTTTCCTTTCATGTTGTACTGTTATATATTTCAGATAGTATTTTATCAGTCGGATGTTGTTATCATTTAGACGCTCATGCACTCAGTGACACCGAGTTTTGAGGATGGATTGTTTAGTACTTTTGGAGTTATATTTTGTTCTAAAAGATTTTATTTAATATTAACTACTTCTGCCTTTATTTAAAAGTTCTTCTGTGTTGAAATGTTGAGTTGAGGCTTGCCTAGTACCACGATTGGCACCATCACGACAGGTGAGATTTTGGGTCGTGACATGAGCTCTAGCGCGTCGCTTGACATTTTGAGGCCATGAGCAGCTTTCCTTTAGGTATTATTACTTGTACGTGTGGTCAGAATTGAATTTCGGGAAGTTTGGAGTTGATTTGGAAAGAAAATTCTAAATTCGGAAGCCTTAAGCCGGAGGAATTGACTAAAGTGTGATTTTTGAGTAAATGACCTCGGAATCGAGATTTCAAGGTTCCAACAGGTTTGTATGATGATTTTGGATTTAGGCGTATGTCCGGATCGGGTTTTGGATGATCCGAGAGCGTTTCAGTGCCTATTGTGAAAATTGACATATTGGAAGAATTTCATAAATTTGGGTTGAGGTGTATTTCAATGTTATCGATGTCTGTTTGGGATTTCGAGTCTAGGAATAGCTCTGTCTAGTATTAGGAGCGCGTTCGAAAGTCGATTCGAAGGTACATTTATCATTTTGAGTTCATTTGGAGAAAGTTAGAAATTTGAAGGTTCTTGAGAAGTTTGATCGGAAGTGGACTTTTTGATATCAGGGTCGGATTTCGATTCCAGAAGTTGGAGTAGGTCCGTAATGTCGAATGTGACTTGTGTGTAAAATTTGAGGCCAATCGGATGTGATTTAATAGGTTTCGACATCGAATGTAGAAGTTTGAAGTTCTAAAGTTCATTAAGCTTGAATTGGGGTGAGATTAATGATTTTGATGTTGTTTGATGTGATTTGAGGCCTCAAGCAGGTCCGTGTTATGTTATGGGACTGGTTTGTGTGATTGGACGTGGCCCCCGGGGCCTCGGGTGTGTTTGGTGAGGTTTCAAATCATTTCGAGCTATTTTGCAATAGCTGATGCTGGTGTCTAGTGTTGTTCTTCGCGTTCGTGAGGACCCTCTCACGTTCGCAAAGAAGGATTATCACTATTACGCAGGTCTGACTTCGGAGGCTTATATTTCACAATCTATAAAGAATTTGAAGATGATCTAAAAATAAAAGTTGTATCCCTTTGTGTCTAATTTTCCGAAAGGTAAACCAATTAGTATTTGAATTTGTGTACAAAAAGTTATGGTTGTTACCCTATAGGCTGTCCAGGAAGATGAAGAAGAAATTTGTGTTGCACAGGGCTGAATTTGGCAGCTTATATCTCAAAATCTATAAAGAATTGCAAGATGACCAAAACATGAAAGTTGTAGATCTTGGTGTATAGTTTTTAAAACATTAAACCATTTTTCATTTGGAGTTTTGTAATAAAGGTTATGGCTATTATACTAGAGGCTATCTGAGAAGAATTTGGAAATTGCTTTAGAGAATTTTGTTCATCGCGAATGCGATGGGGGGCTCGCGACCGCAAAGAAGGGTCGCATGGGCAGTGTATAAGTTTGAAAAAATGGGCTTGGCTCATTTTATCTCATTTCCTCCATGGGAGCCGACCTAGGAGCGATTTTGGAGCACCATTTCCATCATCCATGTCAAGGTAAGTTATTCCCACATTTTGCAAGTTAAATACTTGGATTTTATAGATATATATATATATATATATTAACATGGAAATTTATGAAAAATTATTGAAAACTTAGGGTTTTGGTAAAAAAACTAGAAATTGATATTTTTAGATTTTGACCACAAATTTGGGCACGGAATTTGAAACACATTATATATTTGAGTTCGTGGGGATATGGGTAAAGTTTATCTTCGAAAATTTCCGGAATCCGGGCACGTGAATCCGAGGGTAAATTTTAGGAATCTTGCATTTAGAGTTGGGTAATCACCTTAATAGTTGGAATATGAACTTTTGAGTGTATATTGATTTGTTTATACACCATTTGAATAGTTATGGATTGTTCGAAACCGATTTGGGGGTTTGAGCTCATCCTTGGACTGGGAAGTAGGCCTTGAGATGAGGTAAGTCTCCTTTCTAATCTTGTAAAAGGGAATTAACCCCATAGGTAAAATAAATTAGTATGTGCTTTTAATTGTGGAGGACTACGTACGCACGAGATGACGAGAGTCCGTACGTAGCTACTAGCTATGCCTATGCCCGGATAGTCTAGGTCTACATTATGCCTTGTTGATATCATTGTCGATTTATGTTTGTGGGTTGCCTGAGAATAAACAAGATTGAGGTTGAGTAATAATTTCCTCGAAAGAGTTGAAATTTGAAGAATGTAAGATTTAAAGGATTTTATTTGAACTTTGAGATTTCGAATAGAATTGAGGAATATTATAATAGCTTAAGAAATCTATGTGTAACCGCGTCGCATGTATGTTTCGCGAGCGGGGTAATTTCTTTAAAACGTTTCATGCTAGATTTCCATTATTTTAAAAAGAATCAAGAAAGAGAAATTATTTAAATGTTAAACTTATATTTGGCCGCATCGTAGGTATGATTCGCGAGCGGGATATTTCCTTAAATTTATATTTGACCGTGTCGCATATATGATTCGTGAGCGGGGACTGCGTCGCATGTATAATTCACGAGCGGGGAAATTTATAGATACACTATGGTTCATGCCGTTTGACCCTCGGCAGTGCATAATTTACATTTATGTTGGATCGGGTCGAACGTACTCAGTGGAATTTATATGTGATAATAGAACTGGAAACCCTTTTATAATTTGTATAAATATGTTGTTTGAGAAATCAAACGTTTTAAATGAAGGAAGTGCTTGGGGTTCTTTAATATGATGAAAGAATTGTCCAGTTATTTCTTGTTTTGAGTTTTGTTGTTATCTCTATAAATCATGCTTAATTAGAATCTCACATATTTATTTTTGAACCACTAGTAGGTATTGAAGTCGACCTCTCGTTACTACTTTTTCGAGGTTAGACTGGATACTTATTGGGTACGCAATATTTTCGTACTCATACTACACTTGCTATACATTTTGTTGTACAGGCATATATATACATTTCATGGTCTTGTCAACGCAACGGCATGGTTGATACGGGGACTTGAGGCGAGCTGCATCATATGTGATGCGCAGCCAGCAAAGTTTCCTTCAGAGTATTGATATTTTCCTTTCCATCCGAATTTGTATTTCGGACAGTTATTGTATTTTATTTTATTCTTTTGTAAACGCTCATGAACTTGTGACATCGGGTCCTAGGAGGATTATGCAATATTCAGTATTGAAATTGAAAAAATATTATTATTTTTATGTAAAGTTCATCTTTTAGTAGTTAAATTGAAGGACAGTTATGATTTCAAAAATATTAAAATGAGAATTAAATTAACTATTTGGTGTTGGCTTGCCTGAAAGTGGTGTCTGTCACCATCACGACCTTTAACGGATTTTGGGTTATGACAACACGGTATCAGAGCACTAGATTCACTTAGGTCTCAGAAGTCTTGAGCGAGTCTAGTAGAGTCTTGTGGATCAGTACGGAGACGTCTGTACTTATCTTCGGGGGGCTACAGGGCTGTAGGAGCACTTCCCTTCTTGATTCCTTTGAGTCTTATGCATTCATTTACTTCTTATTCAATCTTATAAGATGTGAAGTGCTTGTTATACATCAGGAATTTGAGGAATTGTAATGGTAATACAGATGTGGTGCATGATGTTCCTCATTGCATATTTGCTTTGGGTGATTGTCATCGCTTTCTGGAAGGTCGTTCTATCGTTTCAGCTCAGTATCAGTATTACCAAAGGTTCGAGATTTGGCTTTAATTATCATGATGATTTGTATGTTGCTATCGCACAGTGTCTAAGTAATAGTAGGATGCTTGTATATGCGTCAGAACAATGAATGACTTGGAATGGGTTTTACTCAGTGCATGACTCAGCAGTTCAGTATTTTATTTCCGGCGGAGGAAAGGCAATTGGCCTATGAAGGTTTAGGTATGGGTTGATGGAGCAATGAGACTTGGTATTTTCGAGCGTGGTAGAATTTGATCTGTGAGATGGTGCCAGAGAAGCGGCTGTCAGAGGTGGCAGAGTGTAACAATTTCGGAATTAGATGGATATTTTGAATGTTGATGGGCTCGAGGAAGATGATCTTCAGAAAGGTTTAAAGTTAGTAGTGATCTATTGGTTCAAGTACTATAGAGATATATATTGATTGAGGCAACAACTTGGTAGCGAAGGATGAGGAAGGGCAGGTGAGAGGGTGTCCTGCGGTGGTTAAGTTTACAAAAATCTAAGTGTGAGAAATAGGAGTCGAGTAGTGGCTTAAGAAGGGAGTTTGACCAAAGTGGGAGAGTGGGAGAGTAGCAAATATGTTCTATGGTAGGATGACTACATGCCTTGAAGAAAGTTTAGGGTGATTTGGGATTTATGATGGACAGTGACTAGGTCTATGGGCTTAATGTGTAATATTGGGTGCTATACGGAGGAAGGTGGGATACGATTGAAAGGATATTGCTTGATATGAACCAGGATACAGCATAACTTCGGGGAATTTTGCGGGTCGATTGTGCGAGATCATGTCAATAGGGGATAAGGAATCTTGACGGGTTCTAGAGTTATGCAACTATAGCTTCAAGCTAAGTGGGAGAGTTCCACCACCTATGGTTGGATTGTTTGGTCGTCTATTTGTGATATTTCTGGTTATCAGCGTATTGGTAGGTTAATACAACTAAGGGAAGAGGACACCAGTAGTAATTTGAGCAAAGGATTTGAGGAATGTGTGTTATAATTGGCCTTATTGACTCATGTCCAGGCTCTGGGAAGGTTCGTGATTTACGCTTAGTATAGAGGCGATTTGTAAGGTAGGTGATTCAGTCGGGTGCTTCAGTGAGATGGTGTTCATGTGCTAGCGGGGCCTTGAAGTTTGATTTTTTATTTGGGACTAAGTCAGAGTGGGTGACTCTCAACAATGGTCCTAGTGGATTCAAAGGTTAAATTGCGGTGCCTAAGGATTTCGAGTCCGTAGTATGATTCAGTATCGAGCTTATGCAGCGGAATATGAAAGGGACTTGGAGTGTTCTATGTTATCTTCGGTATGCGGTGTAGCATTGGAGGAATGGGAGAAAATAACTTTGGACTCCTGGAGGAATTATCAGAATAGGTGTACTAGTTGAAGATGTGAATTAGCGCAATAGGAGGGTATGAGATGGTTCGTGGGATTTGGGACAGTGTGGTCTCGTAAAATAAGGTCACTTGGGATGAGTGCGGATTTAGGTTCATGATATAATGAATGGAGCTATTATTATTTCTAAGGCAAGTTAAGAATGAACTGGGAAAAGACGGGTCGGCTAACAATGGTTGAATTGGCATGATGGTGGCAATGATCAGTTCCTTCAGCGCGTTGACTTATGAATGTGATTTGTGGCGGTACGTGCCAGGCTTGATGGCCGCCGTAATTAATTTTATTTGGAGGAATTCAATTATTATGGCATGTTATATATAGATGTATCCCGGAAGAGTTATGGTGGTTTAGACCACTACTTGAGGTTGGAATTTTCTGCGAATATGAGAATTCAGTCACGTGTTGCAATGGTTCTCTTGAAATGAGTTAAATAGAAGGTTTCTATATGATAAAGTGTTTACCCGATTAGTGGTTCAAGAGTTATGATGAAATTTTTGTACTCTTGCGCATTGGCGTGATTAAGTGCATAAAGTAGCATAAGATTCAAAAGTTAAGGATTCAAGATTACGGTTCGGTGTTGACAAGGATGTCATGAACTCGGATGAGCAAGAAAAGTATTTAGATGTTTAAAGTAAGATGGTATTGTTTTCGACTTCACCTAAGTTCGATGTCATGTGTAAGAGGCCTTGTGTATTGATTTGTGGATTCTTGATTTGCTTTACAGCTTTAGTGCGCTCGGTGGTATGGATGTGCAGACTTGTTAGCTGGTGTGGAAGGTCGTGGGAGTGTATCCCATAGGAAGATTGTATAAGTGTGACATGTAGTCACTTGATTGATTGAAGAATTCAAACCAGTATAAAGATTGTGGTAATATCGCTAATTTGAGAACGTATGCCTGAAGAGCGCTCGGTTCATTTAGCCGTGGACTGTGGAAGTTTGTTCCAGTTGTGATGGTTGTTCTTGTGTGTTATGGGAGAAAGGGGTTATTATGGACCCTTGAAAGGTTATTAGCCTAGTACGGTGCGACCTGAATCGGTTTGAGGTTCGTGGATGGATTTAATATGAATATGGGCTCTATATCAGGCCAGATATGTTCATTTCAGCGTAGCACTCCTTATAGAGGAGTATTCAGACGTTGGATGTCATTTCAGACGTTAGATGTCATTTTATCATCGGTTATTTCATGTAATACTATATTGTGCCGTGTGAGTTGTGAAACGGCTTGATAAATTTCACATGTGCTGAGGTTTTGCGTAGCGATGATGTTATTTGAGCAGGATGGCTCTCGAGATTCAGATCATATATTGCACCATAGTTGTGCTTGACTTTTGTAGCGTATGGCACTATTTGTCTCCCCGGGGATGGTATCATGCACTTAGCGTGCTTGTGGCCGATATTCGAGTATTTGTAATAATGAGCATTCTAGCTCGGTAAGTATCTCCTTATATAGACTTTATGTGTGGATCGGGTGGCACGCCACGTGTATGTTGTTTGGATCGGGTTGCACGCCGCAGCAGTGTGATGTTGAGTACTGTCCCCTATATCTATTTTTGTGTGTTTTGTTTTCCATTTTCTGAGGAAGATTCATAACACATTTTTGGTTGTCTAGTTAGTACGCGGGTTGAGTAGTCCTTTCTAGATTTTGCTTTCCTTATGTATCATATTCGAGTTGGTATCTTTTTGGCACATTGTGGCATCACATGAGACTTTTGATCGTGTCTGGGATGGCTTATTGCCTGAGCAGCTTATATTGGGAGAGATGAGATTATTGGATCTGGGATCAGTGCGATCGGATTATATGCAATATATTAAAGAGCAAATACCATTATTTGGTTCATAATGAGGTGATCATTCTAGTCAAGAGGAGAGATTCAATGGTTTGTTGACTCGGCAGCTGGTTTTGAATTTTTACACATCTCTTCCGTCATGGCGGTATTGCAAGAGTTGAAGCAAGACTTATATATGCCATGAGATGCATTGTGTCACGACCCAAAAATTCACTAAAGGTCGTGATGGTACCAGACACCAATGTCAGGCAAGCCAACACCAAGAAGTTAATTAAATTCTCATTTTAGTATTTATTGAAATCATTTCTTTTATACATTACCATAAATAATAAATTTCACTGAATAAATAATGATACCTTTAATAATTTTAAAATAATGAATAATCTCATAGACATCCCAGAACCCGGTATCACAAGTGCATGAGCAATTTCTAGAAAACAATGTAATATAATAACTGTCCGGAATACAAGTTGAACAGTAGATAAAATACAATACAATACTCTGAAGGAGACTCTGCTGGCTGCGGGTCGTCTCGAGAAGTGCAGCTCACCTAAGTCCTCGTATCAACCATGTCGTTGCGCCAAACTAGGCCACTAGATGTACATGTGCTTGTGCAACAAAAATGCACATCACGTGTAGCATGAGTACGAAAACAACGCGTACCCAGTAAGTATCCCGTCTAATCTCGAAGAAGTAGTGACGAGAGGTCGACTTCGACACTTACTAGTGGTCCAATAATATATCGATAATATAGTAAATCGAAAATTTTTATAAATACGGCTGTAACTCAATAGCATGAAGCAAGTAAACAATTCTTTCATTAATAGGAAATTTCCAAATTCATTTTTCATCATTTATACATTTATCTCAAGCCAAGGAGGCAATATTATCATTTATAAATTTACAAGCCAAGTAGTACAAGCATGCACAAATCATGCCTAGGTCGTACGGCCCGATCTAATAAATATTTAAATTGTGCACTGCGATAGGGTCGAATGGCGTGAACCATAGATGCACCTATTACCCCGCTCGCGAATCATACATGCGATGCGGTCAAATATAAATAAACAATCACCCTGCTCGCGAATCATACATGCAATGCAGGTACACATAGAAATACACATTCAAATAGTCAATCAAGACTTCATCAGGGAAATAATTATTCAAGGAGGTGTCAATTTTTCTTTTACAAGTCGAGAAAATGAAGTTTAACTCTTTTACAAAATCATTTACCACTTCGATACGATTAAAGCAATTTAAACTGTCAATAAAATTACAATTATTTCAAGTAAAGCATGTTTTTGGGTCCTAGACTATCCGGACTTAAGTATAATAGTAGCTACGTACGGACTCTCGTCACCTCGTGTGTATGTATCCCCCACAAATAGAAGCACATATCCAATTCATTCACCTATGGGGACAATTCCCTCTTACAAGGTTAGAAATTAGACTCACCTCGCTCCGAAGTTCCATAACCGGCATTCCACGCCCTTCCGAAGACTCAAATCGATGCACAACGCTCCAAAACTAGCCAATAATTATGCAAACCCATTAATATATTCTCAATTACTCATAATAATACAATTTATAACAATTTCTAAACCCGATCGAAAAGTTGACAAAATCTCCCTCGGGTCCACGCACCCAGATTCCAAAAAATTTCGGAGATAAAGTTTTCCCACAACCTCATGAACTCAAATATATAATGTACTCTCAATTTCATGTCCAAAATCGTGGTCAAAATCCAAGAATACCAAATTTCTAAGTTTTCCTCAAAATCCCAAATTTCTACTGATTATCATGTTAAAACATATACATAATCGATGTATTGAACTCAAACTAGTATAAATCACTTACCTCATGCTTGGTAGTGAAAATGGCACTCCCAAGTTGCTCCAAAATCGGCTCCCATGAAAGAAATGGAGTGAAAATGAGCCAAACCCCGATTTTAAAGAACCTCGCTGCCTCTTTCCGCACCTACTATCACTTGACCGCTTCTACGATTCCGTAGGTGCAGCCCCACAACCGCTTCTGCGTTTTTTCACCATGACTCACAACTCTGTATCTATGGCTCCACAAATGTAAGTGCAGTCCCTCTTCTACTGATTTTGACTGCATCTGGGGTCCACTCCTTCCCCAGCCAAAAATCCACTTCTGTGGGTCACTTCCCGCTCCCGCGCTGCTCTTCATGTAGGTGCGGTTACACCAGAAGCAGCCCTTCCTCAAATTTCATTTTCAATCCGTTAACCACTCGAAATCCACCTGAGGCCCCCGGGACTCCATCCAATCACACCAACCAGTCTCGAGGCCTCAAATCATATCAAATAACGCTCAAACCATGAATCGCCCTCCAATTCAAGCATAATGAACTTTAGAATTTCGAACTTCAACATTCGATGCTGAAACCCATCAAATCTCGTCTGATTGACCTCAAATTTTGCACACAAGTGATATTTGATATTACAGACCTACTCCAACTTTCGAAATTGGATTCCAACCCCGATATCAAAATGTCCACTTCCGGTCAAACTTCTCAAAAACCTTCAAATTCCTAACTTTAGCCAAATGACTTCAAATTGATCTACAGACCTCCAAATTCACTTCCGGACGTGCTCCCAATACCAGAATCACCATACGGAGCTACTCCCAGACTCAGAATCCCAAACGGACATTGATAGCATTGAAATGCAGTTCAACCCAAATTTATGAAATTCTTCCAAAATGCTAACTTCCACAAAATGTTTTGAAATGTTCCCAAGTCATCCAAAACCTGACCTGGACATACGACCAAATCTAAAATCATCATGCGAACCTGTTGGAAGCTTCAAATCCCTATTCCAAGGTTGTTTACTCAAGAATCCAATCCTTGTCAGTTCTTCCAACTTAAAGCTTCCAAGATGCAAATTCTCTTTCCAAATCAACTCCGAACTTCCCGAAATTTAGTTTCGACCATGCGTACAAGTTATAATACCTGAAGTAAAGTTGCTTATGGCCTCAAACTGATGAATGATATGCTAGAGCTCAAAACGACCGGTCTGGTCGTTACATATTGTGAGCATCTGATTCGTGAAATTTTAGCTATTATTATCAGGGGATGTTATTATGGTCATGTGAGTTATGCAGTGCATAGTGTGGATTATGGTATGCAGTCATGTATTGATGCGTCGCACAGAGGTTGATACAGTGTTCAAGTGATGGAACCGGGCCTGGCGGAGAATTCCAAAGGTTGGAATTGGGCTTTAAAAGCCCATTTGGCTGAGTAAAAAGGGAATATCTTCATATTAGCTCGAGCTAATATGCTCAACTGAGTTGTGATAGCACGGGTCAATGCACGAGGTGTTAACTAGTGATTTCAGACAACTCAGGAGTAGTTCTTAGCACGTTCGAGGACGAACGTATGTTTAAGTGGGAGAGAATGGAATGACCTGACCGGTCATTTTGAGCTCTAGCACATGGCTCGATAGTTTTAGGCCATGAGCAGCTTCACTTCAGGTATTATGACTTGTACGCGTGGTCGAAATTAAATTTTGGAAAGTTTGGAGTTGATTTGGAAAGTAAATTCTAAATTTGGAAGCCTTAAGTTGGAGGAATTGACTAAAGTGTGATTTTTGAATAAACGACCTCGAAATCGGGATTTGAAGGTTCCAACAGGTTCGTATGATGATTGGATTTGGGCGTATATCCGGATCAAGTTTTGGATGACCCGGGAGAGTTTCGGCGCCTATTGCGAAAATTGGCATTTTGGAAGAATTTCATAAATTTGGGTTGAGGTGTATTTCAATGTTATCGATGTCTGCTTGGAATTCCGAGTCTGAGAATAGCTTTTTATAGTGATTCTGGTGTTGGGAGCGCGTTCGAAAGTGGATTCGGAGGTCCATAGGTCATTTTGGGGTCATTTGGCGAAAGTTTAAAATTTGAAGGTTTTTGAGAAGTTTGACCAGAAGTGGACTTTTTGATATCGGGGTCGGATTCCGATTCCGGAAGTTGGAGTAGGTCTGTAATGTCGAATGTCACGTGTGCAAAATTTGAGATCAATCGGACGTGATTTGATAGATTTCGACATTGAATGTAGAGGTTTGAAGTTCTAAAGTTTATTAAGCTTGAATTGGGGTGTGATTCATGATTTCGACGTTATTTGATGTGATTTGAGGCCTCGAGCAGGTCCATGTTATGTTATAGGACTTGTTTGTGTGATTGGACGGGGCCCCGGGGGCCTCGAGTGTGTTTCAGGATGGTTTCGGATCATTTTAGGCTATTTTGCAATAGCTGATGCTGATGTCTGGTGTTGTTCTTTGCGTTCGAAGATCCTATCGCGTTTGCGAAGAAGGATTTGGCTTCTGGGATTTTGTTCTACGCGTTCGCGAGAAGAAAATCTCTATTACGCAGGCTGAATTTGGAGGCTCATATATCACAATCTATAAGGGATTTGGAGATGATCCAAAAATTAAAGTTGTATCCCTTTGTGCCTAGTTTTCAAAAAGGTAAACTATTTAGCATTTGGATTTGTGTACGAAAAGTTATGGCTAGTACCCTACAGGCTGTCCAGGAAGATGACGAAGAAATTTGTGTTGCACAAGGCTGACTGTGGCACCTTATATCTCAAAATATATAAGGAATTGGGAGATGACCAAAACATGAAAGTTATAGATCTTGGTGTCTAGTTTTCAAAACATTAACCCATTTGTCATTTTAAGTTTTTTATAAGAAGTTATTGATATTATACTATAGGCTATCTCAGAAGAGTTTGGAAATGGCTTTTGAGAATTTTATTCATCGCGAACGCGATAGGGGTTTCACGAATGCGAAGAAGGGTCGCCTGGGCAGTGTATAAGTTTGAAAAAAATGGGTTTGGCTCATTTCATCTCATTTTCTCCATGGGAGCCGACCTAGGAGTGATTTTGGATCTCTATTTTCATCATCCATGTCAAGGTAAGTGATTCCCACATATTGCAAGTTAAATACTTGGATTATATATATATATATATATATTTTAACATAGAAATTCATGGAATATTAGTGAAAACTTGGGGTTTTGGTACAAAAAACCTAGAAATTGGTATTTTTGGATTTTGACCACGAATTTTGGCATGAAATTTGAAACAAATTATATATTGATTTCGTGGGGTTATGGTTAAATTCTATCTTCGAAAATTTCTGAAATCTGCGCACATGGGCCCAGGGGTGAATTTTAGGAATCTTGCATTTAGAGTTGGGTAATCACCTTAATAGTTGGAATATGAACTTTTGAGCATATATTGATTTGTTTATACACCATTTGAATAGTTTTGGATTGCTCAGCACCGATTTGGGGGTTTGAGCTCATCCATGGACCAAAAAGTAGGCCTTGACACTAGGTAAATCTCATTTATAATCTTGTAAGAGGTAATTAACCCCATAGGTGAAATAAATTAATATGTGATTTTAATTGAAGGGGATTACATACGCACAAGGTGACGAGAGTCCGTACGTCGCTACTAGATATACCTATGCCCGGGTACTCTAGGTCTACATAATACCTTGTTGATATCGTTGTCGATTTATGTTTGTGGGTTGCCTGAGAAGAAACAAGACTGAGGGTGAGTAATAAATGCCTTGAAAGAGTTGAAATTTGAAGAATTTAAGATTTAAAGGATTTCATTTGAACTTTTAGTTTTCGAAAAGAATTGAGGAATATTATAATAGCTTAAGAAATCTATGTGTAACCGCATCGCACGTATGCTTCGCAAGCGGGGTAATTTCCTTAAAAAGTTTCATGTTGGATTTCCATTATTTTAAAAAGAATCAAGAAAGCGATATGATTTAAATGTTAAACTTATATTTGGTCGCGTCGTTGATTCGCAAGCGGAATATTTCCTTAAATTTATATTTGACCACGTCGCATATATGATTCGCGAGCGGGGATCGCATCGCATGTATGATTCACGAGCAGGAAAATTTATAGATACACTATGGTTCGTGTCGTACGATCCTCAGCATAGCACAATTTACATTTATGTTGGATCGGGCCAAACATCCTCGGTGGAATTTATGTGTGATAATAGAACTGGAAACCCTTTTATAATTTTAATAAATACGTTGTTTGAGAAATCAAATGTTTTAAATGAAGGAAGTGCTTGGGGTTCTTTAATATGATGAAAAAAATTGTCTAGTTATTTCTTGTTCCAAATTTTATTGTTATCTCTATAAATCATGCTTAATTAGAATCTCACATATTTATATTCGGACCACTAGTAGGTGTCGAAGTCAACTCTCATCACTACTTCTTCAAGGTTAGACTTGATACTTATTGGGTACACGTTGTTCTTATACTCATACTACACTTGTTTTACATTTTGTTGTACATGCATATATATACATTTGGTGGTCTTGTCAATGCAGCGGTGCGTAGTTAATACGGGGACTTGAGGCGAGTTGCATCTTATGTGCGATCCGCAGCCAGCTGAGTTTCCTTCAGAGTATTGGTATTTTCCTTTCTGTCCAAATTTGTATTTCGGACAATTATTGTATTTTATTTATTCTTTTGTAAACGCTCATGCACTAGTGACACCGGGTCCTGGGAGGATTATGCGATATTCTGTAACGACCTGGCCAGTCGTTTTAAGAATTTATGCCCCCGATCCCCTATTAACTGTCTTCCCCGTGTTTGTTTCTGCTATTGTGGGTTGCCGGGAGGAATTATTTGGAGTTTCGGAGGGTTTTGGGACACTTAGTCTCTAAATGAGAGCTTAACTTTTTGGAAACTTGACCATAGTCAGAACTGTATGAAGACGACATCGGAATGGAATTCCGATGGTTCTGTTAGCTCTGTTGGGTGATTTCAGGTTTAGGAGCATGTTCGGATTGTGTTTTGGAGGTTCGTAGCAAATTTAGACTTGAAATGCCGAAAGTTGAATTTTTGAAATTTCCGGTTCTATAGTGAGATTTTGATCCGAGGGCCGGAATGGAATTCCGAAAGTTAGAGTAGCTCTGTAGTGTTGAATGTGACATGTATGCAAAATTTCAGGTCATTCGAACGAGGTTTGATAGACTTTTTGATCGAAAGCGTATTTTGAGAGTTTTTGAAGTTCTTAGGCTTGAATCCAATGCTAAATTGGTGTTTTAATGTTGTTTTGAGTGTTCTGAAGGTTGGAACAAGTTTGAATGATGTTATGGAATATGTTGGTAGATTTGGTTGAGGTCCCGGGGGCCTCAGGTGTATTTTGGATGCTCAAACGGGCACTTTTGGTCTTTGGGAGATTGTTGATTTTCTGGTGTTTTAGTAGTAGTGATTTGTTCATTGCGAACACGTGAGTTCATCCGCGATCGCGTAGAGTAAGTTGAGGCCAGGTGGATATTTTTGAATCACGATCGCGAAGGTAGGAGTGCGATCGCGTAGGGTGAGCAGTCTTGGTCATTGCGTTCGCGTGGAGAGCTTTGCGTTCGCGTAGAAAGACTTGGAGTGGCAGTGAAGTGATGGAATTGCTCTATGCAATCGCATAGAGCTGGTCGCGATCACATTGTTGTGAGGAAATTGCCTTATGCGATCGCATAGGTGTTTCTACGATCGCATAGGGTTAAATCTGGGCAGTATTTAAATAGCCCATCTGCGACCCTTCTTCATTTTTCCACCATTTTTGAACGGGATTGAAGCTTTTGATGGAGATTTTTGAGGAAACCAAAGGAGACTCACTTGGAGGTAAATTTTTGACTTCATAACTCATTTATATGTGATTAAAGGTCTAATTAGTGGTGAAACATTAGAGAAAAATATGTGCAAAATGGGTAATTAGGGCTTGAGATTAAGAGACCTTAAAATGGGTATTTGAGGGGTCAATTGAACTCTGATTTCAGTGTTCTTGATATGTATAGACTCGTGAGAGTATGAGGATTTTGAAAATGTAAGTTTTACTTGATTCTGAGATGTGGGCCCGAGGGGCATTTTGGTCATTTTACCTAATTTCGCGTATCAGCTTAGAATTTATTTGTAGAATCAGTTACTTCAAGTGTTATTTACATTATGCAATTGAATTGAATAGATTTGGGTCATTTGGAGTCGAGTACTGGTGGAAAGAACGTGGATTCGGGCTGACTTTGAGCCAGTTCGAGGTAAGTGACTTGCCTAACCTTGTGTGGGGGACATTCCCCTTAGGATTTGGTATTGTTGATAGTTGAAATGCCTTGTACGTGAGGTGATGAGTGTGTACTTGTGCTAATTGTTGAAAATTCAATTTTCATTAAGTAATTACTAGTATGTTTCTTTTCCTATTTATATTACTTGTAATTTAAGTCTGTTGTTAGCTTAGGGAAGCATGTCTAAGTGACTTAATTGCTTTATTTGTTCAAAGTGCCTTACCTGAATTCTGTGCAGCATGCTAGACTAGAATTATCCATTTGCCTTAATATGAAATTTACTTTTGCTGAATATTTTTTATGTTGCTGTTGTGTATTTACATTTGGGACTACGGATGTGGGATTCCTGTAGATCCCCCTTGTTTGTTTATTTGGGACTACGGATGTGGGATTCCGGTAGATCCCCCTGCACAGTTATATGGAACTACAGGACTGCACCCGGTAGATTCCCCCCGGTACTGGGTATTTACATTTGGGACTACGGATCGGGATTCTGGTAGATCCCCGTGCACTATGGACTACGGGACGGTATCCCGGGAGATCCACTGGATATTTATATTTGGGACTATAGTACGGTATCCTGGGAGATCCCCAGTTGTTATCTTTGTACTAAGTTGTATCTCTTTCTGTGTTTACTTTGCCTCTGTAGTTGTTGTTGTTGTCCTTTATATTCTGTGTTACTTTTACTGTTGTACTTATTTATAATGATCTGTTCTACATTGTTGAACCTTATATTTTATTTAACCTCAGTAGGGCCCTAACCTTCCTCGTCACTACCCGACCGAGGTTAGGCTTGGCACTTACTGAGTACCGATGTGGTGTACTCATGCCCTTTCTACGCATGTTTTTTATGTGCAGATCCAGGTACCTCCACTCAGACTTATCACGCTTGAGACGAGGAGCTTGTAGAGACTCTGAGGTATATCTTCCGCGTCCGCAGACTGAAGAGTCCCTTTCTACTCTCCCTTTTGTATTAGCCCTTCTGTACTTTCATTTCTTTGTTAGACATTCTGGAGTTAAATGCTTGTAGACATTCAAAGGCTTGTGATCATGAGATTCCAAGTTTTGGGAAATGTTATTAGCTTCGAGAGTTGTTATTGTGTATGCCGAGCGGCATTTAAAACACTGTTTTATTTTATTATTTTGGTTTTTAATTATCTTTTCCGCAATTGTTGTTTATATTCCTCATTGCTAGGCTTACCTAGTCGTAGAGACTAGGTGCCGTCACAATGGTTCATGGAGGGCGAACCGGGGTCGTGACATATTCAGTATTGAAATTGGAAAATATTGTTATTTCTTTGTAAAGTTCATCTTTTAGTAGTTAAATTGAAGGATATTTATGATTTCAAAAATATTAAATTGAGAATTAAATTAACTATTTGGTGTTGGCTTGCTTGACAGTGGTGTCTGGCACCATCACGACCTTTAATGTATTTTTGGTTGTGACAACACGGTATCAGAGTACTAGGTTCACTTAGGTCTCACAAGTCATGAGCGAGTCTAGTAGAGTCTTACGGATCAGTACGGAGATGTCTGTACTTATCTTCGAGAGGCTACAGGGCTGTAGGATCACTTCCCTTCTTGATTCCTCATCATGCGATTTGATATCTTTGAGGCTTATATCTTCCTTTCCCTCCTATTCAATCTTATGCGACGTGAAGCGCTTGTTATAAATCAGGAATTTGAGGAATTGTAATAGTACTATAGATGTGGTGTAGGATGTTCCTCACATCTTATTTACTTTGGGCAATTGTTCTCGCTTTGTGGAAGGTTGTTCTGTCGTTTTAGCTCAGTATCAGTATTACCTAATGTTAGAGATTTGGCTTTGATTATCATGACGATTTGTGTGTTGCTATTGCACAACGTCTGTGTAATAGTAGGATATTTGTACATGCATTAGAACAATGAATGACTTGGAAAGGGATTTACTCAATGCATGACTCAGAGGTTCAGTATTTTATTTTCGGCGGAGGAAAGGCAATTGGCCTATGAAGGTTCAGGTATGGGTTGCTGGAGCAATGAGACTTGGTATTTTCGAGCGTGGTAGAATTTGATCTATGAGATGGTGCCAGAGAAGTGGTTGTCAGAGGTAGCGGAGTGTAACAATTTCGGAATTAGATGGATATTTTGAATGTTGATGGGCTAGAGGAAGATGATCTTCAGAAAGGTTTAAAGTTAGTAGCGATCTATTTGTTCAAGTGCTATAGAGATAGATATTGATTTGAGGCAACAACTGGGTAGCGAAGGATGAGGAAGGGTAGGTGAGAGGTTGTATTGTGGTGGTTAAGTTTACAGAAATCTAAGTGTGAGAAATAGGAGTCGAGTAGTGGCTTAAGAAGGGAGTTTGACCAAAGTGGGGAGTGGTAGAGTAGCAAATGTGTTCTATGGTAGGATGACTACACACCTTGAAGAAAGTTTAGAGTGATTTGGGACTTATGATGGACAGTGACAGGTCTACAGGCTTAATATGGAATATCGGCTGCTATACGGAGGAAGGTGGGATACGACAAAAAGGAGCTTGCTTGATATGAAGTAGGATACAGCATGACTTTGGGGAATTTTGCGGGTCGATTGTGCAAGATCATGTCAATAGGGGATATGGAATCTTCACGGGTTCTAGAGTTATGCAATGGTAGCTTAAAGCTAAGTGGGAGAGTTCCACTGCCTACGGTTGGATTGTGTGGTCGTTTATTTGTGAGATTTCTGGTTATCAGCATATTGGTAGATTAATACAGCTAAGGGAAGAGGACATCAGTAATAAATTGAGCAAAAGATTTGAGGAATGTGTGTTATAATTGGCCTTATTGTCTTATGTTCAAGCTCTGAGAAGGTTTGTGATTTACGCTTAGTATAGAGGCGATTTGCAAGGATGGTGATTCAGTTGGGTGCTTAAGTGAGAGGGTGTTCATGTGATAACGGGGCCTTGGAGTTTGATTTTTTATTCGGTACTAAGTCAGAGTGGGTGACTCTCAACAACGGTCCTACTGGATTCGAAGGTTAAAGTGCGGCGCTTAAGGATTTCGAGTCCGTAGTATGGTTAAGTATCGAGCTTTTGCAACGGATTATGAAAGAGGCATGGAGTGTTTTATGTTATCTTCTGTTTGTGGTGTAGAATTGGACCAATGGGAGAAAATAACTTTGGGCTCATAGAGGAATTATCAGAATGGGTGTACCAGTTGAAGATGCGAATATGCGCACAATGATGGTATGAGATGGTTCGTGAGATTTGGGACAGCGTGGTCTCGTGAAATAAGGTCACTCGGGATGAGTGCAGATTTAGGTTCATGATGTAATGAATGGAGCTATTATTATTTCTAAGGCAAGTTAAGAAAAAATGGGAAAAGACGGGTCGGCTAACAATGGTTGAATTAGCATAATGGTGGCAATGATCAGTTACTTCATAGCGTTGAGTTATGCATGTGATTTGTGGCGGTACGTGCGAGGCTTGACGGCCCCCATAATTGATTTTATTTGGAGGAATTCAAGTATTATGTCATGTTATGTGTAGATGGATCCCGGAAGAGCTATGGTGGTTTAGACCACTACTTGAGGTTGGAATTTTCTGCGGATATGAGAATTCTGTTGAAATGAGTTAAGTAAAAGGTTTCTATATGATGAAGTGTTTACCCTATTAGTGGTTCAATAGTTATGATGAAATTCTTATACTCTTGCGCATTGGCTTGATTAAGTGCATAAACTAGCATGGGATTCGAAAGTTGAGGATTCAAGATTGCGGTTCAGTGTTGACAGGGATGTCATGAGCTCGGATGAGCAGGAAAAGTATTTAGATGTTTAAATTAAGATGGTATTGTTTTTGGCGTCACCTAAGGTCGATGTCATGTGTAAGAGGCCTTGTGTATTGATTTGTGGATTCTTGATTTGATTTACAGCTTTAGTGCGGTCAATGGTATAGATGTGCAGACTTGTTACCTGGTGCAGAAGGTGGTGGGAGTGTATCTCACGTGAAGATTGTATAAGTGTGACGTGTAGTCACTTGATTGATTGAAGAATTGAAACCAAGTAGGAAGATTGTGGTAATATCACTAATTTGAGAAATTATGCCTGGAGAGCGCTCAGTTCATTTGGCCGTGGATTGTGGAAGTTTGTTCCGGTTGTGATGGTTGTTCTCAAGTGTTATGGAGAAAGGGGTTATTATGGAACCTTGAAAGGTTATTAGCCTTGTACGGTGCGATCAGAATCGGCTTGAGGTCCGTGGATGGATTTAAATATGAATATGGGCTCTATATCAGGCCAGATGTGTTCATTTCAGCATAGTGCTCCTTCTTGAGGAGTATTCGGACGTTGGATGTCGTTTCGTCATCGGTTATTTCATGTAATACTATATTGTGTATGTGAGTTGTGAAACGGCTTGATAAATTTCACATGTGCTGAGGTTTTGCGTAGCGATGATGTTATGTGAGCAGGATGGCTCTCGAAATTCGGATCATATATCGCACCTTAGTTGTGCTTGACTTTTGTAGCGTATGGCAGTATCTGTCTCCCCAGGGATGGTATTATGCACTTAGCGTGCTTGTGATATTCGGGTATTTTGTAATAATGAGCATTCTAGCTTGGTAAGTATCTCCTTATATAGACTTTATGTGTGGATCGGGTGGCACGCTGCTATGGGTAAGTTGTTTGGATCGGGTTGCACACTGCAGTAGTGTGATGTTGAGTACAGTCCCCTATATCTATTTTTGTGTGTTTTGTTTTCCATTTTCTGAGGAAGATTCATAACACCTTTTCGGTTGTCTAGTTAGTTACGCGGGTTGAGTAGTCCTTTCCAGAGTTCGTTTTCCTTATGTATCACATTTGAGTTGGTAGCTTTTTGTCACATTGTGGCATCACATGAGACTTTTGATTGTGTCTGGGGTGGCTTATTGCCTAAGCATCTTATACTGGGAGAAACGAGATTATTGGATCTGGGATCAGTGCGATCGGATTATATGGAGTATATTAAAGAGCAAATACCATTATTTGGTTCATAATGAGGTGATCATTCTAGTCAAGAGGAGAGATTCAATGGTTTGTTGACTCAGCAGTTGGCTATGAATTTCTACACTATTGCAAGAGTTGGAGCAAGACTTATATATGTCATGAGGTGCATTGTGAGTATCAGATTCATGAAATTTCGGCTATTGTTATCAGGGGATGTTAATATGGTCATGTGAGTTATGCAGTGCATAGTGTGGATTAAGGTATGCAGTCATGTATCATAGAGATTGATATAGTATTCATATGATGGAACGGGCTTGGCGAAGAATTTCGAAGGCTGGAATTGGGCTCTAAAAGCCCATTTGGCTGAGTAAAAAGGGAATATCTTCATATTAGCTCGATCTAATGTGCTCAACTGAGTTGTGATCGCACGGGTGAGTGCACGAGGTGTTAACCAGTGATTTAAGACAACTCCAGAGTAGTTCTTAGCACGTTCGAGGACAAACGTATGTTTAAGTAGGCGAGAATGTAACGACCCGATAGGTCATTTTGATCTCTAGCATGTCGTTCGATGGTTTGAGGCCATGAGCAGCTTCACTTAAAGTATTATGATTTGTACGTGTGGTCGAAATTGAATTTCCGGAAGTTTGGAGTTGATTTGGAAAGAAAATTCTAAATTTGGAAGCCTTAAGTTGGAGGAATTGATAAAAGTGTGATTTTTGAATAAACGACCTTGGAATCGGGATTTAAAGGTTCTAATAGGTTCGTATGATGATTTTGGATTTGGGTGTATGTCCGGATCCAGTTTTGGATGACCCGTGAGCGTTTCGGCCCCGATTGTGGAAATTGGCATTTTGGAAGAATTTCATAAATTTGGATTGAGATGTATTTCAATATTATCGATGTCCATTTGGGATTTCGAGTCTGGGAATAGCTCCGTATAGTGATTTTGGTATTGGCAGCGCGTCCGGAAGTAGATTCGGAGGTCCATAGGTCATTTTGGGGTCATTTTCGCGAAAATTAAAAATTTGAAGGTTTTTGAGAAGTTTTACCGGAAGCGGACTTTTTTATATCGGGGTTGGATTTCGATTTCAGAAGTTGGAGTAGGTCTGTAATGTCGAATGTGACTTGTGTGCAAAATTTGAGGTCAATCGGACGTGATTTGATAGGTTTCGACATCGAATGAAGAAGTTTGACGTTCTAAAGTTCATTAAACTTGAATTGGGGTGCGATTCATGATTTTGATATTGTTTGATGTGATTTGAGGCCTCGAGCAGGTCCGTGTCATGTTATGGGACTAGTTTGTATGATTGGACGGGCCCGGAGGGCCTCGGGTGTGTTTCGGGGTGGTTTCAGATCATTTTGGGCTGTTTTGCAATCGCTGATGCTGGTGTCTGGTGTTGTTCTTTGCGTTCGTGAGGATCCTCTCGCGTTCACGAAGAAGGATTTGGCTTCTGTGATAAGAAGAAATTTGTGTTGCACAGAGCTTACTTTGGTAGCTTATATCTCAAAATCTATAAGGAATTTGGAGATGACCAAAACATGAAAGTTGTAGATTTTGGTGTCTAGTTTTGAAAATATTAAACCATTTGTCATTAGGAGCTTTGTACGAGAAGTTATGGTCATTATACTAGAGGCTATCTGAGAAGAGTTTGGAAATGGCTTTTGAGAATTTTGTTCATCGCGAACGCGATGGGGGGCTTGCAAACGCGAAAAAGGGTCGTCTGGGCAGTGTATAAGTTTGAAAAAATGGGTTTGGCTTATTTCATCTCATTTCCTCCGTGGGAGCCGAACTAGGAGCGATTTTGGTGCTCCATTTTTATCATCCATGTCAAGGTAAGTGATTCTCACATATTGCAAGTTAAATACATGGATTATATATATTTTTTAACATGGAAATTCATGAAAAATTAGTGAAATCTTGGGATTTTGGTAAAAAAAACTAGAAATTTGTATTTTTGGATTTTGACCACGAATTTCGGTACGGAATTTGAAACAAATTATATATTTGAGTTCGTGGGGTTATGGGTAAAGTTTATCTTCGAAAATATTCAGAATTCGGGAACGTGGGCCCGGGGTGAATTTTAGGAATCTTGCATTTAGAGTTGGTTAATCACCTTAATAGTTGGAAGATGAACTTTGTAGTGTATATTGATATGTTTATACAACATTTGAATAGTTTTGAATTGTTCGGCATCGATTTTGGGGTTTGAGCTCATCCTTGGACGGAAAGTAGGCCTTGAGACGAGGTAAGTCTCCTTTCTAACCTTGTAAGAGGGAATTAACCTCATAGGTGAAATAAATTAATATGTGCTTTTAATTGTGGGGGACTACGTATACACGAGGTGACGAGCGTCCATACGTAGCTACTAGCTATGCCTATGCGCGGGTAGTCTAGGTCTACATTATGCCTTGTTGATATCGTTGTCAATTTATGTCTGTGGGTTGCCTGATAAGAAACAAGATTGAGATTGAGTAATAATTTCCTTGAAATAGTTGAAATTTGAAGAATGTAAGATTTAAAGGATTTCATTTGAACTTCGAGATTTCGAAAAGAATTGAGGAATATTATAATAGGTTAAGAAATCTATGTGTAACCGTGTCGCACGTATGTTTCGCGAGTGGGATAATTTTCATAAAATGTGGCAAGTTGAATTTCCATTATTTTAAAAAGAATCAAGAAAGAGATATGATTTAAATGTTAAAACTTATATTTGGCCGCATCGCAGGTATGATTCGCGAGTGGGGTATATCCTTAAATTTATATTTGACCGCATCGCATGTATGATTTGCGAGCGGAGAAATTTATAGATACACTATGGTTTGTGACGTTCAACCCTCGGCAGTGCATAATTTATATTTATGTTGGATCGGGTCGATCGTCCTCGGTGGAATTTATGTGTGATAATAAAACTGGAAACCCTTTTATAATTTGTATAAATACGTTGTTTGAGAAATCAAATGTTTTAAATGAAGGAAGTGTTTGGGGTTCTTTAATATGATGAAAGAATTATCTAGTTATTTCTTGTTTCAAGTTTTATTGTTATCTCTATAAATCATGCTTAATTAGAATCTCACATATTTATATTCGGACCACTAGTAGGTGTCGAAGTCGACCTCTCGTCACTACTTCTTCGAGGTTAGACTAGATACTTATTGGGTATTCGTTGCTTTCGTACTCATACTACACTTGGTGTACATTTTACTATATAGGCATATATATACATTTCATGGTCTTGTCAATGCAGCGGCATGGTTGATACGGGGACTTGAGCGAGCTGCATATTATGTGCGATCCGAAGCCAGCAGAGTCTCCTTCAGAGTATTGGTATTTTCCTTTCTGTCCAAATTTGTATTCCGGACAGTTATTGTATTTTATTATTTTTCTTTAGTAAACGCTCATGCACTTGTGACACAGGGTCCTAGGAGGATTATGGGATATTCAGTATTGAAATTGGAAAATATTATTATTTTTCTGTAAAGTTCATCTTTTAGTAGTTAAATTGAAGGACGTTTATGATTTCAAAAATATTAAAATGAGAATTAAATTAACTATTTGGTGTTGGCTTGCCTGACAGTGGTGCCCCGCGCCATCACGATCTTTAACAGATTTAGGGTCATGACAACATTCTCGTTCACTTTAGAAAATGTAATAGCAGTATATAATAAATCTAAAAGAAGACAAAATTATTATCGTTAAGGTATCAATGGATGTGGACGTGGCAATAAACGAAATTATAATCGCCATCATTTTGGTAATGAGAATAATAAGGATTCTCATAATAGTCCTGTCACGACCTGAATTACCCACCATCGGGACCGTGATGGCGCCTAACATTGAACCTGCTAAGCAAGCCAACGTTATTGATTATTCTATCATTTTACCTTTATCTTTAACAATTTACCAAGTTAATTCAAGTAAACATCGGAAATAGAAATGCGAAAGAACAGAAATTTAATAGTTTAACTAATACCAATACAAAACCCATAATAATACTTCACCCAAAACTAGTGTCACAATCTCACGGACTATATCCGAGTACTACAAATAGTGGCTGAACAAAGAAAATACATGTCTGTCTCCGAAATAGATAAGAACATAAAGAAACAAGATAGAAGGGGATGCCAAGGCCTACGGACGCCTGCAGGACTACCTCGGATCTCCGCTGGACCAAAGGCAGCAACCTCTAACTATGGTCTGTATGCTCCAGTACCAGGATCTGCACAAAAGCGTGTAAAGTATAGTATCATTATAACCGACCCCATGTACTGAGTAAGTGTCGAGACTAACCTCGGTGAAGTAATGACGAGGCTAGGACACAACTAACAACATAACCTGCAGTTAAACAATATCTAACAGAATAAAAGTAATAGAAGCTAAACAGAGATTAACGGGAAGGGGAAACATGCTATAGGGGATAACAACATAGGAAACACGGAAATAACGGGATGAAAAAATTAAGGCGCTTGAACCAATAGCAACATGACTAACCTCGGTGAAGTAATGACGAGGCTAGGACACAACTAACAACATAACCTGCAGTTAAACAATATCTAACAGAATAAAAGTAATAGAAGCTAAACAGAGATTAACGGGAAGGGGAAACATGCTATAGGGGATAACAACATAGGAAACACGGAAATAACGGGATGAAACAATTAAGGCGCTTGAACCAATAGCAACATGAAATCACAACAAGTAGGCAATGAATGCACGGCATCACCCTTCGTGCTTTTACTCTCAATCCTCACTATGCAATCAATAAAGAAAATGTGCACGGTATCACCATTCGTGCTTTATCGCTCTTCCTCACCATATGAATATTAGAAATGTGTACGGCATCACCCTTCATACTTTATCTTTCTTCCTCACCATATGCATCAATATCAATGTAAATGTGCACGGCATCACCCTTCGTGCTTTATCACTCTTTCCTCACCAAATGCAAAAGTATGAATGTGCACGACATCACCCTTCATGCTTTATCATTCTTTCCTCACCCAAACAGTGGTAACAATAATATCTCGGCAAGGGAATCAATCAATAAGAATAAATACATCCTGGTAAGAGAATCAACAATAAATACGTCCCGACAAGGGAATCAGCTATAACCAATCTTGTTCCAATAATTAACTTCACAAAATGAACCTCAATTGGAGTCAATACTCAACAATAGACAAATACCAAGAAAATGATCATAAGTCTTACTCAACATGGAAAATCACAAATTTAGGCATTAATAGTACTTAAGAACAATCACAACGAACACAATTTAAGACTCACGGTGTCACGACCCTGGTTCGCCCTCCGTGAACCATCGTGACGGCACCTAGTCTTTACGACTAGGTAAGCCTAAATTGCGGAAGAAAAACAAAATTTGTGGAAGTAAATAATTTAAAAGTAGAAATAAGGTAATAGCAGTGTTTAAATGTGTCGCTCGAAATACATCATATATATAAATCTAAAAACCAATATCCAAATTCAAGACCCGGAAACCCACGAATCACAAGCTAAGAAAAAAAAATACTACATAGCTCTAACTCCAGAATTTTTCTAATAAGATCAGAAAGTACAGAAGGGCTAAATACTAGAAAGCAGGAATAGAAAGGGACTCCTCGGTCTGCGGACGCGGCAGATGTACCACGAAGTCTCTAAGTAATCTCCTCTCTCAAGAATGGTAGGCCTGAGAAGAAGTACCTATATCTGCACATAAAAAACATGCGTAGAAGGGGCATGAGTACACCACAGCGGTACTTAGTAAGTGCCAAGCCTAACCTCGGTCGGGTAGTGACGAAGAAGGTCAGGGCCCTACTGAGGTTAAATACAATATAAGGGTTAAAAATGTGGAATAAAATAGTATAAATAAGTGTAACAGTAAGAAATAACATAGAATTGAAAGAACCCACTGTCACACCTCCTTTTTCACTACACCGGTAAGGGCGTAAAGGAGTTTTTCCAATTAAAGGACAATTAGAACGGGATTTAATTATTAATGATTCAGAGTCGCCACTTGGGATATTAATGGTGTCCCAAGTCACCGGTTGAATCCCGAACCGAGGAAAAATATGACTCTGTTACAGTCTGCGAACCAGAAATCCGAGTAAGGAATTCTGTTAACCCGGAAGAAGGCGTTAGGCACTCCCAGGTTCTGCGGTTCTAGCACGGTCGCTTAACTGCTGCATTTGATTTTATCTGATTTTAACACATGCTAGCTTATGTGTCATTTATTCGTAAACCGCTTTTTATCATTATTTATTTTAAAAAAATTGCGACGTCGTGAAAACGCATTTCGAACCATGTTGCAATCAATGCACCTGTGGTTGTCGACACATTTCGACTTCGTCGAGATTTGGATTTGAGTCGCATCAATGCGCACCCGAGTTTAAGAAGGTCATTTAATTAAAATCGCGCCTAAAGACTCTAACGCAATATTATTTTGGGGAAAAGCCGTGAAGTTTGCTAAACGGCTCATCCCGAAGTCTAAAATATTTTTAATCAACCATTTATTGAGGGCCCCACATTTATTTATTTTTGCTCGGTGAGGCTCGTCTCAAAACTATTCAACTAAATGAACTAAGGAAATTCATAACTAAAAATAATTGATTAAACTAGTTGATCTATGTTTGCGAATAAAATACCATGATTTACAAGAACCTCGTTTTCACTGAAGGACCGATGTCACCTTATAGCAGCTTATTAGCAACTCAACAACCCAATTTGACTTCAGATACCATTTTAAACCAAAACTTAATTAGAAAATAACCAAGCAATCTGACAGAATCTTGCATCAAAAGAACTTCCATAACGCATTTGTGTCGAACTTCACTTAGCAAATAGAAACATCCATGACAATCACCAACAAATGAATGATCGATTCGCTTTTATGCCAACGGCCGAAAACGAATAACTAGAGTGCAATTCTAGATCAATGATTCAGTTGATAGTAGCATGTCAATTAAGCTTCAACCAACACACGCTTTCTGGAAAGAAACTAGAGTGGTTCTCATATGCTACTTCTAGTGAAGATAGCAGAAATACTTACAGAAGGTGTCTAGGATCATCACATTGAATAACTCACAATCATATTTACCTTACGAATCTTGCTGAGCATTCAATCGTGCTTAGAGCTCCATAGAAACAGAAAGGAAAGTTTTGAAAGGCAAGAGTTTGCCATGAGCCACACCCCAGTAGAAAGAATAAGAAGAAAATCTCAATTAACTAAAATGTAAACCGAAAAACTTACTTCAGTATTTTAATCCTTAACAGGGAACCTAGCCTAGCAAGATTAGCACTCAAAGTTAGCAATCAAACAGTGCAAAGCGGGGCAGGTTTTGAATGCAGAATTAGCACTCAAAATTGTGCAAATTTGTTGCCCAGACAGTGCGAACAGGGAAGGTTTTTAGCATGCCTAGTAGTTCAAACAATTTCCAAACTACATCAAGTATCAGCTCGATTAGCAATTACAAACTGATTTTTAAAGTAAAACAAACACACAACTTCACAAGTTTTAAAATATAATCTGCCTAAGAAATCAATGACAGAATCGACGTGCCAGAAACATGAGCATCCACTTGATCCTCTCAAACATGGGGAGCCACAGAGAGCAAATATTAACAAGGATCATCTCAGCAACTTCAGCCCAGCAGAATCATGCAAAAAATGGTCATGGAAGCAGGAAAAAGGAGACTATTCGATGGTTCCTATTGATAATGTCGAGACAGAACAGTAAGTATGATCAGATTTACTCTAAGCATCACACGGGTAATATAAAATCAGAAGAAACAACAGAAAGAGTAAGCTACAGGGAATCAATCCTTAAAACCTCATGACTCTGTTTCAGTGCTCAAACTTATGAAAGAAAAAAAACGAGTGAGATGATTTTACACAACCACAACCATTACATCAGTGTGTGCAATCACTCATCTGATGTAGAATAACCAAGAATACAAAAAAAACCTGAACCAAGGCCAACAGAACTCAGCATTCGAAACCAAACAACGAGCACTGACTTTCAGGTAGTCTTAAACAAAATCATAACAAACATGAACACATGAAACAGAACCATGAGTAATGGAGAGACGGAGAAGAAATGAACCTGAAATTGCAAATCTCCTTTATAACAATTACAGACTCGACAATACACCTCTCGACTCCAAATCCTAGCGAGGTTCAGCAGCAAATCAGCAAGACGACAGTAGAAAATCCAACTTGAACTTCAATTTTATCTCTTTGGAACTCAAATCCGAATTCTGAAAAAAAAAGAAAAATTTGTATGCATCTTTCTCTGAAATTTTGAAAGGATTCTTCAAAGAAGAAAACCAACCCCCAAAACCATCAGTTTGAGAGCCTTTTTCCTTTTTCTTTTTCAAAATCGTTTTTTCCCCGTCCCCCTCACAAAATCGGATCAGTTCCTTTTGAGAATTAACCCCTTGATGAATGTGGGGCTCGGATTGAGTGAAATCAATCCAATGCCTCACACTCATCCAGCGAATCCCCCTCCAGAACCTTCCAATCGTTAAATAAATCCAAATTTGGGCGAGTGAGAGAAGAGGGGAATCTTGGGTCAGAAACCGTTAGTAACAGCGAGATGAGAAAAGGAGGAACGCGTGAGTTAAGGGTTTGATGCTCACTCGCCATGGATTTGCCTGAATTTGGGGCGTGAGTTTGGAGAAGACAAACAGTAGCGTTCGTCGTTTGGGGTCTCTGATTTTGAGCTCTGTATCTAGGGTGTGTATTTTTGAGGAGTGGGTCGGGTCAGGCGGGTTTGGGCCGGGTTTCTGTGTGATTGGGGTGGGTAGGCAGATGATGTAGGTTTGGGCTGGGGGTTGGGATTGATTTTGGCCCAAATTTCCTTTTCATTATTTCCTACCCCCTTTTAATTCATTCTCTTTTCAATTCACAATTCCTTTCTTTTCCCAAAATCAAAATAAATCCTAGATTAATTAATACTAATTTTTAAACTGAATTAACCTACCATATTAAATTAATTAATTAATTCTAATAATTGTTACTACAAATAATTAGAAACCCAATTAAAAAAACTACTAAAATTCAAAGTTACAAATAAAAAGTGCAAAATAAACTATTTTTGTGATTTTTCCTATTTTTATAAAATAATTTGTCAATTAATCCTAAAAATATAAAATTAAGTCCTAAATGCAAATGCAACATATTTTATTATATTTTTTTGTATTTTTCATTAGTTAAACAAAAATAAAAATGCGCAGACAAATGCAAACAATTATCAGAAAATGCCACCAAATTCTAAAAATTCCAAATAATGAAAAGAAGTTATTTTATTTTGAATTTACGGGAGTAATTCATATAGGGCAAAAATCACGTGCTCATAGCTGCCCCTCTTTGCCAGAAAACATGAAGAGTTTACGTGCAAAGATAAGTGAGCGGACACGAGCGATTTTTGCCCGTTTGAATACTCCGTGGGAAGCATCTTTTGAAATATTTGACCGCACCCTACTTCCGAGATTGCCTACATATCCTTGGCTATAAAGGAATCAGGACAGTGTAGTTCGGGAGTGTTTGGTAGCTGGGACTACCATGAAGTTAGGCTTCCACTGTTGCTGCTGCAGCTGCTGCTTACTGAACCCCCTTATTACACCATGTCAAAATAAAACAAAAGGCTATACTAGACTATGATCTATGGATTACAAAAAGTCCTATCTATATCTTCAAACTTAATCTTGTGCTTCTTGTTGCCTTGTTGTTCTCCATTCTCTCGGAGACATCCGTTTGTTGCCATCTTGAATTGTAAACTGAGATGTTTTTCCTTTCCTTCAGACTGCTGAACTTGATACGTATCACCTCTGTTTTACGAGCGGGCTCCCGACGGCTAAAACTTGAAATGTATTCCTCTGTTCTCCAGGCGGGCTCCTGACTTCTGACACTTGAAATGTATGCCTCTGTTCTCCAGGTGGGATCCTGACTTTTTTCTTCAGGCAGGCTCCTGACTGCTGAAACTTGAATTGTATGCCTCTGTTCTCCAGGCGGGCTCCTGACTGCTGAAACTTGAAATATATGCCTCTGTTCTCCAGGCGGGCTCCTGACTTCAAAATAGACAAAGAAATTAATGGAAAACTAAAACTTAAATTGTAATACCTCTGTTCTTCATGCGGGCTCCTGACTGCTGAAACTTGAATTGTATGCCTCTGTTCTCTAGGCGGGCTCCTGACTGCTGAAACTTGAAATGTATGCCTCTGTTCTCCAGGCGGGCTCCTGACTTCAAAATATACAAAGAAATTAATGGAAAACTAAAACTTGAATTGTAATACCTCTGTTCTTCAGGCGGGCTCTTGACTGCTGAAACTTGAATTGTATGCCTCTGTTCTCTAGGCGGGCTCCTGACTGCTGAAACTTGAAATGAATTCCTCTGTTCTCGAGGCGGGCTCCTGACTTCTGAATTTGAAATTGAGTGTATCTATTCTCCAGGCGGTCCCCTGATTGCTAAAATTTGAAATGCATGTCTCTGTTCTCCAGGCGGACTCCTGACTTCAAAATAGACAAAGAAATTGATTGAAAACTAAAACTTGAATTGTGTCACCTCTGTTCTTCAGGCGGGATCCTGATTGCTAAAACTTAAATTGTATGTCTCTGTTCTCCAGGCGAACTCCTGACTACCGAAATTTGAAGTACATGTCTTTGTTCTCCAGGCGGACTCCTGACTTCTAAAATTTAAACTGTATGTCTCTGTTCTCCAGGCGGACTCCTGACTTTAACAAATAAACAACCAACGAAAATTTTCTACCCCAGTTTGGAAGCTGGGTGTATGAGTGAGCATTAAACTGAATCATATTACCACATATTACTAAGAATTGAAGGCTAAATCCAATTATCCAGGGAGGTCCTGACAACTCCTAACAATTACGAACCTAAAGTATTACTCTTGCTACATCATGTTATCTACGAGGGTTTTAAGCTACATCCTGTTATCCAGGAAGGTCCTAACAACTTGCATTTTATCCTAAACATGCAAACTTTGCAACCAAATTATATTCCCCTATGCTATTCATGATTATTTTGTGTTTTTAATCCCACCATACTTTGCGGTTAAATCTGATTACTGCTTGTTTTCCCTTTATGGAGAATTCCTCCTGAACAACCAACTTTCTGCCCCTGTTTCAATCAAAGAAAATTCCGTTAGTTTAAAATGGTGGTTAGTTGATGGCATTCTTGCTGAAAAATCCTTCCCCTGCATTGCTTTGTGTTGACTGACTTCCACGTACTGACCCTGAACCGCTTGACTTTCTGACCAACTTTTAAATTCCCCAACCTCTGGCGACCTAAATGTTTTACACCTATGCTGTTATTTCACTTTTCTGACCCTTTTGTTTGAACCTTTGCATTTCCCACGATATTTCCCAATCATTTCACCGATGAAACTTCCGTTAATTCCCTGTATTCCACTTTACATCATGTTGTTTTTGACATGCTCTGACCACGTTGTGCTTTACAATTCCGGAAGCTAGTAGTGAGCCTTGAAATCCTTTCCCACTTGCTTTTGAACATAACTGACATTAGAACATTTAGACAAACAAAACCCCCAAAAGAGAATGAAATGCAATGGTTTTACGGGTTAAGGATAAGAAGAATCCAAAACTGGATGACTACTAAAAATGAAGTAAAGAAAAGAAACTTATCTGACCGGAACAGCTAGCACCAATGGTCATGACATGCATTTCGGACTAATCGGCCCAACCGATCCAACTAAACAACTCTCAGTTGCCATACCTCATTGCCCAGAAATTCCATCAATTGTTTGAATTACCCAGACCTTAACCTTGTTTTCCTACGGTACCACAAAACGGTTTCCATCAACAGACCTTTCTCAGTTTGCCATTTCTCAACTCACTTTCATCTTGAGGTGCCCGTGAAGGTTTTTACCACTAAGACTCTCTCATTTTATTTTCTCTCAGCTCTCGTCGCCTTACGGTGCCCGTGAGGGTTTTCACCCATAAGACTCTCTCATTTTTATCTTTTGTTCTTCTAGCTTGAACCAGAGTGTTGCCACTGCCACGAATTACCGCTACCTGCTCGACTTGGCATTTATCAAAAATAGATCAGAAGGTCTTTCTTTGGACCATAATGTAGGCTTTTGGATTGGGTTAGAAAGAAAGGTATAAAAGGCTCAAAACAATTCAAATGGGTTCAAATTACAACTTTCGGAATCCAACTTTTCACAACAATCACAACTTCTGCCCCAGTTTCTTGCTTGGGGATTTTTTGGATTTTTATTTTGGTATGACTGAACCTCGGAGTAAGGCTGTCTACGTACCCTTTCGGGATCAAGTCAAACGTAGTTCACGTCATAGAAATTATTTTGTTGTTGTAATTTTCTTTTCTCTCTTTCTTCTTCTTTCTCTCTTTTTCTTCTTCTTTTTTTTTCCTTCTCTCTTCTGTTATTATTTTTTTCCTTTTTTCTTTTGCTCTCTTTTCTTTTGTTTTTTTCTTTTCTTTCTCTTCGTTCTCTTTCCTCTCTCCTTTCATTTTTCTTTTCTTTTTCTTCTTTTCTTTTTTTTTCTTTTTCCTTTTCTCTTTTTTTTTATATGTCCGGCACCTGCGTTTCTTGATTGTGCCATTGATTCCGAAAGAAGGATATGAACGAAAATAATTAAGGCTCAAAGGGGATGACAAGGGATAAAAGTGTTTGGATAGCAGGATAAAATGTCTTCGTCATTTCAATCTTTAAGATATGCCAAATACCAACCGATACATTCAGAAATAAAGAAATCATACATAATATCTCTTGACTGCATCAGAATTGATGGCCATTTCTATACATTTCCCTTCTACATCTGTCAAGTATAATGCCCCGTTAGACAACACTCTGGTTACTACAAATGGTCCCTGCCAGTTTGGGGCAAATTTTCCTTTTGCTTCAGTCCAATGAGGCAAAATCCGCCTTAATACTAACTGTCCGACTTCGAATTTCCTTGGATGCACTTTCTTGTTATATGCTCTTGCTATTCTTCGTTGGTACAGTTGACCATGACACACTGATGCCAAACTTTTCTCATCAATCAAACTCAACTGCTCAAGGCGGCTTTTCACCCATTCATCATCATCGATCTCAGCCTCCGCAACGATTCGCAGAGATGGGACTTCCACTTCTACAGGTATTACTGCCTCGGTGGCATACACCAGTGAATAAGGAGTCGCCCCCACCGAGGTACGAACGGTGGTGCAGTATCCTAACAATGCAAAAGGTAATTTCTCATGCCACTGTCTAGATCCTTCAACCATCTTCCGGAGTATTTTCTTTATATTCTTATTGGCTGCTTCAACCGCACCATTTGCCTTGGGACGGTATGGAGTAGAATGTCTATGGGTAATCTTAAACTGCTCACATGTCTCTTTCATCAAATGGCTATTAAGATTAGCTCCATTATCCGTGATGATTACCTTCGGAATCCCAAACCGACAGATGATATTTGAGTGCACGAAGTTGACCACAGCTTTCTTAGTCACAAACTTGAACGTCTTAGCTTCCACCCATTTGGTAAAATAGTCTATAGCTACCAGAATAAACTTGTGCCCATTTAACGCTGCTGGATCAATTGGCCCAATAACATCCATGCCCCATGCAACAAAAGGCCATGGCGTGGACATCGTATGTAGTTCTGATGGTGGAGAGTGAATCAAATCTCCATGGACTTGGCACTGATGACACTTACGCACAAAACTGATACAATCCCGCTCCATAGTGAGCCAATAATAACCTGCTCAAAGAATCTTTTTTGCTAGAACGTACCCACTCATATGCGGTCCACAAACTCCAGAATGTACCTCGGTCATGATAGATGTGGCCTGTTTTGCATCCATGCATCTTAACAATCCGAGATCTTGAGTTCTTTTGTACAACACTCCTCCACTAAAGAAAAACCCACTTGCCAATCACCAAATCATTCTTTTCTGATCACCGGTGGCCTGTACTGGATACCCTCATATCCTGATGTACTCTTTGATATCATGGAACCACGGCTCGCCATCGATTTCCTCTTCTATCATATTACAATAAGCATGCTGATCACGGACCTGAATCTGCAACGGATCAACATAAGCCTTGTTTGGATGATGCAACATCGACGCCAAAGTAGCCAAAGCGTCGGCAACCTCATTATGAATCCTTGGAATGTGCCTGAATTCTATGGCCTGAAACCGTTGACAAAGCTCATGCAGACATTGTCGATACGGTATAAGCTTTAAATCCCGTGTTTCCCATTCTCCTTGAATTTGGTGTACCAGTAGGTCCGAGTCACCCATGACCAAGACTTCCTATACACCCATATCTACAGATAATCTCAATCCCAATATACATGCCTCATATTCTGCCATGTTGTTCGTACAGTAGAAACGAAGCCGAGCTGTAACAGGGTAATGCTGACCTGTTTCAGAAATAAGTACCGCTCCTATTCCCACGCCTTTCATATTTGCAGCCCCATCAAAGAAAAGTTTCCATCCCGGCTTCTCAGCTTGTTCCAATTCATCAATGTGCATCACCTCTTCATCAGGGAAATAAGTTTTCAAAGGTTTATAATCTTCATCGACGGGGTTCTTAGCCAAATGATCGGCTAGTGCATGTGCTTTCATTGCAGTCCGTGTCACATAGATAATGTCGAACTCTGTAAGCAGGATCTGCCACTTTGCAAGCCTCCATATGGGCATGGGCTTCTGAAAAATATACTTCAACGGGTCCAAGCGAGATATGAGGTAAGTAGTGTAGGATGACAAATAATGTTTCAACTTCTGTGCCACCCAAGTTAGAGCGCAACATGTCCTTTCCAGATGAGTATACTTAACCTCGTAAGATGTGAACTTCTTGCTGAGATAGTAGATAGCCTGCTCCTTTCTACCCGTAACATCGTGCTGCCCTAGTACACAGCCGAATGAATTATCCAAAACTGTCAGATATAGAATCAAAGGCCTCCCTGGTTCTAGCGGGACCAACACGGGTGGGTTCGACAAATACCCCTTTATCTTATCAAAAGCCTCCTGACATTCATCAGTCCATTAACCGCAGCGTCTTTCTTCAACAATTTGAAAATCGGCTCACAAGTTGTCGTGAGCTGAGCAATGAACCTGCTGATATAGTTCAATCTTCCCAACAAACTCATCACCTCGGTTTTGTTTCTTGGAGGTGGCAATTCCTGAATAGCTTTGATCTTCGACGGTTCAAATTCAATACCCCGCCGGCTGACTATAAACCCCAACAACTTCCCAGATGACACCCCGAAAGCACACTTTGCAGGATTGAGCTTAAGATTGTACCTGCGAAGCCTTTGAAAGAACTTTCTCAAATCTCTAACATGGTCGGATTGCTGTCTAGATTTCACGATCACATCATCCACATACACCTCGATTTCTTTATGTATCATATCATAGAATATGGTTGTCATGGCCCTTATATAAGTTGCCCCAGCGTTTTTCAAACCAAACGGCATGACCCGATAACAATACGTTCCCCACGACGTGATGAATGCCGTCTTTTCTACATCTTCCTCGTCCATTAGAATCTGATGATAACCCGCGTAACAATCCACAAAAGAACCAATATCATGCTTGGTACAATTGTCAATCAGTATATGGATGTTGGGCAGTGGGAAATTGTCTTTTGGACTTGCCTTGTTAAGATCCCGATAATCGACACATACCCTGGTCTTGCCATCTTTCTTCGGCACAGGCACAACATTAGCTAACCAAGAGGGATACCGTGTAACCTGAATGACCTTCGCGTCAAATTGCTTGGTAATTTCCTCTTTGATCTTCACACTTATGTCCGTTTTGAATTTTCTCAACTTCTGTTTGACAGGAGGGACTGCTGGATCAGTGGGCAACTTGTGGACCACCAAATCGGTGCTTAGACCTGGCATATCATCATATGACCATGCAAAAACATCTTTGTACTCATGCAATACTCTAATTATCTCCTCTTTGAGTTGTGGCTCCATATGAACACTTACTTTAGTTTCTCGCACATTGTCTTGATCCCCTAGATTAACTGCTTCTGTGTCATTTAGGTTAGGTTTGGGTTTTTCTTCAAAATGACTTAATTCTTTACTAATTTCCTCATAAGCTTCATCGTTGTTACAATCCACCCCATCATCACACTCGATTTCTTGTATTATTACTTCCGAGCTAGATTGGCTTTTAAAACTGGGCCGAAGATTCCTCATGCATGTCATATCATTGATATCAGCATAAAAAGAACTGTACAAAAGAAAAGAAAAAATGGAAACAAAATTAGGAACGAAGAAAATTGCATTTCATTGAATGTAAAGATAACAAGGTTTTAACTCATCCAAACGGACGGAACATAGCAACTAGATTACAAACCCTGGAATAACCCAGGTGACAAAAGGAAAACAAAACTCACTACCATGACTCCCTCCGAATTGGAAGAGGAGTAGCTTCCCAATTGTTGATGTTAGCATGTGGTCCGATGTACTGTATATCTGCTCCGCTTGACCCTTCCCCGGCCTCAACCATGTTCACTTCAGCAAATACTCTCTCGAACACCTTATCCAAGTTCCCCTCTGCCCCAATCAGTGAACCTGACACCTTTGCCAATGACTGTTTCTTATCTTTCTTTTTCAATTTACGAGCCCTTCTAACATCTGCCATTGTTGATTTGAACCCCAATCCGAAGGTGTCCAGATTTTTGGGCAGAGAAACAGGTTGAACAATGTCCTGAAGTTCAGCCCCCAGACCTTTTCCTGGCACGAACCCATTACTCAGCATTTCTGATACTACCATGACGGTTGCAGCTGCCATCCTGGGACATGGAATGCTTTTACCCTCGGGCACTCTGCTCATCGGGACCATGTCGAAGACCTGATAAACCCATGGTCCCTTATCATCTTCAGTTTCTATAAAGGGCACAATGGCATCACTCATGGTGCATATGGGATCTTCCCCATATAACATAATTTCTTGTCTGTCCCACTCGAACTTGACCATTTAGTGCAGTGTGGAAGGCACTGCTTTGGCCGCGTGGATCCATGGTCGACCCAACAAAAGATTATAGGACACTGCAGCATCCAACACCTGAAATTCCATAGTGAACTCGACCGGGCCAATAGTCAATTCGAGTACAATATCCCCTACTGTGTTTGTTCCCCCTCCGTCGAACCCTCGAACACAAATGCTATTTTTGCGGATTCTATCATCATTAATCTTCAACTTGTTCAATGTGGACAACGTGCAAATATTAGCACTCGACCCGTTATCGATCAGTGCCCGAGTAACCATTGAACCTTCACATTTGACCGTCAAGTAGAGAGCTTTATTGTGTTCTGTGCCTTCCACAGGCAATTCATCATCAGAAGATGCTACCATGTTCACTTCAAAGATCTTGTTGGCAATTGTCTCCAGATGGTTCACTGAAATTTTGTCGGGAACATGAGCTTCATTCAATATCTTCATCAAAGCAAGGCAATGCTCGTCAGAATGGATCAATAACGACAACAACGAGATTTGGGTCGGTGTTTTTCTCAATTGTTCAACAATGGAATAATCTTGCACTTTCATCTTTTTCAGAAACTCTTCTGCCTCTTCTTCCGTCACAGCTTTTTTGACTAGCACTGAATTGTCTTTAACGCCCTTAGCCTTTCTCAAATCTTCGGGAGCAAAACAACGTCCCGACCGAGTTAGTCCTTGTGCTTCACAACTCTCTTCCTCAATTTCCTTTCCTTTGTATGTCACCACTACCTTGTCATATTTCCATGGTACAGCTTTGCTATCAACCACGGGTAATTGGACTACCGGTTTTATGACAACTGGTTCTATGTAGGCCCCTTTCACAACAACCACGGGTGCAGATGATGACCCTGGTACCACTAACTTGACTGGCTCTGGCTTTTTTGCAGCAACAAATGGTCCTTTTTCCCATTACCAACACTGGCTTATCTTTTATTGCTTTTAGCTGAACCACTGGCCTTGCGCTCACTGTCTTTTCTTTGACCTTGGCTTCCGTAGAACGGATCACCATAACCGTCTACGAGGGTTTTTTAGACTCTGTCCCCTTATGTATCAGTTCGATCATATTGGCTTCATAATGCGCTGGTAACGGATTTTGATTGATGTTTGGGGTCTCTGGAGCCTGTACTTCAATACGGCGATTATCAATGAGTTCTTGTATCGCATTTTTCAACTTCCAACATTTTTCAGTATCGTGCCCCGGCATCCTTGAGCAATACTCGCAGCTAACAGAGTGGTCCAGGTTTCTGGGAAGGGGGTTTGGTGCTTTGGACTCAATTGGGGTCAACATTCCTAACTGTTTCAATCTATGGAAGAGAGCGGTGTAAGATTCTCCCAGCGGAGTAAATGTTTTTCTGTTTGGGGCCTTCTCACTTCTAAAAGCTTGGTTTGGGCGGAAGCTGGTTCCTGATCTGTTTGCCCTGGGAGGTGGATAGGTGTTTTGTGGGGGTGGATGTGTGTTTTGAGGATTCGGTGCACGCCATTGCGAGTGCACCGGAGGCTGAGTGTAGGTCTGGGCGTGGTGGATAGAAAAGTGTGGTTCTGGTGGTGGATAGTAGTGTTCCGGTGGGCCATATGGGGTATATTGGTAGTTTGGGTGGTGGGGTCTGGGTTGGTTGTAGTAGAGTGGAGGGTTATTGGGCCTGGACCAAGCACTAGCTTCAACCGTAGCAACTTCTTCCTTCTTCTTCTTTTCAAGCACACCACCAGTACCGCTTTGGATGGCCTGGGTGGTTGCTTTCAATGCCGAGTAGCTCAAGATCTTGTTAGATTTCAATCCCTCTTCAATCATGGCTCCCATCTTTACCACTTCATTAAACGACTTTCCGACAGATGTCACCAGATGACCAAAATAGGTAGGCTCCAATGTTTGCAAGAAGTAATCTACCATCTCACTCTCCCTCATTGGAGGATCAACCCTTGCTGCTTGTTCCCTCCAGCGGAAACCAAACTCTCTAAAACTTTCCCCAGGCTTCTTTTCCAGTTTCAACAATGACAGACGGTCGGGGACTATCTCAAGGTTATATTGAAAATGGCCAATGAATGCCTATGCCAAATCGTCCCATTTATACCAGCGGCTGGGGTCCTGTCTCGTGTACCATTCTAGTGCGGATCCACTCAGGCTTTGACCGAAATATGCTATCAACAATTCATCCTTCCCCCCAGTACCTCTCATTTTGCTACAAAAACCACGCAGATGGGCTACTGGGTCAACGTGCCCCTCATATAAGTCAAACTTCGGCATTTTAAACCCCGCAGGCAACTGAACATCAGGGAAAGGGCACAAATCTTTGTATGCAACGCTGACTTGGTTACCTAAACCATGCATGTTCCTAAAGGATTGCTCCAGGCTTTTGACTTTACGAATCACTTCCTCCTTTTCTGTATTCTTAACCAGTTTCTCAACCTATCCCGGTATTTCAAAATGGGGAGAATAGGTATATGGATCAGGCGCTTTGAAAGTAGGTTTGGGAGGGTAATATTGGGTGTCGTGAGCTTGGAATAGCGGCTCACTGGACGATCTATGTAGTGGGGATGGGGAAGGTGCCACAAAGACTGGAACCATGGGTGGGGGAGGGTTCTATTTGGGGGGTGGAGCTGGGGGAGCAAATGAAGTGGTACCATAGCCTTGGGCATGATAGGGGAAGGCTAAAGATGCGTGGAGAGTGGTAGGCTCCTAAGCCTGAACCAGGGGTGGGATGTAAGATGGATTAGCGGGATATAGTGGTGTCGGATGTCCCTGAGACCATGCCCGATGCATTTCATCCATTTGTGCTTTTAGTTTCCTCATCTCTTCTTTTATAGCACCCACATCTATTACCTCAACTTCATTCGAAGGGTCTATGATGCTGATTTCCGAATCCTGCCCTGTCATTTTTACTTTATCTTTTGATCGAGTGTTGTATGGGTGAGTTGCCAGACTTGCCAATCAACTAACCACCTGCCTGAACTCATACATTTAAGCATCCACTTTGTTAGCGATTAAGTCTTAACAGATTTGACAACCGCATGTTGGCATGAATGCACTTATACAGTTAATCATTTCTATTATGCGTTTGCTCGATTGCATGCGTCATCCCGGCATTTCGTTCCTTGTTTCTTTTTACCTTTCTTTCAAATTTCATCACCTCATCCCTCTCTTGTGCTCTTCTCTTTCTTTTATTTATTTCTCTTTTGTGCTCTCGCTCATTTCTCTTTTTGTTTTTCCGCTCTTTTCTTTCTTTCTCTCTTTCTTTGATTTTTCTTCTTTTTCTTCTTTGTTGTTTTTTTTTCTTATGATTACGGTCGAATCCTATGGAGATTGCCTACGTATCGTGACCTCGCACGAATCAAACCAAGCGTAGTTCATGAAAATAAATGCAAAAATAAAGTATGGAAATAAGAATTGTTTTTTGAAATTTTCAATTTTCATTAGTAAAACAAACTATTACAAACTAAACATTTTTCGGAATGAAACTAACAGACGCAAATTAAAAGCAAATACAGACTCTAAGACTGCAGACATACTTGACCTGGAAAGATAACGGACATACGAAATACTGACTCAAAATGGTAGAAAATTACAGACACGGACTATGCATACTCTAGTGCTTCAAACTTAGGTGTCTGCGGGGCGTCGTTCGGCCTCGCCGCGGGCCTAGGATCCAAATCCCTTTCAAGCTGCTCTAATTCATTCATGGTTCGCTTCACATAGATCATTACTACTGAGACAAAAGTAGTATAGGTCATATCTTCACAAACCCGGCATCTCCTGAAAATGGCATGAGCAATGGCTCTAATCCTGTCTTTTGTTTGCTTCTTTTCTATAAGCAACCGTCTTATCTGATCGTTGCACGTCTTTAAAGCTCGAGAGTCCTGCAGGTGTTGATCTTGCAACTGCTGCACTTCTACCTCCATTTGGGCCAACAAGTCGTAACAGTGTCCACTTTCAATTCCAAAATCTCTAGCCTGCCTAACCGCTTTACCCTCAAGGGCAACCACTTTTCTCTTTAAATTGGCAACAATTTTTTCATGGTCCCTTTTCAACTGATTCAAGTACTAGCGACGCTCCTCTGTTCTTGTAGCCCACTGCGCTTTAAGCTCTGCCATGATATTCTCAGATTTTTCTAATTCATCCCGCCATTCCCTGACTTCGTTTTCCAGCTTTTTTATCAATTGCTCATCTGATCGACTCCTTGGTTGCTTATCGACGGTTATCCTCAATTGCCTGATTGGGCCCTAAGCGCCTCGTTTTCTCGAGCCAGTCTGTTCTTTTCACCTTGATCCGCGGCAACCTGTACACTGTTCTCGAATTTCAGACTCTCAACTTGCTGCTTCAGTTTACCAATCTCAACTCGATAGCCTTCTTCCTTTGCTAACCAATCCCACTGCTCTTGGGACGACTTGGCAAAATCTTTGAGATGAGGTCTTTTAGCCGGTCTCCCACATGCCACGTCACATCTGAACCAATCATGATACCCTGGGGCAACTTCCCCTTTGACCCTATTTGACATACAAGTGTTCGCCATCAAATGTTGACACTCACTCCAGATTTGGCGAACCTCTTCCTCGGGGAACCGACCGTCAGGACTAATTTCGACCACTTGGGTACTTAGATATTCATCTATCGGTACTACTTGATACCTCCCGAGTTGCCTCAGAACCCAATATGGTGCATAGGGCTGGATGCTTTTGAGTCCCATCAACAAAAAATACGGTCGGGCTGCTGCCATATATATGACTTCTTCGACAGGCAACCATCCAAGCACCCACTGTATCTGACTGGCATTGAGGTTCCGAAATAATGATGTTCAGGCCGTGACTCCTTCAGGTAGATTAGCCCCTTTGATTCTTGTGTAAAATTCTTCTATACAAGTTTTCTCAACCGAACCATAACTCAATAGCTGAGAGCGAGGGCACAAATGCTCAGTCATCCACATTTGTAACAACAAGTTACATCCCTCAAAAAATTTGCCCCCAGCTTTGCACGCAGTGAGAGCCCGGAAGATGTCAGCCACGATCATAGGTGCTAAAGTGCTTTTCCCCATGGTTTGCAAGGTACTGACGACCCCCGCTACTTTCAAATCAATATTACCATCTTTCATTGGGAATATTATGAGGCCCAAAAAGGCTATCATAAATGCCACCCGTCTATGTTCCTCCCATTTTTATCGGTTACTTCTACTGCATAGCTTAAAGTTTGGATTATTGAACCCGCTCACGTGGCCATATCTATCATATATGAAGCAGAAACTGCAGAAACCCTTTGCAAAATCTGGATGAGGAACTGTTCGGGGTATTTTCAAGGAATCCAAGAACCGGTGTATGGTAATGGCCCTAGGAGCAATCAAGTATTTGAACCTCAATGGAGCTTGATCACTTCCAATATACCCCGCTATTTCTTCCAATGTTGGGGTGAGCTCAAAGTCTGAGAAATGAAATACATTATGTGCTGAATCCCAATAGGCGACCAATGCCCTGATAATATCCCCCCGAGGCTGAATGTTTAATAAATCCGGAAGGTCTTTCAAATATTTTTTCACTTCGTCTTGCCCCTCTTTGCCTAAATCATTCCACCATAATTGCAGCTCAAAAGGGATTTTGGTCATTATTGAAAAGGGCACATTTATCATCGTGCTCATCCTGCACATTTATTAAAGCGTTTAAGAAAAAAAACTTTTATTAAAAAAACTATCTATAGCTTGACTCAACAATTACCTATATATTTTCAAATTTTACAAACGAAGAACTCGACTCTCAAACGCGGCCTTTCAGCACTTTGGGAACAAAGATTTTAAGGCTGCGGAAGTCAACCGGTCACACATCAAAAAATTGACCATGATGGCCGTTTTTGCAAAGTCAACCTTCCAGCGTCCCTTTTGGGGACATTCGGCTATTTATGACAAGACGGCTCTACTTAGCTTATTCATAATTCTTACTTGTTTTTATTTAAGATAAAAAAAAAGACCCGGTATTGCAACACGGCCTTACAACGCCTCGGGGACGAAAACTTAAGGCTGTGAGGGTCGAAAAAATGAAAACATGACCAAAGGTGGCTATTTATGCAAGGTCAGCCTTCCGGCGTTCCGTTTGGGAACATTTGGCTATTTTTGACAAAACAGCATCACCCAATTTGTTATAACGAAAAATAAAAATTCTAACATTTTTTGGCTATTTTTGCAAAGGAAAGGTTGGACCCGATGAGGGTTGCCTACGTATCCCACACCCTGTGAGAATCAAATTGGCGTAGTTCGGGCTAATTAACCGAACTATTTTAAAACAATACTCTTTTCCATTTTCAATTTTTCTTTCTCAACAAACAATAAACAATCTACTTTCCAAACTAAAAAATAAAAAACTTTCTTTCTTTTTTTTTATCAACAAACACTTTTCCAACAATAAAAGACTTTTTTTTCTATTTTTCTTTTGCTTCTAGTAAAACAGACTCTTAGAAATAGAGCATTTTCCTTTTTCATTTTCTCAAAATTTCGGCAGAGTTTCGACAGTGTTTGGGCATTGGGTTTTTAACTCCCTACCTGTTATTTCTCGCTCTTTTCTTTTCCTCTTTTTTTTTCTTTCCTCAAATTTCCAACATTTTCGAGATTCAGAAACCGGTCAACATGCAGGTTCGGAACAAATAAATGCACAGCACAAAGAATGCATCAGGATGGTCTTTTCATTTTAGGTTGCTAGTCCTGGACGGACCCAACCCCTGTGTTGAGTCCCCTAAGTCAAATGCAATGTGATGCAAATAAGCGTTCCTACTAGGGATCCGGCATGAAGTCACGTTATTCTATGTTCAAAACCTGGGTCAGTGTTCTAGACTGTGTACCCGAGCGGACAACTCAAGTCGAGGAGGGGGCAACTTATCGGGAACCAAAAGGTCATCCGGCTTCGTAACTTGTCCGGCCTCTTTCTTATTTCAAGGTATGACACTAACAAAATAGGGAGTCTCAACCAGTAAGCACATCCCCTGAGGTAAAGAGAGAAGGATGACGGCACAGTTTATATACAGTTCAGATAATATCAAAGCGGTAACATTTAGCACATTCAGCATAAAACATGTAGGAAAATCATATACAATTAAATACAACAATTTATCTAAGCTCGAATTCTGAACCCTGAACCAGATATTCTGGGTTCGGTCCCCAACAGAGTTGCCAGAGCTGTCACACCTCCTTTTTCACTACACCGGTAAGGGCGTAAAGGAGTTTTTCCAATTAAAGTGCAATCGGAACGGGATTTAATTATTAATGATTCAGAGTCGCCACTTGGGATATTAATGGTGTCCCAAGTCACCGGTTGAATCCCGAACCGAGGAAAAATATGACTCTGTTACAGTCTGCAAACCAAAAATCCGAGTAAGGAATTTTGTTAACCCGGAAGAAGGTGTTAGGCACTCCCGGGTTCCGTGGTTCTAGCACGGTCGCTTAACTACTGCATTTGATTTTATCTGATTTTAACACATGCTAGCTTATGTGCCATTTATTCGTAAACTGCTTTTTATTATTATGTATTTTAAAAGAATTGTGACGTCGTGAAAACGCGTTTCGAACCACGTTGCAATCAATGCACCCGTGGTTGTCGATACATTTCGACTTCGTCAAGATTTGGATTTGAGTCGCATCAATGCGCACCCGAGTTTAAGAAGGTCATTTAATTAAAATCGCGCCTAAAGACTCTAACGCAATATTATTTTGGGGAAAAGCCGTGAAGTTCGCTAAACGGCTCATCCCGAAGTCTAAAATATTTTTAATCAACCATTTATTGAGGGCCCCACATTTATTTATTTTTGCTCGGTGAGGCTCGTCTCAAAACTATTCAACTAAATGAACTAAGGAAATTCATAACTAAAAACAAAATTATTCAACCAGTTTATCTATGTTTGCGAATAAAATACCATGATTTACAAGAACCTCGTTTTCACTGAAGGACCCATGTCACCTTATAGCAGCTTATTAGCAACTCAACAACCCAATTTGACTTCAGATGCCATTTTAAACCAAAGCTTAATTAGAAAATAACTAAGCAATCTGACAGAATCTTGCATCAAAAGAACTTCCATAACGCATTTGTGTCGAACTTCACTTGGCAAATAGAAACATCCATGACAATCACCAACAAATGAATGATCGATTCGCCTTTATGCCACCGGCCGAAAACGAATAACTAGAGTGCAATTCTAGATCAATGATTCAGTTGATAGTAGCATGCCAATTAAGCTTCAACCAACACACGCTTTCTGGAAAGAAACTAGAGTGGTTCTCATATGCTACTTCTAGTGAAGATAGCAGAAATACTCACAGAAGGTGTCTAGGATCATCACATTGAATAACTCACAATCATATTTACCTTACGAATCTTGCTGAGCATTCAATCGTGCTTAGAGCTCCATAGAAACAGAAAGGAAAGTTTTGAAAGGCAAGAGTTTGCCATGAGCCACACCCTAGTAGAAAGAATAAGAAGAAAATCTCAATTAACTAAAATGTAAACCGAAAAACTTACTTCAGTATTTTAATCCTTAACAGGGAACGTAGCCTAGCAAGATTAGCACTCAAAGTTAGCAATCAAACAGTGCAAAGCGGGGCAGGTTTTGAATGCAGAATTAGCACTCAAAATTGTGCAAATTTGTTGCCCAGACAGTGCGAACAGGGAAGGTTTTTAGCATGCCTAGTAGTTCAAACAATTTCCAAACTACATCAAGTATCAGCTCGATTAGCAATTACAAACTGATTTTTAAAGTAAAACAAACACACAACTTCACAAGTTTTAAAATATAATCTGCCTAAGAAATCAATGACAGAATCGACGTGCCAGAAACATGAGCATCCACTTGATCCTCTCAAACATGGGGAGCCACAGAGAGCAAATATTAACAAGGATCATCTCAGCAACTTCAGCCCAGCAGAATCATGCAAAAAATGGTCATGGAAGCAGGAAAAAGGAGACTATTCGATGGTTCCTATTGATAATGTCGAGACAGAACAGTAAGTATGATCAGATTTACTCTAAGCATCACACGGGTAATATAAAATCAGAAGAAACAACAGAAAGAGTAAGCTACAGGGAATCAATCCTTAAAACCTCATGACTCTGTTTCAGTGCTCAAACTTATGAAAGAAAAAAAACGAGTGAGATGATTTTACACAACCACAACCATTACATCAGTGTGTGCAATCACTCATCTGATGTAGAATAACCAAGAATACAAAAAAAACCTGAACCAAGGCCAACAGAACTCAGCATTCGAAACCAAACAACGAGCACTGACTTTCAGGTAGTCTTAAACAAAATCATAACAAACATGAACACATGAAACAGAACCATGAGTAATGGAGAGACGGAGAAGAAATGAACCTGAAATTGCAAATCTCCTTTATAACAATTACAGACTCGACAATACACCTCTCGACTCCAAATCCTAGCGAGGTTCAGCAGCAAATCAGCAAGACGACAGTAGAAAATCCAACTTGAACTTCAATTTTATCTCTTTGGAACTCAAATCCGAATTCTGAAAAAAAAAGAAAAATTTGTATGCATCTTTCTCTGAAATTTTGAAAGGATTCTTCAAAGAAGAAAACCAACCCCTAAAACCATCAGTTTGAGAGCCTTTTTCCTTTTTCTTTTTCAAAATCGTTTTTTCCCCATCCCCCTCACAAAATCGGATCAGTTCCTTTTGAGAATTAACCCCTTGATGAATGTGGGGCTCGGATTGAGTGAAATCAATCCAATGCCTCACACTCATCCAGCGAATCCCCCTCCAGAACCTTCCAATCGTTAAATAAATCCAAATTTGGGCGAGTGAGAGAAGAGGGGAATCTTGGGTCAGAAACCGTTAGTAACAGCGAGATGAGAGAAGGAGGAACGCGTGAGTTAAGGGTTTGATGCTCACTCGCCATGGATTTGCCTGAATTTGGGGCTTGTTCGCGCGAGTTTGGAGAAGACGAACAGTAGCGTTCGTCGTTTGGGGTCTCTGATTTTGAGCTCTGTATCTAGGGTGTGTATTTTTGAGGAGTGGGTCGGGTCAGGCGGGTTTGGGCCGGGTTTCTGTGTGATTGGGGCGGGTAGGCAGATGATGTAGGTTTGGGATGGAGGTTGGGATTGATTTTGGCCCAAATTTCCTTTTCATTATTTCCTACCCCCTTTTAATTCATTCTCTTTTCAATTCACAATTCCTTTCTTTTCCCAAAATCAAAATAAATCCTAGATTAATTAATACTAATTTTTAAACTGAATTAACCTACCATATTAAATTAATTAATTAATTCTAATAATTGTTACTACAAATAATTAGAAACCCAATTAAAAAAACTACTAAAATTCAAAGTTACAAATAAAAAGTGCAAAATAAACTATTTTTGTGATTTTTCCTATTTTTATAAAATAATTTGTCAATTAATCCTAAAAATATAAAATTAAGTCCTAAATTCAAATGCAACATATTTTATTATATTTTTTTGTATTTTTCATTAGTTAAACAAAAATAAAAATGCGCAGACAAATGCAAACAATTATCAGAAAATGCCACCAAATTCTAAAAATTCCAAATAATGAAAAGAAGTTATTTTGTTTTGAATTTACGGGAGTAATTCATATAGGGCAAAAGTCACGTGCTCACACCCACAACAACTAGAACAGAGATAAATAAACCACGGAAGGAAATACAGCTCAACACAAAGATAACAACCGGGGCACCTTCCAGGATATCGTCATATGGTCCCAATTACAACTATCTAGTGGGTCTCCCGAGATATCGTCCCGTAGTCCATCATATATATGTCCGAAGGATCTCCCGGGATCTCGTCCCGTAGTCCAACTATCAATGCACGGGGGATCTACCGAAAATCTCGATCTGTAGTCCCCAAATATAAATACCTAGTACTGGGGAAATCTACTGGGTGCATTCCCATAGTTACATATAATTGTGCAGGGGAATCTATCAGGAATCTAACCCGCAATCCCAAAGTAAACAGACAAGGGAGAGCTACCGGAATCCCACATCCGCAGTCCCAATGTAAAACACAATGGCAGCGAAAAAATATTCAGTGAAGGGAATTTCATATTAAGGCAACAAATAATTCTAGTCTAGCATGGTGCACAGAGTTCAGGTAAACAGATTGAACAATTAAAGCAATTAAATCACTTAGACATGTTTTTCGAAGCTAGCAACAAGCTTAACAATACAAGTAATAAAAGCAGGAAAAGAAACATGCTAATGAATACTTTAAGAAAACCGGGTTTCCAATAATTTGCACAAGTACGCGCTCGTCACCTCACGCACAAGGAAATTCAGTTACCAAATATACAAATCCTAAGGGGAAGGTCCCCCTCACAAGCTTAGACAAGCCACTTACCTCGAACAAGCTCAAATCAACCCGAAACCATGCTTTTGCCACGAGTATCCGACTCCAAATGGCCCAAATCTATTCAATTCAATTGCATAATGTAAATAACACCTCAAGTAACTGATTCCACAATTAAATTCTAAGCTAATACGCAAAATTAGGTAAAATGACCAAAACGCCCCTCAGGCCCACGCCTCGGAATCGGGTAAAATTTACATTTTCAAAATCCTCATACTCTCACGAGTCTATGCATAACAAGAACACTAAAATCGGAGTTCAATTGACCCCTCAAATCCTCATTAAAAGTCTCTTAATCCCAAGCCTTAATTCTTCAGTTGTTGGTCTAGATTCCATGATTTACTAGGTAGATTTCACATTAGAAACGAGTTTTAAGACCAAGAATCTTACCTCCAAGCAATTCCCTTCGAATCCTTCTTCTATCCCCTCCAAAGAGCTCCAAAAACGATTAGAAATGGTGGAAATAAACCCCCAAGTCGCGGAACCTCTTTTAAAATAATGCCCAGCAGTTTCCGCATCTGCGGTCCCGCTTCTGCGGAACAAATGTCGCATCTGCGACTTTCACTTAAGGACCCAATTATCGCATCTGCGGAACATTAACCGCAGGAGCGGTTCCGCTTCTACGAACTTTTAACCGCATCTGCGGTTCCTGAGAAGATAGCCAAATTCTGCTTCTGCGGAAAATATACCGCATCTGCGGTTTCTAAATAGATGGCCAAAATTCCGCTTCTGCGGCGCCGCACATGTGGAACCCAAACCACAGGTGCGGTTATGATAGCACCAGCAGCTGAAGCTGCAACTTAAACTCCAGAATTTCCTCCGTCAACCATCCGAATTCACCCTGAGGCCCCCGGGACCTCAACCAAAGGCACCAACAAGTCACAAACCACTACCCAAACTTGTACCAATCCTTAAAACACTTAAAACAACATCAAAACCTCGAATTAACCATGGATTTAAGCCTTAAAACTCCAAAATCCTCAAAAATATGCTTTCGATCAAAAGCCCAACCAAACCACCTCCGAATGACCTGAAATTTTGCACATGCATCCAAAATGACATAACGGAACTACTGCAACTCTCGGAATTCCATTCCGACCCTCGGATCAAAATCTCACTATCGAACCGGAAACGTCCAAAATTCAACTTTCGGCATTTCAAGCCTAAATTAGCTACGGACCTCCAAAACACAATCCGAACACGCTCCTAACCCCAAAATCACCCAACGGAGCTAACGGAACCATCGGATTTTTATTCCGAGTCTGTCTTCATATTGTTCTGACTACGATCAACTTTCTAATACTTATGCTCTTATTTAGGGACTAAGTGTCCCAAAACTCCCCAAAACTCGAAATCGAACATCCCGACAAATTACATTAGCAGAAGTAAACTTGGGGAAAGCAGTTAATAGAGGATCGGGGCATTAATTCTTAAGACGACCGGCCGGGTCGTCACATCCTCCTACACTTAAACATTCGTTCGTCCTCGAACGAGCATAAAGACATACCTGAAGTAGTGAAAAGATGAGGGTAATGGCTGCGCATATCCTGCTCGGTCTCCCATGTCGCCTCCTTAACCGGTTGACCCCGCCATTGGACCTTCGCTGGTACAATGTTCTTTGACCTCAGCTTTCTAACCTTCCTGTCCAATATTGCCACTGGCTCCTCAATATAAGATAGATCCTTGTCCAACTGGACTGAATTGAAATCCAACACGTGCGGCGAATCGCTGTGATACCTCCTGAGCATCGAAACATGAAATACCGGATGAACCCCTGCCAAGCTGGGAGGTAAGGCAAGCTCATAAGCAACCTCCCCAACATGCCTCAATATCTCAAAAGAACCAATAAACCTCGGACTCAACTTCCCTTTCTTCTCGAATCTCATAACGCCCTTCATAGGCGAAACCCGAAGCAGAACCCGCTCTCCAACCATATAGGAAACATCGCAAACCTTCCGGTCCGCATAACTCTTCTGTATGGACTGGACTGTGCGGAGCCTATCCTGAATCACCTTAACCTTCTCCAAAGCATCTTGAACTAGGTTTGTGCCCAACAATCTGGCCTTACTCGCCTCAAACCAACCCACCGGAGATCTGCACCACCTACCATATAAAGCCTCATACGGTGCCATATTAATGCTGGACTGATAGCTGTTGTTGTAAGCAAACTCCGCCAATGGCAAAAACTGATCCCAAGACCCTACAAACTCAATCACACATGCATAGAGCATATCCTCAAGAATCTGAATAGTGCGCTCAAACTGTCCGTCCGTCTGAGGGTGAAATGATGTACTCAACTCTACCCGAGTACCTAACTCATGCTGAACGGCTCTCCAGAACCGTGATGTGAACTGGGTACCTCTATCTGAAATGATGGAAATCGGAATACCATGCATAGGAACAATCTCCCGGATATAGATCTCCGCCAACCGCTCCGAGAAATAAGTAGTACACATAGGAATAAAGTGAGCGGACTTGGTAAGCCGATCCACAATCACCCAAATAGCATCAAACTTCATCAATGTACGTGGGAGCCCAACTACAAAGTCCATGGTGATCCGGTCCCACTTCCACTCCGGAATCTCTATTTGATGAAGCAACCCACCCGGTTTCTGGTGCTCATACTTCACCTGCTGACAGTTGAGACACTGAGCTATGAATCCAACTATATCTTTCTTCATCCGCCTCCACCAATAGTGTTGTCTCAAATCCTGATACATCTTCGCGGCACCCAGATGAATGGAATACCGCGAGCTATGGGCCTCCTCTAGAATCAACTCTCGAAGCCAATCGACATTGGGTACACAAATCCAACCTTGCATCCTCAATACCCCATCATCACCAATAGTCACATCCCTAGCAACACTGTGCTGAACCTTGTCCGTGAGGACAAGCAAATGAGGGTCATCATACTGCCGCTCCCTGATACGATCAAATAAGGAAGACCAAGAAACCACGCAAGCTAGAACCCGACAGGGCTCCGAAAGATTCAATCTCACAAACTGGTTGGTTAAGGCCTAAATATCCATCGCCATAGGCCTCTCTAATGCTGGTAAATAAGCCAAACTCCCCAAACTCTCTGCCCGGCGACTCAAAGCATCGGCCACCATATTGGCCTTGCCAGGGTGATACAAAATAGTGATATCATAGTCCTTTAGCAACTCCAACCACCTCCTCTGGCACAAATTCAGATCCTTTTGTTTGAACAAGTGCTGCAAACTTCGATCAGTATAAATCTCACAGGGAACCCCGTATAAATAATGGCGTCAAATCTTTAGGGCGTGAACAATGGTAGTTAACTCAAGATCGTGAACAGGGTAGTTTTTCTCATGTATCTTCAACTGTCTAGACACGTAGGCAATCACCCTACCATCCTACATCAACACCGCTCCGAGTCCAACCCTCGAGGCATCACAATAGACCATATAAGACCCCGAACCTGTAGGTAGTATCAAAATTAGGGTTGTGGTCAAAGCTGTCTTGAGCTTCTGAAAGCTCGCCTCATACTCCTCTGTCCACTGGCAGAGCACCCTTCTGGGTCAACCTGGTCATGGGGGCTATAATCGATGAAAACCCCTCCACAAAATGACAGTAGTAACCCGCCAAACCAAGGAAACTGCGGATCTCTATAGTTGAGGATGGTCTGGGCCAACTCTGTACGGCTTCTATCTTCTTCGGATCCACCTGAATAGCCTCACTCGATACCACGTGGCCTAAGAATGCCACTGAATCCAACCAAAACTCACATTTCGAGAACTTAGCATATAACTTCTTCTCTCTCAGAGTCTGAAGCACAGTCCTCAGGTGTTGCTCATGATCTTCCCGACTTCGGGAATACACCAGAATATCATCAATAAAGACAATAACGAACGAGTCAAGATACGTTCGGAACATACTGTGCATCAAATGCATAAAGGCGGCTGGGACATTGTTCAGCCCAAATGACATAACAAGGAACTCAAAATGACCATATTGAGTCCTGAAAGCAGTCTTCGGGACATCTGGCTCCCGAATCTTCAACTGATGGTAACCTGAGCGCAAATCAATCTTAGAAAATGCCCGTGCGCCCTGAAGCTGGTCAAACAGATCATCAATACAAGGCAAAGGATAACGGTTCTTCAATGTAACCTTTTTCAACTGGCAATAATCAATACACATATGCATAGAACCATCCTTTTTCTTCACAAACAAGACAGGAGCACCCCAAGGTGAAACACTTGGTCGTATAAAACCTTATCAAGCAATTCTTGTAACTTATCCTTTAACTCCTTCAACTTAGGAGGAGCCATATGATACGGAGGAATAGAAATGGGATGAGTGCCCGGCAATAGATCAATGCCAAAATCAATATCTCTATCAGGCGGCATGCCTGGAAGGTCAGCTGGAAACACATCGGGAAAATCCTGTACTACTGGAACTAAATCAACTGAATGGGTATCAATACTAACATCTCTCACATAAGCTAAATACGCGTCACACCCCTTCTCAACCATATGTTGAGCTTTAAGAAAAAAATAACTCTACTAGGAGTGTGATCTAAAGTACCCCTCCACTCAACACGCGGTACACCTGGCATAGCCAGCGTCACGGTTTTGGCGTGACAATCAAGAATAGCATAATGGGGCGACAACCAGTCCATGCCCAAGATAATATAGAAGTCAACCATACTGAGTAATAATAAATCGGCTATGGTCTCAAAATCAGCAACCAAACACGACTGATAAATGCGGTCCACAACGAGAGAATCTCCCACGGGAGTATAAACATAAACAGAGGAACTCAAAGAATCCCAAGATACACCCAAATGTGGAGCAAAATAAGAAGAGACATAAGAATAAGTAGAGCCTGGATCGAATAGAACCAATGCATCTTTGTGGCAAACCAGTGTAATACTTGTGACGACAAAATCGGAGGCAACAGCCTCGGTACGGGCAGGAAGGGCATAGTATCTGGCCTGGCCTTCCCCTCTAGGGCAACCTCTACCTCCCTGACCTCCACCTCTAGCTGGATGAGCAGGTGGGGTAGCAACTGGAGCTATAACCATAGTCTAAGAACTCTGCGGGGCACGTTGTAGCTGAGAAGTCTGTGGAGATGCACCCCTCCCAAGTCTGGGGCAATCCCTCACCATATGACGTGCGTCACCACACTCAAAACAAGCTCTGGGAGGATGTGGTGGCTGTGACTAGCTAGGGCCAGGTCTGCTGGACTGACCTCTGAAAACACCCCGCACCGGAGGCGTGCTAGAAACTGGAGGTGCATAATAAGGCTCCTGAGGCCTAAGAGGAGCTGGAATACCACTGGCTGCTAGAAGAGTTGAATGAATAGGGCGACTCATATAACCCCTACCATGATGACCTACAGCTGGGGTACAGGCACCAGAATAATGACCCAACTCTCGAGACCTCTTGGCCTCCCTCTACTCTTTCTCGCTAGCATGCATACCCTCAATCTTCCTAGCAATGCTCACCACCTGCTGGTAAGAAATATCCATCTCCAACTCACGATCCATGCTAGATCTGATGCTGGGAATAAGGCCCGCAATAAACCGGCGAACCCTCTCGCGGACAGTAGAAACCAAGGCTGGTGCATGTCTAGCCAAGCTGGTGTAATGGACAGCATGCTCTGAAACAATCATAGCACCCTGGCTCAAATGCTCAAACTCTGCGTGCCATGTGTCCCAAAGGCTCTAGGGAACATACTCCCTCAGGAACATATTTGAAAATTGAGCCCAAGTCAGTGAAGCAGCCTCATCTGCATTGTCTAGCTCATAGGTGTGCCACCACTCATAGGCGGCTCCTCGAAGCTGGAAGGTAGTGAAAGAAACCCCACTCGATCCTGAAATACCCATGGTACGGAGAATGCAGTAAAAATCATCAAGAAATCCCAGAGCATCCTCCGATGCTAGACCACTAAATACATTGGGCATGTACTTATTGAATCTCTCAAGCCTCAACTGCTCATCCTCGGAAGTCGCTGCCCTATCCTCGGGCTGAACTGGCACTGCAGGCGGTACAGGAATAATCTCAGGGACCTGCTCAACATGCACTCGCTGCTCAGGAGTGCGGGCGGCGGGAGTTTGTGCTCCTCCCCTAGCCTGAGATGTAGCTGCAGCAAACGGAAGCAACCCTGCCTAAGCCAGAGTGGTGTACATGCTCATGAATTATGCCAAAGTCTCCTGAAGAGCTAGAGTAGTAGTAGCAGTAGGCGTGTCAGGTGCCTGAACTCCGGCTAGATCTGCTAGTGGTACCTCAGTGGCACCTCACGCAGCTGCTCTGGCTGCACTATGTGTGCTTCCTCGGCCTCTACTTCGGCCTCTGACGGCTGCAGTAGGGGGCGCGGGTGCCTGATCATCTCGAGTAACACGTGTCCTCACCATCTATGAGAGAATAAAAGACATAAGTTTAGAATTGTGATGTCAAAATATCGCACGAAAAGGAAATCAAATAAAATGAAATTTTCCTAACAGTTACATAGCCTCTCATAGATAAGTACAGACGTCTCCGTACCGATCAGTGAGACTCTAATAAACCGACTTGTGATCCATGACTCTTATGAACCTATAGCTCTGATACCAACTTGTCATGACCCCGGTTCGCCCTCCGTGAACCATCGTGACGGCACCTAGTCTTTATAACTAGGTAAGCGTAAATTGTGAAAGAAAACCAAAAATTGCAAAATTAAACAATTTAAAAGCGGAAATAAGGTAATAGCAGTGTTTAAATGTGTCGCTCAACATACACCATATATATAAGTCTCAAAATCAATATCCAAATTCATGACCCGGAAACCCACGAATCACAAGAAAAAAGAAATACTACATAGCTCTAACTCAGGAATTTGTCTAATAAGAACAGAAAGTACAAAAGGGCTAAATACTAGAAAGCAGGAATAGAAATGGACTCCTCGATCTGCGGACGCGGCAGATGTACCTCGAAGTCTCTAAGTAGTCGCCTCTTTTAAGGATGGTAGGCCTGAGAAGAAGTACCTGGATCTGCACATGAAAAACATGCGCAGAAGGGGCATGAGTACACCATAGCGGTACTCAGTAAGTGCCAAGCCTAACCTCGGTCGGGTAGTGACGAGGAAGGTCAGGGCCCTACTGAGGTTAAATACAATATAAGGGTTAACAGTGTGGAATAAAATAGTATAAATAAGTGCAATAGTAAGAAATAACATAGAATTGAAAGAACCCACAACAACTAGAACATAGATTAACAAACCACGGAAAGAAATACAGTTCAACATAGAGATAACAACTGGGGCACCTTCCAGGATATCGTCCCATGGTCCTAATTACAACTATCCAGTGGATCTCCCGGGATACCGTCCCCTAGTCCATCATATATATGTCCGAAGGATATTCCGGGATCCCGTCCCGTAGTCCAACTATCAATGCACGGGGGATATACCGGAAATCTCAATCTATAGTCCCCAAATATAAATACCCAATACTGGGGGAATCTACCGGATGCATTCCCGTAGTTCCATATAACTTGTAGGGGAATCTATCGGGAATCTAACCCGCAGTTCCAAAGTAAATGTGCAGGAGGATCTATCGGGAATCTAACCCATAGTCCCAAAATAAACAGACAAGGGGGAGCTACTGGAATCTCACATCCGTAGTCCCAATGTAAATACACAGCGGCAGCAAGAAAATATTCAGTGAAGGGAATTTCATATTAAGGCAACAAATAATTCTAGTCTAGCATGTTGCACAGAGTTCAGGTAAACAGATTGAACAATTAAAGCAATTAAATCACTTAGACATGCTTTTCGAAGTTAGCAACACGCTTAACAGTGCAAGTAATAAAAGCAGGAAAAGAAACATGCTAATGAATACTTTAAGAAAACTGGGTTTCCAACAATTTGCACAAGTACGCGCTCGTCACCTCACGTACAAGCCAATTCAGTTACCAAATATACCAATCCTAAGGGGAAGGTCCCCCACACAAGGTTAGACAAGCCACTTACCTCGAACAAGCTCAAATCAACCCGAAACCACGCTTTTGCCATGAGTATCCGACTCCAAATAGCCCAAATCTCTTCAATTCAATTGCATATTATAAATAACACCTCAAGTAACTGATTCCACAATTAAATTCTAAGTTAATACGCGAAATTAGGTAAAATGACCAAAACGCCCCTCAGGCCCACGCCTCGGAATCGGGTAAAATTTATATTTTTGAAATCTCATACTCTCACGAGTCTATGCATAATAAGAACACTAAAATCAGAGTTCAATTGACCCCTCAAATCCTCATTAAAAGTCTCTTAATCCCAAGCCCTAATTCTTCAGTTGTTGGTCTAGATTCCATGATTTACTAGGTAGATTTCACATTAGAAACGAATTTTAAAACCAAGAATCTTACCTCCAAGCGATTCCCTTCGAATCCTTCTTCTATCCTCTCCAAAGAGCTCCAAAAACGATTAGAAATGGTGGAAATAAACCCCTAAGTCGCGGAACCTCTTTTAAAATAATACCCAGTAGTTTCCGCATCTGCGGTCCCGCTTTTGCGGAACAAATGTCGCATTTGCGACTTTCACTTAAGGACCCAATTCTCGCATCTGCGGAACATTAATCGCAGGAGCAGTTCCACTTCTGCAAACTTTTAACCGCATCTGCGGTTCCTGAGAAAATAGCCAAATTCCGCTTCTGCGGAAATATACTGCAACTGCGTTTCTGAAGAGATGGCCAAAATTCCGCTTCTGCGGCACCGCACCTGCGGAACCCAAACCGCAGGTGCGGTTATGACAGCACCAGCAGCTGAAGCTGCAACTTAAACTCCTGAATTTCCTCCGTCAACCATCCGAATTCACCTCGAGGCCCCCGGGACCTCAACCAAAGGCACCAACAAGTCACAAACCACTACCCATACTTGTACCAATCCTTAAAACACCTAAAACAACATCGAAACCTCAAATTAACTATGGATTTAAGCGTAAGAACTCCAAAATCCTCAAAAATATGCTTTCGATCAAAAGCCCAACCAAACCACCTCCGAATGACCTGAAATTTTGCACACACATCCCAAATGACATAACGGAACGCCTGCAACTCTCGGAATTCCATTCCGATCCTCGGATCAAAATCTCACTATCGAACCGGAAACTTCCAAAATTCAACTTTCGGTATTTCAAGTCTAAATTAGCTACGGACCTCCAAAAGACAATCCGAACATGCTCCTAACCCCAAAATGCCCAACGGAGCTAACGGAACCATCGAATTTCCATTCCGAGGTCGTCTTCACAATGTTCCGACTACGGTCAACTTTCTAACACTTAAGCTCTCATTTAGGGACTAAGTGTCCCAAAACTCCCCGAAACTCGAAACCGAACATCCCGACAAATCACTTTAGCAGAAATAAACTTGGGGAAAGCAGTTAATAGGGGATCGGGACGTTAATTCTTAAGACGACCAGTCAGGTCGTCACACACGGGCATGCTTAACACCAATATATAGATACTCGTCACCACACCTATACGTCGTACACAACACTAGCACATATCAATTAAGGCACAACGCCTATTCTCTCAAGCTAAGGTTAGATCAAACACTTAACTCGATTCCACGGCCACAAATCAAGCCTCAACTATCGCTTTCCCTCTAGAATTCACCTCCAATTCACTTGTATCTAGCCATAATTAGTTTAATAACATCAATAAATGCTAAAGAACTTGCAGCCAATGCTTAATTATAGTTTTCCCAATATTTTTTCCAAAAACCCAAAAATCGACCCCGAACCCGCTTGGTCAAAATCCAAAGTTCGGACCAAACCCCGATTACCCATTCACCCCTGAACCCGGATATGCAATTGGTTTTGGAATCCGACCTCAATTGAGGTCTAAATCCTGAAATTTCAAAATTGCCAAATTTCACACAAAAATACCCAAATTCCCATGAAAATCCCTATATTTTGTGATAAAATCTTGTAAAATGATGAAGTAAATTGAAAGAAATGAGTTAAAAGTTATTTACCTATGATTTGGGGAAGAACCTTTCTCTGAAAAATCGCCTAAGAGAGCTTAGGGTTTGAAAGAGTTTGAAAAATGAAGAAAATCCCGTCTAAGTTAGAATTTACCCAAGCGCAATTATCACAATTGCGATGCTAGGTTCGCAAATGCGAATTCGCAAATGCGGCCAAGGCTTCGCAATTGCGAAGGTTGGCTTGGCCTGCTTACTTTGCAAATGCGAACCATCGTTCGCAATTGTGATTACTGTTGGAGTTGCTTTTGTGACATAGAGCTTCGCAAATGCGAAGGTCCCCTCCCTGGCCAGTCATCGCAAAAGCGATGGTTATTTGCAAATGCGAGCTCGCATTTGCAAGCTAGGCTTCGCAATTGCTAAGCCTGCAGACCTGCAACTCACCTGCAATTTTTCCTAAGTTCAAAACACTTCGTGGCCTATTCAAAACTCACCCCAACCCTCGGGCTCCAAATCAAACATGCACGCAAGTCCAAAAACATCATACGGACTTGCCCGTGCAATCAAATTATCAAAATAACATCAACAACTACAAATTTAGCCTCAAAATCAATGAAATTCTCAAAAACACCTAAAGTTACTATTTTCACAACCGAGGGTCCAATTTATATCAAATCACGTCCATTTTCTACCAAAATTCACAGATTAGACTTAAGAATTATTTTAGAATTGTACCGGGCTTCGAAACCAACATACAGGCTTGATACCATCACATTCAAGCATTATTCAATTTCCAAACTTCCTATACTTTTCAGTTAAACAACTTTCTTCAAAAATTCATTTCTCGGGCTAGGGACCTCGGAATTCAACTACGGGCATACGCCCAAGTCCCATATTTTCCTACGGACCTTCCGGGACCGTCAAATCACGGGTCCGGATCCATTCACCCAAAATACTAACCAAAGTCAATTTAATTCAATTTTAAAGGTAAAATTTAGCATTTTCTCAATTTTTCACATATAGGCTTTCCGAAAGCGTTCCCGGACTACGCACGCAAATCGAGGAGAAGGAAAATGAGGTTTTGAAGACCTCGGAACCCTGGATTGGGTTCTAAAATACAAGATGACCTTTTGGGTCATCACAAATCCTTCACTCTGTGAAAGTAATATTTGTCATCGATTTGACTTGCGATTTTGTAAAGCTCATATAGATGATTATGGTTCATTCATGATGTGAATATGATAATATGTGATTTATGAATACATATTCATTCTTGGAAGAATTTGAACGTGCTAATGGTAGTGAATATACCACACTCACATCTAGAAGGAGGTTTGAGATGAAATAAGAAAATAATATCATTATTATAGCATGAATGGTCATTGGTCACGTACCTATTATACGCTAAAATATTTTGGCAATGAGATTATTAAAGAATAACAATAATGTAAGAAATAGATCTTGCATATAATTTTAACAATGACCATAATGGTATAACTTTCTCTTTAAAAGAGATATTCACCATATGATGTTGATAAATATGTGGTAGTACCAAATTAGTTGAGAGCTCTAAAAGGGTCAGTTATTACTATTTTGGAGGAATAAAATTCATTATCAATAATGTATTGTGTCGTAGTAAGTCTCAAAGAAACTTATTGAATTTCTAAATGTATTCACAAAAGCGATTGGTTATATTGACACTATAAAGAAAGGAAAGATTTAATATCTTCTATTACTACAACTTGTTCCGGAGTAATATGTATGTGAAAGCTACCCACTTTATTCTTCAATTTGTACTACACAAATAAAAGAATGCCGCTATAAAGTGAAAGTTTATTGATATAAAAACTCATATCATAATAAACTTGGAGTTTATTGATAATTGCACATGTCATGGTGTAAACTTGAAGTTTATCAACATTGATAATTTATCCAGTTGGCATAATTGATTTAGCATGTTAATTTAAGTATGATGTGCCAAAATAAAAGAGAATTCACATAAGTAAATATTAAAGAACTAGAAAGTTCTTTACGAATTGTCATGACCCTAAATCCGGACTCTATCGTGATGGTGCCTATCGTGAAACAAGGCCAGCCGACACAACTCCCAATTTATTTTAAACAATTATAATAACACAATTTAAGTCATTGACATGCTAATAATCCCAAAATAAAGGTGAAATAGTACAAATTTGCGGAAACCAACACAGCCCGACATCGGGGTGTCACCAGTCATGAGCATCCAAAACATCCGTCCAGGAGTAGGAAGAGTCTACATAGTCTACTACAATTCCAGTACAAATGAAAATAAAGACAGGAAGGAGAAGCACTGGGCTGCGAACGCCGAGCAGCTACCTAGTGAACTCCGCATGATCTGCTGGAAGCAATCAACCCTCGCTAACAGGGCCGGAAGCTCCTGAATCTGCACACAGGGTGCAGGGAGTAATGTGAGTACGCCAACTCAGTGAGTAATAAAAGTAAAAGCAGTTGAGCGATAAGAAAACACGTAAAAACACAGCATGATGCTACAAAGAGGCAGGGTAAAACCAATACATTGCAATAAAACATTGAAAACCTGTGAAAACACCTTAATTCAATATAAGCTTCTTTAAAACATCTTTTAACAGTTAAATGAATGAATGAAAAACAGTGAGAGAATATAGACACATAGAACCAGCCACTCGGGGAAAATACCAACAGAATCAGCCCCTCGGGCAATAACATGAACAGCATCAACCTCTTGGGCTATATCACATCACAAACTAGGTACCCGAGCTCACTGGAGGTGTATAGACTCCGGGAGGGACCCCTTACGACCCAAACGCAATATCAAGCCATCTCATGGCATAATTAATAGGCTCCCGGCCTCATATCAAGCTACCTTGTGGCGTACAACTCAGGCCCTCGGCCTCACAATCATGGATCAGCTCAATACCGCTGTGGTGCGCGGCCCGATTCCATAATAACCTCACAACACAGGCCCTCGGTCCTACTCAGTCAGAAATCTCTAAAAGCCACTCGGGAATAGTAAAATATGATGCTTAGCTCAAAATATCATTTAAGATGTTAAAACAATATAAACATGGCTGGGTTATAAAAATAGTGGAATATAGCATGATTGAGTACAAGTATAAAGTCAAAACAGTGAGGAATAGTAGTAAAATCCCCTAAGGGTCCAAAACAGTTGGCACGAGGCCCAAATATGGCATTTAGCCCAAAACATGATGATAGCAAACAGTTTTCCATCAAATACGCAGTAAAACAGTCATTCGAGACGGACTAAGTCACAATCCCCAATAGTACAAGACTCCACGCTCGTCATCTAACGTGTGTATCACCTCAATATAGCACAACGATGTAAAATTCGGGGTTTCATACCCTCAGAACAACATTTACAATCATTACTCACCTCTATCCGGTCCAAACTCTAGCCCGCGATATCTTTGCCTCTCGAATCGGCCATCAGATGCTCCAAATCTAATCAAAATCAGTATATAATCATCAAAATATGCTTAGGGAACAAATCCCACTCAAAAGTAATCAAAATACCATGCAAATCCCGAAATTATCCAAACCTGACCCCCGGGCCCACGTCTCGAAATTCGATAAAATTTACATCAATAGACTCCTTATCTGCCCACGAGTTCATACATATCAAAAGTACTAAAATCCAACCACAAATGGCCCCTCAAACCCTTACTCAAAGGTCTCCAATATCAAGCCCTAATTCCCAACTTTTAACCCTTAATTTCCATTAATTCCAAGCCAGATCATTGAAATAATTACCATAGAAACGAGTTTAGGGCCCAAAAACCTTTGAAATCCCTCTCCAAATAGCTCCCTCAAGCTCAAACCCGCATGAAAAATGGTGAAGAATGACTAAAAATCGCAAAGGAAATCTTTTATACTTTCTGGCTCAGGCTTTCCACACCTGCGGCCCAAATCATGCTTCTGCGCTACCGCTTCTACGGTCCCAAGCACCGCATCTGCGGTTTTCACTTTAGAGCTCATTTCCGCATCTGCGATGCAAAGCCCGCACTTGCACCATCGTAGGTGCGCTTCCTTAGCCGCTTCTGCGGTTCCAGCTAACCCCCCCCCCTCTTGGCCGCTTCTACGACTTGCTTCCGCATATGCAGGGGTGGCACATGCGGCCTACCAACCGCAGATGCGATTATGACAGCAGACTCAGCTTCAGCTGCCATTTCCCAATTCCTAACTTTCCGCCAACCATCCAAAATCACCCTGAGGCCCCGAGACCTCAACCAAAAGCACAACTAAGTCATATACTACCATCCAAACTTATACCAATCTTCAAAGCACCTCAAACAACACTAAATCAACCAAAACACATCGGATTCAAGCCTAAGGTTTCAAAAATCTTCCGAATTACACTTTTGATCAAAAATCTAACAAACCACATCCGAATGACCTGAAATTTTGCACACACATCCCAAATACACAACGGACCTACTGCAATTCCCGGAATTCCATTTCGACCCCTATATCAAAATCTCACATATCAACCGAAAAATGCCAAAATTTCAATTTCGCCAATTCAAGCCTAAATCTACCACGAACCTCCAAATTACATTCCGATCACGCTCCTAAGTCCCAAATCACCTAGCGGAGCTAACCAAATCATAAAAAATCTAAATCCAAGATCAAATACTAAAAAGTCAAGTCTAAGTCAAACCTTTCAAATTTAAAGATTCAAGCTGAGATCATCCTTCCATATCTATTCCAATTAACCTGAAAACCAAAACTGATGATTTACATAAGTCACAATACATAATACAGGGCTAGTCATGCCCGAGAACTGGCGAGCGAAGAGCAAAAGCTCAAAACGACCGGTCAGGTCGTTACACGAATTCTCTTCCATTGCTTGTTCTTATTAATTAATAGACCAACTAAAATTGAGATTGAATACCATGAATACTAAAAATATCAAATTTGAATATGGGCCCATTCACATATCATGTATACAGTATAAGATGCATCTATGAGATGGTTACATGTGCAATTATTATTAACTCGCAACCTGGTACTTGCGAGGTAACTTGCTCAATAATTTTAATTTAGAGCATAGTTTTCAGATTTTCTGTTCAAGACAATTCATCTTGATAAGTTGGTTTACATCACAGTTGATTTAGCAAAATAGTTTATTGAGTACCGCCACTTAATAGCTAAATTGTTGTTTATGAGAACAAAGTTATCTATATCAGTTTGATACAGGTTATATACGAAAATATATTATATTTTTCCCTCACAAGTGGTTCAGGTTCAGGAATCAAATAATTTTATTTTATTATTATTGATGTGCGGTGTATATTTTGATTAACACCATAACGTATAAAGGTGGGTTTTTAAAGTTGAGGAAGCAAGTTAGTTTTTCTAACATGAGGCGGAGAAAGTATCAACAGTTGAGAAAAAGTTATGTGGAATGAATTATCATTTGTACATCTAGATCCTCGAATAAGATAATATGAACTTGAAGTTCATAAAAAGATAATTGTCACGACCCAAACCGATGGGGCGCTACGGGTGCCCGAGTTCTTCCTATCAAACACCCCTAAGCATGCGTCTAAGATATAAACTTGAATAACCTCTGCTGAATTACAAGAATAATATATATGATGGAAACCTTCCCAAAAAGGCATACGTACATATATGTGCAACATACGTAGGGCGAGCCGACAAGGCTACTATAGACAACTATTTACCTCAAAACTGGAAGTCAGCAAGGCCACATACTATCTAACTAGACATACTGTCTACAGACCTCTAATAGAAATATAACTGTACAAAAACGGGACTGAGCCACGTCATACCCATATATATACAAATATATCGTACCAAAATTAAAAGCAGCTTCGGATCAAGTGGAGCACGCCAACTCTCACTGATCAAGAATCCTAAGAAGGGGGACCGTCAGCTTGCCTACCTGCACCTCCGGGCATGAAATGCAGGCCTCGTAAAATAGGGCGTCAGTACGAAAAATGTACTGAGTATGTAAGGCATGAAAATCTGTACGTAAAAGGCAGAGATGAAACATGGAATAAAGAAATTCATCTTAAATCTGAATAACTTTGTAAATTCTGAAACATTTATAATGTTATGCACGTGCGTATAAATGTCGTGCCATGCCTAGGTATGGGTGTACATAGTATCATCAAGCCTTTGAGGGCGTCCTATCATATCATCTCGGCCATTGTGGGCAACATCATCAACATATACCAACTGATCAGGTGGTGATGCGTATATAACGTCGTAACCTTTTTCCTGTATCCCCTCACACACACACACATATATATACATATACGCGTATATAACGTCATCTGGTCATGGGTCAATGTACATGTATAAATGCATGAAATGCATAAGAAATACGTTAAAATTTTCTCTGAACGCCATAAAAATCAATATGCCTTTCGGATAAACATTATCAAAGACGTATTTTTTTGGGACCCATAAACAGAAGATAATAATAATTCACATGGGGAATCAAGAATATAGACACCCCTAGTATTTCTATGAATAGAGTAATTTATGGAAACCATGCGTCTGCTCGTTTCTTCTATATAATTTGGATCATGCCAAAAAGAAAGAAGGGATGGCCTTAACATACCTGAAGTAGGTAAAACTCCGTATAATATTCTTGGAGAAGATTGCACTGTACTCCTTTAGAACCGCAAAATATTACATTGCTAAGGTGCTAATAATTTCTCGCTGGAATTGATTTGGTCTCAAGAATTTTGGTTGGAAGCTCGTTAGATTTAAGTTTTAGCGTCTGTTTCTGAAGGATTTTGTATTAGGAAGAAAGGTTGTATAAAATGAAACCAAGCTTTGTATAAAGGAAACCAAACGTCTGTTTCTGAAGGATTTTGTATTAGGAGGAAAGGTTGTATAAAATGAAATCAAATGAAAACCAAGCTTTGTATAAAGGAAACCAAACTTTGTATAAAGGAAACCAACTTGTATAAGTCTTATACGTAAGTGTCATTATTTACCTAACTTTAGGTGGCCACCTAAGACAATATGACTAAGAGTCATATGTCTTAGTAGTGGCTTGCTGCCACGTGGGGGTGGGGTGAGAATTATTAATCTTTATCCATTTATTAGGTAATTAGGTAATGTCTTGTTACCCGATAATTAACTAATTACCCGTATAATTAAGAATTATCTTAAATTACCTAAAATTCTACTTATTTTTAATATACTTTATATATTATATACCGTGGTCATATGGTACCTTGTATGGTACTAGTCCATAAATATTGGGTATTATCGCTCAACCCGTATATTATCACAAATCGGTCACCTTCAACGAAACTCGTTTTCTTTAATTCGTGTACCCTTTATCCTTCATGACACTTACTTATCGCTTGTTATAAATAGCATAAATACGTTAATTTCAAAATAATTTCATCCCCGAGTCTACGTCGATTAACTAAAGACAAAACTTTAACGTACGAAAACGCAAGATGTAACAATAATTCATCTGCAATATATTGTAAAGCATGTCAGACATATTTGCTGATTAACAAAGTAACTATATTCTCACTGCAAATGCTCATATTAAAATAAGTACTAGAAGGACAAAGTCTATGGTATGATTAAAGCATATAGGCAAGTGATCTAGAAGATCACATGACATAACACTTCATAAAATCTCAGGAGAGGTTTAGGTACCTGAAATGAATGAAGGGATTTTTATTTTATGTTATGTCTTTATGAAAAAATATTAGAGTATAAAATATTCGTCAACGACATCTATGATAACGCTAAGTATAGATGAGGATCTTAAGTCTGTCGAATACAGACACAAAAAATATTAGCCAAATGGAAGAGAAACAATTCAAGTAGAATTGGTTTCATGTGAAAGACATGTAATTTTGGACATATGGTTCAAACACTCGAAAGTATAAAGTCAATGGTGTGTGCAATCACTTTCATGTATTTTATATGTCTGGCATGACATGAAAACTTGATATAAATCTAAAGTCTATTTATATGGCTTATTTCACTATACTTATATGAAAATCCCCAAAGGATTTAAATTGCTTAAAGCATATACAATTTTTGATCTTGAAGTATCATATCCTCAGTGCAATTTGTGCACAATGTATCTTGCTATAACTATACGCATGATAATATGATAGCAAGAGTTTTTGCCCTTATGTGATGATATTGAAATGACGATTCCAGCAAGATCATATGAAGATTATTCATCTCTATCGGGAATGGTCTCACGGTGCAACATATTCATTCAAGTTAATATGGTTGATTTGTTCACAAAATCTCTATCGACGTCAACCTTCAAGAAACTAGTGTACAAGATTGGGATGCGAAGGCTCAAGAATGTGAACTGATGCTTATCAGGGGGAGTTAATACGTGTTGTACTCTTTTTTCTTTTGTCCCATTGGGTTTTCCTTGCAAGGTTTTTAACGAGACAACCAAAAGGCGTATTGTTAGATATTTGTACTTTTTTTCCTTCACTAGAATTTTTTCCCACTGGGTTTTATTTTAGTTAAGGTTTTAACGAGACACATTATCTGTTGAATAGACATTCAAGGGGGGGTGTTATAAATAGAATTTTATTTAAGGTGAATGTCTATATTTTAGAGAGATTTTAGAATTTTTTTTACTTGGTGGTCAAGTCACTTTTCTCCTATAAATAGAGGGGTTCTATTATATTGTAATTCATCCCAAAATCAATAAGAATTTTCTCTCTATACTTTTTTCTACAATACTCTTCTTCTTCTTTTTATTATTTTATAATACACACACATACATTGTAGAATAGAATGTGCACTTTGGATATATAAAAGCGCTCGGGATACATTAATGATTCACTATGGATACATTGTAAAATGCATGATACAATTTATACAAATTTTATGCAATTTATATAATATATATAAAATTTTGATACATCTTAGAGCAATATATACACTTTTATACATTGCAGAAATTGACTGTACACTTTGGATATATAAAGCTCGGGATACATTAATGATACATTAGGAATACATTGTAAAATGCACAACACACTTTATATATAAATTTTGTAAAATGTAGTCATGTATATATTATTTTTATACACTATATAACATTTTATATATAATATTTATATATATTATTATACAAAATCCAATATATATAGATATAACAATGTATATATAACTTTTATAAACTGTATATATAAAAAATTTATATGAAATTACACTTGTATCTTATAATCACAATTAAAAGAGGGTATATAATAACAAGACACTCAGGTTTTGAGTACAAGACTAATGAATGTCCTCGACTGTGTACATGTTAGCTCATTTTATCCTACAAATAGATAATTATTGCACTTATGATTGACTAGATAGGCATGGCCCGTGCTGCGCACGGACTCAACATTTTATATTTTCCATCAATGGTCAACTTTATATTTTCCATCAATGGTCAACATTTTATATTGTCCATCAATGGTCTCCATAGTCGTTTGGAGATGAACGATAGCAATAATGAATGATGAAAAGGAACCAAAAAGAGGCACGTGAAAAAACATAAAGCTAAGAGCATAAGCTTATATGCTGATATGATTGATGCTAACAGAACGCATAAAGCAACAGTTACTCAACAAAAGATCATTGCATGTCAAATCAGATTCAAGATGCCAATGTCAACCAAGTACTAATTACAACCCTCAGCTGAGGAGAGAACATTCAAAATTACATACTTGCTGTAGATACAGCAACATGCTATACACATTTGAGGATATACTGATGCAAAAGTACGCCCAATAAATACTACGATTTACACTGGAGAACACCGTTGAACGCCTTTGCAGGTAGTATAGGCATTCCACATATCAAAAAATAAAATAACACCAGAAATCAAATGACTAATCTGCTCATCTTTTTCATAGATCTTAGACGCAGCCAATCCGAGAATTCAACTTTCGACTGTCTGTTATATATGTGTAAATCATCTCACTTCTGCCTCATGGAAGGGTACCTTCAGCAGGAAAGGTACAATGAGATAGAAGTAGCACGGTTTCCTTTTTAAATGTGCAGAACCAACAATACCTTGAAATTAACATATCGCTTTTGTGCAAGTTTTCTTGGTTATGAAGTCTTACACAACAGAGAGATTTATCAACAGGAAGAATAGGAGCAGGATTTTGAGTTTGCTGACCAATTTTATCCACCATAAGTTGTTTTTAGCTTCAAGAATTCTTTATTTGTAGTCATTGTGCATCACCATCTTCGCTACCCCAGATCTGCATAACCAGAATAACATTGTAAATTTAATAATACATATAATTATATACATGCATACGCACTCCACTGGTAAATGAATCTAAATTACTTTGCAGCAGAATAGGAGATTCCTACAGAACTGGGGAACTTCTTACATAGCGAAAACAATTTTGGTCAAAATGCCTCCCCTCAAATTCCATTTCTTAACCATCACAAGTCACAATTATCATACAAATAAATCTTATACCTTTATTAGTTACTATAGACAATGGGAATCAATAAATTTTGGATAATATAGCATCAAAACTTGGCAATTTCATTTTGAAAATCATCTTGTCCCAAAGCCGCAGGCATCTGGAGTTTTCTTTCTTTCTTGCGTAATTAATGTTTTTCTTCTAGCTCACATAACTACAACATCAGGCTCATCTGATCTTCTATTAAACAGATCCAAATAACGCAAGGTAAGTATAATAAACTAAAAATTCAGCTTTCAGTTCAAACAACCATCTATAAGAGCAACTGAGATCTAAAAATATTAGCATAGCATATGGAGGAACTCAAAGGGAAAAGCTTGCCCCAATTTTGGCACAGTCACAGAGCTTTAGCTCAATGGCAAATTATTTGTTCTTATTCAATCCAAAGAAGGCAAAATAATGTAAAAATGGACCTTCCAAATAGATCTCAAAAAGATTAACATGGGACTAATTAAGGCAAGCTCAGCAACTCAAACAGAATCCCGGGAGAAAATAAAAGATTAGTGAGGTAAGGTCTATAGACTGTATGACAGAAAGCTTGAAAGGAAGAGCACTCCTACTTACTTTTGGGGGAAATCCTAGACACCGGATCCTCGGTAGGCCTCTTATTTGATAGGCATTAGGGGATTTGAGGTTTTGGGGTTTCACTCGCAGCAACTAAAACAGACTATAGGACTTGTTGAGACACGTTCAATACCGGTTTGCCGCTTTTCTTTTTGCTATTTGGGAGGCCTTTTTAGCAGTAAAATAGAGGATATCATATCGCATTTGTGAGTACATTTAAATTGCATCTGTAAAATTGAAGCAGCACAATTGTACTTCAGTTTAAGATCTTAGTCTTTACTGACTTATGCAAACAAAACGATTGTAATTGTTCATTCATCACTATCTCAATTTCAAATTAATTAGAGTCAGCTATATGTATTATCTTTATTCATTGTATCCTATTTAAAATAGATGCATAAGCGTTTGCAGTGAATAGTGATAGTGGATTCATTCAAACCCTCTCTCTATCGACTCTAATATAATATTGAAATTCAATTGGAGAATCGGATTAAAGCACATGATCCACTGCTTCTGGTTTACTATTGTTCCTAAATTCTCTAACAACAAAATGAGAAGAAAATAAACATAACTACTTACTAATTTAAGGAAGAAAAAGAATCTATTTTAGCCAAGCAAGTTCAGAAAACAGGTCATGAAAATCTAAACATATTTAAGCTCTATATACTTCATTTACCCTAGGTTTAGTATCCTTTGCCAGCCTATATCCACTTTCAGGATCAACATTTTTTGAGTAATCACCATGTACCTCTATCAACAAGCTGTCGACACTCTCAACAATGGATCAAAAATTTATTACTCTGTAATTAAATAGGATAGCAATACGAACACACTAAGGACATAGTGTTTCCATAATAGCCATATAATACTTATCTCATAAGATCCAATTTCATCATAATAGCCACCTATTTTTATAAAATCCTATTAGATCGTGTGAAGATTTAGATGACTCGTTGAGATACTTCACCTTCTTTGTTCATCTTTGCCTCTACTTCTATGATGATACTTCTTCAATTTAGCTTGTGACACCATCCCTGCTAATTACAACAAAGGGCTAAAGAAAAAACATAAACCAACATGTTGTATTAAATTAAGAAAAGAAGGAATATCGACAATTATGTTAAATTTTGGTAATATTTATCTATATTTCAAATATGAATCACTGACCGTTAAAGATACAATTAATCTAAAATCACAGTATAAAGATAGCATAAGAAAAATTCGCATTTTTTTCCTTAATATCTAAGAAGAGAAGAGTTGTACTGCTTTCAGATGGACCCACTAATATAATAAAAATACAAAAAATAATCTAGCTACATAGCTTCACGAAAATTCAGTTGCAATTGTAGTAGTAAATGAAGAGGGAAAAGATTTAAGTTTGATAGCCCAAAGAAAAAGATCAGAAAGATCAAGTGACATGCATATAAAAAAATCCAGTAATTAATTATTCAAAATAATAAAAGATGCTTACCTATAAGTACTCAAGAGCGAGCGATTAAGGGAATTTGGAAGAAGATAGGACAAACATGTAACAGAAGGAGACGAAAGGAGCAATGGCTGTTTAGGAGAAGAAATTTGGACTAAGAAAGATATATTAAATTAAATTGGACTAAGGTAACAAGTATCTTAATCTTCATTCATATACACTGATGATCTTCTCAAATATTAATGAGAAGAAAAATCTCCATACAAAAGTGAAAATCGAGACAAATCTAAGAAAGCTTCCTATAAATTCTGAAGATGCTGGCATTAAAATGCTAAAATAGAAAATAAAATCACCAAAAAAGTAGATGCAAACCTAAAACTGAAAAATAAAACGCTAATAAGCTGCAAGTTTCCATCAAAACCGTGAAATTTCAAGTTCAAACACATGCAAAACTAACATAGATCTATCTAGAGAAACCCCACGAAGAAACTTGGAGAACACAATTCAAATCAAGGAGAAAGATGTAGAGAGCAAAACCTGGAAGAAGTAAAAGGGGCTTACCATAGCTTTTGATGTCTTTCTAGAATAATTCACCCAATGAAGGAGAAAGAGATTACAGCCTAGAGAGTTTGATTCAAAGAACTGAGACCCATGTGTGCTGATTCTACTTTTGAGTTTTGGGTAGAGTGACCCAGAAAGGAATCCAAAGCAAATACACGTGTTAACTGGCCAGGGCCAAAAAAGGCAAAAAAATCAGCAGCCAATAAAATAGCTACATGTATATAGTATAATTCAGATAACTTTGTGTACAATTTGCTATAGCAGTGTTCGTCCATCCTTGTTCATTTATATATAGTAGTATAGTATATAGTAATATTGACTTATGGAATCATCAGTCTCATCTTTAGCAAGAGTCATGCATTATGTTATTCTTCTTTTGAGTAGTTGGGCAACAACTCAATCTCATCTTTAGCAAATATCTAATACGCTTCAAATTATTTTTTAAATTAATTTAATTTTTAATTTCAAAACACTAATTGTTTATTTATATGATGACAAATAATGGAATTGGGACTCTTGGATTAGATACAAATTATTATAAGTTACTTTCTTGAATTTTCAAGTACACTTGAACTAATTCCAAGCCTTTGCCAAATGCCCACTTTATCTTTTTGGAGTAATTAAAAAAAAAAAGAATACCGTCAAAAATAAAAGGATTGACACCCTTTCCAATTGCACCAGATTTCCATGTTTCCATTTGGAAATATAAATTAACAAAAAAAAAAGGAAAAACATAATTATTTCAAGCATACGATAAAAGGTTTTACAATTGACAACATACGAAAAGCCTCTTAGTATATATTATCTCTAACATCCTTCTTTTAATACTACACTATCCTATTTATATTAAATTTGCATCATTAGTTTCTGAAAGTAAGGATGTACCATACTAAAGATGCTTTGTCAATATAGAAACGTAAATCAAATGGGCGGTTGGTGGACCAAGAGGAGGAAAATCTGTGCGTTAAAGAACAATGGCTATAGCTTGTCAATAAATTAGGCTTAAAAGCCATTTCGGGTCAATGGAAAATACATGGGCTAATAAAACTTTTAGAGGGCCACAAACTGTCGTTTTCTCAATAAAATTGACATCTAAAAATATTATTTACTTGCATTTGTAAGAAGGGTGAACATCATTTTTCCACTCTAACTTTGTAAAAAGACAATGTCTCTCAAATATTAAACTTTATACCCATGGTCTGCTTGAAGTATCTGGCTATAGTTGCAATACATTATAAATCCTCACCATTTTTTAAACAACAATCCTTAAAGTAGCTAGTTTTTTAAATGTCCCCTAATTTTGGCAAATAGCTGAAAAATGGTAAAAATAGCGCCGGCCAGTTTTCGGACTGATAATTGAAAAATAGTCAGCGTTTACAAAGTCATTGAAAAGTCGTCACTATTTTACTGCAACACGGAAAGTTCCAGCATAGTATACTGGAGATTGGTGCACCTGTGTACGAACTTCCAGCATATTATGCTGGAACTCCAATACGGGGAAAGTTCCAGCATAATATATTGGAGATTGGAGCACCTGTATATGAACTTCCAACATTTTATGCTGGACCGGTATATTATGCTGGAAGTCCAATATATTATACTGGAACTCCAGTATAATATATTGGAGTTCTAGTATAATATACTGCTACTCTAGTATAATATACTGGAATATTTTTCGGATTTTGAATAATGTTTTCGTTCAGATTTATCTTTATATGAAAAGTAGCTAATTTCGATTACTTTTAAAACTGTGGCTATTTTTCAATGACCACTTGTAAATCTTACTATTTTTGAATTTTTCCCCGAAAAATATAATGACCCAACAAATTGTAAATGGCCCAACAAACGAGAGGGTGTTAATAGGAAAGGAAAGGGGGAGAGGAGGAGCAATATGAAAAGGAATTTTTACATTCCTATTGTGAGCACGTGATTTTTGCCCTATATGAGAATTACTCCCAAAATTTCAAAACAAAACAATTTTCCTTTGTGTGCAATTTTTGTGTTCTTCGTGGCATTTCTGTGTAATTATTTGCATTTTTGTTTATGCATGTTTATTTGTTAGATTAATAAAAAATATAAAAATATGTTGCATTTGCGTTTAATATTTAATTAAGTTTGTTTACAAAATGAAAAAATCATAAAAATAATGTACGCTGCATTTTTAGCACTTAATGTCCAAATTGTGTGATTTTCTCGTTAGTCGCTATTTAATTGTGTGTTAACTGTTATTAAGAGTTAATTAGTATTTCCAGATAATTTTTGGGTTTTATAATTTAATCTTAGCATTCTAGCTTTATTATTATTTAGGAAATTGAATAAATAGAAAAGGATAAAAATAGAAGAGATCGGATTGGGCCTTTTCTTCAATTTTAAGTCATAGGCCCAAAGAGACCCAATCTTCCCAAACGACCCAGTCCATTTCGAACTGGGTCGACCCAGTCCATAACCCAAAAGACCCAAACCCCCTTTTCTTTCATTTTTCATAAAATAAAACAAAACAAAAAAAATAAGAAAAACCCTAAGCTACCCCCCCCCCTCTTCTTCTTCCTCTCCTTCTTCTCCAAACCCTCCTCCCATGGCTGCTTGCTTCCTCTTCTTCTTCGTCCTCCCATGGCAGCCTTTCACCTTCGACACAGCAACGCACACAGCAACGCACACACATAGCAACACATACACACACACAGCCCTCATCGTCAACACCCCTCGAACCCCAGTCCGACATCGCTGCTGGCCACTCTTCAACCTCCATTGCTGCTGCCCGTGCTTCTTCTTCTTCAAGATCGTGGTTGATGTTGCTTCTGCTTCAAGATCCATGGTTGTTTCTTCAAGTTCACGTTGCTCGCTTCTTCTTCTTCTCCTTCGAGGACTGCTGCCCGTCGCACCCAGCCATGGCAGCGTCTCAGCTTCTCCTTATTGGTCGTTGCTTCATTTTCTCCAAGCTTCGCGGACTGCTGCCCGTCACATGTAACAACAGCGTCACTGTTTCTCCTCGCTGCCATGGCTGCGATCACAAACTCCAGCTCGTTGCTTCTTCTCCGTCGAGTTGATGCTGCCATGGTCGCGTCATTGTTGGTCGATGTTTCTTCTTCTCCTTCGCGGACTGCTGCCCGTCGCACCCAGCCATGGCAGTGTCTCAGCTTCTCCCTGTTGGTCGCTGCTTCTTTTTCTCCAAGCTTCGCGGACTGCTGCCCGTCGCACGCAAAAACAGCGTCACTGTTTCTCCTCGCTGCCATGGCTGCGATCACAAACTCCAGCTCGTTGCTTCTTCTCCGTCGAATTGATGATGCCATGGTCGCCTCACTGTTGGTCCCTGCTTCTTCTTCTCCTTCGCGGGCTGCTGCTGCTTCAGTTCACGTCATCGTCAAACACCCCTCCATCGAGCTTCGTCCATTGTTTAAGTTTCCAAGCAGATTCGAGTGATTTTGGTGCAATAATTGTTTCCGGAGAGATTTGTTTCCGTTCGAGTTCGTCGTCGCTTCGAGCCGGTTAGTGGGTTTGAGTTTTATTTTGTCCGTATTTTTGTTTTGATATTCCCGGATCTAAAATCGATAAATGTTTGATTCTTGTTTTGTTCATGTGTTTTATTGGTTTAATTTTTAATTGAAATTTAATTAATTACTTTTCAGTTTGTTTCATATGTTTTTTTTTGTAAAAAGAAATTGTTAGTTTAATTTTAATGTTGTTAGATTCAAAAAGAAAATTGTTAGTTTAATTTTAATGTTGTTAGATTCAAATTGAAATTGTTAGTTTAATTTTAATGTGAAAGAAATTGTTAGTTTAATTTTAGTTTAATTTTTAAAAAGAAATGGTTAATTTAATTTTAATGTTGTTAGATTTAAGTTGAAATTCAAATAATTATTTCTTCTTCGGTTTGTTTTTATTCGTTTTAAAAGAATTTAGTTGTAATATAGAAATATGTTAGTTTAATCGCTTGAATCATCCATCTTTGTTGATTAGTTTAGATTAAATTCGTGTTCATATTTTGTTTAAAGTTCGTTCTTAATCCGGTTATTTAATGTGTATGTTTTAATTCTTGATTTAATTTGAATATTCATCTTGGTTGTAGTGTTGTTGGATTTAGTTTAAAGTTCAAATGATTATTGAATTTAGAAATTCAAATCTACTTATTTGTTATGTTCAATTTGTTAATATTATTGAATCGAAAATATATGTGTTGTTAAAAATATCGTTCAGTCAAAATAATTCCGATTGTTGATTTGTTGTTCATCGTTTAAGTTTGAATTTGTTGATTGAACTGGATTAGAGATTGGTTATAGCTGGTAATTTAATTTTAGGTTCTTAGATAATTCTGAAGTTTGAACAGATTTTGAATTAGGGCGTAACAGTAGTTTTAGGGATAAAATGGGAATTAACCAATTACGGATTATTTAATTATGGTGGGGACAAGACATAATAATAAAAGCAAAGAGGAAAAGGTTGATAATGATGTCTTCTTTTCGAAAAGAGGGAACATGGGGGGCCCACGTTGACTACTTTTACTAAAGTAAAAGTGTAGGTAATAATAAAAAGTTAAAGGGTGCATATAGTAAAGAATATTGGGTTAAAAAAGTAAAAGAGGTAAAGAGAAAAGATAGTCTTGCTTGAGGTATAAGAGGACTCATTTGACACTTAAAAAAGGGAGGAGAATTTTGGGAGAGATAAAAATTTCAGAACTAAAGAGGAGATAAGAACATACTTTTAATTTTGAAGAAGAGGATTTCTACAATATTCGAATACTATTTCCGTGTATTCCTGAGTGTGATCTCTGCCTACTGTTTGCTTCCGGGATTTTCAATTGGCTTCTTGAGTTAACCGTTGGTCCTTTGTTATTGCGTTATTGAGTGGTTGCTGGAATTTCTGTTTGGTTTTCAAGTCTACTGCTGGGTTTTCTGACTGCTGGTTGTTTTTTGTTGTTGCGTTGTTTCTACTGCTGCTGATCCTATTCTTCCTTTCCTTGTATTCAAATACCAGCTACACGACTGTAATACTAGCTATTGCAAGCTGAAAAATGTGAAAGCATGAATACATGAAGAATGGAACTTTGAAGTTTTAATTTCGCTTTTTCTTCGTTTCTTTTACTGATTGTATTTAGGCTATTTCATGTATTACTGTTTAATAATTGGAATAAGAGAAAAATAACATAAGTTGGTCTTTAGTGAATCAGCTTGGCAAAATGGGTTAATTCACTAGCTATGAAAGTTTTAATATGGTCAACAGTAGGTCAATCATGAATGGATAGTTAAATTTAGTTAAAGCCAAACAAGACTAGATAATGTTTAAGTTTAATAATCTTTCTAATAAGCTTTAGTAATTGTGGTTAAATCTAGTTTCAAATGGTTATGAATAATTAATTCCAATAGTTGTTTTTTTATATATAACAATGTGAGCTTCAATCTAGCTATATTTGATTTCTTTTGAATATTAGTTGTCGAATTTCTTATTTTATTTATAATTTCGAATTTTTTCTTTAAAATTCTTTCATTTAATATTGGTCCTAATCTAGCAATTAGTATGTTACATGTTCTTAATTTTTTCTAACTCCTAATTAATTAGGATTTTCTTTCTTTATTTTAGAGACTAAACTTAATAGAAAAAATGTAGTCATTCTAAGATTATCTTTTTTTTAAAAAAAAAATAATAATGAGGCGAGCCTCGCCAAATAAAAATGCAAATTGCGGGGCCCTCATAAATGTATGTATTAATTACTTAGAATTCGGGATCGGCCGCTTAGCGAAATTCACGGCTTTTTCCAAAAATAACCACGCTCTAGTCGTTTTAGGCACGCATTCTAATAATTTTACCTTCTTAAACTCGGGTGTGCATTTCATGCGACCCAAATCCAAATCCCAAAATATTGAATAAAATGTGTTCCGAATTGCGGGTGCATTTCATGTGACGCAATCCAAAGACATGTTTTAAACGATGTTCACATTCTTAAAAAAAACTTATAATAATAAAAGCGGCTAAAAGTTAAAATTTGCACATAAGTTCATAATTGTATAAAATCAGATATTTAAGCCAAATATGACAGTTGAGCGACCGTGCTAGAACCACGGAACTTGGGAATGCCTAACACCTTCTCCCATGTTAACAGAATTCCTTATCCGGATTTCTGGTTCGCGGACTGTTAACAGAGTCATTCTTTTCCTCGATTCGGGATTAAACCGGTAACTTGAGACACCATAAATCTCCCAAGTGGCGACTCTGAATTAAATAAACAAATCCCGTTTCGATTGTCCTTTAATTGGAAAAACTCCCTTGTACCCTTGCGGGTGCGGAAAAAGGAGGTGTGACAGCTCTAGCGACTCTGCTGGGGAATATAACCCAGAACCACTGGTTCAGAGTTCAAGAATTCGAGCTTAGAATAATTGTTGTATTTGGCTTTGTTTATTATCTGATTTTTACATGTTGAGCCTAATGTGCTAAATGCTGCCCTTACCGCTTTGATATTATGCGAACTGTATATAAACTGTGCCGAAACCCATCTCCTCTCTGAGTCTTCTAAATCATGAAGAAGGGTGCACTTCGTGTGACTTCTTTTTTGTATAGTGTCTAATTCCCAATTTAGAACGAGGTTGGATAAGTTGCAAAGCCGGTAAAGCTTCTGTATTCCCGGTACGCTGCCTCCCCTCGGCTCGAGCTGTCCGCTCGGGTAAGCCAGGTCTAGAACAAACACCCAGGTTCTGAACCTAGAATAACTTGACTTCATGCCGGATCCCTAGTAGGAACGTTTATTTGCATCATGTTGCATTTGGCTTAGGGGACTCAACACAGGGGTTGGGTCCGTCTAGGACAAGCAACCTGAAATGAAAAAGACCATCCTGCTGCATCTCGTTTGTTTTGCACATTTATTTGCCTCAGATCTGCATGCTGACCGGCTTCTGAAATAGGGAATTTTTGAAAAAAAAAATTATAGCAATATAGGGTGTTCTGTCTTATTTTTCAAAATAATAATAATAATAATAATAATAATAATAATAATAATAATAATAATAATAATAATATAAAACAATGGCAAGAGGTGTCAAAACCCTGCAAAAATTTTGAATTTTTTAGTTTGATTTATTGGGAAAGAAAGGAATATTGTTTACAAAGTTCAGTTTATGCCCGAACTACGCGGGTCTGATTCTCACCGGATGTGAGATACGTAGGCAAACCTCTTTGGTTTCGTCCCACCATATTCAAAAACAAATCCAAAAATATTTAACATTACTCGCTTATTTAGAAAGTCTTTCTTTTAGACCTCAATTTTTTTTAAAAAAAAATTATATATATATATATATATATATATATATAATACAAAAGTATTTCCTTTTAATCTCTCTCAAAATCCAAATTATTTGTTTAAAAATTCAAAAGAAAATTCAAAAATATTTTTTTTCTTTTGTAGTATTTCTTTCATAAATTCAGAATAATAGTCCAAAAATATTTCCTTTCTTCTTTAAAAGTTTTTTCGAAATTTCAAAAAAAAAAAAGAAGTTAAAATTCAAAAATATTTCTTTAGACGTCTTACTTTTCAAAAAAAAATAAAAATCTTCGTCCTCAAAGGCCGTATTTGAAAGCCGAGTCATTTGGAATATAGATAGTTTTTGAGTCAAATAAATGTTTTTCCTTCTTTAATCACCATAATAAATGTGCAGGATGAGCACAAGTCAAAATGAACCATTCTCAGTCTGTAGCGAGGTCCCTTTGCAACTCCACATGTGGTGGAATGATATGGGAAATGATAGTAAAAAGATAGTGGAAAGAGTTTTGGGAGGTTTTGTTGATCTGTTGAATATCAAGCCAAGGACAAATATCATCGAGGCTCTAATACCGTTCTGGGACCCAACCCGCAATGTATTCCGTTTTGTCGACTTTGAACTTTCACCTACGCTAGAAGAAATCGCAGGATATGCGGGAATAAATGGAAAATTAAGGGGGCAATATTTGCTTTCACCAAGACCGGTATCTCCGCATGGGTTTTTGGATTTGCTAAATATTAGTCGGAAGGTGCAAAATGATGACTTGTCGAAAGGGTGTTGTGATCTCCAATTCTTATATCAACGGTATGGTGTTCCTCGAGGTTTTGAAGAGCCGAATCTCGGATTAACTCATGCTGGAAACAGGAACAAGTGGGAGGCGAGACGTATTTTGGCATTCATAACAGCATTTCTGGGGGTCGTGGTTTGTCCACGCAAAGATAAGAAAATAGAGATAGGTCTTGTAGGGATGGCTGATGTTGCAATTAAGAAAACTAACAGTACTGTGGTCCCTTTGGTTTTGTCCGAAATCTACCGAGCTTTAACTATATGCCGAGAAGGAGGCAATTTCTTCCAAGGATGCAATCTGTTACTCCAGCTGTGGATGCAGGAACACCTTTGTCACCGAGTAGGATACATGAATCACGGGTTGAGTGGTTTTGAGAAACGGATGACAGGCGTTGTATTCCCTGAAGGTGTCGAAGCGTGGCTTGCACGATTAAGGACAACAACAGCTGATCAAATTGAATGGGCATTTGGGTGGTTGCCTGATACTGAGGTAATATACATGGCGGCCGAGGAATGTCATATTCTTTTGATAGGAGTTCGCAGTATCCAACCATATGCTCATCATCGGGTACTGCGCCAACTAGGAAGATTTCAGGTAATTCCCACTGATGAGGATCTAAGCAAGCACGCCATTGAGTTGAGTCCAGGAGTCGTGTTCCCCGAAGGAAAAATTAGAAAGTTGTGGCACGAATGTAGATTCCTTGAGCCCAAGACTATGCTTCGAGAACTGGCTAAGGGTGAGGTAGACCCAAAGTACGATGTTTGGTTCGGGAAAAGGTTCCAGATTTGTCAGAGACCTGCTAAAAGAGCTCATATCCAACAATTTATGGATGATTCGCAGGAACAATGGGGCTGGTTAGTGAGAGAGGAAGGCTACCGGGCTAAAATCAGAAAGCTGAAGCGACAAGTTGAAAGGCTTATGTTTGAAAACAACGTGCAAGTAGCCTCGGAGCAGGGTGAAAAGAACAAATTAGCCAAAGAAAACCAGGCACTGAAAGCCCGAATTCGCCAAGTCAGTAAGAGTAATAGCGACCGACAGAAACGTCGCTCTGATGAAAGGTTGATAGCAGAATTGAGAAATCAATTCAGCAAAAGCCGAGAAGACTTGGAGAGATCCGAGGCTTGTATAGCAAGAATGCGGGTCAGGTGGGCAAAAGTTACAGCAACACGGAGAAAGCACCTATGGCAAGTGAAAAGGGATTACGAAATGAGGTTTACAACATTGAGAGAAATAAATTCCACTCTCAGTGATCGGGTCCTTAAACAAGCCCGGGATGCTAGAACAGATAGGGAACGCTGCTATGAGTCAGTAGCCCGAATGGAAGAACAAATGGAGAGGTTCCAAGATCAGCTCATTGACAATACTCGAATATTGGGACTAAAGAATCAACGAATAGAACAGCTGTGCATAGAAAGGGATAGAATCAGGGGTAGGATCAATGAGATTGGGCGCTACATCACCACGAAGTGCCTAACATGTGAAGAAATGCCCTGTGATATCCTTTTTGCCTCAGTCATGGGTTATGTCCACCGGATCATGGAGGAATTAAAAAGCTTGCAAAGAGACCTGGCACCAAAGCCCGCGGAAAGGCCGAACGATGCCTCGCGGGCACCAAAATTCAAGGCTTTAATGTATCCCTAGTTCAATCTTGCACTTGTTTGTTTTTCAGAGTCTGTTGTCTACCCTTATGTTCTCTTCAAACATTGCTAATAGTATGGAGTCTGTATTTCGTTTGTTTTTTTTTTAAATAATAGCTTGTAATAGCATATTGGGGTAATAAAAAGTAAAATTGGGTCTTTATTTTACTTATGGCACGAACTACGCTTGGTCTGATTCGTGCGGGGTCACGATACATAGGCAATCTCTATAGGATTCGACCGTAATTAAAAAAAGGGAAAAAGAGAGAAGAAGAAAATAGAGGTCCCTGAAATGCTCGAAAGAGGCACAAATAAAATAAGCCGGGATGATGCATGCGGTCAGAGCAAAAGCATGTTAGAAATGGTTAACTGCCTAAGAACATTGCATCCCCCAATGTGCAGTTACAATATCTGTTAAGACTCTAACACTGACAAGTTTGTTGTTTTTCCAATCAATACCAGTTAGTTTGTTAAAGCGTACTGGCACCGTACCATTATCAAACAAGATCAAAAGGTCCCATACCAGAAAGCATGACTGGTTCAGACAACAGTGTTGAGTCGGAAAAGACGGCAAATCAGATGCTGAAGGAAGCCATGGAAAAAATGGAAAAGATGAGGCTGGAAATGAATGAAATGCAGATAGCCTTAGCTAGAGCCCAAAAGGGGCAGGAACTATCTGTTACTCCTACTCTCCAACCAGGACACACGTCAGAATACCCCTCTCCTGGGCCTTCAACGAGTTTCCCAAGCCATCACTACTATCAAGGAAGAGAGGCCTATGATCCCCAAGCTCCACCACCCAGTCAAAACCCTCCTCCACCAAATGTTCCCGTCTTTGTGGCACCTCCCCCATCCCCATTGCACAGATCATCCAGTGAGCCGTTATTTCAGGCTCGCGACACACAATATTACCCCCTGAACTCACATTCAAAGCACCCGAGCCACATACCTATAATCCCCACTTTGAGGTCCCAACGGAGATGGAAAAGCCGGCTAAGAGCCCAGAGCAGGACGAGGTGATGCAGAAATTTAAAAGGCTGGAGTAGTCCTTCAGGAACATACACGGGTTAGGCAACCAGGTCAGCGTGGCCTACAAGGATCTATGCCTTTTCCCTGACGCTCAATTACTAGCAGGGTTCAAGATGCCCAAGTTCGATTTGTACGAAGGGCATGGCGATCCTATGGCACATCTACGGGGCTTTTGTAGCAAAATGAGGGGAGCAGGGGGAAAAGATGAGCTATTGATAGCTTACTTTGGCCAGAGTTTGAGCGGGTCGGCATTGGAGTGGTATACAAGATAAGATCCGAGCAGGTGGTACACCTGGGATGACTTGGCACAGGCTTTCGCAGGACATTTCCAATACAACCTTGAGATAGTCCCAGACCGTCTCACATTGCTAAAGCTTAAGAAGAAACCCGGAGAGAGCTTCAGGGAATTTGGGTTCCGATGGAGAGAACAGGCAGCCAGAGTTGATCCTCCAATGAGAGAGGGAGAAATGGTAGACTACTTTCTACAAACTCTAGAGCCGACTTACTTCGGTCACTTGGTGACGTCAGTTGGCAAATCCTTCAATGAAGTGGTGAAAATGGGAGGTATGATAGAAGAGGGACTTAAGTCTAATAAGATCCTGAGTTACTCGGTAATTAAGGCAACAACTCAGGCCATTCAGAGCGGCACGGGAGGTGCGCTCGGAAAGAAAAGGAGAGAAGAGGTCACGACAATAGAGGCAGGCAATTGGTCCAGATCTAGAGGTCCTTCCCCTCATTACCAACCCATACCCCATCATCTAAACTACTCACACATTCCAAATTACCCTCCACAACCCTACTACTCACCACAAGAACAATATTTTTCCGTCCATCACGCCCAAACTTACACCCAGCCTCCGGCTCGTCCGCAATGGCGTGCACCGGCTCCCCAACATACATATCTACCTCCACAAAACACATATCCACCTTCACAAAACACATATCCACCACCGAGGGCTTACAGGAATCCTTTAGGGCCAAGCTTCCGCAGAAATCAGGCTTTCGGGAACGAAAGGATGCAGAAGCCAAGAACATTCACTCCGTTGGGAGAAACCTATACTACTCTGTTTCACAAGTTGAAGCAGATAGGCCTACTAAGTCCTGTTGAAACCAAATTGCCAAATCCCCTTCCCAGAAATCTGGACCATTCAGTAAGCTGCGAATATTGTTCGGGTGCTCCCAGGCATGATACTGAGAAATGTTGGAAGTTGAAGACTGCCATACAAGATCTTATTGACACAAATAGGATCAAGGTTCAGGCACCAGAGGCACCCAACATCAATGAAAATCCGTTACCGGTGCACCATGAAGCCCACATGATCGTACTAGTGCACGAAGGAGGGAAACCAAAAACACCCTCACAAATGGTAATGATGATTCGTGCCAGTTCTAATGAAGAGTCGACCAGTGGAAAGGCAGTGGTACAGTCGGGAAAGGTATATGACAAGCCATTTGTGGTAGCAGGGAAGGGATCGTCTGTTGCTGCAAAGAAGCCAGAGACAGTCAGAGCAGTGTTGTAGGGAGTAGCAAACAAGCCAATGTTGGTAGTAAAAGGGGTCCACGTGGAACCAGTTGTTATCAAGCCGGTCATACAGTTGCCAATAACAAGTGAGAAGGTTGTGTCATGGAGCTACAGTCAAGTGACAGTGACGCATAAGGGGAATGAGGTTGTGGAAGACGTATGCGAGGCACAGGGGTTAACTCGATCGGGAAGGTGTTTTGCTCCCGCAGCATTGAGAAGGGTCAATCCTGAAACAATAAAGAAACCAGTGACAGAGGAAGAAGCAGAGGAATTTTTGAAGAAGATGAAGGCGCAGGATTACTCAATTATAGAGCAATTGAGAAAGACCCCAGCCCAGATTTCGTTGTTATCTTTGTTAATCCATTCGAACGATCATTGTCAGGCCTTAATGAAGATTCTGAATGAAGCCTATGTCCCGGACAAGCTCTCAGTGAACCATTTGGAGAAAGTAGCGCACAAGATCTTCGAAGTAAACCGAGTGACATTTTCTGACGATGAGTTACCGGTAGAGGGTACTGAACACAACAGAGCACTCTACCTGACGGTAAAATGCAAAGAATCGGTGGTCACTCGAGCATTAATTGATAATGGGTCAAGTGCCAATATCTGTCCTTTGGCCACTCTGAACAAGCTAAAGGTTGCTGATGATAGGATCCACAAGAACAATGTCTGCGTCTGTCACACCTCCTTTTTGCGCGCCCCGCCCCGAAGGGTTAGATGCGCGGGTGGAGTTTTTCCAATTTAAGTGACAATATTCGAAATGAGATTATTTTTTTTTAATTCAGAGTCGCCACTTGGGAAAGGTTTGGCTTTTGGTGTCCCAAGTCACCGGTTTATCTTGAATCTCAAATCGAGGAATTTTAGACTTTTCCAAATGAAGTCTGCGAACCAGAAATTCTAAGTAAGGAATTCTGTTGACCCGAGGGAAGGTGTTAGGCACCCTCGAATCCCGTGGTTCTAGCACGGTCGCTTAAATTGTTATAATGGCTAAATATCTGATTTAAATACAGGTTGTGACTTATGTGCTTTTATTAAGTTTAAACCGCTTTTATTATTATCATTTATTTTATAGAATTACAACGTCGTGAAAATGCATCTCGAACCACGTCACAATCAATGCACCCGTAGTTGTTAACATATTTTGACTCCGTTGGGACTTGGACTTGGGTCACATCAATGTGCACCCGATTTTTAAGAATATAATTTACTAAAGTCGCGCCTAAAGAATCTAAACGCGTTATTATCTTTGTAGAAGGCCATGAAATTTATTAAATGGCCTATCTTGAATTCTAAATAATTACCATGGTTATTTATTGAGGGCCCCGCAATTTTGCATCTTTGTTTGGCGAGGCTCATCTCTATTTTAGAAAAGGATATCCTAAAATGGCTACATTTCTAATGCATTTGTCTCTAAAACTAGAAGAAAAGGTACATGCTAATTCAATTATAGGCTTTGGCCTAATCCGGATTTTTGTCAGCTTCTGATTAACTACTTATAAAGTAAAAACGTCATGCCTTGCGAGGATGTTTCAGTCGAACAAAAAGACTACATGTGAGATTGATGAAATGCAATACCTAATCCGAACATTTTTTTTGAGTTGAACTTAACTGAACTTATTTGGCCTAGATTAAAGGGATTAACTACTAGACATTGTTACTAAGGTGATTTGAATGTGATCTTGTGCATTACCTAACAAGACACAGCAAAAGGACATAAAATAAAACAAAGCAGCATAGTATAAGCTTGGAGTATCTATACCCCGTATTAACAAAACAACTACAAACTAAAACATGAAGGACTAAACTCAGATGAGTGTTAGTTAACATACATTTTCGTACTGTTGAATTGTAAACTAACAACTACACAGGCCCATTAATATACCACAAATATTACGACAAATAACTTTGAACTTCTTCAACTCTTTTTCATTTCATGCTTTCAAACTGTTTAGGTTACACCAATATGGGGACTCGAATGTGTACCTGGAGAACACTGAATATTGAAATGCAAAGAAGAAGTGAAGCAGAAAGGTCAGCAGCAACAGGAATCAGAGTAACAGCAGCAACAACAAACGAAACAATTGGGGCAGAATCTAGATCCCAGCTAGACCAAGTCTCAGAATAGAACAAAGCAAACAACCAAGCAGACTCAGTTGGGAGAAATTAGTGTTGCACAAAAACAGGTCCAGATTTAGTGAAATCAAAACAAAAGGAAAGGAAGCAATTTCTAGTTTTTGTCTGTCTGAGTTATCAGACAAAAATTCTTTTCCAATTTTCTGTTTCCAGAATTTGAACTCTCAAATGTTCAGTCCTGAAATCTATTTGAGCTATCAAAGAATTCTTTCTCAGTGTTCTCTCTCTGTGTGTGTGTTTTTCTTTTTCAGCTTTCAAGGTTCAATCTCTATCTCTCTTTCTTTCTCTCCAATCTGCCTATCTCTCCAATCCTCTGTATATCTCCCTCTCTCCCCTGTGTCCCCAGGTCCTCTTTTTATAAGCCTTCACCTTCCCCTTTTAACAGCCTGTTTAGAGTATCAACACTCCTCCCATGTGCCTTCAACCTTTTCAGATTCCGATTAGTTATTTAAGTATTAACCCCATCATTCCCTTGGCAGGCTTAACTTTAAAAGGCTTAATATTTCTTAAACTAAAGCAAGGTATGGGGCAGTAGAATATATCTGACAGCATATGCTGTCAAACCATTTTAAAATTAAAAGCCCTTTTATGCAGGAAACAGGCTGTGTATAAAGCACATGAAGTGCACCAATGCACATGCTGTGCATGAGTGCACATGCCCTCCAATTCAGAGTTTAAACCAAACATCTCTTTTACATTACTGATCCAAATCAACAGCTATAAGTAAGCAAAACTGGTTCTTAATCGATTCAGGCAAATGCTCAACAGAAGCAAATCGATTTACTATGCTCAGACAGTTGAAACTAATTGACGACACATGTCGACTCGACTATATTAGCATCAACATACACAATCGTAGCCAAAAATCAGACATTTAAACAGTATCGATACATGGTTCGAATTATACTGACTAAGCAGAAATACACTCGAGGAGTCAACTAGTCAGTCCAAACTCGAAAATCAGCTACTTGCACAAACAAATACATAATGCCTTATCAGAATAGGAGGGGGAATTTAGACAAACAAACAGAGGTTCAGGCAAAGTGGTTGAAGCACAGTTGATAGAGGTCAAGGACATAAACAGAAAACGAACAGACCCTTACAACAATCAAACAAACCAAAACAACTAAGAAAAGAAAGAAAACTCACCTTAAACCGCAAAAAGATCAAAACCTTAACTCGGACTTGGTCAGGCCTTTCTTAAGGCTGAACGGACTTTAAACGAAGTGTTTCTCAGATGAGAAACACTTTGATTAAAGTCCATTAGACCTTAATCTCTTCGGTTGAACCAGTGACGGAGGAACACAAAATTTCCAAAACTCAGATCTGGGATTCATGCCTCCCTGATCAGATTCGGACCAAACCAAGTATGGTTTGGTCACGAGGGGGGTCTGGGGAGTGTCTGGTATGAAACTGGGGTTAAACTGAGTAGATCGAGTTTTGACTCGAATCTTCAAATGAAGATTCGAGAAGGTGGGGAGGGATTCGAACTACATGGTTGATAGATTTGGGTTCAGGATGGCAAGGGCGTTCTAGGGTGTTAAGGGGAAGGTCACCGGCGTTCATGCCGCCGGCTTCCATGGTGAAGGATACAGGGGCGGCTCTAGGGTTTGAAGGGGATGGGGTTGAAGACGAAGGCTGGGTATCGGATAGGGGGGGCAGGGTAAGGTTATGAACTTATATAGTTAATGGGTGGACGGATCTCGACCGTTAGATCAATTTAGATCTACGGTCTGGATCTGATGGTTAAGTGGAACGGTGTCGTTTCAAGTGTTGAGGGTTTGGGTTCGGTCCGGGTAAGACGGGTCGGGTTAGTTTATGGGTTATGGGGAACTGATCTTGGCCGTTGATCAATTTGAGATCAACGGCCCAGACCACACTGGATTAAAACGGTGTCGTTTAGACACCCTGGGCATCACTGGTGTTGGACCGGGCAGGCCTGGTTTGGACGTTGTTTGTTTTGGGCCAATTTAATGAATTGGCCCAATCCGGAAGAAGAAAGGGGTCTTTTCTTTATTTATTTTTTATTATTTTTTTTATTTATTTATTTCCTTTTTCTTATTTATTTTAAAAAAAAACTAAGCCAAAAAATCAAATTAAAATTAAATACACACTCAATACAATTATTTGCACACACACTAAAAACGGGTAAAGTCAAACCAAATAAAATCACGGACGAAGATGCTTATTCATGATTTTCTATTTAACGACCGGATTACGGTTCGAATTATGCAAGACACATATATTTTTTTGAATTTTATTTTAATAAAGTAAATAAATAAAAATGGGCCGAAGTCACAAATAAATCAACAAGGTGCCGCACAGAAATCCAAAATTGTACAGCAGGGCCAATTATTATTTTTTATTTCTTTTTGGAGCGATTGTCGTGTGAAACAAAAATCACGTGCTCACAGCTGCCCCTCTTTGTTCGGAAACACGAAGGGTTTTCGTGCAAAGACAAAGTGAGCGTGTATGAGCGATTTTTGCCTATAGACCACTCCGTATGAAGCATTTTTTTTTGAAAGATCTGACCGAATCTTGCTTCAAAGATTTCCTACATATCCTGGGCTAAACAGGAATCAGGTCAATGTAGTTCGGGAAGTTTTGGTAGCTGGGACTACCATGGGATTGCAATGCTTGCTGCTACTGCTGTTGTTGTTGTCACTGCCGCGTCACTGACCGCCTTATTACAACCAAACGAAAATTAGAAACTGAACTAACTACTTATGTGTATGTCAACTGCTAGTTACAAGATTCCTATCTATGATTCTTTTACGACTTGATCTTGGGTCTTAGCTGATTCTGCTTGTAGACTCCGATCTGAATCTTGATGCTTGCGAGTTGCGGCGACTTGTTTAACCTCTGGGATACTGAGTGAGACGCAATTGGCAGGGTTTAGGACCTTAGTCAAATGTTGGAGTCGATCTGCTCTCCATTTACTCTGATATCTCGGGATGTCTTCTTTTGTCTTTTTTTCTTCTTTGATTCTGAGTCGAGACTCATCTCGTGGGTCATTTCGATCCGTGTGGCTCGAGGTTAGACCTGCGGGAAAAAACAAACAAACGAACGAAATTTTCTGCCCCAGTTTCACTAGGAAAATTTCGTTAATTATTTACCAGGAAGTTCATAAAATTAATGAAAGAGGATATGCATGCTTAGTTCAGGGTTGGAGCCCTAATACCGGCTAGCTGGGGAAAGGTTCAGTTTAGGGTTTAAAACTCTAAAGCCGAACAAAGGAAGAATTCAGTTTAGGGTTTAAAACCCTAATGCTGACTAAAGGAAAATTCAGTTTAGGGTTTAAAACCCTAATGCTGATTGCATGGAAAAAGCTCAGTTTAAGGTTTAAAACCCTAATGCTGGCCGAAAGGAAAAAGTTCAGTTTAGGGTTTAAAACCCTAATGCTGACTAAAAGGAAAATTCAGTTTAGGGTTTAAAACCCTAATGCTGATTGCATGGAAAGGTTCTCGGGTTATGCCGAAAAGATTTATTGAGTTATGCTGGGATGATTCATCGGGTTATGCCGGGAAGATTCATCGGGTTATTCCGGGGAGATTCATCGGGTTATACCGGGAAGATTCATCGGGTTATGCCGGGAAGATTCATCGGGTTATGCCGGGAAGATTCATCGGGTTGTACCGGAAAGATTCATCGGGTTATGCCGGGAAGATTCATCGGGTTATGCCGGAAAGATTCATCGGGTTATGCCGGGAAGATTCATCGGGTTATGCCGGGAAGATTCATCGGGTTATGCCGGGAAGATTCATCGGGTTATGCCGGGAAGATTCATCGGGTTATACCGGGAAAATTCATCGGGTTATACCGGGAAGTTTTATCGGGTTATACCGGGAAGTTTTATCGGGTTGTACCGGAAAGATTCATCGGGTTATGCCGGGAAGATTCATCGGGTTATGCCGGAAAGATTCATCGGGTTATGCCGGGAAGATTCATCGGGTTATACCGGGAAGATTCATCGGGTTATGCCGGGAAGATTCATCGGGTTATGCCGGGAAGATTCATCGGGTTATACCGGGAAGATTCATTGGGTTATGCTGGGAAGATTCATCGGGTTATGCCGGGAAGATTCATCGGGTTATGCCGGGGGTTTTGGGTAGGAAAAGTTCCTTGGGTTATGCCAGGGAGATCCATCAAAATGCATGAAAATATTATGGGAAACTTACCTTTGGTCGTTTTCTGCTGCAGGGTTGTTTCAATGCTTGCGCGCTTTATCTCTTTTGGGATAAACCTGCTTCTTGCACAGCTGCTTTGTGTCGCACCTGTCTCAATTTTCTTAAACAAAGAAAGATTATTAGTTTGACAACGGCGGTTGGTTTGGGGGCCTTGATTGTTCCAATTGCTCTGTCTTGGCCCAATTCTTGTTGAGAAACTCTGCTATTGATTGGATTTCACATGCGAAAACCTTTGGACTACTCAGACTTGCGTTTCCAGATTTTGTGATGATTTGTCTTATAAGGCTTTGGCTTTTCTGTCCCTTTCTGCTTGGGGATTTTGGTGGGGATTTTATCAGGGAGACTCTGTGGGGATTTTTTTTTTTTGTAGCAAACTTGCTGGGGATGTGCTGGGGTGGACTTCTTTGGGGAATTGTACAAGGGATAGCCTGTGGGGATTTGTCGGTTTTGGAAGCAAATCAACTATCATGGCCAGTCGGGATGGGACTGACGCGCCACCGAGGTTGTACATTTTATTCGACTCTCGCCAAACGGAGCCCTGTAAAACCGGTCCTGCCACCTTTCTTTGCGATTACTACGGAATTAAGAGTTAGATCGAAAAGAACTCAAAGAAAACTATGTAAAGGAGAACATATGAGTTTAAAGAGAAACGCCCCTTTCGGGGAGAAAAGAGGGACTTATCTGGAGTGTATGCCAGTTTCAAACTGACATGACATGCCTTTTGGACTGGATGCCCGACCTCCGAGAACTTGCATTTCCTCATGAATCAAAACAGATCTATATTTTTTTCAAAAACCCGGGAACCTTGCCAGGACATTCTGAGGTGGAATCATCTTTTTGGCCGACAACGCCCTTTGCGGGTTTTCGCTAGTCGACCTCTCTCATTTCTCTTCTTACTGTCGCCTGCTAGTACTCCTTGCGAGTTTTTACTAAACAAGCTCTCTCATTTCAATTTCTCTTCTCTCGTCGCCTCACGGTGCCCAAAGGTTTTCACCGACAAGACTCTCTCATCTTTATTCTCCTCATTTTGTTGTATCGGACCCAAATAATTCCATCTTCCTATTTTGAAATGCTTTGCTGATTGATCAGAAGGACTTAAAAAAGGTTTGGGGTGAAAAGAATTTGGATTGAACTACAACTTGGAACTTTTGGGTGGGATTATTGCCGAATTATTATAACTTCTGCCCCAGTTTTACTTTCGGGGGAATTCCTGGATTTATTGTTGGTGTGACTGAACCCCAAGGAGAGGTTGCCTACGTATCCTTTCGGAATCAAGTCAAACGTAGTTCAGGCCACTTTTGTTTTTTTGGATTTTTGTTTTTGTTTTTGTTTTTGTTTTTGTTTTTTTTTTTGTTTTTTTTTGTTTTTTTCAACTTATTTTCAGCAATATTTTCAGGTTCCAAAGAGGGTAATCAAAGAAGAGTAACCAGCTCAAATGGGTTTTGCAAAGGGTTGATAGTGTTTGGGTAGTGAGAATGGAAGCTTTCGTCATCTCAAACTATGCAAAGATATCGCCAGAGTGATTTAGACATATCGCTGCACCTGCTTTCCAAGCAAGGCTGACGTCGTTTCTTTCGACGTCGCCCAGATACAAATGCTCCATTTGGTAACGTTCTTCAATGACGTATGGACCATTCTTTCTGGGTATAATTGCCCGTGACAAACCGCAGTTATTAAGGTTATCATTCTGTACGGGTCTAAGCCCTTTTACTGCTCTCAAACTCTGCTTTAGTGACGGACATTTTCCAAACCATGAACCAATTTTCTTTAGTTGTTCCTACTTTTCAAATTCTTTATATCTCAAATTTTGACTCATTATTTGAAGTCTGATCGGAGTTCTCGTGATCCGGGCATGAAGTCCGCAAACATGTCATGTTATTTAAAGCTGCATTTATCAGAATTGAAGAGAACACAAAAGAAAACATAGAAGAAGAAAGTGAGTAATCAAGCATGATTTCATTTCTTGGCATTTTGGGGAAGATAAGGAAAAAGGTCGACATTCAGGAAATTAAAAACATGAAACTGAAGAAAAACATCTGAGTCACCCTCGGGGGTTACTCGTGGTGCAGAAAAAATGGCAAGACAGGTTCAATAGGACTTCCGTTTGATCAAGAATGGCGTAGCCTTCTAGTTTTGAAACTAGGTGCTTGGCCCCACGTACGATACTTCAACGGTGCTAGTGCTCTCTCCTGGCTGGACCATGTGTATTTCGCATAGCTTTTCCCTTGTTGCTTCACATATTTCCTCGCTCTCGTCGAGCGGATACACCTCATCATCTCCCTCTTTGTTGTATTTCGGTTCCCGTGGTATGCGTCCGACAAACACTGGCTCGTTCGGCCGAAGTTGTTTGATCGTCCCCCATACCATGGAGGCCTGCTTGAATACATCATTTATTCCTTTTTCTGGCTCCGGAGTTATCCTGGGTCCTTTATCTGTATCAACAATAGCAATTATGGCTTTAAGTGCCGGATCAACTTCCTCGTCTTCACAAATCATCCCAACTATCGGCCCGTTGTTGTGGGCGGGCAACGGATTATTGGTCACATTTGGGATATCCTCATCTCTCAACACAATCTTCCCTTGGTCTAACAGATTCTCCACAGCTTGTTTTAATGTCCAACAGTCGTTGGTGTCGTGCCCTTCTACCCCTGAATGGTATGCACATCTGACACCCCGCTGATATGATGGTGATCCCGGGTTCTGCCCGTTCGGTGGTATGGGCTGCAACAAATTCATTTGGACAAGCTTAGGGAATAGGGTGGAATAGGGTTCACCGATTGGTGTGTAGTTGGGTCTCCTGGGTGGTTCCCGAGGACGGAAATTATTTTGAGGAGGTCGAGGATTGTAGTGGTTTCGGTGAGGAGGCTGATTCCTAGGATGTGGGGCCTGCCCCCGATTGACTGGTTGTGTCCGCTGGATATAAGGCTGGGCGCTCATGACCATGTAGGGCTGAGGAGCGTAGGTCGCATTTTGGTGGGGGAAATACTGTTGCGAGGTTCTTTCCGAAGAACAAAGCCCGGGATTATGATATTCTCCCACCTCTGCCACTGTCATGGACGTTTCCTCTTTTTTCTTCCCTCTTGCCATTCCTCCAGACCCGCTTTGGACGGCTTGGGAGGTTGCCCTTATGGCTGCCTGACTCAAAATTCTTCCCGTTTTCAAACCGTTCTCCACCATCTCTCCAATCTTAATCGCTTCTGCGAAAGGCTTTCCCATGGCCGACATCATGTTTTGGAAATAGTCGGACTCTTGAGCTTGGAGAAAAGTAGTGACCATCTCTATCTCGTCCATGGAAGGTTTTACCCTTGACGCTTGCTCACGCCATTTGATGGCGTATTCTCTGAAACTTTCCGAGGGTTTCTTCTTTAAGTTTGACAAAGCATTTCTGTCTGGTGCGATGTCAATATTATATTGAAACTGCCCTACGAAGTCTCTGGCAAGATCATCCCATATATGCCAGCGAGATACGTCCTGGTCCATATACCATTCCGAAGCGACTCCCACCAAACTTTCTCCAAAATATGCCATTAGCAGCTCTTCTTTTCCGCCGGCTCCCCGCAATTGATTGCAGTATTTTTTAAGATGTGCAATGGGGTCACCGTGCCCATCGTATTTCTCGAACTTTGGGGTCTTGAAACCCGCTGGCAGGTGCACGTGAGGGAACATGCATAGGTCGGCGTAAGAGACGCTCTTCTGTCCGCTCAATCCTTGCATATTCTTCAAACTTTGTTCAAGGCTTCTCATTCTCTTGGCAATCTCATTTTGTTCTGCAATTCTGGGGTTCTGATCCTGCCCGGGTGCAAGCTCGCACTGAGGCGGTAGAGGATTAGTACTGGTAGCGAACCTAGTTGGTTCCATTGAGAACGGTGGTGCTTGGAATGTAAAAGAAGAGGAGTCAAAGCTTGGCTTGTATATGGCAGGCTGTGCCGTAGCCGGGCAAGGCGATGCAGTAAAGATGTTCATGCTTGCATCGGGGGCTGACATTCGGGGATGAGGGTCAGAAGGCGATCCAGCAGAGAAGGCTGAGGTGGCTGGGTACCCGAATGGGGTAGCAGGATAATCTATGGGAACATTTGAAGTCCCACTTGACCTGGAGAATAATTCAGGGAATCCGGGGACGACACTTGGCGGCTCTTTCCCATTATTCCAATCGTCCAGCATTTCCAGCATGCGGAGCCGTAGGATTCTGTTTTCTTCCGCAGTTGCGGACTCAGATGTGAGGACGGCTGAGATCGAGCTTTCCTCGGAAACAGGGATTGTTTGCAATGGAATTTCTGAAGACATTTCCACACTGCCTTTTGACCTGGTGAAGTAAGTGTGAGTACTACTCCTGGTCCTAACAACAGGTAGTTGAACACTTCTCCTCGACCTCGTGAAGTATGAGTGCGAGGCCAGACTTTCACCAAACCAACCGTCTTTCCAAAAGCCCTGGATATACTCATCGACAAGCGCACGGTTAATTTGCAGCAAATAACAGATAGTTAATCTCACGTTGGGCATGATGCACCTATACAGTTAAGTGGATTACTATATGTTTGCTACGAGAGCATGCGTCATTCCGGCATTTTTCCTCTTATCAGTTCTTCCCCCTTTTATTATTTTTTTTTTTTTGTTTTTCTTTTATTTTGCAGTAAAAGAAATGCGACCGGATTCGATGAGGATTGCCTACGTATCACGATGCCTACGTGAATCAGATCATTACGTAGTTCGAAACTAACAAAAATAAAGAAGTAAGTGCTCATTTAGCATAGGGCTCAAAAGATTTGACTATTCTTTGTTTATTCACTTATTCAATTTTTTTTTTTTTTTTGGAATTTTTTGAAAGAAATACTTTAAAAGAAGAAAGAAAATTTTGTTTATTTTGTATTTTTGTTTTATTTTTTAAAGAAATACTTCTAAAATTTATTTGCTTTTTTTACCTTTTCTACGGAAGAAAGAATGTATATGATGTTGCCCCTTAAATTTTGAAAGAGGGACTTTTAAGAAAATGATGTGAAATTTTGAGTTTTATTTATTTACAAAATCACTTCTAAAGAAAAATCCTAATATTTCGAAATTTCAAATTTTCAAATATATATATTTTTTATTTTTTAAAAAAAACATTTTACAAAAGAGAGACTAAAAGCAAAGAGTATTTTTTTTTGGATTTTTATTGCTGGTTTTTAATTCTTATTACATTATTTCACATGAAAGACTTCAGAAAGAAAGAGACTATTTTTATTTGAGTTTAAGAAAACTTCTATATTATTTTTTTTGTTTCTTTTCTTTTTTATGTTTTCCAAGGAAAAATTTATAAAGAAAGAACTAAAGGGAAATATATATATTTTTTTGATTTTGAAAATTGGGGCCGGAACCGATGAGGTTTGCCTACGTATCTCACATCCGGTGAGAATCAGACCCGCGTAGTTCGGCCATATAGGAAAAAATCGAATAAACCTAGAAATCAGGAATGCGTATTTTTATATTTTTTTTTTTTGAAAAGAAATAAAGATTAAAAAAACTATTTATTTTTTTATATTATTTTTTTTTTGAAAAAATTTGGACTATTAATCTGAATTCATAAAAGGGGTACTACGAAAGAAACAACACATTTTTTTTTATGAATTTTTTTTTTTTTTGACTTTTAAAATAAATAACCCCTTTTTTTTGAAAGTGATAAAAGAAAAATTTTATATATTTTTTTTAATAACTCTCAATAAACAAGACAGTTTTGTTTTTTTTTAGAAAAATTCCGGCGAGGTTTTGACACTACTTGGACATTGGTTTTATTTTCCAAAAATAAGTAATTATCTCCCCTACGCTGCTATTTTCCCTTTTTTTTAGGAACCGGTCGACATGCGGAACCGAAGCAAATAAATGCACAACACAGATAGGAATGCAGCATGATGGTCTTTTCCATTTCAGGTTGCCTGTCCTAGACGGACCCAACCCCTGTGTTGAGTCCCCTAAGTCAAATGCAATATGATGCAAATAAGCGTTCCTACTAGGGATCCGGCATGAAGTTTCGTTATACTAGGTTTAAACCTTGGTATTTGTTCTAGACTGTGTACCCGAGCGGACAACTCGAGTCGAGGAGGGGGCTACGTACCGGGGACCCGCGAGATCGTCCGGCTTTGTAACTTGTCCGACCTCTTTCTTATTTCAGGTATTGACACTAACAGAATAGGGAGTCTCGACCAGCGAGCTTCTCCCCGGAGGTAAGAAAAGAAGGGTTTCGGCACAGTTTATATACAGTTCAGATAATATCAAAGCGGTAAAAGACAACATTTAGCACGTTATGCAAAAACATGTAATAAAGATCAGATAATAAAGCCAAATATAACAATTATTCTAAGCTCGAATTCTTGAACCCTGAACCAGTGGTTCTGGGTTCGTATCCCCAGCAGAGTCGCCAGAGCTGTCACACCTCCTTTTTGCGCGCCCCGCCCCGAAGGGTTAGATGCGCGGGTGGAGTTTTTCCAATTTAAGTGACAATATTCGAAATGGGATTATTTATTTAATTCAGAGTCGCCACTTGGGAAAGGTTTGGCTTTTGGTGTCCCAAGTCACCGGTTTATCTTGAATCCCAAATCGAGGAAATTTTAGACTTTTCCAAATGAAGTCTGCGAACCAGAAATTCTAAGTAAGGAATTCTGTTGACCCGAGGGAAGGTGTTAGGCACCCTCGAATCCCGTGGTTCTAGCACGGTCGCTTAAATTGTTATAATGGCTAAATATCTGATTTAAATACAGGTTGTGACTTATGTGCTTTTATTAAGTTTAAACCGCTTTTATTATTATCATTTATTTTATAGAATTACAACGTCGTGAAAATGCATCTCGAACCACGTCACAATCAATGCACCCGTAGTTGTTAACATATTTTGACTCCGTTGGGACTTGGACTTGGGTCACATCAATGTGCACCCGATTTTTAAGAATATAATTTACTAAAGTCGCGCCTAAAGAATCTAAACGCGTTATTATCTTTGTAGAAGGCCATGAAATTTATTAAATGGCCTATCTTGAATTCTAAATAATTACCATGGTTATTTATTGAGGGCCCCGCAATTTTGCATCTTTGTTTGGCGAGGCTCATCTCTATTTTAGAAAAGGATATCCTAAAATGGCTACATTTCTAATGCATTTGTCTCTAAAACTAGAAGAAAAGGTACATGCTAATTCAATTATAGGCTTTGGCCTAATCCGGATTTTTGTCAGCTTCTGATTAACTACTTATAAAGTAAAAACGTCATGCCTTGCGAGGATGTTTCAGTCGAACAAAAAGACTACATGTGAGATTGATGAAATGCAATACCTAATCCGAACATTTTTTTTGAGTTGAACTTAACTGAACTTATTTGGCCTAGATTAAAGGGATTAACTACTAGACATTGTTACTAAGGTGATTTGAATGTGATCTTGTGCATTACCTAACGAGACACAGCAAAAGGACATAAAATAAAACAAAGCAGCATAGTATAAGCTTGGAGTATCTATACCCCGTATTAACTAAACAACTACAAACTAAAACATGAAGGACTAAACTCAGATGAGTGTTAGTTAACATACATTTTCGTACTGTTGAATTGTAAACTAACAACTACACAGGCCCATTAATATACCACAAATATTACGACAAATAACTTTGAACTTCTTCAACTCTTTTTCATTTCATGCTTTCAAACTGTTTAGGTTACACCAATATGGGGACTCGAATGTGTACCTGGAGAACACTGAATATTGAAATGCAAAGAAGAAGTGAAGCAGAAAGTCAGCAGCAACAGGAATCAGAGTAACAACAGCAACAACAAACGAAACAATTGGGGCAGAATCTAGATCCCAGCTAGACCAAGTCTCAGAATAGAACAAAGCAAACAACCAAGCAGACTCAGTTGGGAGAAATTAGTGTTGCACAAAAACAGGTCCAGATTTAGTGAAATCAAAACAAAAGGAAAGGAAGCAATTTCTAGTTTTTGTCTGTCTGAGTTATCAGACAAAAATTCTTTTCCAATTTTCTGTTTCCAGAATTTGAACTCTCAAATGTTCAGTCCTGAAATCTATTTGAGCTATCAAAGAATTCTTTCTCAGTGTTCTCTCTCTGTGTGTGTGTTTTTCTTTTTCAGCTTTCAAGGTTCAATCTCTATCTCTCTTTCTTTCTCTCCAATCTGCCTATCTCTCCAATCCTCTGTATATCTCCCTCTCTCCCCTGTGTCCCCAGGTCCTCTTTTTATAAGCCTTCACCTTTCCCTTTTAACAGCCTGTTTAGAGTATCAACACTCCTCCCATGTGCCTTCAACCTTTTCAGATTCCGATTAGTTATTTAAGTATTAACCCCATCATTCCCTTGGCAGGCTTAACTTTAAAAGGCTTAATATTTCTTAAACTAAAGCAAGGTATGGGGCAGTAGAATATATCTGACAGCATATGCTGTCAAACCATTTTAAAATTAAAAGCCCTTTTATGCAGGAAACAGGCTGTGTATAAAGCACATGAAGTGCACCAATGCACATGCTGTGCATGAGTGCACATGCCCTCCAATTCAGAGTTTAAACCAAACATCTCTTTTACATTACTGATCCAAATCAACAGCTATAAGTAAGCAAAACTGGTTCTTAATCGATTCAGGCAAATGCTCAACAGAAGCAAATCGATTTACTATGCTCAGACAGTTGAAACTAATTGACGACACATGTCGACTCGACTATATTAGCATCAACATACACAATCGTAGCCAAAAATCAGACATTTAAACAGTATCGATACATGGTTCGAATTATACTGACTAAGCAGAAATACACTCGAGGAGTCAACTAGTCAGTCCAAACTCGAAAATCAGCTACTTGCACAAACAAATACATAATGCCTTATCAGAATAGGAGGGGGAATTTAGACAAACAAACAGAGGTTCAGGCAAAGTGGTTGAAGCACAGTTGATAGAGGTCAAGGACATAAACAGAAAACGAACAGACCCTTACAACAATCAAACAAACCAAAACAACTAAGAAAAGAAAGAAAACTCACCTTAAACCGCAAAAAGATCAAAACCTTAACTCGGACTTGGTCAGGCCTTTCTTAAGGCTGAACGGACTTTAAACGAAGTGTTTCTCAGATGAGAAACACTTTGATTAAAGTCCATTAGACCTTAATCTCTTCGGTTGAACCAGTGACGGAGGAACACAAAATTTCCAAAACTCAGATCTGGGATTCATGCCTCCCTGATCAGATTCGGACCAAACCAAGTATGGTTTGGTCACGAGGGGGGTCTGGGGAGTGTCTGGTATGAAACTGGGGTTAAACTGAGTAGATCGAGTTTTGACTCGAATCTTCAAATGAAGATTCGAGAAGGTGGGGAGGGATTCGAACTACATGGTTGATAGATTTGGGTTCAGGATGGCAAGGGCGTTCTAGGGTGTTAAGGGGAAGGTCACCGGCGTTCATGCCGCCGGCTTCCATGGTGAAGGATACAGGGGCGGCTCTAGGGTTTGAAGGGGATGGGGTTGAAGACGAAGGCTGGGTATCGGATAGGGGGGGCAGGGTAAGGTTATGAACTTATATAGTTAATGGGTGGACGGATCTCGACCGTTAGATCAATTTAGATCTACGGTCTGGATCTGATGGTTAAGTGGAACGGTGTCGTTTCAAGTGTTGAGGGTTTGGGTTCGGTCCGGGTAAGACGGGTCGGGTTAGTTTATGGGTTATGGGGAACTGATCTTGGCCGTTGATCAATTTGAGATCAACGGCCCAGACCACACTGGATTAAAACGGTGTCGTTTAGACACCCTGGGCATCACTGGTGTTGGACCGGGCAGGCCTGGTTTGGACGTTGTTTGTTTTGGGCCAATTTAATGAATTGGCCCAATCCGGAAGAAGAAAGGGGTCTTTTCTTTATTTATTTTTTATTATTTTTTTTATTTATTTATTTCCTTTTTCTTATTTATTTTAAAAAAAAACTAAGCCAAAAAATCAAATTAAAATTAAATACACACTCAATACAATTATTTGCACACACACTAAAAACGGGTAAAGTCAAACCAAATAAAATCACGGACGAAGATGCTTATTCATGATTTTCTATTTAACGACCGGATTACGGTTCGAATTATGCAAGACACATATATTTTTTTGAATTTTATTTTAATAAAGTAAATAAATAAAAATGGGCCGAAGTCACAAATAAATCAACAAGGTGCCGCACAGAAATCCAAAATTGTACAGCAGGGCCAATTATTATTTTTTATTTCTTTTTGGAGCGATTGTCGTGTGAAACAAAAATCACGTGCTCACAGCGTCCGAGGTTTTGATGGGGGTGGCACTGACACAGTGGGTGATATCGTACTGGAATTAACCATTGGTCCAGTCGAGTTCACCATGGAATTTCAAGTAATAGATGTGGCGGTGTCGTACAATCTTTTATTAGGACGACCCTGGATCCATGCAGCTAAAGCAGTGCCTTCTACACTGCATCAAGTGATCAAATTTGAATGGTATAGACAAGAGATTGTGGTACACGGGGATGACGGCACACACGCCGTCAGTGATGCTATTGTGCCCTTCATAGAAACCGACGATGATAAGGGCCCATGGGTTTATCAGGTTTTCAACGCAGTCTCAGTAGACAAAATTCCTGAGGGCGGGGGCCTTCCACTTCCCAGAATCACAGCTGCAACATTCATGATAGCCTCAGAAATGTTGAATAATGGGTTTGTACCAGGGAAAGGTCTGGGGGTTGATCTGCAAGGAATGATCCAGCCAGTTTCTTTGCCCAAGAACTTGGAAACTTTTGGGTTGGGATTCAAACCTACCGCAACAGATGTGAAACGGGCCCGCAAATTGAAGAAAAGAGTCTGGGTCCTTCCTAAGCCAGTCCCATGCCTGTCCAGATCATTTGTCAAAGCAGGGTTCAGAAAGTTGTCGGTCCCGAAAGTTCTTGGACCTCTGATGGGACCAGATGGAGATTTGAATGAAAGCTTTGAAAGAGTGTTTGCCGATATCAACATGATAGAAGCTGGAGAGGGTTCCAGTAAGGCAGACATACAGTTTGTGGGTCCTAAGGTCAAGGTCAACAATTGGATAGCTACTCCTCTTCCTACTTGGAGGGAGTTCTGGTAGTTGGCTCTGATTTTCCTTGTTTGTTTTCTGGATTATTCCAGGGTTGTAATCCAAATTCCTTCTTATTGTGTTCAATAAAGTGTGAAACCTTGTTATCCCATAATTCGATAAAATGAAAAGTTTCTTCTTTATTTTTAATCTTTATTTTTTATTTTATAAGTTATTATTTTTAATTATGTTTCTTTCGTTTCTTTTTCTGAACAGTTCTTTTCATACTGGTTCTAATGACATGGCATGCACAACGGATCTTCAACCTAGTCTAAAAGATCAATCTGATTCCGAGCTAACCATACAAGAGGTCGATTATGATAATGAATCGGAATACGATGAGGATGAAGCATTCGAGGAGATAAACAGGGAGTTAAGCCAGTTTGAAGAAAAATACAAACCCAATTTAAATGACATAGAAGCCATCAATTTAGGGGATGTCGGCGATATCAGAGAAACTAAAATAAGCATCCACATTGCACCAAATATCAGGAAGGAATTGATCAAAACACTTATTGAGTTCAAAGATGTTTTTGCATGGTCGTATGATGACATGCCGGGGTTAAGCACAGATTTAGCGGTTCATAAATTGCCCACTGACCCGGCATGCCCTCCCATCAAGAAAAAATTGAGGAAGTTCAAAACGGATATGAGTGTGAAGATTAAAGAAGAAGTAACCAAGTAGCTGCAAGCACAGGTTATTCGTGTCACTTGATATCCTGATTGGTTGGCTAATGCGGTGCCGGTACCAAAGAAAGATGGAAAGATCAGGGTGTGTGTCGATTACCGCAATCTGAATAGGGCAAGCCCTAAAGACAACTTTCCTTTACCCAACATCCATATCTTGATTGACAATTGTGCCGGACGTGAGATCGGATCTTTTGTGGATTGCTATGCTGGGTATCATCAGATTCTGATGGATGAGGAAGATGCAGAAAAGACAGCCTTCATTACGCCGTGGGGAACTTATTACTACCGGGTAATGCCATTTGGTTTAAAGAATGCTGGGGCAATGTACATGAGAGCAATGACCACTGTGTTTCATGACATGATCCACAAAGAAATTGAAGTGTACGTAGATGATGTAATCATAAAGTCCAAGCATCAGGAAGACCACGTAGCAGACCTAAGGAAGTTCTTTCAAAGACTTTGAAGGTATGATATTAAGCTCAACCCGGCCAAATGTGCATTTGGTGTTCCATCTGGGAAGCTTTTGGGATTCATCGTCAGTCGGCGAGGTATTGAACTGGATCCGTCAAAGATCAAATCTATCCAAGATTTGCCACCGCCGAAGAATAAGACAGAAGTAATGAGTCTGTTGGGAAGGTTGAATTACATCAGCAGATTTATTGCTCAACTCACAGCAACCTGTGAACCCATTTTTCGACTGTTGAAGAAGGATACCGCGGTAGGATGGACGGCGGAATGCCAGGAGGCATTCGACCAGATCAAAGAATATTTATCAAATCCACCTGTATTGGTTCCACCTGAGCCGGGGAGACCGTTAATTCTTTATCTAACGGTCTTGGAGAATTCGTTTGGCTGCGTGTTGGGGAAACATGACATTACAGGAAGAAAAGAGCAAGCCATCTATTATCTCAGCAAGAAGTTTACAGTATATGAGGTTAAGTACACTCAACTCGAGAAGACATGTTGCGCCCTAACCTGGGTGGCCCAGAAATTGAAACATTATTTATCCTCATATACTACTTATCTCATTTCCCGTTTGGATCCATTAAAGTATATTTTCCAAAAACCTATGCCCACAGGAAGGTTAGCAAAATGGCAAATATTACTCACGGAGTTTGACATCGTCTATGTGACAAGGACAGCCATGAAGGCCCAAGCGTTGGCAGATCACTTGGCTGAGAATCCTGTTGATGAAGAATACGAGCCATTGAGGACGTATTTTCCTGACGAGGAAGTAATGCATATAGATGAGTTGGAGTTACCTGAGAAACCCGGTTGGAAGCTTTTCTTTGATGGAGCCGCAAATGCGAAGGGAGTTGGATAAGAGCAGTACTTATTTCTGAAACAGGACATCATTATCCTGTTACAGCTCAACTGCATTTCTATTATACCAACAACATGGCTGAGTATGAGGCATGCATTTTGGGTTTGCGATTAGCTGCAGACATGGATGTCCAGGACGTCTTGGTCTTGGGGGACTCGGACCTCCTGGTGCATCAAATTCAGGGTGAATGGGAAACACGGGATTTGAAGCTCATACCATATCGACAATGTTTGCACGATCTGAGCAAGCGATTTCGATCAGTGGAGTTCAGACACATCCCAAGAGTTCACAATGAGGTTGCCGATGCATTGGCCACTTTAGCATCAATGTTGCACCACCCAGACAAAATTCATATTGACTCGTTGCACATCCAGGTTCGCGATCAGCATGCCTATTGCAACATGATAGAGGAAGAGGCGGATGGCGAGCCATGGTTTTATGACGTCAAAGAGTACCTAAGGATGGGAATATACCCGGAGCAGGCCACCGGAGATCAAAAAAGAGCCATTCGGCGATTGTCAAATGGTTTCTTCCTCAGTGGAGGAGTGTTATACAAAAGAACCCCAAATTTGGGATTGTTGCGATGTATAGATGCCAGTCAAGCCACGACAGTTATGACAGAAATACATGCTGGAGTTTGTGGGCCACATATGAGCGGATATGTATTAGCGAAGAAGATTCTTCGAGCAGGATATTATTGGCTCACTATGGAGCATGATTGTATCAGTTTCGTACGAAAATGCCATCAGTGTCAGATACACGGAGATCTGATTCATTCTCCACCAACAGAATTGCACACAATGTCAGCACCATGGCCATTTGTGGCATAGGGCATGAATGTCATTGGACCTATTGAGCCGGCAGCTTCGAACGGTCACAGGTTCATTCTGGTAACCATTGATTATTTCACTAAGTGGGTTGAAGCCAAAACTTTCAAGTCAGTAACCAAGAAGGCAGTGGTGAATTTTGTCCATTCCCATATCATCTGTAGATTTGGGATCCCGAAAGTGATAATCACGGACAATGGTGCTAATCTTAACAGCAATTTGATGAGAGAAGTATGTGAACAGTTTAAGATTTTACACCGTAACTCCACACCATATCGTCCCAAGGCGAATGGAGCTGTTGAAGCAACTAACAAGAACATCAAGAAGATACTGAGGAAGATGGTAGAAGGATCCAGGCAATGGCATGAAAAATTACCATTTGCATTGTTGGGTTATCGCACTACCGTCCGGACTTCAGTAGGTGCAACCCCTTATTTGTTGGTATATGGAACTGAAGCAGTAATACCGGCGGAAATTGAAATTTCATCCCTTCGGATTGTCGCTGAGGCTGAGATTGATGATGACGAATGGGTCAAAACCCGTTTGGAGCAGTTGAACTTGATTGATGAAAAGAGATTGGCAGCTGTGTGTCATGGCCAGTTATATCAAAGGAGAATGGCAAGAGCCTACAACAAGAGGGTGCGCCCCAGAAAATTTGAAGTGGGCCAACAAGTGTTGAAACGAACCCTGCCACACCAAGCAGAAGCAAAGGGCAAGTTCGCCCCGAATTGGCAAGGACTATTCATTGTAACCAGAGTATTGTCCAATGGCGCTTTATGTTTAATAGATATCGAAGGAAAATGCGTCGACATGGCTATCAATTCCGACGCAGTTAAGAGATATTATGTATGATCTCTTTTGATTGTAATTGTCATTTGTTTGTGGTTGGCATTTATTGGAGAATGAAATGACGGAGGCAATTCTTTCTTCTATCAAAACACTTTAACCTTTGTTTACCCTTTTGAGCCTTATTTATTCTTTCATATCCCTCTTTTGGAGTCAGTAAGTAAAATAAAAGATAAAAAGAGATAAAAACAATAATAAAGACAAAAGAAAAGTCACAAGAAAAACAAAGAAAGTGGGAACTACGTTTGACCTGATTCCTCAAAGAAGGATACGTAGGCGCCTCACGGCTCGGTCATAGTATAACCAAAAAATAAAAATCCCCAAGCAAGAAGAACTGGGGCATAAGTTGTCAAAAGAAAGTTTGATTCCAAGAGTTGTACTGTTTCACCCCTCCAAATTATTTTAAACTTTTGATACACCTTTTCTTTTTAGCCATACACAAAAAATCATATTGATGTCCAAAAAAGACCTCCCGATCAGTATCCGAGAAGTGCCAAGTTCATGCACGTGGAAGTCGGGAACAACACTCTGATCCTCAGCAGAGAGGAGGATCATAAACTGGAAATAAATTGATAGCCGAAAGAATCCCCAACAAAGAGCGTCATATCAACAACGCTCTAATCCCCAGCTGAAAAATAAAATAAAATGAGAGAGTCTTATCGGTGAAAACCTTCACAGGCATCATGAGGCGACGGGAGTGGAGAGAAATGAGAGAGTCTTATTAGTAAAAAACCCTCGAAGGGCACTATGAGGCGACAAATCGAGATTGGCGGAAAAGGTCCACATTTGGCAAAAGTTGAGTATTTATTTATCCCCAGCGAGATGAGGCCATCCGAAAGATTGATTGATACAAATAGACTGGGTTGATCAATCCGGAATGCACGACATGATCGTTGGGATTGGCTATATCATTCAGATAAGTTCTTTTCTTTTCTTTTTCCCCAGCGTTTGTTCAGAAAGACTTCTTTTTCTATCTTTAAAATTATCACTCTTTCATTTCTTGGTTTAAAAGATTTTATTTCCCCAACAGTTTATTTTTGAAAAGGATTTTCAGAGCTTACTACTAGTTGTCAAAATGGTGCAAGGAAAAATGCGAAAAGGACAAGCCAAAGATAAGGCGACAAAGCGAAAAGAAGTTTGTCGCAAGACCAAATGATGAATGGGTCTCGATCCTAAGAGGCCCAAATTTCCAAGGGAAGTTATGGATCAAATTCCAAGAGGATCCCCAGCAGATTTGCGAGATACAGGAACAACTCCGACAAATTCTCGACCAGGTTCCACAATAGTCGGACAACACAGAGCGGGGAAGGAAGAGAAAAGAAAAAACCATCCCCGGCAGGAACATCATCCCCAGCAAGTTTTGTAGCAAAGCAGGGGAGAGAAGGGGAAAAACCATCTCCAGCAGAAGTGGCACGATCACTCACCACGTTTTAAACTAACAAATTTTTCTTTGATTTAAAGCATGGAAAGGAAATATTATTGACCACAGGAAGACAGGGTCACAAAGAGGATTATTAAACTGGGGCAGAAAATTTTCTCTCATTATGAAAATTTTCTTAAAATCAAATAGCCATTTGGGAAATAGAGAAGATAACACAAGTTTTGAAGAAAATAAAATCCCCAGCAGTATACAAGAAAGGAGATACAAGTTTTTAAAGAAAAACAATCTTGGAAGAAGCAAGATAACCTAAAGTTGTAAAAGCAATGGCCTTTGAATCAATATCATCCCCACCATTGTTAAAAGGAGGAAGATAATTCCCCAGCAGTGTTATTCCCGACAGGTTTCAGGGAAGCGAAAGCACCAGCTTTAAAGGAAATAGTCTTTGAAGAAGGAAAATGACATATTTGTGAAATAAAATATCGGTATTATCCCCAACAATTTTCAGAGGAATAAAACACCAATTTTGAGAAAGTTATTGAAGTCAGGAGCCCGCCTGAAGAATGGAGGCTGAATTATTTTGAGAAAGTTATTGAAGTCAGGAGCCCGCCTGAAGAATGGAGGCTGAATTATTTTGAGAAAGTTATTGAAGTCAGGAGCTCGCCTGAAGAATGAAGGCTGAATTATTTTGAGAAAGTTGTTGAAGTCAGGAGCCCGCCTGGATAATGGAGGCTGATTTATTTTTCGAAGTTGAAGAAGTCAGGAGCCCGCCTGGAGAATGGAGGCTGATTTATTTTTCAAAGTTGGAGAAGTTAGGAGCCCGCCTGGAGAATGGAGGCTGAATTATTTTGAGAAAGTTATTGAAGTCAGGAGCCTGCCTGGAGAATGGAGGATGATTTATTTTTTGAAGTTGAAGAAGTCAGGAGCCCGCCTGGAGAATGGAGGCTGATTTATTTTTCAAAGTTGGAGAAGTCAGGAGCCCGCCTGGAGAATGGAGGCTGAATTATTTTGAGAAAGTTGTTGAAGTCAGGAGCCCGCCTGGAGAATGGAGGCTGAATTATTTTGAGAAAGTTGTTGAAGTCAGGAGCCCGCCTGGAGAATGGAGGCTGAATTATTTTGAGAAAGTTGTTGAAGTCAGGAGCCCGCCTGGAGAATGGAGGCTGAATTATTTTGAGAAAGTTGTTGAAGTCAGGAGCCCGCCTGGAGAATGGAGGCTGAATTATTTTGAGAAAGTTGTTGAAGTCAGGAGCCCGCCTGGAGAATGGAGGCTGAATTATTTTGAGAAAGTTGTTGAAGTCAGGAGCCCGCCTGGAGAATGGAGGCTGAATTATTTTGAGAAAGTTGTTGAAGTCAGGAGCCCGCCTGGAGAATGGAGGATGATTTATTTTTTGAAGTTGAAGAAGTCAGAAGCCCGCCTGGAGAATGGAGGCTGATTTATTTTTCAAAGTTGGAGAAGTCAGGAGCCCGCCTGGAGAATGGAGGCTGAATTATTTTGAGAAAGTTGTTGAAGTCAGGAGCCCGCCTGGAGAATGGAGGCTGATTTATTTTTCAAAGTTAGAGAAGTCAGGAGCCCGCCTGGAGAATGGAGGCTGATTTATTTTTCGAAGTTGAAGAAGTCAGGAGTCCGCCTGGAGAATGGAGGTGTTAAAATTTAAGAAGTTATTGAAGTCAGGAGCCCGCCTGTAGAATGGAGGTCGTTATATTTCGAAGTTGAAGTAGTCAGGAGCCCGCCTGGATAATGGAGGTGTTAAAATTTAAGAAGTTATTGAAGTCAGGAGCCCGCCTGTAGAACAGAGGTCGTTATATTTTTAAGTTGAAGAAGTCAGGAGCCCGCCTGGAGAATGGAGGTGTTAAAATTTTGAGGAAGTTGTTGAAGTCAGAAGCCCGCCTACAGAACAGAGGAGTACATTTCAAGATCAAATAGAAGTCAGTAATGAGGGGGAGTACAATAAAGATCCCCAGCATAACAAGCTTTAATGTAGGAAGTGGTGTCCCCAGCAGATAGAACAGAATAATAATACTTATGTTCAAAAAGGCAAAAGGCCAGTGTCATCCCCAGTAGTTTTTCGAAAAAAGGCACCAGAGGAAACACAAGCCGACAAGAAAGCAAGGCAACCAGAGCAAGGGGAAGACAAATAAGATTTTGTAATTCCTAGCTTAGTCTAGCTTCTTATTTTCTTTTGGCACGGTGTAATAAGGAGATCGAAAAGCAGTAGCAACAGCATGTAGCAGCAGTAACGTTGCAGTCCCATAGTAGTCCCAGCTACCAAAACTTCCCGAACTACATTGACCTGATTCCTGTTTAACCCAGGATATGTAGTAAACCTTTGAAGCAAAGGTTCGGTCAAATCTTTTCAAAAAAAAAATGCTTTGCACGGAGTACTCGAACGGGCAAAAATCGCTCGTATCCGCTCACTTTATCTTTGCACGAAAACTCTTTGTGTTTTCGGACAAAGAGGGGCAGCTGTGAGCACGTGATTTTTGCTTTATATGAGAATTACTCCCAAAATTTCAAAACAAAATAATTTTCCTTTGTGTGCAATTTTTGTATTCTTTGTGGCATTTCTGTGTAATTATTTGCATTTTTGTCTATGCATGTTTATTTGTTAGATTAATAAAAAATATAAAAATATGTCGAATTTGCGTTTAATATTTAATTAAGTTTGTTTACAAAATGAAAAAATCATAAAAATAATGTACGCTGCATTTTTAGCACTTAATATCCAAATTGTGTGATTTTCTCATTAGTCGCTATTTAATTGTGTGTTAACTGTTATTAAGAGTTAGTTAGTATTTCCAGATAATTTTTGGGTTTTATAATTTAAGCTTAGCATTCTAGCTTTATTATTATTTAGGAAATTGAATAAATAGAAAAGGATAAAAATAGAAGAGATCGGATTGGGCCTTTTCTTTAATTTTAAGTCATAGGCCCAAAGAGACCCAATCTTCCCAAATGACCCAGTCCATTTCGAACTGGGTCGACCCAGTCCATAACCCAAAAGACCCAAACCCCTTTTCTTTCATTTTTCATAAAACAAAACAAAACAAAAAAAAACAAGAAAAACCCTAAGCTACCCCCCCCCCCATCTCTTCTTCTTCCTCTCCTTCTTCTCCAAACCCTCCTCCCATGGTTGCTTGCTTCCTCTTCTTCTTCGTCCTCCCATGGCAGCCTTTCACTTTCGACACACACACGCACACAACAACACAACAACGCACACAACAACGCACACATATAGCAACACATACACACACACATCCCTCATCGTCAACACCCCTCGAACCCCAGTCCGCCATCGCTGCTGGCCACTCTTCAACCTCCATTGCTGCTGCCCGTGCTTCTTCTTCTTCAAGATCGTGGTTGATGTTGCTTCTGCTTCAAGATCCATGGTTGTTTCTTCAAGTTCACGTTGCTCGCTGCTTCTTCTTCTCCTTCGCGGACTGCTGCCCGTCGCACCCAGCCATGGCAGCGTCTCAGCTTCTCCCTGTTGGTCGCTGCTTCTTTTTCTCCAAGCTTCGCGGACTGCTGCCCGTCGCACGCAACAACAGCGTCACTGTTTCTCCTCGCTGCCATGGCTGCGATCAAAAACTCCAGCTCGTTGCTTCTTCTCCGTCGAGTTGATGTTGTCATGGTCGCGTCATTGTTGGTCGCTGTTTCTTCTTCTCCTTCGCGGACTGCTGCCCGTCACACCCAGCCATGGCAGCGTCTCAGCTTCTCCCTGTTGGTCGCTGCTTCTTTTTCTCCAAGCTTCACGGACTGCTGCCCGTCGCACGCAACAACAGTGTCATTGTTTCTCCTCGCTGCCATGGCTGCGATCACAAACTCCAGCTCGTTGCTTCTTATCCGTCGAGTTGATGCTACCATAGTCGCGTCACTGTTGGTCCCTGCTTCTTCTTCTCCTTCGCGGGCTGCTGCTGCTTCAGTTCACATCATTGCCAAACACCCCTCCATCGAGCTTCGTCCATTGTTTAAGTTTCCGGGCAGATTCGAGTGATTTTGGTGCAATAATTGTTTCCGGACAGATTTGTTTCTGTTCGAGTTCGTCGTCGCTTCCAGCCGGTTAGTGGGTTTGAGTTTTATTTTGTCCGTATTTTTGTTTTGATATTCCCGGATCTAAAATCGATAAATGTTTGATTCTTGGTTTGTTCATGTGTTTTATTGGTTTAATTTTTAATTGAAATTTAATTAATTACTTTTCAGTTTGTTTCATATGTTTTTTTTTGTAAAAAGAAATTGTTAGTTTAATTTTAATGTTGTTAGATTCAAAAAGAAAATTGTTAGTTTAATTTTAATGTTGTTAGATTCAAATTGAAATTGTTAGTTTAATTTTAATGTGAAAGAAATTGTTAGTTTAATTTTAGTTTAATTTTTAAAAAGAAATGGTTATTTTAATTTTAATGTTGTTAGATTTAAGTTGAAATTCAAATAATTATTTCTTCTTCGGTTTGTTTTTATTCGTTTTAAAAGAATTTAGTTGTAATATAGAAATATGTTAGTTTAATCGCTTGAATCATCCATCTTTGTTGATTAGTTTAGATTAAATTCGTGTTCATCTTTTGTTTAAAGTTCGTTCTTAATCCGGTTATTTAATATGTATGTTTTAATTCTTGATTTAATTTGAATATTCATCTTGGTTGTAGTGTTGTTTGATTTAGTTTAAAGTTCAAATGATTATTGAATTTAGAAATTCAAATCTACTTATTTGTTATGTTCAATTTGTTAATATTATTGAATCTGAAAATATATGTGTTGTTAAAAATATCGTTCAGTCAAAATAATTTCGATTGTTGATTTGTTGTTCATCGTTTAAGTTTGAATTTGTTGATTGAACTGGATTAGAGATTGGTTATAGCTGGTAATTTAATTTTAGGTTCTTAGATAATTCTGAAGTTTGAACAGATTTTGAATTAGGGCGTAACAGTAGTTTTAGGGATAAAATGGGAATTAACCAATTACGGATTATTTAATTATGGTGGGGACAAGATATAATAATAAAAGCAAAAAGGAAAAGGTTGATAATGATGTCTTCTTTTCGAAAAGAGGGAACATGGGGGCCCACGTTGACTACTTTTACTAAAGTAAAAGTGTAGGTAATAATAAAAAGTTAAAGGGTGCACATAGTAAAGAATATTGGGTTAAAAAAGTAAAAGAGGTAAAGAGAAAAGGTAGTCTTGCTTGAGGTATAAGAGGACTCATTTGACACTTAAAAAAAGGGAGGAGAATTTTGGGAGAGATAAAAATTTCAGAACTAAAGAGGAGATAAGAACATACTTTTAATTTTGAAGAAGAGGATTTCTACAATATCCGAATACTATTTCCGTGTATTCCTGAGTGTGATCTCTGCCTACTGTTTGCTTCCGGGATTTTCAATTGGCTTCTTGAGTTAACTGTTGGTCCTTTGTTATTGCTTTATTGAGTGGTTGCTGGAATTTCTGTTTGGTTTTCAAGTCTACTGCTGGGTTTTCTGACTGCTGGTTGTTTGTTGTTGTTGCGCTGTTTCTACTGCTGCTGATCCTATTCTTCCTTTCCTTTTGTATTCAAATACCAGCTACACGACTGTAATACTAGCTATTGCAAGCTGAAAAATGTGAAAGCATGAATACATGAAGAATGGAACTTTGAAGTTTTAATTTCGCTTTTTCTTCGTTTCTTTTACTGATTGTATTTAGGCTATTTCATGTATTACTGTTTAATAATTGGAATAAGAGAAAAATAACATAAGTTGGTCTTTAGTGAATCAGCTTGGCAAAAATGGGTTAATTCACTAGCTATGAAAGTTTTAATATGGTCAACAGTAGGTCAATCATGAATGGATAGTTAAATTTAGTTAAAGCCAAACAAGACTAGATAATGTTTAAGTTTAATAATCTTTCTAATTAAGCTTTAGTAATTGTGGTTAAATCTAGTTTCAAATGGTTATGAATAATTAATTCCAATAGTTGTTTTTTTATATATAACAATGTGAGCTTCAATCTAGCTATATTTGATTTCTTTTGAATATTAGTTGTCGAATTTCTTATTTTATTTATAATTTCGAATTTTTTCTTTAAAATTCTTTCATTTAATATTGGTCCTAATCTAGCAATTAGTATGTTACATGTTCTTAATTTTTTCTAACTCCTAATTAATTAGGATTTTTTCTTTCTTTATTTTAGAGACTAAACTTAATAGAAAAAATGTAGTCATTCTAAGATTATCTTTTTTTAAAAAAAATAAAAAATAAATAAAAAATAATGAGACGAGCCTCGCCAAATAAAAATGCAAATTGCGGGGCCCTCATAAATGTATGTATTAATTACTTAGAATTCGGGATCGGCCGCTTAGCGAAATTCACGACTTTTTCCAAAAATAACCACGCGCTAGTCGTTTTAGGCACGCATTCTAAAAATTTTACCTTCTTAAACTCGGGTGTGCATTTCATGCGACCCAAATCCAAATCCCAAAACATTGAATAAAATGTGTTCCGAATTGCGGGTGCATTTCGTGTGACGCAATCCAAAGACATGTTTTAAACGATGTTCACATTCTTAAAAAAAACTTATAATAATAAAAGCAGCTAAAAGTTAAAATTTGCACATAAGTTCATAATTGTATAAAATCAGATATTTAAGCCAAATATGACAGTTGAGCGACCGTGCTAGAACCACGGAACTTGGGAATGCCTAACACCTTCTCCTAGGTTAACAGAATTCCTTATCCGGATTTCTGGTTCGCGGACTGTTAACAGAGTCATTCTTTTCCTCAATTCGGGATTAAACAGGTGACTTGGGACACCATAAATCTCCCAAGTGGCGATTCTGAATTAAATAAACAAATCCCGTTTCGATTGTCCTTTAATTGGAAAACTCCCTTGTACCCTTGCGGGTGCGGAAAAAGGAGGTGTGACACCTATGCCACATAGGAAACCTTATTGCCCTCAATGTTTAAGGTTTGACTTAATTACATTTATTATACCAAATTATCAATTCTATACCATAATTAATTAAGGGTATAATTAATTGTACATTTTTTACTCCTTAATTAAAGGAATCTGCACGTTTCTCTCTCCTAACCCCTCAGTCTCACCCACGTTTTACCCATACCCACATTCTTTTTACTATTTTCCATCTTCTGAAACCAAATTCTCCCTCTAAATTCAAAGAAAATTGAAGAAACCTTTCAACAAAGTTGGTTCCTCATTTTACTCCAGTTGAAGTTCATCAATGAAGAACAACAAAGTTCATCAAAATTGAAGTCAAATCTTCAAAGTTCATACACACATTTACCTTCAGCTTCAAATTTTCTCAATGAAGAAAAACAAACCTTCAAAGAGACAAGAGAGCGGCAATTACACCATTGACATCCATTAAAAAGCTTTGAATTCAAATTTGGGTTTTCAAAAATCATTATTTGTTTTGATTGGGTGTTGTTGTAAATAATTGTAAATATGTTTTGGAGTTTATATCTCAATTTTGAGGGGTTTTGGTGAAGATTTAGACTTGGTTTTGGCTGAATTTTAGATTGAAACTCGAAGAAGAAGAAGAAGAAGAAGAAGAAGAAGAAGAAGAAGAAGAAGAAGAATTGCAGCAATTGTAGATAAATTGTAGACTGTTTTCTACAGAAGATTTGTAGAAGTTTTAGTCGTTTTTGATTTGTGAAAATAGAAAACAAAGCATCTATAATCAGAATATAAATAATCTACAATTTATCTACAAAATATCTACAAATTGGGTACGTTGAATTTTAATATCCCAATTCCCATTCAATTGTGGCTTAATTGGTATTTTCGACATAATTGCATTTTTTTGCAGTTGATTTTGTAGGAGCTTTAGTCGTTTTGGATTTGTGAAAATAGAAAATAATGCATCTACAATCAGAATACAAATAATCTACAATTTATCTACAATTTCTGCAATATGTCTTCTTCTTCTTCGAGTTTCAATCTGAAATTCAGTCAAAACCAAGTCTAATCTTCACCAAAACCCCTCAAAATTGAGATATAAACTCCAAACCATATTCCCGATTATTTTCAACAACACCCAATCCAAACAAATAATGATTTTTGAAAACCCAAATTTGAATTCAAAGCTTTCAAGCTTTTTAATGGCTATCAATGGTGGAAAATATCTGGAAGAATATTTACTTCCATAATTGTAGCGCACCTAAATAGGAATATCTGGAAGAATATGATTTGATCTGATTTACGTCAAATTTTTTTAGAATATTCTGTTCCTCAATTTTAGCTCGGCAAATTAGGAATATTCAACTACTATTAATTAGTATTTAATGATTGGTATAATAACTGTAGAAAAAATGTGGACAAAGTGGGTAAATTAGAAACTATGCACATTTTTTGTAATAAGGTTTCATATATGGTATAGGAAAGAAAAAATCTCATATGAAACAACACATAATATTAGAGCTGTCAAAAACGGCCAGCCAGCCCAGCCCAAGCCTCGTGGGCTTTTAAATTTGACGGGCTAGGACGGGTTGGCCTGCCATATGAATGGGCCTTAAAATGGCCAGCCCAACCCAGCACTAAGAGGGTCGCGGGCTAGGGCGGGCCGGGCCTTTATTTAAAAAAAAAAAAATCTTTAAATCCTTAAATATTTTTTTGTGATATAGTCGATTAATCATGTAAACAACTTCTATTTGCTTAGAGCGTACAAAAATATTGATATTTGACGAGGAATCTCGTAATTGAAATGCAAATTCTTTATATCTCTTGCTCTTCTTTTTTAAAGTTACATGAATATTTTCTTAATACCTTTCTTTTATTTTCCTCAAATTTATGGATTATTTTAATAAATTTATATGCTGAGATTTTTTAATGTAGAATTAATATCATTTGTTGATTTCATCATTATAGTCCATAAAATTTTAAAATTCTTGAAATTTGTTAGTGGTCAATTTTTTTGTGTGTATTTAAAACTGATCTTAATCTATACTGAAGAGTAGTTTAAATAGTAATAATATATTAAAGTAATCCAAACTGATCATTGGCCACTTATAGTAATATTTTCTTTTAAGAAAAGATTTTATTGGCTACCTAAGACTTTTCGAGTTCGTTATTAATTAAGCAAAAGAAAAACTAAATTTGTCATCTTACATGCATATCAAAAATCTAAATTTTAGTTGATATGGAAAGGTAAATGAGCAATTTAGGGTTGGGGAATGGAGATTATAGTTAGTTTTTTTTTTACTTTTTACTTTTTTAAATATTAAATATTTAATAGTAATTAATTTAAATTTAATTAATTGTTGGCCCACGGGCCGGCACAGGCCCATCCTCGGTCAAGCCTCAAGGCCAGTGGGTTGACTTGGGCCGGGCTTATAAGCCTCAATTTTAAATGGGTTCAATAAATTCTAGCCCAATCCTACCCAAGTAACGGGCTAGGTTGGGTTGGCCTCACGGGCCAAGCCCATTTTGACGACTCTACGTAATAATATAGAAAATTTAATAAATTTGTGAACCTTAAGAATAAGATACTCTCTTATTTTGAGGCCAACCCCATTTTGACGACTCTACATAATAATATAGAAAATTTAATAAATTTGTGAACCTTAAGAATAAGATACTCTCTTATTTTCTCAATTCTATTTCCCTTTCCAAATTCAAGCCAAACTAGACAAGAAGATATTTCTCCAATTCTCTTGTTTTCTCAACATAATGGACAATTTTTGTCACTCTCATTCTTTTACTTACAAAATCCCCTCCCTCTTCTTTCCTTCCAAATCTTCACAATTAAAGGAAAAGAAATAAAAAGAGGGGTAGTTACGTGTTGGTATAAATGACACCAGATAGCCATTCTAAAGGGCCGCTATTTGGAGATTAGTCAATATGTTTTGAATTTCAGCTTTTCAAGTTTAATTTTTCGGGACACAAATATCCTAAATTATCTTGAAATTTAAATTTTCAGTTCAAATTTTTAGAATAAAAATAGGTACTAGCCAAACTCTAATTAACAGCCTTAAAAATGGTTGTTTGTGCACTTCACCTGTTACGTCGTGTATAAAGTCATTTCTCCACTAAAATAAGTACTCTTTGTAGTTAATGTACCAATTTCATGCAAGGAAAGACAGCGGGAAATGGACAAATTGGGGCTTAGAGGGAAGCTAAATTTGGGCTTGAAGTTTAGTGGGCCCCACGTCATAACTTTGTTGGCCCACATACTAGGCTTCGATAGCCCCAGTTATTGGTGAAATATGGCCCAACTCTCTGCCGTTTTATCCATTTTTGCTTTACTGCACATCTTTTGGTTTTGTTCATGTATTTATTTGTTTTGACTTTATCAAAAAGTAGAATTTGATCATCAAATGCCCTAAAGTATCTTTCAAACCTCTACTTAACGTCAACAACATTGTATTAAACAAATTGTAGGAGTATTATTTTCCTTCTTATGTTTATCGGACATGCAGATAACATTTGAACTCCTTTTGGCTATGTCCTCTTCTAAAATGTAAAGAAATACCTCCTCTTCTCTTCTATTACTTTATTGATTTATTATATTATTTTTCTATAATTACCAAAGTCAGAGTATTCAAGTATATGTGGCTGTTTCAGCTAAATGCCATAGACTGAAGCTCAAAGTAAAAAGCCATCAATAAAGGAGCAAATAGAAACATCATGATGCTTTTGTTTATTTGTTTATTTTTTAGCGATTGAGAGACCGTGCCATTTAATATTTTCTTTTACTATTTTTTTGCTAATTAATCAATGCAACTACTTTTCTCATTTACAGATAATACACAAATTTAACTTGTAGAGGTTTTAATTATGTAAGAACTGAAAGTTAAGATTAATTTATGTATTATCTGTAAATTAATTTAAACACCAAACATGAGCGAAAGATCAAACTACCTTCAAACACCAAACATGGGGGAAAGTTTGATATTTCGCCCATATTTGGTGTTTAAATTAATTTTTAAAACTTAAGGTTAAATTACTTGGTTTGATTGCAACACCATATGCAAATAAATATTTTGCCTTAATCTGTTTCACTTGGTTAGGTATAGTTTGACTCAGCCTAAATATGTGTATCACATAACTAGCCATGGCAAAATATCAACTTACTTATTAAATATTAGCTTGTCGGAATATGTCAAAGTCTAAAATTCGAATAAGTATAACCCATTTTAAAATTCTTCATAAGTTTAAAGTCACATAAAATAATAATACTAGCAAATAATGTCAATTTTTTTAATATCTAAAGGTGTTATAATAAATTCAGATGACTGGGAATCATCTTTTACTATTTAAAAATAAACAAAAATTAAGAGATGATAACTTGAGAATAATCTCAGAAGAGATTCGAAGCTTTAATTTGATATAATAGAATTTGACACCGTTACTATAGTTATATCGCTAAAGCTTACCAAACTTATGAAACTTATTTATTCGGTAAAAATTTATTCATATTGAATGTTTACACGAATTAATAAATGCTGATATATGTATTGAATATATATCTTTTTCATGAAATCATAACAAATCCATATTTCCATCTTGTTAAATTACTCAACTATGGCAAGTTAATATTTTCATATTTTTTTATTAAATTACTTAATTAATGTAAAGATTTGATTTGGTGTAAATACCATATGAGTAAATATTTAATGATTTAGTGGGTGTTTGGACATAAGAACTAGTAAATATTTAATGATTTAGTGGGTGTTTGGACATAAGAACTGTAACGAAAAAAGCGAAAAAAAATTCGATTGAAAATGGTATTTGAAAATTAGAGTTGTGTTTGGACATAAATATAAATTTGTGTTGTTTTTGAATTTGTGAGTGAAAATTTTAAAAAATAGTTATCAAAAGTTTTTTAAATTTACGAAAAATTTCAAAATTCATCTTTAAGTACAAAATTAAAATTTTTATAGCCAAACATTAATTTCGAAAAAAAATAAAAAATTTCAAAAAAAAAAAAAAAAATTCATGGCCAAAATTTCTTGGTCATGTCCCGAAAAAAAAAAGGAAACAAGAAAGGAAAAAGCATAAACCTTTTTTAACACAACACAATGGTACCCAACAAGTATTAATAATTAGGTAGTGTCACTACCCACGATCTTTCTTCTGCAAATTCTGACACTATTTTTCCCACCATCAAACCTTCCCCCTTCTTCAACTCCCCCGCCCCCCCTACTCTCCTCGGGCCCCATCCATAAACCCTTCTGTCCTTTTTCCCCTTATTTTTTTTCAGACAAATCCAAAGTAGCACCGAGAAAACAAATTACACTAATAACAAGGTAGGAAGAGAGTTAGGACAAAGAATTCAATATTTGAATTCAATACTCGTCTTCTCTTTTTCTGTTCTTCTTCTTCTTCTCTATCTTTGTTTACTGTCAAAAAACACATATCTCAACGAACAATCACAAATCTCAATACATGTTCTTCTTCCATTTATTAACTCCCGCAATTAAATAAATTTTATTTTAGGCGCACATAAATAAAAACAAACAATTTTCCCACAAACTTCGATAGATCTCTCCAGAGATACATTGATACTTGTTGCCCCCACTCGTATGGGCGGTCCAGATTCATTCCCCTCTATTTCAAAGGTCAGATTTTTCCCTTCTTTTACATTTACTACTACTTGCCAAATATAAACTCATTGAATTCCTTTTTCACTTGGGATTTGGGATTTCTGCGTTTTTGTTTTTCTTTCCTTTTCACAATGCAATTCTGCAAACAGGTAAAGAGATGACCGGAGGCGGTGGAGACATACACACAACAATTACAGTGAAAATATCGGTAATAATTATAGGAGCTACTGTATGGCTTAAGGACTGTTTGGCTACTGTTTTCGTTTTTTATTTTGAGGAGATGGGGTGCAATGAGTCTAAATCAGTAGATACAGAACTAGTGATTCGTTGTAGAGAGAGGAAGGAACTGATCAAAGCTGCTGCTAGTTACCGTTATGCCCTCGCCGCTGCACATATTTCTTATTTTCACTCCCTTAAGGATGTTGGTGAAGCGCTTCGGAAGTTTGTTGATGAAGAGCTCATTGTTGGCTCTTCTTCTTCGTCTCTTTCAACTCCTTCTTCCCCTTCCTTAATTTTGCCTGGTGAAAGCAAAATTAGCAGCAATAGAAGTAATGCTAGTGGAAACATTCATCATAAGCATAATAAATCTTCTGGATCTTCAATTTCGGTTTCTACGGATAGTTCTGTTTCGGATTTTCACGACGAAGATGAGCATGAGCATGACCATTCTCACTTGCATTTGTCATCAGATTCATCTGACGACGACGACGTTGAGCATTTGCATCTGCAACATAAGGGTCATAGTAATAAGGGTCATAGTAATAAGGGTCATAGGAGTGTACATGAAGATGATGAGCCTCGAAAGGGTCATAGGAATGTACATGAGCATGATGATGAGGGTCGAAGGGGTCATAGGAATGTACATGAGCATGGTGATGTGGGTCATGGTCGTTATCATCATCATCATATGGTGGAAGAAGGGGAGCCATCAACGTCCTCATACCCGCAACAGCCATATGGGGGCATGCCATATGAGATGATGAATCATGAGCCATATGGTGTGATGATGAATCATGAGGTTCCTCCACCACCACAAGGATTTTGGGATCCATTTTATGGAATGAACCAACAATTTCAGGCTCCTTCTTGGGAAGGAGGTCAAGGACAAGGACAGCAATTTGGTGGTGGAAATCCAAACATGTATGCTTACTACATGAAGAGATCTTCCCCTGTGATGAACACAGTGGTTCACGAAGCAGATCCAGCATCGTCTACTGGGTATTCCAATTCGTATTGGAGCTACCCTAATGAAAATGGTGGGTTTTTTGGATACACAATGGCTCCTCCAATGGGTGAAAGGGGAAGTCAGAGTAATCAAGGGAAGAAGCCAAGTCCTCCAAAGGAGCCACCGCCACCTCCTTCTCCAAAGGCTTCTCTTTGGGACTCTATCAATCCGTTTGATCCTTATGATAATGGCTATTTGGGTTACTTCTCACATGAAAAACACGGTTCTGCATCAGTAGGTAGTAGTCCTAATTCGACTGAAGTGAGGGAGAGAGAGGGCATTCCTGATTTAGAAGAAGAAACTGAGACAGAGATGTATAAGGAGTACCATAAAGGAAAGAATTTGAGTAATGAGTCAAGGACAAGGCGTTCTGGGGAGGCGAATTCGTCAAGAAGTAGTGACAGTGGTAGGAAATCAATGCCACCAATGCCTCATGGAGTTGATTTAAGGGGTGTAGCAGGGCACGGTAGTGTGGGCAGTTCAAAACCAGACTCGTCATTACATAATGTGGAGGGCTCATCAAGTTCGAGGGGAGTAAAATTTGAGGGTAGTAGTGGCAGGACAAAGACGATATCAACAATGTACGATTCAGGTTCTCACCTTTCGAGTGCAGAACCATCACACAGTAGTGGTGGCACAGGGTCAATTGATATCACAGAGGAAAAGAGCTATTTTGAAACGCTCGTGTCAAGAAGCCCAGAAGATGTGCATTTGAAGAAGAAAGGAGTGACTTTTGAGGTTGATGAAATGTCAAAGAACGAGATCGAATCACCCAAGTCAAGTAGCTTGACCACATCACATGCTCATGGCACCAGGGATCTTCATGAGGTTGTGGCTGAAATTAGAGATGAATTTGAGATTGCTTCCAGTAATGGAAGGGAAGTTGCTCTGATGCTTGAGGTTGGGAAGCTTCCTTACCAGCCTAGCCTTGTTAAAGGTATGGTACTGCCAATGTTTCTCTTGATTCAGTGATTCTGGGGTTCTTCTAAGTTTCTACTTTGTCTATCTGGTTCTTTTTTACTTTGTTATGTTCATAAGTTATACTAATTATAGTTTAACGAGTGTAAGCTTAGTTCAGCTCTTTGTCGATGGGAAAAAGAAGAAAAGAAAAGCTTAGTTCAGCTCATTTAGACTTCTTTTTCTGCCCGTTTCTTAATCTACTTAAATCTTCTGGAAAAGGGCCATATTTACTCCTTTACTATCGAAAATAAGTTATATCTACCTCCATTTCAGTTTCTTAGTATAACTACACCTACCGTTATACTTTTGGATCATATTTGCCCTCCACCCGTTACATGATTTGGTCCCATCTTAAAAGAAGACACGTGGCCAACCCTGATTGGATAAAAAGGATCTGCCCCATTTCTAATTAAATCCCACTCGACTCGTAATAATAACCCACCCATCCAAAAAAAAAAATTTAAACTAAATTTAAACTCATTCCCCCACTTTGGAAGAAGTTCTGGTAACAGAACGCTATTCTGATCGTAATGAAGGCTGCCGGATTTCTCTCCCATGAGTATACTTTTCTTGCATAATTCCAGTTCAACTTTCTCTTGTTCTCTTCCTCATCTTCATTTTTTGCATTCTCTTCCCTGTTTCTCCACTCTTTTTGTGTATGCATTTCATGCTTCTAATTATGCAGTAACCAGTAGGCCTCTTGATTGATGCCCAGCTAATGGTTTTCGACATTCCTCCTTATTTGGCATTACCAGCATCCCCATTGTTTGCACCTTCAAAGTCTGTTCCAGGATCTGCTTTATTGGTCTTCCAATTGGTGAACCAAAATCCAATCCTCTTCACTCCACCTTCGTCACCTTCGTCACCTTCCTCCCTCTTCCGTAACACCCGGTAATACCCTTACTCCCCCATTAACCACCACACATTTTCCAGCATTTAACTTCAGAGCAAACTCCATTTACCTCATTCCTATTCTCTCTCAAGAATTACTACAAACTTTCAGTTACTTGTTTTCTTTTTCTTCCTCATTCCCTTTATTCCACTTTTCTCTGTCAAAGTTCCATAGCTTAGCATCAAAAATTAAAGACAACTGCTACATTGGTGATGAAGTTAGCAACTTTCACCATTTTAATGACCGACCACCTCCTTACGGCTAATCTAATTTCCTCCATTCTATGAAACTCTTATCAGAAAAAACGAGCTCAAAATAGATATAAACGGAAAGGGAAAAATATAGGGTTTAAAGAAAGCTAGAAAATTGTGATAATTTTAAGGTGGTGGTAGTATGTAGATTTTTGTTATTGATTTTCATGAAGTTGGGCCTTCTCTTCTGGACTTGTAGGGAAGAAGACCAGGATGGAGAGAAGGAAATAACAGAAATTAATGAGAAAAGGAAAAAATAAAAGAGAAAAGATTAAGAAGAAAATTAAGTTTAGCGGGAGAGTCTTTTTTATCCAATCAGGACCAGCCACATGCCTTTTTTAAGATGGGATCAAGGCATCAAGCCACTTAACGGGTAAGGGGAAAATATGATCCAAAAGTGTAATGGTAGGGGTAGTTTTACTCTGAAACTGAAACGGAGGGTACATATAACTTATTTTCGAGAGTAAAGGGACAAATATGACCCTTTTCCATAAATCTTCACTAACTTGAAAACTTTCTCCCCGGAGTAACCGACAGCCCACTCATGGCATTAGTGTCATTTTAGAATTTAGATTGTTACTGCTTAACAATTTGCTGCTAGTTTTTAGAACGCGACTGTGTTAATCATTATTTATGAGATGGGAACATATTAAATATACCGCATCTCAATGTAAGTTGCAACTAGTTTGTCATTGTTGCACTTGTTCGCCATCTCAATGTGAATTTTTATGAATGTTTCCCTAGCTATTAGTAGTTTTTTAATTAAATTGTGAAAAACAGAGATGGCAATAAGTTAGAAATAGAATTGTTCCAGTAAGCATAGCGAACGCCGTAAATGCATCCAATCGGAGAATTTTCTCTGATCAATAGTCGCTTGTTTGCCTTTATTTGTGATTTGCATGTTATCTCGACTTTCTTGATAAACAAACATGATGACATCCTTCTTACTCCCCTGATTTTTGTGCTCAGAGCTTGTATCCAGGATTTTATACCTGATTGTCCCGTCCATGTCGGTATCGCATACGGTGACACTGAAGTCAGTTAGACTGGCTACCAAAACAAGAAAATTGGTGAAATCCTATTTTGGAGATGTTGGCCAAGACAATGTTGTGCAGCCCTGTAACCTGTCAGCTACCCTTGACGAGCTATATGAATGGGAGAAGAAACTATATAAGGAAGTTAAGGTAATGGTAGACAACTACTAAGATCTTTTTTATGTCTATATGATGAGCTATTGAAAGATTCGTTTGTCTATATATTTTCATGTGTAGAATTCTCTAGAAGTGGAAAACATGGAATTTCTCATGTGCCATGTGAATTGGTATTCTCCTTAATGAATAAAGCCGTTTGACTGATATCTTGTTCAGCTTTTGCTATAGTTGGTTGAAGCTTAAGCAGTGTTTTTTATTCATTGAAAGTTAGCTTTTGGAGCTATTGACTCATCAATTGGATATTAGATTTCAATTCTTTAGGGGACCGGTCTTTTGAAAAATTTTATCATCATTACTGCACTTTTGGGTCAGGTAATTGTATCCTTGGCCCGACTGAAAGCGATCAATGAGTTAGTTCCTAGGTTAAACTTGTGTTTTTATACTGATAAGTGTAACGTGTTCTCTTAACTTTGAGTCAGAAGAACATTTGATGAACCAGATACGGTCATCAAATTTTAGTAGGAATCGGGATGTTTGGATGGTTAATTACAATATCTAGTTCCTTGGGCAAAAGAGTGGTGGGGTAAGACATCTGCTTCCAAACTGGAAGCAAGGATTGAAAAAATTTCATGTTACTCATAAAAAATATAAAAAAAACCTCATGTTTTATGAATGCTGGTGTCCTTGTTTAGAAATATAGAAGATACAATGTGTGATCAGATTGAGCGCATAAACTGAAATGGCAATATAAAACTTTATCATCGCATAATGATGTCAAGATCTCAAAGTGCTCAAGTCGAAGATGAATAAAGAAGTCTTGAGTTCTTTATGCTTTGCTCACTGAAGTAAGGAAATTGGAATTTGTAGCAGCTTACGCCCATGATATATGTTTTGACACTGAAACTTCTTTATTCAAGTCAAAGACAAGAAATTACCCTCTCCGTCCCATTTTATGTGATGGTGTTTAACTGGGTTTAAGAAAGAAAGAAAGCTATTTGAAACTTGTGATCTAAAACAAGCCATAGACATTTGCGTGGCTATAAATCATCTCATTAAGGGTAAAATGAGTATTTTAAAGTTAAATTATTTCTAACTATAGAAAGTATCATTCTTTTGTGACAGACTAGAAAAGAATTTGTGTCACATAAAATGGGACAGAGGAAGTAGAATATTGCCTTCCATTAAAAGGTATAGTCACTCAAATGCAGATAATCATAGTTGGATTAGATCCTTACATGTGAAGGTAAGTAGAAAGAAAAGCCATCAAATGATATCTTGGTAGGACTTGGTGTTCCCATCATCCAGTAGTGTCTGGAATTTGTCAACTATTCAACAATATTCTTTTCTTAGTTGTTTACACAGAATTTCCAGTGTTCAGTATTCTTAAACTTCTTTAATTGATTTCAAATTCTAATAGCTTAAAGACAAGACCATTTATTTCCATTAAATAAGAATTCTATGAAAAATCTTACCGTTAAATATTTTGCTGACTTCATACTCTTTAATCTTCATGAAACCATCATATATTTTAAGGGCATTCTTGTTTTCATTATTAATCTGATGGCCTGTGACACATTCAAATGACTCATCTATTGCAGATTCCTGTATCTACTTTCCCATGTTGAATTTTTATCATAGTGATATTGCTGTTTTGGACTTTGTGTTCATTGAAGTGGTTAGTTTGATGTAGGATGAAGAAAAACTGCGGCTTGTATATGAAAAGCACTGTAGAAGGCTGAGAACCTTGGACGAGCAAGGAGCTGAGTCAAGCAAGATAGATGCTACTCAGGCATCGATCAGAAGATTGCTAACAAAACTTAACGTCTGTATAAAAGCAATTGACGCAATTGCACGCAGAATTCACAAATTAAGGGATGAAGAATTGCAACCCCAAGTTGCAGAATTAATTCACGGGTATGGGTCTACTCAATTATTTCGTTAATTCTTGTGTTTCATTCTTTCCTCTATATCACTTTGTTCCCCTTTAAGATTACTGATAGTGCAACAGGTGTATGTTTGCACTTTTTTCCTTACTATGGACTTGCCAACGAGATGATCGCATTTGTTTGCTGAGTTCTTTCCAACCTTTTTATATAACGCATTCATCCTTTCTTCATTCATGAACATTTTCTGTTCATTTTTCCTGCCACATTATATGGTGCAGTTGTTTCTATCAAATTAGGATTTTGGAAGAAGGTTCTGCATCCTTTTATTATGTTTCACTTTTAGTTTGGCGAGACAGAAAGTTGGGAAACAGACATGGCCAGAGAAGAGACAAATGACCTAATGTTAATATCTTACTATGCCTAAAATGACGCTGCAGTCCCGGATGGATTAGTTTGAATGCTCACAAGTAGTTAACAAATTTAGTGGTCATATATTAACTAGTCAACATTTGCGGTTTTATATGATATTGGAAATCTTTGTGGATTGATTATGGTTAGCTTTTGAAAATGTAGATATGAATTTGGACTTCTCTGTTCAGCAAGTTAAGAAGGTTGATTGAGATATTGAGTTTTTCCAAAAGACTTGACTGCGTCACCTTAGTGTGTGAAATTATATTTTAGCTGTAGTTAGCTCAAGTGGATAGATGTATTTAATTCTTTTCTGCCCGCATCTGGTAGGTGTATTTTAATTCAGCTGTTACAAAACTACTTATTTTTAAATGGTTATATATGTAATGCAAGTCTTGTAAACTTATGTATTTAGCAATTGTTACTGTCGAGATCTTGGAGAGTTCTATTTGGGGATTGGAACGTTCTTACCAAGGAAATTTAATTTGTATCTTACAGTTGAAAAAAGTAGTTAGAAAACAAAGTATTGAATGTTTGCTTGTTTCGCAGGCTTTTATTTGCGTAATATTTAAGTTCGTTCGGTAGGATTTTGATTCATTATTTGTAGTGGATAATCTATGATCAGTATTTGTTGCTTCACTTCTTATTTCCTTTGTATTATTTTTATTTCTCCTTTCCACATCTTGAGCTGCTATTCTGTTATTTATTTGTATTCCTCTCTTCAAGAAGTAACATGAACCATTTTACTTGGTCATGGATTGTCATCATGAACTTAGCATTGTAATGCATGAATCTTGTTTTCTCCTTTTAAGATATAATGCGAATGTTTATTTTGTCATGCATTGTAATGTATATGAACTAAGCATGCTAATGCACTATTTACTTTTGTTCCTCCATTCAAGAAGTATTCTGAACTTTTACTTCTCATGCATTGTAATGCTACATGAACTTGGCATTGTAATCTATGCTTTATTTTGTATTTCTCGCCTCAAGAATTTAAGTAAATGTTACCCCTCATGCATTCTTAATGCATCATTAACTTATAGCAGTTGCATAAGTTTTCCTGTTCCACTCAATCTACGTGCTGGTGGGTGCACCTTTAGGCCTGATCTGATGATATACTGTATGTAAATAAGCAGGCTGGTGAGAATGTGGAGGTCAATGCTCAGTTGTCATCAGAAGCAGTTTCAAGCAGTGATGGAGAGTAAAACAAGGGCTCTCAAAGCAAATACTGGATTTCAAAGAGATTCAAGCGTGAGAGCTACTCTTGAACTTGAGATGCAGCTTTCGTCATGGTGTAGCCACTTTAATGATTGGATTTGCAGCCAGAAATCCTATGTAGAATCCTTAAACGGGTGGCTTCTACGATGCCTTAAGTATGATCTGGAAGAAACCCCCGATGGACCTGTCCCTTTCTCTCCTGGCCGTCTTGGAGCTCCTCCAGTTTTTGTAATTTGCAATGATTGGAGTCAGGCAATGGAAGCAATTTCTGAAACTCGTGTAGCAATTGCTATGAATAGTTTCGCTACAAGTTTGAGGCAGCTTTGGGAAAGACAAGATGAGGAGCAGAGGCAGAGGATCAAAGCAGAATATCTCTCAAAGGACTACAAGAAACGGCTAACCATGCTTCAGAGTAAGAGAGGGAGCGTGAAGCATGAGCAAGATGCAATGTCCGACGGAAGTCACATAATTGTTCCATCCGAAAAAGGCATTTCACCTTTGGACGATCTAAAGGTGGACTTGGATATGTTTAAAAAGAAATTAGTGGAGGAGAGAACAAAGCACAAGGATGCCATTAAGTTAGTGCATGATGCAGCTTCTAGTAGTTTACAGGGGGGTTTACTTCCAATTTTCAAGGCTTTGGAGAACTTCACATCGGAAGCTCTGAGAGCGCATGAACAAGTCAGGTTACAGAGTGTTAGAGACAGTTCATAGGCAGCGTTGGCATCATTTTCACAATTGGATCCTAACTTTATTCCAATTTGGATAACATTCATGGCGACTAGTTAGAGAGAATGATATATTCGACAGTAACAGCAATTCACGCAGAGGATGCTCTTGGTTACGCAGTGGCTATCAGAAGTTCAGCTTTTGAGACGATAAGTTTTAGCATATTAACTGTTAATCATTAAGTCAGTTTTGTCTGTTGATGTTAATAGGTAGGTACTTGTATAGTAATTCATTTATTTGTTGATTGGGTTTATTGGTGGATAGTTTTATCCATAGGTAATTTATGCTGGATGTATGGTTTATCTGGGTTGGGGAAGGGATGCACTGTGGAAGTTAGCCCTAAGTCTGTCAGGGTAGGGTTGATGAATGAAAATTTTGGCAATGTTGCAGAAAATAAACTCGTTCTAGTTTCCGTCCTATCGAGTTAAGGTCCCTGCTCTATTATGGTGTGGAATGCATTTTAATCATGACCAATCCTTCCCCCCCAAATTCCAGTAGTGGGGTCTGGGGAGGGGCTGTTTCTGAAAGACTCTCGGCTCGAATATTATCACATGTAAAATTTCAAGTGTCGATAACGTTATCTCTCCTCCCGTAGTTGGGGGAGCAATGAAAGAAAGTTTGGGAGGAAATGAAACAATTATGGGTAAATGGAAAAACTGACCGTTCTCAGTAGGTCGATGAGTCTGTTTGGATGTCTTTGTTTCCTCTCTGTGTATGATGCGCTTTGTTTCCTTGCATGGTGCTTTCTTCTATATAATCCTTATTGTGCAAGAATTATGTTGTATGTTAAAAAGATGGTCAATGAGGTCTTCTTCTGTCTCGTGCGGTACCTACTGCTGTGGTTCTTCTTCTCCTCCCTCTCGTCATGCTCTCGGGGTAACTTGCTTAGATGTCCAGGGAGCTATTTTGGGTAGTCCTCCACAACCATGCAAGCGCGGTAAAGCTTATCCTGAAGCAATGAGCAAACTGGGTCACCAGTTGGGATGAGAATACATGCAGCATTTGATGAATGTCCTCTAGTCTCGTACGTTCTCACCAAATGTCATTCCTTGGTTGGGATCGATTCTTGTTATTCGATACAACAAGGTCAGAGAAGTAGCTAGTACTCATTTGATTGACCTTCTTTCAAAGTTTATGTGCGCTCATGCACCTTTCTCTACCTGAGTGGAGTTGGCCTAATGATGTACTGGGACTTGGGTTTCACTTTCCTTCTAAGAGAACTTCAAATGAACGTAACACGTACGAGTACATCTTCTAATATGCGATCTGTTATGGGTGTGTGCATGTTGGAAATTCGCTCATGTGCATCAGAATTCATTTGGTTCCTTGCTTACATTATATGCCCTTCTTGGGATCTACATCCTCCGTTGAGCGGAATGATTACCCCCTTATACAACTCTCGGGGCTCGTTACGAGTGTCAATGCAATGTGTCAGCTTGAGCGTTCCTCTCCAATTATGTTTCCTCAGGTGATAGAAGTACATACACTCATCAGTTATGCTGATGGGTTGTGGTTTGGAGCATCTTCAATTGTCTGCTCCAAATGAGTCTCAGAAAATGGAAACAAAAAGCGTACATCTTGCTGAGTAAGAACATAATTGGGAGAAATAGTTCATTCTTACTAAGTACAAGCATAATCATGCTATTAATGCGTGCAAATCTACTACATTTTGAGAGATTATATTAGTTTAAAAATATTAGAAGAGATAATCATCAAATAACACAGTGAAGAAAGAAAGGGCACCAACACAAGCAGACGCCACTCCACCTCCATATAACAGTGGAAACTGGAGAGGCCAGTATTTATCGTTAAACAGAAACATTTAGTTACCAAGTGTAACCGGAAAGCTAACTTAAGTAAAAGTAAGTCTAAAAGCAAGACATTCAAGACAAGCTTAATAAAGGGTTTTCACTTTGCTTAGTAAATAACTTAGATGATAGTTTCTCCAGAAAAACCTTCATCACGCTGAGATGCACTACTCAAACTATTGAGAATAGCTACGATACCTAATCCTCAACAAAACCTTATCAGAAATATTTGTTACAGACCATGGTAAAAAGGGGCTATTTTTGGGGTTGTGATGGCAGGGGTTCGGGGGGTGGGATGGGATTGGGGTTGGAAATGTAGCGCGAACTATGTTTCCTCACTTCATTGGACCTGGTAAATGGTAAGGCAGCCAACACAATGCCAAATGCCTTGGGAACCTTTAAAATCTCCTCTTGTTGCTATTCTTCCTGGCAGAGGCAAAGAGGAAATTAGACACCATAAAGCAAACAAAAACTAGTCAAAACTTATTCCAAATATCTAAGCCATGTCTGAAAGCAAGTAAGAATCTTTCCTACATTGAGAAGTAAAGGAAGGTAGGTAAAGTTCAAGAGCTTAATCCTTCTCCTGATTGGTTAGCACAAAAAAAAAAACAAATAGAAAAAATAGAAATATGGTTCTATTCTTAGGCCCATTGATACTTCTTGTTTCCACTCAAACCAAACACAACAGGTAAAAACCACAGAGGAGAAAATGCATGTCTTCAGCTCAAGTTCATTTAATTTCTTGTCCATTCGTTCCAACAACTATCAAAATTTACCTCAATATCACCATTTTTACTAATACTGAACAAAACATTATGTATTGGTTGAATTACAGGTAAACTTCAAAGCAGATGACACAACTCCAAATGCAGCATATGACAACTTCAAATGCTATGTTTTACTCCACAAGTAGTAATAATGTTTTGACCTAGAAGTTCAGTTACCTTTACTTATAGCTCCTCTTTTCTCGAACCTTGGTCCGCAGCTTTATCCCGATTCTTGTGGATGAAGTCAATAATGTCTTCCTTGGTCCTGTCACCTTCATACTGCGAGATCTTTCCACTTGCTGTCTTGAAATAAAGAGTCGGATAACCTTGGACATCAAAAGTTCCCTGGGGAATATCATTAGCAGTAGCATCCTACATAACAGCAAAAGATGACTTTGTTAGCAATTTCCAATAGTCAAATTTCAAATATTTACACAAGATTGAAGTAGCTACCACCGAAAAGGGCTAGGGCGGAAAAACAGCAAAATTAAAGAGGTAAAAGGCATGAAATACTCTGCTTTTAAGAAAACTTAAGTGCAACAAAATTTAAGCACATTGTTTAACAAGTTGAGCGCAAAAATTTTGTTAGGTAATAATGCATGAAGCTGCAAAATGAGGCACGTAATCTCCAAGCTTATACTAGCAAGCAGATACTTGTTGCCTCATGCTTGATCTTTTTACCTTCATTCCTATGCAGGCTATGCTGGTAAGCACTCAACCCTAGGTATTATCTCATCAGTGTTTACATCAGATAGTACTTTGTCCAGATTGGGTGAACATTTTTGTTAATTGGGACCAAATCTTATACAGTTTTACATAAAGAACCCGCTATCACACATTATATATGACAAAAAGTTATGTAAAACAATTTTTTAACTCCTGAACTTTTCTTTCCCCGAAAACAAATACCATGTGCCCAACATGTTCCTCCAATTTTACTGTACAAGCAATAAACATACTCAAAATACACTATATATTTCAGAACCATGACAGAATGAAGAGCTTTGAGTAGGAATCTCACAATTTTAGCAATCATAACATCAGCATCGCTTTCAAATGAGACAGCCACTTCATCAAGGATCGGGGCCAACTGCTTGCAGTGTCCGCACCAAGGGGCATAAAACTCGAGGAGTACTATAAGAAACAACCACAGTAATCATCAAAATGCACATCCAGTAAATATTCTAACTAAAGAACATGTTTGAGTTCAGGGATATGAACAAGACGAACACAAGGAGTAGGATGGAGCAAGGAAGAAATTGAACTACACCACATAATTGACTCGTAACTGTCCACGTGGCAGTTATAAAATGTCATACTGCACTTAAATACATTGTGATACGACTTGTTCGATTAATACTACGTCATATTCCGCAGATGATGATCTTGTACCATATGCTTAATTCTGTCACTCAACATTTTCTGAACAGCTTAATCAGAGCAAGTTGGAACAACTAATCTCAAAATCACGACCATTGTAAGTCCGTCTAGTATGCTTTTAAACTCAATTTATATCATTTTTTCATCAAATCAACTCAATTTATAACATGCTGAATAGCCATGCGAAATAGCAAAATATACAATTTGAAGTTCAGTTGCTTTATTGCATAAGAGTGCATGACAGTGTTACAATAAGTTCTATATAAAGCACTAAGATGGAACTGAACAAAATGTCAACAGTATTTGAACGTCGTAGGGAATACCATTCTTCGCAGAGTTGAAAACCATATCCTGGAGAGTGTCAGCAACCACAACTTTAACAGGTTCGCTGTTAACCTCTGGGATAGGTTCTGATTTTTTGAAAGGTTTCACCTTGCCGTCCTGAAATATGATGTGAGTAAATATTTTAGAAACATTAGATGAAAAAAGTTGCCCACAGAAACAATGCTTCTTGAGAACTTCTCTTTACATTTGATTTGTTTACATCTCAAGCAACACTTAGAATATTTTTAAGAGAAATTCAGTTCATCATTTCAAGAGGTAAAACCAAGGATATGTAAAATGAATTTAAAAGGACTGGAGAAACAATTAATACAAGAGAAACAGGTAAAAGAAAAAGCAGAGTGCTTCATTACCTTAAAATCCTTAACCCATGAAGCAACATGATCAGGCTCAACATTTGGTTTGAGATATTTCTCCCCATCATTTGTCTGTATGATGATTAGAGGTACTTGATCTTCTTTGAGTCCAAAGTACTGCTCAACGAAGCCAAATATATCATCATGTTAACGTCAATAACAAGAAATGATTCAAACACAACAAATACGAAACCTAACCTGGAAGGCACCTTGACTGGCCTCAACATCACCAATTAAGAAACTAATATCATTGCCTTTGTACTGCTCAGCAACTTCATGATACTTGGATTTAAACGTATCAATTAGGTCACTGTTGAAGTTTACAAACAGCATGGCCTGCCAATGTCATACTCATTTATTAGAAACTGCTCGAAATTAATAGGGTAATGGGGAGAAAACGGGGACAAGGCCTCCAGCTCTAAATAGTCCAACACAAAGAGATAATTGGAACTAAACTTCGATAAGGAAACCAGAGTTGGGTGCATAAAGTGCATATCCAGTACAGCAATAGTGGAATTACGATAGCAGAACCACCAGAAGATATGCTATGTCAAAAGTAGACCCATTTTCGACTACAGCTCTAGAAAGTGCAAGCTAGCAGGAAATTAAATAAGCAGCCGCTATGAGAAACAACTTTACTTGATACACATACTTCCGGAGACAAGCAAAATTTTCGGAAAAAACACAGATGAAGTTCTTCTATCCATTCTTTACTCATCTATCTTTGCTCATGGTAGTTGTTATTATACAGGAAGAGTTCATACTGATAACATAAATGAAAGAGCAACTTAGTATCAGGGTAACAAAACATAATACTCTAAAAGGTGAAGAAAATAATTTGAAAGAAAAATCGTGATCCACATTTACTCTCCTATTAGCAAACATCGTTGCTCCAAAACGTAAAACAAGAGACACCGCCTTCGAATAAGAGATTTGGTAGCATATTGGAGAGTAGATACGGGTTTAGACAGCAACAAGACTAACAGAGTCTGCACATGCAATATAAAACTGGTAAACTAAGTAAATGGTGCACCTTGGCATTTGGACTGTTGAAGAATTTAATAACAAAAGGATGGTTATTGGGGTCCTTGTTAAATAGAGTTACAGTTGGAATGCTTGCTGCTTCAACTAACTTTGCTAAGGTATCCACATCGAACTCCTGCAAGTACATGTGATCATAAGTTGAAACATTGTCTAGTACATCAGAAAATGTACAAAACTTTTACACAGATCCAATACCTGGAAATCTACAAAAAGTTCATCAAAAGGCTTGAATAACCTAACAACAGGGCCTGAAACTGATGAATCCCCTCGAGGAAGGAGTTTAGCATCAAAAGTATGAGCAAACTCATATTCAGAACGCAATCTCTCAGCCAGAGCTGTGAAATTCTCATATTTCTCGCCAGAGAACTCTGGGAAGACCCCAACCTATAAGAATTTCAAACCATAATGTCAACTCCCATTCAGCAGATCTCTTAGGGGTTAAAACAATAAAAGAAAAACATATGCAAACCAGTGGGAGCAATTCTGGGTGTTTGTGTATCAGGTTACTCTGGTGTGAGCATATGTGTTTGGGTGTGTGTACACATATATAATGAGAGAGATACAGAGGGGAGGGCACTTACGATAATGATCTTATTGACATCAGTAACATCATCAGCAGATTTAATTTCAGTAGAAGCAGGACCACTTTGTTTCTTTAAGTAAGAAACGATACCATCCGCCTCACGTGGTCCTTTGTAATCTTGAACAACGCTTCCTCCATACCTCAAGATCTTAATTGTAGGGAAACCTTTTATATCAAACTCACTGGCAAGAATCTTGTTTTGCTCCTCATTAGCATCAACTTTGGCCAGAATAACAGGTGGATCATTCTGACTTAAAATTTGTGCTGCTTTCTCATACTGCAAATTACCAAGTGAAGTGTTGAAATGCATTGCACATACTTATGCTCCAAAACCCTATTACCTTTTATAAGATTCTAAAGAATGTGTTAGTGGTTCTTACCTCAGGAGCAAGTTTCTTGCAATGACCACACCTATAAAATATCAAAGTAATTAATAAACATGGAAAGAAATAATTGCTTCTAATTTGAGGCATACAATTTCCTTGTGACTTAAATAGAGACAGCCATAGCAGATAAGAAGAAGAAGAAAAAAGTGCAGCTTATTTTGTTGATTCAATAAAGAAAATGCACTAAAGCTTCTAGCTTTGACTGTTTGGTCAAGCTGCATAATAATGTAAAAACAAACATCATTCATGATTTCATCATTCCTTGGTGAAATTGTCTCCATGTATTTGCTTACCTTGAGTTTTGGAAATCCAATGCTAAGACTTTTTCAACAAAATGGTACAATGACTTTACTCACTTATGAGCAGAAGTTCAAACTCTTACTCCATATCACTTACTTCAGTCAATACTTAAATACATTTTTATCCACCTTTGGTACTCAAAAATTATCCCGAAAACACTATCCTCACAAATTATTCTACGCCTTGTATGAATACCATATGTCTCTAACTTCTACATCAGAATTTAAACGCAAGAAAAGATTTCCCAAAGTAGAATACTTCCCACAGAGGAATATTTTCGTGAAAACCATTTCCCTTAATTAAAAAAGGGCACCCTGGATCTGATAATCTCCGTAACATCTGTTTAAGCTCTTATTTTTCAAACAAAAGACCAATCGACTATCAATAAACAAAAATATCCCAAAGAAATCAATCTTTTAAGAGAAAAGAAAAACAGAAAATATCTGAATCTGAAAGATACGTCTGAATAGAGAAGCTACAGATTCAAAAACTACGGACAGTAATGAAAAAAAAAAAAAAAGCAAAGTTGCAAATTGAAAGTGTAATTAGTGAAATTTACCAAGGGGCATAGAACTCGACGACGATGAATTTGTGTTTACCGACGAAATCAGAGAAATTGGAGTGATCCAGTGTCACAACGTACTCCTTCTCTTCGCTCTCAGAAGCATAAGAAAGCGATCCTAGCAATGCGTAAACGCAGAGAAATAAGGAAATCCATACCCTAATCGCCATTTTTTCACTCTTATCTCTTCTCTCAGCTCACTGAAAAAATATCTTCAGTTTCGTTTCTCATTGTGGATCTCACGAGGATTTTATATAGTACTAGGAGTATATTGCTTATGGAAACTCTAACCGTGCGGAGATCTGCCATCTACCATACATGAAATGTCAAAAATGCCCCTGTTATTTTACCAGGAATTCTGTAAATTCTCTAAATGCTAGTTATAATACTCTTTTGATTGAAACATTTTATCATAGATCATTTTACTATTTGTATAAAAATTATCATTCTCATGTTAAAGAACTTGCACTTTATATTTCCCTTTCCTATATTATTTTAGCTAAGTAAAAAAGGTAAAATATGCTCTAAACGTTTATCCTTTTGTGCGTGTAGATTATATCTACGTAAAATAAGAAGTAGAAATATTTTCCTTCAATTATTCCAATTCTAAATGATATGTATTTTGTAATATAAAACATTGATACCAATTGCATCAAGTTGGTCGTTATAGTTTGTATTTATAAGTTCTTTTCTTATCTTGTTTTCTTTTTTTCTTTAAAGCACCTTAATGAGCAGTGATGGGTGTAGTGTTAAAGTGACGAGTTCAATTAAATCCATAATTTTTGACGCGGAGTATAATTTTATAGGTAAAAATTTATTAAATTTACAAAAAATAATAGATATGAACCCATAACTTTAAAAATATAATTGACTCAATATTAAAAATCTTAAATATTGAATCCATAAAGTTTAAATATTATATCTGCCTCTGTTAATGAGTATGGGTTTTTTCCACAGTAACATTTTGTTACTCATAGTACTATTTTAACAAGAAAATAAAAAAGGTGAAGGACACCATGTTACGAATTGAAATATTGGAGTAGGTAGAACATATTTGCCCTAAGTATTTTATGTCAAAAACTATATTTTTTTGCTAATTTAGGTAACAAGTGAGGAGGGTATTAAGGTCATTTAGAGGAAGTAGAATTTCTGGACTCCTTTTCGTGATCCAGGGACCCAAAATTAAAAATATAAAAAAATAAAAAGAAGGTGCAGTTAGAGAACGGGACAAACATGGTACTGACGCGTGACTGAAAATACAACACTCTCGAGAGTAACGTTAACAAAATATACTTCACTCTATGCTGTGTCATATGCAACACGTGGAATAAAACAATTTGTCTTTTGATCCGACGTGGCAAATGAAATACGTCACCTGCTTCCGCGTCACGTGCACACTTAACGTCGTCTCGTTGTGCGAGCCGCAGGTGGTGCATGTGCTTCGATCGATAAGTGGCGTTAGCCTTGAGACAAGCGGCGAAGCCCCAGAAATTATCTTTTTCTTTGTTAAATAGAACTGTTTAAATATGCAATTTTAGAAAATATTTTTAAAATTGTGCAAAATTATGGATGTTTATCGGGCGGATTGGGACGGGTTGAACGGGGAAAATCCCAGCCCGTTCGGTTAACGGGCTGGCTGGTTAACGGGCTGGGATAACGGGTTCTTAGCGGGTTGGGAAAATTCAGGTTTTTTAGGGCACGTACGGGTTCGGGCTTAGCGGGTTCAGGCGGGCCGGGTTCCAGTTATTTTATTTTTTTTAAAATTAAATTTTAATTTTCTTATTCAATGTTATTGATAGTTAAGTATTTGCAAACTTTTAAGGGTTAGAATTAAACTTTGAAGTTTAAAGTTTTGAAATTTGTATTTTAAAATTATAAAATTGAAATTAGAATGTAAGTGGCTACAAAAAATTATTTAATAAGAGTATAAAACCAATAGGCAATATAAGGAACAAACTCCGAAGGCTTTCATTTATATTTTTAATACTTCATTAATTTGCAAGTTCTTTTTTTTATTTTTTTATTTTTGAACTTGCAAATTAAAAGTTTACAATAATTATAAAAACTAAGAAATAGTGCATCACATGTTTTGCATCATTTTTGTAAGTTCTTCCATGTCAACATGAGGTTCTTGGTTTCCGGGATTAGTTGAATCGGAACCATAAACCATTATATCTCCAATTTCTTGGTCCTCCTCTTCGTCTACCTCGTCACGCCCTTGGTTTCGCCGTTCTGATCTTATCCAATCTCTGAAGCACACTAGAATTTTCAAAGCATTGTTGCCCAATGAATGATGTGTATCTCCTAGCTGCTGCCTTGCTTGGCTAAATGCGCTCTCTAATGCGACTGTTGAAATCGACACATTTAGCACGTCTCGAGCCATGGCCGAAAGAACAGGAAATTGATTTGAGTTTCTCCTCCACCAACCAGCGGTAGAAAATCCTTTGTGAGGAGCTCTGGTGACTTTTGCAAGTAGAATTGTAATTCATCAATATTCTTGATACTGGTTTGTTGATGTTCTCCTAGTGTATAACAAATCTGATAATCTTGAACTCAATCATCATTATCCATAGTTGTTCCAGATGTTGAAGGATTAGTTGAAGGAATATTTGCATCTACAACCGAAGAAGCATCAACAATGTTAGCATAATAATTATATAAAGTTTGTAAATGTGTGTGTAGCTCAGAAATACAAGTGTCAATATCAGGAGTTTCAGTTGGGCCAATATCCATATAAGTATATAAAGCTCTAATTAATTGGCGACACTTTATCATTTTGACAGTAGGGTTTAAAATAGCACCAATTAGGTAAATATAGGGAATTGGGTAGAAATACTTTTTAAACTTATCTAGCATAGATTCAACAACAGTAGCATATCCTTCTTTCTGCTTCAAATTATGTAGTAAAAGAGAAATTTCAGCAATATGAACTAAACCATTTCAAATGGTAGGATAATAAGCTCCAGAAAACTCAAGTGTACCCACATAAAATTTTTGTAAAAATTGTACAACATCATGAATGACTTCCCAAGTTCTATATGTTAACAAACGGTTAGGATCGGTACAATGAGAATTAGCAACTTCAGTTATAGACATTCTAAATTTATAACAACATCTTAAGAACAAATAAGTATAATTCCACCTAGTAACTATTTCTTCAGGCATGAGTCTTGGTTTTAGTCCATAATGTACACATTTTTCCTTAAATGCATTTAATCTAGCACTTCTATTATTTCCTTGAATTACACCAACAACTCTCCTAACTAAAGTAATTTCATTTCTAAATAATTCAAGGTCACTCTTCACAATCAAGTTATAAATATGACATGCACATCTAACATGAAATATTTCAGGAAGTGGTGGGTGTAGATGCAATTTTAATATTGTAATAGCAGCATTGTTGTTAGAAGCATTATCAAATGACATACACAAAACTTTTTCTGTAAGATTATAAAATATAGCAACTTCATGTATAGTATTACTTATAGATGCACCAGTATGACTTTGATCTTTATCATATTTAAAAGCAATAATACGTTTTTGCATACAAAAATTATCATCTATCCAATGGCATGTAACAGTCAAATAATCATTTCCATTCACAACACGACCAATATCAGAAGTAAGAGAAACTTTACAAGGAAGACTTGCGAACAAATAATGTATATATGTCTAATATTGTCCAAAAATCCTAAAGATATTAGTTCTACGAGTACTTCTAGGAATACCTTTAAACATAGGGTTATAAATTCTTTTAATATAAGTAACAAGATACGGTGAAGAAGCAAAACTAAAAGGTAAACAACCTAAAGCAATCATTTTAGCTAATTCTTCCCGATCTTTCTTAATATCGTATTTCCCAAATAACCCCCCAGTACTCGGGTTAAGTCTTTGTTGCCCAGATGACTCATCTACTCCCCAATCAAGAGGGTGTTTCTCTTCCATATGCCTACGAAGTTGACCCGTTCCCCCTCATTTACCAGGCTCATGTTTATAATGTTCACTACAAATTTTACATTTTACATAATTTTTTTGATCTTCTAGTCTTTCAAAAAACATCCAACACTTCTTAATCGTAGATTCTTCTTAATAGGGAGAAGAGGCCTACTTGTTGCACCCCTAACATTTTGAGTTTGACTAGCATTACCAGGTGTATGTGGTGGTGTTTCAAGATTATCGGGTGATTGAATATCATCTAACAAAGCATCTAAATCATCATCTACACCATAATTTTCTTGCATTCGCTCATAATCTACATTTAAATTTTCAGAAATATGTGTAAAGCCACTAGAAGAACCAACACCACCTCTTGTTCTTTTTGAAGTTTTCTTACTACCACCTCTACTAGTGCACGCTTTTTGGCCGCTCTAAGTAAATCCATTATATAAATTAAACTATTAAAGTAAGAAATTAAAGTAAGAAATTAAATTAAGAAACTAAATTAATAATTCTAAATAATAAAATAAGTGTACACCAAATAAGAGAAAGAGATGGAACGAGTGTACCGGGATTCCTTAGGCCACACTAATTTTGAATTTTTGATATTAAAATTCAAACTTCAATTGATAGACCGAAACTTGATAGTTGATAATACTTGAATACTTGATACCACACTTCACTTGAATAATTGATATTTGATAATAATAATTTTGTAATGGCTAAAATAAATAATTGATGAAACTTGAAATAATAAATAATTGAGAATTTGAGATTTGAGAATTTAAGAACTATAATATCAAGAGACAATTGAGACTTGAGAGAGAATTAGAGTAGTAAGAGAGTGAATTGTGAGAAAAAATGAAGAAGAAGGGGGGTTATTTATAGATTTTAAAAGGTTAAAAAAGTAATTTTGCAATTATTAGGGGTGAGAGGGCTATATTTTTAAAGGGGGGGGGGGAGGGGCGAAATTGGCCATTTTTGCAAAATCTGGTCGTTCCCCAACGGTCATTTCTCAATTTGACTGTTGAGAACGGTCCAATTAAATAAATAAAAAATTCCAACGGTAACCGAGCTGCTAACCGAAATTGGCCATTTTTGCAAAATCTAGCCGTTCCCCAACGGGCATTTCTCAATTTGACCGTCGGGAATGATCCAATTAACTTAAAAAACAAAATTTTCAATGGTAACCGGGCTGCAGCCCGTGTTCAACCCGTTAAGAAATATCGGGTTACGCGGGTTAGGTGCACCGTTAAGCTAAACGTGAACGTCCACAACCCGCCCCCCTAATCAACCCATCCCAACCCGTCCAATAGTGAACAGTATCGGGCTGAACCGGGCTGAAAACGGGTCAGCCCGGCCCGATTAACATGCTTATGCAAAACTCAAAAGCTAAAATTATATGAAAATTCTGATTTAACTATATGTGAGGACAATAATATGCATATCCAAAGTATTCTAAGCTAGCATTTAAAAATAGATTTGGTTGAAATTTGAAAAAAAAAATGAAATTGTATTGAAAAATTGTTTTTAAAAGTTTAAATTGTATTTGATTATAATCCGTGACTTTATACGTTATCACAGTTTAACTTTAATTGTAAAAGGGGTCCAAACTTGGCATCGTACTGAAGCCACCCACATGCAATATAGTTAGACAGTCTATTAGAACTGTAAAATTGACTAACAACGAGGCCGAATATGAGGCAATGATTGCAGGTCTCGAACTAGCCAAAGACATAGGGGCGGAGGTGATCGAAGCTAAGTGTGACTCCCTCCTTGTAGTAAACCAAGTTAATGGAACGTTCGAAGTCGGGGAGCCCAGTATCAGATTCTGATATGCAACAAAGGAATCAAATGACGAGGCCATGAATACAAGCTGAAGCTATTGGATGAAAGGCGTGAAGCCGCCCTTGTTCGATTGGCCGCCCAAAAGCAACGGATCGAGAGGTATTACAATCGAAGGGCCAACCTTCGATACTTCAATGTCAGGGACTTAGTACTAAGGAAGGTCACACTAAGCACCTGAAATCCGAATGAAGGGAAATTGAGTCCGAACTGGGAAGGACCATACCAGATTCTTGATGTCACAGGGAAATGATCCTATAAGCTCGGAATGACAAACAGAGAACAACTACCAAACAATTGGAATGTAACTCACCTAAAGCGATATTACTACTAAGGTACAACCCCATTTCCTTTCTTTTTATTTTTGGACTAACACTTGTAGGTGGTCGATAAAGAGCAGTACGAAGTCTTTAGGTCTGAAAGCACGCGTTGCACTCTTTTTTCCTTGAACCATTTTTGTCCCAATTGGGTTTTTTGGTAAGGTTTTTAAAGAGGCAACAATGGATCGTGCTAACTTAGAATCAAAGGCCGATTACGAATCGGTGTCGAAGATAGTACTAACAGTATCCGAGGTTCCTCTACAATCAATCTCGAATACTGGGAGGCATTACCTTTGCGAGCAAATTACTTCGTAATAGAAGGGTCTCGCTATGTAAGATTTGTTGTAAGGGCCAAACGGTCAAACGAACCGTGCCCACATAGGTTGCTCGAGCCCTGGCATAAAATATGTACGCATGTATAACTGTTTTTCACAAGAATAAAGAGAAGTACTTTTCTTGCAATTATCTTATATCTTAGAAAAAATTCCTCTTTACAATTTCGTACTTTCGATCTCTTAAGGAAACGAGCTCAAGGGTCGATTATAACTAGAGTTTGGATGATCACTCCCTCACTCGGGGACTGCCGTCCGAAAAACAAACTCGAACAGATCGAACTATTAAACATCGGGGGCATAAGACCTCTTAGGCAATCCCCGAATTTTAAAGGCCACAACCATACCCACTCGGGGACTGTTATCTTAGGCAAGCCTGGATAACTCAGGAAAGCAAGCTCACTGGGTTACACCCGAATTAAAAGGCTACGGCCATATTAACATTTTGTTGGGAGACGTCCGAGAACCGTAACAAAAAATAGGCCTTCGAAATTTTCATAACCGGTTTTAAAAGCTACCCTCGGTAAACTTATAATCTGAGTTACTTACTTTGGGAAAAGGTTCCCGGTAACACCGAACCTCCAAGATGCCTCAAAAATAAAAATAATGTAAAGGCAGAGTTTGTTTGAACTTACACAACTTAAGTTATTTTATGCTAAGGCATTCCGACCTTTGTGAACACAAGTAATACAACAAAGGAAAAATTTGAAAGCCAAAAGGAAAAAGAAAACCTTGTATATATTTACCCAATAATTTTTTAACAGAGGCCAGTGGCTTAAATAAAAAATTTACAATGGCCGAAATGACCTCAAAAGATGTAAAACAAAAAGCAAAAATATAAAGATCTAAGTGACCTGGTCTTCATCGGAGGCATCATCTCCACCCTCAGGATCTTCCCCGCCTTCAGTCTCGCTTAAACTCTCGGAATCTTCCTCTGGAAAGGCCAGCTGCCGGACCCTGGCTTCTTCTGTTTTGGCATTTTTGATTTAAGCCAGTATATCGAAGTCATGAGCATGGAACCTTCTCCCTCCCTTCCACCGATGAAACTACTCTTGCAAAGTCAAAAAGTCGTATAACCTTCCTTCCAGTCGAATAGATTATATGAAAGCAAAGCCAAGAGGCGATAGTGGCATCGGTCTTCTCGTTCCATGAGTAAAAGGTCCGGAATGGCCTATTTTCTCCCTCGAGGGATTTCCTTCGAGCTTGCCACCTTGCATGATCCACCATGCTCTTGGCCTATGCCTGGATGGCCTCGACGTCGACCTTGAATTGGGCCATTTTAGCATCGACTTTGGTATTGGCCACTGCGACCTCAGATTTGGCCGCCTCGAGTTCATTGGCCAAGTTTGACTTATCGAAAATAACCAAGTCCAATTAGGATTGATGGTCCTTGATTTTCTTGACCTATACCGAGGCCTTCTCTTTTGCAGCTTAGAGCTGGGTCTCGACCGAGTCCAGTTGTGCTTGGGTAGCTTCCCTTTCGAGGCTAAGATGTCCATATTTTTCTTAAACTCCTCAGCCTCAGCTTGAATCGTATCTACCTGTGCCTGAAGCTCCGCGACCTGTTCAAGCATTTTCTAGACCTACAGGATCGGATCATCAATCACTTTCTTCAATTCGTTTTCACTATCGTGAATCACTCTACCTACTTGGCCATCTCAGCATGCTTATTCCGAGCTGTTTCTAACTCAGCCTGAAGCTTCTCACTTGTAGGTGTCCCTATTCTCAGTGAGATCCCAAACCTCGACCTCATGGTGAGTTAATTCTTTCCTGTATCGGAGGAAAGTCTCATGATGCAGCACCAAAGCCTGCAAGCATAATGGAAGGTGTTATAGTTATTTACAAATTTAAATTTAGAATATATGAGAAGAAAGATACACAAAGTTACCCGATTTAATGCTTGTTAGGCTTCATTGAATAGGCAGGGGATTTCCACCTTGTCCATCACTGCTTGATCTTCTTTGGTCACAAAGCACCGAAGGTAGCTAGCAAACCCCACGGGGGCAGAGAAAACTCGGGCATCCTCAGGGATAGAGAAAGCTATTGATCGTCTTCGGTCAGGATCGACACTCGGGACCGAGAACCAGTTCACCAATTTTAGGCTCGAGGAAGACCCACTAGCTTCCGGTGATGGTACCTTCTTTGGCACTGACAAGTCTCCGAGCCTAGTGACATCCTCGAAGGCAGTAGATTCAAACCTATCCAAGAAGGTGTGGATATCTCTTGCCTCCTAAGGCCCCTCGTAAGAATGATCTTCTAACATACCGGCCTCACAGATCATAGCATCCGAAAACTGAGGAGACTCGGTAATGTTAATCACCCCCAGTGTGTCTTTCAGGGCACTTTCCTCCGCTCAAGGAGTGTCAGCTTCGATCTCCCTCTTGACCGCCCTAATTTTGGGAGAAATGGCCTCACCCCCTTCTGGTTCGGGAGCTTCAGCCAGAGGTCTCTCACCGACCTCCTCATGTCGAGATGATTCTACTTCAGCACCCGCCGGTTCGAGAGCCTCTAGCATCGTGACACCAGCCCACATGTGAGCCACCAGTTTGGATTTATCTTCCTATTCTTCTTCTTAGGACTCATTCCTTAGTTGATGGACTGAGTCCGAGGATAGAGCGTCGGATCTCCCCTTAGGCTTGCGAGACCTCCTCTTCGGTTTTTTCTTTTTAGAGTTCGGGGAATTCGAGACCCTTTTTCTCTTTTTATCGTCACCATGCTTTGGAGCAGTGGGCTCGAGAGGCATATACTCATCACTGGATGGAGGCCTTATAGAAACATCTTTGGGGAGACCTACAAAAGAAAACAGAGCAGATAAGAATTCAACAGTACAAAGAGAAAATCAAACAGTTTGGCGCCCACAGGCATTTTTGGAGTTTAAATGTTGAAGTTGTTACCCTAAAAAATGGATAACAAACAGTTTTGAATGATGCATGTGGGCGCCAAACTATTTGATTTTCTCCTTGTACTGTTGAATTCTTATCTGCTCTATTTTCTTTTGTTGGTCTCCCCAAAGACGTTGCTATGAGGCCTCTATCCGGTGATTAGGATATGCCTCTCGAGCCCCCTGCTCCGAAGCAAGGTGATGATAAGAAGAGAAAAAGGGTCTCCAGTTCCTGAACTCAGAAAAGAAAAAACCTAAGAGGAGGTCTCGCAAGCCCAAGGGGAGCTCCGACGCTCTATCCTCAGACTCAGTCCATCGACTAAGGAATGGGTCCGAAAAAGAAGAAGAAGAATAGGAAGATAAATCCAAACTTGCCCGCGTGCGGGCTAGTGTCATGATAAAAGAGGCTCTCAAACCGATGGGTGCTAAAGTTGAATCATCTCGACATGAGGAGGTCAGTGAGAGAGCTCTGGCTGAAGCTCCCGAACCAGAAGGGGGTGAGGCCATTTCTCCCCAAGTTAGGGTGGTCCAGAGGGAGTCTGAAGTTGACACTCCTCGAGCAGAGGAAAGTGCCCTGAAAGACATGCTCGGGGCGATTGACATTACCGAGTTTCCTCAGTTTTTGAATGCTATGATCAGTAAGGCCGGTATGTTAGAAGATCATTCTTACGAAGGGACTTAGGGGGCGAGAGATATCCACACCTTCTTGGATAGTGAATCTACTGCCTTCGAGGATGTCACTAGGCTCGGAGACTTGCTAGTGCCAAAGAAGGTACCATCATCGGAAGCCAATAGGTCTTCCTCGAGCCCAAAATTGGTAAACCGGTTCCCGGCCCCGAGTGTCGATCCTGACCGAAGACGATCAATAGCTTTCTCTATCCTTGAGGATGCCCGCATTTTCTCTGCCCCCGTGGGGGTCGCTAGCTACCTTCGGTGCTTGGTGACCAAAGAAGATCAGGCAGTAATGAACAAGGTGGAAACCCCCTGCCTATTCAATGAAGCCTAACAAGCATTAAATCGGGTAACTTTGTGTATCTTTCTTCTCATATATTCTAAATTTAAAGTTGTTAATAACTATAACACCTTCCCTTATGCTTTCAGGCTTTGGTACTACATCATGAGACTTTCCTCTGATACCAGGAGGAATTAACTCACCACGAGATCGAGGTTTAGGATCTCGCTGAGAATAAGGACACCTACAAGCTTCTCAGTGAGAAGCTTCAGGCCGAGTTAGAAATAGCTCGGAATGAGCATGATGAGATGGCCAAGCAGGTATTTCGAGTGCTTTATGATAATGAAGTTGAATTGAAGATAGTGACTAATGATCCGATCCTGGAGGTTTGGCAAATGCTTGAACAGGTTGGGGAGCTTCAGGCATAGGTAGATACAATTCAAGCTGAGGCCGAGGAGTTCAAGAAAAATATGGACATCTTAGCCTTGAAAAGGAAGTTGCCCAAGCACAACTGGAGTCGGCCGAGGCCTAGCTCCGAGCTGTAAAAGAGAAGGCCTCGGTGCAGGTCAAGAAAATCGAGGAGCATCAATCCCAATTGGACTTGGATATTTTTGATAAGGCAAACTTGGCCAATGAACTCGAGGTGGCCAAATCTGACGTGGCAGTGGCTAATACCAAAGCCGATGCTAAAATGGCCCAATTCAAGGTCGACGTCGAGGCCATCCAGGCGCAGGCCAAGAGCATGGTGGATCATGCAAGGTGGCAAGCTCGAAGGAAAGCCCTCGAGGGAGTCTATGCTCAGGACTTCGATATACTAGCTAAAATCGAGAACGCCAAAGCAGAAGAAGCTAGGGCCTGATAGCTTGCCTTTCCCGATGAAGATTTCGAGAGTTTAAGAGAGTCTAAAGGCAGGGAAGATCCAGAGGGCGGAGATGTTGCCTCCGATGAAGACCATGCCACTTAGGCCTTTATATTTTTTGCTTTCTTTTGCATCTTTTTTAGGCTGTTTCGGCCATTGTAAATTTTTGAATTAAGCCCTGACCACTGTAAAAAGATTATTGGGTAAATATATACAAGGCTTTCCTTTTCCTTTTGGCTTTCAGATTTTTCCTTTGCTTTATTACTTGTATTCACAAAGGTCGGAATGCCTTAGCATAAAATAACTTAGGTTGTGTAAGTTCAAACAAAGCCTGCCTTTACATTATTTTTATTTTTTAGGCGTCTTGGAGGGTCGGTGTTACCAGTCATCTTCTCCAAAAGTAAGTAACTCAGATTATAGTTTGCCAAGGCCGTAGACTGCATAGGTGACAAGTAGGTGTGTCACTAAAGCTTTTTGAGCAATACATTTCGTATGTTATATGAGGTCTTTTGGGACAAATTATATACCAAATTGGAGGTTTTGGAATTTTGTTTCCAACGCTCTTAATCGTTCGTTCATACAACATCCGGATAAAAAGATATAAGCGTCGAAAGATGGGTCAATGCTAGGGTGCCAAGCTAGCACCTCTTTGACTTTTCAAAAGTTGATATATATAGGTTTTAACTCGTGTTTATCTTCATTTTTCATAGCAAATGACCAGATAACCCCCATAAATTCCCCCTCAAGCTCTCTTCTAGGGTTTCAAAGAAGATTAACATCCCGGGTATGAAATCAAGAAGTGATAACATTAGAACGATCCTTACTCTTTTTCTTTGTAGTTTGAGATTTGGAAGGTACTTCATAGTTAAGAAAACATCTAATTTCTTTATTTAAGTGTTTAAATATCGAGGAAGGTTGATAAATTAGTTTCCTAATAGTTAGAACTACGGGAAGGTAATCGGAAGCCGTGAGTTCGATTTATTCCACTTTTAGTGGACTGTTTTGTAGTCCACTCGTGTTGGCCTATTGTGCTGCTGATTTATGGAGTTTGGAAGGATAAAAGGACATGGAGAAATGCCACATGTGGTAGGGTAGTAGGTTGGTCGCTCGTCGTTGTAGTTTCAGGCTAATTGATAACTTGTTGATTAGGTGTGTTATGGTATATTTGTGGTTTTTATTGTATTAAAGGTCCCAAATTGTAATTAGGTTGATTTTGAGATGCTGATTGTATTATAGTTGTATCTCGCCTATAGTTGGCTTAAGGGAGCAGTAAAATCAGGGGAAATGCTGCCCGTTTTATTTTAGAATCGATTTATCATTTGAGATACGTGATATACAAGCGCCATCTAAGTTGTACATGTATTTCTTTATTATAGGGTTGGCGCGCTAGTTGTCATAAGCTTGTTGTTGAGTTTCATTGAAGACTTGAGGTGTGTTAAGGCTCCCTTCTTTCCTTTTGCCACGATCCATATGATACAACGAAACGAGCAAGCACACAACTTTCATAAATGAATATATTCTTAGAAGTATTAGGGTTGCTTATGTTCTTGATTCCCCATGTATCCTATTAATCTATCGTCTGTTCATGGGTCTCAGAAAATATGTAAGTTGATAACGTTTATTTTATGATATTAATCGAAGGCATAATTATCTTATGACATTTCGAGAGATCATATTGACTTACTTCTCATGCATTGCATTCATTTATACATGTACATTGACCAGACCAGATGATGTTATATACGCGTGTATATATATATATATATATATATATATATATATGGGGTATGGGAAAAAGGTTATGGCATTATATACGCACCACCACCTAATCAACTGGTATACGTTGATGATTTCGCCCACAGTCGCCGAGATGATATGATGGAATGCCCTCAGAGGCTTGATGATGTTATGTACGCATATACCTATGCATGGTATGACATTTATACACATATACATGACATTATAAATGTTTCATGATTCACAGATCTATTCAGACTTACAAGTTGAGTCTTTTACTCCATGTTTCTTTCATGTCTATTATATACTGCTTTTCATGCCTTACATACTCATTACTTTATTTGTACTGACGTCCCTTTTGCCTGGGAAGGCTGCGTTTCATGCCCGCAGGTCCCGATAGACAGGTTGAGAGTCCTCCTAGTAGGCTATCAGCTCAGCAAAAGGTGTTGGTACACTCCACTTGCTCAAGAGTTGCCTATTTGGTCAGTATGATTTAGACTTGTATTGATTAGTATGGCAGGGCCCTATCCCGACATTTATGATATTTATGTACTCTTAGAGGCTTGTAGATAGATATCATGTATATGGATACTTGTATGGTCTTGTCAGCCTATGTTTTTAGTATACAAATGATTATGTCGGCCTTATAGGCCTGTTTGTCACATGTATAAGTTTCTATATCATATTGGGTCATCCTATGTCTAGTATTCCCTTTTTTTTATTCTGGTTATCTCATGACGGTCCTTTTCTCCCATTTACCCATGATGGTATAATAAGAAAGATATGTTACGTTGGTACTCGGTTGGGTAAGGCACCGAGTGCCCATCGTGGCCCGTCAATTTGGGTCGTGATAGTAAACACGACCCTTCTTTTGTGGTCGGGATCCATGCTCGGAGCAAGGAACTACTTCACCAGCTTCGGGCTCAAGCTCGACCCACCTGCTTTCGACGACATGTCTTTTTTAAGGATCTCTAGGTGATCGAACCCGGAGTAATCCTCCAATGTGCTGATGTACACTCCATCAAAGAAAAGGTTTAGGGCCTTGTCTGCGGCCCGCACCATCTCGTTTGGTTTCTCCTTGACGGCCTAAGCCTCATCGAATAAGGACTCTGTATAGAACGACGATTCCGCGATGTCAATGACCCCGGTGGTTCCCCTTAGAGTAGGGGTAGCTTCTCGGGAGATCATAGCCACTGGTTTTCCTTCTGGCTCTCGAGCTAAAGAGGCATCGACCTCTAGGTCACTTCCCCCAGGAGCCACCTGCTCTTCTTCGTCAATGGCCGGCCCATGGGCGACGAACTCTAGCTCATTATCTTCAGGATAATCCCTGAGCTGGTAGAGGGAGTCGGGGTCTAGTACCTTGGTCCGGGAACTCTTCTTATTGCTTTTTTGGGCCTGGACCGCTACCCCCTTCTTCTTGGCTTCGGCATCCGAGGAATCCGAAGACTTTCTCTTTCTTCTCTTCTCATCTTTCTTTGCAACAACCTCAGACTGTCCCGAAGCGGAGGGTTTATCAGGTGAGGACGAAGCCTCGTCTTTGTCCAATAACCGAAGCTCAGTGGTCTTGGACAAACCTATGAAAGAAAGAAAGGGATTTAGAGAAAAACAGTTTAATATGTGAGCAAGTTTGGTCGGGAAGAGCACTCACCATTGGAAAGGGCCTCCCACTCTCCCTTCGAGAGCTTGCGCTATTTGCACTCAAAATATGAAATTTGCGTACAGATCCCTTCAACTCACTTTTTAAAGTGGGGGACTGCGTTGGGGACTCGGGCAACTGCTACACGATGATAGAACCAAGAAATGAAGAAGAAGAACAAAAAATCCAAAAGGAATTCTAATTACTCGAAAGTGAGAAGAACTTACGGCCATGTTCCTCTTTTCAGGGAATAGTAGGAACTCAGAGGGAATGAGATCCTCGGTTTTCACCCGAATGAATCTTCCCTGCCAACCTCGATCCCTATCTTCGTCGATGCTCGATAAGAGAGCTTTCCTCGTCGGACGAATGAGCTTGATTAATCCCCCTCGGAAGATTCGAGGACTATAGAGATGAAGCAGCTGGTCGAGGGTAAATCAGGGTGCTCCGGTGTTATTAACTAAGTGGTGGATGAGGATCACGATCCTCCAAAAGGACGGGTGGATCTGCCGATGCATACCTCGTATTTTTTGCAAAAATTGAGGGCTATGGGGTCCACGGGGCAAGTGTGAAGGGGTATGTGTAAATACTTAGATATCCCTCCACATGTGTGGTGATGTCCTAATCAGGATCGGGGACAACCACTTCTTTGCCCTCCTATTTACAGTGGAGCGTGTCCTCGGTGATGGAGTATATGTACCTCCATACCTCTTCGCCTCGATCCTGTTGACTAGAGGTTTTTTCGACCTTGAAGTCATTTTCAATAGAGTAGCCTCCGGGGATGAAGTTCTTCAGGGGAGGTTCTAGGGCCACTTCAGGTACAACCACCTCAACATCCGTGGCTGGGTTAAAAGTTGAAGAGACGGTCTGCTAGGGCACATATTTCAAAGTCTTCTCCATTGAATTCTGGAAAATATGATGATTTGAAGATGAGGATAAAGGTTTGAAGGTCAAACTTGAAGATTTAAAGGGAAGTACGAAGATTTGAAAATGGGAAAATGAAGATATATAGAACAATGTATGGAAATTTGAAGGGGTTGAGAACAAGTGAAAAGTTCGGGGGTAAATTAAGGAATTCTGGAATCGAAAAATAAAAAAGTGAAAAAGGGACCAAAGCTTTTATAGAGAGGGGGTAATTAATACGTGACATTTCGCATCCGAGGACGGTCAACCGGCAACTAACACGTGTCCGAAGTGAGAATGACACGACTGATGAGACGTTTCACTGACCCGTTAACTTAGTTATAACATATGGAAGAATGAACCGAGGTAAATTAATTGCTTCTTGTCTCTTCGATAAACTTGCTCTATGGAAAGCGAAGGAGACTATCTGTGTATGAGTAAAATCAGGGGTAATGTTTCTTTGATCCCCCAATAAAAAAACGAGAAGGGATCACGGTCCGACCCAACTACAAGCAAGATCGAAGGATTCCTCGTATTAGAATTCGGAAGAAGTGAACGATGTATCTGAGATCGGGCACGAAGAAACAATGGATCCAGAACAAGTAAAGTTTCGAGACCACGGGAAAAGGAGGAACTGTTGGGTATGACAAGTAGGGAGCCGTAATATTTGCCCTCAACTGGATATTACAGCGCAAATCCTGCTCGATACCAACTGCGGATCAACATTTACCGAAAAAAAAAGTTTTTACCTTATTTAGACTTGTATTAGGAATGAAATTTCCCATACTATATAAAGGGAAGAATTTTTTCATTTTGAGGAGACTATTGACACGCATATCAAAGCAATAAAAATTGATTTTTGTCTTCTAGCTATTATTCAAAGTGTTCTTCATTATTCTCTTCTTTAATCGTAACCGAACTTATATCGAGGATCTGGTTGAGGCCGAATTTCAGGGTTCAACTTAAGATCAAGCTTGATCGTCACGTCATTATTGGTTTGATTGTTCATTCTTTCTTTAATTTAATTACTTGTTGTTTTTAGATTATTCGTATTAAATTAAATCACGTATCCTCTAAATCGCATACAAATTTAATGGTTACTCATTTTAAGGTACATATTATACATTACCCTATATAGAATATCGTCTGTTTAGAAGAATATTTTGGAAAAAGAGAATAATATGTTTCATACACGGCAGACAATTCAATGCTTGAGATGTGCATGGGGCATCTCTGAAGCCATATTAGATGAATTAACTAACGCGTTAGATGCTTATAGCCACGTTTGAATATTCTCGCACCCTAAATTTTACCTTTTTAAACATTGGCACTAAACATTACTATAAAGTACTTAAAATAACAGTAAATGCTGGGTATCACATTGTACTTATCACGGGATGAGGAGAGATCGGCCATACGGGCATTTGCACAAATAAAGTTTTTTGAGGTTACTATGCAGATTCTGTTTTTCATTAGTTTAGGAAGCTAAATATATCTACGAGGAGAACAATATCAATGATTTTAAGGACAAAATTTAGCTCATTAAGTTAATGATGATATAAATTAAAGAGTAGCCTCAGGAAAGACTGGTGCAAATAATCCGCCGAGATAGGGCATAAGCCCCTTACAAATAGACATTACAGAACAAGTTGATGCTATTATTAATTTTTTTTAACCACTAGCCCCATATACAGAATTCGAGTTTAACTAGTGTCTCCTTGCTTACTCTATTAGCAACACTTTGATTTGTGACATAAAAAATTTGTCTATGGGGCAAACGGGAGTTAAAAGATTAAAAGCATCCGTTTTTAAAGTCATTGGAGGTAATTTTCTGATAATCTAGGGAAAATGACATTATATAAACCGCTCTCAAAATAATAGCTGAATATATATATATATATATATATATATACACACACACACACACACACACACATATTTATGTATGTTATATACAAAAATATATAAATATTTTATATTGTTACATCTACCGAATATAAATAATTGCGACCGCGGACTAAAAGTAATATTTGCCCAATAATCTAAGAGAAATTTCCATAAAATACTATCTTTTAGTACTAATTAGCTATTTATAGATACCATTTGCTATATTACGGATTATAGATACTTTTTATGTGGTTATAAGATGTATTTGATTTATTTAAGCTATTGTATTCATGAATATAGTAGCAAAAATAGGCGTGAATCAGTGAAGTCTAGCTAATCAGTTGTTGTATTCGAGAGTATTCGACTGTATTCATGGAGTGAAACATGTGATTACAACTGGATAGATTATTGACTGTATTCGACTGTATTCACGGAGTGAAATGGGGTATTACACTGTTTTAAAATGGAAAGTGAATCAATTAACATAATAGACTTCTAATATAGCTCAACAAACTCAATTATAACACACAAATTTTGTATTTTCAGTTATAAAAAAGATTCTCAACTGAAAAATACACAAAAAACATAGCAATCTTCAGAGAAATTATATAATACATCTGAATACATAAATTATATTAATTAAAAAAACATATGAATACATTCATGGCATATAGCGAGACAGTGAATACAATGAAATACATATAATACAATGGGATACATTGAAATACAATGGAAAAAGCCAGTGAATATAATGAAATACATGGAATACAACGAGATATATTGAATTACAATAAAAAAAGACAATGAATACAATGAAATACATGAAAATACATTGAAATATATCAACAGAAAATCAAGTTGCTCAGCCCCAAACTTCGTCGTCTTTGCTCAAGAACAAACCCTAATTTCCGGCGAATCCACCCTTGACCAAAAACTCTGAATCTCACGAAAAAGACCCTTCGTATTCAATCAAGCACCCTTCGTATTTTAGGAAACCTAATTGGGATCCCTTCATAACAGAAAATCAATAAGAAAAAGCAGAATAACAGGCTTTTTGATAAATTGGCTATACTCTCTCAAAAAAGGATAGTGATGCCTGTGTCTGGTTTTATGGATTACTCATGCTGCAATTTGTTATTTGGTACATCACCATTTTTCTAGCCAATATCCCTTAATAACAAGCTCTTCGTAACAGCCCTGCCAAAAAATTTCATAAATTAAGTGCCCTCCCTCAGTGCCCTTCGTAAGAGAAATTTTCACGAAATCCAATAAGGGAGTCCTTCGTAATAGAAAATCAAGTTACTGAAAATCAAGTTGCTTCTGACGAAGCCCTCAGTTGTGTTTTCAGGGAATGGTGGAAAAGAATGACATGTATCAAAATAGAGAGAGAAAGAAAAGAGTGTAACTGAATAACGTATTTAATGGCTTAGGGGTAGGAGGTAACCAAAATTAGATATTTTGCTATAAACATTAAAAGGTATCTATAGAATATAATTTTTTAAATGGTATTTATTTAAAATAAATAAGGTGTTAACCTTTGATATAGGAGGTAAAAATTCGAGAAAATGACCCTCTATAGCCCTTGAAAATTTAATTAGCCCATATTTTCTCCCATGGACCCGAAATAGCCTTTAGGCCTAATTTATTGACAAATTATAGCCACTATTTCCAATGCACTTCTCCCCTTCCCAATGCACTTTTCAGTCGCCTACTCCTGCCCCCCCTCTCTTTCTCTTCTCATCTTCTCCCGTGGTTGCCGCTTTCTTCGCTTTCTGTCCACTTTCAGATATAATATTACATGATTTTTTTGGATGATTTTGCAAGAAGATGAAAAATGGAGAAAATAAAATAGCCACGGCCGGAGAAAAGATTTTTTCCGGCCAAGTTCACTGTCCTCCATTACCATCAGTGCTCCTTTATTTATACATTGTGTAATCAACGTATAATAATGGTATAATATGGTGTATAATCAATGTGTATATATTTTACACTAGTGATACATTTATTATACACGTATTATACAAAACTGGACGTGAAAGATTACCGTGGCTAAATTGAGTGTTGAGAATATTGTATATAATGTGTATATATTATGTATGCACATTTATATAAAAGGTGTATCTATACTGATATAATACATATACATTTTTTATACAAATTCAATGTTAATATAATTTTGTATATATTTTCTATATAAAATATATAATAGTATATATACATTCATTATACACGTATTATACAAAATTGGGCGTGTAAGATTACAGTGGATACATTGCATGAATATTGGTACATTGAGTGTTATGAATATTGTATATAATGTGTATATTATATATGCACATTATATGAAAGGTGTATCTACACTTATATAATACATATACACTTTTTATACAAATTCAATATTCATATAATTTTGTATATAAAGTATATAATAGTGTATAATGTATATATGCAGTGCACATAGAATTTACAATTGTATATAAAGTAAATAATTAATATATTTTCCTTATATAAAATGTATAATTTTTCTCTCATAAATACTCTCAATCTTTTTTTTCTCTTTAGATCTTATTTCTTTTTATTCAATTTGTCTGTTTATACTGTTCTTTTCAATCTTTTCCCCCCTCTCTTTTAGTTCTTAATTCTTTAGGTTTGATAGTAGAATTGGGGTGAATGAGGCTGGTCTAGGGGTGCGTGAGTCTTCTTTTTGATGATCTATCATTTTTGGGTAGATGGTGTGGTGGCAACAGTGCATGGAGGTAATAGCGGTGCCATGGCGGTAGCGACATTGGTGCAATAGTGGCAGGGCAATGGTGGAACTTTTTTGTGTGGATGTCTGATAGATGGTGGAAAAGAAAAAATATATGGGGTGTGGTTGGTGAAATTTGGGCTGACCATTCTAATATCTTTTTGGCTACTAGATGTATTTGAAATTTTGTGGTTATCAGATGATATAAGTTTGCAGCGAGTGGCTACAAATGTATTTTGCTCTAAAAATTCCATAATAATCTAATGGGCTAAATGGCCCGGAATTCTAATGAGCTGGACCGACCCAAAACGGGTCCCGAATAACTTGATTCTCAGGTCAAAAAATCCGATATACATCCTCCAGAAACTGTAGCTTTTTTTAGCTCATTACAGCTCTCTCTCTCTCTCTCCCTTTTCTTTTCAAGAACTCTAATTTATACGAAAAACGCATTCAATAAATCCCAAGTCAAAATCAAACCACATACATAACAGAAACAAAAAAACGATGTCCTTCATAGGACTAGAGCAGCAGGTGAGACATGTATTAGTGAGTGCAGAGGGGATATGCATAGCGTGCGGATCATACATACGCCGACCTCGTCGAGTATGACAAGGTTCTGAAGCTCTTGTTTGTTCCAGTATGGCGATGGCCAGGGAAAGAGCCGGTGATGTACTGCAGCAACTGCAAACTTTTCTTCCCTCAATCAGAGTCAGATACTGAGGACGATGTCCCTGACTGGTGTCAGTCCTGTAGCCACGAAGTGGATGCCGATTTAAGGTTTTGCCCCTCGTGTGGTGAAGTACTGTGAATTCTGATATGTAATAGGCACTTCAGGCTTTGAAATCATATGTAGGTTTGTAAATTATGTTTTAGTACTAAGTGTGAGTTTGAGGACTAAATTTAAGTTTTCTTTTCTTTTGCATTTTTAGAATGTATAAATTAGATGAGTTCTTAATGATCTATTGTTAGCTTTGAAAAGAAAAAATTATTAGTAGTAAAATTACGTAGAAAATAAGTCCAGTAAACCCTCTCTATAACAACCTTGTTTATTCTACACCTATAACTAAATGATATTTTTTGACTTTTATAGTGAATGTCTGTTATACACCTATAACAACATTTGACGTTTAAATATTTTTTTTGCTGTTATAAATAAAGATTATTCAAAAATTAATTATTTTATCTATTTTAAGGTTACATATAAAAGATAAGAAAATTATTCAAATTTAAAATCTCAAAAGATATGTATAGATCACTAGTTAAATATTGAAGAAAACTAATACATTATTAATATATTCATAACTAAATGTATAAAGATTTAAACTCTAAGCCATACATTTTAAAGCTACCTAGAAAAATAAATTCTTTCAAGGTTGATGGAAGAACTTTGTAATTGTAGCTTGTTTCGTAGATTTCATTCTCTTGCTAGCTATATAACAATTGAATCAACGAAGGTTCATGTCCAAATTTTCAGCAAAAAGATATCAAATAGCTTTTCCTTGAAGACAATCTAAGAGCTTAATACTCCCTTTGTTTCAATTTAGATGACATACTTTTCTTATTAGTTCGTTCCAAAAAGAATGACACATTTCTTTAGCTGTAAATAATTCAACTTTAAACTCTTCAATTTACCTATTTTACGCTTAATGAGAAGCTTTTATAACCACACAAATGTCATGGTCCCACAAAGTTTTTACCCCTTAAGCTTTTAAGAGCACAAGTTTCAAAAGTCTTTTTTTCCTCTTAAACTCCATGCCGAGTCAAACTGCCTCATCTAAATTGAAACGGAGGGAGTAGTTAAATTTTCTATCTAAATATTTTTGGAATTTGTCCAATGGAAAAGATATCATGTGCAGATCTTTAATCTTATATCTTATGCAATATAGAAACTTGTTTAATAGAAAAGATTGTGTGCGTATTACTAGAACTATTATTAGTAAATCTTAAAGGTTCTATATGGTTGTTATAGAGGGGCAGTTTTACAAAGAGCGTTCCGTTACAAATATGGATATTGTTGTTATAGGTAAAAAGCTGTAATAGAAAGGTAAAATATAACTTAAAAATTAATTCTAAGAAAAATTTGACTTTTATAGTAAATGACTGATTGGCTATTATACATGGATGTTATTATAAAGAGGTCACACTGAATGTAATATAACTACATGCCCCGATTAATTAGTGTCATTTTGATGGCATAAGAGCGAGCAATTTTTGTGCAAATAAAAGATTGATAATGTACGATACAAATGAATTTTACATTACTGCTACTCCTCTCACCCGGTCCATACTTGAGGTCCTTAATGCTACTACTTGGTACCCGACAGATTAAACATTACATCATGGAATAAAATTTAGCAGCAGATTCGCTAGCAATGGAAGGAATAATAAAGCTGTTGAGTGGCAGAACTCCCACATCGGTGAAGTACCAATTTTGGTTGGTACTTCACCCTATAAAAGAAGGCCAAATATTTAGGATTTAAACACACCTCTCATTTGCCTTCTTATCTTCTTAAGGCATTTGTATCTTCTCTCTTTAGTATTATTTCACTTGTATTTTTGGAGTGGAATAAAATATTGGTTGTGTCCGAGGAAGTAGGCAAAATTGGCCGAGTCTCGTAAATTCTGGTGTTCCTTTTATTGTTGCTTTATTGTCTTATTTATTATTTAGTGGCTGCCATAATTTTTTAGTATAGTAGTTGTGGATCATTCACACTATATACATTTGGCTTCCGCAACAATTCGTATCAGAGCCAAGGTACTGTCTAAGTATGCTCTATGGTTGCAGCATAGTCTGATCTTTCACATCAGAAAAGAGTTATCTTGGTAACTGAGTTAAGTTTCTGTCTGAGTATGCTCTGTGGTTGCAGCTTAGTCTGATCTTCCACACCAGAAAGAAAATAATCTTGATTTGTGTTGTCAGCTATTAAATAATATTTGTGTCAAAGATGAGAGACAATAAACAAGAAGAATCTACATCAAGTGTCAACAATACGTCATCATTGGCATCTTCGCTTATGACAAGGTCCAATGCGAAATTTGCCGTAGAAATTTTTGACAGGTCAGGACATTTTGGGATGTGGCAAGGCGAGGTTCTATATGTCCTTTTTTAACAAGGGATATATCTTGCCATTGAAGAAAAAAGACCAGATGTTATTGGAGAAGAAGATTGGAGAATTATCAACCGTGTTGCTTGCGGTACCATTCGATCCTACCTTGCTAGAGAGCAGAAATATCCATACACAAAGGAAACTTCTGCAAGTAAATTATGGAAAGCACTGGAGGATAAATTTTTGAAGAAAAACAGTCAAAATAAATTGTACATGAAGAAGAGACTGTTTCGCTTCACCTATGTTCCTGGTACCACGATGAATGAACATATCACCAGTTTCCATAAGTTGGTCACAAATTTGCAAAATATGGACGCAAATTTTGATGATGGTAACTTGGCCTTGATGTTGTTGGGGTCACTTCCTGATGAGTACGAACACTTTGAAACTACTCTACTCCATGGGAATGACGACACTTCTCTCAGAGAAGTTTGTTCGGCTTTGTACAGCTATGAACAAAGAAAGGGAAAAAAACAGAAGGGCGGAGAAGGAGAAGCACTGGTTATGAGGGGTTGTCCTCAAAATCAAACGAGGACAAAGAAAGGAAGATCCAAGTCAAGATTTAAACCCAGCAAAGATGAATGTGCCTTTTGTCGAGAAAAGGGGGGAAGAAAGACTGTCCGAAGTTGAAGAATAAGGCCAAACATAACAATGGAAAGACCATTATGGATTCAAATGTAGCTGATAGTGATGATTCAGACTTCTCATTAGTTACAACTGTAGACATGTGATTTTTGACCCTCCCCAAGATTTTTTATATTTTAGCATGTAAATACTTAGTTTAGGTCTAATATTGCTATTTTGGCTATTTTTAAACTTCTTCGGTTTATTTTATTTCAAAGACTAAAAAAAAAAAGAAAACTAACAAATTTTTTTTTCTTTATGTTAGATTATTGATATTTTGATTAACTAGTTTTATTTTATTTTACAAAGGATAAAAAGAAAAGGTTCAAAATAGTTTTACTTGGTTTAATGTAATTTTAAGTTATAAGTATTTAGTAAATATCGATTAGTATTTGAATTTCTCTAATAAGATTATTCTAGTTCTCTTTTTAATATTGCTTACTTTAGATAAATAGTATTTTGTAACTAGTTTTATTTTATCATTAATAAAAAATAAAACAAAACAAAAAGGAAAAAAAAGAAAAAGAAAGAAAGCATGATTTTTTTTTGAAAAAAGAGTAATGAAGCAAAATAGAAGAAGCAAAAGCAAAAACAAGAAAGAAAATTAAAATGGACCCCACCTTATCTCTTGGTAACAACTCATATGCACTCCATTTTTTTCACTCACGTTTTTGGCAAAAAATAATAACGGAAAATATTCCTTTGGGGGACCACAATGGCTGCTTTCTATCTTCTTTTTCTTTCTATATATAACACATGCACACACATAACAGACAGAAGGAAAAAACGCCAAAAAAAAATCTGGGGAGGGGACAGATCTGGGAACGAGAGGGGCTGGGCAAAATTTCAGAAAACACACACACTCATCTTCTTCATTTTGGAGAGCTTAGAGGGTATCTTAGTAGCAACTGAGCCTTTCCATTCCCTTCATCTTCTCCAAAAAAAAAACCCATAAAAAATCAGTAAAAAAAAACACCCCTCCTCTTCAAAACCCAACGTTGGATTGTCTTCTCCAACAAACAAGGAAGCATCCATTTTTTCTAAGATTGAACAACCTAAACATGGCTGCTCCTTAACAAAAACCGAGCGGACCTCTCGTTGGTTTCTTTTTCCTCAAAATCGCTGACCAAAACCCCTCCTCTTTCTAGCCAAAAACACTATCAAACAACCATGAAAACCAGCCCCCCATCATCCATAAACACTACTCCAAAATACCCATGAAAACTAGCTAAAAGGACACCAAAACAGCAGCAAAAATCTAGCACCTGTAACCAGCGAAAATGAGCTCCAAAACCACCCTTCAACAGCCCTTTTCCACCTGAAAATTCACCCAAAACTTTCCCTAAACTAGTTCTAAATCTCCTGTTTAACCATGAAAAATCAGTAATAGTAGCTCCAAAAATCAGTCCCATGGTTGCCTTCAAATTTGTCCAAACATCATCATATTCATCCCAAAAATGTTGTTAGTTGTAGCTGAAAATCACCCCAAAGCAGCTTCGAAATCGTCCAAAACGCCACCATAGATTCGAGTCAAGCCGACGAGCTTCCGTTTGCGACTCTAACAATTTTCGGTCGAGTTTCTCCGACGTGGTCATAGATGCTGTTTGAGTTCACCTGCCAATTCATCATAGTTATTGTGTACATGGATGGAGGTTTCCTTTAAACAAATAAAAGCCTTCGATCCTTCAGGTGCAATCTTTCTTTCTTTACCGTTTTTTTTCTCCTTGGTTAATTTCATGCTTTTAACTATATGAATGCTGCTATTATTTCGTTGAATTATGTTTTCTGAGCAAATTGATGATTCTAAATGTTTGATGCCTTTATTAATTGATATTTCTTTGGCTTACTGTTACTTGTATCAAATAGTAGCAAAGCAGTATTTGGGCGAAAGAGAATAATGGGTGTATATTTTAACTCGGTTGGCAAAGGAGTTAAATTGGGCAAAATAATATACGGTTGAATATTACACCCACGCGTTAATAATGCCACAAGCTACTCAGCTTTTCCTTAGCTAACTAGTTTCGTTTATTCCACTAACATATTCCATACCTTTGGACCTAATTCATGAATGCTTTGTAATGTTTTAGGTTCGCTTTTAACTAATCAAATCATCGTGACTATGGGTACGGTTCCAGTGACATACATAATTCCCAAAATTCGGGGGTGCATTTCATGTGATCCGGTATTGATTTCCAACAAGGTTAAATAGAACGTGTCGTGAACCACGAGTGCATTTCATGTAGCGTGGCTTGCGACTTGTTTTAAATAATCTTGAGTCAATTCTTTAAATAATTAAAAGCGGTTTCAAAAGCTAAAAGGCACAATAGGTTAAAATATGTAGTAAATCAAATAATAGGCCAATATTAATAGTTTAAGCGACCGTGCTAAAACCACGGAACCCGGGAATGCCTAACACCTTCTTTCGGGTTAACAGAATTCCTTATCTAGAATTTTTGGTTCGCAGACTTTTAAATAAAGTCAAATTTCCTCGACTTGGGATTTTATAATAATCCGGTGGCTTGGGACACCAAATAAATTATCCCAAGTGGCGACTCTGAATTAAATAAATAATCCCATTTCGAATAATGTCACTTAAATTGGAAAAATTCCTATATACCCCTCGGGGTGTAAAAAGGAGGTGTGACAGCTCTGGCGATTCTGTTGGGGATCTATAACCCAGAACTTTTGGTTCATGGTTCAAGAATTCGAACTTAGAATAACTGTTATATTTGGCTTTATCTATTATCTGAGTTTTACATGATTGAGCCTACTGTGCTAAATGCCGCTTTTACCTCTTTGATATTATTTGAACTGTATATAAATTGTTACGAAACCCTCTTCTCTCTGAGTCTTCTAAATCATCTGGGAAGTGTGCACTTCGTGTGACTTCTTTTCTATTAGAGTCATATCCCAATTTTAGAACGGGGTTCGGACAAGTTGCAAAGCCGGTGAAACTTCTGTATTCCCGGTACGCTGCCCCCCCTCGGCTCGTGCTGTCCGCTCGGGTAAGCCAGGTCTAGAACAATACACCTAAGTTTTAAACTTAGAATAACATAGCCTCATGCCGGATCCCTAGTAGGAATATTTTGTTTGCATCATGTGCATTTGATTTTGGGGGCTCAACACAGGGGTTAAGTTCATCTAGGACAGGTGTACCCAAATTAAAAGACCATACAGATGCATCTTACGTGCTACTTGCGTATCTGTTTATTTCTGCTTGCATGTTGACTGGCTGCTATAATAGGGAAAGAAAATCAAAAAAAGGAAAAAAGAAAAAAAGAGTGAGAGGTAATTATTTGGAAAATTCCGAAACTCTGCCGAAATAAGCATATGTTTTCAAAAGTCATGTTTCCTCCGTTCCGTCAAAATGGCGAACTAGCAGGTCTGATTCTCATCGGATGTGAGATACGTAGGCAAATCTCATCGGTTCCGGCCCACAATTTAAAAAAAAAATCCAAAAGTATTTTTCATTACTTGCTTCTTTAGAAAGTCTGTTTTTTAGACCCAAATATTTTAAAATACAAAAATATTTTCTTTTATTCTCTCTCAAAATCCAAAAATATTTTCATTCTTCTTTCGAAAATTGAAAAGACAATTCAAAATTCAAAAATAATTTTTTTTTCTTTAAAAGTATTTCTTTCATAAATTCCAAATAAAAGTCCAAAAATTCAAAAATATTTTCTTTCTTCTTTAGAAGTTTTTCTTTCGAAATTCCAAAAAAAAGGTTGATATTCAAAAAAAAATATCTCTTTTCTTTAGAAGTCTTTCTTTGCAAAAATTTTGAAGAAAAATCAAAATCCAAAAATATTCTCTTTCTTTTTTATAAGTCTTTCTTTTGAAAAATAAAATAAAAAATTCAAAATCTAAAAAAAAGTTAGTTTATTTACTTTATTCCCAATCTTCCCGAACTATGCAAGATCTGATTCATGTTTCCACATGATACGTAGGCAACCCACATCAGGTTCGATCAATCATTGAAAAAAAAATGAAAAAAAAGAAGAAAAACAAAAGTGAAAAAAAATGTTGTTAATAATAAGGACTAACTGAGTCCATTCTAACATGTCTTATTTTGAATTGTGAGGAAAGTTGAGGTGGTCGGTTTGGGGTAAGCGGACAACACAAAATCCAAGGAAAAATGACAACTAACATCGAAGCTGTTACAAGTGCTCAAGAGACTCAGGGTCAGAGGGTTCAACAAGAGTCTATTGTGGTTGAGGAAAATAGAATACTGAAACACCAAATGACCAAAATGTGCCAAGCTTGGGCCAATGGCCAAGGACAGCCTTGTCATGAGTCACAATTTGCTACCCAACAAGAGCAGTACCACTCTCCTGAGTACCACTCATACTTGTTTGATCTTCCTGCAAACATTGAGAAGCCTGCCCGAAAGATGGCACAAGAAGAAATGACCCAAAGTGTGAAAAGCTTAGAACAACTGTTGAAAAACATGCAAAGGTTGGCAGGCCAGAAGAGTATTGCCTTCAAGGATCTATGTATGTTCCTCGATGTCCACTTGTCACCTGGTTTCAAGAATCCCAAATTTGAAAAGTATGATGGACATGAAGACCCCATAGCCGACCTGAAAAGATATTGCAATCAACTAAGAGGTGTAGGAAGAAATGAAGAATTGCTAATAGCTTATTTTGGGGAAAGCCTTACGGGAGTAACATCCGAATGATTTTTGGATCAAGACACATCCCGGTGGTACATCTAGGATGACATGGCACAGGCCTTTGTCAAACAGTTCCAATACAACATTGACATTGCCCCAGACCACAATTCCCTTCAAATTTGAAGAAGAAACCAAGTGAAAGTTTCAAGGAATATGACATTAAATGGAGATAGCAAGCGACTAGAGTTAACCCACCCATGGATGAACATGAGTTAATTACTATCTTTCTTCAGGCTCAAGAGCCCGATTACTTTCAAAACATGATGTCTGTAGTGGTAAATCCTTCTCGGAAGCAATCAAAATGGGAGAAATGGTAGAGAATGGCCTTAAGACAGGCAAATTTATAAGTCAAGCAGCTCTCAAAGCTGCAACTCAGACTGTCCAAATTGAATCTGGTGACACGAATGAGATGAATGAAGAAATCATGATGACATCAGGGTCGAGAAGAGGTCCTAGGAGAATGTCTCGAAGGTATGACCAACCTCGTCTTTTTTCCGATAACTCCCCTGAGCATTACTATCCCCTCAGAACCCACAATACTCTGTCGCTCCACCTCAGTATGTTGTTCAGCCACCAAAACTCCCCATAAGGTGAGCATGAGCATCACAAAATCTCCACCAGCCTCTACAAGATTTTTAGGTGCCCTATAACCCACATCCAGGCCAGAGGTATGAAGGGGAACAAAAGTTGAAAGATAATTTTACGCCAATAGGAGAGTCCTATGCAAGCTTATTTGAGAGGTTAAAGCATTATGACATGATTGCACTCATTTTCCCAAATCATGTGGACCCACGTGCAAGAAGCTTCGACCCTTCTAAAAGGTGTGAATATCATTCCAATGCCCAAAGGCACAATGTTGAAAGTTGTCGGGATTTGAATAGCGAAATAGAAAGGATGATCCAGGAAAACCTGATTGTGATCCAAGACAATGACACCCAGAATATCACGCATAATCCTTTACCTGCACATGATGATGCACACTTTGTGGGGATGATGCATGGTGACAGGGAGTATGAGAATCCTCTCGGGAACTTTCTAACTGAAGGTAATAATTTTGAAATTAGAGAAGGCTCTACTGATTCTGATGAGCATATTTATGGCTAAATGTCAAGCCTAACAATTGAAAAGTAATTCCCTTCTCACTAGGAAGGAATCTTGGTAGCTTGTTTTGATATTTTTTCTATTATCTGGGTTATTTCAGGGTGGTGATCCATATTTTGTTTGTTTTATTGAGTCAAACCCTTTTGTCCCTCCATTCTGTTTGTGTGAGTCTTGTTTGTCTGTTCTGTTGCTATTTTCATTAACCAGGTTATTTTAGGGTTGTAACTCGGATTTTAGGTTGTTTGTCTTGTTGTTTACTCAATGAAATACAGTTTGTCCTTTTGTGCCATTCCATGCTTAATTCTTTTTCCGCTAGTTCTAATGACATGACATGCATGCGAAAATTTTGACCAGATCTTAGAAACTGATTTAATCTGAAATTGGATAACTGAAAAAAATACTTTTGAGGATGAGTAAAGAGTTGAAGTACTTTGGAATTAAGGTCGAAGTAAAATTCACCTTCAAATCATTGTGAAGATAAGGCTTGAAGATGTTTAATCAATTGAAGTTTGTTGGAAAGTTTGACACTAACGGATGGAAAGTGTCTTGTGACCACGACACACCAAGAATACAGACATGTTCGTCAATGCTGTGACTGCGAAAAGATACTATGTTTGGCGTTCTCGAGGCTAGGAGGCCCTTTTACTACTATCCAAACACTTTATATCCTTCGTTACCCCTTTTGAGCCTGTGTTATTTTCTTTGACCACCCTTTTTTGGAATCAAGTTTAGAGTCAAGATTAAAAAAAAATGAAAAATGAAAAAAAAGAAAAGAAAAGAGTCCATGTTCTAAGAGTACAAACTGAGAAATTCCTAGAAAGTTCAAGTGAGAAAAAAAAAGAAAAAGAAAAGAATTGTCTGCCCTCAAAAAATAGAAGATGGGGCAACTTGTTTTGAAAAACCAAAGAAAGAAAATAAAAAAAAAGAAACAGAAAGAAAGATGAATTATAGTTAGGTCAGATGTTTGAACTACGTTCGACCTGATTCCTTAAAAAACAATACGTAGGCAGCCTCACGGTTCGGTCCAACCAAATAAGAATTCAAAAAAAGAAAAAAAGAAAAAAAAATCCCAAAAAAATCCCCAATATCTGAAATTGGGGCAAAGATTTTATTTCACTTTTGAAAGAGTCGATTCCAAGAGTTGTAAATCTACAACCCCTCAGTTTGAGTCTATTTGAGCCTTCATGCCAACCCTTCTTTCCAACCCTATCACAAAACCTTCAAAATAAAGACCTCTTGATAAGCTTTCAAGAATGACAAGAGAAACATCCAATGAGAAACGGTTGTCACGCGACATAGAACACTGTCAAGCTGCTCGCACAAGAAAGCAAAAGAAAAAGAAAAATAAATAAGAAAAAATGAGAGAGTCTTATTAGTGAAAACCCTCACGGGCACTGTAAAACGACGGTAAGTAGAGATAAACAAATGAGAGAGACTTGTTGGTGAAAATCCCCCGGGGGCACCACTAGTCGAAAGTGAGTCGTGAAGCTGATGCACAGATTTGCACAAGCCTGACTTCAAAGTCATAAGAATGCTAAATGGAAGATTCAGCCAGTTTGATAGATCAGGCCATTAAGTCCAAAATGCATGTCATGATCATTAAGGCTAGTTATTTAAAAAAGAAAAAGAAAAAAAAGGAAACAAAAAACAGAAAAAAAAAGCCTCTTCCTTTTGTCCCTCCCGACAGGGGTGTTTCTTGTTAATACTTGTTTCTTTGCATCATCATGTCCTTCACTCTGAGTCAGTCCTTCTCAAAACAAGCAAGAAAAGATTTCAAAATCTGCTACCAGCTTTTTAGTTGCACAAAGTAAATGTGGCCAGCACACTCAGCTGTTACTGTCAACATGCCTTGAGGATTCATGCAAAGGCTTCCCCAAAAGACTCTTGTCAGCCTACTTGGCGCAAACAAAGATACTTGTGATTATATATGACAAACAAATTGCTCAAAGTAGGAAGTCATTCAAGTTATCAGAAAAGGTCACCTAAGCAAAGATCTCTAGTTGGGATAAGGCTGTTTGAGCTGCAAATACAAATGGTACTGGGTGTGAAACAATTAGAGTTGGTGCAGAACAAAAGTCTCTTGAGACCGACTCAAGCTGATCGAGCAAAAGCCAAGCTGCTCAAGACTCAAGGCCACAAACCGACCACCACTTTTAAAATTGACAGAATTTTCTTTGTTTGAACAGGAACAAAGAAGTGCAAGGAAAGTGGTTAAAAAAAAATAAAAAACAAAAAAACAAAAAAAGAGAAGAAAAATAAAAGAAGAGAAGAGCTGTCAAAGGAAAGTTTCTCAAAATCTTTGTCTTTATTTGTCTGCATATGCATAAAATTTTGCCATTGCTTTTCACATTTTTCCTTCTAGGATAAAAGTCCTAGTTTGATGGATTTTCTCCCAATAAAAATTTTAGTCTGATGAATCTTTCTCCTAAGATAGAAAACCTAGTCTGATGAATTTTCTCCTAGGATCGAAACCTAGTCTGATGAATCTTTCTCCTAGGATAAACATCTTAGTCTGATGAATTTTTCTCCTAAGATAGAAGACCTAGTCTGATGAACTTTCTCATAGGATTGAAATCTTAGTCTGATGAATCTTTCTCCTAAGATACCAAAAGAAAAGAGAGGAAAAGAGACTTAGTCTGATGAACTTTCTCCTAGGATCAAAATCTTAGTCTGATGAATCTTTCTCCTAAGATAGAAGACCTAGTCTGATGATCTTTCTCCTAGGATCGAAACCTAGTCTGATGAATCTTTCTCCTAGGATAAACATCTTAGTCTGATAAATCTTTCTCCTAAGATAACAAAAATACCTAGTCTGATAAACTTTCTCCTAGGATCAAAATCTTAGTCTGATGAATCTTTCCCCTAAGACATAAATCTTAGTCTGATGAATCTTTCTCCTAAGATAACAAAAAAAGAAGAGGGACCTAGTCTGATGAACTTTCTCTTAGGATCAAAATCTTAGTCTGATAAACCTTTCTCCTAAGACAGAAAACCTAGTCTGATGAATCTTTCTCCTAGGATAGAAATCTTAGTCTGATGAATCTTTCTCTTAAGATACAAAAGAAGAAGAAGAGAAGAGACTCAGTCTGATGAACTTTCTCCTAGGATAAAAATCTTAGTCTGATAAATTTTTCTTCTAAGATAGAAGCCATAGTGTGATGAACTTTCTCCTAGGATAGAAATCTTAGTCTGATGAATCTTTCTCTTAAGATACAAAAAAAGAAGAAGAAAAAAGACCTAGTTTGATGAACTTTCTTCTAGGATCAAAATCTTAGTCTGATGAATTTTTTCCTAGGAAATTAAAAAAGAAAAAGAAGTCATTTGTTCATGCCTTTGAAAAAAAAAGCGTTGGGGCAATTTGTTTAAAAGAATGATTTTCTCAAAAAAAAAAAAAAATTGAAATTGATTTTCTCAAAAAAAAATAATAAAAAAAGTCCTTGTTGATTCATTTTAGCATAGGTACACAGTTCAGTAGTCTCACTTTTTCAACATAGGGTCTCACTCCCTAGTTAATGCCAGTATAACCTGGTAATCTTTTCCAACATAGGGTCTCCACTTCCTAGTTGATTTTATTTTTAGACATAGGGTCTCCACTCCCTAGTCGCTTTTCCAACACATGGTATCCACTCCCTAGTTGATTTCATTATAAATATATGGCTCCACTCCCTAATCTCTTTTTCCCCAAGGATACACAATCCTGACTTTTGTTGCTTTCAATAAAGAAGTAGTTTAGAATTTTGTTATAATAACTCACGAAATTTTTCTAGTGAAAACTGGGCCAGAAAGATTTCGTTCGTTTGCTTGTTTTGGTGTCTGAGCAGGTTTTATCTCGAGGCACATAGTTCGAGACGACCAGGGAATGAGTCTCAATCCAGTATAAAGAAAAAAGAAGAAAAAAGAAAAAGAAGTGAACTCAAAGTGCAGAAGCGGAGAAAAGATGTGGACTGCTTAAGACGTGATTGAAGTCACAAGCTCTGCATGTCCCGCCTTGATCCGAGAAGTTGAAAAAGGAAAGAACCAGCATCTGCAACTAACAAACATCAAGAATCAGATCAGAGTCCGCATGAAAAACCAACCAAGACTCAATATCAAGCTTCAGAAGACTCATAGATAGGAATCTTGTAACTCGTAGTTGACAAGTTTAGCTAGTTTTTTAATCATTTTTTGATTTTTGATGTAATAACGGGACCACGGACTGGAACCTCGACGGCACCTCGCTCGGCTCTCAACCTCGGTACTCCATCACCTCATTCACTTTTGAATTACACGTGGCCTGATTCCTTTATAACCAAGGATATGTAGGCAGCTCAGATACCAGGGCTCGGTCATATTTTTCTTTCTTTTAGTTTTTGGTCTCTCCAAATAAGGGTCGGGTCAAAAAACCTGTCTAGTCGTTCTTTGCCTGAAAACTCTTCGCGTTTCCAGTCAAAGAGGGACAACTGTAGACATGTAATTTTTGACCCTCCCCAAGAATATTTATATTTTAGCATGTAAATACTTAGTTTAGGTCTAATATCGCTATTTTGGCTATTTTTAAACTTCTTCAGTTTATTTTATTTCAAAGACTTAAAAAAAAAGAAAAGAAAACTAACAAAAAATATTTTTTTCCTTTATGTTAGATTATTGATATTTTGATTAGCTAGTTTTATTTTATTTTACAAAGGATAAAAAGAAAAGTTTCAAAATATTTTTACTTGGTTTAGTGTAATTTTAAGTTATAAGTATTTAGTAAATATCGAGTAGTATTTGAATTTCTCTAAAAGGATTATTCTAGTTCTCTTTTAAATATTGCTTACTTTAGATAAATAGTATTTTGTAACTAGTTTTATTTTATCATTAATAGAAAATAAAACATAACAAAAAGGAAAAAAAATAAAAAGAAAGAAAACGTGAAAAAATTTGAAAAAAGAGTAATGAAGCAAAACAGAAGAAGCAAAAGCAAACACAAGAAAGAAAATTAAAATGGACCCCACCTTATTTTTTGGTAACAACTCACATGCGCCCCATTTTTCCACTCACGTTTTTGGCAAAAAAAGGAACATATTCCTTTGGGGGGCCACAAGGGCTGCTTTCTATCTTCTTTTTCTTTCTATATATAACACATGCACACACGTAACAGACAGAAGGAAAAAATGCCAAAAGAAAAATCTGGGGAGGGGACGACAGATCTGGGAACGAGAGGGGCTGGGCAAAATTTCAGAAAACACACACACTCATCTTCTTCATTTTGGAGAGCTTAGAGGGTATCTTAGTAGCAGCTGAGCCTTTCCATTCCCTTCATCTTCTCCAAAAAAAAAACCCATCAAAAATCAGTAAAAAAAACACCCCTCATCTTCAAAACCCAACGTTGGATCGTCTTCTCCAGCAAACAAGGAAGCAACCATTTTTTCTATGATTGAACAACCTAACCATGGCTGCTCCTTAACAAAAACCGAGCGGACCTCTCCTTGATTTCTTTTCCTCAAAATCGCTGACCAAAACCCCTCATCTTTCCATCCAAAACACTATCAAACAACCATGAAAACCAGCCCCATCATCCATGAACACTACTCCAAAATACCCATGAAAACTAGCTAAAAGGACACCAAAACAACAGCAAAAATCTAGCACCTGTAACCAGCGAAAATGAGCTCCAAAATCATCCTTCAACAACCCTTTTTCACCTGAAAATTCACCCAAAACCTTCCCTAAACTAGTTGTAAATCTCCTGTTTAACCATGAAAAATCAGTAACAGTAGCTCCAAAAATCAGTCCCATGGCTACCCTCAAATTCGTCCAAACATCATCATCTTCATCCCAAAAATGTTGTTAGTTGTAGCTGAAAATCACCCCAAAGCAGCTTCGAAATCGTTCAAAATGCCACCATAGATTCGAGTCGAGCCGACGAGCTTCCGTTTGCGACTCCAACAGTTTTTGGTCGAGTTTCTCCGGCGTGGTCATAAACGTTGTTTGAGTTCACCTGCCAATTCATCATAGTTATCGTGTACATGGATGGAGGTTTCCTTTAAACAAATAAAAGCCTTTGATCCTTCAGGTGCAATCTTTCTTTCTTTACCGTTTTTTTCTCCTTGGTTAATTTCATCCTTTTAAATATATGAATGTTGCTATTATTTCGTTAAATTAAGTTTTCTGAGAAAATTGATGATTCTGAATGTTTGATGCCTTAATTAGTTGATATTTCTTTGGCTTACTGTTACTTGTATCAAATAGTAGCAAAGCAGTATTTGGGCGAAAAAGAATAATGGGTGTATATTTTAACTCGGTTGGCAAAGGAGTTAAATTGGGCAAAATAATGTACGGTTGAATATTACATCCACGTGTTAATAATGCCACAAGCTATTCAGCTTTTCCTTAGCCAACTAGTTTCGTTTATTCCACAAACATATATCGACGCCCCCTTTTCCTCTAACCGTGGGGTCAGAAATCGGGTATACGACATTGGGAGGACAACTCTATTCCCTTTCGAGAATTGGGTTTGGAAGTTGAAGAGTCGCCACCTAATGATTATAGTGCATTAGGACACTTTAAGAAGGGTTTGAGATGAAGAGACCAGAGATTAGGGTAAGGGCTAGAAATTATCCCGAGGGGAAGGTGTTAGGCACCCCTCAAGATCCACTAGTGTGGTTCCCGGCCATGTTGCAATTGTGACTTTACAAGTAAACAATCAAGGCTCAAATAAGGATTCGCACATAAGATTGCGACCAAGTTGAAAATTTTCAAAGATAAGTAGAGAAGGCAGAAATTCATGAAAAAGAGATTTGAACAGTTTTACAAGAAGAGATGAAAGCAAGTAAAGGGAGAGGAGTCCTAAGTTTATAATTAATATGGATCACTTCAATGCAATATCCAGCGATCACTCCTCAGAAGAGGGGTCGCCCGTGATATTAGCGCATCGGTCATCATATCCATATCTACCCTTCCCACCCCGTTAAGGTGTTAAGGCGCGAAATGGTATCGTTATTTATTGCATGCTATTACCCGTCCCAATCTATCAGTCCCGGGGTATCAGGACTTCTAATCCTAAAGGGGAAGGAAAGGGATATAGGCATATATGGGGTTCAAAGGTTAAAATTCTAATTGCGACATACAAAACAAGTAACAAATATAAGGATGAACAAAACAAATAGGTAAGGCTCAAGTAAACCCTTTAACCAAATAAACACTTAGTTTAGCATGTCTTAGCATATACTGATTTGGTCTTAAGTTAAAAATTAAGCGGCGAGCTGACTAGTTCAATACATACATTTAGACAGAAAGTCTGCATTAGGCAACTCAGATCCGATTGTCAGAGATTAAGGTATTTCAAGCGAGTGATTTAAAAGGTACTGGTTTCAGGAAAAAGTAGTCCAATACAGAGGAGTTTTGAAAAGAAAGTATGGACTGCAGTAAAAATAAAACACAAAAATGGTTGTGAAAGAGTTTCAGAGATAGAAATATCTAAGGAAAGGGTAAGTTGCAACTGTTTTAAAAGACAATTTCAGGATCTGAGTAAAACATTTAGACAGAATGTTTAGAAAGAAACTGTTTCAGAAAAAGATGTCGATTTGAGGGATTTAAAAGCATACTGAGTCAAGAGAGTTTTTGTCAAAGAATTAAGACTTCTGAAATCGTTGCTGTATTAAGACGTTAAGGACCAGTTAATAGATTATTATTACTTTAAGCAAATCAGACGAGTTTGATGCTGATCCTATAGGCATGATATCTATTTTGATTTTCTAAAACCTGTTATTGAACTTGTAAAAGATGATTGGGTTAATTAACCCTACAGTTTGCCTAATGCATATGCATTCCTTATAGGCATGATCTCTATATGCATTGATTACATGAACGTTAAGTCCTATAGGCACGATTTCTATGTGATTTGTAACACAATGAAGCGTTAACCCTATAAGCATGGTCTCTAGGTGATGTGGAACCAGAAATATTGAACAGCCCTATAGGCAGGATTTCTAAAAAATTACAATCCTAAAGCATGGTTTCTACCCCTACTGATGCAAGAATGTAAAACCCCTCCCACACCCTTTTACTATATTCCCCAAATCCTTTATACAAATTATTACAGACCAAAAGAAAGAAAATAAATACATTAAAAACTAACAGCTAGATCCGAGCAGCCTAATTCCATCTTAATGCCCAACAACATGTGATTAACCAATTCCGAATTTCCAAAGCCTTCTCTTTATCCAAAGTGTTTCAAAGTTCCCCAAGAATCTCAAGGATTCCCGGCATTGCTTATACTCAGGATACCATTTAGAATTAGAATAGTGCAGTGCGGAATAGCCAGCCCTCAGGCATCCAAGTTCAGTGGGAGCTCAAGGGTCCCAAAGAATGGCTTACCAGAGAGGGGCAGAACTTAGAACTAGGAATAAGTGCAAAGTGAAAGAGGGATTGGGGAACCATAGCAAAGGGTGGTCATGCCCAGCCATGGGTATAGACTGGCACACCCCTGACCAATTGCTTGGTCCAAACAAATTAAGATCAGACTTTAGAAGTTAGACTTGAGTTTGGATGATGATTAGAACACCGCCAAACTTGAGTCAAGGCTCAGCACATAAAGGGGGAAGAAGGGAGTGGGAATTGATTTGAGTAAGGGTTCAAGGACCTAGTTCAAAGTCATGGGCAACAATAAGAGGGTGATGCCATGACTCAGAATTGTACTCTCACACAAAAGGGGGTCAGAGGGAAGGGACTCACCTAGAAAAGCATTTACAGAAACACAAGGAAAGAAAGAAAGCATAATAGGCTAAGAGTGCGGAAACATAAGGAATGAGAGCATAACAGACTAGGATGTAGATGCATAGTGCAAGAAAGCACAACAGTCTAGGAGTAAAACAAACACATAGTAGAGAGGGTATTATTTAACTAGAGTGACATACCAGTTGCAAGTTTTAGAACAACAGAACAACAAAAGTAAATAAAGCAGCCAGAAGTCAGCAGGATCAAAATCCAAATTCCTCCGCAAGTACTTGAGAGTTCAAAAGGAACTCAAGAATGTTTCAGACAGTAAAAGAGAAGAGGAGCAGAGTGCTCAGTATTAGAGGTAGAGTAGTAGTAGAGAGAGTTTTTTTTAAAATTGGATAGTGTTCAATTGTGAAAAAAAGTGCTCGAAGTGTGTTTGAATTCTGAAGTGTTTTTTTTGTGTGTTCGTGTTAAGAGAGGAGCAGGTATTTATACTTTGAAATCAGGGTAAGCAAGGCAAGAAAATAATCATGTATCAATTAAAATCAATCAATAGCAGAGATTCCTTTATTTAAGGAGTCCAAATTTGAATGGTAAAAGGCAAAAATTATTTAAGGAAAGGGGATCAAGTAACACATTGTGCATAGCATACAAATAAGGGGTAAATACATAGGGGAGGATTTGAAACACACAGTTAAATAAATAAGGCAAGGAGTAAATCAATTAGTACATAGCAAATCAGGGAATCAGAGATTCAAAATTACTAATGAACCGAGTCAGAAAATAGGGGAATCGAAAGGTTAGAGAGGGTCTTCAAATTAAACAAGGAATGAATCAATCAGGCTTACACAAGGAAGTCTGAAATCAATCCCAAAGTCAGAGGTTATTCTGAGTGGGAAATTCTACCTATAAAGAGTGCATAAGCTTTAAACATGCGAGGCTGGATTTCAATCAAAAATCAGTGAGTAGTGGACTATAGGCAAGAGGGAATATCAGAGAGCATGTAGAAGGTCAGACAAAGATGAAACAACTTCAGGAACTCAGAAATTAGGGATTTGAAACCAAACAAGTTCAGAGATGGGAAGCAAACAAGTCACGTAACAAGTGGCCTCAAGAACTCGAATGAAACCCCCAAATTCTAGGGTTTTTACCATTAATCGAGTGTAGAGACGAAAGCAAGTAAATCAGGCAGGAATAACAACAAAATAAGTTCAGAAAACCCAAAGGAACTTAAGACCTTACACATTTCATGAAAACATAATAAAAGAACAAGATACAGTAAAAGAAATCATAAGGAAATGGTAGAAGAAAGTATAGTCAAAGAAAAACATACAAGAATCACAGTAGAACAAATACAGTAAAAACACATGAGAGTCACAGTAGAGCAAGTAAAGCTAAAGAAACCCTAAGTTGAAGAAGATGAACGATTTTGAAAGCAAAGTTTTGAAAGAAACTTCGAGAAATCGTTTGAAAACCTTAAAATAAACATAGATTTAGAGAAATTAGGAGAACCTCGAAAGGATAGGGTTTCAAAAGAACCCTAGAGGCAAGAAAGGCCTGGAAAAGGTCTGATCTGAGTAGGATGAGTCAGAGATAGGCTCATAGGACCAGGACATGCCGGAGCAAAGCCGGAGATGGCCGTGAAACTTGAATCGGCGGAGATCTGAGCGAAAACCTTCAAGGTTAGACCTCGATTATTCAAGCAGCAAGTGTACAAGAGCACATGGAGGTGAGTACAGGTCACCCAGGGCTTGGGATTCCATGGGTTCCGGTGAAACAGGGTAGAAACCGATGGGGAAGATTAGGGTTTCGGAGAAGGCTTAGAGAGAGTTTGAGAGGACGAGGGTTTAGAGGCAGCGTATCTGATAGAAGTGATTTAGGGTTATGGTGTAATTGGGAATTAAAAAGGAAAGAACTGATCGTGGCCGTTGATCAGAATGATCAACGGCCTGGATTAAAAGGGGAGGCCGGGCGGATTAGGTTAGTTGGGTCAGGGGAGGGCTAAATTGAAATTGGGTCGTTTGATTTGGGGATTGAAATTGGGTCGAATTGGGGTGCAATTTGGGCTGTAATTGAAATGCAACTGGGGCTAGGTTTTAAATAGCCACTTTTCCCCTTTCTATTTTATAAAAATAGTAATAACGATTTTAAAAGCAAATTAAAAATACTAGGTAGGCAAATATTATATAAATATTAATCTAAAAATATTGTAGCAAATTTTATTGTTATAAAATGCTATTAATTACAAAATAGGCTATAATTGCAGTTATATGCAATTTAGCTTTAAAAATGCCAAATAAATTGGTAAAAATATGCAAAAATCACCTTAATTATATTTTGGTGTAAATATGGGAATGAAATAAGTTATTCATCAAAAATGATAATTTTGAGAATGATTTTGGATTTTTGTGGTATTAAAATAGGTAGTAAATTGGTTTAAAAATCACAAAAATACCAAAACTCTTGGGTGTGCTTATATATGCACATATATGCTATTTTGAAAATATTTTGGGTATAAAATACATAGGAAAAAATTGGGTATCAACAGCTGCCCCTCTTTACCCGAGGAAGATGAAAGAGTTGTCGGGTAAAGACAAGATGGCCAATTTTAACCAGAAACGGTGATTGAAAAAGAACTTTGACCGCGCTTTGGTTTCTGAGCTGCCTACATATCCCTGGTTTTACAGAAATCAGGCCACATGTAGTTCAGGAACCATTGACGGAATGTGTTGATGGAGATTCGAAAAGACGGACGTGATGGTCAGATTTAAAAGGTGTTTGGAGTCGAATAGATTGCGGAGAACCGGAGCGGGATCGCTCCTGCTGAGGCGGCCGTGGGCCAGCCGGTGTACCTGCAAATGAGCAATGCGGCGTATATTGTGCATAATTAAAACATGATGCAAGTTCCCATTGGACCATGAATGTTGTCTTCGGACGGTTAGGATGACGTCCTCAGACTATGACGTCCTGGGCCATGAAGAGCATAAAAATAAAGATTCGCAGGCCATGAAATGGTGTTCTCGGGCTATGCAAGTGGTGCCTCCGAACTATGATGCCTTTGAATAAGTTGGCACTCTTTCAGCCCATGAAAAGGTGGCCATCTTTCAGCCAAATGAATGCAAAGGGTGGCGATCTTTCAGCCAAAGCGAGAATTTAAGTGCAGGTGGCGATATTTCAGCCGAAGTGAGAGATTGAATGCAGGTGGCGATATTTTAGCCGTTCGAAAAAATAAAGTGGCGATATTTCAGCCAAAGCGTGATGGAGACAATGCTTAGTCTCGGAAGGCAGATAGGTAGCCTTATGCAGGATGAAGGTAGAGCTTAACCTCGGAAGGCAGAAGATAGCCTTATGCAATGCAGGAGATGCAAATAGAGACAAAGCTTAGTCTCAGAAGGCAGATAAGTAGCCTTATACAGGTGATGATGGAGGTAGAGCTTAACCTCGGAAGGCAGAAAAGTAGCCTTATGCAAAATGCAGAAGGAGACAAAGTTTAGTCTCGAAAGGCAGAATAGTAGCCTTATGCAATGCAAAGATATGCAGATGGAGGTAGAGCTTAACCTCGGAGGGCAGATAAGGTAGCCTTATGCAAAATGCAGATGGAGACAGAGCTTAGTCTCGAAAGGTAGAAGATAGCCTTATGCAGGATGGAGGTAGAGCTTAACCTCGGAAGGCAGAAAAGTAGCCTTATGCAAAATGCAGATGGAGGTAGAGTTTAACCTCGAAAGGCAGAAAGGTAGCCTTATGCAATGCAGGGAAATGCGGATGGAGACAATGCTTAGTCTCGAAAGGCAGATAAGGTAGCCTTATGCAGGTGATGATGGAGGTAGAGCTTAACCTCGGAAGGCAGAAAAGTAGCCTTATGCAAGAATGCAGATGGAGACAGAGCTTAGTCTCGAAAGGCAGATAAGTAGCCTTATGCAGTGCAGGAATGTAAAGGAGCAAATAGTAGTAATTTTCTTAGCTGATAGGCGGTTGCGATATCATGACTGCTGGGGAATGTTGGGTGTAGATAGTAGACCTTTGTGAGTTGAGTGATTGTTTCGAGGGTTTCGACTTTGAAGAGTGAATGCGTTTTGCATTGCGATCTGAGTTCCTGCATCCAAAGAGAAATCGTGAGTTCTGTAGAGGAGGAAGGTTAGTTCGTATCCCTTGGCTCCTGACATTACGTATCATTGGGGTAGCATTGCTAAACGACGGTGATGCAAATAATGTTTATGCATGATTCAGTAAATGTAATGTAAGTATATATATTTTAAAAAAAAAAATGATTTATTTTGGATGAACCAACAACTGCAACGTGGTTCAAGACACGACAACCTTGCTTGCTCCGAAATTTTGAGGGTCCTCCTCAAAATTCTGCCCCAGTTCACTGGGCTGGCACTGCTGACGGCTGTGCTGAATAACTGAAAGCGGATTGATTCTAGAATTTTGAGGGTCCTCCTCAAAATTCTGCCCCAGTTCACTAGGCTGGCTCTGCTGACGGCTGTGCTGAATAACTGAAAGCGGATCGATTCCAGAATTTTGAGGGTCCTCCTCAAAATTCTGCCCTAGTTTACTGGGTTGATGTTGATGCGAAAGCCGACAAACTGACTTCGGAATTTTGAGGATCCTCCTCAAAATTTTGCCCCAGTTCCAATAGCGGGGAAAATGGAATTTTTATTAAAATGTGACCGAACCCATAGGGCTGCCTACGTATCCCCTCTTAAACGGGAATCAGGTCAGGCGTAGTTCAAATTACATCATAAAGAAAAGCATACGATCAAATGTAGTATCTCTTTACTGCGTCTGAGTTGATCAGCTTCGGTCAGACTTCTCCGTCCATTTCTGCAAGAATAAGGGCTCCTCCGGTTAGAACTCGGTGAACCATGTATAGACCCTGCCAATTGGGAGAGAATTTCCCTTTGGCTTCGTCTTGATGTGGAAATATCTTCTTTAACACCAGTTGTCCTGGTGTAAACTTCCTTGGTTTAACTCTCTTGTTGAAGGCTCTGGACATTCTGTTCTGGTATAATTGACCGTGACAGACTGCATTCATCCTCTTTCCATCTATGAGGGCTAACTGCTCGTAGCGACCTTTTACCCATTATGCGTCATCTAACTCGGCTTCTTGTATGATCCTTAATGATGGAATTTCTACCTCAACGGGAATGAACGCCTCTGTACCATAAACCAGCATGTAGGGAGTTGCCCCGGTTGATGTGCGGACTGTGGTACGATAACCCAATAAGGCGAATGACAACTTCTCATGCCATTGTTTGTGCCTCTCGATCATCTTCCTTAGTATCTTCTTGATGTTTGCGTTGGCCACTTCTACGACTCCATTCATCTGCGGTCTATAAGCCGTCGAGTTCTTGTGTCTGATCTTGAAAGTCTCACACATTGTTTTCATCAGGTCGCTGTTAAGATTGGAACCGTTGTCGGTGATGATTGACTCTAGAATTCCGAACCGACAAACAATACGGTCACGGACGAAATATGCTACCACATTCTTGGTAACTGCTTTGTATGATGCTGCTTCAACCCATTTAGTAAAATAATCAATTGCTACCAAGATGAACCTGTGCCCGTTTGACGCGACAGGCTCGATTGGACCGATAACATCCATTCCCCAAGCGGCGAACGACCATGGTGAGCTTGTTGAATTAAGCTCGTTTGGAGGCACTTTTATCATATCTGCATGTATCTGACAGCGATGGAACTTTCGGACATACTGGATGCAGTCTGTTTCCATAGTCATCCAGAAATATCCTGCTCGGAGTATCTTCTTTGCTAAAACAAAACCATTCATGTGCGGTCCGCAGGTCCCTGAATGTACTTCCTCCAATAACTTGGTTGCTTCCCTTGCATCGACACACCTTAGTAAACCCAAATCAGTAGTCCTTCTGTACAGGATTCCTCCGCTGTGAAAGAAATTATTGGATAGTCTCCGAAGCGTGCGTTTCTGGGTAGCATTGGCAAGCTCTGGATATTCTCCTGTGGTCAAATACTCTTTGATGTCGTGGAACCATGGTTTCCCGTCGGCTTCTTCCTCAACATGAGCACAATAAGCTGGTTGGTCATGAATATTGACCTGGATGGGGTCAATGAAATTTGTATCTAGATGCTGAATCATAGATGACAAAGTGGCAAGTACATCGGCGAACTCATTCTGTACCCTGGGAACATGCTGGAATTCCGTCTTTCTGAACCTCTTTCTCAATTCCTGTATGTGATGTAGATAAGGGAGTATCTTGGGATTCTTGGTTGCCCATTCTTCTCGAACCTGATGTATGAGTAGGTTGGAGTCTCCAATTACTAGTAACTCCTGAATGTTCATATCAATGGCCAGCTTAATCCCTAGAATGCAGGCTTCATACTCGGCCATGTTGTTGGTGCATGGGAACCTGAGCTTGGAAGATACCGGGTAATGCTGACCGGTTTCTAATACCAGGACTGCTCCTATGCCAACTCCTTTGAAATTTGCAGCTCCGTCGAAAAACAACCTCCAACTATCATAGGATTCTGCAATATCTTCTCCTATGAAAGATACCTCTTCATCGGGAAAATACGTTTTTAGGGGTTCGTATTCTCCGTCTATGGGATTCTCGGCGAGATGGTCCGCCAAGGCTTGCCCTTTGATTGCTTTCTGGGTTACGTAAACAATGTCGAATTCACTTAGCAGGATCTGCTACTTGGCGAGCTTGCTAGTGGGCATGGGCTTCTGGAAGATATACTTCAGAGGGTCCATTCTGGATATGAGATAAGTAGTGTAAGCACATAAGTAATGCCTTAACTTCTGCGCGACCCAAGTCAGAGCACAACAAGTGCGTTCTAAAATAGAATACCGGGCCTCATACGGTGTGAAATTCTTACTGAGATAGTAGATGACTTGCTCCTTTCTCCCTGTTTCATCATGTTATCCTAAAACACAACCGAATGCTCTATCCGATACCGCAAGGTAAAGCAATAGGGGTCTTTCTGGCTCAGGTGGAACCAAGACCGACGACGTTGATAGGTATTCCTTGATTCTGTCAAAAGCTTTCTGACAGTCATCAGTCCATTTGGTAGCAACATCCTTCTTCAACATTTTGAAGATAGGTTCACAAATGACCGTGGATTGAGCTATGAACCGGCTGATATAGTTGAGTCTTCCCAGGAAACTCATCAAGTCCTTCTTGTTCTTTGGCGGTGGAAATTCTTGGATAGCTTTGACCTTTGATGGATCCAATTCTATTCCTCGATGACTCACGATGAAACCCAATAATTTTCCAGCAGGAACCCCGAATGCACACTTGGCAGGATTCAGTTTCAGATTGTACCTCCTCAGTCTGTTGAAGAACTTTCTTAGATCTTCCATGTGATCCCTGGCTTTCTTGGATTTGATGATGACGTCATCCACATATACCTCGATCTCCTTGTGTATCATGTCATGAAAGATGGTAGTCATGGCTCTCATGTAGGTGGCACCAGCATTCTTCAAACCGAATGGCATCATTTTGTAACAGTATATTCCTCACGGCGTGATGGAAGCTGTTTTCTCTGCATCTTCCTCATCCATCCATATCTGATGATACCCAGCGAAACAATCAACAAAAGATTGCAACTCATGCTTGGCGCAGTTGTCGATAAGAATGTGTATGTTAGGCAAGGGGAAGTCATCTTTGGGGCTGGCCCGATTGAGATCCCGGTAGTCAACACAAACTCTAACTTTTCCATTCTTTTTTGGCACTGGCACGATGTTAGCTAACCATTTCAGATACTCTACTACCCTGAGAACCTTGGCTTTGACTTGCTTGGTAACATCTTCTTTGATTTTCAAACTCATGTCGGGTTTGAATTTCCTGAGCTTCTGCTTTACCGGCGGGCATGTTGGATCTGTTGGCAGTTTGTGAGCTACAATGGATGTGCTGAGACCAGTCATATCATCATATGACCAGGCGAATATGTCTTCATATTCCTTTAGGAGCTCCGTGTACTCTTTCTTTTCTGATGGTGACAAGTGAACACTGATGCGCGTTTCTTTGACATTCTCTGCATCTCCCAGATTAACGACCTCAGTTTCATCCAAATTAGACTTAGGCCTATTTTCAAAATTCTCAACTCCTCTAACGACCTCTTTTGGTATATCATCCTCTTCGGAGTCCGTATCCGTTTGTTGCGTTGTCTCGTTGCAAGTCACAATCATTGGTTCATCATCAAGGCAAGTAATAGTAATGCTATGTAAAATAAAGTGAATGATAGGAAAATAATAAGAGCAAGATATATAATAAACTGAAATGCTTCAATTAGATTCATAATTGTTTTGAGTATCAGAGCTCTTTTCAGAATTAAAGACAATGCAGAAATAAAATCAGCTAGTAAAAAGTTAAATGTGATGCATGGTGCTTTTGTTTAGCCTTGCTACCTTGAAGCTTTCCGGGCCCTGGTGGTTCTGATTGACCAATTGCTGAGGCACTCTCCTCGGTTCACAACTTGTATATAAGGGCCTTCCTCCCTTTCCTCCTCTAAAATAACACTGCAATCCATATCATCATCCTCTAGGAACAGATTCTTTACGGCTTCCGATGCTTCATCTTCCTCCAACCCATATATAGTATCTGCCGACTGGAAAGTCTGCTCCAGGTGAGGTATCGGGTGCTCTAGTGGGTAGTAGGGACCGCGCCATAGTGGCGACCAGTGATTGAACTCCTCCCAAGTGTACTCATACCCCAAACCAAATGTAGTGCCATGTTTCTTCAGCTTGATGGGTTTGGCGATTCCCTGGAGGTTTTTGCCGAGTCCCTTTCCAGGTTCGTATCCACACCAATTCAGGATACTTTTAATCTTGTTATCCCACCATTTATCTTTGTCTACAGCATTGACTCTTTCAATGTGGTGGTATGTTTCTCCGCCTATTCTCCTTCTGCCTCCAATCATCGGGATGGTCTGGCGACTATATATGGGGTTGCTACCATCGCCATGAATGATCACCTCTTGGTGATTCCATTCGAACTTCACTGCCTGATGTAGGGTCGATGCTACAGCTCTAGCGGCATGGATCCACGGTCGTCCCAACAGCAAATTGTAGGATGCTGGGACATCTATCACTTGAAAGTCGACGTCGAACCAGGTTGGCCCCATTTGCAAGCATAGGCTGATCTCTCCGATGTTGGACCTTTGGGACCCATCGAAGGCTTTGACGTTGATGGCCCCATCTTTGATCTCGTGCAGGCTCTTTCCCAATGTTCTGAGAGTTATCAATGGACAGATGTTGAGGCTGGAGCCTCCATCGATCAAGACTCTAGTGATGAAGTAATCCTCGCATTGCACGGTGATGTGTAGGGCCATGTTGTGACTCAGTCCTTCCGGCGGCAGTTCATCTTCGTGGAAGGTGATTTTGTGGCTTTCCAGTATTTGTCCTACCATATTTTCCATTTCGCCCCCAGTTATGTTGCTGGGCACATAAGCTTCGCTCAATATCTCCATCAAGGCATTTTTGTGTGCGTTAGAGCTCTGTAGGAGAGCTAGGATGGAGATCTGTGCTGGTGTTTTGTTCAACTGTTCCACGACCGAATACTCCTTAGCTTGTATTTTCCTCCAAAGATCATCAAGACCAGTTTTAGTAGTCTGTCCCGAGGCTTGCTTACTGGACTCAGCTAGGTGCTCTGGAGTGTAAACCCTGCCTGTTCTGGTCATACCCTGCGCAACAATTGCTTCTCCCATCTTGGTCTTTCCTTTCCTCCTTGCTTCAGTTGTATAATCCCATGGTATGGAATTTGAGTGGAACAGTGTTACGTCTGACATTGCTACAGGCATGGGTACCCTCGGTGGTAACACAACAACTTCAAAGGGTACAGGTGCCTTTGGAACCCCAAACTCAACCTCAATTGGCCCGACCACCTTCGCAGAAGAAGGTGCTTCAAATTCGAGAGGTATAGACATGTCCACTTCATCGCCCCTGGAGGGCTGGTTCTGTACAACAATCGGGTTAAGTGTGACTATCGGTTTCTTTGGCTCATCATCCTCAGCAATCAATCCTATCGATCCCTTGGGGTCCCAGTCATCTTTGATCTCGATCATGTGAATGTCCCACCTCTGTGATCAGGCAGAGGGTTGTTGCGGACATTAGGAGCAGGCTCCTTTGCTATGATAACCTTATTGTCGATCAAAGTTTGAATCTTATCCTTCAACGAGCGGCATTCGTCAATGGTGTGACCTTTCATGCCGGAATGGTACGCACAGGTCTTATTAGGGTTGATCCACTGGGAAGGATTTCTGTAGTTATGGTAGGGATAGGGGAGATGTAACTAGCAGCTTTAAGTTTCTCATACAGCTGGTCAATTGGCTCAGCGATAACTGTATATTGTCTGGGAGGTCTGCGGTCAAAATTTGGTCTGGGTTTAGGGAAATTTTGGCGAGTGGGAGGTGATTGGTAGTGAGAGGGTTGGGCATTATAGGTTTGGTAAATAGGTGCAGGTTGAGAGTATCTAGGTAAAGTGGATTGATATGCGGGAGATGGAGATGATTGGTAAACGGGTGGTGGATTTTGGTAAGAGGGTGCGGGTGTAGGTGGAGGCGACGGGTAGGTGTGGTATTTTAGTGGTGATTTGGCTCCCTATGCGACCATCATGACATTGACATCCTTCTTCTTGGACGTGCCACCAGACTGTAAAGCCTTGTTGGTGGCCTTTAATGTTTCAAGATTAGTAACCATACCATTCTTAATGCCTTCTTCAATTCTTTCTCCCAGTTTGATGATATCGGAGAATTTTCGGCCCTCGATCAGCATTAACCTCTCATAATATTGTGGGTCTTGATCCTGGACGAAGAATCTGTTCATCTGTTCCTCTTCTAAGGCCGGCCTGACCTTAGCAGCCTCTGATCTCCAACGGGTAGCATACTCGTGGAATGTCTCGGTAGGCTTCTTCTTCAGATTCTGGATGTAGAATACATCCGGTGCATTCTCTGTATTGAATCGTAACCTATCCATGAAATCCAATGCCATACCTATCCAGCTCGTCCATTTCTTGGGGTCCTGACTGATGTACCAGGATAAAGCATCCCCCTTCAGGCTTCTCATAAAGAGTTTCATACGGATTTTCTCATTCCTTTCGACTCCGACCAGCTTATCACAATATGTCCTCAAATGGACTCTGGGATCTCCCGTGGCATCGAATATTTCGAACTTGGGAGGTTTGTATCCCTCAGGAAGTTCAACATCTGGCTGAATGCAGAGGTCCTCATAATTCAGCCCCTCTATGCCTTTGTTTCCTTCCATGCCCTGGACCCGGCTGGTCAGCTTCTTGAGTTCTGCTGCCAAGTTTCTGATAAGAGAGTCCTTGTCATCAGACTCAGGTGCACTTGATATTGGTTGAGTGTAGTGGGGTATGGTATCTACGTAGATGGGAGTGTTGTGGAGGTGGTTGTTTGTGGTGTTCAGTGGTTCAGAAATGAGCAGTGGAGTGTTGTTTGGAGTGTGGCGTGTGTTGCAGTGTTGAGTGGGTTGCATCTGTAGTTGTGGGGTGTTCTGTGGAGGTGCGGGATTTTGAGCATTTGGAAAGTTGACATCAGGAGCGGTGAGAGAGAATGACAAATTTGCCAAGTTCCGAACTTGATCCAGTTCTTCTCGGAACTTCAATAGTCTCTGCTCAAGTTGGGCAGCAGTTTCCTTAGCAACAGGGGTACCCTGAGGAATCTCAATTCTTTCAATTTTCTTTCTGGCGCTTGAATCTCCCATTCTACCTTTGCTCTTGTTCCGGATAGGACTTGGAGGGGGAGGAGGTGGAGGTCCCTTGGATCTCGTACTGTATGATGATGGTGCCAGAATGCATGAACTAACCTTTGGGGAGGGGAATAAAAATAAAGAAAAACAAAAAAGGTAACAAGTTAGTGTGGGTTATGAGAAGAAAATGTTGCAATATTTAAACACATTGTGCAAGAATATAAATCGCGTCCTAATTTGGGTGCCTCGTTGTGCCTGAGGTAGGCCTAGCGACAAATTAACTTGGAGAACTTATAATGCTAAATGCCTCATTTTATTGATAAAAAAAAAAGATGACTCCAAAGCGACGCTAAATAACGGAAAATAAAATGTCACTAGTGGCCATCGGCCTTATTACATCATTAGAAGCAAAATAAAAGACTCCTAACTACTTGGTCCCAAACGGACCTTCCCCAGATTCGGTATCTTTATCCCCCTCGAACAGCTTCACCAGCTCGCGCAGTCCTAGCAATAGATAAGCTTGGGCCAAATGTCCGCCTGCATTCCCTTCAGCGTTTCGACAATCTTCAATCCTCTTGAGGAACTTTCCTTCTAGCTCCACTAGACCCCGCTCCAAATACCCTAGTCACTTGTTGGCGCTGGCAGCCATATCCTTCCATTCCTCGATCAACTTCTGATGGGCTTCTTGTATTTCCCGATGCTCACTTTCACACTCTCGAATCCTCTTGCGTAGTTGATTGTACTTAACCCGTGCTTCAGCTTTCTCGTCGATGATTCTGTGTCCGTGAATGAACCCGGGCTGACCCATACCATTGTGATTATCTTCCAACCAACCCGAATAATGCGGCACGCAACCAGCGTGATACCTGTCTAGCTCAATAGATTCTTTCCCCAAAACGAGCTTGCAATGCCACATGTGTTGAGCTTGGCATTTGTGAGGGCTATCATCGTCCTGGAAATCGGCCCTAAAGTGACTCAGTTTGTCGACCCTTGGTTTGATTTGCTTTCTTCCAGCCTGCCTCATGGCTCGGAGGGGAACATAGGGATAAGTTCCTCTTAGACCAATGAGTATGAGAAATGGTGCATCTCGGGATCGAACAATGAATTCTTCCGTAGGGAACCATTCGACCATCCATTGTACCTGGTCTTCTTTTAGATTCTCAAATAGCTCCACCCATCTTCCAGCGTCCTCTGGCTGAGCGAACATGTTAGGCATATAATTTATACGCCTCGGCTGGTGGAATGCAATGTGATCATCCCAGTCTCTGCGTAAGATCTCTTGTCGGTATTCTCCTTTCTAGAGGTGCTCCATGAGCCAGAGCTGAAGTAATAAATTGCATCCCTCAAAATGACTAGCCTTTCGTTGACAGTTGTCCAGAGCCCGGTATATCTCAGCAACAATCATGGGCACTATGCTGAAAGGTTGTCCGCCGATTCCTTCCATCAGAGTCTTGGTTACCATGGCCAATCTGGTGTGGATCCTAGCCTCCTTCATAGGGAACACTATCATGCCCAGGAAACAAAACATGAATACGAAGACCCTTCCGTGAATATGCCCCAGTGAGGTGAGGGCAAATTCATCTGAGTAGGTGCGGTATGACTTGCTATGGCCATACCTCTCGTACAGATAGTCGAATGGGATGTAGGAGTCTTTCAAACAGGTCCAGTCTGGGTTCTTCTTCAGTCCCATCATCTTAAGGAAACCCCTACCCTTGCGATTCTCTGGCATAAGCAAATCCGGAGTCTCCCAAGGAATACCAGCTAAGACTCCTATTTCTTCGAGCAAAGGAGTCATTTCAAGGTTCCCGAAGCGGAATACGGACCTGTCACTATCCCAGAACAGAGTTGCAGCCTCTATGATTTTGTTGTCAGGCTGGATTTCTAAAAGAGAAGGCAAATTCCCTAAGTATTTGCGGACGAGTGTCTGATCACTGGAGTGAAGATCTTCCCACCAATTCAGCAGCCTTGGATGAATGTTGGTTACCATGCCGAATCTGGGGACTTCGTGCCTCATTTTCTGCAAAACAGAGTGTTAGACCCTTACCCCGCTAGACTCGACTATTTAAACCAATAATTAGCATAAAAAGCATTTAGTTCTCCAAATAAATGCACAGAATATTAGATGTCCGTTTGGGTTTCAGGGAAACCCGATGGACTTTAGACAAGGCTATCTTAATGAGTCATTATGTGGACAACATAACTGACTCGGCTAGGTTTGACCATGATGCATGCACAGTTAGACAAAGTAAGGTTTCTATTGGGGTATTAGACAGGTACCCTTGAGCGGACAACTCAAGAGGGAAAGGCACATAATCGTTGACTGCACCGCTGATCGACTGATTTTACCGCAAATACACCTTTGCCGAATTTAAAGGGTGATAATATTGGAAGAGCGCAACCACTCATTATAAGCGTTGCTATGGTGTTTGTTTGGCACGAGTGGAATATGATGTTGAAGATGTAGTTTACAAGAATGGAACAAATTGACATGTATTTTCACGTTCATAAGATAAATAATTACAATAATTGTAGTAATTACAACAGTATTGAAACAAAGCAATAGAGGAAAGCAGCTAAAGGAAAAAAAAAGACATGAAGAGCCAAGTCAGTTTCGTAGTGAAAGAATAAAAGACAGTAAATAAAGCAATTAATGAGATAGTAAAGTCACAAGCAACATGCAATGGTAAAAGCCTAAAGAAAATCCCCAGTAGAGTCGACATGCTGTCGACGCCCCCTTTTCCTCTAACCGTGGGGTCAGAAATCGGGTATACGACATTGGGAGGACAACTCTATTCCCTTTCGAGAATTGGGTTTGGAAGTTGAAGAGTCGCCACCTAATGATTATAGTGCATTAGGACACTTTAAGAAGGGTTTGAGATGAAGAGACCAGAGATTAGGGTAAGGGCTAGAAATTATCCCGAGGGGAAGGTGTTAGGCACCCCTCAAGATCCACTAGTGTGGTTCCCGGCCATGTTGCAATTGTGACTTTACAAGTAAACAATCAAGGCTCAAATAAGGATTCACAAATAAGATTGCGACCAAGTTGAAAATTTTCAAAGATAAGTAGATAAGGCAGAAATTCATGAAAAAAGGATTTGAACAGTTTTACAAGAAGAGATGAAAGCAAGTAAATGAAGAGAAGTCCTAAGTTTATAATTAATATGGATCACTTCAATGCAATATCCAGCGATCACTCCTCAGAAGAGGGGTCGCCCGTGATATTAGCGCATCGGTCATCATATCCATATCTACCCTTCCCACCCTGTTAAGGTGTTAAGGCATGAAATGGTATCGTTATTTATTGCATGCTATTACCCGTCCCAACCTATCAGTCCCGGGGTATCAGGACTTCTAATCCTAAAGGGGAAAGAAAAGGATATAGGCATATATGAGGTTCAAAGGTTAAAATTCTAATTGCGACATACAAAATAAGTAACAAATATAAGGATGAACAAAACAAATAGGTAAGGCTCAAGTAAACCCCTTAACCAAATAAACACTTAGTTTTGCATGTATTAGCATATACTGATTTGGTCTTAAGTTAAAAATTAAGCGGAGAGCGGACTAGTTCAACACATACATTTAGACAGAAAGTCTGCATTAGGCAACTCGGATCCGATTGTCAGAGATTAAGGTATTTCAAGCGAGTGATTTAAAAGGTACTGGTTTCAGGAAAAAGTAGTCCAATGCAGAGGAGTTTGAAAAGAAAGTATGGACTGCAGTAAAAATAAAACACAAAAATGGTTGTGAAAGAGTTTCAGAGATAGAAATATCTAAGGAAAGGGTAAGTTGCAACTGTTTTAAAAGACAATTTCAGGGTCTGAGTAAAACATTTAGACAGAATGTTTAGAAAGAAACTATTTCAGAAAAAGATGCCGATTTGAGGGATTTAAAAGCATACTGAGTCAAGAGAGTTTTTGTCAAAGAATTAAGACTTCTGAAAACGTTATTGTATTAAGACGTTAAGGACCAGTTAATAGATTATTATTACTTTAAGCGAATCAGACGAGTTTGATGTTGATCCTATAGGTATGATATCTATTTTGATTTTCTAAACCTGTTATTGAACTTGTAAAAAATGATTGGGTTAATTAACCCTACAGTTTGCCTAATGCATATGCATTCCTTATAGGCATGATCTCTATATGCATTGATTACATGAACGTTAAGTCCTATAGGCATGATTTCTATGTGATTTGTAACACAATGAAGCGTTAACCCTATAGGCATGGTCTCTAGGTGATGTGGAACCAGAAATATTGAACAGCCCTATAGGCAGGATTTCTAAAAAATTACAATCCTAAAGCATGGTTTCTACCCCTACTGATGCAAGAATGTAAAACCCCTCCCACACCCTTTTACTATATTCCCCAAATCCTTTATACAAATTATTACAGACCAAAAGAAAGAAAATAAATACATTAAAAACTAACAGCTAGATCCGAGCAGCCTAATTCCATCTTAATGCCCAACAACATGTGATTAACCAATTCCGAATTTCCAAAGCCTTCTCTTTATCCAAAGTGTTTCAAAGTTCCAAGGAATCTCAAGGATTCCCGGCATTGCTTACACCCAGGATACCATTTAGAATTAGAATAGTGCAGTGCGGAATAGCCAGCCCTCAGGCATCCAAGTTCAGTGGGAGCTCAAGGGTCCCAAAGCATGGCTTACCAGAGAGGGGCAGAACTTAGAACTAGGAATGAGTGCAAAGTGAAAGAGGGATTGGGGAACCATAGCAAAGGGTGGTCATGCCCAGCCATGGGTATAGACTGGAACACCCCTGACCAATTGCTTGGTCCAAACAAATTAAGATCAGACTTTAGAAGTCAGACTTGAGTTTGGATGGTGATTAGAACACCACCAAACTTGAGTCAAGGCTCAGCACATAAAGGGGGAAGAAGGGAGTGGGAATTGATTTGAGTAAGGGTTCAAGGACCTAGTTCAAAGTCATGGGCAGCAATAATAGGGTGCTGCCATGACTCAGAATTGTACTCTCACACAAAAGGGGGTCAGAGGGAAGGGACTCACCTAGAAAAGCATTTACAGAAACACAAGGAAAGAAAGAAAGCATAATAGGCTAAGTGTGCGGAAACATAAGGAAGGAGAGCATAACAGACTAGGATGTAGATGCATAGTGCAAGAAGGCACAATAGGCTAGGAGTAAAACAAACACATAGTAGAGAGGGTATTATTTAACTAGAGTGACATACCAGTTGCAAGTTTTAGAACAGCAGAACAACAAAAGTAAATAAAACAATCAGAAGTCAGCAGGATCAAAATCCAAATTCCTCCGCAAGTACTTGAGAGTTCAAAAGGAACTCAAGAATGTTTCAGACAGTAAAAGAGAAGAGGAGCAGAGTGCTCAGTATTAGAGGTAGAGTAGTAGTAGAGAGAGTTTTTTTGAAATTGGATAGTGTTCAATTGTGAAAAAAAGTGCTCGAAGTGTGTTTGAATTCTGAAGTATTTTTTTTGTGTGTGTTCGTGTTAAGAGAGGAGCATGTATTTATACTTTGAAATCAGGGTAAGCAAGGCAAGAAAATAATCATGATCAATTAAAATCAATCAATAGCAGAGATTCCTTTATTTAAGGAGTCCAAATTTGAATGGTAAAAGGCAAAAATTATTTAAGGAAAGGGGATCAAGTAACACATTGTGCATAGCATACAAATAAGGGGTAAATACATAGGGGAGGATTTGAAACACACAGTTAAATAAATAAGGCAAAGAGTAAATCAATTAGTACATAATAAATCAGGGAATCAGAGATTCAAAATCACTAATGAACCGAGTCAGAAAATAGGGGAATCGAAAGGTTAGAGAGGGTCTTCAAATTAAACAAGGAATGAATCAATCAGGCTTACACAAGGAAGTCTGAAATCAGTCCCAAAATCAGAGGTTATTCTTAGTAGGAAATTCTACCTATAAAGAGTGCATAAGCTTTAAACATGCGAGGCTGGATTTCAATCAAAAATTAGTGAGTAGTGGACTATAGGCAAGAGGGAATATCAGAGAGCATGTAGAAGGTCAGGCAAAGATGAAACAACTTCAGTCAGAAATTAGGGATTTGAAACCAAACAAGTTCAGAGATGGGAAACAAACAAGTCACGTAACAAGTGGCCTCAAGAACTCGAATGAAACCCCCAAATTCTAGGGTTTTTACCATTAATCGAGTATAGAGACGAAAGCAAGTAAATCAGGCAGGAATAACAACAAAATAAGTTCAGAAAACCCAAAGGAACTTAAGACCTTACACATTTCATGAAAACATAATAAAAGAACAAGATACAGTAAAAGAAATCATAAGGAAACGGTAGAAGAAAGTATAGTCGAAGAAAAACACACAAGAATCACAGTAGAACAAATACAGTAAAAACACATGAGAGTCACAGTAGAGCAAGTAAAGCTAAAGAAACCCTAAGTCGAAGAAGATGAACGGTTTTGAAAGCAAAGTTTTGAAAGAAACTTCGAGAAATCGTTTGAAAACCTTAAAATAAACATAGATCTAGAGAAATTAGGAGAACCTCGAAAGGATAGGGTTTCAGAAGAACCCTAGAGGCGAGAAAGGCCTGGAAAAGGTCTGATCTGACTCGGATGAGTCAGAGATAGGCTCATAGGACCAGGACATGCCGGAGCAAAGCCGGAAATGGCCGTGAAACTTGAATCGGCGGAGATCTGAGCGAAAACCTTCAAGGTCAGACCTCGATTCTTCAAGCAGCAAGTGTACAAAAGCACATGTAGGTGAGTACAGGTCACCTAGGGCTTGGGATGCCATGGGTTCCGATGAAACATGGTAGAAACCGGTGGGGAAGATTAGGGTTTCAGAGAAGGCTTAGAGAGAGTTTGAGAGGACGAGGGTTTAGAGGCGGCGTATCTGATAGAAGTGATTTAGGGTTAGGGTGTAAGTGGGAATTAAAAAGGAAAGAACTGATCGTGGCCTGGATTAAAAGGGGAGGCCGGGCGGGCTAGGTTAGTTGGGTCAGAGGCGGGCTAAATTGAAATTGGGTTGTTTGATTTGGGGATTAAAATTGGGTCGAATTGGGGTGCAATTTAGGCTGTAATTGAAATGCAACTGGGGCTAGGTTTTAAATAGCCACTTTTCCCCTTTCTATTTTATAAAAATAGTAATAACGATTTTAAAAGCAAATTAAAAATACTAGGTAGGAAAATATTATATAAATATTAATTTAAAAATATTGGAGCAAATTTTATTGTTATAAAATGCTATTAATTACAAAATAGGCTATAATTGAAGTTATATGCAATTTAGTTTTAAAAATGCCAAATAAATTGGTAAAAATATGCAAAAATTACCTTAATTATATTTTGGTGTAAATATGGGAATGAAATAAGTTATTCATCAAAAATGATAATTTTGGGAATGATTTTGGATTTTTGTGGTATTAAAATAGGCAGTAAATTGGTTTAAAAATCACAAAAATACCAAAACTCTTGGGTGTGCTTATATATGCACATATATGCTATTTTGAAAATATTTTGGGTATAAAATACATAGGAAAAAATTGGGTATCAACAACATATTCCATACCTTTGGACCTAATTCATGAATGTTTTGTAATGTTTTAGGTTCGCTTTTAACTAATCAATCATCGTGACTATGGGTACAGTTCCCGTGACATAGTTATGATACATAATTCTCAAAATCCGGGGGTGCACTTTATGTGACCCGGTCTTGATTTCCAACAAGGTTAAATAGAACGTGTCGTGAACCACGGGTGCATTTCATATAGCGTGGCTTGCGATTTGTTTTAAATAATCTTGAGTCAATTCTTTAAATAATTAAAAGCGATTTCAAAAGCTAAAAGGCACAATAGGTTAAAACATGTAGTAAATCAGATAATAGGCCAATATTAATAGTTTAAGCGACCGTGTTAAAACCATGGAACCCGGAAATGCCTAACACCTTCTCCCGGGTTAACAGAATTCCTTATCTAGAATTTCTGGTTCGCAGACTTTTAAATAAAGTCAAATTTCCTCGACTTGGGATTTTAAAATAAACTGGTGGCTTGGGACACCAAATAAATTATCCCAAATGGCGGCTCTGAATTAAATAAATAATCCCATTTCGAATAATGTCACTTAAATTGGAAAAACTCCCATATACCCCTCGGGGTGTAAAAAGGAGGTGTGACAACAATAGAGCCATCAACATCATCAGGCATATGGTTGATGGACTCGTCTTGTAGCTATCATATGTTTCCCAACAAGGACTGGTTCGTGGATTTTCAAGAAGGAGAATATGGAGTCGTCCACACAGCGGATAACAATCTTCTTACCTCATATGAAATTGGTTCAATACGATTGAGGAACCATGATGGAATGATCAGAACAGTAATAGATGTTCGATATGTACCGGGTTTGAAGAAAACTCTCATCTCTATGGGAGCCCTAGAATCAAAAGGGTTCAAAATCATTGCAGAAAATGGAGTGACGAGAGTATGTTCCAGTGCACTAGTGGTAATGAAGGCCAATCGGAAAAACAATAACATGTACCGTTATCGCGGTAGTGAAGTTATTGGGACAACAATAGTGACATTCAGTGACGAAAAATTGGCAAAAGCAACGAGGCTATGGCACATGCACTTGGGACATGCTGGAGGAAAATCCTTGAAAACTTTATCAGATCAAGTATTGTTAAAAGGGAGTAAAGGTTTGCAACTTGGAGTTTTGCGAGCATTGTGTCAAAGGGAAACATGCAAGGGTTAAATTTGGCACAACGATCTATAATATTAAATTCATTTTGGATTATGTACAATATGATGTTTGGGGTCCTTCCAAAACACCTTCATTGGGTGGGAAATACTATTTTGTAACCTTTGTTGATGATTTTTCCCGAAGAGTGTGGGTGTATACAATGAAGAGCAAAGATGAAGTGTTGGGATTTTTTCTCAAATGGAAGATGATGGTGGAGAATAAAACAGACAGGAGGATCAAGTGTATTCGCACAGAAAATGGAGGTGAATGCAAAAATGATCATTTCAATAAGGTCTGTGAAAATGATGGCATCATCCGACACTTCACTATCAGACATACACCACAACAGAATGGAGTGGCAGAACGTATGAACCGGACCTTGTTGGAGAAGGTTCATTGTATGTTGTCCAATGCTGGTTTGGACAAAGAATTTTGGTCTGAGACAATTACATATGCATGTCACCTTATTAATCGCTTACCATCTGCTGCTATTGATAGCAAGACACCATTTAAAAAATGGTATAGAAAGCCTGCTGTAGATTATGACTCTTTTCATGTATTTGGCTCAACGCATATTATCATGTGACAGAGTCAAAATTTGATCCAAGAGCAAAAAGGGCTCTTTTTATGGGGATTACTTCTGGAGTCAAAGGATATTGCTTATGGTGTCCTATGACAAAGAAAGTAATATTCAGCAGGGATGTTACCTTTGATGAATCTGCTATGGTAAATAAGGTAATAGAAGATACCAAACAAAATGAGGGTGCTTCTAAGCAGGTGGAGTTTGAGGAAAAATTTATTTTTCCTACACAAGAAGCAGAGGAGGAAACAATGAAGATTATCCTCTGGAAGAAGAGCCAGTAGAGAGGGAGATTCCAACTCAGAAACCTCAACAACAACTTGAATCAATAGCAAGTAGCAGGCCAAAAAGGACAATAACAAAACCTGTTAGTCTTATAGATATGGTTGCTTGTGCCGCCTCAATTGTAGCTGATGATGTTCCTACCATTTATAAAGACGCAGTCCAAAGTTCAGAAGAAGATAAGTGGAGGATTGCCATAAATGATGAAATACAGTTCCTTCATCAGAATCATACATGGAGATTGGCCAATCTCCTGAAGGGAAAGAAAGCAATTGGGTGCAAATGGATATTTGCAAAGAAAGAAGGATTTTCTAACCAAGAAGATGTTCGCTACAAAGCAAGATTGGTGGCCAAAGAATATGCTCAAAAGGAGGGAATTGATTACAATGAAGTGTTTTCTCCAGTAGTAAAATATTCCCCCATTAGAATTATGTTGGCTTTAGTAGCACAGTTGCATTTGGAACTAGTTCAGATGGATGTAAAAATTGTGTTTTTACATGGAAACTTGGAGGAGGAAATCTACATGACTCAGCCAGAAGGATTCAAAGTTGTTGGAAAGGAAAATATGGTGTGCAAACTTGAAAAATCGTTATACGGATTGAAACAATCTTTTAGACAATGGTACAAATAATTTGACAAGTTTATGTTGCAGCAAGGGTACAAGAGAAGCAAATACGATCATTGTGTACATTTGCGCAAGTTTAAAGATGATTCCTTTATATATCTTCTCCTATATGTTGATGATATGTTGATAGCTTCCAAGAATTCGGAATAAATTAATAAGTTGAAGATTCAACTGAAGAAGGAGTTCGAGATGAAAGATTTGGGTGAGGCAAAGAAAATTCTTGGCATGGAGATAATAAGAGATATACATTCAAAGAAACTATGTTTATCTCAGGAAGAATATTTAAAAAGAGTACTACAACGTTTTGGCATAGATGAAAAGACTAAGCCAGTTAGTACTCCACTTGCTCCCCATTTTAAGCCAAGTACTACTATGTTGCCAAAAGATGAAGTTGAACGAGAGTATATGTCAAAGGTACCATACGCAAATGTTGTTGGTAGTTTGATGTATGCAATAGTCTGTACGAGACCTGACATTTCACAAGTTGTTGGAGTTATTAGCAGATATATACATAATCCAGGAAAGGAGCATTGACAAGCTCTGAAGTGGATTCTATGGTATATTCATAATACTGTAGATGTTGGGTTAGTTTTTGAGCAGGAAGGCAATCAATCTGTAGCTGGATATTGTGACTCAGATTTTGCGGGTGATCTGGACAAACGAAGATCAACTACTGGTTATGTGTTTACTTTTACAAGGGCACCAGTTAGTTGGAAGTCTACTTTTCAATCAACAGTTGCTTTGTCTACAACAGAGGCGGAGTACATGGCTATTACAGAGGCTGTGAAGGAGGCAATTTGGCTTCAGAGATTGCTAAAAGAGCTTGGTATTGGACAAAAAAGTATCACAATTTTTTGTGATAGTCAAAGTGCTATTCAATTAGCGAAGAACCAAGTTTATCATGCAAGGACGAAGCACATTGATGTTCGGTATCATTTCGTATGAGAAATCATAGAAGAAGGTGGAGTCACAGTGAAGAAAATTCATACTACAGAGAATCCTGCTGATATGCTGACAAAAGTAGTGACTGCGGTCAAGTTTCAACATTGTTTGGATTTGATCAACATTGTTGAACACTGAAGATTGAAGATGAAGACACAACCAAAAAATTTTATTGAGAGAAAATTGAAGATGTGAAATTTTGCCAAGGTGGAGATTTGTTGAGTGGCAAAACTCCCACATCGGTGAAATACCAAGTTTGATTGGTACTTCACCCTATAAAAGAAGGCCAAATGTTTAGGATTTAAACACACCTCTCATTTGCCGTCTTATCTTCTTAAGACATTTGTATCTTCTCTCTTTAGTATTATTTCACTTATATTTTTGGAGTGAAATAAAATATTGGTTGTGTCCGAGAAAGTAGGCAAAATTGGCCGAACCTTGTAAATTCTGGTGTTACTTTTATTGTTGCTTTATTGTCTTATTTATTATTTAGTGACTGCCATAATATTTTGATATAGTAGTTGTGGATCATTCACACTGTATACATTCCGCAACAAAAGCTTGAATATTCTAATGTTTTTATCCATTTCTCGTTCCCCAAAACTAAACAGTGTTTGGTCCGATTTACTCTACTTTTTAAATATAAAAATATTCTAATAAACAACTCTTAAAGCTTGAAATTTGTGTAAACACAAGCAATAATCTTAGAAGTAAGTTATTTTTTTTTATTAACAGTTGCTTATAAATAAATCTTAAAATTTAAGTGCGAAACTCTATAAAAGTTTCTTTAACAAAAAGCTCTCTACCGGCTACAGGGGGATGTAATGTAATGAATGAAAGGAGGGCCCAAGTTTTTGTATTGCCGTTTAACTCCAAAATTATATTTATTTTTATTAGGATCGCTTAGTTGTTAGTAATGTCAGATAGACCCTTAGTCATTTTAGGACTTTATATTATGATAGAAAAAGCATTATCATGGTATGTTGAATGAAAAATTAATTTATCTTTTCACTATATATATATATATATATATATTTTTAGTTCTTGCTTTTCTTTTCATGGCGATTCCAACGTTGGAATCGCTACAATGAGACAGGTATTAGTGAGTGCAGAGGGGATATGCATAGCTTGCGGATCATACGCCGACCCCGTCGAGTATGACAAGGTTATGAAGCTCTTGTTTGTTCCAATATGGCGATGGCCAGGGAAAGAGCCGGTGATGTACTGCAGCAACTGCAAACTTTTGTTCCCTCAATCAGAGTCAGATATGGAGTACGAAGTCCTTCACTGGTGTTAGCCATGTAGCCACGAAGTGGATGCTGATTTAAGATTTTGCCCCTCCTGTGGTAAAGTACTGTGAATTCTGATACGTAATAGGTGCTTCAGGCTTTGAAATCCTACGTAGATTTGTAAACTCTGTTTTGTACTAAGTGTGGGTTTGAGGACTGTTTACCCTAAAATCGAATAATAATTGAATTTATATGTGGTTTTAAGGATAATATATATATCGCCCAACTATGCCTTATAAAAAGGACTAAGTGGTCGTTGCAAATATAATCCGGTTTACAAGTTCGGAGTCGAATCCCACAGAGAACTAAGGTTTAGCTACAACTGTTCAATATTGCTAAGAAGACAAGCTCGAACAATTCCTAAGTTATAAATATTAAGATTCTTATATCTAATTAACTAAATAATTAAATTAGTAGATTAACAACTAAAGATACTACGGGTTGGAGAAAAGATTAAGGAGGTCTAGAGTTATAATTTCGCCAATTATCGGAATCCTTCCCGCTATGTCTTCTATAATTTTGCCTAAGTATTCTCTACCGATCATGAGCGCTCTGACTGTTATAATTCTCTTCCGAGTAATTACGACAATTTACTAGACATACTCTCCCGAGTTACACTAGCTGGTTTTAATTACAGCTCACTTAGATCACACCCAAGGTTTCGTTATCCCTAATCCCACCTTTAAACCCTTGGTTATTGATTCCACACATACGTCGGGAGTGATGTTGTTCAACAACTACCTAAATATGCACTCTCTCCCGAGTAATACATACTAAATAGGAACAACTAATTGAGGATCCTATCAATTAACTACAACAAGAACGTAGTTGAATAAATAGAGATTATACTACGGCTCAATTATATAAAAATATAACAAGAATTTATCATACAAAAGGTTCCATCAAAACCCTAGATAACAAATTAGCTATTCATAATAGTATGTAAAACTACAATACTAAAAGTCATAACCAACAATGAAAAATAGGAAGAGGAAGGAAAAACTCGTAGAAGAATTCCTGCCTTGCTCCTATTGTGTCTCTGCCTCCTTAGGTCGAATTTGTGTCTCAAATCTATCCAACCTCTCAAAATAGCGTTTTTACATGTATTTATACCAATTAGGGTAGGGCCTAGACGAAAAAACCCCTTTCTTGTGCTAACTAGGACTTAGCTCTGTAAAAATTGAACAGCCGCGCCGCAGGCTGCGCCGCACCATGCGGCACATTAGTGCATTTTATACGCAACCTCTTATTTTTGTGTCAGGCCTCAATTTACACTGTCGCGCCGCGCCTTGTGGCGCCCCATGCGGCGCGACAGTGTAGTTTTCTCAGAGTGAACTTGTTTCGTCCTCTTTTAACATCCAGGCTTGGTACACGACCTCCGAACACAATCCCGGCTCAATGTATTGGGCTTTTACTCAGACTTCAAAGCTCCAAATTAACTTTTGAGCTCCGGATCACTTCCTGCAAGGCATAAAACACATACTAAGTGTAATTCACTATTATTTGAGCTCAAATGCACGTAAAAATGCAATCATTGGAATGTAGTACCACGGCTAAAACACAGGTTTCTAGCCTAACATCAATATATATATATATATATATATATATATATATATATATATATATATATATATATATATATATATATATATATGATTGAAATCGACTGCAAAGAAATAAATGCAAACCAAACGAATCATATAGCCTTGACCCTCGAGTTCGATCTCCCTTGAACCAAGTGTGTCACGACCCAATTTCCCCTCCGTTGGGTATCATGATGGCACCTAGTCTTAGGGACTAGGTAAGCCTAACAGTTACTGAATAACACCAATAATGAATAAATCTAACAATCTTGAATTAGAAACCTCTACAAAATTTACAATTTCCCAAAACCGGTGGTACCAGTCATAAGCTCTACAGAGCTTGCTACAACTTCTAAATACAACTGTTTGGAAATAAGAAGAACAATGTGAATATATAATAAGAAGGTGATTCCGAAGCCTTTGAACGCATCAACAGGTTTACCTTGAGTCTCCTCAGTAATGGTCTGCACTGCTACTAGCGATCAAATACCTGGATCTATACAAAAATATACAGAAGTGTAGAATGAGCACGCCACACCAGTGCTCAGTAAGTATCAAGACTAACCTCGGTGCAGTAGTGACGAGGAACAATCAAGACACCCACTGGTCTAATAAACTGAACAAGTATAAGTATAGGAACAACAGAATATGGTATCTACATAAAGACTATGCAATACGGTTAACAATACAGTAATTTCAATAAGGAAACAACAAGTATCAACGAAATACCATAAAAATGACACAGAAGAGTGAATGGAATACAATATAAATCCGAAACCACATATACAGTAAGGACAAGTAATAACTCAGCAATTACAACCGCTTTTACATAAGGTTTTAGTCAAACAAACTCCATGAGGTACCGAACCTTGGACGAATTACGACTAACAGAACTCAATACCTGAACCCTAACACTCGGCATCCTGTTCCCTCATATTATCTCATAACCACACTGACGATTCACGTGCCAATAGAGCCAATTTCACATAGAAAGCAAGTAACAAGGGTGTGCATCTATACTCAACAATATCAAGAAAACCTCTTATATGATAAGGAAGCTTAACTACGTGTATGCTTGTGCAAGTGTCCTAACATAATCCATACCAGTAAATAAGCATAAGGAAAAGAACGGACAACACATAAAATGTTTTCTCACAATTTTCACAAGATAAAGCTCACACAGGTAAGTGTACTACTACACATATATCAACAACAAGAATGCCCCCAGGCCATCACAAATCATCATAATCAATCCCTGACATAGCCCATCTTGTCTTGCCACATGTGTAATAGTAAAGTAAATGCCTGCCTTGTCTCGCCACATGTACATAGTAAGTTCCCACCTTGTCTCGCTACATGCGCAACCCACACACACACATATATATATCCCACCTTATCATGCCGCATGTGCAAATATCAATAGTAACAACAGCACGTCAGAAACCTCGTGCAACCCCATAACAACAACTACACGGCAGAAACCTCATGCATCACAATATCACAAACCGCACTACAGAAACCTCGTGCATCACCACAACAAGTACAACAACAACATTTACAATAATACAGAGTACGACAAGTAAATCAACTCAAGAACTTTAGATAAAAAAGAAATAGTAGAACTAGTTCACAAGGAATAACCACCGTAAAGAATGCTAGGCGTTAAAAGAACATTTCAACAAGGGAAAACTAATATGTAGCAACTATCCCACAATATATGATTCAACAATAAGGAAGCTAACACGAGTCAAATAGTTCCAAAATTACAAGTCAACTAAGATATATGATATCTAAACTTCTTTTAAGGTTGAACAATTACGAAGATATTCAACAATTCAATTAAGGATAAGCAGCAGAAAGATAATCATAACCTCAATTAAAACTAAACAATTATAAGATGAGATGATGATAATTTCAAATAAAGATAAGAAATTATGAAAAGATAGCATGACCGTAGAAGAGGTAAAATCTTCATTTAAGTCAAATAAGAGTCAAATAGGCAATAAGAGTGAATCCTAAAGCAATTAATTCTAATTTAAGCATGTAGAGGTGAAACTAGTAAATATGAACTCAATCATATCAAGAACAACTTCATACGTAGTGAATATAAGGACATAAGAACCCTAAAAGGCCAACTTTCTACAAAATAAGTCCGAGCACCCACTCGTCACCTCGCGTACATGGACTACAATCTACATAGAAAACTCAAATCCTAAGGGGTAGTTCCCCCACATAAGGTTAGGCAAGATACTTACCTCAAAGAAGACAAAGTGATACTCAAAAAAGAACTTCTAAGGTGAAACGACCTCCGGATGGCTCAAATCTAACCAAAATAACTTCAAAGCACAAATAAAACTCATTAGAAACTATTCTGGATCATAAAGCCTCAATCTTTATCAAAATCTAAAAATCAACCCAAAAGTCGAACCCCGAGTCTGCACCTCGGAACCCAATAAATTATACAAAACCCGAACACTCGTTCCGATATGAGTTCAACCATACTAACATTATCAATTTCCGATACTATTTCATCCCTCAAATCATGATTTTTCATTTTGAAAACTTTCTTCAAAAACCACCATTTTTCTCAACTCAAAACACAAACTAAATGATAAAACCAAAGATAAAATCATGGAATATATTAAATGCTAGGTTAAGAACACTTGCCCAATCGATTTTCATGAAAAATCCAAAAAAGAAGCTCCCAAAACCGAAGTCTAAAACTCAAAATATGAAGAAAATGGCCAAACCCCCGACTTAAATGTTTCTGGCAGAACTTCCGCATCTGTGGACAAGCAACCACATCTACGGAACTGCATTTTCAAGAAAGAGTCAACTCAGCTAACCATGCCTGGGACCGCATATGCAAATTTACAACCACACCAGCGGCACCGTAGAAGCGAAAGGGGAAGCCGCAGAAGCGAGATTCTTTGCAGGTGCGATCGCTTGACCGCAAAACTGGCCTTCGCACTTGCATGCCAGCCTACGGAGAAGCGAGCAAGCTCCCAGACCTTCATGACCGCAGAAATGGCCAGGCTCACGCAGAACAGAGCCGCACCGCATTCCAAAGTGTCGCAGGTGCGAAACACCAGAACAGACCTCCTCAAAACTATGAAAACATCCAAAACTCGACTGGAACATGCGGGACCCTGTCCAAGCATACCAACAAGTGCCATACCTAAACACGGACCCGTTCGAGGTCACGAATCACATCAAACAACGCCGAAAATGCAAATTCCGCCATGAATCGAACTTATGGACTTCCAATCTTCCAACTTCTAAAACTCGTGCCGAAACCTATCAAATCAACCAGGAAGGACGCCAAATTTTGCAGAAAAGTCCCAAATGACCTAACAGTGCTGTCCCACCTTTTGGAATTGTATTCTGACCCCAATATCACAAAAGTCAACTCTTGGTCAAACTTCTCCATTTACCAAACTTCAATTTTTTCCAACTTTTGCCGAAATGCTCCAAATTACCCTACGGACCTCTAAATCCAAATCCGGAAACACGCCTAAGTCCAAAAGCACCATATGAAGATGTTGAGATCATCCAAAACCCATTCCGGAGCCGTTTGCTCAAAAGTCGAACTCCGGTCAGATTCTCACCCCTTAAGCTTCCAAAAGTAGAATCCTTTTTCCAATTCGACTCTAAATCATCCGGTAACTGAATTCAACCATGCACGCAAGTCGATACATATAATATAAAGCTGCTCAAGACCTTATGCCGCTGAACGGAACTTAAATTCTCAAAACGACCGGCCGGGTCGTTACATCCTCCCCCTCTTAAACAAACGTTTGTCCTCAACCGTGCCAAGATTCGCCTCGAAGTCATCAAATCACTAAATGCACACTTCCAACATACAACCACGGGTGGTCCCACGTCTCCCCAATACACATAAGCTTGAAGACACCATCTCAACTATAAATTAGCCTCTCTACCAACATCGATAAGCCTTATAGCCAAAACTCTCACCTTCCATTCATTTCCAAAAGACCCGATTCTAAATCCATATCCGGTATCAGTCTCAACTAGTTGCAACCACTTATGCTTATACCCATAGAGTACAACCACACAACATGACACATCACACATAGGCCCATAATAACATTTCTAATCACAATAGTTGCACGAAATCAAATCTAGCACCGACAATTAGCCTCATATCCGATAGAACTCTGTTTCAAATCTCCATAACACTAATAATGATAGAAGAACCATGAAAACCTCATAACTATACACCCGAATCAACAAGTCACAACTAACACCACCGAGCACACACCCTGCAAGCTAAAACTCAAGAAGCACAGAACGAAAATGACTGAATATGTAAAAAGAAACACATAAGAGAACTATCAAACAAGCCCGGTAGGCACAACTCTCTATCAGTACTATACTACGAATCAATTTAAATGGAAAATCAAAGTGCATAAACAATCATAAGGATCTCATACTAATATGACTTCTACCGCAGTACATAGCCCGATTCAAACACATCAAATTACATGAAATCGCGAGGGTCCCACCCTCAACTCTGAATCACAAGTAGAATGTACATCAAACCAACTGAATCCTTCCACTAGATTAATTCCGTCACAAAGTTACAACAAGTACTGGCTCCCACACTGGTGGAGCATCAAAATCACAACTCGTAACCAAAATACTCAGGAATCACATCACCTTACCGTAATGGACAAAATAGGAATTCCCTACTAGTCTCGTAGCTCTCAATAATGAATAAAAACAAATGATAGACACGGGCTACCACTCATAGAATCTCCCAACAGGGCAAATACGTAAACAGAATACTGAGTCATAAACTCACCCCTAGGTGGAGCGAAATAGGGGAACTCATTCCGACAAGCAGAACTGTAACCAAAAATACGAATGGTGCTGCTCTTGAACAAACAAAAGCATACCTGTATGGCATCATCTGACGTAGCGGACTCAAGACTGCTATATGAACCACCTCAATGGGTCGGGCCTCCCCCTCTTAGGCACCCTCTACTCGCCTGAATACCTCGTTGTGACACATTTATCCAAAGTCTGGGAAAATCTCTCACCATGTGGCTAGTATCTCCACACTCAAAGCAACCTCTCTGCTGACGTGGCTATGGGAACTATGCAGTACGATTACTCTAAGACCCATGGGCACCTGAAACACCGTGCAAAGCCTGAAGTGTAAACTAAACTGGCTGACCCACAAAATCTCTACCATGTTGGACCCTGCCTCCAAAATAAGGACTAGTGGATCTCTCTAGTCTACGAGGCCTCCTCGCCTCCATGTATTCTCTCTCCTGATCTCGTCTTCCCTCTCTCTTCTGATCCCACATGCCCTCTATCCGGAGAGCGATCCCTACCACCTGCTGAAATGAAACATCTGACTCCAACTCCCGAGCCATGTTGAACCGAATATCATGCCTGAGCCCCTTAATGAACCTACAGACTCGCTCCTTAACTGTAGCAACCAAGGTAGGTGGATGTCTAGCCAAATCATTGAATCTAATGGCATACTCTGATACTGACATAGTGCCCTAACACAACTGCTCAAACTCCGTGCGCCATGCATCCCGAAGGGACTGAGGTGTTGATGCTCAATTTTTCCCTCATATTTTAAATATATATATATACTTTCAAAATAGTGCATATGCATCATCACTTGATTTATGAGCGTACACAAGTATTTTTCATAATTTTTAAAGGCTTTTAATCAATTAATTTCTGCATTTTATTATATAAATATCCAATAATTATCCTTCATATTTTTTATGATGATTTAATCATTTATACAAACATAATGTTTAAATATTTTTAGTGCATTTTTATAATTACATTTGTATTTTTAAGGCTAAATTGCACATCTTTACAATAATATCCCATATTAATGTATCATTATATTATTTATGCAAAAAATAATTTTTTATATTTTTAAAATGTTAAATAACTATTTTAAATCATTATAGTGCACAAATAATATTTTTGTTATTTATTTATTATTTTTTATAAATTATTTATTTATTAAAATTGGGTATTTAAAATCTGGCTTTAATTTTATAACTAATTTCGGACCGAAACTATCCAAACACAGCCCAATTACCCCAAGCCCAACCCTATTAGCCCAGTACCCTCACCCACTTATTAAACCCAACCCAACTCTTGCCTAAACCCCAGCCGTTGATAAAAAATGATCAATGGCTCACAAATGTTCCCCCATTTCCTTATATCACCCGTCTCCCAAACCCTAACCCTATTCACCCAAACCCGCCACCTCTCTACTCTCTCCCCCCTTGAAGAACCCTAGCCCGCCGCCTCACAAAAACCCATCTCCTAATCCCATTTCTAATGGGATTTTCTTACCATTCACTTACCATTTCGACATATTTCCTTTATTGGGTGATTCTTTACGGAATTACCTAGTACTTGCCTAAACATAGCAAGTATCCCTACTTTGATTCTGTCCTAATCATTCTTCGCCTCTTAAATCTGTACGATATTAAGTCCACACATGTTATTTTGCACCATGTGAGCCCGGTCTGTTAAGATATTGCTTAACCCTAAGGTTAGGGTTTACAAATCCTCTTTTGAGTATTATCTCACCATTATTCACCCTATTATGTGAGAATCTATCCATTTATGTTAATTTCTTTTACTTACCCTAAATTAGGGTTTCAGATCCTTTTTAATCGAACCAAATCTGGTTCGTTTCTATGTTCTTTTTGAATAATCTCCTGTCTATGTTCAATTATGCAATATGTGATTATTTTGTCCTTATTTTTCTGTCGATTTTGTGTTGTTTACCTAAAGCTAGGTTTTCGAATTTTCCTTTCCTTAGTGATTTAGATGCCTGCCTTTTTAGTGTTGAATTAACTATTTTCCATGTTGATGTGTTTAATTCCTACACTATTTAAACCCCTCCACACTACCCTTTGATTAGGTTCAAAAAAAATCCTTAAGAATACAAAACTAAGGCTTGTGCTTCCACTCTTAAATAATCTTATTTTGTATTCTGATTCCTGGCCGGCTGAAAGCCAAGGCTAGAAATTTCCAAGTTCTTGCTCTTGTTTGGTGATATTTACCATACTGTTAAATTTCTTCTTGCTTACTTCATCTTAACTGGTGAGTTACCATGCTTTTTACCATTTCATTCTGATTATCTGCCATTTTATTTACGTGTTACTTCGGTTAAACTATGCTATCCTAAATGCTATTACATCTGAGACATGCTTAAATCTATTGTAAGTTTGTTAGTTCGATTATAATTAGCCATATGTCACTGATAACTATCTCTTTAAGTTTAATTCTGTTATAGTCTTGCTCTTTGAACATGTCTCATATCTCCTTCTATGGACTAGTTAACTATGTATAGATGTATGCATTAATAAAATTACAAGTCTATTTGCTGAATCTGCTATAATATGTCCTGTTTGATCTTGTTTCATCATATTTTGACACCTCTAGTAACTTCCCTAATTAGTTCCTAACATGTCATGATCTATTGCTAATTGGTTTCTTCTTATGACACTAGTTTCTGCACTTAGCATAATCTGGATCCTCTTTTATCACTATAAATATGTTTTTGTGACTTTTGATTGACTTCATTTCCTGAAAACTTGACTAAGTCTGCCTAAGTTCAAGCATGTCTGTTATTTGTGTATATGTTCAATTTGGATTCTGTCCTTCAGTGAAATCCCTTGACTCCATTCTATTCCTTTACTATCTGGTTCTTCTGAATTCTTATTCTTAGCCAACTGAAAGCCAAGGCTATTTAGGTTCTGTCCTTTGGCCCCCCTAGTGTGAGCACTGCTCGGGGTTCATGTGAGACCCTTGTGAACTCTGACGCACTAAGACCTGGTCCCTAGTTTTTTTCTTGAACTGTTTCTGATAAATCTCTCTAGTGTAAGCACTGCCCTGGGTTTTTGAAGCCCTTGGGAACTCTAACACACTAGGGACTTGGGGCTCTGCCTTGATATATGGGTGAATCACTCAACAACTGGTTATTTGTATCTATGAACATGAATTTTGGAGCTGTTGTGAGTTGAAGGCCTGGCCTGTCCAGGTGTATTTGAGCCTGCTGTAGGCTCCCTATAATTATACTTATTCTGTAATTCATTACATTAAATTTTGGTCTGTAATAATTATTTGTAATAACAATTTTGGGGCATTAGTGAAATTGGGGAAGGGCCTTTATCCTATACTTGTAATGAAATGGATAGAAATCCTGCCTATAGGCTCATCCCTTAGCTAGAATGTGCTATTATATTCAAACATGTTCAACTTTCATGTGCTAGAAAATCATGCCTATATGTAATCTGTCTTTTCTCAAAACATGCTACTTTCTAGTTATTGTAGAAAGCATGCCCATATGTATTTTATCCTTGTTAAAAACATATTATTTTCCAATAGAAATCCTGCATATAGATCCTTTATTTGGTTAAAAACATGCTCTACGCCTGCTTGTTAGAAATCATGCCTATAGGAACAAAAATCAGTTTTAGAGATCATGCCTATAGGATCTAAAATCAGTTTTAATTATAGAAATCATGCTTATAGGATCTGAATCAGTTAACCGTTTTACTCATTTCTTTAATAGTCCTCAACGTTGGGTTAACTATTGTCACTAGAAATTATGCCCATAGGATTCAATTAACCAATTCTAAATGTGATCCTGTAATTATCATTGTTAGTTACTGCATAAAAAGGCCTAGATATCATGCCTATAGGTTAATCGCTTATACCTGTAATCAGCAGGCAACTCTCTAGGTTTCAGAGGTTATAGTTCATTAAATTCAGATTCATATAGAGATCCTGCCTATAGGTTTCTGCAATCTTAACTTTATTAAAATCAGCAACTGTCTTTGTTAATCTGACTCGCGTGTATTTATTGTCTAATTGCGGAGGCCAATTTGAGCCCTTACTTGCTTATAAGTGAAAGTCCAATGTGTTTTGCATGTAGCCTAGTTTTTGACACTTTTGAGCAGCCTAAGTTAAAGTTTAGAACCACCCTGAGATAGAGGTCCAAATGCCTCCTGGACTATAAGTATGGGACAGGTAGTGCACGCGTAGGACACGACTTAGAATTGACTAGTGCATTTTAAGTAAACAAATTAAAGATAATAAGTGGGTAGCAGGATATGATAGTCTGTCCCCGCTGAATAATATGAGTAATACCCCATCTCAAGGGAGTTACGAAGTATTATTTATGTTACACGGGGTGATCCTTTAGGCTAAAAAACTTAGGACCCCCTCCCCTTTGTCTTTCAATTTTTTATTCACGTTTAGTAATTCCTTATTTCTTAGCTTTGATCACATAGACTAATTCATATAATTGAGTTCGACCGAGACCTACAGTTGTGGATCTCGAAGAGTGCCTAACACCTTCTATTCGAGGTAATTTCGAGCCCTTACCCAATTTTTGGTAATGCAAACTAGTCAAACAGAGTTATTTCTAAATAGGTGCCCTAATGCACCTTAATGTGTTAGGTGACGACACTCTCTTTTAACACCTTCCTTAAAAGAGTTGTCGTGTGTCGAAACCCGATTTCGTGAGAAAAAGGGGCGCGACATGAAGTACAAACTCTCTCAGGAACATTTCTAAAAACTGAACCTATGTAAGTGAAGCTGCATCGTCCGGGCTACCCAACTCATATGCCGACCACCACTGATAAGTTGCTCCCTTAAGATAGAATGTAGTAAAAGCAACCCCACCCGTCTCAACAATGCCCATAGTGTGGAGAATACGATGGCACTCCTCTAGAAAACCCTATGCACTCTTTGAAGCTAAACCACTGAATGTAGGAGGTTTATATTTCTGGAAACTTGCAAGTCTAAGCTGCTCTTCCTCAGATGATGCTACCCTGACCCCGGGCTGAACTAGGACCACATGCTATGTCGTCATGACACCTAGAACCTAAACAATGTGAACTCGCTGCTTTGGAGCGTAGGCAGCGGGAGTCTGAGTCCCTCCACCAGTCTGTGAAGTAGCTGGTGCAACCGGAATCAACCCCACCTGAGCCAATATACCAAACATGCTTAGGAACTGTGCTAAAGTCTCCTGAAGTTTGGGGGTAACAACAGGCGCCTCCGGTACCTTCCCCCAACTAGAGCTACTGGCGTCCCCTAAACTACTGCTCTGGTAGGTGATCTAGCTACGACACATATCCCTCGTCAGCCTCAGCCTCAGCCTCTACCTCTTCTTCTAGCAACACCTGCTCCGGGAGCAGCGTCATCGATAACTGCAGCTCGTGTCCTCACAATCTGTGAGAGAATGGAATAATAAAAGTTCAAAATCCGTGATCAATAAGCTCACACAATAGGAATGGAAGAAGTGAGATAGTCCTAATAGTTCTGTAGCCTCTCAAAGATAAGTATAGATGTCTCCGTACAGATCTATAAGACTCTACTAAACTCGCTTATGACTCATAGTACCTATGAACCTAGAGCTCTGATACCAACTTATTACGACCCAATTTCCCCTCCGTTGGGTATCATGATGGAACCTAGTCTTAGGGACTAGGTAAGCCTAACATTTACTGAATAACAACAATAATGAATAAATCTAACAGTCTCGAAATAGAAACCTCTACAAAATTTACAATTTTCCAAAACCGGTGGAACAAGTCATAAGCTCTACAGAGGTTGCTACAACTTCTAAATACAACTGTTTGGAAATAAGTATAACAGTGTGAATACAGAATAGGAAGGTGACCCCGAAGCCTGCGAATGCAGCAACAGGTTTACCTTGAGTCTCCTCAGCAACGGTCCACACTACATAAAGACTACACAATTCGGCAAACAATACAGTAATTTCAATAAGAAAGGAAACAACAAGTATCATCGAAATACCATAAAAATGACGAAGAAGAGTGAATGGAACACATCATAAATCCGGAACCACATATACAACAAGGAGAAGTAATAACTAAGCAATTACAACAGCTTTTACATCAGGTTTTAGTCAAACAAACTCCACGAGGTATCGAACCTCGGACGAATCGCAACTAGCGGGTCTCAATACCTAAACCTTAACACTCGGCATCATGTGCCCTCATATTATCTCATAACCGCACTGACGACTCACGTGCCAATAGAGCCATTTCACATAGAAGGCAAGTAACAAGGGTGAGCATCTATACTCAACAATATCAAGAAAACCTCTTACACGATAAGGGAGCTTAACTACGTGTATGCTTGTGCAAGTGTCCTAACATAGTCCATACCAGCAAATAAGCATAAGGAAAAGAACAGACAACACGTAGAATGTTTTCTCACAACTTTCACAAAATAAAGCTCACACAGGTAAGTGTACCACTACACAGATATCAACAACAAGAATGCCCCGAGGCCATCACAAATCATCATAATCAATCCCTCACATAACCCACCTTGTCTCACCACGTGTGCAATAGTAAAGTAAATGCCCGCCTTATCTCGCCAAACGTGCATAGTAATGTTCCCACCTTGGCTCACCACATGCGCAACCCATATATATATATATATATATATATATATATATCCTGCCTTGTCACGCTGCATGTGCAAATATCAATAGTAACAATAGCAAGGCAGAAACCTCGTGCAGCCCCATAACAACAACCGCACGGTAGAAACTTCGTACATCATAATGTCACCAACCACACGGTAGAAACCTCGCGCATCACCACAACAAGTACAACAACAACAATGACAATAATGCAGATTACAACAAGTAAATCAATTCAAGAACTTTAGATCACAAAGAAATGGGAGAACCAATTCACAAGGAATAACCATAGTAAAGAATTCTAGGCGTAAAGAGAACAGTTCAATAAGGGAAAACTAATATGTAGCAACGATCCCACAATATACAATTCAACAATAAGGAAGCTAACACGAGTAAAATAGTTCCAAATAAAGACAAGTTAACTAAGATATAGGATATCTAAACTTCTTTTAAGGTTGAGCAATTACGAGGATATTCAACAATTTAATTAAGGATAAGCAGCGGAAATTTAATCATAACCTCAATTAAATCCAAACAATTATAGGATGAGATGATGATAATTTCAAATAAAGATAAGCAGTTATGAAAAGATAGCATGACAGTAGAAGAGGTAAAATCTCCAGTTAAGTCAAACACTAGTCAAATAGGCAATAAGAGTGAATCTTAAAACAATTAATTCTAATTTAAGCATGTAGAGGTGAAACTAGTAAATAGGAACTCAGTCATATCAAGAACAACTTCATACGCAATGAATATAAGGACCTAAGAACTCTAAAAGGCCAACATTCCACAAAATAAGTCCGAGCACGCAATCGTCACCTTGCGTACATGGACTACAATCAACATAGAAAACTCAAATCCTAAGGGGTAGTTCCTCCACACAAGGTTAGGCAAGATACTTACCTCAAAGAAGACAAACCGATACTCAAAAATGAACTTCTCGGGTGAAATGACCTCCAACGGCTCAAATCTAACCAAAGTAACTTCAAAGCTCAAATAAAACTAATAAGAAACTATTCCGGATCATAAAACCTCAATCTTTATCAAAATCTAAAAATCGACACAAAAGTCGACCCCCGGGCCCGCACCTTGGAACCCAACAAATTTCACAAAACCCGAACACCCATTCCGATATGAGTTCAAGCATACTAAAATTATCAATTTCCAATAACATTTAGTCCCTCAAATCATGATTTTTCATTTTGAAAACTTTCTTCAAAACCACCATTTTCCTCAACTCAAAATACAAATTAAATAATAAAAACAAAGATAAAATCATGGAATATATTAAATTCTAGGTGAAAAACACATACCCAATCGATTTTCTTGAAAAACCCATAAAGAAGCTCCCAAAACCGAAGTCTAAAACTCAAAACATGAAGAAAATGGCAAAACCTCGACTTAAATGTTTCTGCCAGAACTTCTGCATCTATGCACAAGCAATCGCATATGCGGAACCACATTTGTGAGAAAGAGTCTGCATGTGTGAACTCAGCTAACCAGGCTTGGGACAATATCTGCGGATTTACAGCCGCACCAGCGGCACCACAGAAGTGAAAGAGGAAGCCGCAAAAGCGAGATTCTTCGCAGGTGTGATTGCTTGACCGCAAAAGCGGCCTTCGCACCTGCGTGCCAGACTCCGCCAAAGTGAGCAAGCTCCTAGGCCTTCGTGATCGCAGAAGCAGCCAGGGTCATGCAGAAGCGGAGCCGCACCTGCCCTCCAAATTGTCGCAGGTGCGAAACACCAGAAACAGACCTAGAATCCTTTTTTCTAATTTGACTCCGAATTCGAATCCTTCTTCCAATTCGACTTCGAATTCAAATCCTTCTTCCAATTCGACTTCGAATTCAAATCCTTCTTCCAATTCGACTTCGAATCATCCGGTAACTGAATTCAACCACGCACGCAAGTCAATACATATAATATGAAGCTGCTCAAGACCTTATGTCACTAAACGGAACTTAAATTCTCAAATGACCGGCCGGTCGTTACAAAGTAAAGCTTCAGTTGATATAAGAACAGAGTAACAAGATAATGAAAACTAGAGAAAGGTAGTATATTACTTTGTATTGTGTAAATATGATGTGTTTTTCAAATGACCAGACCCCCTTTATATAGTAGGGGAGTCCTACTCTTGATACAATTATAAATACAGTAAGAAATCCCATAATTGGCTAATTAATTGGACTCTTCTTGATATGTGTCGAGATTTCTGCCGTGATCCTCGCCCAATTGCGGATATTTTGGCTTTCTGTTATTTGGTTCGGTAAGCTTCCCTTGATCTTTCTCGATCTCTATCCTGCACGGTTTCAATCTTGGCCGATCTCGATCTCCATCTCGATCTTGATCGATCTCCAGGTCACGAGCTCGACAATCTAACTTTGCATCAGGGTCCGATATAACACGAGGTCGAACCGTGGCCTATCATGTTCTAGTCTTGATTAGTCAAACAAAAAGGGCAAGATCGATTTATACCGTATACAGATAGTTCCCTCACGTCTCTGAGAGAAGATGATAAGAAATGATTTGAACTTTTCCAATCCCGTCTCGATTGGTCGTGACGTAAGCGACGAGCCCGACTATGACGTCAACGGCAAGTGGAAACTGAAATGTCCCATCGGTTTGGTTACCAAGGCATTAAATGCCTATCAATTGCTGGTCGGCCACTACCGGTTCTAAACCGTCACTAGCAACCTATAAGAACCCTAGTCCTTTCTCATTCAAACGTTTACACTCAAAGCTCTTCCTACTGTGAGCACATGATTTTTGTTTTACGCAACAATCACTCCAAAAGAAACAAAAATAATGGCAATTGGTTTCGCCTTAAAGTTTTTGGATTTTTACGTGGCATTTCGTTAGTTATTTGTGATCTTGTCCGTGTTTATTTTATTCAAACAAAATATAATATATATATATATATATATATATATATATGCCATGTGAACCGTAATCCGTTTATTAAAAATAAAATAAAAAATAAAGAAATATGTGCATCTTTCATTCTATTTTTTGTCATTAAGTGATTTTAGTGTAATTAAATGTTAGTTATGTGTAAATTGTTGTTTAAGGTTTTATGTTGTGTTATTTGGCAAATTAATTTAAGAAATTAAAAAGAAAAAAAAAGAAAAAAGAAAGAAGAAAGAGTTTTCGGATTTGGGCCAGTCCGATTTTTAAACAAACAGGCCCAAACAACCCAATCCAGAACCCCAGGTTTGGCCCGGTCCAGACCAGCTGACCTCAGGGGCGTCCAAACGACGCAGTTTTGATCTGCTCTGATCTGGGCCGTTGATCTCAGAATGATCAACGACCAAGATCATATTCCCCGTACCCACGTATAAACCCGACCCGTTCAACCCCGGACCAACCCAACCCCTTGCACTTGAAACGACATCGTTTCCCACTAGCTGAAAGATCCTGGCCCTTCATCTCACCTCATCCGACGGCCAGGATCTATTCACCCACTAACTATATAAGCCTATGACCATACCCCACGCCCCATCCAAACACCCCCTACCTTTCATCGTCCTCACCACAAACCCCGGAACCCTAGCCGCCCCCATTTCCCTTCACCAAAAACCCGGCGGCATGAACTCCGGTGGCCCTCACCTTAACACCATAGATGCACCTCACCATCCTGAACCCAAATCCACCAGCCACTTAGCTCGAATCCCCTCCCACCTTCTCGAATCTTCATTTGAAGATTCGAGTCGGACCTCGACTTACACCGATGTACCCCAGCTTCACACCAGACAGTCCCCGGACCTCCCTCATGACCAAACCATGCTTGGTTTGGTCCGAATCTAACCGTGGGAACTCAAATCCCAAATCTGCCATTTAGGAACCCTAGAAACCCTGGGCCTGGTCTGTGTCCGTTTGAGCCAAAGTATTTAGGGTCTAATGGACCTTAATCGAAGTGTTCTCAGTGAGAACACTTCGATTAAAGTCCGTTCAACCCCAAGAAGGGTCTATTCAAACACGAGCTGGTTTTCTGATTTTTTTCAAGGGCTTTAAGGTAAGTTTATTTTTCTTTTCTTTGTCCAGTTCATGTATGTGTTAAAGGTCTGTCCGTATGGCCAAACGTCTGGTTTGGTTTGTGCTTTTGAATTGTATCAACTTTTGTTGCCCATCTTGCCCGGACCTCTGTATTCGATCAAATTTTCCTTCCCTTTACTGATCATGTATATGTGTTGAGTTGTACAATTAATTGAGTTCAAATTCGATTGATTAATTGATTCCCCAGTGCAATTTTTGTTTAGTCAGTACAATTTAAATCATGTGTTTAATACTGTTAGATGTCTGATCATGGTCTTCGATTGTACATGTCATAATTAGTATAGTCGATTCGATACGTATCGTCGAATAGTTTCAGCTGTTTGAGTAATAACAATTTGATCTGTTTCTGTTAAGCATTGTCTGAATCAATCAGGAATTGAGTTTAGCTACTTATAATTGATGTATTTGAATTAGAAATTTGAGGATTTGTTTTGTTTAGTTGCAGTCTGAAATGGGGGGCATGTGCATTTGTGCACAGCATGTGCATTAAGGCATTTTTAAAGTTTAAAATAGTTTGACAGCATATGCTGTCAGGTTATATTCCTGCTGCCCATGTCTACTTTTAGTTTAATAAAAGGATAAGGGGGACTGTCAGGGAATATCATGGGGGGTTCCTAATTTTAAATGTTTGAGTGGGAAAAACAGCTGAAAAGGAATAGGTTTTGAGTTGTTTAAACAGGCTGTGAAAGCTGATGTTAGGCTATAAAAGGGAGAAGAACTTCCATTAGTTGAGGGGAGACTGAATTTTGAAAAGAAAAACACAGATAGATTTTGGACTGAAAATTAGATTGGATTTTGAGGGGTTTAAGAAAGCATTGGATACAGAGAGAAATACCACAGAATAGGCATTTACAGACACACATTTAGAAAAGATATATACAGATAGAGAGAGAGCAAGGAATAAAAAAACATACTCAAAAATCAGAAACTGTTTCTTCCTATTGTTGTTTGGATCTCATTTGTTATCAATCTGTTAAGCAGTACTGATTCTTCCAAGTCTCAATTGAGTTTACTGGTTGTTTGGTTTCATTGGTTTGCCCTGAATTTGGTCTATCGGGAGTTTGATTCTATTCCACTGTGTGCTGCTATCATTTGGCTACTTTTCCATCGGCTATAGTTGCATTTCTTGCACTGGAACTTGTTCTGCCGCTATTTATCTGTTACTGCTGCTGTTCGTTTACACTACTGCTCTACTTACTCTCCTGTTTCTTCATTGTAAGCACTTCCCAGGTACACATTTCGAACCCCCACATTGGTGTAATTGATTATAACAATGAAAAGCATGAATTGAAAGGTCTGAAGGAATTATAATCATCTGTTTGTTTTACTTACAACCCTTTATAAATGTTTTTAAGTTATGTAAACTTTAGTCTGTAGTTCAATAGAGAATGTATTAGTAAGTTTGTACTTAATCGAAGCTTATATTGATCTAAAACCTCGATATGTGATTCGTTTAGAGGTATACAGGAGGTGACTATATAATTCATGTAATGTGTAACCATTTAATGTAATCATTAATTCGAACTTTCCTTTAGTTGTATGGAGCATGTTAGGGCGAATTGGTTTTCCAAAATATTGTCGCAGACAACACAGTTTTAAATCTGGGAGTTTCGATTTCGGTAGGCAGTTCTTTTTAGGATGAGTTCCGAATATTGTTAGTAGCACCATCTAATGAGCAACTTTATTAATCCTGTTTAAATAAGTTTAAAGTTAACTCGAGGAGTATTTGGGGTTAAGTGTAGCGTTTCATCAATCTCGTATATAATTCTTCTATCAAATTAAAAGCGTGTTCCATGAGGTATAACGCTTCTTCCCCTTGTAAATAATTAATTAGATAATTAATAAGAATCCGGATTTGGCCAAAGCATATAATTGAATTAGCATGTATCTTTTCTTCTATTTTTAGAGACAAACACATTAGAAATGCAGTCGCTTTAGGATATCCTTTCTAAAATAAAGAGACTAGCCTCACCAAACTAAAATGCAGATTGCGGGGCCCTCAATAATTAACCTTAATAAATACTTAGAATTTGGGATGGACTGTTTAGTGAATTTCACTGCCTTCCCCAAAGATAATAACGCATTAGACTCTTTAGGCGCGACTCAATTGAAATTACATTCTTAAATCCGGGTGCACATTGATGTGACCCAAATCCAAATCTCAACGGAGTCGAAACGTGTTAACAACTACGGGTGCATTGATTGTGACGTGGTTCGAGATGAATTTTCACGACGTTGCAATTCTCTAAAAAATAAATGATAATAATAAAAGCGGTTTAAACTTAATAAAAGCACATAAGTCATAACATGCATTTTAATCAGATATTTAGCCATTATAACAATTTAAGCGACCGTGCTAGAACCACGGGATTCGAGGGTGCCTAACACCTTCCCTCGGGTCAACAGAGTTCCTTACTTAGAATTTCTGGTTCGCAGACTTCATTTGGAAAAGTCGAAAATTTCCTCGATTTGGGATTCAAGATAAACCGGTGACTTGGGACACCAAAAACCAAACCTTTCCCAAGTGGCGACTCTGATTTAAATAAATAATCCCATTTCGAATATTGTCACTTCAATTGGAAAAACCCCCTCGCGCATTTAACCCTTCAGGGCGGGGCGCGCAAAAAGGAGGTGTGACAGCTCTGGCGACTCCGCTGGGGAATTTTTACCCAGAACCACTAGTTCAGGGTTAGAATTCAAGCTTAGATAAATTGTTATATTTGGTTTTATCTGATTTTTACATGTTTGAGCCTAATGTGCTAAAAACTGCTTTTACCGCTTTGATATTATTTGAACTGTACATATAAACTGTGCCGAAACCTTTCTCTTCTTACCTCCGGGGAGAAGCTCGCTGGACGAGACTCCCTATTCTGTTAGTGTCAATACCTGAAATAAGAAAGAGGTCGGACAAGTTACAAAGCCGGACGATCTTGCGGGTCCCCGGTACGTAGCCCCCTCCTCGGCTCGAGTTGTCCGCTCGGGTACACAGTCTAGAACGTATACCCAGGTTATAAACCTAGTATAACAAAACCTCTGCTGAGAAATTAAACCCAGAACCACTGGTTCAGGGTTCAAGAATTCGAGCTTAGAATAATTGTTATATTTGGCTTTATTATCTGATATATATTACATGTTTTGACATAACGTACTAAATGTTGTCTTTTACCGCTTTGATATTATCTGAACTGTATATAAACTGTGCCAAAACCTTTCTCTTCTTACCTCCGGGGAGAAGCTCGCTGGTCGAGGCTCCCTATTCTGTTAGTGTCAATACCTGAAATAAGAAAGAGGACGGATAAGTTACGAAGCCGGATGGCCTTTTGGTTCCCGGTAAGTTGCCCCCTCCTCGACTCGAGTTGTCCGCTCGGGTACACAGTCTAGAACATATACCCAGGTTATAAACCTAGTATAACGAAACCTCATGCCGGATCCCTAGTAGGAACGCTTATTTGCATCACGTTGCATTTGACTTAGGGGACTCAACACAGGGGTTGGGTCCGTCTAGGACTAGCAACCTGATATGAAAAGACCATCCTGATGCATCCTATTTGTTTTCCGTGCATTTATTTTGTCTCACTGACCGGTGTTTGAATATTATGAATATTGTGAAATTGAAAAAAAGAAATAGCGGTTAGGGAATTGATTGTTTATTTTTGAAAAAAAAACAAATGTTGTCCCAGTGGTGTCAAAACCTCGCCGGATTCAAGATAAAAATATATATATAATTTTTTTTGTCTTGTAGTTGGATTTATTAGAACATAAAAAAATTACTTTCAAAATAAAAAATATATATATTTATTTTAAAAATAAAAAAAATGGAAAATTCAGAATTCAAAAAAAAAATGTTGTTTCTTTCGTAATGCCTCTTTTATAAATTCAGACTAATAGTCCAAATACTTCCTTAAAAAAAAAATTTTTTAGTCTTTATCTCTTTTCAAAAGAAAAAAATATATATATATATAAAAATCCAAAAAAAAAAATATTCTTGCTTTTTCTTTAAAAGATTATATTCAAAAGAGGGTTTAATTGATTTACTCTATTCACGATGGCGAGAACTACGCCGGTTTGATTCTCACAGGGTATGAGATACGTAGGCAACCCTCATCGGGTCCAACCTCCCCTTTTTCAGAAATAGCCAAAATGTCAAACTTTTAATTTATGAGTCAGGTGACGCCGTTTTGTCAAAATAGCCGAATGTTCCCGAAAGGGACGCCGGAAGGCTGATTTTGCACAAATAGCCATTTTCGGTCATTTTGAACTCGGACCAATTTGCCCGACAGCCTTGGAATCCTCGTCCCCGAGGCTCTGTGAAGCCATGTTCCCAATGGCGGGTCACCATTCTAAAAAAAATAAAATATATATATATATATATAAAAAAATAAAAATAAATCAAGTGATGCTGTTGTTGTAAAAAACGGCCAAATGTTCCCGAAAGGGACGACGGAAGGCTGACTTTGCATAAACGGCCACTCTTTAAAGTTTTGATCAATTGACCCTCACAACCTTAAAATCTTCATCCCCGAAGTGCTGAAAGGCCGTGTTCGAAAATCGGATCTTTCTTTCTAAAATAATAGTCAGGTCATTTTTAGTCAAATCATTTTTGCTTAAATCACCCTAATAAATGTGCGGGATGAGCACAATGCTAAATGAACACTTGTTTCTTTATCTTTATACTTGTTAGTTTCGAACTACGTAATGATCTGATTCGCGCGGCGTCGTGATACGTAGGCAATCCTCATCGGATCCGGTCACATTTTACTGCAAATATTGAAAACAGTAATAAAAAAAGAGAATAAATAGATAAATAAATAAAATAATAAAAAATATATATATATATATAAAAAATAATAAATAAAAGGGGGAGCCTAAAAGAAGCCGGAATGACGCATGTCTTCGTTGCAGACATGTAGAAATTCATTTAACTGTATAGGTGCATCATGCCCCAACGTGAGATTGCCTATCTGTTATTTGTTTTAAATTAACCACTTGTCTGCTGATGAGTCTTCTAGGTTTTAGAAAGGTAGTTGGTTTGGGGGAAGTCTGGCCTCGCATTCATATTTCACAAGGTCAAAAGGGAGTGTTCAGTTACCCGCTATTAAGACAAAAGGGGGTATTCACACTTACTTCACAAGGTCGAAGGGGAATATAGCGATGTTTTCGGAAATTCCTTTACCGACAATTCCCGTCCCTGATGAGAGTTCGATCTCGGCCGTCCCAACTTTCGAGTCAGCAACTGCTGAGGAAAACAGAATCCTGAGGCTCCGCATGATGGAGATGTTGGATGACTGGCATAATGGAAGGGAACCACCAAGTATTATCCCTGGATTCCCTGAGTTGTTCCACAGAACAAGTGGTATTTCAAACATTCCCATAAGCTACCCAGCTACCCCGTTCGGGTACCCGGCCATTTCAGCCCACTCCGCAGGATCACCCTCTGAGTCTTGCCCTTGGATGTCAACGACGGATGTCACTACAAGCATTTTCACCGCACCGCCCTGTCCAATCATGGCACAGCCCAATACACACAGGCCCAATTTTGACTCTTCCTCATTCACCTTTCCAGCTCCCCCTTTCTCTTTGGAACCAACTCGATTCACCACCAACACTCCCCCTCAACAACCTCAATGTGAGTTTGCACTGGAGCAGGACCAAAACCCCAAAATTGCTGAACGAGATGAGATGGCCAAAAGAATGAGGAGCCTTGAGCAAAATTTGAAAAATATGCAAGGTTTGAGCGGACAGAAAAGCGTCTCCTATGCCGATCTATGCATGTTCCCTCATGTGCATCTCCCTGTGGGTTTCAAAACTCCAAAGGTTGAGAAGTACGACGGGCACGGCGATCCCATTGCTCATCTCAAAAAATATTGCAACCAAATGCGGGGAGCCGGAGGCAAAGAGGAATTGCTAATGGCGTATTTCGGGGAAAGTCTGGTAGGAATAGCCTCAGAATGGTACATGGACTAGGACATGTCCCGATGGCATGTCTGGGATGATCTCGCTAGAGATTTTGTGAGACAATTCCAGTATAACATCGACATCGCACCAGACCGAAATTCTCTGTCGAACTTGAAAAAGAAACCTTCAGAAAGCTTCAGAGAGTATGCTATTAAGTGGCGCGAGCAGGCGTCGAGGGTGAAGCCTCCCATGGATGAAGTGGAAATGGTCACTACCTTTCTCCAGGCTCAAGAGTCTGACTATTTCCAAAACATGATGTCAGCCATGGGAAAGCCGTTTGCAGAAGCAATTAAGATTGGAGAGATGGTGGAGAATGGTCTGAAAACAGGTAGGATTTTGAGTCAAGCAGCCATAAGGGCGACCTCCCAAGCCGTCCAAAGCGGGTCCGGAGGAATGGCAAGAGGGAAGAAAAAGGAAGAAACAGCCATGGCAGCCTCAGAAGCAAGGGAATATCGTAATCCCAGGCCCCGTTTTCCAGAAAGAATCTCGCAACACTACTACCCCCACTCAAATGTGACATACGCTCCTCAGCCCTACATGGTCATGAGCACCCAGCCTTACGTCCAGCGGTCACAGCCAGCCAATCGGGGGCAAGCTCTACATCCTAGGAATCAGCCTCCTCACCAAAACCACTACAATCCTCGACCTCCTCAGAATAATTTCCGTCCTCGGGAACCACCCAGGAGACCCAACTATACACCAATCGGTGAACCCTATTCCACCTTATTCCCTAAGCTTGTCCAGATGAATTTGTTGCAACCCATAGCACCAAACGGGCAGAACCCGGGATCACCATCATATCAGCGGGGTTTCAGATGTGCGTACCATTCAGGGGTAGAAGGGCACGACACCAACAACTGCTGGACATTGAAACAAGCTGTAGAGAATCTGTTAGACCAAGGGAAGATTGTGTTGAAAGACGAGGATATCCCGAATGTAACCAATAATCCGCTGCCCGCCCACAACAACGGGCCGATAATTGGGATGATTTGTGAAGACTAGGAGATTGATCCGGCGCTTAAAGCCATAATTGCTATTGCTAATACAGAAAGGGAGCCCAGGGCAACTCCAGAGCAAGAAAAAGGAATAATTGATGTATCCAAGCAGGCCTCTATGATATGGGGGACGATCAAAACACCTCGGCCGAACGAGCCAGTATTTGTTGGACGCATACCACAGAAGCCAAGATACAGCAAAGAGGAAGGTGATGAGGTGTTCCCGCTCGAGGAGAGTGAGGAAATATGTGAGGCAACGAGGGAAAAGCTATGCGAAATACACATGGTCCAGCCAGGAGAGGGCACTAACACCGCTGAGGTATCGTACATGGGACCAAGCACCAAGCTTCAAAACTAGAAGGCTACGCCATCCTTGATCAAACGGAAGTCCTAATGAACCTGTCTTGCCACTTTCTCTGCATCACGAGCTACCCCAGGGTATGACTCAGATGTTTTTCTTTAGTTTCATGTTTTTAATTTCCTGAATGTCAACCTTTTTCTTTATCTTCCCCAAAATGCCAAGAAATGAAATCATGTTTCATCACTCACTTTCTTCTTCTATGTTTTCTTTTTGTGTTCTCTTCAATTCTGATAAATGCAGCTTTAAATAACATGACATGTTTGCGGACTTCATGCCCGGATCACGAGAACTCCGTCAGACTTCAAATAATGAGTCAAAATTTGAGATATAAAGAATTTGAAAAAGTAGGAACAACTAAAGAAAATTGGTTCATGGTTTGGAAAATGTCCGTCACTAAAGCAGAGTTTGAGGGCAGTAAATGGGTTTAGACCCATACAGAATGTTAACCTTAATGACTGCGGTTTGTCACGAGTAATTGTACCAACAAAGAAGGGTCCATACGTCATTGAAAACATTGCCAAGAGGAGCATTTGTATCTGGGCGACGTCGAAAGAAATGACGTTAACCTTGTTTGGAAAGCAGGTGCAGTGATATGTCTAAATCACTCTGGCGATATTTTTGCACAGTTTGAGATAACGAAGGCTTTCATTCTCGCCACCCGAACACGATCGACCCTTTTGCAAACCCATTTGAGCCGGTTACTCTCCTTTGATTACCCTCTTTGGAACCTGAAAATATTATTGAAAATAAAATTGAAATGAGAAGAAAAATGAAAAAAAAAGAAGAGAAGAAAATATATATACAAAAAAAGGGGACAATGAAAATGAAAAAAGGAAGAGAAGTGAAAAACAAAGCAAATCATGAAAAAATACAAAAAAAAAATAAAAAAAATGTGTGCCCGAACTACGTTTGACTTGATTCCGAAAGGATACGTAGGCAACCTCTCCTTGGGGTTCAGTCACACCAAAACAAAAATCCAGGAATTTCCCCGAAAGTAAAACTGGGGCAGAAGTTATAATGATTCGGCAATGATTCCGCCCAAAAGGTTCCAAAGTTGTAGTTCAATCCACATTCTTTTCACCCCAAGCCTTTGTCCAAGTCCTTCTGATCAATCAGCAAAGCGTTTCAAAATGAAAAGTTGGAATTGTTTGGGTCTAATACAACAAAATGAGGAGAATAAAATGAGAGAGTCTTGTCGGTGAAAACCTTTGGGCACCGTGAGGCAACGCGAGAAGAGAAATCGAAAATGAGAGAGCTTGTTTAGTAAAAATTCGCAAAGAGTGCTAGCAGGCGACAGTAAGAAGAGAAATGAGAGAGGTCGACTAGCGAAAACCCGCAAAGGGCGTTGTCGGCCAAAAAGATGATTCTACCTCAGAAAGTCCTGGCAAGGTTCCCGGGTTTTGAAAAACATAGATCTGTTTTGATTCATGAGGAAATTCAAGTTCTTGAAGGTCGGGCATCCAATCCAAAAGGCATGTCATGTCAGTTGAAGCCAGCATACACTCCAGATAAGTCCTTCTTCTCTCCCCGAAAGGGACGCTTCTCTTTAAACTCATATGCTTTCCTTTACATAGTTTTCTTTGAGTTCCTTTTGATCTAACTCTTAATTCCGTAACAATTACAAAGAAAGGTGGCAGGACCGGTTTTTTTTACAGGGCCCCGTTTGGCAAAAGTCAAATAAAATGTACAGCCTCAGTGGCGCGTCAGTCCCATCCCGACTGGCCATGGTAGTTGATTTGCTTCCAAAGTAAAGACGTTCGAAAGAAAAGAAGAGCCTACGAAGGCAAAATAAAGTTGGAGAGGTTAAGTCCCACGCGATTAGCCACTACGATTTAGGTTTGAGGATCAAAATCCCTGACACAAAACCGACAAATCCCCACAGGGTATCCCTTTGTTACAAATCCCCACGGAGTCTCCCATTGTACAATTCCCCAAAGAGGTCCGCCCCAGCACATCCCCAGCAAGTCTGCTTTAATCAAAAAAAAATCCTCACAGAGTTCGCATTGGACAAATACCCACGGAGATTCCCTTGTACAAATCCCCACAGAGTCTCCCTAATAAAATCCCCACCGAAAATCCCCAAGCAGAACGGGACGGAAAAACCAAAGCCTTACAAGGCAAATCATCACAAAATCTGGAAACGCAAGTCTGAGTAGTCCAAAGGGTTTCGCATGTGAATCCAATCAATGACAGAGTTTCTCAACAAGAATTAGGCCAAGACAAAGCAATTGGAACAGTCAAGGTCCCCAAACCAACCGCCGTTTTCAAACTGACAATTTTTCTTTGTTTAGGAAAATTGAGACAGGTGCGACCCAAAGCAGCCGTGCAAGAAGCAGGTGTAGCCCAAAAGAAATAAAACGCGCAAGCATTGAAACAACCTTGCGGCGGGAAAACGACCAAAGGTAAGTTTCCCATAATATTTTCGTGCATTTTGATAAATAAAAGGAAATAAAAAAGGGGGGTGAACCAAAGAAAAGAAAGAAGACAAGGAATAAAAATGAACATCCCAAAAGAAAAACAAATCATGGTAGCGTAGGACCTCATTCCTCAACTATCCCGGTATAAACCACGGATCTCCCTGGCATAACCCAAGGAGCTTTATCTACCCAAATCCCCGACATAACCCGAGGACTCTTTCCGGCATAACCCGATGACGTCCCCGGCATAATCCGAGGACTTTTTTCCCTTTCCGGCATAACCCGATGAACCTCTAGCATAACCCGATGATTTCCCCGACATAACTCGAAGACTCTTACCTTTCTTCCGGCATAACCCGATGAACCCTCCGGCATAACCCGACGAATCTTTCCGGCATAACCCGATGAATCTTCCAGCATAACCCGATGAATATTTCCGGCATAACCCGATGAACCCCTCGGCATGTTCCGATGAATTTTCCAGCATGATCCGATGAACCTTTCGGCATAACCCGATGAATCTTCCGGCATAACCCGATGAACTTCTCGGCATGTTCCGATGAATTTTCCGGCATGATCCGATGAACCTTTCGGCATAACCCGATAAATCTTCCCGGCATGTTCTGATGAATTTTCCGGCATGATCCGATGAACCTTTCGGCATAACCCGATGAATCCTTTTGGAATAACCTGATAAATCTTTCGGCATAACCCAATAAATCTTCCCGGCATGTTCTGATGAATTTTCCGGCATGATCCGATGAATCTTCCGGCATAACCCGATGAATCTTCCGGCATAACCCGATGAATCTTTCGGCATAACCCGATAAATCTTCCCGGCATGTTCCGATGAATTTTCCGGCATGATCCGATGAATCTTCCGGCATAACCCGATGAACCCTCCGGCATAACCCGACGAATCTTTCCGGCATAACCCGACGAATCTGTCCGACGTAACCCGAATAGTGTCCAGCATAACCTGACAACCTTCCCAATTTAGGGCTCTGATCCCTAAGTTGAACTTCCCCCCCCAGCTAGTCAGAATTAGGGCTCCAACCCTAAACTGAACTTTTTCCTTTAGTCAGCATTAGGGTTTTAAACCCTAAACTGAACTTTTCCTTTAGTCAGCATTAGGGTTTTAAACCCTAAACTGAACTTTTTCCTTTAGTCAGCATTAAGGTTTTAAACCCTAAACTGAACTTTTCCTTTAGTCAGCATTAGGGTTTTAAACCCTAAACTGAACTTTTTCCTTTAGTCAGCATTAGGGTTTTAAACCCTAAACTGAACTTTTCCCTTTAGTCAGCATTAGGGTTTTAAACCCTAAACTGAACTTTTCCCTTTAGTCAGCATTAGGGTTTTAAACCCTAAACTAAACTCTGTTCCTTCAGTTAGCATTAGGGTTTTAAACCCTAAACTGAACTCTTTTCCTTCAGTCAACATTAGGGTTTTAAACCCTAAACTGAACTCTTTTCCTTTAGTCAGCATTAGGGTTTTAAACCCTAAACTGAACTTTTCCTTCAGTCAGCATTAGGGTTTTAAACCCTAAACTGAACTTTTTCCATTCAGTCAGCATTAGGGTTTTAAACCCTAAACTGAACTCTTTTTCTTCAGTCAGCATTAGGGTTTTAAACCCTAAACTAAACTCTTTTCCTTCAGTCAGCATTAGGGTTTTAAACCCTAAACTGAACTCTTCTCCTTTAGTCAGCATTAAGGTTTTAAACCCTAAACTTAACTCTTTCCAGCCAGTCAGCATTAGGGTTTTAAACCCTAAACTGAACCTTTTCCCTTTAGTCGGCATTAGGGTTTTAAACCCTAAACTGAACTTTTTCCCTCTAATCAGCATTAGGGTTTTAAAACCCTAAACTGAACTTCTGTCCATTCAGTCAGCATTAGGGCCCCAACCCTAAACTGAACTTTTCCCCAGTTGGTCAGCATTAGAGTTTCAACTCTAAACTGAGCTTCTCCCCAGCTAGTCAGCATTAGGGTCCAACCCTGAACTGAACTATTTCCATTCCGCCAGCCTTAGGGCTCCAACCCTAAACTGAGCATTCATACCTTGTGGCCATATCGTTGATCCAATCCCGGAGTTGGCATTTTGGAAACTGAAATTTTTCAATCCTTTCACCAACTCTATAAACTTCCTGGCAACTAACTCACGAAATTTTCCTAGTAGAACTGGGGCAGAAAATTTCGTTCGTTTGTTTTTCCTCGCAGGTCTGACCTCGAGCCACACGGATCGAAACGACCCACGAGATGAGTCTCAATTCAGAATCAAAGAAGAAAAAGACAAAAAGAAGATGTCCCGAGATACCGGAGAAAATGGAAGGCGGATCGCTCCAAGATTTGATTAAGGTCCCGAACTCTGCCAGTCGCGTCTCACTCAGTATCCCAGAGATTAAACAAGCACCTACAACTCGCAAGCATCAAGATTCGGATCGAAGTCTCCAAGCAAAATCAGCTAAGACCCAAGATCAAGTCGCAAAAAGAATCATAGATAGGAATCTTGTAACTAGCAGTTGACATGCATATAAGTATTTAGTGCAGTTTCAATTTTTCTTTGGTTGTAATAAGGCGGTCAGTAAAGCAACGGTGACAACAGCAACAGCAGTAACAGCAAGCATTGCAATCCCATGGTAGTCCCAGCTGCAAAAATTTCCCGAACTACATTGACCTGATTCCTGTTTAACCCAGGATATGTAGGAAATCTTTGAAGCGAAGATTCGGTCAAATCTTTCAAAAAGTTGCTTCACGCGGAGTTTTCCAATAGGCGAAAATCGCTCATATCCGCTCACTTTATCTTTGCACGAAAACCCTTCGCGTTCCGAACAAAGAGGGGCAGCTGTGAGCACATGATTTTTGTTTTACGCAACAATCACTCCAAAAGAAACAAAAATAATGGCAATTGGTTTCGCCTTACAATTTTTGGATTTTTACGTGGCATTTCGTTAGTTATCTGTGATCTTGTCCGTGTTTATTTTATTCAAACAAAATATAAAAAATATATATATATATGCCATGTGAACCGTAATCCGTTTATTAAAAATAAAATAAAAAATAAAGAAATATGTGCATCTTTCATTCTATTTTTTGTCATTAAGTGATTTTAGTGTAATTAAATGTTAGTATTGTGTAAATTGTTGTTTAAGGTTTTATGTTGTGTTATTTGGAAAATTAATTTAAGAAATTAAAAAGAAAAAAAAAAGAAAAGAAAAAAGAAAGAAGAAAGAGTTTTCGGACTTGGGCCAGTCCGATTTTTAAACAAACAGGCCCAAACAACCCAATCCAGAACCCCAGGTTTGGCCCGGTCTAGACCAGCTGACCTCAGGGGCGTCCAAATGACACAGTTTTGATCTGGTCTAATCTGGGCCATTGATCTCAGAATGATCAACGGCCAAGATCACGTCCACTGTACCCACGTATAAACCCGACCTGTTCAACCCCGGACCAACCCAACCCCTTGCACTTGAAACGACATCGTTTCCCACTAGCTGAAAGATCCTGGCCCTTCATCTCGCCTCATCCGACGGCCAGGATCTATTCACCCACTAACTATATAAGCCTATGACCATACCCCACGCCCCATCCAAACACCCCCTACCTTTCATCGTCCTCACCACAAACCCCGGAACCCTATCCGCCCCCATTTTCCTTCACCAAAAACTCGGCGGCATGAACGCCGGTGGCCCTCACCTTAATACCATAGATGCACCTCACCATCCTGAACCCAAATCCACCAGCCACTTAGCTCGAATCCCCTCCCACCCTCTCGAATCTTCATTTGAAGATTCGAGTCAGACCTCGACTTACACCGATGTACCCCAGCTTCACACCAGACAGTCCCCGGACCTCCCTCGTGACCAAACCATGCTTGGTTTGGTCCGAATCTAACCGTGGGAACTCAAATCCCAAATCTGCCATTTAGGAACCCTAGAAACCCCGGGCCTGGTCTGTGTCCGTTTGAGCCAAAGTATTTAGGGTCTAATGGACCTTAATCGAAGTGTTCTTAGTGAGAACAGTTCGATTAAAGTCCGTTCAACCCCAAGAAGGGTCTATTCAAACACGAGCTAGTTTTCTGATTTTTCAAGGGCTTTAAGGTAAGTTTTTTTTCTTTTCTTTGTCCAGTTCATGTATGTGTTAAAGGTCTGTCCGTATGGCCAAACGTCTGGTTTAGTTTGTGCTTTTGAATTGTATCAACTTTTGTTGCCCACCTTGCCCGGACCTCTGTATTCGATCAAATTTTCCTTCCCTTTACTGATCATGTATATGTGTTGAGTTGTACAATTAATTGAGTTCAAATTCGATTGATTAATTGATTCCCCAGTGCAATTTTTGTTTAGTCAGTATAATTCAAATCATGTGTTTAATACTGTTAGATGTCTGATCATGGTCTTCGATTGTACATGTCATAATTAGTATAGTCGATTCGATACGTATCGTCGAATAGTTTCAGCTGTTTGAGTAATAACAATTTGATCTGTTTCTGTTAAGCATTGTCTGAATCAATCAGGAATTGAGTTTAGCTACTTATAATTGATGTATTTGAATCAGAAATTTGAGGATTTGTTTTGTTTAGTTACAGTCTGAAATGGGGGGCATGTGCATTTGTGCACAACATGTGCATTAAGGCCTTTTTAAAGTTTAAAATAGTTTGACAACATATGCTGTCAGGTTATATTCCTGCTGCCCATGTCTACTTTTAGTTTAATAAAAGGATAAGGGGGACTGTCAGGGAATATCATGGGGGGTTCCTAATTTTAAATGTTTGAGTGGGAAAAACAGCTGAAAAGGAATAGGTTCTGAGTTGTTTAAACATGCTGTGAAAGCTGATGTTAGGCTATAAAAGGGAGAAGAACTTCCATTAGTTGAGGGGAGACTGAATTTTGAAAAGAAAAACACAGATAGATTTTGGACTGAAAATTAGATTGGATTTTGAGGGGTTTAAGAAAACTTTGGATACAGAGAGAAATACCACAGAATAGGCATATACAGACACACATTGAGAAAAGATATATACAGATAGAGAGAGAGCAAGGAATAAAAAAACATACTCAAAAATCAGAAACTGTTTCTTCCTATTGTTGTTTGGATCTCATTTGTTATCAATCTGTTAAGCAGTACTGATTCTTCCAAATCTCAATTGAGTTTACTGGTTGTTTGGTTTCATTGGTTTGCCCTGAATTTGGTCTATCGGGAGTTTGATTCTATTCCACTATGTGCTGCTATCATTTGGCTACTTTTCCATCGGCTATAGTTGCATTTCTTGCACTGGAACTTGTTCTGCCGCTATTTATCTGTTACTGCTGCTGTTCGTTTACACTACTGCTCTATTGACTCTCCTGTTTCTTCATTGTAAGCACTTCCCAGGTACACATTTCGAACCCCCACATTGGTGTAACTGATTATAACAATGAAAAGCATGAATTGAAAGGTCTGAAGGAATTATAATCATCTGTTTGTTTTACTTACAACCCTTTATAAATGTTTTTAAGTTATGTAAACTTTAGTCTGTAGTTCAATAGAGAATGTATTAGTAAGTTTGTACTTAATCGAAGCTTATATTGATCTAAAACCTCGATATGTGATTCGTTTAGAGGTATACAGGAGGTGACTATATAATTCATGTAATGTGTAACCATTTAATGTAATCATTAATTCGAACTTTCCTTTAGTTGTATGGAGCATGTTAGGGCGAATTGGTTTTCCAAAATATTGTCGCAGACAACACAGTTTTAAATCTGGGAGTTTCGATTTCGGTAGGCAGTTCTTTTTAGGATGAGTTCCAAATATTGTTAGTAGCACCATCTAATGAGCAACTTTATTAATCCTGTTTAAATAAGTTTAAAGTTAACTCGAGGAGTATTTGGGGTTAAGTGTAGCGTTTCTTCAATCTCGTATATAATTCTTCTATCAAATTAAAAGCATGTTCCATGAGGTATAACGCTTCTTCCCCTTGTAAATAATTAATCAGATAATTAATAAGAATCCGGATTTGGACAAAGCATATAATTGAATTAGCATGTATCTTTTCTTCTATTTTTAGAGACAAACACATTAGAAATGCAGTCGCTTTAGGATATCCTTTCTAAAATAAAGAGACGAGCCTCACCAAACTAAAATGCAGATTGCGGGGCCCTCAATAATTAACCTTAATAAATACTTAGAATTTGGGATGGACTGTTTAGTGAATTTCACTGCCTTCCCCAAAGATAATAACGCGTTAGACTCTTTAGGCGCGACTCAATTGAAATTACATTCTTAAATCCGGGTGCACATTGATGTGACCCAAATCCAAATCTCAACGGAGTTGAAACGTGTTAACAACTACGGGTGCATTGATTGTGATGTGGTTCGAGATGCATTTTCACGACGTTGCAATTCTCTAAAAAATAAATGATAATAATAAAAGCGGTTTAAACTTAATAAAAGCACATAAGTCACAACATGCATTTAAATCAGATATTTAGCCATTATAACAATTTAAGCGACCGTGCTAGAACCACGGGGTTCGAGGGTGCCTAACACCTTCCCTCGGGTCAACAGAGTTCCTTACTTAGAATTTCTGGTTCGCAGACTTCATTTGGAAAAGTCGAAAATTTCCTCGATTTGGGATTCAAGATAAACCGGTGACTTGGGACACCAAAAACCAAACCTTTCCCAAGTGGCGACTCTGAATTAAATAAATAATCTCATTTCGAATATTGTCACTTCAATTGGAAAAACCCCCTCGCGCATTTAACCCTTCGGGGCGGGGCGCGCAAAAAGGAGGTGTGACACCTACTCTTGCCTTTTCTTCAAAAACTCCCTTTGTTTCACCCAAATTTATTGAACTCTAATCAAACTGCATATCATCCTAATTCCCTTTTCTCTTATTCATCAATGGCTAAAACTTCCAAAACCGTGCCGCAAAAGGAGACCACCTCTTCATTGCGGCCTGCCAGCGATGGAGCTGCGGCTTACTATCCCCTTAAGGATTTTGTTCTGGGAGGATGCCCTACTATTGCCGACTTCAAAATTGAGAAGACCTCCTCGGTACCAGGTCGATGAGAATCGGTCTCGAGGTATATATGTACAATTACCTACGACCTTCTTGACAAGGTTAAAGAGGAGTGCAACTGGGTTGGAAAGAATATGGTGGTACCTTCACCCGAGGAGTTGATCTCTACCTACGTGGAGGGTTTCCTAAATATTTACACCTACCCCTTCACGATGGTCCCCTTAGACCCTGTCATTGTCGCCTTTTGCAAGAGGTACGATGTGACCCTCGGCCAGATCCATCCTTCATTCTGGAGAATTGTGATTCTCCTCCGATTTTTTGTAAGCAAAATCGAGGGATGTCTTTTCACCCTCAATCACCTTATGCACCTTTACAGTCCCCAACTCTATCGAGGAGGGTTAATCAAGCTTGCTCGCCTGGCCATCAAGGCCCCATTCTCGAGCATAGGCAAGGCCCGCGACCGAGGTTGGATGGGCTAATTTGTCCGAATAAGGACTTCGGACCTGATCCCTGCTGAAGACATATCATTTCCTAAGAAATGGAACATGAACCGTGAGTAGCACTTTACCTATTTAATTTTACTATTTTACTCCTTATCTTCTTTCCTTATTTATATTATTTGATGTTGCAGTTGTGGCCCAGATGTCGGACGTAGTCTCTAAGATCAAGCAATGGGTTGAGGGTCTGGTGTCAAAGAGACCGTACTCCAAGCGTGCTCTGGTGGAGTTGTCAAAAGGTCAATGGGAGGCCCGCAATCGTGGTAAGTTGTTTTCTTAGAACGGTTGCTATTCGGGTTTCTTCTCAAGGTAACTCATCTTTTTTCCTTTGTAGGCCTGGGGAAAGACGTAGCAATGAGGCCCCCATCTACTAAATAAGATGTTCTTCCCCCACCACCTACTCCGAAGCAAACCAAGGAAAAGAAAAGAAAAGGGGCTTCGAGTCCCCCTGGCCCAGAAAAGAAAAAACCTGCAAGGAGGTCTTGTAAGCACATGAAGGATAGTGGTGCTATGATTTCAGACATGATCCGCCGATTAAGGGATGATTTCAAAGAAGAGGAAAAGGATAATAGTTCTAAAGTGGTGACCCGTGTGTGGGCCGGTGTCACCGTACAAAATCCCTTCAAACCGGAGGAGGTTGATGAGGGAGTCTCGCTCGAAGTTCCTGAATCAGAAGGAGTTGAGGCTAGTCCATCCCAAACTTGTATGGTCGAGGGAAAAATTGGAGGCGAGGCTTCCCGAGCAGCTGAAGATGTCCCGAGGGATGATCTCGGAGTGATTGATATCTCCGAGTCCCTTTAATTTTCGGATGCCACGATCTATGAGGCCAATAGTTGGAAGGTTGCTCTTGCAAGGGTCCTCAGGGAGCGGTTGATATCCATGGCTTCTTAGATGGGGTGAAGTTTGCCGCTTTGGGAGATGTCACCAGGCTTGGTGACTTACCGGTGCCAAAGAAAGCACCATCATCGGACACAACTGGGTCTTCATCGAGCCCACAACTAGTGGACCAATTTCCAACCCCCAGTGTTAACCCCGATCGTAGGCGTAACATAGTGCTTTCTATCCCGGAGGATACCCGATCTTCTCTCCTTCGTGGGGATTGCTTGCTATCTCAGATGCTTGGTGACCGAAGAAGACTAAGACGTGATGAATGCGATGGGAGCCGCTTGCCTATTCAACAAGTCCCAACGTGCTCTGAATCGGGTAACTTTGAGGGCCATTCCATTATCTCTTTTAAACTTTGAGTTGTAGGTAATTCTAACATTTTCTTCCTTACTTGTAGGCTTCGATGTTGCACCACGAGGTTTTCCTTTGAATTCGGGAGGATGTGAGGCTGAGGTTCGGGTCCTCACTGAGAAAACTGACACCTACAAGCTTCTCAGCGAGAAGCTTCAGGCAGATTTAGTGGCGGCTTGGGATGAGCATGCTGAGATGGCCGAGCAGGTATTTCGAGTGCTTTATAATAGTGAAGATGAATTGGAGATAACAACTAATGATCTGATTCTGTTGGTCCGACAGAGGCTCGAACAGATCAAGGACCTCTAGAAACAAATAGATGCCATACGAGCCGAGGCTGAAGAGTTCAAGAAGAATATGGACATCTTAGGCTCGAAAAAGGAGGTCGTCCAAGCAGAGTTGAAGTCGGCCGAGTCCCAGCTTAGGGCTGTAAGAGAGAAGGCCTCGAAGCATATCAAGAAAATTGAGGAGCTTTAGTCCCAACTGGACTTGACTATCTCTGATAAAGCAAAATTGGCCAAAGAGCTCGAGGCAGCCATATCTGATATGGCCAGGGCCGATACCAAGGATGATGCTAAAGTGGCCCAATATAAGGTTAACGTCGATGCCATCAGGCGAAGGCCAAGAACATGGTGGATCATGCAAAACAAGCTCTAAGGGAAGCCCTCGAGGAGGTTCAGGGTCAAGGCTTCGATATTATGGCCGAAATCAAGAATGCCAAAGCAGAGAATACCAGGACCCAGAAGCTAGCCTTCCCTAAGGAAGACTCCGAGAGCTTAAGTGAGTCCGCGGGCGGGGAGGATCCCGAGGATGGAGATGCCACCTCCTTTGAAGACCAGGCTACTTAGGCCTTTATATTTTCGCTTTCTTTTGTATCTTTTTAGGCCATTTTGGCCGTTGTAAATTTTCGTATTACGTTGATCTGGCCTTTGTAAAAAATATTGTTTATATATATTCAAGGCTTTCTATCCCTTTCGACTCTTAAACTTTTCCTTTATTTCATTGCTTGTATTCACAAAGGTCGAAGTGCCTTAGCACAAAACTAGTTAAGTGTTGTAATTTTGAATAAACCCTGCCTTCACATTATTCAGTTTTGAGACGTTTTGGGTTCGGTGTCATCGAGTACTTTCTCCCGAGATAAGTAATTCAAAATATAATTTGCCGAGGGTTAGCCTTTAGAATCGGTTATGAAATATTTGAAGGCCTATTTTTGTTACGGTTCTTGGACGTCTCTGAGCCATGTTAATATGGCTGTGGACTTTTAATTTTGGGTGTAGTTCAGTGTGTTTGCTTTCCCAGTTATCCAGGCTTGCCTAAGATAGCAGTCCCCGAGTGGGTGTGATTGTGGCCTTTAAAATTCGGGGGTTGCCTAATAGGTCTTGCATCCCTGATGTTTTAATAGCTCGATCTGTTCGAGTTCATTTCTGGATGGCAGTCCTCGAGTGAGGGAGTGACCATCCAAACTTTGGTTATAAACGACTTTTGAGCTTGTTTCCGGCCCAGTTTGTACACATGGGGCGGAAAAGTGGAGATTCAGGATCAAGACTTAACGCCTTATTCCCATCCCAGGCCAGCTCCTTTGCGTTCACGCTTAATAGAGCCCCAAATTGAAACATGGTAGCATCAGCAAGAAATGAGATGCAAGTTCAAATCCATAGACTAAACCGGAGATTAACCTTTGGCATTTCACATTCACAATCATCAAACAAATGGACAAAAATGTGGATCATGACTGTTGAAGCATTAAATAAATATGCACTTTACTGTTTTATCTTTCAAAAAGGCAAACTCATTTCCCCAACTTGCCGAATAACCCCCTAGGGCTAGTTCAAACAGTTCGAGCAAAAAGCACTTGGGATTAATTGGCCATTATAAAGCCATAGTCCCAAAGATGACTCTGTCGAGCCTTGACATTACAAACATACACTAAACACATGAAATGACCAAGTAAAACACCACTGAACTGAATTTCACAAACTGCAGTTACCAATCATCATCTATTAAACACACATTTTTTCAATAGCCTACATGTTTAACTCATCACAATCAACTTGAGATTAACCCTTAATTTGAAAAAAAGAAACAATAAGAGAGCAGATGCAGCAAAACTCATATCCAAAACACACAAAAAAATGTATAACTGTTTGATTAACACAATCCAACTGAATATCCTTCTCAGCCCAATTAAACTACTATAACAAACTCTAAATCCCGCACATAATCAAGTAGTAATTGTTACATCTAACTTCATGTTAGCAACCTATTAGTTACAGCCATCATAATAAACAATCACTATATTAAACAAATACAAAATCATGGGATATGGAAACAATAGCACTAAACTAAAGAGCCAAGACGTATTGAAGCTATTTCATTTTCATTTTGCAAGTCAAAACTTCATACATGGCTTTAAATTCGGAAATGTGTACCTGGAGAGCAAAAATAAGAGAAAAGATGGGGATCAGCACAACAGAATAGTATCAACAAATAACAGCAACACCAGCTAGAACACAGCCCCAACTAAGGAAGTTGAACCCACAAAATCGATTATAAGTTCAATAGAACAGTAATTTTAACTCAGCTTGGCCCAAAACTTTCCAGAAATCAACCTCAAACCATGTTAAATCTATGTGAATCAGAAAACTGCTTCAGAAATCTAAGGAGACCTCAAAGTTCAAGTTAAAACTTAATGAAGCAGTAATTCCTTATGATATTTTTCAGTCGTCTGAAGTTTTTCTAGATTTCTAGCTCCTTTTTTTTGAGTCTCAAGTTAGGTTACCTTTATAGGCAAGCTATTAGGGCAGCTTAAAGAAGATCGAGTTTGCACTTTGCACCTTCTAAAACTTTCAGTTTAGCCTAGGTGCCCTTAGTTTAATTTTCAGAATTCAAAATAGCCCCTACCCCAGCTTCCTAGAAGCTTCCCTAGGCTGTTAACAAAGATTCCCATAAGCAATTACCCAAAAATACCCTCCTATACCCCTATTATTTACACTCAGCAACTCATGGGTCAAGCTGACCCAAAGGCCTGATTTGATACGGGTTAATAACCTAAGTTCAGTTCCTTCTTGGGCTTCTGATTCCTCAGAGTCCAATTAAAATCAGACAATGACTCCCGTTTTGAGAAACTTACCCCAACTTTCCATACACAAAGAAGCCTGGAACTATTTGTTTAAAAACAGCCGAACCAAAAACAAACTGAATGAACTAACCAGTATAACTTCATAACAACAAATTAATTAAATCATAGGCCTAATTTCATTGACCGAGTAATTAAACTGATGATGAGACCATAATTATGCCATTATTACAAAGACTTAAACAAACAAGGCAAGGCAGACTAAAGAAATAAGACAATCACGCTTCACAACGACGAAGAGGAAAACAGAACAAGAAATGGAACCAATTTAAACTCAGAAAAATCTCAAACAACTTCGACCAAACCAACGAGAAGGGATGAAGAGGAAAATGAAACAGTGAAAGCAGATAAAATACAAGGAGGAGGCACTTACCGAATCAAAGCTCAAAACCTAACTGATTTAAACGAAAAGTGATGTTACCCAGTTGTTCTTCGTAAAAAACAAGTGAACAACATCACTTTCGTGTTTAAACAACCTTCAACCTTCAGAAAAACAAAGACAAGTAGCCATGCAAGCCACGGAATCAAAGATTGAACCATTTTGACTTCTTGGGGCTTCGGGCTCTATCCTTAGATTCAAGATTCAACGGATTTGGGAGAGATTTGAAGGAAAAGAGTTAGGGATTGGGGACGAGGGGAGTGAGGGGGTTATGGGGTATCGGTTTGGGCTTGATTGGAGTAGGCGCCGCCGGGCTAAGGCGGTGGGAATTAGGGGTGACGGGTTAGGGTTGGGGCAGTCTCTGAAGGTAAGGCGAGAAAGACGAGATGAGGGGAGGGAAATAGTTTGGACAATAATATACTTACAAGACCCCACTTGTCAGCCGTTTGATCTCATAACCTCGACGGCTGGGATCAAAATTACCCTAAACGGGGTCGTTTTTTGGGGGGGGGGGGGGTTGGACCGGGTCTCTTACTGGGTTTTGGGCCGGGTTGGGTGGTTTGGACGGGTGTGAGGGGGGGAAAGTCTTGGGCCTGTGCGATTTTAATTAGAGGCAGCACAAATCTGTCTATATACTCTTTTTATTTTCCAATTTTCAAATCAAATTTTTCAACAATTCTTTTCTTTCTTCCCTCTTTTTTTTTAAAAAAAAATTAAATTAAAAATCAAATTAAATCCTAAAACCTAATTACCCCATCAAAACACTAATTAAACCCAAATAATAATGGTCACAATTAATTAAGAACGCAAATTAAAAGAAAACTACTCGAAATTCAAAATTTAAAACTAAAAGTACAGATTGAACTATATATTATTATTTTCCATTTTTCCATTTTTATAAGCAACTAATGTGCTAATTAAAAGAATGCAAAGTCAAATCCTAAATTCAAATGCGACGTATTTTGTATTTTTCATTAGTTAAAATGCATAGACAAATGCAAACAATTATCAGAAAATGCCACAAAATCCACAAAGACGGCCAATAAATGGAAAGAAGTTATTTTGTTTTGAATTTGTGGGAGTAATTCATATAGGGCAAAAATTACGTGCTCACAGCTACCCCTCTTTGCCCGGAAACACGAAGAGTTTTCGTGCAAAGATAAAGTGAGCGGATACGAGCGATTTTTGCCCGTTTGAATACTCCGTGAGAAGCATTTTTGAAAGATTTGACTGCACCCTGCTTTCGAGGTTGCCTACATTTCCTTGGCTATAAAGGAATCAGGTCAGTGTAGTTCGGGAAGTTTTGGTAGCTGGGACTACCATGAAGCTGTGATTTCACTATTGTTGTTATTGCTGCTACTGCTTACTGAACCCCCTTATTACACCATGATAAAATGAAAAGAAGCAAGACTAGACTATGATCTATGCATTACAAAATCCTATCTATATCTTCAAACTTGCTCTTGTGGTTCTTGTTGTCTTGTTGACTGGTGTTATCCTAGTAGAATCCCCTTGTTAACGCCTTGAATTGTAATCTGATATGTTTCCCCTTATCCAGGTGGACGCCTGATTGCTGAAACTTGAATGTATTCCCTTGTTCTCCAGGCGGGCGCCTGATTGCTGAACTTGAAATGTATTCCCTTGTTCTCCAGGTGGGCGCCTGGTTGCTGAACTTGAAATGTATTCCCTTGTTCTCCAGGTGGGCACTTGATTGCTGAACTTGAAAAATGTATTCCCTTGTTCTCCAGGTGGGCGCCTGATTTCCACAAAGTAAACAAAACAAAGAAAACGTCTGCCCCGGTTTGGCGTGTTACCAAACATCAGTAAGAACTTTGAAAACTGAAACTTGAACTATACTCCCTTGTTCTCCAGGTGGGCGCCTGATTGTTGAACTTGAAAAATGTATTCCCTTGTTCTCCAAGTGGGCGCCTGATTGTCGAAACTCGAAATGTATTCCCTTGTTCTCCAGGTGGGCGCCTGATTGCTAAACTTGAAATGTATTCCCTTGTTCTCCAAGTGGGTGCCTGATTTCCACAAAATAGACAAAGACAAACAAAGAAAACTTCTGCCCCAGTTTGGTGTTGGGCGCATCTGTGAGTGTTAATTGAATCGTGTTACAAAATATCTCTATAAATTTGAAAGATAAACCCCATTATCCAAGAGGTTCCTAAAATCTCCTAGTTAAATGACGGCTTTAAAAATCTAAATCATATCTTCTAAAGGTGTTACTCCTGCTACATATTGTTATCTAAGAAAGTCTTAAACTACATCCCATTATCCAGGAGGGTCCTGAAACCTTAAAACTAAATCCCATTATACAGGCGGGTCCTAAACATCTAAAACTGAATCCCATTATCCAGGCGGGTCCTAAAATTTAAAATCAAATCTCATCTTTAGGGTGAAAATTTCAGAGCTAAATTCAACTTTCTAACGGTGAAACTTATGCTAAATCTTAGCATCTAAGGGAGGTATTAAACTAAGTCTCATTATTCAGGAGGGTCCTTAAAATTTCAAATTGCATCTTATCCTAAGCATGAAAACTTCAAAGCCAAACTTATAATTCCTCAAGGTAGAACCTAGCTAGATCTTGCTACTCATGAACGTTTTGAATTTTAACTAAGTCCCAATGTCCAGGAGGGTCCTGAGAATTTTTAAGATTAAATCCCATTATCCAGGAGGGTCCTGAAAACTTAAAACTAAATCCCATTATCTAGGAGGGTCCTGAAAACTTAAAACTAAATCCCATTATCCAGGCGGGTCCTGAACATTTAAAATTAAATCCCATTATCTAGGAGGGTCCTGACAATGAAAAATTAAATCCCATTATCCAGGAGGGTCCTGAAAACTTAAAACTAAATCCCATTATCTAGGCGGGTCCTGCAAATCAAAAGTCAAACCTGTCTGGTGCTTGGCTTTCCCCTACGGAGAATTTCTCCAAAACAACCAAAGTTTCCTGCCCCTATTTCAATCAAAGAGAAATCTTGTCAGTTTAAATGTGGTGGTTAGTTGATGACATTCTTTGCTGAAGGTCTCTCCACTGTTGTGCTTTGTTTTGATTGGCTCCATCTGAACTGGCTAAGAACCGCTTGACTTCTCGGCTGACTTTCAAACCTCCATGACTTTGGATGAACCGAGTGTTCTATAACTGAACCATTGTTTCACACATCTAACCCCTTTAACTGAACCTCTGCATCTCCTATGAAATTACTAAATCATTCTGCCGATGGAACTTTTGCTGGCACTTTATCCCACTTTACATCATGCTATCTTTGGTATGCTCTGGTCGTACTGTTCTTTGCAATTTTTGAAGCTGGTAGTGAGCTTTGAAATTCCTTCTTATTTGCTTAAACAGAACTGACACTGGGAACATCTTAGAGAAATAAACCCAAAAGAAATGAAATGCAATGACTTTCAGAGTTAAAGATAAGAAAATCCAAAACTGGAAGACTATCTGGAGGGGAAAAAAGAAAAGAGACTTATCTGAGTGGAGCAGCTGGCACCAATGATCATGACATGCATTTCCGATTAATCGGCCCAATCTGTCCAACCAAACAACTTTCAGTTGCCATACTTGTTGCCCCGGAATTTCCATAACCTGATTTCTTCATCAAAACCTTGACCTTGTTCGGCATGCGGTTCCCTGAAGGGTTTTCACCAACAAGCCTCTCTCATTTGTTTATCTCTCAACTCACTTTCGCCTCAAGATTCCCGTGAGGGTTTTCACCAATAAGACTCTCTCATTTTCAATATTTTCTACTTTGACCAGAGTGTTGCCCATGATACGAATCACCTCCACCCGCTTGACTTGGCATCTCTCGAAGACTGATCGGAAGGTCTTTCTTTGGACCGTAATGTGGGTTTTTGGATAGGGTTAGAAAGAAAGGATATCAAAAGCTCAAAACAATTTGAATGGGTTCAAAATTACAACTTTCGGAATCAGATTTCTGACAACAACCAAAACTTCTACCTCAGTTTCTTGTTTTGGGGACTTTTGGATTTTTATTTTGATGGGACCGAACCGTGAGGCTGCCTACGTATCCTTAAAAGGAATCAGGTTACATAGTTCATATCATACAAATTACTTTGTTGTTGTGATTTTCTCTTTTCTCTTTCACTTCTTTCTCTTTTTTGCTTTCTTTTCTCTTTTGTTGTTTTTTTCTTCTTCTTCTTCTTTTTTTCTTTTCTTTCCATTCTTTCCTTTCTTTTTCATTCTTTCTTTCTCTTTTCTCTTTTTTTTTTCTCTTTTTCTCTTCTTCCTTTACTTATCTTTCACGCTTGTATTTCTGATATTTGCTACTGATTCCGAAAGAGGGGTATGAAAGAAAATAAATAAGGCTCAAAGGGGGTAACAAAGGATAAAGTGTTTAGATAGCAGAACAAAACGCCTTCGTCATTCCAAATCTTCAAAAATATGCCAAGTACAAACAAATATAAATTAACCATGAAAATCATGCATAGTATCTCTTGACCGCATCGGAATTGATGGTCATTTCTACACACTTGCCTTCTATATCTGTTAAGTACAAAGCGTCATTTGACAACACTCTAGTTACGATGAATGGCCCCTGCCAGTTTGGAGCAAACTTGCCTTTGACCTCATCCTGATGTGGAAGGATACGTCTCAATACTAACTGTCCCACTTCAAACTTCCGTGGACGCACCTTCTTATTATATGCTCTGGCCATTCTCTGTTGATACAACTGGCCATGACACATTGCTGCTAATATTTTCTTATCAATCAGACTCAATTGTTCCAAGCAGGTTTTGACCCACTCATCGTCATCGATCTTAGCCTCCACGACAATTCGAAGGGATGGAATTTCCACTTCTGCGGGTATCACTGCTTTGGTGCCATACACCAACAAATAAGGAGTCGCCCCTACTAAAGTACGGACAGTAGTGCGATAACCCAGCAATGCAAACGGCAGCTTTTCATGCCACTGCCTAGAACCCTCCACCATTTTTTGAAGTATCTTCTTTATATTCTTGTTGGCTGCCTCGATTGCTCTGTTTGCCTTGGGGCGATATGGGGTGGAATTGCGATGTGTAATCTTAAACTTTTGACACACCTCTTTCATTAGATGACTACTGAGATTAGCCCCATTGTCTGTAATAATCACCTTTGGTATCCCAAACTGGCAAATGATATTTGAGGGCACAAAATCAACAACCGCCTTCTTGGTTACAAACTTGAATGTTTTAGCCTCTACCAACTTGGTGAAGTAGTCTATGGCCACCAGAATGAACCTGTGCCCATTTGATGTTGATGGCTTAATTGGCCCAATGACATCCATGCCCCATGCAGCAAAAGGCCACGGTGCAGACATCATGTGTAATTCAGATGGTGGAGAATGAATCAAATCTCCATGCACTTGGCACTGATGACATTTACGCACGAAACTGATACAATCTCGCTCCATAGTGAGCCAATAATAACCTGTTCGGAGAATTTTCTTTGCCAACACGTACCCACTCATGTGCGGTCCACAGACTTCAGAGTGTACTTCGGTCATAATAGTTGTAGCCTGCCTAGCATCTATGCATCTCAGTAGCCCAAGGTCTGGAGTCCTTTTGTACAGAACTCCTCCGCTGAAGAAACAACCGCTTGCCAACCGCGTAATTGTTCTCTTTTGATCACCTGTGGCTTGTACTGGATACACTCCCATCCTGATGTATTCCTTGATATCGTGAAACCAAGGTTCCCCATCGAGCTCTTCTTCCACCACATTATAGTAAGCATGCTGATCGTGGATCTGAATCTGCAAAGGATCCATATAAGCCTTATCGGGATGGTGCAACATTGACACCAGAGTAGCCAAAGCATCGGCGACCTCATTGTGAATCCTTGGAATATGCCTTAACTCTATTGATTGGAACCGTTGACAAAGATCATGTAAACATTGTCGATACGGTATAAGTTTTAGATCCCTAGTTTCCCATTCTCCTTGAATATGGTTCACCAGAAGGTCCGAGTCACCCAAGACTTCCTGGACACCCATATCCACAGCCATCCTCAAACCCAAAATGCATGCCTCGTACTCAGCCATGTTGTTAGTATAGTAAAACCGAAGTTGAGCCGTAACAGGGTAGTGATGCCCTATTTCAGAAACAAGTATCGCTCCTATCCCAACGCCTTTCATGTTAGCAGCCCCATCAAAGAAAAGTTTCCATCCTGGCTTTGCAATCTGTTCCAATTCATCAATGTGCATTACCTCTTCATCAGGGAAATAGGTCTTCAAAGGTTCGTATTTTTCATCCACAGGATTCTCAGCCAAATGGTCGGCCAATGCTTGTGCTTTCATTGCAGTCCGAGTCACGTAGACAATGTCAAATTCTGTGAGCAAAATCTGCCACTTTGCGAGCCTCCCTGTATGCATAGGCTTCTGAAAGATATACTTTAACGGATCCAAATGAGAGATGAGGTAAGTAGTGTAAGATGACAAATAGTGCTTCAACTTCTGTGCCACCCAAGTGAGGGCGCAACACGTCTTCTCAAGATGAGTGTACTTAACCTCGTAAGATGTGAACTTCTTGCTGAGATAATAGATGGCCTACTCCTTCCCACCGGTAATGTCATGCTGACCCAACACACAACCAAATGAATTGTCCAAGACCGTCACATACAGAATCAAAGGTCTCCTTGGCTCTGGCGGGATCAACACAGGTGGGTTTGACAAGTACCCCTTTATCTTATCAAATGCTTCCTGACATTCATCTGTCCATTTGACCGCAGCATCTTTCTTTAACAATTTGAAGATAGGCTTACAAGTTGTCGTGAGCTGAGCAATAAACCTGCTGATGTAATTCATTCTCCCCAACAAACTCATCACCTTAGTCTTGTTCTTTGGGGGTGGCAATTCTTGGATAGCTTTGATCTTTGACGGGTCTAATTCAATACCTCGGCGGCTGACTATGAATCCCAACAACTTTCCAGACGGAACACCGAATGCGCATTTTGCAGGATTGAGCTTGAGATTGTACCTGCGAAGCCTTTGGAAGAACTTTCTAAGATCTCTGACATGGTCCGACTGCTTTCTAGACTTTACAATCACATCATCCACATAAACCTCGATCTCCCTGTGTATCATGTCATGGAATATGGTCGTCATTGCCCTCATATAGGTTGCCCCAGCATTTTTCAAACCAAATGGCATGACTCGATAGCAGTACGTTCCCCATGGCATGATGAATGACGTCTTTTATGCGTCTTCCTAATCCATTAAAATTTGGTGGTATCCCGAATAACAATCCACGAAAGAACCAATCTCATGGTTGACACAATTATCGATCAATATATGGATGTTCGGCAATGAGAAGTTATCATTGGGACTTGCCTTGTTAAGATCTCGATAATCAACACACACCCTGGTCTTTCCATCCTTCTTCGGCACAGGCACAACATTGGCTAACCAGGTGGGATACCGGGTGACCCGAATGACCTTGGCCTCAAACTGTTTGGTGACCTCTTCCTTAATCTTCACACTCATATCAGTTTTAAATTTCCTTAGCTTCTGCTTGACAGGGGGGGAATACGGGGTCAGCGGGTAATTTGTGAACCACCAAGTCAGTGCTTAGACCCGGCATATCGTCATAGGACCATGCAAAAACATCTTTATACTCGAACAGCGCTTTAATTATCTCCTCTCTGAGTTGCGGTTCAAGATGGACACTTATTTTAGTTTCTCAGACATTATCTTGGTCCCCTAAATTGATTGCTTCTGTATCACTCAAGTTAGGCTTGGGTTTTTCTTCAAAATGGCTTAATTCTTTACTAATCTCTTCAAAGGCTTCATCCTTGTCATATTCTAATTCACCATTACACTATATTTCTTAAATTACTATTTCAGAATTAGATTGACTTTTAAGACTAGGCCGAAGATTCCTCATGCATGTCATATCATTGAAACCAGCATAAAAAGAACTGTACAAAAAAAGAAAAAGAAAAATAAAACTATCAGGAATGAAGAAAAAGGGAAATTGCATTTCATTGAAGTTAAAGATAACAAGGTTTATACATCCAAACGGACGGAACATAGAATCTGAATTACAACCCTGGAATAATCCAGATAAACTAAAAGAAAATCAAAGCAAACTATCGAAACTCCTTCCTGGTGGGGAGAGGAGTAGCTTCCCAATTGTTAATCTTTGCACTGGGCCCAACAAACTGCACATCCACTTTACTCGAGCCCTCTCCAACTTCCAACATGTTCACATCGGCGAATAACCTCTCGAACTTTTCAATCAAATCTCTATCTACATCAACCACTGTACTGGGCACTGTTGCCACTGGGCGTTTCTTGGTGCCAGGCGTAACAAATGATCTGAAGAGCTGTGTGATGGGCTTTGGGAGGACCCAGGCCCTCTGTTTCAACTTTCTAGCTCTTTTCACTTCCGCAGTTGTGAGCTTGAATCCCAAACCAAACGTATCCAAGTTTTTGGGGAGAGACACCGGTTGTACGATACCTTGCAGAGATGCACCCAAACCTTTGCCCGGTACAAAACCATTTTTCAACATTTTGGTAGCTACCATGACTGATGTGGCAGCTACCTTCGGGGTTAGAACACACTTCCCTTCTGGAATTTTCTCTATCGATACCATGTCAAAAACCTGAAAAACCCCATATTGTCGTCCTCGAACTCTATGAACGGAACAATGGCATCGCTGGGAATACACCAATTATCTTCGTCGTGCACAACAATTTCCTGTCTATCCCATTTAAACTTGACCATTTGATGCAGAGTAGACGGGACCACTTTGGCAGTATGAATCCAGGGTCGACCTAACAGCAGATTGTAAGAAACATCCATATCGAGCACCTGGAACTCCATGGTAAATTCAACTGGCCCTATTGTAAGCTCAAGCACTATGTACCCGACTGAATCTTTCCCCCCACCGTCGAATCCCCGAACGCAGATATTGTTCTTGTGAATTCTTTCATCATCCACCTTCAACTTGTTCAAAGTGGAGAGAGGGCAAATGTTCGTGTTGGAACCATTGTCAACCAGTACCCAAGTAACCACAGAATCTTCACATTTCACTATCAGATAGAGGGCTCTATTGTGCTCGATACCCTCCATGGGCAACTCATCATTAGAAAAAGTGACTCTGTTCACCTCAAATATCTTGTTAGCTATCTTTCCAAGTGGTTTACTGAGATTTTGTCAGGAACGTGGGCCTCATTCAGGATATTCATCAAAGCCCGACGGTGCTCATCTGAATGAATCAATAATGATAATAATGAAATCTCAGTCGGTGTCTTCCTCAACTGCTCCACAATGGAATAATCCTGCACTTTCATCTTTCTCAAGAACTTCTCTGCTTCTTCCTCAGTCATAGTTTTCTTCACTAGCACTGGGTTGTCCTTGGAGCTTTTAGCTTTTCTCAATTCTTCGGGGGCAAAGCATCTCCCCGATCGAGTCAAACCATGGGTCTCACATACTTCTTCTTTGACTTCTTTCCCCTTGTAAGTCATTGTCACTCGTTCATACTTCCACAGGACCGCCCTACTGTTGACTATTGGTAATTGAGTTACCGGCTTGATGATGGCAGGGTCTATGCGGGCACCTTCCACAATTACAACAGGCTTGTTCGTCACTCCTGGCACAACCACTTTCGCTCTTAAATGTTTCCCTGCAACGTCACTTGAGGACCTCTTCTTGACCACCACAGATGGTTCACTATTTGCCCCATTCAACTTGATCGCAGACTTTTCACTTGTTGACTTCACGAACGTCCTGGCTTCACTGGACCGAATCATCATGACAGTTTGCGAAGGCTTCTTAGGCTCCCATTCCTTATGCACTATCTCAATAATATTCGTCTCTTAATGAGCTGGCAATGGGTTCTGGTTGATATTAGGTGCCTCCGGAGCTTGGACCTCAATCCGATTAGTATCAATGAGCTCTTGAATAGCTGTTTTCAATTTTCAGCACTTCTCTATGTCGTGCCCCGGGGCACCAGAACAATATTCGCAACTCACGAAGTGATCAAGAATCCTAGGGGAAGGATTTGGCAATTTTGGTTCAATCGGACTCAGCATACCCCAATTGTCTCAACCTGCGAAACAAACTGGTATAGGATTCTCCCAATGGAGTAAAAGTCTTTTCTTCTGCAACTTCTCATTCTTGGTGGCCTGATTGGGCCGAAAACCTATTCCAGGGGGATTTTGGTAGGCTCTTAGGGGTGGATAGGCATTTTGTGGAGCTGGGTATGTATTATGTGGGACTGGCGCACGCCATTGTGCATGGGCCGGAGGTTGGCTGTATGTTTGGGCATGATGGACAAAAAAATAAGGGACTGGTGGTGGGTAGTAGTGTTGTGGCGGGCTATATGGGGTATGAGGATAGGTTTGGTGGTAGGGTTGAGGTTGGCTATAGTAATGTGATGGACCTCTGGGTCCGAACCAAGCTTCTAAATCAATTGTTGCTACATCATCTTTCTTCTTCTTTCCAATTACTCCCTCAGTTCCGCTTTGAATGGCCTGAGTGGTTGCCTTGATAGCCGAGTAACTCATGATTTTGTTTGTCTTGAGCCCTTCTTCTACCATACTGCCCATCTTTACCACTTCATTGAAAGACTTGTCTACCGCTAATACCAGATGACCGTAATAAGTAGGTTCTAAGGCCTGCAGAAAATAATCCACCATTTCACTTTCTTTCATTGGAGGATCAACCCTTGCTGCCTTCTCTCTCCACCTAAAACCATATTCCCTGAAACTTTCATTGTGCTTTTTCTCAAGTTTTGTCAAAGACAGGCGGTCCGGAATAATTTCAAGATTGTGCTGAAAATGGCAGGCGAAGGCTTGGGCCAAATTATCCCATGTGTACCACCTATTGTGATCTTGTCTAGTATACTATTCCAATGTCGATCCGCTCAGACTTTGGCTGAAATATGCCATCAATAATTCATCTCTTCCGCCCCCGTCCCTCTCATCTTGCTACAAAATCCTCTTAAGTGTGCTACTGGGTCACCATGCCCGTCGTACAGATCAAACTTAGGTATCTTGAACCCTGCTGGTAACTGAACATCTGGGAACAGACATAAATCCTTATAGGCCACACTTACTTGACCTCCCAACCCCCTCATATCTCTAAACGATTGTTCCAAGCTTTTGACCTTTCTGATCATCTCCTCATGTTCGGGATTTTTGGATGGCTTCTCGGTCTCTACCGGGATATCAAGATGAGGGGTGTAAGAATATGGTTCCGGAACTTTGAAGGTGGGTTTAGGGGTATAATACTGGTTGTCGTGAGTCTAGAATAGAGGTTCACTGGAAGATTGGTGTAATGCAGCAGGTGGAGGTACCACAAAAACAGGAGTGACTGGTGGAGGAGGGTATGGGACTTGTTTGGGTGGTGGAGCTTGAGAAGTATGGGAAGTGGTGCCATAGCATTGTTGGTAGAGGGGAAAGGCTGGAGATGAGTTCATAGTGGGAGGCTCCTGAGGTTGGGGCGATGGTGGGATATAAGCAAGGTTGGCGTGATAAACCGGTAGTGGATGACCCTTTGCCCAGTCCTGGTACATTTTAGCCATTTGATGCTTTAACTTATACATCTCTTCCTTCATTGTATTAACATCCAATTCTGCCACCTCTTTTGACGGATCAACAATACTTGTCTCTGGTTCTTGGTTGGCCATGTTCAGCTTGTCTTTTGATCGGGTGTTGTAGGAGTGAGTTGCCAGAATGCCAATCAACTAACCACCTGCCTGAACTTAGTATATCAACAACAACCTTGTTAGTGATTAGGGCTTTAACAAATTGGTAACCGCACATTGTGGGGAATGAATGCACCTAAGCAGTTAACCATTTATATTATGCATTTGATCAGCTGCTTGCGTCATCCCGGCCTTTCCTTACTTCTATTTGCAATTTCTCTTTTCCCCTTTTTTCTCTCTTTTCATTCTGGCCTTTGCTTTTCTTTGTTTTTATCTTCTCATCTCCCTCTTGTTTTGCCATTGTTTCTTTCTCTTGGTTTTCCTATTTTTCTCTCTTTTCTTTTCTTTTTCTCTCTTGTTTTTCCTCTCTCTTTTTTTCTTCTCTCTTTTTCCTTTTGGTTATGGTCGAATCCTATGGAGATTGCCTACGTATCATGACCCCGCATGAATCAGACCGAGCGTAGTTCTGGGAGAGAGTGTCAAAGTAAGTAATAAAATATTTAGGGATTTTCAATTTTCATAAAGAGAAGATGCTTTGATTACAAAGACTCGAAACCAACAAACTAACAGACTCTGATGCAAAGACAAAATATAAACTTCGAATATAAACTATCATACTCCAACAAAAGAAAATACAGACTCAAAAACACCTGACAGACTCCAGCAGAAAGAAAATACAGACTCAAAACACCTGACAGACTCTAACGGAAAAGGAAATACAGACTCAAATGAAAAATCAGGAATACATTAATGCTCCTGGTGCCTGCGGGACATCATTCGGTCTCGCCGCGGGCCTATATGCAAGATCCCTTTGAAGTCTATCCAAGTCACTCATTATCTGTTTAACAAATGTCATCACTGCCACGAAGAAGGTAGTGCGAGTCATATCCTCACAGGCTTGGCACTTCACAACAATGTAATCGGCGATGGTTCTAATTCTCTCTCTTATGACACCTTTTTCTTGTAACAAACGCCCGATCTGCTAGGCCTTGGCTTCCAAAGTTTGCTCGGCCACATGATTCTGCTCCTGAAGTTGTTGCAAATCTATTTTTAATTGTGCCAATGTTGTATAACAATGTTCCCTTTCAACCTTGAAATTTTTCGCCTGTTTGATCATTTTGTTTTCCGTGGCAATGACCCTTTTCTTTAATCTCGCGACCTCATTGTCGTACTTTTCTTTCAACTGCTTAACCAGGCGTGCTCGTTCATCCGCGTTTTTAGCCAATTGCTTTCGAATCCTAGCTAGTTCACTTTCTGCTATGTTCAAATCAAAACTATAGTCACTCACTTTCTGCCTCAGGCTACCTATAAGTTTTTCATCTTTGGCACTTCAGGCGGGGTTTTCTGCCGCTACTTTCATTTTCTAAATTTGGACTCGAAGGGCCTCGTTTTCTTTGGCTAGCTTTTTCTTTTCACCTTCGTCTGTCGCGTCTTGTAAGCTATTCTCGAATTGAAGTTCTTTGACTTATTTTTCCAACTTTCCTATTGTGGCCCTGTACTCATTGTCCTTGGCCAACCAAGTCCACTATTCTTGTGACGCCTCCACGAATTCCTCAATGTGAGGCTTTTTGGCTGGTCTTTCTGGTTCGTCCCTTGTAGTGTTCTTCTTTCTATACCAGGCAAGATAGGCGGGTGAGACTTCGCCTCTAGATAGGTCATGCACTCGAGTGTTCACCGTCAAATACTGGCATTCGTTCCAAATAGAACGAACTGTTTCTTTATGAAATTGGCCGTCAGAACTAACCTCAACCACATAAACACTAAAATTTTCATCTGGGTGCATCACCTGACACCTTCCCAACTATCTCATCGCCCGATAAGGAGCGTAGGTCTAAATACCTCGCAGACCCATTAGGAGGAAGTAAGGACCAGTGTGGGCATATACACAATTTCTTCAATAGGAATCCAACCCAGTGTCCATTCTATTTGTACCGCAGTGATGGAACGAAGGCAAGATACCCAATCTCCAAACCTCTCTGGCAGCTTGAACCCTGAAATCCTTGTGTCAAACTCTTCAATGCAACTTTTCTCTGTGGATCCGTAACTCATATACTGAGGGCAATGACACAGGTGCTCGATCATCCACATCTGTAATAGCAAATTGCATCCCTCAAAGAAATCTGCCCCAGCTTTACAAGTTGTGAGAGCTCGGTATATCTCAGACACTATCATATGGGCAAGAGTGCTCTTGGCGTTGGTAATCAGAACCTTGACGACTCCAGCCACCCGCAAATCGATATTCCCATCTTTTCGGGGAAACACCACAAGTCCTAAGAAAGCTACCATGAAGGCGAAACGCCTATGCTCATCCCATTTTGTTCGATTTCCTTTGCTACAAACCCCGCTTTCCGGATCATTGAACCCTCCTACATGCCCGTACCTCTGGTATATAAAACGTAGAGTGGAAAATCCACCCTCCAACTCGGAGTACGGGACTCCCTTGCTTATCTTTAGAAAATCCATGAATTTGTGAGAGTTAACGGCTCTTGGAGCGATCAGATACTTATGCCTCAGCCCTTCAGTACTTTCCATATAACCTGCTATCTTTTCCGAGGTTGAGGTGAGTTCAAAATCCGAGAAGTGAAATACGTTATGGGTTGGGTCCCAAAACGTAACCAAAGCCTTTATGATATCTCCTCTAGGTTTGATTTTTAACAACCCGGCGAGACCTACCAAATGTAGATTGACCTTATCTTGCTCCGATTTTCCCAGATCCTCCCACCACATATGCAACTCCAAAGGGATCTTATTCCTGACTGTTATCGGTAAACTTGGACCCGTGCTCATTCTGCACATTTATTATGGTGATTAAGCAAAAATCAAGACTCATTTAACTCAAAGACAAAGTTGACACTTTTTTTTCTTTTTTTTCAATTTAAAAATAAAATCCGATTTTGCAAATACGGCCTTTCAGCACCTCGAAGACGAAGATTTTAAGGTTGCATTGGCTAACCAGCGAAAACCTTGAAAAATGGCCACAGGAGGCTGTTCTTGCAAAAGCAGCCTTCCGGTGCCCTTTTAGGGACATTCGGCTATTCCTGAAAAGAATGACATCACCCTAATTATTTTCAAATAAAAGTAAAATTTTGGTTCTTTTGGGCTATTTTTGCAAAAAGAAAGTTGGACCCGATGGTGGTTGCCTACGTATCCCACACCCTGCGAGAACCAAACTGGCGTAGTTCAGGCAATTTTAAAACAAAACCCAACTTTTTTTTTCTCTTCTCTTTTTTTTTCAAAATAAAACATTTTTTTTCTTTTCAAAATTTCGGCAGAGTTTCAGTACCATTTGGACATTGGTTTTTTCAAAACAGGTGATTATCATACTTAGCCCTCACACTGATGTTCTCTTTTTTTTTCAACTTTCTCCTATTATTCAAAAACCGGTCAGCATGTGACTCCAAAGCAAATAAATGCACAAGTAGCAAGTAAGATGCATCAGGATGGTCTTTTCATTTCAGGTATACCTGTCCTAGACAGACCCAACCCCTGTGTTGAGTCTCCAGAGTCAAAATGCACATGATGCAAACAAACGTTCCTACTAGGGATCCGGCATGAGGTATTGTTATACTAGGTTTTAAGAAAACCTGGGTTTATTTGTTCTAGACCTGGCTTACCCGAGCGGACAACTCGAGCCGAGGGGGGGCTGCGTACCGGTAACCAAAAGATCATATGAATTTGCAACTTGTCTGAACCTCGGTCTATTTGGGATATGACACTAACAGAAAGAAGTCACGACCATCGTGCACTCCTCGGGAGAGAGAAGAGAGGGGTTTCGTAGCAGTGTATATATATAATTCAGATAATATCAAAGCGGTAAAAAGCAACATTTAGCACATTAGGCTCAAACATGTAATAAAATCAGATAACAGATAAAACCATGTGTAACAATTCATCTAAGCTCGAATTCTTGAACCCTGAACCAGAGATTCTGGGTTCGATCCCTAGCAGAGTCGCTAGAGCTGTCACACCTCCTTTTTACATACACCCCCCAGAAAGAGTAAATATAATGGAGTTTTTTCCAACTTAAAGTGACAATCGAAACAAGATTATTTATTAAGAGATTCAGAGTCGCCACTTGGGATAATTTATGGTGTCCCAAGTCACCGGTTTAAATTCCGAATCGAGGAAAAGATTGACTCTGTATTACAGTCCGCGAACCAGAAATCCAGGTAAGGAATTCTGTTAATCCGGAAGAAGGTGTTAGGCATTCCCGAGTTTCGTGGTTTTAACACGGTCGCTCAACTATTACTATTGGCATAATTATCCGATATTAAACCATTTTGAACCTATGTGCAATTTTAACTTTATAACCGCTTTTATTCATTTTTTAAAGAAAATTGCAACGTTATTAAAATACGTCTCGAATCACGTCACATAAATGCACCCGTGGTTTTTGACATATTTGAACATCGTTGAGATTTGGATTTGGGTCACATAAATGTGCACCCGAGTTTAGGAAAGTAGATTATTAAAATACGCGCTTAAAGCAACTATGCTTTTGCACTTTGCGAGGGCCATGGAATTTCGCTAAATGGCACGCCTCGATTTCTAACGATAAACAAAATTAATTGAGCGAGGGTCGTGCATTTGAAATTTGTTTGGCTTGGCGCGCCCCAATTTATTTTAACTTAAAGGTCTCTAAAATAATTCGTGAGGGCTATTCCTTATAAGTTATCTAACTATGGCTCACCTCCTAATCATTTGAAATGATCAAACTTAAATAAAGAAGAAGCCCAAAAGAACTCAAAAAATGGTATGTTAAAACTAAAGCCTAAAACAAAATAAATAAACAATGGTCCGTTTCCCTTTGAGTCTAAACCCCATGACGTACTACACTTACAGAAACTCACGAATTGAAATAATTTGGGCCAAACTCGATAACAGGGCCAGTTTGTACACACGGGGCGAAAAAGTGGAAATTCAGGATCAAGACTTAATGCCTTATTCCCATCACAGGCCAGCTCCTTTGCGTTTAGGCTTAATAGAGCCCCAAATTGAAATATGGTAGCATCAGCAAGAAATGAGACGCAAGTTCGAATCCATAGACTAAACCGGAGATTAACCTTTGGCATTTCACATTCCAAATCATCAAACAAATGGACAAAAATATGGATCATGACTGTTGAAGCACTAAATAAATATGCACTTTACTGTTTTATCTTTCAAAAAGGCAAACTCATTTCCCCAACTTGCCGAATAAACCCCTAAGGCTAGTTCAAACAGTTCGAGCAAAAAGCACTTGGGATTAATTGGCCATTATAAAGCCATAGTCCCAAATATGACTCTGTCGAGCCTTGACATTACGAACAGACACTAAACACATGAAATGACCAAGTAAAACACCACTGAACTAAATTTCACAAACTGCAGCTACCAATCATCATCCCTTAAACACACATTTTTTCAATAGCCTACATGTTTAACTCATCACAATCAACTTGAGATTAACCCTTAATTTGCAAAAAAGAAACAATAAGAGAGCAGATGCAGCGAAACTCATACCCAAAACACAAAAAAAATGTATAACTGTTTGATTAACACAATCCAACTGAATGTCCTTCCCAGCCCAATTAAACTACTATAACAAACTCTAAATCAGCACATAATCAAGTAGTAACTGTTACATCTAACTTCATGTTAGCAACCTATTAGTTACAACCATCATAATAAACAATCACTATATTAAACAAATATAAAATCATGGGATATGGAAACAATAACACTAAACTAAAGAGCCAAGACATATTGAAGCTATTTCATTTTCATTCTGCAAGTCAAAACTTCATACATGGTTTTAAATTCGGAAATGTATACCTGGAGAGCAAAAATAAGAGAAAAGATGGGGATTAGCACAACATAATAGTATCAGCAGATAACAGCAACACCAGCTAGAACACAGCCCCAACTAAGGAAGTTGAACCCACATAATCGATTATAAGTCCAATAGAGCAGTAATTTTAACTCAGCTTGGCCCAAAACTTTCCAGAAATCAACCTCAAACCATGTTAAATCTATGTGAATCAGAAAACTGCTTCAGAAATCTAAGGAGACCTCAAAGTTCAAGTTAAAACTTAATGAAGTAGTAATTCCTTATGATATTTTTCAGTCGTCTGAAGTTTTTCTAGATTTCTAGATCCTAATTTTTTGAGTCTCAAGTTAGGATGCCTTTATAGGCAAGCTATTAGGGCAGCTTAAAGAAGATCGAGTTTGCACTTTGCACCTTCTAAAACTTTCAGTTTAGTCTAGGTGCCCTTAGTTTAATTTTCAGAATTCAAAATAGCCCCTACCCCAGCTTCCTAGAAGCTTCCCTAGGCTGTTAACAAAGATTCTCATAAGCAATTACCCCAAAATACCCTCCTATACCCCTGTTATTTACACTCAGCAACTCATGGGTCAAGCTGACCCAAAGGCCTGATTTGATACGGGTTAATAACCTAAGTTCAGTTCCTTCTTGGGCTTCTGATTCCTCAGAGTCCAATTAAAATCAGACAATGACTCCCGTTTTGAGAAACTTACCCCAACTTTCCATACACAAAGAAGCCTGGAACCATTTGTTTAAAAACAGCCGAACCAAAAACAAACTGAATGAACTAACCAGTATAACTTCATAACAACAAATTAATTAAATCATAGGCCTAATTTCATTGACCGAGTGATTAAACTGATGATGAGACCATAATTATGCCATTATTACAAAGACTTAAACAAACAAGACAAGGCAGACTAAAGAAATAAGACAATCAAACTTCACAACGACGAAGAGGAAAACAGAACAAGAAATGGAACCAATTTAAACTCAGAAAAATCTCAAACAACTTCGACCAAACCAACGATAAGGGATGAAGAGGAAAATGAAACAGTGAAAGCAGATAAAATAAAAGGAGGAGGCACTTACCGAATCAAAGCTCGAAACCTAACCGATTTAAACGAAAAGTGATGTTACCCAGTTGTTCTTCGTAAAAAAGAAGTGAACAATATCACTTTCGTGTTTAAACAACCTTCAACCTTCAGAAAAACAAAGGCAGGTAGCCATGCAAGCCACGGAATCAAAGATTGAACCATTTTGACTTCTTGGGGCTTCGGGCTCTATCCTTAGATTCAAGATTCGACGGATTCGGGAGGGATTCGAAGGAAAAGAGTTAGGGATTGAGACGAGGGGAGTGAGGGGGTTCTGGGGTATCGGTTTGGGCATGATTGGAGGAGGCGCCGCCGGGCTAAGGCGGTGGGAATTAGGGGCGGCGGGTTAGGGTTGGGGCGGTCTCTGAAGGTAAGGCGAGAAAGACGAGATGGGGGGGGAAGCGTTTGGACAATAATATACTTACAAGAGCCCACTTGTCAGCCGTTTGATCTCATAACCTCGACAGCTGGGATCAAAACTACCCTAAACGGGGTCGTTTTTTGTGAGGGGGGGTAGACCGGGTCTCTTACTGGGTTTTGGGCCGGGTTGGGTGGTTTGGACAGGTGTGAGGGGGGAAAGTCTTGGTCCTGTGCGATTTTAATTAAAGGCAGCCCAAATCTGTCTATATACTCTTTTTATTTTCCAATTTTCAAATCAAATTTTTCAACAATTCTTTTCTTTCTTCTCTTTTTTTAAAAAAAAATTAAATTAAAAATCAAATTAAATCCTAAAACCTAATTACCCCATCAAAACACTAATTAAACCCAAATAATAATTGTCATAATTAATTAGGAAAGAAAATTAAAAGAAAACTACTCGAAATTCAAAATTTAAAACTAAAAGTACAAATTGAACTATATATTATTATTTTTAATTTTTCCATTTTTATAAGCAACTAATGTGCTAATTAAAAAAATGCAAAGTCAAATCCTAAATGCAAATGCGACGTATTTTGTATTTTTCATTAGTTAAAATGCACAGACAAATGCAAACAATTATCAGAAAATGCCACAAAATCCACAAAGACTGCCAATAAATGGAAAGAAGTTATTTGTTTTGAATTTGTGGGAGTAATTCATATAGGGCAAAAATCACGTGCTCACAACAACGTTACGGCCGGTTGGGCAGTTACCACTGATTAGTTGGGCAGTTATGCATCATAAGATATGGATAATAGTCTCAAAGAGAAGCATTATATATATAAGCATGCATATACGGTTACACTTCAAAGATTTAGGTTGATTCTTATATATCCTTAATTAATGTTGATTTATTGTTATGTTTCAGTTCCGCCTTTCATACTCAGTACATTATTCATACTGACATTCTTTTGTTGGGGACGCTGCATTCATACATGCAGGTATAGATAATCAGTTTGACAAGCCCTCATAGTAGACGAGGTTAGCATTCAGCGAAGGATCGGTAAGACTCTACCTCATTCGAAGTGCAGCAGAGTCTATAAGTCATCGTGTCAGAGTTTTCTACAGACTTATGGGTAGGCTGGTACCCTGTCCCATTAGATGTCAATTAATCTTATAAGCTTTGTAGATAGAGGTTTAGTTTATACAAAATGGCAAAAGCCTTGACGGCTCGTATGTATTCATGTTTTATGGTTCTTTGATACAACGTTTTCCCACTTATAGTTATACATTACGAGTTGTGGCTATGATAGCCCATGATAGTTGCAGAAGAAAAAAATGAGTTATAGAGTGGTTCCCTCTGGTCAGTACGGCATCGGATGCCAGCCATGCCTCCCCAGGTTTGAGGCGTGACACTAAAAATAGGGTCCAAGCTTTCGTGAAGCTACGACCAAAGCCACGGCTAATTTTTCGAGGTGGGGGTACCTCGTCTTAGTGTCGACTAAGGTTTTGCTAATGTAATAGATTGGAGATTGTATACCTTTATCCTCTCGTACTAGGACCGCACTCACTGCCACTTCAGATACGGCGATAGACGAGGAGGTGATCCCTATGTTTTAATTTGGAAAGCTACAATGATGATGATAGGTAAGCCTTTAACTCCTTCAGGGCTTGGACGCACTCCTAGGTCCACTGGAGGCTGTTGTCTTTCTTGAGTATGCTGAAAAACTTGTGGCATCTGTCGGATGACCACGAGATGAATCTCGACAAGGCGGTGATACGGCCAGTCAGCCTCTAAACCTTCTTTTTTCTTGTTAAGTGTTCTGGTATTCCTTCTATGGCTTTGATTTGGTCGGGGTCGACCTCGATGCCTCGTTGTGATACTAGGAAGCCTAAGAATTTTCCCGAGGCCATGTCGAATGCACACTTTTCAAGGTTTAGCTTCATGTCGTACCGTCTGAGTATGTCGAAAGCTTCTTTCAGGTGGTCGATGTGATCTTCTTTCCTTTTGGACTTGACCAACATATCTTCAATGTAAAATTCCATGGTCTTGCCGAGTTGATCTTTGAACATTTTGGTCACCAACCTTTGGTATGTCGCCCCTGCATTTTTCAGTCCGAATGGCATAACTCTGTAGCAGTACGTTCCTTGGTGGGTGATCAAGGTAGTCTTCTCCTAATCCTCATCTTCCATGAGGATCTGATTGTAGCCCGAGTAGGCATCTAAAAAGCTCAGCAGTTTATGTCCGGCCATCGCGTCAATGAGCCGGTCGATATGAGGCAGTGGGAATGAATCTTTGGGGCATGCCTTGTTTAAATCTGTAAAGTCCAAGCACATCCGCCACTTTCCGTTGTTCTTTTTCACTAGACCACATTGGCGACCCATTGAGACCCGTCTTTCCTGGGAGAGACCTTAGGCATTATGTCTTCGCCTTTCGTTTCAGAAAACGCATTGATGGTGTTTAATAGGTTGGTGGCGAGATTGGCTACTGCCTTCATTCTTTCTTCTTCGTTACCCGCCATGTCAAATCTGTATGTACAAGGAAGTAGGAGTTTTGTGTTTTTTTTAACCGTGCTAGTTATAGATCTAAAGGAAACTAAAAATTTAGCTAGAAAATCCCCATAGACGGTGCCAAATAATTTGACCAAAAATTATAAAACCTTGGTTAAACTAATTAATTTAATGTAATGAGGGGTTAAATCCAGTTAATGACAATAATCTCAGATCTATAAACGGTGGTCATAAATAATAAAAGGATAGTATTGAGAGGAGATTAAATATGATGTGCATTCAATGTCTCAAGATGATTAATGATGATGGAATATCGAGCAAATAGCATTAAATGGCATTAAAGTAAATGAGGAGAAGAATTCACTCAACATTAAATGAGGTGGATGATTCTTCCTTCTGACAAGGATGAATAATAGATAAATACTATAATATTGGGACCCTCTCAGATCTGACGGAAAAGTGTGGAATAATAGACAATCGAATCTCTTTAGAAAGGTAACGTTTGTATTCTATCTAGAGAGAGTCTGTTTTTCAAAGAGTGTTCTTATCAGAGAATATTATATATCTTTCACCTTATCTCTCTATTTATATGGGACATACCCCTAATTAACCCTAAAAATACAAGTACAGAGAATATTCAATGGAATATTCTCCTAAAAGATCATATTACAAAACTAGCCGTTACTATTGCTCCTAACATTTGACCTCGGCTATCATTGACTGCCCGGCTATGAAAATTATGTACTAGTCGACCTCGGCCGGATTACTTTTTGTAATACTTCTTCGTGTTATATTTTTTTGAGGCAGATTTTGACCCATACACTCTTAATGCTAAGCCAAATACGAGTACACAATATTCGGATCCTAAATTATTTGCAGTAATATTATGGCAGTTGAGGTCCTATATTAAGGCTGGAGGCGTGATGGTCTTTTGCGGAGGTAAAATAATGATTGGACAAAATAATAAAGGTGAACGTGCGAGAGAGATCATCTTAATGGGGTGATATTTGTGTGGAACATTTGTTTGTTCCTTCTATGAGTGTTGTCGGAGTGAAGTGAGGATGGAGTAATGTCATCTTTATGTGATGTTTTTAAGACTGGAAAGAATCAAATTGTATGGTGATGATCTGGTTTAGAGGGAGCAAAGTTGGACCATTTCGTGCGGGGCGGGCCGGGTTTAAACCTATGCGGGTGCGGGGCAGGTTGTGGGTCCATTGCCTTTATCCAGTCTTGGGCATTTACGCCTTTAGGCCTTTAGGCGAACACTGGAAGTTAATTTCATTGTTTAATCACAATCTTCAAATACATATTGAACCATATTCTATAGGAAAATAATATCGTTGCTTTTTCTATTTTTTTTTGTTTTTTTTTTGCCGGAACACATTTACCAGATTATGTGTTTGATTCTAGATTTCTAGTAATATTTTTTAATTAGGAATAATCACATTCTTGAAAGTTCATCAGCTTATAAATTATGTTAATCATTTGTTACTATTAGTTCATAGTTTATCAGCACTAAACGTAATAATTTATTGAAATTATAATCTTATTTCAATATTATAATACCTTATTTATAACTAAAACTGCCCATTTATCTATTCGGGATGTTGTATATTTTTTCCATCTGAATGTGCTAATATTTTGCAGATCATGAAGTTTAGTTGTCAAATTGTAAAAGTTTTACCTTATAGATTAATCAATAAGTGAAATTTTATAAATATCATAAAAAATTTAGTCCTAAACTATTTTATAAATAGAATAACTTTTGGTGCAACATGTTAAGTAAAAAATAGATAACTGAGTTATTAAAACAAGTGACTAATCAATAGAAATGAAAAAGGATAAATAGAAGAAGAAAAAACTTATGCGGGGCGGGTTGAGTCATTGCAGGTTTAAGTTGAACCCGCCCCGCCCCGCCCTATTGCCATCCCTAATTTCGTATAGTTCAAGGGCAAATTTGATCATTTTTCTCTTTTGTAAAAGACTCACGTGTTAGAAAGCTTTTATTGTTAGTCAATAAAGACAAATCTAGCTCATATTTGTAGGAAAACTATCATGTCCATAATATAAATAGCTCATTACAAAAATTGGTCAAGTCATAAAATATTACTAATATTAGCCAATTAGCTATTTGTAACAAAAAAAGGTCAAATTTTTGCTTTCTTTTGAATGAGTGTTATTAGAATAGATTGGGTACATCTTAAGGAGCTTGAATCTCAGTTTTGGGATGATTTGGTGAAGTTTTGAGGTGATTTGAATTGAAAATTCGAAGTAAAAACTGAACATAAAAAAATGATATGTGTATCACACTATGTATCATTTGTGTATCACATATGTATCACATGTATATCCATGTATACCTGTGTGTGAAATACATACATGTTTGATACATGTGTCGCGGAAGAATTTTTTAAACTCGATTTAATTACGAATTTTGATACAAAACCAGCCCAAATCACCTCTAATCTTCCTCAAATTTTGTATATTGACTTATCTATATGTTTTCAATGAATTTCAACTATACCCATCGAAAAAGTTTCTTTTTTCCTTAGATTTTTGGAATATTGTATTTATTTTTTTTGTATTTCATCACCTTATTTGTTATCTCATCCATGAAATTTCCTTTTCGTCTTACATCTAATGTTGCTAATCATACTTAAAAATATTGAAGGAGATTTTTGCATGTGTTGCTTTAAGAGAAAGAACCTTATTTATTTGGTTTTTTCAATTTTTATATGTGTTTGGCTAGTTTTGGTAAATCTATAACCAATGGCTAGAGGTTGGTAAGTTGAGACTTATTTGGGACATTTGTGTAAGTTTCCCATTTTTGTAACGGCAAGGCTAAATCCGACCCCGAACATTAATGGATGACAAATCTAAATCATTTATTCAAAGGAAAATTCAGAACTTCCCATTCATTCAAAATTAATATGCAGACCGTGTATCTAATATCTTCAAATAGCCAACTTCTAAATTCAAGGTCACAAAAATGGCCACTTAGTGTAAATAAATTATCATCACACTATCCTTGTTATTGCACATGTAATGGGCTAAAGGGCCGGGTATACTAATGAGCTGGACTTAAGTATGACCCAAGAACGATCCCCGAAATATAGCCTGTTTGGCCAAGTTTATTTTTGGCCAAAACTGCTTTTCCTTTGGCAAAAAGCACTTTTGGCCTCAATTTGAGTTATTTTGGCAGAAAAAAGTAGTTTCTCTTCGAAAGTACTTTTTTGAGAAGCACTTTTGAGAAAAATACACTTAGAAGCAGTTTTTTAAAGCTTGGCCAAATACTAATTGCTACTCAGAAGTGCTTTTTAAACTAATTAGTCAAACACAAACTGTTTCTCGCCAAAAATACTTTTGAGAAAAGCTTTTGAAGAAAAGTACTTATTTTATTGCTTGATTCTCAAGCCAACCGGAATCCTCCGGAAACTTTACTCCACTTTTCTTCAGCTCTCTACGACTCTCTTCTCCCTCTTCAAAAACTTCAATTCATACCAAAAAGCCATTCAGCAAATCGCAAACGAACAAGTTATCAGAGACAAAAAATAATGTTCCTCTTCTTCGTAGGAGGGCTAGAGCAGCAGGCGAGACAGGTATTGAAGAGCGGAGTAGGGAGGTGTATAGCATGCGGATCACGTGCTGACCTCGTCGACTACGAGAAGGTTCTGAAGCTCTTCTTTGTTCCGGTTTGGAGATGGCCAGGGAAAGAGCCGGTGATGTACTGCAACCACTGCAATCTTTTCTTCCCTCAATCTCTAACTCCTCCGTCGCGACCACCGTCGTCCATGGCCGATGTCCCGGAAGTTCTTAGGTGTCAGTTCTGTCGCCGGGAAGTGGATGGCGAATTCCGATTCTGCCCCTTCTGTGGTAATGCACTGTGAATTTCTGATATATAACAGGCGCTTCAGGGTTTTTAATTCGTATAAATGTTTGTAATTATCTTCTTTCTTTCAATAAGTGTGAGTTTGAGGAATAAATTTGGTTGTTCTGTTTTGATAGTCTATTATACTATATGAGTAATTAATCATCTATTGTTAGGAAATTTATAAAGTACATACTGTAGAAATGACGACTGGATTATTGCATACCAATATAGATGTGTAATTACTTAAACCAATTAATTAGTGCCCATTTTGATGGCTCTAAAACTGTAGAGCACTTTAAACATGGCAGTATTGAAATTTGAAAGTGTTCCCTGGAAATAAATTAATCAATTATAATTAGAAGAAAAAAAATATAACTTGAGAAGCATTTAGCTACCAGGACCAACAATTCCTAATATATAAGTGAAGGGGAATTGTTGGTCTATTTCTAAGGGGACAGCAGTCATATTGAATGCAGATTAATTCAATACTCATCATAATCATATTGTTGATCATAGTCATATCCTCCGTCATCTCCATCATACTGCAGATGCTCGCCAAATGCTTCTTCATTAGTCTCTTCTACTTCCGGATCAATTTTGCTGATCTTTACCACGTTATCATCCGTTGAATCATCCACTTTCCTGACCTTTTTTGGATTCTCAGGTATTGCAGTTTCATCGAAAAGCTTCTCTAGCAAATCATAGTTAATCTTAGAGCTCAGCCTTTTTTTAGTTAACATTTGCTTCGTTGCTTCTGCAGCGGTTTGAGCAGGACCGGAGTTTTTCAGTTCTGCAGCCCTTTTCTCTCGTTTTTCCTTTCTTGATTTTGCAACAGCGGCGGCAGCATCAGTAGCAAGCTTCTGTGCAGCTTGCACATCTTCGGAACAGTTAGCTAAAATGGACTCCTCGTAAGCCTTCTGTGCAGCTAATGCAGCTGCTTCCTTAGCTGCTTGTTCCTCATATTCCCAGTTCATTTTTACCCAAATGATCTCTTTGTAATGCTTCTCCTCCTGATTTAGAAGATAACCGTCAACCTCTACATCATCGATATCCAAAAAATTACTTGATTCATCAGTTTATCAGGACCCATACATTCCGTGCCATGTAATGTATCACAACTCGCATTATGCTCAGAGCCTGATATCTGCACTTGTTCTCCCTTTTCAGGCTCCAAATACTCGCGGCCATTGTTCTCCACCTGATTGGACATGGGAAAATTTGGGTCTTCAGCAGCTTCCTTTGCCATTAATCTTTCTTTCTCAGCGCGTTGGAAGGCGGGAGGTTCAGATCCTCCATCAATCCCACCTGAAAGTTTTACAAAATCAATGTAACAACTTTCACATAGACCATGGGCAAAGGGCAGCTCCACACTTTTCTTGTGTTCACATAGCACTTCTGTGATCCCAGATCCTTTTGACCTGGAATAAAGTTGCAGGGTTAGCCTCTCTTCTTTCTCAAGCTCCTGAGCTCTTGTATTTAACTCATCAATCGTTAAGCTCCCAGATTCTGTGTTTTCAAATTCAATCAATCGCTTTGTCAATGTTGCTTCACAAATATGCACGACTTTGATAATTTCTGATTTAGAACAACTCAGTCCATCTGAAAGAGCAGCAATATAAAGTGCAGCTCCACATACTCCACTTGGCTTTCTCCCCGTCTGCATCCAATCTCGCTTCATGCTTGCCACAATGTGAAGTGCAGTTCTAGATATATTCGTCTTCCTGTTGTTGTTATTTCCTGTATAGTACTTCTTATCTGGTATAAATATGGAATGATGGAAGATCAAGTTTTAACTTTTCCACTCTTAGATATATATTATCCTCTTTATCAGCTACCTACAGCAGTAACATACGTAAATATAAATGATATAACTGAAACAAAAATTAATTCGAGCCCACTGAATTCACAGTGTTTCCTTAAGGAATTTAATCCCCTCCTAGTACCTAAGGTTATGGATTATTTCCTCTCAGGATAGAACGAATTACACACTGGTGTAGCGGTACTTCAAACCCCAGTATTTCAGCAAACGCAAAGTTCGGCAGCAAATCACACTTACAATTGCTTTTTTGTAGTTTTAAAACAATGCAGAACAAGGGAGAAGAACTCAGAAGTCGAATGGAAATTCTGAGAGGAAGGAATGCAATGTATAGCCGATGTTGAATTCTTACCGAAGAGGATATCAGATTGCAATTCGTTTTTCCAGTGTATACACAGTGTATACAAAGTGTAGTTTGAGTGTATACATAGTGTATATCAATTATATACAGAGTGTATATCAATTGTATACTGAGTGTTTTGAGTGTTTTTTTCTGGTGTGTTCTTCTTTCTCTACAACTTCTGCTCTATTTATAGTAGTCATGTGAGAGAAATCTGTCCCCTCCATGGTGGAACAAGCATTAGGATATCATGGAGGAAGCACTTACATGGTGGAATGAACATTTGCTTGGTGGGAGGAACACTTGGCCATGGTGGGAGGTGCACTAGGCATCTTGTTGCTTTCTTGGTGCAACACAATACACGGATTGGAAAACATCCGTTACAAACACGGATTATATCACGTTAATATTCACTATTAACAAATAAATTTGGTCCAAATAATTAATCAATCGATCGATCATTTGATCAAATCCAAATCCAAATCCAAATCCCATTTCCCATTCATTCTCATTTTAAGACTATTTCATCTTAAACAAAAACTCAACAATCCAAAACTCAACACTTCCTTCCCCTGAATAAACGATCAGTGAATCGCTGAATGAAAAGGCTAGGATCCACAGGTTTTTGAACAATCGGATCATGTTCAAGGCTTAGAAGTTTGCAAAGCTGTAGGAAAACAGCACCTAAAACATACACATTTATCCTCAAGTACTCAGAAAAATCAATGAGTAGGAATGGCTTATTGTTATGCCTACATGTAATATAAAGACAAGCAGCCTCAACTTGCTCTTTCCTACGGCCCCTTGTGAAATTCCTCTCAAGTGCTATCGTATAAAGACGCGACGCCGGACTATATATTGATTCACCACCGTCAATTCCTAATGCATATCCCATACTCTCTATATCATTATATGCTTCATCTATTGTTCTTTGACGTGAAACTGAATAATCACTTTGGACAGAGCGCACAAGTTTTCCTGACAATTGGCTCTGTCCAGCAGCATTCTTAAAGAAAGTTGGCTCAGTTGACATATTATCTTCGAAAAGAACTTTTCCACAATAGGAACAACATATTTTACCATCCAGAGTCGCGGGTTCCCTGTTCTCTTCACAGTTACTACACCACACCATTGCTCGATTGATAAACAGAGACTTCAGACCAAGATTTCTACCCAATCAAACGGGTATAAGCGAATTGTGGGAGAGATAGAAAAATAGAGAGAAAAAGCATAGGGTTTTATTCCTGATCAACTTCCCAGTTCCGAGTGCGAGTGGGAAAGGGATGGCTACTTATAGGAAAAAATTTCTTATGTCCAAACGGGTTCATAGTTTTTTCTTCAATTCCTTTTACGTCCATAAAAAAGTTTCTTTTAGGTTTTAGGATTTTGTTTGTTTGTTATGACACACGGAAAATCATTAATTTTTTTAAGTTTTGAACATTTTCATCTCCTTTTATGTTTAGGATTTCTTTCTTTTTTTTGGAGGGACGGGGGGTTAAAATTTGAGCACTTTCACCTTTGCAACTTTCAAACTTTTCCTAATACACATAAATTATAACCTTTTTATCTTTTACTAAGAGCCTAAATTTTTTATTGATCTAATCTAAAAAAAATGATATTGCATAAACAAAATTACTGTAAGAATTGCACGGGGCGTCCTAATTGGTCGCCCCCATTTAACCTATATCCACTTTTTTTTAAAGTTTTAACTTGTACCCACTGTTTAAACAACTTCAGACTTATTTCTCCTCCTCCTTCTCCTCCTTCGTTTTCTGAATGCTGAAGATTGAGATATTGTTATGCGTTCTAGCTTGATGATTCATATATATATATATATATGTTTGTCCCATTATGTTCAGTTTGGTCATATTCACAATAATTTAACCTCTTAGATTTTTTAGCTTTATAGGCACATTGGTTTTTGGTTCTAATTTATATGTAGTAACTTGTTTTCATGTCGAAAATATTTTTCATTCTTTTTTAATCTTTGAAATGAACAGCATCAATCGCTGCTAATTATGATCTATTAAATTCATTGTTGTTTAGAACTTCAGCTATAAGAATGCTAAAGTTTAGCAAATATAAACAAAAACTTCAGCTCCTAGAGTACTGAAGTTCAGCAAATACAAAACAAACTTCAACCCTGAAGTTCATCACAAATAGAACAAAGCTTCAGCTAAAACATGCTGAAGTTCAGCAAATACAAAACAAACTTCAACCCTGAAGTTCATCACAAATAGAACAAAGCTTCAACTAAAACATGCTGAAGTTCAGCAAATATAGAACAAAGCTTCAGCTACTAGAATGCTGAAATTCAGCAATTACAAACAAAAACTTCAGCCAACACATGTTTTTTATTGAACTGAAGTTTGCCATTTGCACTATGACCTGAAGTTTTGCGTGATTGCCTTTGCAAGTCAGGCCAAAATTCATGCAAAAATATATGAAGTTTTGCTACACTTCTGGCAAAAAGTTTTTGCTATTTCAGACTCGTATGCTTGAAGTTACGCAAAAAGTGAGTACGCTTGCAAATATTTTCTTGCAAAGTGGGTATAAGTTAAAACGTGACCCCAAAAAGTGGGTATAGATGCAAATGCCCCAAAAATACTCATGATATAAGAAGAAGAAAAAAGAAGGTGATGTATACGTTGTACACACAATATACACATTTACACTATTATAAAATGTATATACACTTTTTATACATCATAAAATAATATATATATTTTTTATGCATTACAGAATAATATATACAATTTTAATACATCGTAGCAACAATATATATATATATATATATATATATATATATATATATATATATATATAATTTATACAATTCTCTTTTTTTGCTCACCAAAAATAACCCAAAGACTGAAAAATTTCTCATAGTTGAAATTGTATAATCAGTGTGTGTGTATATATCGTATAATATATATACTGTATAAAAACTCAAAGTTTATATATATACATGGATTATACTAGGGGTGTTCAAACCGAACCGGAAAACCACACCAAACCGAAAAACCAAACCGATTAAAAAATCCGACTAGGTTTGGTTTGACTTGGTTTGGTATTGAGTAAAAAAATTCGAACCAAACCGACATATAAATATATAAATTTTATTTATATTTTTAAGACTTTATAGTGAATTATTTTTAGAAAATGTAAAAATATTTGGGATACTCTCATGTATTAACCTTGAAACCGTAAATTAACGAAAAATTATTGTTAGACGACTAAGAAAATAACTATCATGTGTTACTAAAAAAGTTCACCCATTAGAATATTTTAATAGATCATATGTTTGTAAATTTTTTCCATACTTGCTAAACATATATTCACTTATCAAAGCTTTATCTATAATTTTAACAAAGTAAGATTGAAATAATATTCATATAACAAAAAAATCCGAAAATCCGAAAAACCCGACAAAACCGAACCAATTCAAACCGATATAGTTGGTTTGGTTTGATTTTGATAAAAACCGAATCAACCCGATCCACGTACACCCCTAGATTATACATAAAGATACAACTAATATACATTTATTGTACATGGAATACACTAATTATACATCTCTATACAAAGACCTTAGAAGAAGAAGAAGAAGATAGCAGCAACAACCACCTGCACAAATACACTTCACCCTTTACTTCTTCCTAGGAAATGCGCATAAATTCATCCCAAAAGAATCAAGAAGCCCCAACCTCCAACATTCCACCAACAACATTTACATTGTATAACAGTGTATATAAATTGTATAATTGTACATATACACCTATTATATAATATATATACCTTATATATATACATTTATAAGGTCGCTGCAAAAAACTCAAAGCCATCTATATAAACTAACGATACATTAGGGATACACTAAAATATATAGGATATACTTTATATACAAAATAAATACAATGTAGTCGTATATATATAATTTTTATACATTTTATAATAGTTTATATATAATTTTTATAATAATACAGGATACGCTTATATGCAAAATTTATACAATGTGTATATAAAATACTTAATATATATATATATGTATATGCATGTATGTATGTATGTATGTATGTGTATATATATATATATATATATATATATATATATATATATATATTTTGCTAACCTACTACACAGTTGTAGTAGGTTAGCATTGTATGCATATTTGATTTCATGAAAATACTCTCATTATTTAAGGGCCACCAAATTAAGCTTAAGGGCTTTTTTGCCCTTCCCCAAATCCCAAAAAATAAACCCAAATAAATTTGATCTCTCTCCTGTCAGAAATCCCTTTAACTCTTTCCTCTTCTCATTCTATTCCTAATCAGCTGGCAGAGATGAATTCCTTGAAGTCTTAAGCTTCATTTTCGACTTCCAATATCAATTTTGTAAGCCCAATCTAAATCTCGAAGAATTTCTATAGTCCCCCAAATTTTCCCTTTTCTTTTCAACTTAATGTCGATTTTTTTTATAGATCTTACTGCAAGTTCATCCATGATTCAGGATTTTTGATATTATACAAGTAAAATTGATGGGAAACATAGAGACATCGACACTGGTGGTGGTACCACAACGTTCTAGTGTTGGGTCGTTGTAAGCACTCCTCAAATTTGCACATGTCTCACAAATTTGGGGTTAAAGATAAGTTCCGAGTGAATTTTTTAATCATAGTAAAGTTTTAATCTTGGGTCAAAAATAGATTTTTTAAATCAAGATGTACATTTCACGTAGCGGTTTACTCTCACAAATATTTTGATTTGCAAGCTCTTGAAGTTATTGAGACAGAACGTTTTGATAATCAAGTATTTTGCAGGGTAGTTGCGATGCAAATTGAGGGTGATGACAAACTAGAATTTTTTTCCAACCTCTACAGGTATTACCCATTGTTTGTCTCAACTTTTACAAGCTTATGATTATACAAATCATGAATTAGAAGTCGGAGGGTGCAATGTTAATTATGATTTGCAATGTAGGATTATTGTTTAAGTTGTGATTGTATATTACAAAGACATTAAGATCTGTTATATGCTCTCACGAACTATGTTTTACAAACTAAAATTTGTCTTTCCAACATCTGCAGAGATTCTCAAGTTGCAACTTATTTTTATCCATGGACTGATTGTCTCAAGTTTTACAAGCTTATAATTGTACAAAGCATGAAACTAAGAAGTTGGAGGGCGCAACTGCATAAACATTTGATACTACAGAAGCTCTACAAGTTTTCATATTCATAGCACTTGTAATTCTTGAAATAGGGAGGAGAGTCACCTCTAATATTGTTGTCTGTAGAAATTAGTAGTTTATTTATGAATTTTGTAAGTATTGGAGGTTAGGCCTAAAGTCCCCCTCGTCTTGTAGTCATCTTAAACATTTTAAGAAATATAGAACAGATTCTTTCAGTTGCCAAAAATGTTTCTATCCATAATCAAAAAATGAGTTGTTGCAACTTATGATTTATGCAGTACTATCTATTAACAATGACAATCTACATTGACTTTTTTCAATGAGCAAAAGGACTCCATAACAACTGGATCGCCTCATAGCTTCCTTGTCCATCCGTTTTGAAGCCTACAACACAAAAAATTTGATTTTAATTTATATAAATTATGAATATCTAGCAATTTAATAAGAGTTAAATATAATGAAACTACACTTATTTGTGGGGAGATTGGGATATTGGAATTTCAGTTATCTTTTGAGTGGACAATTTCTTGAGTCATGACCAGTTCCACCACAATTAGTAACATGGCAGTATTTTATTTTTTTAACAGCTTCAACACCACCAATTAACCTTTTCCCTTTCTTCCTTCCTTTTGTCTGAGATTGTTGGGGATTTTCAATATGATAATCTTCATTTGGAGAATTATGTTCTGTAGATTGACTAATATCAACATGTTCATGTTCATCAATGATGTGCTCATTTTCAGGAAGACATTGAACAACTTGCAATACTCTTTCTAATTCCCTTTTGGCACAATCAAGACGACATTTTGTCTTTACTGATTCACGAGTCAAATCTCTAATTATAGATTCAAGATTTTGGAACTCATTATCATCCTTACTGAGATTCATCATATGAGAAAATTTTAGTACCAATGAATTTTCTTGCCTCCATCTAGCCAACAAGTACTTCTCTGGTAACATGAAATAATTATGAGCATTAAGTACTCGAATAGAATGCCTGCACAAAATTCCTGAAAATTCAAACTCTTGGCAAGAACATTGAACAACCTCTTCTAGTGAATTCCAATAAACAAAACGTCCACCATTTGTTTTGCTGTAGTGGCACACCATATAAGATCCATCACTATTTGAAAATAAACCATATTCAACATAGAGTATTATCTCATCCTGTAATAACTTAAAGGCAAAAGGTGTGAGGACTTTTGATGCATGTTTCTCCATTGGCATAAATGTCTTAATTTGAGGATTGTAATACTTTTGTCGCAACGTTGCCTCTTCACTGGCATGGTTTCTTATGCTGACCGTTGTACCAACCTGCTCAACAAATTCTTTTAAACTAGTTCTTGCATGTAAAAATCTTTTCAAGTATGCATTAATAGATTCTGAGCGTCCAGTTGTTGTCATTCCAGCAAAAAAATATCCTTTCAAGTATGGTAATGCCCATGATGCACGATTTGCATATAGCAATTTGATATGCCTATCTGATTCAAGATCAAATTTAGTAATCAATTTGTCCCACTGATACTCAAATTCTTCTATGCTACCAATTTCATAAAGGCGATGAAATTCAGATTTAAATTGCAGATACCTTGAACCAAGGGCAAAAGAAAACCAAGTAGAGAACTTGGATGTAATATGCCATATACAAAAGGCATGTTTTGTGAGAGGCAATTCATTAGTGATCGCTTATGTTAAACCAAGATTTTGATCAGTTAATATGGTTTGTGTATGTTTTTCATTCATAAGCCGTAAGAAACTCTGTAAAATAAATAGACATTAGCAATAAAGAAAAAAAATATTAAAAATATAAATTTTTTTGAGAATACAATGATATTCACCTTTAATGCTCATGAAAAGGAAGGTGCCTTCTCATTTCGTAATAGCACACAACCAAAGAAAATAGTATTTCCATGGTTGTTCACGCCAACCCAAACTCCCAGCGGCATCTCATAACGATTCAATCGATAAGTAGTATAAAAAACAACTACATCTCCAAAAAGCTCATAAGCACGAATAGAGTCCCCAAATGCCCAAATGATATTTTCAAGTCTTTGACAGGCATCAACTGTGAAATCATATTGAAAATCAACATCTTTGTCTTTCAAACTCTTGCAAATTTTTAATAGCTCCAAAGCATCATATTCAATATTGGTAGAACTTTCAGATTGAATAAAATTCCTGATATCTTTTTCTGTAAAAGGCAACTGGCCTACATCTACACCCTTTTCTAGTTCAAGCACTCTTCGGATCAAACTCATTGAACATCCAGCTTTTGCAAGAAGTGTAATCCTCTTTTGATCAATAATATCAATATTTCGATAAGCAAGAAGAAATTTCACTTCCTTATCATTCAATAGTTCATGGTTGTGGACATTATCAAAATACACCACCATCCAATGAGTGACTCCATCAATGATTTCTTTAGCAACACACATCTTAGCATTACAATTGCATCTAGAAGATTTTCGATCTCGTTGTCGCTCTTTTTCTACAACCTTTTGAGGACGAGGGCTACCGGCTCGATGACATACATAATCTCTCCTATAAATTCCCATAGGACCTTCTGTACTTCCAAAGTAGCGATCGCGTCTAACTGAGAAACCAATTTGTTTAGCAAAATTTATATAACAATTATAAGCTTCATCATCACTATTATACACTTTGTCCTTGTATAAATCATTGTTATTCATGTCAATATTTTCATGCCTAAGTTCTTCATCTGATCTTTCAGTAATTTCTCCATTAATATAACATTCATTATCACCACATGGACAATGACTTCTTGAGATACCTACTGTAAAATCAGTTGAAGTATTATTAAGCACCTGTATTCAAAGCCAGCAAAAGTATAAAATTTTATCAATACAGATTGTTTGATTCAGAACTAGGACAAATCTAAATGGAATAATTGGGCGCATAAACAAATCGAAAGAAAGAAAGTTATAAAAGTTTACACAATATTTTTGAACAGCAAAAGACGAAGACATAAAAATATTAAACATTTACCTTCATTAGAATATTTATCAAGGTATCTGGCAAGAAAAGTTAGTGGAACAAAAAAACCCTTTTAGAACTTGGGAAGAACCATGACTGAAGATGGAAAATATAATGAAAAGATTTTCCGCCACAATTCTAGCTGGAAGATATAAAGATCGGATTTATTTGGGTTTATTTTTTGGGATTTGGGGAAGGACAAAAAACCCCTTAAGCTTAATTTGGCGGCCCTTAAATAATGAGGGTATTTTCGTGAAATCAAATATGCATACAATGCTAACCTACTATAACTGTGTAGTAGGTTAGCAAAACCCCTATATATATATATACACATAATATTTATACAAAGTTACATATAAGTATCATCCAATTACCCATTAAATATACTACTGTAAGAGATCTTTACTCACAAAACACTATTATAACCGCAGAAGTAGAAGAAGTTTGACTAGAAAACCCCCACGACTTTTGTTGTCATTCTTGTATCATGCATCGTTTTGAGTAAATCTTTTTAAGAATTGAATTAAGATTTTGTGATTTTTCTAGGTACTCAAACAAGTTTTTTCAGTGTGAAGTAAAAAATAAAGAGAAAAAAAATATAGATCTGAAATGGGAGATAGAGAAGGGAAAGAAAATGAAAAAAAATAACCAAAGAAAGATAAAAGGAAGACGAAGAAGACAAAAAAAAAGGTGAGAAAGAAAGAGGATAAGAATGAAAGTGGTAGTGGGAAGAAAAATTTGTGCATTGGATAGAATGAAAGAAAGATAAAAAGGCCGGAAATAAATGTGGTCTTGGGAAGGTAATGCATTGGATATATATATATATATATATATATATATATATATAATGACTACAATTGCAAATAAATTGGGCCGAAAGGCCATTTCGAGTCAGTAATGAAAATATGGGCTAATAAAATCTTTGAGTGACAAAACAATGTCATTTTCTCAGATATTAACATTGGTGGTGCTGTATTTTTATTTTTATTTTTTTGTGTGTTGTATATGCACTTTTTTCTCTTCGATTACAAATAGGCGATAACATGTCATAACACTGATAATTTAATCTTGATCATTTGTATATTTTGACCAATTTAATTACACATCGTATAGTACTATAATGTGACAAAATATTTTATAATTTTACTGTTATAGTCGGTAAAAATTAGTTATGTTGATGTCGAAAAATCATACATAAAATTAACAAAAACAAGGTTGACAAATCCCAAAGCTAGATTAGGATAAATGAACTCATAAACAAGGTGGACAAATGCCAAATGCTAGATTAGGATTCACATTAATAGAAAAAAGAAGAGAACAAGGTGGACGTGGACCTGCTTAAGAACTTAAATTGCGGGAATACTGCCCTTGTAAACACCAACTTACACAGACCCCTAACGTCCAGTGGAAGAATCGACCTTTTACTAGTATGACGAAAATTGATAGTCTTAAATAACCTTAAGAATTGACCTTTTATTAGTACGACAAAAAATTGATATATATGGTCTTATACCGTTATACGTTACAAACTGAAGCCTTTCTTCACTGAACCAGATTTAAGATCTGTTGCTATGATCAAGTTTCATCCTGTTCTACCAGTATATATCATTTTGTTGAATAAATGATACGAAAATTTTGTTTTAAGAAGCTCCATGCATGGACTGGAACCCTTTGTTTCTTGATACTGAAAGCACTGAAAAAACATAAATTCTGGGGACAAAAATACACTTTGGGCCAAACTAGATCAAACAGCTAGAGGATCAGATCTTCCTCTTGCTTCATTTTGGCAAAAAATTGTGTACTCAATTCAAATCTGAGAAGGTTGATACTATGATACATGATGAGTGACCATTTCCATGACTTAGAAAAAAAAAACCTCCAGATTTTCTAGGAGGCACACTAGGGCAAACATGAAAGAATTGATGGCGGGTCAAGGTTGTTTACACTGTACATGAACCAAAAAGCAATTAGTGTACAGTTTAATTTACATGGGAAGCTATGCTGAAATCATCTCCTTTTAGGCATACACCAAGAGCAGGATGCTCTAGTATCTCCACGAGCAACAAGTGTGCCGCCGCGTCATATACCAAGAGAGATCCTCAGCAGCTGAAGTTCTTCAAAGAGCTAAAATTGTTTAGAGTGTATTATCATCTTGAGAAGTAAAATCTGTCCTTGGATTAGTTCCATGTTTCATTTGCTGAACGGCAACTGCTTTGCTCCACTCTCTACAGCGTCTCTCCATATTCTATACCTCACTCCTAGCTTATCGTATGACACAGGCAGGTTCCAAATGTTAGCACCATTGAGCATCCGTTCTTGCTGACCAATCACAAGCCGTAGGTCTTCATTTAAAACCTGCAAACGTTTCCCCAAAGCATAGATCACCAAAAAACAATCAGATACCTTTTTAAATACTCCCTTTTCAGTTTTTAGGTGGGAAAATCTTTAATACAATATCCAGTTTACAAGAAAAACAAATGTAGACAATTTCTTTTTAATTAGGAAATAAGTTTCCACTTTACATTTTGGCGGGCTTCTTTAGTTGTTTTAATAATTTTGTTGTTTAAATAATAGATGTGGAAAACTCAAGACTTCGGCCACTTTGCACTGAGAGCTTTGAGACGTGATCTTGCAATGCTTGTTCCACAGCCCAAAGTGTTAATGGTAAGATGAGAAATCTCCACCTCCTGGCTGCATGCCAACTTTGAACAAGTTTTTGCTAAATGCATCAATTTCCAGGACTAATACACAGGAAACTGAGGCAACTTTTTTCATAGATTAATCAGGCCAAAATGATGCAGGAGTACTCGTCAATCATTATAGGTATTGTGCAGGTGGCCATATATCTTGAGGAAGTCAATTACACTGATCCACATCATTACGAGGTTTATGTAATCACAGACATTACCAATGTTAAGAATATAATCTAACCTGTTCAGCAAAATGCCTCCACACGTATTGCATGAAAGGGATGTGTTTTAGAACAGGAGCAAAATCCAGTGACATCCTATATAACAACCTTGTCTTCTGTTTAGATGCAGGTAAACATACATGAAGTTGGTGAAGGTGTGTAGAGCACTCTTTGATACTCTGCCCTTCCAATTTGCCCGGCTTTGAGATTCCAATGGTTGACAGAACCATACAAGGCGGTCGAAATTCCATATCTATTGGATATGGATCCCAATATCCTTGCAGACCAGACGCAGGAGTCAAAAATTTTACAAAGCTGAAAAAGAAAGGTAACTAGTGAGTGTTCATATCTTCGAGCCCTTACTGCCAGACATTATCCATAAAAAATGCACAGGAACCACTGCCCTGCACCCCAACCCCCTTAAAACAAAAAAGTAAACAACACAAATATAGCATTGCAATGTTCCGGTAGTCATAAAATGGAAACATCTTTTCCATGTTCATAGCTAATAATGCTCCACAATATTTTCCCTTCCACCCAATGCACAAGGCCACTATAATTAACAAGATTACAAAGATTTATTTCTCTATGCCTTTTTATAGAAAAATTCATTTTGGGACATGAAGAAATTATTAACTAGCAAAATAAGAATTACCAACTAATCTAATTTGGTACTCTCGTCAAGAATCTCTTCCCATTCGTTCAAATCCCAATAAAAGTCATATTAAGTTTTGATCAGTTTAATAGGTAAGCTACCTTATGGAAGTTAACCAAGAAGCAACCTAACATAATGGACCTCTTAAATGAAATCTGCATGCAGGTCCAAATTGTTTTGGTGATGATATATATATATATATATATATATATATATATAGAGAGAGAGAGAGAGAGAGAGAGAGAGTCAAAAGAGTTATTCTGCAGACTGCAAGCATGACGAATTCAGTGAGATAATTTATTATTTATTTTGGCATGTTATTCACTAGTTCTTAAGAAATTATGCAGGAACTAAGAATTTGCCTTCAGTTCCTTAGTGTCCACAGTGGAAATTTCAAGAACAGCCAGCATCTTTTTACAATTTCAAAACTGAATACTAGTCGACCACTGTTACACTAACTTTTAGACAAATTAGAATCGATATAACACAACAAACCTTGGGACAGTCCATCCTTTAGCAAATGTAGACGTATGAGTGAAAGGAGCATGTGCAAGATCCAACAGATTGTCCAAAAGTAGCCCATGTTCCACCGGAAGTTCCATGACAATCTGCCAGTTTCAAGAACATCAGGAATGAGGCAGAAAAACTTAACAGACCGTCCTTAGTCTTGTAAGGACAATTACTAAAATCTAAAGGCAGTTATATCAAACCTCTGCATGGATTTGAAATCCAGAAGGTGGTAGCAAAGAAGGAAGAGTAGCTGCAGGAGGATCGTTTCCAGGCCAAATCCATATCATTCCCTCTTGCTCAAAGCATGGCAGAGCTTTGATCTTGACATTCAGAAATTTTGTTGATGGCATTTTCTCACATTTTCCGTCTGTTGAATATTCCCACCCTAAAGATCATCAAATAAACACAAAAGTAGATATCAGCTATTTCGTGCACTCTCCACGTATCAAGAACCAAATTCATTAAGTGTTATTTATTGACTAAATAGGAAATTTGCACTGAAGAATGCTTTGATTCTTCTAATTCTCACCGTGATAAGGACATTGTATGCGACCCTCATTCACTGAACCCAAATGAAGGGGGCAAGCTCTATGTGCACATGTGTTCTGGACACATCCAGGTTTTCCATCTTTCCCACGAAAAATCACCCACGGTTCCTCAAAGCAATCAATTGGTGTCTGAAACATTATAGTCAAATTACCATCAAAAGAACAGTCAGTGTTATACTGCAAAAAGCATAAAAATCTTAACAGACCAGTTCCTATCTAAGTTTTAATTGTCATATTCTCTCCTCTTTCAGAAAGTTAGAGAGGAGATGGTGCAACATTCTATTGGTTGGCAACACAGTATTGCATTAGTCCATTTAAGTAGCTTAACATTGTCCTTTTCTTTTTTCTGGGGGACTTATTAATTTGCAGAGAGTATGGAACTTGGTAATCAAATGTTGTCTGCAGTTATGAAAATGAGATTATTCCATTCCTTAAATCAGGTAATTGACTTACCATGGTATCTTCCTTAACATCAGCAGAAAAAGCCACAGGATACCAAAAGTTCTTCAAATAGGAGCTGTAATCTTGGACGGGACCTGACACATTGAGGGTTCTCCTAGGCTGCTTGCTTTTAGCATTATCTCTAGATACTGTAGACGTACCGGTGGAGGAAGATGGGGAATCTGATTCTTCTGTACTCCTCTCCGGAAGCAGCCTATCATTAACCAATGCTTCCATGTGAGCTAGCTTATCTAAAGCAGCAGAAACCCGCACCTCAGATATATGTACCTGTTGCTATCAATAATTTAGATACAAAACTTGATTTCTGAGAAATACACAAGATCCTCGAATGTGCTTTTTGTGTTTGTTTTTCTTTTTTTGGACAAGATTTTAAAACCAGTTTATCTATGTAATTAACCATTTATTCCTCAGAAAAAATGCCCTGCTTTAATAAGTTTAAGAGATAAAAGGAAAATAGACCTAAATAACCAATAATAATGGTAAAATATTTGATATGTTATATTTCTACCCAAAATCTATAAAGGAGTAGCTTGAATCCAACCAACACAAGCTTGTTCAATGGGATCAAAGTATTCTATACCTCTTTGTGAGCCCGAGACAGTTCTTCTTGTAACTCCGCGAGTTCCTTCTTCATGGTTCCAATAGATTTATATTCACGAGCTAGAGGATTCAATACTTCCACAACCTACTCACACAATATCCACCAGGCACAAAACTTAGTAGAAGGATAAAAAGGAAGACAACTATGACCAGAAAAAATAGAAACAGCTACAAAAGAAGAAACAGTCACTAATTAGCAGAAATGAAGCATACTACTGACTCCATTTATGTGACATTTTTTCCTTTATTAGTCCATTACAAAAAGAATGACACATTTCTATATTTGAAATTAACTTCCCATTTTAATCTTAATGAGAAGTTTTTATGGCCATACAAATGATGTGGTATGTTTAAGATCACAAGTATCAAAAGTCTTACAACCACACAAATAATATTGCATATTTAAGACCACAAGTTTCAAAAGTATTCTTTTATTTCTTAAACTCCGTGTTGAGTCAAATTATGTTACATAAATTGAAAGGGAGGGAGTACTATATTTATATACTACAAAGCTATTGCTTTATGTACATAGAGATATAATGAATCCTTAAACTCAACTCAATTTCAAACTTCAATAAAATTAGGGGTAAATACACATTATTTACAAGAACAAACCTTTTCATGCAGGAGCATTATTGTAAGTACGTCTTGCCGAGCTCGCCAATCACAATATTGCATATCAAATCTAGCAACTTCTAAAGCTTGATTTGCATCCAGGAACTTGCCTTTAGACTGAGGAAATTTTGACCTTGGATCTTCCACATCAAAGAGTGTCAACCAGGAGCTTTTCTTGTTTGTTAACTCACCTGCCTCCTCATACACTGCAAACACTCCAAATCCCCCTTTGAAACACTGAAAATGAACAAAATTGCACAATTATCGTCCACTCAACAAGTCATCAGACAGAGAAAATGTAAGTGATGTATGGCTCTCTCCACATTCAGATAACTTCACAAATAACTCAACCAATTACTATGTGAATTACTTGTACTTATTATACCCGACACCCCAGAGCATAAAAACATGCCACAAACCAAAACATTAACATTGAGTGAAAGATCAGAGCCATCAGAGTCTAGTAAGCTTTAGTCCCTCTATTTCATTTTATATGGCGGCGTTTGATTGGGTACGAATTTTAAGGGAAAAAAGAAATTAGAACTTGTGGGTTTAACTTTTATGCATTGATAATGTAAAAACTTTTAAATTAGCACGTCTCTTAAAACGATATTAAATGTAAATACTCATAATCAATTTAACTAGCAACCTCAAAAATTAATTCAAGTAACCTTCTAGAGCAGGTTTATTTACGCTGTAAGTGGATATGTGATAAATCTATAATAGATACAGCAATCTAGCTAAATTAAAGTTTGTATAACGTAAGGTAGGGTATAACAGTAGTAAAAAAGAGGCACCTTTCTTGTAGTAAAAGTCTTGGTAGAACGGCAAAAAGAGAAAGGAAAAGAGAGAGCAGCAGAAGTAGCAATGGCGGACATGGCAGCCTGGGCAATTTTTGAAAGATGAAAGAGACGGTCTTCTCTTTGCCCAAGTAATTACAAGAGAGAGAGAGAGAGAGAGAAAATGGAGTCAATTACTACGTTTTAGGAGGGAGGGATTTGGTTTTGTTGATAAGAGGTTGGTGTTGGGCGCGATCTCGACGTTCCTGCCATGGCTCGCCATGTGGACTCACTGCGTTTCACTCGTGGCATCTCTGATCTCCACATGCTTCCTTTTTTACTTATTTTTATTAAGAGAAGTATCCTCTTGGGGTCCCTCTCTCTATATCTTCCAATTTGCCAGCGTGGACGGGGATTATATCTTCTCTATCAGCTTTCAATTCTCATTGGCTATTAGAATCCTGACAATGGCATACCCTCTTAAGTGTGCCAATCAGCTACAAACTAGTTTCTTACCTACTAAAATCTAATATTAATGGCTGTGGTCACTTTACAAGAAACTGAAAATGACAACTTTAATTTGTCTACCTCTTAAAATTCAAGAAGTAAAAGGGCGAAATATAACCGCAAAGCAAATAAACCAAAGACAAGTATAGAGATTGATATATTATTCAACTTCAAATTGATATACATAATGAACTGAAAACTTTTCTATTTATAGAAAAAAAGAAGCAGCTGCGAGGCTTTTCTTCAGCTGCTTGTCAGCTGTCTGCATGAGCTGCTTGCAACCTGCATGTTTAATAAGAAGCTGCTGCAAATCATTTCATTCAGTTGCTTCCAACCTGTCTGCATCAGCTGCTTGTAGATAAACTTCAATGGAGTACAAAATGGATAATCTTCTTCAAGAAGATTATCTATAGCGGAGTATTAAATGAACATCCACAATATAATTATTTTCAAAACACTCCCCCTTGGATGTTCATTAAAAGATATTGTGCTTTGTTAAAACCTTACTAGGAAAAACTCAGTGGGAAAAATCCTAGTGAAGGAAAAAGAGTACACATATTTAGTAATACGCATTTCTAGCTGCCTCATTAAAAACTTTACAAGAAAAACCCTATGGGAAAAACCTTAGTAAGGAAAAAAGTGTAGCGCGTATTCACTCTCCCTGATGAAAACCTTATTTCAAATATTTGAGTCTCCATATTCCAATCTTGTATACCATCTTCTCACAAGTTGAAGTTGGCAAAGATTTAGTGAACAAATCTGTCGGATTATCAGTTGAACGGATTTGTTGCACATCAATGTCTCCATTTTTCTGAAGATCATGTGTGTAGAATAATTTTGGTGGAATGTGCTTCGTCCTATTTCCTTTTATAAATCCTCCCTTGCCTTTGTAGAAAATTGTGGATCTTTTTTCACATTCCAAATCATATTTTTCTCGAATGAAATGAAGCTACTGTGTAAGCTGCTACTGCAAGCTGCTGTGTAAGCTGCTACTGCAAGCTGATGTGTAAGCTACTTGCAAGCTGCTTGTAAGTTGCTACCGTACCAGAAATAGATAATCTTCTGTCGGGGGTAATATTTATCCATAAGCTTATTTCCAATCGAGTACTAAATAAATAACCATATTTACGGCGGAGTCCCATATGGATAAGCTTCTTCAGGAAGTTTATGTACAACAGAATACTAAGTGAACATCCATAATATAATATATATTTATAATACTCCCCCTTAGATGTTCATTATTATGTGCCTCGTTAAAACCTTACTAGGAAAAACACCGTGGGAAAAAATCCTAGTCAAGGAAAAAGAGTACACTAATAATATACATTGCAAGCTGCCTCATTAAAAACCTTACCAGGAAAAACCTAGTGAAAAAAAAAACAAGCAAGGGAAAAAGAGTACAGTGCAGAGACTTGGGTATATCTGGACCAAGGAGTTCATCATTCTCTTCTGGAGGTAAGAACAGATCCTTAATCCGTGTAGGATAAGAACTATATCTTGCTAGTAAATTAACAGAAAATGCTATGTCTGGCCTTGTAGCATTAGCAAGATACATTAGTACACCGATTGCACTGAGATAGGGTACTTCGGGACCAAGGAGTTCCTCATCCTCTTCTGGAGATCGGAACAAATCCTTATCCACTTCAAGTGATCGAACAACCATTGGTGTACTCAATGAGTGCGCTTTGTCCATGTAAAAGCGTTTTAAGACCCTTGCTATATAGGCAAATTGATAGATAAAGATCTCGTCTGCTAAATGTTCAATTTGCAGACCAAGACAAAGTTTTGTCTTCCCAAGATCTTTCATCTCAAATTCTTTCTTAAGATATTCAATTGCTTTTTGGAGCTCTTCTGGATTTCTAACAAGATTTATGTAATTAACATAAACAGCAAGTATAACAAATTCTGATGCCGTTTTCTTTATAAAAATACATGGACAAATAACATCACTTATGTAACTTTCTTTCAGCAAATATTCACTGAGGCGATAATACCACATACGCCCAGATTGCTTTAAACCGTACAAAGATCTTTGTAATCTGATTGAGTACATTTCCTGAGATTTTGAATATGCTTCAGGCGTTTTAAATCATTTAGGGATCTTTATAGAGATTTGATCAAATGAGTCATATAGGTTATGAGTCATATAGGTTATGACTCACATTTAAATGGTATGACATCTTCAGGTGTCTGGACTATTGGTCTGATCCTCACAATATTTCACAGTATTATGCACTATATTGTATCAAATATATCGTCGACGATCATTTTGTATCGGTTCGCAAGCGACATAACTTGTTGAGATCTCATCACTTTCTTTATATTCAGGTACCTGAACTTCTTCTAGAGTTTCATGAAATGTTATGTCGTGAGCTCTTCTAGAGCTCATTTCCTCCTCATTATGATCATTTTGATCATTAGCTCCTTATCATTTTTCAAGAATTGTTACCTTTGGAACCGATTGGTCTACCACGCTTCATGCGTACAGTAAACTCTATCCTTCAAGGACTTTAATTTTAATAAGAGCATTTGCAGCTGAAATATGATATTTAATTTTGGATCAGCAAATGCTTCTGGCATTTTACTTGAATTATCTTCTAAGTGAGGATCATATTGATGATAATTCGATTCATATAGCATATTTTGCTGTTTATTCCATCCCCCAAATGCTAGAAAACTAACATATATTCCCAATCTTCTTTGGGAAACATATCTTTGTGCATTATGGTAGAGAAATTAATCATATACCACATATCAAAAGATAGTAAAAATATTTGGTTTCTGATCCTAAACCAATTGTGAGGGGAAGACTTATCATATATTATTGGTCTGATGCATACAAGTGCTGTTGTATGCAATTTAGAATATCTTATACCAACACATGAAGCTTTGTTCTCATAAGCAATAGTTTAGCCATTAGTAGGAGGTATTCATTGCTAAACCAGCTTGGATATAAACCATCATTATCAAGATGAACTGTCTTGATTTCATAATCTGAAAGTTATTCTCTTAATTGAGAAAAGCAATCTCAAATGTCAAACTGCAGGTTGACAATAAACATACATGTAACCATCTTATATATGCATCTATAAGTGGTTCACATGACAGGTGAATGAGCCCATATTCACCTTTTATATATTTCAGAATCAGGGGTCTTAATCCCAACTTTAGCTGGTAGAATCAATTTATTATGAGAACAAGCAACACAAGAGAATTCTTGAAGAATCTTCTAGTTCTTCAGTATATGCTTATCTGAATTCTCAAATAGCTCATTTAAAAATGGCAAATGAAAACTTCAAGTTTATCATGACATGTGCTATCTCTTAGTAAACTTCTGGTTTACTATGACATAAACTTTTGCATTAGTAAACTTCTGGTTTACTGTGACTACTTTTGTATAAGTAAATTTCTGATTTACTATAGCTGCTTTTGCATTAGTAAACTTTTGGTTTACTGTGATACATGATATAGTACAAATTGAAGAATAAGGCGGGTAACTTTTCACATACATATTTACCCCCTATTGTCACACCTCCTTTTTACCTACACCCCGGAAGGGTATAAGGGAGTTTTTCCAATTAAAGGACAATCGAAACAGAATTGTTTATTAAAAGATTCAGAGTTGCCACTTGGGATAATTATGGTGTCCCAAGTCACCGGTTCAAATCCCGAATCGAGTAAAGATTGACTCTGTTTTATAGTCTGCGAACACAGAAATCCGGGTAAGGAATTCTGTTAATCCGGGAGAAGGTGTTAGGTATTCCCGGATTCCGAGGTTCTAGCACGGTCGCTCAATTGTTATATTTGGCCTATTTGCTTGATTTTAATACATGTTCTAGCCTATGTGCATTTTATCCTTCTTAAACCGCTTTTATTTAATTATTTTTAGGAAAGATTCAATGTCACCTAAAACACGCCTTGAACCACGTCACATAAATGCACCCGCGGTCTTCGACATATTTTAACATTGTTGAGATTTGGATTTGGGTCACATAAATGCGCACCCGAGTTTAAGGAAGTTAATTTAATATTACGTGCCTGAAACACCTATGCGCTTTCAAGTTTGTGAGGGCCATGAAAATTTGCTAAATGACGTACTTCGAATTCTAAGGATCAATACGAGATTAATTAAAACGAGGGCCATGCAATTGTCATTTTTTGTGTGGCGTGGTGCACCTCAATTCCATTTTAAAAGGGTATTCAAAACTAAACCCGGAGGGCCATAAACTACTCGTGTTACTAACATGACTCACTTTCATCTAAATGAACAAAATATCCTTTCTACATCCTTCACTAAAAGATGCTGATCGCATGACTGTTATTTTTAAAAAAATTGTTGGGCTTCTGGACTAGAATAAGCCCAAGAGAAATATTGAGTGACGACAACCCAAATGTTTAAAAACCTCCCACTAACTAGGACCAAGTCAAACTAATTCATTGAACAAATAAGCTATATAAAATTAATTAAAATACCAAATCAGCTAAGGCTCAAGAAGCATAGCATCAAATCAATATTCTCAAATCTGAGTCTTAACTGATTGAGTACAAATCAATAACTGATCTTTTTCTTGCATTTTAATTTCCTTGAGCCAAGTTTGTTTTTTTACCCAATTGGTCACAGCAATCAAAATGAATTTTGGGTCCAACGAGAGAGGAAACGACTCCAGTCTCATTTAAAGGGAAAACAGTCACGCCTGAGCCCAATGTCAAGTCCAAACTCAAACAAGGACTGTTTCAAACAATGAAGAGGTCCTTAGCTCGAATTCACAACTCAATTCGGAAGTCAGTCGCTCACATTTCATTTTTAAACTATTAAACCAAAGGAAAACAACGAACAGGGCAAGACTTTCAAAGTTTTGGGCCTGTATTAGGCCCAGTCCGGGCAGAATGAAAGCAACAACGGGTCTTGCCTAGGGATCGAACCCCTGCAGACCAGGAAAAGCAATTTACAAGGACCAGGCCCAAAGTTGTCCTTCACCTTTGGCGAAACAAAGGGAACACAAGGACGAGACTCACGTTCGAGCCCAGATGCACATTTTTGTGTAGAAACATTAAGAAGGATGCCAACATCAAGACTGGCTAATTGCAACAAGGCCAGTTATACATCCCATCAAATTTGAAACAATTCAACTAGTATTTGCATGAGTCTCCAAATTCAATTACATTCCCTTTTCCATGCATACAACAGTAGAACCAAACTTTAGGGATTTTCAAGTGGACAATTTTACATTAAAATTAACCTAAACATGCTCACAACTATTCCAAAGTAATTTTTGTACATGGCTGGACCATTAAGGTAATTAGCCAAGCTATTTTAATCAAGTGACTGTAAATTAACACATGACCTCAAAACCATCAATGATTTTTCACAAAGCATAGTAACACATAATCTCTAAACACTATACTTCAAACCATGAAAGAACAAATCTACCAAACGATTTCCTAATCAGGTGATCCATTTAACAGTCCAAACATCCTAAGTTATTACACTTAAACAGGTTTGACTTCAAATAAAAATGACATACGATATCAAACATGAGAATAAATAATTAGAGTCCATTGTTTACTCATTAATACAGATGCAAAATACCACATCAAGTCACTTTCACATACCCAATTTCAAAGGAAAAGACCCTAACTAACATATATAACTTGAGATCTAATTATGGAACATAGAAATAGTAAAAAGAAATGGGGAAGTCAGCTTCAAGTGGAGTCTTCATATAACAAAACTTCAAACCTTTTACATGCTTAACAATCAGGCCTCAATCGTGAACTAAGGAAGTACCTGGATGTAGAAAAATAGAGGAAGAAGGGTGAGGAATCAGCAGCCCAAAGAACATCAATCAACAACAGTTTTCAACCAGTTTCAAACCCAGAAAAAATGAAATAACAGCCCAGGAAAACAATTTCAATCCAAGCAAATGAACCAGAAGACTTAAACCTGACTTGATTTCAACTCATTTCAACTATCAGCTATCCAGAAATTGTTTCAGCACTAAGGAAACTTCAGAAATCACCAGTAACTCAATGAAACAGTTTTATTCTTTAGAGTTCTCAAAATGTTCTTAATGTTCTTTTAACTCTTTCAGTATTTCTGGATCTCCTTGTCTTTGAACTCGGTGTGTGTATGTGTACTCTATCTTTTTTTTTTAGTATTTCAGAGTATCAGACTACTGTGTATATAAACTCAGTGCCTATCTCTCTTCTTTTCTCCTCACTCCTTTTCAAAGTATTCAGCATCAGTCCCCCCCTTTTGTATGAACTTAGTATCTATATATAGGCATTCAACTTAGTGCATTTACCACTATCAATTCAACTTTTCATTTCTTTAATCATCCACTCAATTGTCCACTCAATTAGTGCAATCCTAACCCTACCATCCACTAGAAACTTCTTAAGTAGGTAAACACTTGAATTAAACTTACATTAATCAGTCGATTATTACACACATTTAACCAAACTCAAGCTAATCCTTAATTTAACTGACTAAATTATTAAACAAGATATGATTTCCAAATTCTAAACATACTGACCACACAAACTTATGAAACCAAGAACAAATTCACCAAACATTCTGATAAACAAAACAACAAACAGAAAATAGTTTATATCAGAAGACTGGTCGAGTTTTCATTTGAAATCGACCAGAGAAAAGAAAAAGAGATGGGGAAAGACGAACAATAGAATAATACTAACGAGAATAAACACAAACTATGAAATAACTCACCGGCCAGGCTCGAACTTGGAATTGACACTCTGAATCAACCCAAAATAATATCAAACGTTTGTTCTTGGTGGAGAACAAACGAGCGTCATTATTTTGTAATGAAACAGGCTTGAATAAGCCAAGAAATCTAGCAAAATGACCTTTCATGCACTGGTCAGAATTTAGGGTTCTAAGGCTCGAACTCAGATTCGATATTCGAAGAGTTGTAGGTGGATTCGAAGGAAACTGAGCGGGTATTTGGGCTGAGGGGGGTCTGGGGGTTCCGGGGTGTAAATCTGGCGGTGAAAGGAGCCGGTGCCGCCACCCTAGGGCGGTGAGGGTATGGTGGCGGTTGGTCTCTAGGGTTTGGGTGAAGGAGATGAGAGATTAGATGGTGGGGGGGTTCTGAGGGGGCGGGGTCCGTTTGGGCAATTATATACTGGGGGCGGAATTGGATTCAGGCCGTTCGATCAAACGAGTTGAACGACTTGGATCATCTGACTAAAATAGAACGACAATGTTTTAGACATTTTTGAGACCGGATCGGTCTCTGAAAAATGGGTCAGGGTCGGATACGTGCGATGGGGCACGTTCTATACCGTTGGATGAACGATCTTTAACAGCTCAAATTAACGTATGTCCAAACGACGTCGTTTGGTTTAGTACGGTGATGGATTGGGTATTGGGGCGGGTTTGGACCGGTTTTGGTTGGGTTTTGAGGATAATTTTGGGCCTGTAGATTTGGGTTTAAAGAACAACCCAAACTTTGATTTTTCATTTCTTTACTTTTCAAATTAATACCCTCTTTTTCTTATTTTATTTTTTCCAAAATTAAAATCCTAAATTAAGTTATAAAACCAAAAATTAATCTTAAAAATACTAATTCACTCTAAATTATAATTATCACGAATACTTAAATACTAAATTAAAAGAAAAGCACACAATTTGACTAAAAATATGTTATTATTTTTTGCTTTTTCATTTTTGTAAAACACCTAATTATTAATTAATCCAAAAACGTAGAATCAAATCCTAAGTGCAGATACTATATTTTTGTATTTTTAATGCGTTAATAAAATTAAACATGTACACAAACATATGCAAATAATCAGGAAAATAGCGTAATAATTTCTAAAAATAACACATAATTAAAGAAAAGACCTAATTTTGGGAATTCTTTTTGGAGTAATTCGTGTGAGCCAAAAATCACGTGCTCACAACTACCCCTCTTTGCCCGGAAACATGAAGAGTTTTTGTGCAAAGATAAAGTGAGCGGATACAAGCGATTTTTACCCGTTTGAATACTCCGTGGGAAGCATTTTTTGAAAGATTTGACCGAACCTCTGCTTCAAAGGTTTCCTACATATCCTTGGCTATAAAGGAATCAGGTCAATGTAGTTCGGGAAGTTTTGGTAGCTGGGACTACCATGAAGCTGTGGTTTCACTGTTACTGCTACTGCTACTGATACTGCTTACTGACCTCCTTATTACACCATGACAAAAATGAAGAAGTTAGACTAAGCTATAATCTATGCTTTACAAAGATTTATTTTCAAACTTGATCTTGTGACTGATGTTGCCTCGTTGACTTGTATTTTCTTTAGAAGTTCCTTTGTTGTTGACTTGAATTGTATTTTGAGATGCTTTCCCTTTTCTCCAGGCGGGTACCTGATTGCTGAACCTTTTAAATGTCTTCCTTTGACTATTGTTTCCTTTCCTCTGTTCTCTAGGCGGGCTCATAATTATTTGAAATTTGAATTGTATTCCCTTGATCTCCAAGTAGGCGCCTAATAGCCAAAACTTGAAGTGTATTCTCTTGCTCTCCAGGTGGGCGCCTGATTTCTAAAGCTTGAATTGCATTCCTTTATTCTCCAGGTGGGCTCCTGATTGCTGAAACTTGAAATGTATTCCCTTGTTCTCCAAGTGGGCTCCTGATTTCAACAAAAATAGACAAAACAAAGAAAATTTTCTGCCCCAGTTTGGTGGCTGGGCACATATGTGAGTGTAAACTAAATCATGTTACCAAATATCAGTAAGAACTTGAAAGCTGAAACTTGAACCGTACTCCCTTGCTCTCCAGGTGGGCGCCTGATTGCTGAAACTTGAACTGTTGTTCCTTGTTCTCCAGGTGGACGCCTGATTACTGAATCTTCAACTGCTTTTCCTTGTTCTCCAGGTGGACGCCTGATTGCTGATACTTCGACTGTTGTTCCTTGTTCTCTAGGTGGACGCCTGATTGCTGATACTTCAATTGTTGTTCCTTATTCTCCAGGTGGACGCCTGATTGCTAATACTTCAACTGTTGTTCCTTGTTCTCCAGGTGGACGCCTGATTGCTGATATTTCAATTGTTGTTCCTTGTTCTCCAGGTGGATGCCTGATTGCTGATACTTCAACTGTTGTTCCTTGTTCTCCAGGTGGACGCCTGATTGCTGATATTTCAACTGTCTTTCCTTGTTCTCTAGGTGGACGCCTGATTTCTAGTACTTGGTCATGCTCTTATCTTTAACATCCGTGTTGTTCTCCCTGTTCTTCAGATGGGCACCTGACTTCAACAAAAATAGACAAAACCAAAGAAAATTTTCTGCCCCAGTTTGGTAGCTGGGCACATCTGTGAGTGTTAAACTGAACCATATTACCAAATATTACTAAGAATTTGAAAGCTAGGTCCCATTATCTAGGGGGGTAGGGGGGGGGGTCTTGACAACTCTTAACTAAATGACAATTTTAAATCTAAGCTATATCTTTTAAAGGTATGACTTCCGCTAAATCTTGTTATCTAAGAAGGTCTTAAACTACTCCCCATTATCCAAGAGGGTCCCGACAACTCTTAATTAAACGACAATTTTAAAGCTAAATTATATATACTGAAGGTATGTCTTATGCTAAATCTTGTTATCGAAGCTACTTTTAAACTACGTCCCATTATCTAGGAGGGTCCTAACAACTCTTAAATCAAGTCTTATCTTAAGAGTGACAATTTTATGGCTAAATTATATTACCCTACAACAGAACTCTTGTTATCTAATGGAAATCTCAAAACTAGGTCCCATTATTCAGGAGGGTCGTGACAACTCTTAATTAAACGACAATTTTAAAGCTAAGTTATATCTTATAAAGGTATTATTTCCGCTACATCTTGTTATCTAACAACAATCTTAAAGCTACATCCCATTATCCAGGAGGGTCCTGAAATTTTGAATTAAAGCTTATCTTACGAATGACAATTTCAACGCTAAACTGTACTCTCTTATAACAACACTTACTTATCTAATGGAATGCTTAAAGTTACGTCCCATTATTCAGGTGGGTCCTGAAAACTCTTATGCCAACTTTGAAGTCAATTTATATTCCTTTTGATGCACATTTGTCCTATATTTACTACTTATGATTATTTTGGATTTTAACCTAGGTCCCATTTTCTAGGAGGGTCCTGAAGTTTCAAATTGAGTCTTGTCTTAAAAAAAATGAAAAATTCAAAACAACTTATATTTTCACAAAGTAGAGCTTATGCTAGATATTGTACTCATGAATACTTCGAATTAAAGCTAAGTCCCATTATCCAAGAGGGTCCTGAAAATTTCAAATTAAATTCCATTATCTAGGAGGGTCCTGAAATTTTTTAATTAATATTGGGGGGAAAAGGTGGAAAAAGATGGTGTTTCTTCTTGGGGGAAAAGTTGAGGAAGCAAAAAATCATAATCATCAGTCTGAGAAAGAAGAGAAGTCAGAATCTTTGTTCTCATGGGGTAAAAAGGTGAAAAAAGATGGTGTTTCTTCTTTCTTGAGGAAGTAAAGTGGAAACGGGTTCTTTTTGGTCCCTTTGTTGGCCAACCCGAGGGATAGAGGCTATGAGAGTCTCCCCAAATTACTTTGAAATCCGAGGCCCGTGGGGTAATGTCCAAAGTGTACCTCAAACATGCAAACTTCGTAGCTCCACTTATAATCCTTTGGGGTGCATTTATGCCAAATTCCGCTACTCATGATTATTTTGAATTTTAAACTAAGTCCCATTTTTCAGGAGGGTCCTTAGAATTCTGCGATCAAACCTGCATGGTACTTGCTTTTCCTTACCGAGTGCTTCCTGAAACAAATGCCATCTTTGCCCCTGTTTCAAATCAAAGAAAAAATCTTGTCAGTTTAAAACGTGGTGGTTAGTGTTGGCATTCTTGCTGGGGATGGTTTTCTCTTTGCCATGCTTTGCTTCGACCGACTGCCTTGAACTGGTCGAGAATTATTTTGACCTCCCGACTGATCCTTAACTGCATGATCCCCAATTGTTGTTTTTCACTTCTGACCCTATTCGTAACCATACATCTCCCATGACATTACTGAACCATTTCACCGATTTAACCTCTGCTTACACCCTATGTCCCACTTTTCATCATACTATCTCCAGCATGTCCTAGCCGTATTTGGCTTTGTGCAATTTTGAATCTGGTAGTACCCTTTGACATTCCTTCTTATTTGTTGGAACAAAGCTAACCTTGGAAGAGCTTTAGAGGAGTAAAATTAACAGCAATGAAATGCAATGATTTTGAGAATTAAGAATAAAGAAGAAAATCCAAATTTGGATGACTGTTGGAGATAGGAAAAGAAACTTATCTGAGTGGATTCACTGGCGCCAATGATCATGGTATGCATTTTGGATTAATCAACCTAGTCTATTTAACCAATCTCTTTTCCAATTGTTTTACTTTGTGCTCCAAGATCTCCATAACCCCATTTACTTTCCGCCAACTTACATACCTTGTTCGACTTGCAGTGCCCTGAAGGGTTTTCACCAACAAACCTCTCTCATTTGTTTGTTCCTCAATTCCTTGTCGCCTTATGGTACTCGCGAAGGTTTTCACCAATAAAACTCTCTCATTTTTTATTTTCTCTCGGCTTTCATCACCTCATGGTGCCCATGAGGGTTTTCACCAATAAAACTCTCTCATTTTTTGATTTCTCTTGCTTAAACCAGAGTGTTGCCCCTGATATAAATTCTCTTTACATTGCTTGACTTGGAATCTCTCGAAGACTGATTGAGAGGTCTTTCTTTGGACAACAATGTGGGTTCTTGGATATGTTTGGAAAGAAAAGGGTATAAAACGGGCTCAAAACAACTTCAAAATGGGTTAGAACTACAAATTTTGGAATCACATTTCTTATTACAATCACAACTTCTGCCCCAGTTTCTTGCTTGGGGATTTTTTTACTTTTATTTTACTATGACCGAGCCGTGAGGCTGCCTACATATCCTTAACAAGAATCAGGTCAAACGTAGTTCACACCTGAATTTCTTTGTTTTCTTGTACTTTCTCTTTTCACTTCTTTTTTTTTTCTTTTTTTTCTCTTTTCGTTATTGATTCCAAAAGAAGGGTATGAAATAAATAAATAAGGCTCAAAAAGAGGAAACAAAGGTAAAATGTTTAGATAGCGGAACGAATTGCCTTCGTCATTCCAATCTTCGAAACAATGCCAAATACAAACAATCAACAAATATACCAAAGAAATCATACATTATATCTCTTGACTGCATCAGAATTGATAGCCATGTCTATGCATTTTTCTTCGATATCTGTTAAACATAAAGCACCATTGGATAGTACTCTGGTCACAATGAATGGCCCTTGCCAATTCGGTGCGAACTTGCCTTTTGCTTCAGCCTGATGTGGAAGGATATGTTTCAGCACTTGCTGGCCCACTTCAAACTTCCGGGGACACACCTTTTTGTTGTATGCTCTTGCCATTCTCTTTTGATACAACTGGCCATGACACACTACTGCCAATCTTTTTTCATCAATCAAGTTCAACTGCTCCAAATGGGTTTTGACCCACTCATCATCATCAATCTCAGCCTCAACGACAATCCAAAGGGAAGAGATTTCAACTTCTGCAGGTATTACTGCTTCAGTGCCATATACCAACAAATAAGGAGTTGCACCTACCGAAGTATGGATAGTAGTGCTATAACCCAGCAACGCAAATGGTAATTTTTCATGCCATTGCCTAGAACCTTCTACCATTTTCCGAAGTATCTTCTTTATATTTTTGTTGGCTACCTCGACTGCTCCATTCGCCTTGGGACGATATGGGGTAGAATTGCGATGTGTAATCTTAAACTATTGACATACCTCTTCTATCAAATTACTGTTAAGATTAACACCATTATCCGTGATGATCACCTTTGGGATTCCGAATCGACAGATGATATTTGAGTGAACAAAATCGACCACTGCTTTCTTGGTCACCAATTTGAAAGTTTTGGCCCCAACCCACTTGGTGAAATAATCAATGGCTACCAGAATGAATCTGTTCCCATTGGATGCTGCTGGCTCAATTGGTCCAATGACATCCATACCCCAAGCAACGAAGGGCCATGGTGCGGACATTGTGTGCAACTCGGATGGCGAAGAATGAATTAAATCTCCGTGTACTTGGCACTGATGACATTTGCGCACAAAACTGATACAATCTCACTCTATGGTGAGCCAATAATAACCTGCTCAGAGAATTTTCTTTGCCAGTACATATTCGCTCATATATGGTCCGCAGGCACCCGAATGTACTTCGGATATGATAGTCGTAGCTTGTCTAGCATTTATGCATCTTAACAATCCAAGGTCTGGAGTTCTTTTACACAAAACTCCTCCACTTAAGAAAAATCCACTTGCCAACCGTCGAATTGTTCTCTTTTGATCCCCCGTGGCTTGTCACTAGATATATCCCCATTCTGATGTACTCCTTGATATCATGGAACCATGGTTCGCCATCAAGTTCTTCTTTAATCATGTTATAATAAGCATGCTGATCTCGGACTTAAATATACAGAGGATCGACATAAGCTTTGTCCGGATGGTGCAACATTGACGCCAGGGTAGCCAAAGCATCGGCGACCTCATTATGAACCCTTGGAATATGCCTGAACTCCACTGATCGATACCGTTGACAAAGATCATGCAAACATTGTCGGTACGGTATGATCTTCAAATCTCGCATTTCCCATTCTCCTTGAATTTGATGTACCAGAAGATCCGAGTCTCCCAAGACCAAGACTTCCTGGATATCCATGTCTGCAGCTAGCCTTAGACCCAAAATACAGGCCTCATACTCAGCCATATTGTTTGTGCAATATAACCGAAGCTGAGCCGTAATAGGATAGTGACGCCCTGTTTCAGAAATAAGCACAACTCCTATTCTGACTCCTTTCATGTTAGCAGCCCCATCAAAGAAAAGTTTCCAGCCTGGTTTTTCAATTTGCTCCAGTTCATCGATATGCATCACCTCTTCATCGGGAAAGTAAGTTTTCAATGGCTCGTACTCATCATCGACCGGGTTCTCAGCCAAATGATCGGCCAATGCTTGGGCTTTCATCGCAGTCTGAGTCACATAGATGATGTCAAATTCTGTAAGCAAAATATGCCACTTCGTAACTCTTCCTGTCGGCATAGGCTTTTGAAAGATATACTTTAACGGATCTAAGCGCAAAATGAGGTAGGTAGTGTAGGACGACAAATAATGTTTCAATTTCTGTGCTACCCAAGTTAGGTCGCAACATTTCCGTTCCATGTGAGTGTACTTAACCTCATAAGCCGTGAACTTCTTGCTAAGATAGTAGATGGCATGTTCCTTTCTGTCGGTGATGTCATGCTGCCCCAGTATACAACCAAATGAATTTTCCAGGACTGTCAAGTAAAGAATCAAAGGTCTCCCTAGTTCTGGCGGAACCAACACGGGTGGATTTGACAAGTATCCTTTTATCTTATCAAATGCTTCTTGACACTCATCAGTCCACTTGACCGCAACATCCTTCTTAAGCAACTTGAAAATAGGCTCACAAGTTGTCGTGAGCTGAGCAATAAACCTGCTAATGTAGTTCAACCTCCCTAACAGACTCATCACCTCAGTCTTGTTCCTCGGAGGCGGCAATTCTTAGATAGCTTTGATCTTTGATGGGTCCAACTCAATGCCTCAATGTCTGACTATGAATCCCAACAATTTTCCGGATGGAACACCAAATGCGCACTTGGCAGGGTTGAGCTTGAGGTTGTACCTGCAAAGCCTCTGGAAAAAGTTCCTCAAATCCCCAACATGGTCGCCCTGATGCTTTGATTTTGTGATCACATCATCCACGTATACCTCAATTTCTTTGTGTATCATATCATGAAACACAGTAGTTATCGCTCTCATGTAAGTTGCCTCGGCGTTCTTCAAACCAAATAGCATTACCCGATAGCAATAAGTTCCCCATGGCATGATGAATGCCGTCTTTTCTGCATCTTCTTCATCCATTAGAATCTGATGATATCCGGCATAGCAATCCACAAAAGATCCAATCTCACGCTTGGCATAATTATCGATCAAAATGTGGATATTGGGCAGTGGAAAGTTATCCTTCGGACTGGCTTTGTTGAGATTGCGGTAATCGACACATACTCTGATCTTGCCATCCTTATTCGGTATAGGCACGACATTAGCCAACCAAACAGGATATCGAGTGACCCGAATAACCTTTGCATCCAACTGCTTGGTGATTTCTTCTTTAATCTTCGCACTCATATCAGTTTTGAATTTTCTCAACTTTTGCTTAAGGGGAGGAAATGCTGGATCAGTGGGCAATTTGTGGACCACTAAATCAGTGCTCAAACCCGGCATGTCGTCATACGACCATGCAAAAACATCTTTGTATTCGATGAGTGCTTTGATTAACTCTTCCCGGATCTTTGGCTCGAGATGGACACTTATTTTAGTCTCTCTGATATTATCTGTGTCCTCTAAATTAACGGCTTCTGTTTCATTCAGGTTGGGTTTGGGTTTTTCTTCGAAGTGAATTAACTCCTTACTAATCTCTTCGAAGGCTTCATCTTCATCGTATTCTGATTCGTAGTCACAATCTACTTCTTGAACTATTATTTCAGAATCAAATTGATTTTTAAGACTGGGTTGAGGATTCCTCATGCATGCCATGTCATTAGAACCAGCGTAAAAAGAACTGTACAGAAAAGAAAAGAAAAACAAAAGAAAAACTATCAGGAATGATAAAGAAATGGAAACTCCATTTCATTGAATGATGAAAGATAACAAGGTTTGCACACTTCAAACAGACTGAAAGATAAAAAATCTAGATTACAACCCTGGAATAACCCAGACAAACTGAAGGAAACTCAAAATAAACTACCAAGACTCCTTCCGAGTGGGGAGAGGAGTAGCCTTCCAATTGTTAAGCTTTGTTTTTGTCCCGACAAATTGCACTTCCGCGTTGCTAGAACCCTCTCCAATTTCCACCATGTTCACACTGTCGAATAACTTCTCAAATCTTTCAATTAACTCCTTGTCAGGATCAATCACAGAACTGGGAATTGCTATTACTGGGCGACTTCTGGTACCGGACTTGACAAATGATTTGGAAAGACGTGGGACTGGCTTTGGAAGGACCCATGCCTTCTGTTTTAGCTTTCTGGCCTTTCTTATGTCTGCAGCAGTGGGCTTGAATCCCAGACCAAATGTTCCAAAGTTTTCAGGAAGGGACACCGGCTGTATGATGCCTTGCAAAGATGAGCCCAAACCTTTACTGAGTACAAAACCATTCTTCAACATGTCATAGGCTACCATGACTGATGCGGTGGTTATCTTTGGATTTGGAGTGTATTTCCCCTCCGGAACTTTCTCTACCAACATCGTGTCAGAAACCTAGTAGACCCATGGTCCCTGGTCATCTTCCACTTCAATGACCGGTACAATGGCATTGCTGCGAGCGCATAAACTATCTTCCCCATGCACAACTATTTCTTGTCTATCCCATTCAAATTTGACTACCTGGTGTAGTGTTGATGGGACTACTTTAGCGGCGTGGATCCATGGTCGACCCAACAACAAATTATAGGAAACAGCTATATCCAGCACCTGAAACTCCATTGTGAACTTAACTGGCCCTATCGTCAGCTCCAGCACTATGTCCCCAACTGAATCTTTACCTTCGCTGTCAAATCCCTGCATGCAAATACTGTTCTTATGGATCCTCTCATCTTCTATTTTCAACTTGCTTAGAGTGGAGAGAGGACAGATGTTTGCGCTTGACCCGTTGTCAACCAATACCAGGGTCACCACAGAGTTCTCACATTTTACTGTGAGGTAAAGAGCTCTGTTGTGCTCAGTACCTTCTACAGGCAATTTGTCATCGGAAAACATGACTCTATTTGCTTCGAAGATTTTGTTGGCTATTTTTTCCAAGCTATTCACGGAGATCTTATCGGGGAACGTGCGCCTCATTCAAGATCTTCATTAAAGCTTGACGGTGTTCATCCGAATGGATCAATAATGACAATAGGGAAATTTGAGCAGGCGTCTTTCTTAATTGTTCCACGATAGAGTAGTCCTGTAGCTTCATCTTCCTCAAGAATTCTTCTGCTTCTTCTTCAATTACGGCTTTCTTTACTAGCGCTGGATGATCTTTAGCTCTTCTTAACTCCTCGGGAGTAAAACACCTTCTCGAGCGAGTCAAACCCTATACTTCACAGATTTCTTCTTTGACTTCCTTCCTTTTGTACATTACTGTTACCCGTTCGTAATTCCATGGAATAGCCTTGCTGTTGATTATTGGTAACTGGGTTACCGACTTGATAATAATCGATCTGCGCAGGCACCTTCCACGATTATGATGGGTTTGCTGGCCACTACAACCACCTTCATCTCCTCCTGTTTCGTTGCAACTTTGCTTAAAGACCCCTTCTCAACTGCTACAGATGGCCCAACACTCTTTTTGCTCGACTTGAGCACCGACTCCTCACCTGCTGATTGTTCATCTGTCTTGACTACACTGGACCGAATCATCATGACAATTTGTGATGGCTTCTTGGGTTCCCCTTCCTCATGCACTATTTCGATCATATTTGCCTCCTGGTGGGCTGGCATTGGATTCCTGTTAATATTGGGCGCCTCGGGAGCTTGTACTTCAATTCTATTGGTATCAATAAGCTCATATATCACACTTTTCAAGTGCCAACACTTTTCTGTTTCATGACCTGGAGTACCAGAACAATACTAACAGCTGACAGTATAGTTAAGATTCTTTGGAGGAGGATTTGGCAGTTTGGACTGTATCGGCCTTAGCATATCTAGCTGTTTTAGCCTGTGGAATAGACTAGTGTATGATTCTCCCAATGGAGTAAAGGTTTTCTTTTTCTACAACCTTTCACCCTTGAATGCTTTACTAGGCCGGAAACTTGGTCCGGGAGTGTTTAGGTAGGCTCGTGGATGTGGATAAGTATTTTGTAGGACGGGAGCACGCCATTAAGTGTGGGCAGGAGGCTGGTTGTATACTTGTGCATGGTGGGCGGAAAAATGAGGTTCTGGTGGGGGATAGTAGTGTTGGGGTGGATTGTGGTGATAAGTTTGTTGGTGGGGTCGAGGTTGATTGTAGTGGTAAGGTGAACCTCTGGATCCGGACCAAGTTCCTGAATCAACCATTGTTGCCTCCTCTCTCTTCTTCTTCCCAATCCCTCCTATGCCACCCTGAATAGCCTAAGTAGTCGCTTTGATAGCCGAATAGCTCATGATTTTATTCGACTTGAGGCACTCTTCTACCATGCCCCCATCTTTACCACTTCGTTGAATGACTTTCCCACAGTTGAGACCAAATGGCCATAGTAAGTAGGTTCCAAAGCCTGTAAGAAGTAATCTACCATCTCACTTTCCTTCATTGGGGGATCTACTCTTGCTGCTTGCTCCCTCCATCGGAAACCATATTCTCTGAAGCTTTCACTGTGCTTCTTCTCCAGTTTAGTCAAGGACAGTCGATCTGGAATGATCTCAAGATTGTATTGGAAGTGACAAGCAAATGCTTGCGACAGGTCATCCCATGTGGACCATCTTCCATGGTCTTGGCAGGTATACCATTCCAATGCTGATCCACTCAAACTCTAACTGAAGTAAGCCATTGACAATTCATTTTTTCCTCTCGCTCCCCTCATCTTGCTGCAAAAACCCCTCAAGTGGGCTACTGGATCACCGTGCCCGTTGTATAAATCGAACTTGGGCATCTTGAAACCTGCCGGTAATTACACATTCGGGAACAAACATAGGTCCTTGTAGGCCATGCTTACTTGCCCTCCCAACCCCCGCATGTCTCTGAATGATTGTTCTAAACTTTTAACTTTCCTGAACATCTCCTCTTGTTCGGTATTTTTGACTAGTTTATCAGCTTCTATCGGGAGGTCAAAGCGAGGAGTATAGGAATGGGTTTTTGGAGCTTTGAAAGTGGGATCCGAGGGGTAGTATTAGTTGTCCTAGGCCTGGAACATAGGCTCGCTAGGAGATTTGTGGAGTGTAGCTGGTGGAGGTGCTACAAAGACAGGAGTTACTGGTGGAGGAGGGTATGGAATTGGTTTAGGGGTGGAGATTGTGGTGTATGAGAAGTGGTGCCCCGGTAGTGTTGGTAAATAGGAAAGCTCGGGCATAGATCGGCGGCAGGATGATCCCGAGTTTGAGCTGGTGGTGGAGTGAAGGTAGGGTTAGCCGAGTAAGCGGATGGCGGTTGTCCTTTAGCCCAGGCCTGATACATTTCGGCCATTTGTTGTTTCAATTTGTAAATCTCTTCTTTCATGGCGTTAATGTCCAACTCTTCTCCTTCGATGACACTGGTGTCTACATCTGGGATAGACATGATTATTTCTCCTTTGGATCTGGTTTGGTATGGGTGGGTTGCCAGTATGCTTAGGTAAACTAACTGCTTGAATTCTGGAACAACAACCAAACTTGTTAGTGATTAGAGTTTTAACAAATAAGCAACCACACATAGGAATGCAATGCACCTAGGCAATTAGTCATTTCTATTATGTATTTTCTCGGTTACTTGTGTCATCCCGGCTTTTCCTGACCTTTCCCTTTTATTGTTACTCACGCCTATCTTTTATTCCCCTCCCTTTTTTTTCTTTTTCCATTTTATTCTTTTCTTTTGGTTGTGGTCGAATCTTATGAAGATTGCCTACGTATCATGACCCCGCATGAATCAGACCGAGCGTAGTTCTGGAGTACAAGTAACAAAACCTTTTTTTTGGGATGTTCGAATTTTCACAAAAAAGCAACTATTTTGATTATAATGACTCAAACTAATGGACTTTGATGAAAGGAAAAACAAGCCAACATATTACAACAGAAGAAAATACAAGTTTGAAAACAAACTGACAGACTTCAATAGAAAGAAAATACAGACTCAAGTGAAAATCACGAATACATCAGTGCCTCAATTGTTCCTGGGGTCCGCGGGACATCATTCGGTCTCGCCTCGGGCCGACGTGCTAAATCCCCTTGGAGGTGGTAGAGACTTTCCATTATCTGGTGGACAAAGGTCATCACAGTGGCGAAAAACATAGATCTAGTCATATCCTCACAACTACTACACTTCATTGTGATGTAGTCGGCGATCTTTCTGACTCTCTCTCTTATGACACCCTTTTCTTGCAACAAATGCCCAATCTACCGTGCCCTAGCTTCCAGAGTTTGTTCGGCTGCTTGATTTTGTTCTTGAAGTTGTTGAAAATCTCTTTCCAAATGTTTTCTTTCAGCCTTGAATTCTTTCGCCTGTTTGATCATTTTGTCCTCAATGGTGACGACCCTTTTCTTTAACCCCGCAACCTCATTGTCGTATCTTTCTTTTAATTGTTTAACCGAGCGTGCTCGATCTTCCGCAATTTTATCCAATTGCTTTCGAGCCCTGGCTAGTTCACCTTCTGCTTTTTTCAGATCAAAACTATATTCACCCACTTTCTGCCTCAGGTTATATATGAGATTTTCATCTTTGGCACTTCTGACAGGATTTTCTGCCACTATTTTCATTTTCTAAATCTGGGCTCGAAGGGCCTTATTTTCTTTGGCTAGCCTTTTATTTTCACCCTCATCCGCCACTGCTTGTAAGCCATTCTCGAATTGAAGGTCTTTGACTTGCTTTTCCAGCTTTCCTATTGTGGCCCTGTACTCATTTTCTTTGGTCAACCAAGCTCACGGTTCTTGGATGCCTCGACGAATTCCTGAATGTGCGATTTTTTGGCCGGTCTTTCTGGTTCGGCCCTTGCAGTGTTCTTCTTTCTATACCAGGCAAGATAGGTGGGTGAGACCTCGCCTCTAGATAGGTCCCTCACTTGAGTATTCGCCGTCAAATACTGGCATTCGTTCCAAATAGAGCGAACTGTTTCTTCGTGAAATTAGCCGTCGGAGCTAATCTCAATCGCGTAAATACTGAGATCTTCATCTGGATGCATCACCTGACACCTTCCAATTGTCTCATCACTCGGTAGGGAGCGTAAGACTGAATACCTCGAAGACCCATTAGGAGTAAGTAAGGACCAGTGGCGGGTATATACACAATTTCTTCAACAGGAAGCCAACCTAGTGTCCATTCTATTTGTCCTGTAGTGATGGCGCGAAGGCGGGCTATCCATTCTCCAAACCACTCCGGTAACTTGAACCTTGAAATCCTTGTGTCGAACTCTTCAATGCAACTTTTCTCTGCAGACCAATAACTCATATACTGAGGGTGGTGACACAGGTGTTCGATCATCCACATTTGTAGTAGCAAATTGCATCCCTTGAAGAAATATGCCCCAGCTTTACAAGCTGTAAGAGCTCAGTATATCTTAGATATTATCATAGGGGCAAGGGTGCTCTTGGCATTGGTAATTAAGACTTTGACGACTCCAGCCACCCGCAGATCGATATTCCCATCTTTTTGGGGAAACACCACAAGGCCTAAGAAAGCTACCATGAAAGCGAAACGCCTATGTTCATCCTATTTTCCTTGGTTCCCTTTGCTACAAACCCCGCTTTCCGGATCGTTGAACCCTCCTATATGCCCGTACCTCCGGTATATAAAATGTAGAGTGGAAAAATCACCCTCCAACTCGGAATATGGGACTTCCTTACTTATTTTTAACAAATCCATGAATTTGTGAGAGTTAACGACTCTTGGAGCGATCAGATACTTATGCCTCAGACCTTCAGTACTTCCCATGTAACCTGCTATCTCTTCCAAGGTGGGTGTGAGTTCAAAATCTGAGAAATGCAAGACGTTGTGAGCCGGGTCCCAAAATGTGACCAACGCCTTTATGATGTCTCCCCTAGGCCTTATCTTCATCAACCCGGTGAGACCTCCCAAATGCAGATTGACCTTATCTTGCTCTAACTTTCCCAGATCTTCCCACCACATACGCAACTCCAAAAAGATTTTGTTCATAATTGTTGTCGACAAATTCTGACTCATGCTCATTCTGCATGTTTATTAGGGTGTTTAGGCAAAAATTAATACTTATTTGACTCACACATTTTTTTTCAAAATAAAATAAAAACCCGATTTTGCAAATACAGCCTTTCAGCATTTCGAGAACGAAGATTTTAAGGTTGTGTCGGCTAACCAGCCAAAACTTTAAAAAATAACCAAAGGTGGATGTTCTTGCAAAAGCAACCTTCCGGCGTCCTTTTGGGGACATTTGGCTACTTTTTACAAGAATGACATTACTTTAGTTATTTTCAAATGAAAAATAAAATTTTTGTTCTTTTTGGGCTATTTTGCAAAAAGGGTAGTTGGACCCGATGGGGGTTGCCTACATATCCCACATCCGGTGAGAATCAAACTGGCGTAGTTCGGGCAATTTTGACAAAACAAAAGACCAACTCTTTTTTTCTTGAAAACAATAGAAATTCTCTTTTTGTCTTTTTTTTAAAATTTTCGGCAGAGTTTCGGTATATTTTGGGATATAGGTTTTCAAAACAGGTAGTTACCTCCCTTAGCCGTCACACTGCTATTTTCTTTTCCAAACTCTTTCCTTTTATTCAAAAGCCGGTCAACATGCAAATCCGAAGCAAATAAATGCATAAGTAGCAAGTAAGATGCATCAAGATGATCTTTTTCATTTTTGGTACACCTGTCCTAGACAGACCCAACCCCTGTGTTGAGTCTCCAAAGTCAAAATGCACGTGATGCAGACAAACGTTCCTACTAAGGATACGGTATGAGGTCATGTTATACTAGGTTTAAAACCTGAGTTTATTTGTTCTAGACCTGGCTTACCCGAGCGGACAACTCGAGCCGAGGGGGAGCTACGTATTGGTAACCAAAAGATCATCCGGCTTTGAAACTTGTCCGAACCTCGTTCTATTTGGAATAGGACACTAACAGAAAGAAGCCACAGCCAGCGTGCACTCCTCAGGAGAGAGAAGAGAGGGGTTTCGTAGCAGTTTATATATACAGTTCAGATAATATCAAAGCGGTAAAAAGCAACATTTAGCACATTAGGCCCAAACATGTAACAAAATCAGATAAAGCCAAATATAACAATTTATCTAAGCTTGAATTCTGAACCCTGAACCAGAGATTCTGGGTTCGTTTCACCAGCAGAGTCGCCAGAGCTGTCACACCTCCTTTTTACCTACACCCCAGAAGGGTATAAGGGAGTTTTTCCAATTAAAGGACAATTGAAACGGAATTGTTTATTAAAAGATTCAGAGTCGCCACTTGGGATAATTATGGTGTCCCAAGTCACCGGTTCAAATCCCGAATCGAGGAAAGATTGACTCTGTTTTACAGTCCGCGAACACAGAAATCTGGGTAAGGAATTCTGTTAACCTGGAGAAGGTGTTAGGCATTCCCGGATTCTAAGGTTCTAGCACGGTCGCTCAACTGTTATATTTGGCCTATTTACTTGATTTTAATACATGTTCTACCCTATGTGCATTTTATCCTTTTTAATCTGCTTTTATTTAATTATTTTTTAGGAAAGATTCAACGTCACCTAAAACATGCCTTAAACTATGTCACATAAATGCACCCGCGGTCTTCGACATATTTTAACATTGTTGAAATTTGGATTTGGGTCACATAAATGCGCACCCGATTTAAGGAAGTTAATTTAATATTACGTGCCTAAAACACCTATGCGCTTTCAAGTTTGCGAGGGCCATGAAAATTTGCTAAATGACATACTTCGAATCTAAGGATCAATACGAGATTAATTAAAATGAGGGTCATGCAATTGTCATTTTTTGTTTGGCGTGGTGCACCTCAATTCCATTTTAAAAGGGTATTCAAAACTAAAACCCGGAGGGCCATAAACTACTTGTGTTACTAACATGACTCACTTTCATCTAAATGAACAAAATATCCTTTCTAGATCCTTCACTAAAAGCTGTTGATCGCATGACTGTTATTTTTAAAAAAATCGATGGGCTTCTGGACTAGAATAAGCCCAAGAGAAATATTGAGTGACGACAACCCAAGTGTTTAAAACCCTCCCACTGACTAGGCCCAAGTCAAACTAATTCATTGAACAAATAAGCTATATAAAATCAATTAAAACACCAAATCAGCTAAGGCTCAAGAAGCATAGCATCAAATCAATATTGTCAAATCTGAGTCCTAACTGATTGAGTACAAGTCAATAACTGAGCTTTTTCTTGCATTTTAATTTCCTTGAGACAAGTTTGTTTTTTTACCCAATTGGCCACAGCAATCAAAATGAATTTTGGGTTCAACAAGAGAGGAAACGACCCCAGTCTCATTTAAAGGGGAAACAGTCATGCATGAGCCCAATGTCAAGTCCAAACACAAACAAGGACTGTTTCAAAAAAAGAAGAGGTCCTTATCTCGAATTCACAACTCAATTCGGAAGTCAGTCGCTTACATTTCATTTTTAAACTATTAAACCAAAGGAAAACAATGAACATGGCAAGGCTTTCATAGTTTTGGGCCTGTATTAGGCCCAGTCCGGCCAGAATAAAAGCAGCAACGGGTCTTGCCCAGGGATCGAACCCCTGCAGACCAGGAAAAGAAATTTACAAGGCCCAGGCCCAAAGCTGGCCTTCAGCTTTGGCGAACCAAAGGGAACACAAGGACAAGACTCACGTTTGAGTCCAGGCGCACATTTTTTGTGTAGAAACATTTAGAGGGATGCCAACATCAAGACTGGCTAATTGCAACAAGGCCAGTTATCCATCCCATCAAGTTTGAAACAATTCAACTAGTATTTGCATGAGTCTCCAAATTCAATTACATTCCCTTTTCCATGCATACAACAGTAGAACCAAACTTTAGGGATTTTCAAGTGGACAATTTAACATTAAAATTAACCTAAACATGCTCACAACTATGCCAAAGTACTTTCTGTACATGGCTGGACCATTAAGGTCATTAACCAAGCTATTTTAATCAAGTGACTGTAAATTAACACATGACCTCAAAACCATCAATGATTTTTCACAAAGCATAGTAACACATAATCTCCAAACACTATACTTCAAACCATGAAAGAACAAATCTGCCTAATGATTTCCTAATCAGATGATCCATTTAACAGTCCAAACAGCCTAAGTTATTACACTTAAATAGGTTCGACTTCAAATAAAAATGACATACGACATCAAACATGAGAATAAATAATTAGAGTCCATTGTTTACTTATCAATACAGATGCATAATACCACATCAAGTCACTTTCACATACCTAATTTCAAAGGAAAAGACCCTAACTAACATATATAACTTGAGATCTAATTATGGAAAATAGAAATAGTAAAAAGAAATGGGGAAGTCAACTTCAAGTGGAGTCTGCATTTAACAAAACTTCAAACCTTTTACATACTTAACAATCAGGCTTCAATCGTGAACTAAGGAAGTACCTGGATGTAGAAAAACAGAGGAAGAAGGGTGAGGAATTAGCAGCCCAAAGAACAACAATCAATAGAAGTTTTCAACCAGTTTCAAACCCAGAAAAAGTGAAATAACAGCCCAGGAAAATAGTTTCAATCCAAGCAAATGAACCAGAAGACCTAAACCTGACTTGATTTCAACTCATTTCAACTATCAGCTATCCAGAAATTGTTTCAGCACTAAGGAAACTTCAGAAATCACCAGTAACTCAATGAAACAGTTTTATTCTTTAGAGTTCTCAAAATGTTCTTTTAACTCTTTCAGTATTTCTGGATCTCCTTGTCTTTGAACTCGGTGTGTGTATGTGTGTGAACTTAGTATCTATATATAGGCATTTAACTTAGTGCATTTACCACTATCAATTCAACTTTTCATTTCTTTAATAATCCACTCAATTGTCCACTCAATTAGTGCAATCCTAACCCTACCATCCATTAGAAACTTCTTAAGTAGGTAAACACTTGAATTAAACTTACATTAATTAGTCGATTATTATACACATTTAACCAAACTCAAGCTAATCCTTAATTTAACTGACTAAATTATTAAACAAGATATGATTTCCAAATTCTAAACATACTGACCGCACCAACTTATGAAACCAAGAACAAATTCACCAAACATTCTGAAAAACAAAACAACAAACAGAAAATAGTTTATATCAGAAGACTTGTCGAGTTTTCAATTGAAATCGACCAGAGAAAAGAAAAAGAGATGGGGAAAGACGAAAAATAGAATAATACTAACGAGAATAAACACAAACTATGAAAGAACTCACCGGCCAGGCTCGAACTTGGAATTGACACTCTGAATCAACCCAAAATAATATCAAACATTTGTTCTTGGTGGAGAACAAACGAGCATCATTATTTTGTGATGAAACAGGCTTGAATAAGCCAAGAAATCTAGCAAAATGACCTTTCATGCACTGGTCAGAATTTAGGGTTCTAAGGCTCGAACTCAGATTTAATATTCGAAGAGTTGTAGGCGGATTCGAAGGAAACTGAGTGGGTATTTGGGCTGAGGGGGTTCCGGGGTGTAAATCTGGCGGTGAAAGGAGCCGGTGCCGTCACCCTAGGGCGGTGAGGGTATGGTGGTGGCTGGTCTCTAGGGTTTGGGTGAAGGAGACGAGAGATTAGATGGGGGGGAGGGGGTTCTGAGGGGCGGGGTCCGTTTGGGCAATTATATACTAGGGGTGGAATTGGATTCAGGTCGTTCGATCAAATGAGATCAACAGCTTGGATCATCTGACTAAAATAGAACGACAACATTTTAGACATTTTTGAGACCGGATCGGTCTCTGAAAAATGGGTCAGGGTCAGATACAGGCGATGGGGCGCGTTCTAGACCGTTGGATGAACGATCTTTAACGGCTCAGATTAACGTATGTCCAAACAACGTCGTTTGGTTTAGTACGGTGATGGATTGGGTATCGGGACGGGTTTGGACCAGTTTTGGTTGAGTTTTGAGGATAATTTTGGGCCTGTAGATTTGGGTTTAAAGAACAACCCAAGCTTTGATTTTTCATTTCTTTACTTTTCAAATTAATTCCCTCTTTTTCTTGTTTTATTTTTTCCAAAATTAAAATCCTTAATTAAGTTATAAAACCAAAAATTAATCTTAAAAATACTAATTCACTCTAAATTATAATTATCACGAATAATTATATACTAAATTAAAAGAAAAGCACACAATTTGGCTAAAAATATGTTATTATTTTTTGCTTTTTTATTTTTGTAAAACACCTAATTATTAATTAATCCAAAAATGTAGAATCAAATCCTAAATGCAGATACTATATTTTTGTACTTTTTAATGCGTTAATAAAATTAAACATGTACACAAACATATGCAAATAATCAAGAAAATAGCGTAATAATTCCTAAAAATAACACATAATTAAAGAAAAGACCTAATTTTGGGAATTCTTTTTGGAGTAATTCGTGTGAGGCAAAAATTAGCTCACACTTATGGTTGTGGAAACATGAAGATTTTTAATCTTTCAGTCATTTGTAGTCTAACTATGATTGTTATTTGTATTAGTAAAATTCAAGTTTACTACAACATATGTTTTGACTATCATATAATATGAATGACATATTTGTATATAAGCTCTTCAAGAGCCTTCATTCATTATCCACAATCTAATATTTATCGGACACTACTAGTGTCATATGTCTTCTCGACAAATATCTAGCTCTTCAGGAGCTTTTGATAAATTTTGTACTACCAAATATTGCTCAGACAGTTCTCCAATTTTGTGACAAATGTCTCCTTCAGGGAGAAACGCCATTACCATCTGAATTTTACATCAAAGCGGTAACCACATAGTCATTACATCCTTCAGGGATAGATACACTAGTTGCTATTTCCTTCGGGGAACTCGATAACTAACCATAATATATTAATGTGGTTGTAGTAAAAAACATTCTACAAGAATGCTTTTGCCTTAGAATGATACTTAATAAAATTATCCAAGATGTTTTACGTACAACAGGTACGTGCGACAATGATCTTTATACAACAAAAATGATATTTATATCCTTTGTTATTCTACCTCTTCAGGAGGTGAGTTGTGGTATTTCTTTATTCACTCCAGGGAATGAAAATGTTCTTCAAAAATAACTTTGAATAGCTTATTATTTTGTTTAAGCACAGAAAGATACACTTTCAGAATATTTTCTTGCTTCAGGAGAAAAATTCAATTGTTTTACTTCTTCATGAACAAACTTAAAATACGAATTATTGAGTATATATTCCCTCAATCATATTACCTCTTCTTGAGGTGAATCGTAATATATTTACATTAATAGCGCGCTCATATTTACGAGCTTTATTAATATTGTCACATTCACTTCACGAAATGGATTAATATTTATCAAAAGTTCTCATCCTTCAGGGAACGAAACATAATTATCTGAACGCGCATTAATCACACAAATTGTGTGATGTCTTAGAAGTTCTTTTACAATAATGCTACTTCAGGAGCAAATTGAGGCATGTATGTACTATAGAGAATATTTCTCTAGCTTATCTTCAATTGTAACCATAGAAAGCCTAAATTATCACTTCTGGTGGCCATAGGCATATACCACTTCTGGTGGTTAACAAAAATTTAGTTACAATGAGATATACGAAACATAACCACTTCTGGTGGTTGTATATTTCTTGCAAACTCTGCTGGAGTATAAGTGAATCTAACAATATCATCAACTTTATAGTTTCCTATGCAATATTACTCTTCTGGAGTAAAAAATTAAAATCTTAATTCGCAAACGAATAATTGAAAAATAGAACATAAAGATATACAAATTTTAGTGTTTTAAAATTCATAAAATGCTCCAGAATCTCGTCCAATGATTATGGCTGACTTACTAGGTTCCTAAGTACCTTTTTTATTTTATTTTAATGGCAGTAGCATACATAGCAAGTAAAATGCATAACTTATCTTTGATGGTGTCTGCTAGACCCATCATATCAAGATGAATTTCAGTATCAAGCACCCAAGACACGTAGCTTTTGCCCGATATATCCAATACTACAAATTCACCTTTAGAGAGATTTGACATTATTTACAAAAAGAAAGTTCATACCTTTGATACTTTTAAAGTATTTGCTCGAGATGGCAGAGTCTTGTGTTGATAACGTGTTATAAAACTAAAGACTACAAAGAAAATAAACCAAAGACAAGTATAGAAAGAGATTGATATATTATTAAACTTCAAACTGATGTACATAATGAACTGAAAACTCCTCTATTTATAGAAGAAAGGAAACAACCGCGAGGCTTTTCAGGAAGCAGCTGCGAAGCTTTTCTTCAGCTACTTGGTTGCAACCTGCCTGTGTAATAATAAGCTGCTACAAATCATTTCATTCAGTTGCTTGCAACCTGCCTGCATCAGCTGCTTGTAGATAAACTTTAATGGAGTACAAAATGGATAATCTTCTTCAGGAAGATTATCTATAGCAGAGTATTAAATGAACATCCACAATATAATTATTTTCATAGCACTTTTACTTTAGTATATTCTTTATATCTATCCTTGTCACGATTCTAATTTTCCTCCGTAGGATGTCGTGATGACATTTAGTCTCTACAACTAGGTAAGCCTAACATTCAATAATAGATTGATAGAAATAATTAATCAAAATACTAAAACAAGTCCAACCCATCGAGGATGCGACTTGGGAGTCCGAGGAGAGCATACTGAGAAGATAACCACACTTGTTTAGCACTTCAGGTATGAATCTAAACACGTTCGAGGATGAATGTTTGTTTAAGAGGTGGAGAATGTAACAACCCGACTGGTCATTTTTCTTTCTAGAACCTCGTTCCCCTAAGTAAGACTTCATGTACTTGCTTTTACCGATTTATGACTTGCAGGGGTGGTTAGTTCGGGATTTGGAAGGGTTTGGGTTGAAATCAGAACACTTGGTTCCTTAAGGTTGGCTTAAAAGGCCATGTTTGACTTCGGTCAACATTTTGAGTAAACAACCTCGAAATCAAAATATGACGGTTCCAATAGGTTCGTATGATGATTTCGGACTTGGACGTATGTCCGGATCGAGTTTTGGATGACCCGGGAGCATTTTGGCGCCTAATAGCAAAAGTTGATTCCTTAAGGATTTTGAAGTTCTTTAAATTTGGTTTAAACTCATAAAATCTCCTGAAATAGAATCCCAACAAATACCTTCCCAAAACCAGTGGAACTGAGTCATAAGCTCTATAGAGTAAAACTAGAATGTCTACTACATCACTATTTGAAAGAAAATACAATAGGAAGTAAAGATAAGGGAAGGTGACCTCGAGACATGCAGACGCCAGGCAAACATTCCTTGAAGTCTCTATAAAGCAGCTAACAGATGATCACTAACGTCCGGCACGAGCAGACGTACCTGGATCTGCATAAAAAGATGTGCAAAATCGTAGTATGAGTATACCATAACGGTACTCACTAAGTATCAAGCCTAACTTCGTTAGAGTAGTGATGAGGTCAGGTCAAAACACCTACTAGGATATAATTAAACAGTATGAAAACATAATAAGGATAAATAATGGAAGGCAGAGAAATAACTTATGCGAAACAAGTTAATAACTTAAACTAATACAAGAATTGTAAGCATGGGAGTAACATAAATGAATCAATTAAAGAGAACCACAATGTTCATATACAGACAACAACTGATAGAATAAGTAAGAACAAAACAACAAGAAATGTTCCCACCAAAACTCTTAGCAACATGAGATGAACAACAAGGATCACAATGAGGTACCGCCTCGTGTAGAATAAGAATCACAATTGAGGTACCGCCTCGTATTCACAATTAACAATCTCAGACACAATCTTTCCTTATACTGCTACGTGAGACTTACATTTAAATAATTTTGAAAACAATTTTTCCAAAATAGCGACACACACTTTAGCCTACATCATGACGTCGCGTGGCTTCATGTAATTCCCTTACAAGCAACACACACATAAGTCCCATTTTATACCGCTGCATGTGTCGCACCGAGTTTCTTGTGAAAGCGAGCTTCGACACATGATAACTCTTTTAAATGGGTATTAAAAGAGAAGAGTCACCACCTAACGATTTTTAAGGTGCGTTAGGGAACATATTTGCAAATAACTCTGTTTGACTAGTCCGTGTCACCAAAGATCGGGTAAGGGCTCAAAGTACCTCAAAAAGAAGGTGATAGGCACTCTTTGAGATTCACAACTATGGGTCCCAACTGAACTTTAAACTATATGGATTATGTAATTAAACTAGGTGAACGTATGGAAGAAAATATGAAAGTTGAAAGTCCCATTGTAACATAAGCCAGTACGAGGAAGAATAAACTATATGAATAATGAATACAAGTTTAAAGATCACAACTACGTCGGTCTCTATTTAATGACTAAGTCCTTTTAGCAAGCATAAAGGGGAAGAGGAAGAGGAAGGGGGTCCTAAGTTTTTTAGCCTAAAGGATGACCCCGTGCAATATAAATAATACTTCGCAACTCCCTTAAGGTAGGAGTTGCTCATATTATTCAGCGGGCACAAACTATCATCTCTTGCTACCCAATTAGTATGTTGAAGTTGTTTACCTAAAGGCACTCTAATTCAATCCTAAGCTGTGTCCTATGAGTGCATTACCCGTCCCATGCCTATGGTCCAAGGGGATTTGGACCTCTATTTGAGTGGTTGTAGACTTACTTAGGATGCTCAAAATGATAAAAACTAGGTGACATTCAAAATAGTTAGGACTGCACATAATAGCAATGAAAGGCTCAAGTTAACCTCCACACATAAGCACAAAAGCACGCGATCAGTCACAGATTTTCAAATTAGGCAATAGACAGTTTCAGATTCAAGACTTATTTTCAAATCCTATAGTCATGGTTACTATGTGATTCTAATTTCTAAGTACTATACAGGTAGTACTGCAACGTATAGGCAGATTAAAGTATTGCAAATCCTATAGGCATGATTTCTAATTATTTGCGCAATAAGATAGTGAAATGATCTCAAAATCCCGAATTACCAGTGTTGGTTTTGTAAACATGCTTCTTAGGCAGATGACAGTGTCCTATAGACGTGATTTCTAACATTTGAAATTTGTTAGAAACTGAGCGTCCACCAGACTGTATAGAGAACCGGGTTCTCTATGAGTTTCCACTGAAAATACTGAGGAACCATACTGTGTAGCAATCTGGTCCTATATCAGTTTGGTATAGTGCTAACTGCGGAACCAGTATGTAGATGAGACACAAGATAAGTTCCCAATGTATAGAGAAACAGATTCTCTAGCAGTTCCTACTATAAGCAACAGACTGTGCAACCAATCAGTACAGGAAATCAGGTTCTCTAATTGTTACCAAAGTAGCTCGGCAGTAAGTAAAGAACACAGAGGATTTTTACGTGGAAAAATTCCAATTCAAGGGGACAAAAACCACGACCTACACTTGTAGGCTTTCAACTTCACTAACTTGTAAACACCTATTACAAGCCACTTTGTAATATCTCTATTACAAAGGATTCAACTCTACTAACTTGTAACACTCTCACCACAAGCCACTTTGTGACTCTCTAGTTTCAAAAACTTTAACTAACTTGTGATACTCTCACCACAAGCCACTTTTTCACTCTCTAGTAAAAAAGACTTTAATCACTCTAACTTGTAATAACCCTATTACAATCCACTTTGTAATAACTCTATTACAAAGGTTTTACAACTCGACTAACTCTTGCCAAGACACAAACTTGGAGGGTTTGTGATCTTGGGTTTCCTAAACCAACTTCTAAGAAAGCAAGATAGGAGTTACAATTGAAGAACAAATAACAAAGACTTAACAAACCTAAGGACTTAAGACATCTTCAATCTTGGATCCGGTCCTTGAGGTTGAAGCAGCTTTGTTCTTGAGAAAGGTTGTTGCAAGCACTTGAGAGAATATTTTCGTTTATGATTTTGCAAGTATTAAAACCTGAATCTTGTGCCTTGAATAAGGTTTATACTACAAAAGACATTACCTTGGTGATGTCCAATCTCAATGGGAAGTGACTGCTGCACTGTTGCAGGCAGTCACTTCTACAGTTGCTTTCCAGCTGTACAGTTGACTTATACTTCTGTTAGGGGAACACCAAGGTATTAGGTCCCTAATCTGGTTATCTCAGGTCGATTAACTTGAATGATTGTACCAGACATGCCTCAGGTCCTTTAGTTGGTTCTCTCATGAAGTAAGTCATTTTACCTTCTTTGATTGTATTTATACGTGTGTGACATCACTTACAATGATGTAAGCAAGGTAGGTAAAAAGCCTTCCATAGAAAGTTGACTGTTGCACTGTTCCTGTACAATCGCGTGTGTAGGCAGTAACTTTCTTGCTGGAGAGTTGACTTCATACAGTCTCCTCGGGAACTGGTAGGGACCTATTCCCTAAGCTATTCCTTCTACTTTTCCTCACTTGAGTAATTGCTATCAGCTTTGAGTACCAGGTTGTTTTCTTTCTTTGGTTCTCTTCTTTCACTGTCTATCTTCCTCTTCATCTCGTAGGTTTTCAGATTTCCAACAAGCTCTTCTATGGTCAGCTCCTGCAGATCCTTTGATTTAGTAATAGCATTCACCTTGCTTTCCCAAGGGCTGGATCCCAACCTGAAATTTGTGATCTCAAGATCTTGTAGATATGTAACAGGTTCCTTATTTGGTTCTGAATGGTAAGTTTGTTAGATCATCAAAACATAAAGTAAAGTACTTGTGCCCAAGGTACTTGTAACCTATCAATTTTTCCCTTTTTGATGATGACAAACTTAGAATTGATATTCCCTCTGAGAACCAGATCTCCATATTGTTCCCTCTGTGAATCATCCATATTCCCCATGAAACTCGAACCTAATAAGCCGATCATAACTGGTTCCTCAAGACTGTTTGGCAAATCATCAAAACTCAAAGTTCCATATCTTATCAATTTCCCTCTTTTTTTTTAATGATGAGAAACCCAAAATTAATATTCCTCTTGAGAACCAGATTCTGCACATGTTTCCTGTGGGTCAGACCTATAATCAACATATTATCAGCAACGTCCCCCCTGTGAAGCAGAGCTATCTCTTGAGAACTAGAGAACCAGATTCCTCATATGTTTCCCTGCATTATCAGCAACGTTCTCCCTACGAAGTAGATCCATCTTTCATGCACAACATTCGATTCTCTTCCTCCCATGTTGATGTAAGCACGTGATTTTTGCCCTATATGAGAATTACTCAAAAAAAAAAATCAAAAATAAATTCATTTTTTCTTGGTGTGCAATTTTGTGATATTTTGAATAATTATTTGTATTTGTCTGTGCATGTTTATTTGTTAAATACAAAAAATATGTCGCATTTTGCATGTAGGATTTAATCCTACAATTGTTAGTAATTAAGTTTGTTTTACAAAAAAATAAAAATCACAAAAATAGGCATCGTTTGCATTTTTAGCAATTAATGTCCAAAATATACAATTTTATGCTTAATTATTACTTAATTGTGCGTTAATTGTTATTGAGAGTTAATTTGCGCTTTTATAACTTAATTTAGTTCTTAATAATAATTCAAGTATTTTTATAATTTAGTTTTAGATAAATAAAAGAAGAAAAAAAAAACAAAAATACAAAAAATCGGAATTGGGCTTTTTCTTCAAATTCAAGCTACAAGCCCAAAAATACCCAATCTTCCCAAACGACCCAGTCCATTTCGAACTGGGTCGACCCAGTCCAAATACCCAACACCCTTCTTCATTTTTTCAAAACACAAAACAAAAACAAAAAATAAAAAAACCCTAAAAGACCCAAAACCATCCGCCCCCCACTGTGGCTTCTTCTCCTCAAAACTCCAAAGCACAACCATGGCTGCCCTCGACCCCACTCCCTCACGTCCAAACGCCACCAACAACCAGCTCCTCCGCCCGCTGCTTCGCCGGAAATCCCTCGACCAAAAACCTGAAACCCCATCGCTGCTGCTCCTTCTTCTTCCTCGACCTCACCATCGTGAACATCCACCATCGTCGACCAGTCCGAACACTGCTTTCTTCTTCATGTTTCGTCGACACAGTAGCTCGTCGCTGTTGACTCCATGACTGAGCTGCATCTGTTCCAGCTCGTCGTCCATGGATGCGTTGCTGCATCCGTTCTATCGCTTCTTCTTCTGCCTATCTTCTTCGCACGAACAACCGAACGCACCCCAGCTGCTTCTGTTTTGTATCAACTGCCGCTACTATTTCGACGTGCTTCTTAAAGTCGAGTTCGTCGTTGGTTAGTACGTATGTCGTTCGATCCGGTTAGTAGATTTTGAGTTTTATTTTGTCCGTGTTTCGTTTTGATATTTCTCGAATCTAAAATCGGTAGATATTTGATTTTTGGTTTTGTTCATGTTCATGTGCTTTGTTAAATTAATTTTCATATTTCAAATGGAAGTTTAATTAGTTGTTTTTTTCATGTTTATTTCATGTTTGTATTATTGTTTAGATAAATATTTGTTAGTTTAATGTTTGTTAGATTCAAATTGAAATTTAATTGATTATTTCTTCAATTTGTTTCATGTTGTTATATATTTTCCAGAAATTATTAATGTTGTTTGAGTCATTTAAATCCGTCATGTTTGTTGTTTTAAAAAATAGATTCATTCATGTTCATACTTTGTTTGGATGATCTTGAATCCGAAATTTGTATAGTTTGATTTCTTGTTTATCATTTGTGATTATTTCTTGAATTTGTCTCATAATCTTGTCTAAGTTTAATATAGGAATTGTTGGTTGTAATATTGTTAGAGTTAATTTTAAGTTCAATATGATTGAATTTAGAAATCTAAATATACTTGTTTGTTGTTGTTGTTGAATCCGAAAATAGGATTGTTTGTTGCTAAAATATTGTTCAATCAAATTTTAGTTGTTCTTTGTTGTTCAATTTGTATTCATGTGATTTGTTGTTGAAATGTTGAAGAAATCATGTTCATGTGATTTGTTGTTGAAATATTGAAGAAATCATGTTCATGTGATTTGTTGTTTAAACATTGTTAGAAATTGATCATATTGTCTATATTTTGGTTAAGTTTGATTAATTGATTGTTATAGCTGATGGGGTAGTTTGGTAATTTGTAGTACGTTCGGGGGTAAAATAGTAATTTGCAATAAGGTCGGAGGGGTAGTTTAGGAATTGTACATTTTGTAATTGTTTATATAAAGCATGGGGGACAAAATGAAATGGGGTGGGCTGTGATATAGTTATTTAATATAAAGGGGGGACAAGACAAATTTTAGTGTGAGGGAATCTTGTATTTGTTTATGTTAGGCATGAGGGACAAAATATAATGGGGTGATGTGATATATTTATTTAATGTAATGAGGATGAGTGGGAAGATAATGGGTTGGGTAGAGAAAATGAGTTGATTTTAATTGATTAAAAGATTTATGGGTTGGAATTATATATAGGAAGTCTTGAACACAAGACAAGAGAATAGACACAGAGAAGAACAGAATACAGAGAGAGGAAAAAATCTGACAGAAAGAGAATAAGAGAGAGAAAAAAGGGCTGAACTTTTAAGAGAGAGAAAATTCCGAAAAAAAATATTTAAACTTTCAAAAATAAAAAAAAAACTAAAAAAAATATTCTGCCTTCTTTCATTGTTTGAAATCAGCATTAATTGTTGTTGTTTCATAAAAGTTGGGAAGCATTTTGTTTTGGGATTACTACTCCACCGGTCTATTACTGGGTTGTTACTGTCGCTAGGCTGTTGTTGCTGTGTTGTACTGTTATTAATGCTGCTGATTCTCATCTTCATTTTCTTTTGCTTCCAATATCAGGTACACATCTGACACGCTGGTTATTGTAATCCGAATATGAAGCATGAATACGAAAAATGAAGAGTTGAAATTCTGAATTAGCTTTAATTCTATTCTGAATTTTATTTGTATGTATAATTTATTTAGTTAGCAAAAAATTAGAATCGTGTAGCTATTTAATACATACAGTGGAACATCCGACGATAGCTTAACGATTGAACTATCTATATATTGCCAAAAAATAAATAAATGGTGTAGTAACTCCGTCAAGTAAAAAATCAAACGAATACGCCATCTAGTAGGAACTTGGCAGAAATATTGTTTAAGTTAAATAATATTGGTTAATTTCAGCACATAAATGGTCTAGGATTAAAATTAGATTGCCATGTTTTTTTTTTTAATTTGACAAACTGAGAACATGTCTAGTATAATGTAACTAGGTAATAACATGTAAATAAATTAAGACATTTTCTCTTTTATTTTGTAGAGACAAATTTAATAGGAAAAATGTAGGCACTTTAGATTATCCTTTTAAAATAAATGAGACGAGCCTTGCCAAATAAAATACACAAATTGCGGGGCCCTCGATAAAAATTTAATTGATTACTTAGACTTCGAGATGGGCCGTTTAGCAAATTTCACGGCCTTCCCCAAAGTAATAAAGCGCTAATCGCTTTAGGCGCGATATAATAATAATACATTCTTAAACACGGGTACGCATTTATGCGACCCAAATCCAAATCCCAAAACATTGAATAAAAATACGTTCCGGATCGTGGATGCATTTTATGTGACGCAATCCAAAGACATGTTTTTAAACGATGTTCACATTCTTTAAAAATATAATAATAAAAGCGGCCAAAGGATAAAATTTGCACATAAGTTTATAATACGTATTATATCAAATAATCAAGCCAAATATAACAGTTGAGCGACCGTGCTAGAACCACGGAATTCGGGAATGCCTAACACCTTCTCCCGGGTTAACAGAATTCCTTATCCGGATTTCTGGTTCGCGGACTGTAATACAGAGTCATTCTTTTCCTCGATTCGGGATTAAAATTGGTGACTTGGGACACCCTAAATCTCCCAAGTGGCGACTCTGAAATAAATAAATAAATCCCGTTTCGACTGTCCTTTAATTGGAAAAACTCCCTACGCCCCCCGCGGGGGCGGAAAAAGGAGGCGTGACAGCTCTGGCGACTCTGCTGGGGACAAATAACCCAGAACCACTGGTTCAGGGTTCAAGAATTCGAGCTTAAAATAATTGTTATAGTTGGCTTTATTTATTATCTGATTTTTACAAGATATATGCCTAATGTGCTAAATGATGCTTTTACCGCTTTAATATTATCTGAATTATGTATATACAACTGCTACGAAACCCTTCTTCTTTCTGAGTCTTCTGAACTTATGGTGTACATGTGCGCGTGGCCCACCTTTCTGTTAGAAGTCATACCAAATAAGACGAAGTTGGGACAAGTAACTAGGCCGGGCAGACTTTCGTGCTCCCGGTACGTTGCCCCCACTTCGGCTCAAGCTGTCCACTTGGGTGAGCCAGGGCTAGAACAATATGCCTCAGGTTTTTTCACTTAGAATAACTCAGCTTCATGCCGGATCCCTAGTAGGAGCGATTGTTTGCATCACGTGCATTTGACTTTGGAGGCTCAACACAGGGGTTGGGTCTGTCTAGGACAGGTGTACCAAAAAAAAATATGAAAATGACCATCCTGATGCATCTTACTTGCTGCTACTTGCGCATTTATTTGATCCGGATTTGTGTGTTGACTGACTTTTGAATATCAGGAATAATATTTTGAAATTGAAAAAAGAAGAAGAAGGAAATAGCGGTTAGGGAATTGATTGTTTATTTTTGTAAAAACCAATGCCCAAATACTGTCAAAACTCTGCCGAAATTTTGAAAAAAAATGTGTCTTATTAGTTTGTTTTATTAAAAGCAAAGAAAAAATAGAAAGAAAAAAAAGTCGTTGTTCTGTCTTATTTTTCAAAAAAATAAAATAATAATAATAATAATAATAATAAAAAAAAGGGAAAATAGTTTGTCTTCCTCTGAAAAATGACAATGAAAAAAAAGGGTCTTATTTTTAAAATAGTTTTTTTTCTTCCGAAAATGCCAAAATAAAAATGAAAGAGTCATGCTTGGAAAGTGTTTTTGTTATTTGTTGCTGAAAAAGAAAAAAAAATTCTGTTTTAAAATAGTTCGGTTATTTTGCCCGAACTACGCGGGTTTGATTATCACCAGATGTGAGATACGTAGGCAACCCTCATCGGGTCCAACCCTCCCTTTTTTTGCTAAAATAGCCAAAACCCAATAAATAAATAAAAAACGTGTCAAAATTTTAATTTTGTCATAAATAAGTCGGACGGTGTCCAGCCTCCCCTTTTGCTAAAAAATAGCCAAAAAAAATATGTCAAGTTTTAATTTTGTCGTAAAGAAGTCGGGTGACGCTGTTTTATCAAGACATAGCCGAATGTTCCCGAAAGGGACGCCGAAAGGCTGACTTTGCATAAACAGCCACCTTTTGGTCATTTTTTAAAATTTGGCCCACACAGCCTTAAAAATCTTCGTCCCCGAGGCGCTGAAGGTCCGTGTTTGCAACACCACGATTTCATTGTAATTTGAAAAAAAAAACAAAGAGTCAGCGGTCAGGTGAATACCGTTTGGATTTTTGGTCAAAATAAGCCGAGCCAGCTTCGACCGCGTCTTAAACCGTACTTGCCGAAATAGCCTTAGAGTATCTTTCAGTTGTCGAAATGCTATTTTCGTAAAAGAACGGACAAGTTTGTAAAGTGTCACAATAATCCTCCCCAACCTCAAAATTCATGTGAGATTTGGAAGGGGCCACATTTGCAAAAATAGCCGTTTGGTTGCATTTGTCAAACGGGGAAAGGAAGCTGGCCTTTTTGTTTTGAGGTTATAAATCTTTTGATTAGAATATGTGGGTCGTTTGATTTTCAAGTTTGTAGGTCATCTTCAAACCTTTGAAACCCAGCTTGTTTTAATATGAAAATTGTGAAAAAAATGTTTATTATTGTTTATCTTTTATTGGTCCGAATTACGCAAGGTCTGATTCATGCGGGGTCATGATACGTAGGCAATCTCCATAAGATTCGACCACAACAAAAAATGAAAAAAAAAATCGAAAAAAAAGAAAAGAAAAAATGAAGAAAAAAAATCGAAAAAAGGAAAAAAAATGAAAAAAGAAAATGAAAAAAAGAGGAAAAAATGTTATTAATAATGGGGACCGACGGAGTCCATTCTAACCTGTTTCGCTTTGAATCACAAAGAAAGTCAAGGTGGTTGGTTTGTGGTAAGCCGGAAATACAAGACCCAGAAGCACACTTTGCGGGGATCAGGCCTGATAACAGAAGCACTCGAATCCTATTGGGACTTGTTGACTAAAGTTGATGATATTGAAGTTGGCAATGGTCTGGGCAATACTGATGCGAAGCTCAGTGGCTGAGATGCCAGTTTTGATAAAATGGGAGGACGCTCCGTTCCTTGGTTAGCAGGAGAGAAGTTTTTGGTGGCTTATTTTGTTGTCATTTCTGTTGTCCGGATTATTCTTAGGGTTGTAATCCGAATATTGTCTTGTGTCAAACCTTCTTATCTTTCCAGTTTGTCATATCAGTTTGTTTAAGTTTTGTCAAGGTTGTGTTAGGATTTTATTCTGGTTGTTTTGTTTGTTTTATTATTCAAACCTTCTTGCCGGTAGTCTAAAGCAAATCCGGTCTTTTATTATTTCCAGTCATCTTTTGTTTAGTCCTTTTATCATTTTTGGTCAGCGCTGATTCTAGTGACATGACATGCGCACACAGTTTGGGCCTAACCCTAAAAGTTAATCATAAAACCATGGGAAGGTGATCAAAGCATTTAAAGGAAATAAGAACGGTTTGAGATTATTTGGAGCCCGAGTCATGTGGAACTGGGGCAAGTAAAACATAAAGAAAGCTGTTAAATACAAGATTCGCCAAATCGACGTGAGGGTCGTTCATGATAATAAGAGTGAGAGTGTCGCCCAACTGTGCTTTAGAAATGACAAATGTTAACATAATTGTCAAGTCCAACACCATCGGAAGAGACTATAAATCTATGTTCAATTGTGTTGTTTGCACTTGGCATGTTTTAAAGACTGGAATGACGAAGGCATTTTGTTCTGCTACCTAAACACTTTATCCTTCGTTACCCCTTTTGAGCCTTATTTATTTTCTTTCATACCCCTCTTTCGGAATCAATAGCAACGACTAGGAAATACGAGCCTGGAAGGTAAAAAAAAAAAAGAAAGTCAAATGAAAAAAAAGAGGAATTGGGAACTACGTTTGACCTGATTCCTCAAAGAGGATACGTAGGCGCTTCACGGCTCGGTCATAGGATGCACAGTGTGCATGGTGTAATAAAAAGTAAAAAAAAATTAATTAATTAATTAATTATAAATAAATAATCCCCAAGCAAGAAACTGGGGCAAGGGTTGCGCTTGTGGGAAGCAAAAAATTGGTTACGAATGTTGTAATTTTTAACCCCAAATTTATTTTGTTTTTGAGCCTTTAATACCCTTTATTTCTAGCATATCCAAAAACCCACATTACGGTCCAAAGAAACACCTTCTGACCAGTCTGCAAAAGATGCCAAGTCAGACAAATGAGAGTCTTACCGGTGAACATAACACTCTGTTCCACAACAGAAAGGACTCTAATCTCCAGCAGAGAGAGTCATACCGGCAACACTCCAAATCCCCAGCGGGAAAGTGATACAAATGAGAGAGTCTTATCGGTGAAAATCTTCACGGACACCATAAGGCGATGAAAGCTGAGAGAAAAACCAAAATGAGAGAGGCTTGATAGTGAAAACCCTTCGGGCACTACAAGTCGAATAAGATTAGGAATCAGATGGAGAATTGCCAATTGAAGGTCTTGAAAGACGATTGACGGCAGAGGATAGGCCACATGTGCATGTCATGACCATTAGAGTCGTTGTTTTCGTTTGATAGGTTTTTATTTATAGTTTCTTTTGTAAAAGAGTCATCGTTTCCTTTGTCTTTTATTTTGTTTCTTTTATCTTTCTCCTTTCATAGAAAAACTCCCCAATAAAGTCTGTTTGGTCAGAACCAGTGGGAAATGACTTCAAAATAGGCCATCAGCTTTCCAAGATAAGATCTGACTAGTACATCCAAGTGGTATAGTCAGAAAGGAACAAGCGCGAGGCCAGTGTCAAGAAAGATATCCCCAACAAAAGGATTGACGAGTGTCAAGAGGGATATCCTTGCCAAAATTAAAAGTTATAAACCTCAAGGCCAAGGCCTATGGACAAATCAATGAGAGCAATAAGCATGATTTGGGAAATTCATGCAAGACTAAAAGGTCGGGAAAATGCAAGTTTCCGAGCCATGCCACGAAAGAAGAGGGATATCCCCAGCAGAAAAGGATTATCCCCAGCAAATAATATCATCCCCAACAAGTTTTGGAACGCAGAGCAGGGAAGGAGAAAGGGAAAAGCCATCCCAATAGGCGTATCACAACCAACCACCGCATTTCAAACTAACAAATTTTGTTTGATTTGAAACAGGTAAGAGAAATGACATTTATAACGGAAATGCATGCCATAAGGGAGACTGTCAAACTGGGGTAGAAAATTTTCCTTTCATTTGGAAAATTTTCTGGAAATCAGATACCCTTTCGAGGAAGAATAAAGATAACACCAGTCTCAAGGGAAGTGGTCTTTGAACCAGTGTTGCCCCAACATAATAAGTTCCAATGGAGGAAGTTGTTCCCCAGCAGACAGAACCAAAGAGATGAAATTGGTGTTTAGAAAAAGCAAAAGCCATTGTCATCCCCAGCAGCTTCCAGAAGAATGAAGCATCGATTTGAAGGGATAAAATTCCCAAAGCAGCGTTATCCTCAACAACGTTATCCCAAGAAGATAACACTTTTATCCCCAGCAGTGTTGAGAGAAAATTAAAAAAAAAAAACCAAAAAAAATTTTGAATTTGAAGGAGGGGAAGAAAGGAGACTCCCACAGTGGTATTATCCCCAGCAAGCAAGAACAAAGCAGCGCAAAGGAAAAAGAAAAGAAAAGAAGAAATTGCAAAGGTAAGTTTCTCAAATCATTGATCTTTACATTTTTCTCCTAGGATAAAAAGTTCTAGTCTGATGAATTTCCCTCCCGATACAATCTTGGTCCGATGAAATTTTCTCCCAAGATAAGATATCAAATCTTAGTCCGATGAAATTTTCTCCTAAGATACCAAATCTTAGTCCGATGAATCTTTCTCCTAAGACAGAAATCTTAGTCCGATGAAATTTTCTCCTAAGATAACAAATCTTAGTCCGATGAATCTTTCTCCTAAGATCACAACAAAATGGACCTAGTTTGACGATTTATCTCCTAGAGTCACAATCTTAGTCCGATGAAATTTTCTCTTAAGATACCAAATCTTAGTCCGATGAAATTTTCTCCTAAGATACCAAATCTTAGTCCGATGAAATTTTCTCCTAAGATATCAAATCTTAGTCCGATGAATCTTTCTCCTAAGATCACAACAAAATGGACCTAGTTTGACGATTTATCTCCAAGAGTCAAAATCTTGGTCCGATGGAATCTTTCTCCCAAGATAATATAATAAAATCTTAGTCGGGTGAATCTTCTCCTAGGATCAAAATCTAGTCTGATGAAGTTTCTCCTAGGATAATTTGAAAAAAAAAGAAGAAGAAGTTTGAATTTGAAAAAAAAAAAGTTGTTGAAGTCAGGAGCCCCCCTGAAGAATAGAATGGCGATTTATTGGTTAAAGTCAGGAGCCCCCCTGGAGAACAGAATAGCGATGTATTGGTTGAAGTCAGGAGCCCCCCTGGAGAACAGAATGGCAATTTATTGGTTGAAGTCAGGATCCCCCCCCTGAAGAACGGAATGGCGATTTATTGGTTGAAGTCAGGGGCCCGCCTGAAGAAAGGAAAGGCGTTTTAAAAAAAAGGGTTGTTGAAATCTCGCCATCCAAAGAAAGGAATGACATTTTTTGAAAAGTTGTTGAAGTCAGGAGCCCCCCTGAAGAATAGAATGGCGATTTATTGGTTGAAGTCAGGAGTCCCCCTGAAGAACAGAATGGCGATTTATTGGTTGAAGTTAGGAGCCCGCCTGAAGAAAGGAAAGGCATTTTTAAAAAAGGGTTGTTGAAATCTCGCCATCCAAAGAAAGGAATGGAATTTTTTGAAAAGTTGTTGAAGTCAGGAGCCCCCCTGGAGAACAGAATGGCGATGTATTGGTTGAAGTCAGGAGCCCCCTGAAGAACAGAATGGCGATTTATTGGTTGAAGTCAGGAGCCCGCCTGAAGAAAGGAAAGGCGTTTTAAAAAAAAAGGGGTTGTTGAAATCTCGCCATCCAAAGAAAGGAATGGCATTTTTTGAAAAGTTGTTGAAGTCAGGAGCCCCCTGAAGAACAGAATGGCGATTTATCGGTTGAAGTCAGGAGCCCCCCCTGAAGAATAGAATGACGATTTATTGGTTGAAGTCAGGAGCCCCCTGAAGAACAGAATGACAATTTATTGGTTGAAGTCAGGAGCCCCCTGAAGAACAGAATGGCGATGTATTGGTTGAAGTCAGGAGCCCCCTGAAGAACAGAATGACGATTTATTGGTTGAAGTCAGGAGCCCGCCTGAAGAAAAGGAAAGGCGTTTTAAAAAAGAGTTGCTGAAATCTCGCCATCCAAAGAAAGGAATGACATTTTTTGAAAAGTTGTTGAAGTCAGGAGCCCCCCTGAAGAATAGAATGGCGATTTATTGGTTGAAGTCAGGAGCCCTCCTGAACAACAGAATGACGATTTATTGGTTGAAGTCAGGAGCCCGCCTGAAGAAAGGAAAGGCGTTTTTAAAAAAGGTTGTTGAAATCTCGCCATCCAAAGAAAGGAATGACATTTTTTGAAAAGTTGTTGAAGTCAGGAGCCCCCTGAAGAATAGAATGGCGATTTATTAGTTGAAGTCAGGAGCCCCCCTGAAGAACAGAATGGCGATTTATTGGTTGAAGTCAGGAGCCAACCTAAATAAAGGAATGACATTTTTAAAGTTATTGTTGAAGTCAGGAGCCCCCCTGAAGAATAGAATGACGATTTATTGGTTGAAGTCAGGAGCCCCCCTGAAGAACAGAATGACAATTTATTGGTTGAAGTCAGGAGCCCCCTGAAGAATAGAATGACGATTTATTGGTTGAAGTCAGGAGCCCGCCTGAAGAAAGGAAAGGCGTTTTCTTTTAAAAAAGGGTTGTTGAAATCTCGCCATCCAAAGAAAGGAATGGCATTTTTTGAAAAGTTGTTGAAGTCAGGAGCCCCCTGAAGAATAGAATGACGATTTGTTGTTGAAGTCAGGAGCCCCCCTGAAGAATAGAATGGCGATTTATTGGTTGAAATCAGGAGCCCTCCCTGAAGAACAGAATGGCGATTTATTGTTTGAAGTTAGGAGCCCGCCTGAAGAAAGGAAAGGCGTTTTTAAAAAAGGGTTGTTGAAATCTCGCCATCCAAAGAAAGGAATGGCATTTTTTGAAAAGTTGTTGAAGTCAGGAGCCCCCTGAAGAATAGAATGGCAATTTATTGGTTGAAGTCAGGAGCCCGCCTGAAGAGAGGAATGACGATTATTTTCAAAGTTGTTGTTGAAATCTCGCCATCCAAAGAAAGGAATGACATTTTTTGAAAAGTTGTTGAAGTCAGGAGCCCCCTGAAGAATAGAATGGCGATTTATTGGTTGAAGTCAGAAGCCCGCCTGAAGAGAGGAATGACGATTATTTTCAAAGTTGTTGTTGAAATCAGGAGCCCGCCTGAAGAGAGGAAGAGCATTTTATTTTAAAAGTTGTTGTTGAAGTCAGGAGCCCGCCTGAAGAGAGGAATGGCGATTATTTTCAAACTTGTTGTTGAAATCAGGAGCCCTCCTGAAGAGAGGAAAGACAATTTATTTTAGAAGTTGTTGTTGAAGTCAGGAGCCCGCCTGAAGATAGGAATGACGTTTATTTTAAAAGTTGTTTATTTGAAGTTGGGAGCCCGCCCAGATAACAGAGGCATACATTTCAGTCTTTACATTTCAAGCATTGAAGTTGGGAGCCCGCCCAGATAATAAAAGCATACATTTCAGTCTTTATATTTCGAGCATTGAAGTTGGGAGCCCGCCCAGATAACAGAGGCATACATTTCAGTCTTTAATTTTCAAGTATTGAAGTTGGGAGCCCGCCCATACAACAGAGGCATACATTTCAAGATCAAGTCAGAGGACAATAAAACAGAGGGTTACAATAGGAATCCCCAGCAGGAAACAATAAAATTCCCCAGCACCGGGAAACAGAAGGTTGCAACAAGAGGTCACAGTACAAACTCAAGTGCATATGTCAAAAGGAAGAAAAGCATCAGAAGAAAAGCACCGGAAGAAATGCAAGCAGACAAGAAAGCAAGACGACAAGAACAAATTGCAGTCTAGCCTAGCTTCTTGTTTTCTTTTAAGCACGGTGTAACAAGGAGATCGGTAAGCAGTGGTAATAGCATGTAACAACAGTAACATTGCAGTCCCACGGTAGTCCCAGCTACCAAGACTTCCCGAACTACATTGACCTGATTCCTGTTTAGCCCCGGATATGTAGGAAACCTTTGAGGCAAAGGTTCGGTCAAATCTTTTTCAAAAAAATGCTTCATACGGAGTACTCGGATGGGCAAAAATCGCTCGCTTTATCTTTGCACGAAAACCCTTCGTGTCTTCGGGCAAAGAGGGGCAGCTGTAAGCACGTGATTTTTGCCCTATATGAGAATTACTCCCAAAAAAATCAAAAATAAATTCATTTTTTCTTGGTGTGCAATTTTGTGATATTTTGAATAATTATTTGTATTTGTCTGTGCATGTTTATTTGTTAAATACAAAAAATATGTCGCATTTTGCATGTAGGATTTAATCCTACAATTGTTAGTAATTAAGTTTGTTTTATAAAAAAAATAAAAATCACAAAAATAGGCATCGTTTGCATTTTTAGCAATTAATGTCCAAAATATACAATTTTATGTTTAATTATTACTTAATTGTGCGTTAATTGTTATTGAGAGTTAATTTGCGCTTTTATAACTTAATTTAGTTCTTAATAATAATTCAAGTATTTTTATAATTGAGTTTTAGATAAATAAAAGAAGAAAAAAAACACAAAAATACAAAAAATCGGAATTGGGCCTTTTCTTCAAATTCAAGCTACAAGCCCAAAAATACCCAATCTTCCCAAACAACCCAGTCCATTTCGAACTGGGTCGACCCAGTCCAAATACCCAACACCCTTCTTCATTTTTTCAAAACACAAAACAAAAACAAAAAATAAAAAAAACCCTAAAAGACCCAAAACCATCCGCCCCCCACTGTGGCTTCTTCTCCTCAAAACTCCAAAGCACAACCATGGCTGCCCTCGACCCCACTCCCTCACGTCCAAACGCCACCAACAACCAGCTCCTCCGCCCGCTGCTTCGCCGGAAAGCCCTCGACCAAAAACCTGAAACCCCATCGCTGCTGCTCCTTCTTCTTCCTCGACCTCACCATCGTGAACATCTACCATCGTCGACCTCCCCAACTGCTTCATCTTCCCCATCCAAACGACCAGCTTTACTGCTTCGTCTTCGACTGCGAACAATCCGAACACTGCTTTCTTCTTCATGTTTCGTCGACACAGTAGCTCGTCGCTGTTGACTCCATGGCTGAGCTGCATCTGTTCCAGCTCGTCGTCCATGGATGCGTTGCTGCATCCGTTCCATCGCTGCTTCTTCTGCCTATCTTCTTCGCACGAACAACCGAACGCACCCCAACTGCTTCTGTTTCGTATCAACTGCCGCTACTGTTTCGACGTGCTTCTTAAAGTCGAGTTCGTCGTTGGTTAGTACGTATGTCGTTCGATCCGATTAGTAGATTTTGAGTTTTATTTTGTCCGTGTTTCGTTTTGATATTTCTCGAATCTTAAATCGGTAGATATTTGATTTTTGGTTTTGTTCATGTTCATGTGCTTTGTTAAATTAATTTTCAGATTTCAAATGGAAGTTTAATTAGTTTTTTTTTCATGTTTATTTCATGTTTGTATTATTGTTTAGATAAATATTTGTTAGTTTAATGTTTGTTAGATTCAAATTGAAATTTAATTGATTATTTCTTCAATTTGTTTCATGTTGTTATATATTTTCCAGAAATTATTAATGTTGTTTGAGTCATTTAAATCCGTCATGTTTGTTGTTTTAAAAAAAATAGATTCATTCATGTTCATACTTTGTTTGGATGATCTTGAATTCGAAATTTGTATAGTTTGATTTCTTGTTTATCATTTGTGATTATTTCTTGAATTTGTCTCATAATCTTGTCTAAGTTTAATATAGGAATTGTTGGTTGTAATATTGTTAGAGTTAATTTTAAGTTCAATATGATTGAATTTAGAAATCTAAATATACTTATTTGTTGTTGTTGTTGAATCCGAAAATAGGATTGTTTGTTGCTAAAATATTGTTCAATCAAATTTTAGTTGTTCTTTGTTGTTCAATTTGTGTTCATGTGATTTGATTGTTGAAATGTTGAAGAAATCATGTTCATGTGATTTGTTATTGAAATATTGAAGAAATCATGTTCATGTGATTTGTTGTTTAAACATTGTTAGAACTTGATCATATTGTCTATATTTTGGTTAAGTTTGATTAATTGATTGTTATAGCTGATGGGTAGTTTGGTAATTTGTAGTACGTTCGGGGGGTAAAATAGTAATTTGCAATAAGGTCGGAGGGGTAGTTTAGGAATTGTACATTTTGTAATTGTTTATATAAAGCATGAGGGACAAAATGAAATGGGGTGGGTTGTGATATAGTTATTTAATATAAAGGGGGGGGGGACAAGACAAATTTTAGTGTGGGGGAATCTTGTATTTGTTTATGTTAGGCATGAGGGACAAAATATAATGGGGGTGGTGTGATATATTTATTTAATGTAATGGGGATGAGTGAGAAGATAATGGGTTGGGTAGAGAAAATGAGTTGATTTTAATTGATTAAAAGATTTATGGGTTGGGATTATATATAGGAAGTTTTGAACACAAGACAAGAGAATAGACACAGAGAAGAACAGAATACAGAGAGAGGAAAAAATCTGACAGAAAGAGAATAAGAGAGAGAAAAAGGGCTGAACATTTAAGAGAGAGAAAATTCCGAAAAAAAATATATTTAAACTTTCAAAAATAAAAAAAAATCTAAAAAAAATATTCTGCCTTCTTTCATTGTTTGAAATCAGCATTAATTGTTGTTGTTTCATAAAAGTTGGGAAGCATTTTGTTTTGGGATTACTACTCCACCAGTCTGTTACTGGGTTGTTACTGTCGCTGGGCTGTTGTTGCTGTGTTGTACTGTTATTACTGCTGCTGATTCTCATCTTCATTTTCTTTTGCTTCCAATATCAGGTACACATCCGACACGCTGGTTATTGTAATCCGAATATGAAGCATGAATACGAAAAATGAAGAGTTGAAATTTTGAATTAGCTTTAATTCTATTCTGAATTTTATTTGTATGTATAATTTATTTAGTTTGCAAAAAATCAGAATCATGTAGTTATTTAATACATACAGTGGAACATCCGACGATAGCTTAACGACTGAACTATCTATATATTGCCAAAAAATTAATAAATGGTGTAGTAACTCCGTCAAGTAAAAAATCAAACGAATACGCCATCTAGTAGGAACTTGGCAGAAATATTGTTTAAGTTAAATAATATTGGTTAATTTCAGCACATAAATGGTCTAGGATTAAAATTAGATTGCCATATTTTTTTTTAATTTTACAAACTGAGAATATGCCTAGTATAATGTAACTAGGTAATAACATGTAAATAAATTAAGACATTTTCTCTTTTATTTTGTAGAGACAAATTTAATAGGAAAAATGTAGGCACTTTAGATTATCCTTTTAAAATAAATGAGACGAGCCTTGCCAAATAAAACACACAAATTGCGGGGCCCTCGATAAAAATTTAATTGATTACTTAGACTTCGGGATGGGCCGTTTAGCAAATTTCACGGCCTTCCCCAAAGTAATAAAGCGCTAATCGCTTTAGGCGCGATATAATAATAATACATTCTTAAACACGGGTACGCATTTATGCGACCCAAATCCAAATCCCAAAACATTGAATAAAAATACGTTCCGGATCGTGGATGCATTTTATGTGACGCAATCCAAAGACATGTTTTTAAACGATGTTCACATTCTTTAAAAATATAATAATAAAAGCGGCCAAAGGATAAAATTTGCACATAAGTTTATAATACGTATTATATCAAATAATCAAGCCAAATATAACAGTTGAGCGACCGTGCTAGAACCACGGAATTCGGGAATGCCTAACACCTTCTCCCGGGTTAACAGAATTCCTTATCCGGATTTCTGGTTCGCGGACTGTAATACAGAGTCATTCTTTTCCTCGATTCGGGATTAAAATTGGTGACTTGGGACACCCTAAATCTCCCAAGTGGCGACTCTGAAATAAATAACTAAATCCCGTTTCGACTGTCCTTTAATTGGAAAAACTCCCTACGCCCCCCGCGGGGGCGGAAAAAGGAGGCGTGACTGTTGATACATAACTTACCCCTTTTGGCATCATCGAAAAGAATAGCAGAAGAAGTACTACCAAAAAGAAGTTCAGAAACATTAACTTAGGCCACTTGGGCAACACAACATAAACAATAGCAAGAACAACAAGTGAATGTCAGTGCACAACATTAGTGACTGCCCATAGTGAAGTAATGATAATAAAAGCACATTAGCTTCAACAATACATAATATGACAATTTAAACAACTGAAGTACCAATGTCATCAAATATAGGGATCAAAAGAGGATAAGAATTCAAGGGAATTTGGAAGGAGTGAAAGACATGGATCACTGGGCAGGAGGAAAAGTAAGGGTCTACGACCTTGATGAGCTTGTCCATTCGTTCATTTACCCTCCTTTGATCAAGGATCATCTGCTCTCTCAGTTCCTCCACCTGTTTCCTCAATCTTACATTATCACCCTTCAACTTAGCATTCTATTCTGCCGAGGGTCTTTGAGGACTAGGTTCTCAACCTATTTGAGTAGGTTGAACCATCAATTAGATCACCAAGAATCTCCCCAAACTTCGTCTCATCAATAACAAACTCAGTCCCATACACATATAGCATCATAGTATCACATAAAACATAGAAGTTTTTACTTCTTATTCAGAAAAATTGGGACTTGGAGGAACAAAAAGGTGATTCTATTTTTGGAACTCACTAATGTCAAGAAGTTCCTCCATTTTTCAGCAATATCAAAGTCAACACTCTGTCTTACAACACTTTTTGAGACTTCAAAGTCTTCTCCCTCCTAACCTAATGGCTCAACCTTTTGCTTTCGTAAGGAACTAGGTTCCTCACTTACACTACCCTTTCTGTCCCTGAGCAGCCATGTTTCCCTCTTCTTCTTCTCAGTCTGTTTACCCTTATCATCTGCTACATCTTTCTTAGCCAGCCCCTTTTTTTAATTCTTTCTCATAGGAAAAGATTTCATTTCATTCTCTCTTCTACAATCACATCAGCAGCTCACGCCACTTCATCATCAATCAACCTACTTTTCATCAATCCTTTTCACTGGATCGGAAGTTCATTTATACATAGAGCTCAATGAGAAAAAGATCATCATTAAAATTGATATCCTTAGAAGGATTTTAGGGACCGAGACCCTCATTCAGTTCCCCTCATTTTCAGCACATTCACCCATTCCTCCATCCTTCAAGGCTTCTACAAACCCATCAACAATTTCAGCCCCACGCTCTAGAATATTAGATCTACCCCGTTCCCTTTCAGTTAACTCTCATCAAAATCTACCAAAGACTTATTGGGGGTTTGATTTAGATAGAGTTAGGATTTTGGAAGGTGACAATTAGGTTCACTTCTGACATATTTGGGGAGAAGGATTCTTTTGAGACAAGGTTGATTTTGGTTTTGAAGAAAGAATCGGTTTTAGTTGGGTGTACGATAAAGAAGTGCCTTTTTGGGGCAACGGGTCAGTTCAAAAAAGGTTGAACATTTTGGACTTCAATCGGTAGGAGGAGAGGCAGGAGAAGGGCATAAATAAATGACATGACACTTCAGCAGCTTAAAAAGGCATATAAGTATTGAAGAGACTACTAACCTAAGTTACAAAAACCAGGTTCCGTGACGGTTTTTGAAAATTTTGAGCAAAGACTCCTAGAAGTGCAATGTCACTCTTACTTGTTTTGTACTGAAATTGCCATATGTATATACCTGTAACAATATAGTTTTGAGTTAGATGTCGCTGAAAAATACTTTTTAGCATTGTACCTTTCCTTCTTAACATAGCTAATCATCGAGGGACCAGGTCCTTCGTTGAGCTTGATCAACCCCAACTCCAGACAACTTCTTTCAAAATGTTCCCTGCTTAGCGCCTTGGTAAAGATGTCTGCTACCTGATCCTTCATCTTCCAAAACTTCATACAAATCATAACCTTTTCAGCATTGTCCCTAAGAAAATGGTGTCTAACATTAATGTGCTTTTTCCTCTTGTGTTGTACCAGGTTCAAGCTGTAAATACACCAAAGTCTTCAAGATGTTGCTTGATCTATACTAGTTGAGCACAACAAAAAGCAGCATCCACGTAGAGTGTTTCAGCAATAGAAAGAGTCACATACTTTGTTTCTTTGTACCCCATGAGATCAAGCATGAACTCAGAAAATGTGTCGGTCCATGATCGTAGCCAACTTTGCACCACTAATAAGTAGCGAGAGAGTGTCGCAATAGCTTTTACCCGATTTTGGGTCCGGATCGATTTCCACAGAGAGCTAGAAAGGGTGTTGAGTATCTATTTAGGTTGGGTTTGCGTATTGGTTCCAAATTGCACTTCTATTCATTTTTGGGTTTTCTTTTATAATTCAACTATTATCAAACTACAAATTATAATTGTAACTAGATTAAGCTAAGAGTAAAATTCTATAAGTTGTTCAAATATTCTAAAAGGCACTAGGGTAGTGACTTTCACCTAGGTGGCCAATTGACGGGTAATTGCGTCTAAGACACGATTGACATGATTGGGGAATATGTTATAACCATTGCTCGATATTACCCATTCTCACACCTCTCGGTAGAAAGAATGATTTTCCCAATTGACTTTCTCAAGACCAATTGGGTATGCATATTTGCTCAAGCAACTAAGGTTCAAGTCGGGTATTACTCTCTCGAGGTTTAACCCTTTAATTGGGACTATCAATTCTCTTGAGTCCATCCCAATTCCTTGTTGGATCAATTTTGGAGACTTAGGCTCTCTTTCTCAAGAAGAGCCCAAGTCAACTTAGCATAAACTAGTATTTGCAACCACTAATTCAGTAATTAATCCATGAAATTGACCGAAATAGCAAACACCCATAGTCAATTTAGCCTTAAATTGCAACACCCATCAATTACCCACACTAGGGTTGAGCCACAACCCTAGCTAATGGGTCTAGCTACTCATACTTGAAGAGAAAAACAGAGAAATAGATGAAGATGAACACATATTAATTAATTGCTAAGTTAAATACAAAGATTCAATGATAAAAAGTAAGTAAAAATGCCCAAAATGGCTACAAGATATGTTCCCACGAGCGCAACAACTGTTCTAAAATGTCTGATACCCTAAAAATGGAAAAAGGATCTATTTATACTGAGCTAGAAAAACTGGACAAAAATGCCTCTATGGGGTTAGTCCGGACCGCACAAAATGGTGTGCGGACGCACTAGGCTATTGAACTTGAAAACTTGGCTTTTTGAACTCAGGCTCCGCGGACCGCACAAAATGGACTGCGATCGCGGAGGCTTCTAGTGTGGTCCGCACAAACTGGACCGTAGACCGCACAGGCTTTAAAGCTCCAATCTTCACCCTTTCTGAACATTGGCTATGCGGACCGCACAAAATGGTAGTGTGGCCGCATTGCCTTCAGTACGGACCACACAAAACCTTCTGCGGCCGCACTACTTTAATGCCTGAAGTACCATCTCTCTGAACTTCCCTAGTGCGGACCGCACAAAGTGTAGTGCGGCAGCACTAAGCCTATTTTTCCTAAGTTTTCTTGTCTTTGGTACTTGTGCAAGTTTCACTCCTTTTGACCTGATCTTTGACATTTTGTCACTTTATTGATCAAACCTGCAATCAAGCACAACTTATGAGCCTTTTGGGACTATTTTGTATGAATTTATAATCAAAGCGTAAGCAAGAAGGAGTATAAAATGCGTCAAAATCCCTAGTTATCAACTCCCCCAAACTTAAGCTTTTGCTTGTACTCAAGCAAACAAATAAGACCCACCCCTTAAGGGAAAATTTCAAGAAATTTTCAGCTGTCTTAAAACAACCTCACTAGCATCAATTGGGACTAATAATTGCCCTCAATATAGATGAGTCATTAATAACATTTAACCTTTGAAAAACCATGGATCAAGTGCGACACAAGAGCTTCAAGAGTTGACTCAACACATCAAAGAACTCTCTCAATTACTTTGGTCATTGTGGAACCCAAACTCACACATCCTCAACTCTTCCTAAACAAACCTCACCTTTAGAATATTGGCACGCAAAATGAGGCTAATGGAAATTCACTCATCTCTCTCAAGAAAAAGTCACAAGTCCGGCTCTAAGTACCATATGCTTGCCCCTTATGTGAGTATCCACTAATGTAAGCTTCATTCAACTCAAGATCATATAGGGTTTTTGTGGAGATATTGTGAAGGCTTTTGGTTCAGGGTAGGACATGTTTTGGTCTAAGTAGGTTCCATCTTCTCTTAAGCACTTCTTTTGATTCATTTGGCATACATTCTCTTGACTCTTTGAGTCATTTTACTTCTTTTTAAGGGGTTAGAGAGACATACCGTCACTCTATCTTATGCATTTTAAACCTTTTTCTCCTTTCTCAACTTTCCACACCATTCATTCTTTGATTTTTCTTGAATCCCTTTTTATTATTTTTCACTTTGAATATTCTTTTTGTCTTTTTTTTGCTTTTCTTTCCTTTTTCATTGCCTTTTCCTTTTATTTTTTAATTTTTTTTCATTCTCGTGCCTTTTTACCACTTTATTGCCATCTTCGTCTCTCTCCCCAAACTTATACTTTTGCCATGTGCTAAAGGAAAGATCGGGTGCCAAGAGAGGGTATCTTTTAAAACGGGTATCGATTTGTATCATGGTTCTTGAAAGAAAAAGGTCTAAGGCTCAAAAGGGGTAACTAGGGATCATATTATTGGTAGGCTATGGAATTGTTCAAACTATCATTTGGATCAAGGAAAGCCTATAATCACATCTCAAGTCAAAATTCACTTAGGATTTCGCTTCAACAAACATTCAGGGCAAGTTCTAGACCAATGTCTCGGGACTTGGACTCACAATTCAATTACTCACCACACAAGCTAAGGGATTGCTAAAGACATAGAGCCGGGGGCCCACAACGACCTTAGATACAATTTGAGCACACAATGGTCCCGAAAAACCACTTGATGATTATTGATCAACACAAGAGTCTCATGGTCATGACTTTCACCATCCTAAACACAACAACTTGTTTTTGATCATGAGATCAAAGGCAAATGTGCTAGGCCTAAGTGAAGCTTTGCATGAGGTATCCTTAACTACAAACTACTAAAAACAAAAAGGAAAACAGACTCAAACCCTTAAGAAGGTTGTCACGCCATCCATCATTGGGAAGAGCCACCCGATTCACACAACACTCCACCTTTGGAAAGAACCGTGGCATTAAGAAAACCAAAGGCTTATTGAAAACGTCCAAAACGAAATAAAAAGCTACAAACATAAATCAGAAGCTAAAAACGAATTTTTTTGCGGAAAATAGAATGAATATATACAAGAGGGGATTTGAATATACACGGATGGGATGAATATATACAATGTGATATAACTTTATATACAGACCCAAAGTAAAATAAAAGTGCAATAAATGTAACTAAATATCAAATTATATACATACCAAAGATGAAAAATCAAGAAAGCCTAAAAATGTATCAATATATATACAGTCATCCATCAAATGAATAGTAGGGCCTACCCCTTCAAATGAAAGCTGTCATTGTCCTCAATGCCAACTAGTCTAAATAAGCACCAAAAAAATAAATAGAGAAAAAGGATATAGAAGACTCCCTAAGCCCTGTCTGTCTGCATAGGATCATGAGTGGTCCCTGGGTCCTCTGTGTGATCGGGATCCTTAGACTGGTTCCCGGTGGTCTGCTCCTCTGCTACTAGGACCTGGGCCTGAACCTTGACAAGCTCTGGAACTGGTATATCCTGTGGCTGACTGGAGGAAGTCTCCGGTGGGTCCGCCAACTGGATGATAGCATCATCAGCTCTAGGAATCCTCCTCCTCCTCTTCGGAGGCCTCTGCGTCTGTTCTGGCTGTGGGTGAGCTGCTGGCACTGGGTCATCAAGCACCAAGTCTAAATGCAGCTGGTCTGCCTTCAGTCTATCAACATCTGCCCGCAGCACCTTCACGGACTCCTTGGAGGCCCGTGTCTTCCGCATCTTCTTATGTTCCTTAGAAAGCTCCTTGAGAGCCTTGCTATGTGAATCGACTGCCTTTGAGAGTAGAGCCTGAGTATCGAGGATGTTTTTCTGGTTGTCAAGTATCTCCTTGAGCGCATCCTCTATCGACTGTGGCACCTGTGGAGCTGGGGGAACCGACTAAGCCTCTACAGTGGTAGTCAAAATGGACAACTTGGATGAGGCAGTCTGCATCTAGTTGTTGATACTCAAAAATGCCTGGCTCAGACGGTGGGTAGTAACAGGATGGGCCCGGGTAGATGGGATCTCCGGGCCTGCTGATGTGGATGGGCCAGGAGGAATGACTAAGGATGTGGATGGACCGGGAGGGATATCTAGAGATGTGGAGGTATGCTCAGCAGAAGCCACTACCTCAATCGGCTCCTCCGACTGGCCAGTTGGAGCAGTAGCTAGTACTTTGTAGTTCTTGCTCTTGGGATTGTCATCCCCCTTCATGCTATACCAGGAAAATAGGGCTGTCGCCTTGGCCTTGATGTCATATGGCCTCTTGTCCACTTCTATGTCCCGGAAGTACATTGTGAGGAAACTGGGGAAAGGATAGTTCCGGCCATGCTCCACTTCCACTATAGTGATAATCCGGGACATCACATTCCCCATATTAATGGGGTACCCTGCCATAATAGAAGCCACTAACACAGCCCGGTGGAGAGGAAGGGTGTTGTCATGAGTGGTAGGGTCCAACCAGCTGCAAACAAAAGTCTCCCATCCCCTCGCCTCAAAGTTCAAGCTCCTTCCCAATATTTTGACTCCAACAGTCAACCAGTCAGGGACGATACCTAGGATTTCCAGGTACTGTGCTAGCCATGGACAGACCTCCTTGCCCATTTCCAACTTCGCCCTATACAATGTCTCATCCTCCTCATTGAATCTCAGATACTCATTTATCGACTTCCCATCAAATAACACCTTTAAGTTTCGAACCTTGGTCACTTTGGAGCCCTTTTTGATGTGGGATACATTGCAATAAAATTCCTTGACCAAGTGTTCGTTGGCATCCACACAGTTATCTATAAAATTCTCCCAACCCACTCTAGTCCTAAACTGTCTCTGCACATTGGGGTTGTGGGGTAGTAGGTCTCTATCTATGAAGCTCCTCTCCGGAATCAATTTTCTCACCGGCCACCACTCTCGAAACTTATGGTATGCTACCTCACTTACAAATTTATCCTCCCAAGCTTCGGGTTTCCTAGTTCTAGCAATGCCTCATACCTGAGGTTCACCTCCTTCAGCTACCTCCTCATTTCCCTGTACTTCCTCCTCACCTCCTTCTGCACCCTCCCCGGATAATGAAGCTGTGGGAGATGTGGAGTATTCCCCACTACCGGTTGCTGAGCCCTCAGACGACCCAGAAGAAACATTAGTTGGTGCTTGGGTAATGGGTGATGATGGAGGAGTGTCTCTATGTCTGGACCTCTCCGGATATGGGATGCATTCAGGTATAGAATCCGAAGAGATTTCCCGGTAGGGCTTGTACTCACTCCCCGATATGTCAATGGCCCTATTAGCTGCTTTTATGGCCTTTTTCATATTCTTGTTGTTTTGCCTCGCTTGGGCAGTGAGTCGTACCATTTTCTGCTTTCCACCCCGGGAGGATTCACTTCTGCCGGGTTGTTTCGAGCCTTTTCCTCGTTGTTTAACCATTGCCTGCAAGCACAATCAAGCGAACTCATTAATATCATTGCAGCAGTTGAAAGAAGTGTTACAGAATGAGTTGCAGATTAGGCATGAAGAATTGCAGACAGTTGCAGAAACCAGCCCAGTGTGGACCGCACAAAATGGAGTGCGGCCGCACAGGGGTCAGTGCGGACCTCACAGGAGTGGGTTTCAGAATACTCACCCTCTGTATCTTGACAGTGCAGACCGCACAAAATGGAGTGCGGCTGCACTGCCCAAAGTTTAGCTTCCCAAACGTTCTTCAGTGCGGTCTGCACAAAATGGTACTACGAACTGCACAAGGGCACCGCGGATCGCACTAAAACGATCGCGGTCCGCACTGGGTGCCCAGATGTGGCACTAAGCTAGGGTTCATGTAATTTTTCTTTTAATTCCAATTTTTGCACCTAATAGGTGTTGCTAAGTGATTACCCAATCCATTAAGATAACTAATTCCACATGAATCAAAATTAAAACTAACCTAACTTAGCAGTTAAGAAAAAATGAAAGGAAGAAGAAATAGCAGCTAAGAAAATAAAAAATTAAATGAAATTGACAAAATTAAACAAGTAAAAATAAGATTATGGTACCAGATTATGAGATGGATTGAAGCAAATAAGTTCCCTAAAGTAATTACAAGCAAGTAAGGGTAGTGAACAGTGATTATACTCTATGAGATTTCAAATTTGCGAAAAGTATAAAAGGGAGCCCTCAGGATCTATTTATAGAAAAGCCCCTGAGGCCCATTCTCACCAACCAGTGCGGTCCGCGGTCCGCACTGCATAGTTATGTTCAAACCTGAGAAGGCAATGCTCTGCGGGCCGCATATAATAGACTGCGGCCGCAGAGGTCCAGTGCGGACCACACAAAATGTAGTGCGGCCGTACTGACAAACTTTAGAGAGGTCTCGATTCACCCTTCACTAGTGCGGACAACACAAAATGTAGTGCGGCCGCACTGGCAACTTCAGAGACCTGTGCATATTTCCACCTTGTCTTACACTACATCAACACAACCCTGTAACATCTCACAATACGTTAGTCCAAAAATCAGTCCTATACTACAAAGAAAATCAAAGAAAACAAGAAGAAAAACACATGGGTTGCCTCCCAAGAAGCACCTGATTTAACGTCGCGGCATGACGCAGGTTACCATCACATCATTTGAAGTGAAGAAGAGCCACCACATGGCTGTCATCAATTTTTCCAAGATAATGCTTGACCCGGTGCCCGTTAACTCTGAAGACTTCACCATTTTTATTTTTCAAATCAGGAGCACCAAAAGGGGTAACAAACATAACTTCAAACGGTCCACTCCATTTGGATTTGAGCTTTCCCGGAAACAGACGTAACTGGGAGTTGAACAAGAGAACCAAATCACCTACTTTGAACTCCTTTCCACGAGAATATTTGTCATGAAGGTACTTTATCTTGTCCTTATACAAGGACGAACTGGAGTAGGCATGAAATTTAAATTCATCGAGTTCATTGAGCTGCTCTACATGAAGATTGGTTGTAACATCCCATTCAAGATTCAACTTCCTCAAAGCCCACATGGCCTTGTGCTATAACTTAACCGGAAGATGGTAAGCTTCCCCAAACACCAACCGATACGGAGACATACCAATCAGAGTTTTGTAAGCCGTCCGATAAGCCCATAGAGCGTCATCCAACTTCTTCAGCCAATCGGTCCTATTTGCATTGACCGTCTTTGACAATCTGCTTTTGATTTCCCGGTTGGAGACTTCTACTTGACCACTTGCTTGAGGGTGATAGGGGGTAGAAACTTTATGATTGACACCGTACTTAGAAAGCAACGTGTCGAAAGCTTTATTGCAAAAATGAGATCCCCCATCACTAATAATCACACGGGGAGTGCCAAACCTTGTGAAAATGATCTTCTTAAGAAATGCAACAACACTCCGGGCTTCATTGTGAGGCAAAGCCACGACTTCAACCCATTTTGAGACATAGTCAACCACTACAAGAATGTAAGTATTCCCACAAGAGCTAACAAATGGACCCATGAAATCGATGCCCCAAACATCAAAGATATCCACTTCAAGAATGGTATTGAGAGGCATCTCATCCCTTTTTGAAATTCCACCCGCTCTTTGGCAATTGTCACACCTCTTCACAAAATCACCAGCATCTTTGAACAAGGTTGGCCAATAGAATCTACAACTAAGAACTTTCGAGGCGGTTCTCACCCCGGGTGAAGAATGGCAAGCCTCTAAGATACTCAATTGTTCTTTCTCCGGGACACATCTACGAATCACACCATCCGTGCACATCTTGAACAAGTATGGCTCATCCCAATAGAAATCCAAACTATCCTGCTTGAGCTTCTTCCTTTGGTTAGAAGAGAGCTCACACAAGATTACTCCAGTCACAAGGTAATTGGCAACATCGGCAAACCATGGCATATCATTCATTGACACCGCAAGAAGTTGTTCGTCGGAAAATGAATCATTAATCTCAAGGCCATCACAAGGCCTCCCCTCTTCCTCCAAACGGGACAAGTGGTCCACCACTTGGTTCTCACTACCTTTCCGGTCCACAATTTCTAGATCAAACTCTTGAAGTAGTAACACCCATTGCATCAATCCTGCCTTGGAGTCTTTCTTTGTCATCAAGTACCTAAGGACGGCATGATCGGTGTGCACAACCTTGGCCCCCATAAGATATGGCCGAAACTTTTCCATTGCAAACACTATAGCCAACAACTCTTTTTTGGTAACCGTGTAGTTCCTTTGAGCCTCATTTATGGTCTTGCTTGCATAGTACACCGTATGAAACATCTTGTTAACCTTTTGACCAAAGACAACCCCAACCACAACGTCACTTGCGTCACACATGAGCTCGAAAGGCAAGATCCAATTTGGTGCGGTAATGATTGGGGTGGTGGTCAACTTAAGCTTGAGAAGCTCAAATGCTTGCATACATCCCTCATCGAACACAAACTTTGCATCCTTTTCTAGTAGCTTGCCCAAGGGGTTTACCACCTTTGAAAAATCTTTTATAAACCTCCGGTAGAACCCCGTGTGCCCAAGAAAACTCCTCACCTCCTTGACGGAAATGGGGGGAGGAAGCCTTGAAATCACCTATATCTTGGCTTTGTCAACTTCAATTCCATGCTTTGAAATCTTGTGGCCCAACACTATGCCTTCCTCCACCATGAAGTGGCATTTTTCCCAATTAAGCACGAGATTGGTGTCTTCACATCGGGCTAATACTCTTTCCAAATTTCTCAAACACTAGGAATCACCAACCACACTGAAATCATCCATGAAAACCTCTAAGATATCTTCCACCATGTCGGTGAAGATAGCTATCATGCATCGTTGGAAGGTCGCCGGAGCATTACACAACCCGAACGACATCCTAGAGAAAGCAAATGTGCCATACGGACAAGTGAATGTGGTCTTTTCCTCATCTTCCAGAGAAATCAAGATTTGATTATACCCCGAGTATCCATCCAAAAAGCAATAGAAAGCACACTCCGCAAGACGATCAATCATTTGGTCAAGAAATGGCAATGGGAAATGATCCTTTGGGTCACCTTGTTTAGCTTCCGGTAGTCTATACATACCATCCATCCGGTAACTGTCCGAGTGGGAATAAGTTCATTGTTGTCATTTGTTACCACAGTCATACACCCTTTTTGGGTACACATTGCACCGGAGAAGTCCAAGAGCTATCGGAAATGGGGTACACAACACCAACATCCAACAACTTGATTACTTCTTTCTTCACCACTTCTTGCATTGCCTCGTTCAATCTTCTTTGATTCTCCAAGGAAGGCTTTGCATCATCCTCCAAAATAATTTTGTGTATACAGAATGCGGGACTTATTCCCCGAATGTCAGCCAAAGTCCATCCAATTGCCTTTTTCCGCTTTTGAAGCACCGCCAAAGTGGCCTCAACCTGCATGTTAGTTAGGCAAGAAGAAAGAATAACGGGTAAAGTAGAATTTGAGCCTAAGAATTCATACCTGAGGTGTGGAGGAAGTGGTTTCAACTCCAACACCAGTGGCTCCTCAATTGATGGTTTTGTTGGTGGAGTTTTCGGGTTTCAAGAACCAAAAACAATTTTCTAGGCTCATAAGAATAAAAGTCCATTCCATGTAAAGCATTCACACACTCCACTCAGCTTCATCCTCACTGACATCAAGATTTAACAATACGGCTTCCAATGGGTCCTCCACATTGATCATTGCACTGGTGTCATCAATTATCACTACTATGATGAGGTCAACAAAAGAGCACACCTCGGTACCGTTGGGCTGCTTCATAGATTTGCACACATGAAAGATAACCTTTTCATCTCCCACTCGGAAAGTGAGCTCACCTGCTTCAACATCAACCAATGTCTTCCCCGTTGCAAGGAAAGGCGTTCCCAAGATAATAAGAACCTCATAGTCTACCTCACAATCCAAAATCACAAAGTCGGTCGGCAATATGAATTTGTCCACTTGGACATGCACGTCATCAATAATGCCCAAAGGTCGCTTCATTGATTGATCCTCCATTTGAAGTCTCATTGAGGTTGGCCTAGGTTTCCCAATACCCAAAGTTTTGAAAACTGAGTAGGGCATCAAATTGATACTAGCTCCCAAGTCACATAGAGCCTTGGCAAAATCCGCACTCCCAATGGTGTAAGAAATGGTGAAAGCACCGGGATCTTCAAGCTTCGGGGCCATTGAATGCACTATAGCACTAACTTGGCGAGTCATCTTTATAGTTTCACAATCCATAGAACGCTTCTTTGTAACCAAGTCTTTCATGAATTTTGCATAACCTAGCATTTGTTCAAGTTCCTCCACCAAAGGCACATTAATAGATAAGCTCTTCATCATGTCAATGAACTTTTTAAACTAATTAACATTCTTCTACTTTGCGAGCCTTTGAGGATAAGGTAAATGTGGCCTTGGCTTTTGGAACAACCGGCTCCGGCATGTCAATTATGTGTTCCCTAGATGGGTTCACATCATTTTGAGTTTCCATCTCAACTTCTTGAATATCAATCCTCACTTCATTGTTCACATTTTCATCAGCCACATCTTCAACTACCAAAGGGATTTCATCATCTTGCAACTCAACATCATCATCTACGACTTGCTTTTGCTTAGAGGCATTCACATCACTGCCTCTCCCACTTCTTGTTGTAACCGCCATAACATGATTGTTCCCGCCCTTGGGATTCACTACCGTATCACTTGGTAGAGCACCCTTCGGGCGAGTATTCAATGACTGAGAGATTTGGCCTTATTGCACCTCCAAATTTCGGATAGAGGTGTTGTGAGAAGCTAACTGTGCATTAGAATCCGCATTCCTGTTCATCATCTGCTCGAACATCATTTCAATTCTACCCATATCATTACCCGAAGAACTAGGACCTTGAGATGGAAATGGTGGTGGATTTTTCGGTTTTTGGTACATTGGGGGCCTTTGAAAGCCTTGCCCCCGGTTTCCTTGGTTTCCATTGTTCCATCCTCCTTAATTACTATTGCCACCCTAATTATTGTTATTACCATTCCAATTCCCTTAGTTGCCTTGATTGTTGTTCTGATTGATCCAGTTGTTGTTTTGGTTGTTGTTCCCCCAATTGCCACTGTTTTGTTGTTGATTGCCCCAATTGCCTTGAGGTCTCCACTGTTGTTGGTTGGAAGAGTTGCCCCGTTGGCCTTGATAGTTGTTTACATATTGAATCTCTTCACTTTGGTCATCATAACCATCATTTTTAAAACCATCACATGCATCATCAAATTGCTCAGAATTCCCTTAGTTTTGTTTCCTTCTTTGCCTTCTCTTATTGACAAGCATATTAACACCCTCCATGGCATTCACTTGGCGAGGATTTTGACTTGTTGTAACTGTGCCTTAGCTAATTGATTTATAGTAGTTGTCAACTCCGCTATAGCTTGCCCATTGTCATGTAATTCCTTATGCAAATGAATAACCGTAGGGTCACCTTGAGGTACATTGGCTCTACTTTGCCATGCAGAAGAAGTGTCAGCCATCTCATCAAGTACATCACATGCCTCATCATATGACAGCTTCATAAAGTTGCCCCCGACAAGTTGGTTCACTATGCATTGATTTGTTGTATTGATGCCCCGGTAGAAAGTTTGTTGGATCATAGCGTCGGTCATATCATTATTGGGGCATTCCTTCACCATCGTTCTATACCGCTCCCAAATCTCATGCAAAGGTTCCGTGGGCTCTTCCTTGAAAGCTAATATCTCTTCTCGGAGTGCTGCCACATGCTCGAGTGAAAAGAATTTAGAAATGAATTTATCCGCCAACTCATCCCAAGTTGTGATGGAATGGTTGGGGAGTCTCTCGAGCCAATCTAATGCCTTCCCCCGAAGTGAGAATGGGAAAAGTCTCACCTCCTCGGACACATTCGTCTGTTTGCTCCCCCAGTATGTATCCACGAACCCCTTGAGATGTTTGTAGGCATTTTGATCCGCAGCTCCCATAAAGTACCCACACTGCTCAAGTAAGGTCAACATCACATTGGTTATCTAAAAGATGCTCGCTCGGATTCTGGGTGGGACAATAGCACTTGCATAACCCTAGTTCGGAAGTACTCTGGGAGCCACTCTTGGAGGTGGCGGAGGAGGGTCTGGAATATTGTCATTTGGATTAGCATTGGCATTGCAGCCTCTACGTTGTCCTTGAGGTACAAGAGGCACCTCATATTGCTCAACATCATCTACCTCCTTCCCCACAATCACGTTTCCAAGAGGGTCATTAGCGTTATTCAAAGCCATATTGGTACCTGAGTAGTGACACAAACAAGTAAGTAACAAATAAAGAAAGAAGAACAATACACAAAACTAACTAAATAGATAGCCAAACCGTTAGCTCCCCGGCAACGGCGCCAAAAAGTGATCGAAGCCAACTCTGCACCACTAATAAGTAGCGAGAGAGGGTCGCAATAGCTTTTACCCGATTTTGGGTCGGGATCGATTTCCACAGAGAGCTAGAAAGGGAGTTGAGTATCTATTTAGGTTGGATTTGCGTATTGGTTCCAAATTGCACTTCTATTCATTTTTGGGTTTTCTTTTATAATTATACTATTATCAAACTACAAATTATAATTGTAACTAGATTAAGCTAAGCGTAAAATGCTATAAGTTGTTCAAATATTCTAAAAGGCACTAGGGTAGTGACTTTCACCTAGGTGGCCAATTGACGGGTAATTGCGTCTAAGACACGATTGACATGATTGGGGAATATGTTATAACCGTTGCTCAATATTACCCATTCTCACACCTCTCGGTAGAAAGAATGATTTTGCCCAATTGACTTTCTCAAGACCAATTGGGTATGCATATTTGCTCAAGCAACTAAGGTTCAAATCGGGTATTACTCTCTCGAGGTTTAACCCTTTAATTGGGACTATCAATTCTCTTGAGTCCATCCCAATTTCTTGTTGGATCAATTTCAGAGACTTAGGCTCTCTTTCTTAAGAAAAGCCCAAGTCAACTTAGCACAAACTAGTGTCTGCAACCACTAATTCAGTAATTAATCCATGAAATTGACCCAAATAGCAAGCACTCATAGTCAATCTAGCCCTAAATTGCAACACCCATCAATTATCCACACTAGGGTTGAGCCACAACCCTAGCTAATGGGTCAAGCTACTCATACTTGAAGAGAAAAACAGAGAAATAGATGAAGATGAACACATAGTAATTAATTGCTAAGCTAAATACAAAGATTCAGTGATAAAAAGTAAGTAAAAATGCCCAAAATGGCTACAAGATATGTTTCCACGAGCGCAACAGCTGTTCTAAAATGTCTGATACCCTAAAAATGGAAAAATGATCTATTTATATTGAGCTGAAAAGACTGGACAAAAATTCCCCTACGGGGTTAGTGCGGTCCGCACAAAATGGTGTGCAGCCGCACTAGGCTCTTGAATTTGAAAACTTGGCTCTCTGAAATCAGGCTTCGTGGACCGCACAAAATGGACTGTGGCCGCGGAGGCTTCTAGTGCGGTCCACACAAACTGGACCGCGGATTGCACAGGCTTTAAAGCTCCAATCTTCACCCTTTCTGAACATTGGCTCTGCGGACCGCACAGAATGGTAGTGCGGCCGCATTGACTTCAGTGCGGACCGCACAAAACCTTCTGCGGCCGCACTACCTTAATGCCTGATGTACCATCTCTCTGAACCTCCCTAGTGCGGACCACACAAAGTGTAGTGCGGCCGCACTAAGCTTATTTTTCCTGAGTTTGTCTTGTCTTTGGTACTTGTGCAAGTTTCACTCCTTTTGAGCTGATCTTTGACATCTTGTCACTTTATTGATCAAACCTGCAATCAAGCATAACTTATGAGCCTTTTGGGACTATTTTGTATGAATTTATAATCAAAGCGCAAGCAAGAAGGAGTATAAAATGCGTCAAAATCCCTAATTATCAGTCCAGATGTGTTGTTTCTATCCACCAGATATTCAACATAATCAACATCAGCATATCCAACCAAGTCAAGGGTATCAACCGAGGGATAGTAGAGAACCAGGTCTTGCATCCCTTTGAGATATCTTAGGATTCTCTTGGCAGCTTTCAGATCAGATTCCTTTGGATTGGATTGAAACCCGGCATATAGACCCACACTAAAATCAAAATCTGGTCTGCTACAGAAGTGACCCTATGATACCTCTATACATGGTCTGATTTATAAGGGAACCAGGTTCATCCAGTCTAGACTATGGGTGTCTAACGGGTGAGCCGGGTCGGGCTGGATAATTTAGGAACTGTACAGGTTGGGGTACGGGCTAGTTACGGGTTGGGGCTTACCGGGTTTAACGAGTTCGGGTTCATCCGGGTAAAAATGAACCGTAAGGGTTACGAGTACAAGGGGTCAAACCGGGCCAGGTTAGTGTTAGTTTTATTTTTTTTGTATTTTGTATAACTATTGTAAGTTATATTAATATAAAGTAAAATATAAAGAATACAATAAAGATGGGAAAAAATTGCACTTATAAATTGCAAGTGCTACATTTATTTCAAAATTACAAAATTGAAGTTTGCATTTAACAAGTAAATTAACAAAAAAAGAGTAAAACTAAATTTTAATGCATAATAATACTTCAATTAATCTAGCAAACTAAAACATTAAGCATAAATACATCTAATAATTTTAAAATAACACAAATTATCTCTAATCAACTTAAATACGAATTTCCGGAGGACGCTCAAGACAACTCTTCATATGCCTCCTTAAACTGCTTGTGCCACACTTTGGACGAAGATTTAAGACTCGACCATAGTTTTTGCACTTTACTTTCTGAACTTCTTCATTTTCTTCTACCACCTCAAAGTGTTCCCAAACATATGAGCGCACTCTAGAAGTACGAGGCATGATTTAACTTGAATTGAGAATTTGAGTTTGAGAAATGAGAGATGAGTGAAGAAATGAAGAAGAGGGGGGGTGTATTTATAGTTTTTTAAAGGGTTAAATTTGTAATTAAAAAAGTGTTATTTTTTTTTAAAAAAGGCCCAAAAAGGGCTAATTGTGCAAATCAGCCGTTGGGCAACGACTCCTTGGCAGGTGACCGTTGCCAACGATTAACATGGGCTGCCCAATCAACAATTTAAAAAAAAATCAAAAAAATCTAGCCGTTAACCGGTCTGGGCCGGTTTATCCGGTTCTGCAATATTTCTGTTGACCGGTCCGGTTAACCGATTGAAAATAGGTGAACGGACCAAACCCCCTACCCCTTTAACCTAGCCCCACCCGGCCCCCTTGTACTTATCTCGACCCGTTAGACACCCATAGTCTAGACAAGTAGCTGTGGTGATGGAAGTGTCAATGATTTTGATGTCTCCATGTCAAATCTCTTCAGCAGCTTCTTGCTTCACTTGTACATCTTGAAGAAATTAAGTTCCCCCATCGTACTCATTTTTAACTCACTTCCCATGAGTTATGCACATTTTTCACATTGGGAGTCAACTAATGCTCCAAAGATGATTCCATCAATATAGATCTTTCACACCAAGCACGGGGAGCCTGGGTTCCATAATAGTTCTCAGCAGGTCGTGGAACTAGCTACCACATACTGTTCCTCTCAAGTTGATGGAGCTCTTCTTACATAGCTGTAATCCAGTCAGCATATTTCAATGATTCCTTGATATTCTTAGGCTCTATTTGAGAGAGAAAGGCTGAGAAGGCAAGTGAGTTTCTTGTCTTTGATCTGGTTTGAATTTCTCAGCAGCTGGAGTTCCATGTACAACATCCACAACTCTGTTTTCTGCTTCAGATATTGTGATTGAGGGACCAGGTTCCTCTATGTCGGCTGGAGTCTCATCTTCAGTTCTGAGGAAAAAGATCCATGTAAATCTAGAGTAATCATCCACACTCACAAGAATATGTACCTCTTTCCTCCTCTACTTGGCATCCTCATAGTTCCACATAGATCAATATGGAGGAGATCAAGTGGCCTTTAGATACTAACTTCCTTTTTGGGCTTGAAAGAGGATCTGACTTGCACTCCTTTTACACATGCATCACACACCCTGTGATCCTTGAAGCTTGATTTGAGCAGACCATGAACCAGGTCCTTCTTGACTTATTTGTTCAGCAACGTGAAATTTGCATGACCCAGCCTTCTGTGCCATAGCTCAGCATTATCATTAACAGCACTCAGACAACCAAGATCCCCTTGTCACAGATTTGGGAAATACCCAGCATAATCTCGTAGAGGATCAGGTACTCTACTGTTTAATGGACTCATATTGTTCCCGATCCTTCCAACTCTCAGAATGTATCCCTTCTTGCCATTTTTAAAGGATACACACCTTCCTTGCAGGGCCTTCAGTGAAAGGAAATCATTTGTTCTTCAGTTATGAGCTTCGAGCAGTCGTTATCCATGTGCCACTATTGACTGCTTCCTTTCACTGTTCCCTGCACACTTAAATCAATGATTAAACTTAGGAACCCAAGCCAGCTTGGGTCCCTTATAATGATAGAACGGGAGGACCAAACTTCTTTTTGCCCATACAAGCAACACATATTTTCTTTTCAGGGAACCAGGTTCCTCATCATTATGCCTTTTTTCAACAAAAACTTTTTGCAAAGATGTTTTTTAACTTTATAAGAGTCCTTATAATGACCAGTTTGACCACAGTGAGTGCACAACCGATTATCAGCCACAGTTACATACTTCCTATGGGGATTATAGGAGGTTTTAGCCTTTGGGAACCTGATCCTTGCCTGTTTCAATCATTACTCCTGTATATAGACGTTATCATATTAAAGGACCGGGTCCATTTTAGTGACTTATCAAGATTATTTTTAACCCTTTTTAAATTCTCCTGAAGTTGTCTATTCTTTTCAAGCTCAGCAATAAGACTTGTTTTAATTTTCTTAAGCTCACTCTCAAGCTCAAGTTGAGCCTTTCTAACCACTTCCCCTCCCTCAGTGTTGTCCATCCATTTTTTTGTTTGTTTTTTCAACAAGTTGTGTTCTCTAGTTACTTCTTCCATTTGTTCCCTTAAATCTTCAAAGGAAACTACCATATCATCCTTTTCTTGCTCCATAGCTACAATTTTCTCTACTAGAGTATTCTTTTCTTTGCTAAGGTTCCCTATTATAAGCCACTTTGTAATAACTCTATTACAAAGACTTTATAACTCGACTAACTCTAGCCAAGACACAAACTTGGAGGGTTTGTGCCTAAAACATCTTCTAAGAAAGCAAGATAGGAGTTACAATTAAAGAACAAATAATAAAGACTCAACAAACCTAAGGACTTAAGACATCTTCAATCTTGGATCCGATCCTTGAGGTTGAAGTAGCTTTGTTCTTGAGAGAGTTTGTTGCAAGCACTTGAGAGAATATTTTTGTTTCTGATTTTGCAAGTCTTAGAACCTGAATCTTGTGCCTTGCATAAGGTTTATACTACAAAAGACATTACCTTAGTGATTCCAATCTCAATAGGAAGTGACTTCCGCACTGTCTGCTGCACTGTTGCAGGCAGTCACTTTCTGCAGTTGCTTTCCAGTTGTACAATTGACTTATACTTCTGTCAGGGGAACACCAAGGTATCAGGTCCCTAATCTGGTTCCTGTAAATCTAAAGCACACTGCCCAGATTATCTTGAGTCGATTAACTTGAATGATTGTACCAGGCATGCTTCAGGTCCTTTATCTGGTTCTCTCATAAAGTAAGTCATTTTACCTTACTTGATTGTATTTATACATGTGTGACATCACTTACAATGATATAAGCAAGGTAAGTAAAAAGCCTTCCACAGAAAGTTGACTGTGGCACTATTCCTGTACAATAGCGTGTGCAGGTAGCAACTTTCTTGCTGGAGAGTTGACTTCATAGTCTCCTCGGGAACTTGTACGAACCTGTTCCCTAAGCTCTTCCTTCTACTCTTCCTCATTTGAGTCATTGCTATCAGCTTTGAGTACCAGGTTTTTTTCTTTCTTTGGTTCTCTTCTTTCACTATCTATCTTCCTCTTCATCTCGTAGGTTTTCATATTTCCAACCAGCTCTTCTATGGTCAGCTCCTGTAGGTCCTTTGATTTAGTAATAGCATTCACCTTGCTTTTCCAAGGGTTGGATCCCAACCTGGAACTTTGTGATCTCAAGGTCTTGTAGATGTGTAACAGGTTCCTTATCTGGTTCTGAATGGTAAGTTTGTTAGATCATCAAAACATAAAGTAAAGTACTTGTGCCCAAGGTACTTGTAACCTATCAAAATTGATTTTACATATTTTATCTCTATAGACATGTCATCTAAGTGTGGTAATACGACAAAGTAACAAAATGATTGATTAATTGATTAAAATCCTATAATCATGAAAGGAGCAGTGTGTTAAGAGAAATAGAAATAATTGATTGATTGATTAATTGAAACCCTATAGACATGGTATCTAGATGGACAGTAGCGAAACATGTGTTATTTATACTATAGGCATGTTGTCTAAGTGTGCACACTAGTAAACCTACAAACAAGTATAGCAAATACTTAAACATACTTTAGACAGGTTAAGTGAAGTGTGTGCGATTTCCTATAAGCATGATTTCTATGTGTGGCAGAATAGGAACACACTAAACGAAATAACAAATAAGGCATGCTAAACGAAAAGGCGAATAGAGCACATAGACCCTATAAGCATGTTTTTACCCTTTTATGCATGCATTAGAATATACCCATTTTCCCCAATTCCACTAATCTCTCAATTATTCATTCCTACAGATTATTACATGCCCAAATAGGATAAAATAGTTACAGACTTAATAGGCGGCTACATGCCCAAAATACAGCAAATACAGGATACCCCGAGCTGATTCTGGGTCTTCAACTAAGCCTGGAGCCTTAGGTGATGAACATGCCCAAACTCCAGGTGGCTATTAATACGCTTCAGTTTTGAGTACCAAACTTGCCCAATAACTAGGCCAAAACTTTAACACAGCTGCCTTGCTTAACCATGAAATGCTAACTGTAGCAACATAAGTGACAAGCTTGGTACTAGGCGAACTTTAAGACTTAGGAGTTTCATCTTTTAATGCTATAGCTAACAGAAAGAGAGAGCAGGGATTTCCAGACAAAGAAATACAGATAAGTTTACACAAAATCCCTTACAGGCACATATGGTATAAACAAAACAAGTTTCCAATGATAGGGTTGAACATCATAAGTTAGCAAACTATGCCAGATAGAATTTCAAAGCAAAACATAGTCCAGAATTAGCCTAAAGGACTTTAGACAATTACCATGAGAATCTAGCAAAGTCATAGACACGAATAAGTGGATGACAGTTTTCACATGAAAGTTTTTTAACGCGAAAGCCTAATGAGAATATGGTCATCAACAACATAATGACAGGATAATGGGCATAGTTATGAACAATTGGCAAACATGTCACTTAGTTGAACATGAGCCTTAATATGATGGTCATTACTATAGCACAAAGACTCTAAAGAATTCATGGTAGGTAAAAGAACATGTCAATTATAGGTCAACATGACAAACAAACATTAGGATTCATGTCAGTCGATCCCATATGAGAGAAAACTACAAATTGACATTTATCATAGAAGCAATGTTAAGAGTGCAGGATTGACATGTCAAAGAACATAACCACTAGAGTTACAAATTGCATATAAACAAGTTTGGTTATATATTGATATAGTGCTATAACATGGGAGAATCAGGAATCCGTTTGCAGGAAATAATAGATTATTCTTAAAGGGTTCAATAGGAAGAGATTCATTAAAGCAGATTCTGAGCAAACACGAAACATGACATTAAGGAACAAGTATGAACTTATAAAAAGCACAGAACATGACATTAAGGAATAAGTGTGAACTTATAATAAGCACAGAACATGACATTAAGGCATAAGTGTGAACTTATAACAAGCACAGGACATGACATTAAGGCTAGCATGAACATGGTCAATAAGGTAAAACTTAAGAGGGCCAGAAACTATTCGAATCAAATATGCAGAGTGAAAGTCTACTACACATGTTGAAACCATTCCGGTTCGATACTAGAGGTCATATAACTTGCAGAACATCATTGAGACAGTAGATTTTATAGAAAGCACACAATAATATAATGCTGCAAGTCCATAAATAACAGAGAAGCTTAACACATGCTTGTCTAAAAGTTCAACCAATATTGGTATATAGAGCACACACATGAACAAGTAAAGGAATAACAATGAAGGCTATGAGATTCAAGAATGCTAACCAGTTGCGAAGAAAAATGAACAAAAGAGTGAGTAACTCAGAATATCAGCAGTGACAGCAATAGAAAGGCAACAGTAAAAACCCACAAATCCTAGTGCGTTAGAGTTCACAAGAGCTTCAGTGAGCCCCGAGCAGTGCTCGCACTAGGGAAGTTAATAGAGAAGTTCTGGTGGCCTTGGCTTTCAGCCGGCCACAATCAAGAGAGAGCAGAAATAATAGAAAGTGAAAGTGAAGGATTAACAGTAGTTGTTAAGCGATTAGCCTCTGTTCAAAGGGGGTTAGGGGAGTAGTTTATATAGTGGTAAAATCAGGTAGATAAACAAGGAAAGAAATCAAGTAAACATGAACAAAACGGGTAAAATCTCGCATGGAAGTCAGTAGGGGAACCAGAAAGAAAAAAAATCAAACTCCAAACCCTAGTTAGGATTTAAATCTCAAAATCGGTCAACTGGTATGAAGAATCCAGTTTTTCTTCGCGTATATGGACGAAATATTATCCAAATCACCAAGATTGAGTTGATTCTCCTCTAATATAGTGGTGGTATTTGCCAAAATTGGGCAAATACCTAAGTAATACCATAAACGTGTGACCAGTATCAAAGTAACCCAAATATGATAAGCAAATAATGGTAAAATCCCATTATTAGCGGGATTAGGATAGGGAATTAAGGGGAAGGCGGCTAGGGTCCTTCAGAAGAGAGAGGAGGAGAGTTGAGAGTGTTTTAGGGCAGTGAATTAAGGAGAATGGGTAGGGTTTCGTAGGGTTTGGGTAATTAAAAGTAAGGGAGAGGCTGTGGGCCGTTGATCCTTTGAGATCAACAGCTAGGATTGAGCGAGAGACGGGGCGGGTTGGAGATCGGGTCTCGACCGAGTTGAAAATTTAAAGGGGTCATCTATTTTCGGCTGGGTAAATTGGTTCAGGGATTTAAATCTCAAAATCGGTCAACTGGTATGAAGAATCCAGTTTTTCTTCGCGTATATGGACAAAATATTATCCAAATCACCAAGATTGAGTTGATTCTCCTCTAATATAGTGGTGGTATTTGCCAAAATTGGGCAAATACCTAAGTAATACCATAAACGTGTGACCAGTATCAAAGTAACCCAAATATGATAAGCAAATAATGGTAAAATCCCATTATCAGCGGGATTAGGATAGGGAATTAAGGGGAAGGCGGCTAGGGTCCTTCAGAAGAGAGAGGAGGAGAGTTGAGAGTGTTTTAGGGCAGTGAATTAAGGAGAATGGGTAGGGTTTCGTAGGGTTTGGGTAATTAAAAGTAAGGGAGAGGCTGTGGGCCGTTGATCCTTTGAGATCAACGGCTAGGATTGAGCGAGAGACGGGGCGGGTTGGAGATCGGGTCTCGACCGAGTTGAAAATTTAAAGGGGTCATCTATTTTCGGCTGGGTAAATTGGTTCAGGGATTTTGGAGTATTTGGGTCACTAATGTGGTCCTAAATTAGCCTTGAATTGGGCAATAAATTAAATACACAAAATTTATTAATAAAATAATTTATAAAACTATTTAATAGATAATAAAATATTACTTATGCAATAAAATAATTGAATATAATAACCTAACATTATAAAAATATTAAAAATGCTATTTTAGCACAAATAATATAAAAATGTAATTATGCACGAATATAGGCTATTATCACAAAATTATGTAAATAACTTAAAAATACAATATAGTTACATAAAATAAAGTAAACAATATTCTAAAACATATATGTTGATGCAAATAATAACTTTAGGTAATTTAATCATCACAAAAAATTAAGGGGTAATTAATTAATATTCAAGTATTTTAAATGCAAGAAAAATAATTTTAAAGCTCTAAAAATTATGGAACATTATAAAATACTTATATAAATATAATGAGGCAAAAATGATACTTTGAAAGTATATATTCTTATTATGAAAGACCTATGAGGGCAAAATTGGGTATCAACAGCTGCCCCTCTTTACCCGTGAATGATGAAAGAGTTTTCGGGTAAAGAAAATAGTGAACAATTTTGTCCGAGGTGAGTGAGGAATGATGTGTTTTGAAAAAATGGGGGTCGAACTCTGGTTTTTGAGTTGCCTACATATCCCCGGTCATGCACTGTGTAGTTCTGGATCCAACGACGAACGAAACTGATGGAGATGTTATAAAAGTGTTCGTATGTTTCTAAAAGGTTCTTTTTGGGAAGGATAATGTTGTAGGTAACGAATATTTAGGTGGGGCCATGAATGCGAATTTGGACATTACGGGTGTATCACAAGGCAGACATTTGATCGGTTATAGAGTAAAAGGTAGTCAATTATTGGTCGTCAGTTACATTTGAGGTAGTCAAAGGATGTGAACGTTATGAATGGACACCAGAGTGAAGATTGCTCCTGTTTGTAGAACGGTTACCTCCCGATTTACCTGCAAAACTTAAAACATGGTGCATGTGAATATACATGGGTTATTGTGAAAATTTAAACATGATGCAAATTATCTTTGGACCATGAAGGTTGTCTTTGGACGATAAGGATAATGTCCTTAGACCATGACGTCCTGGGTGATGAAGCATATGATAAGGGATTCGCAACCATGAAATGGTGTCCTTAGGCTATGAGGATGATGCCTTTGAACTATGATGTCTTTGAATAATGATGTGCAGTTTCGAGGGATCTTTAGGTCATGGAATTGTGTCGTCAGGCTATGAGGATGGTGCCTTCGAACTATTATACCTTCGGACAATGTGGCGATGTTTCAGCTCATGAATATGCAAAGATATGGCGATATCGATCATTTGATAGAGGAAATTGGTGATGCTTAGTCATATGCAAGGACGAGATAATACAAGGCTTAGTCTTGTGTGAGATGAGGGCAGTGCCTAGCCCTATACGAAGAAAGAAGATAGTGCTTAGCCTTATGCAGTGTAGCGGAGATAGTGTTTAGTCTCATTCAAAGAGAGGCAATGTTTATCCTTATGCAGTAATGGAGGCAATGCTTAGACTCATGCAAGGAATGGAGATAATGCTTAGTCTCAAAGAAAGGCAGTGTTTAGCCTTATGCAAGGTGAGGGCTGTGTCTACCCCTATGCAAGTAGTGGAGACGATGCTTAGTCTCATGTAGAAAAGGCAGTGCTTGGCCTTATACAATAATGGAGGCAACGCTTAGCCTCATGCAAGGTATGGAAACAACGTTTAGTCTCATGCAAAGTAAAGGCAATGTTTAGCCTTATGCGATAATGGAGACAATGCTTAGTATCATGCAAAGAAATGCAGTTTTTAGCCTTATGCAATAATAGAGGCAGTGCTCAAGGAATGGAGACAATGCTTAGTCTCATGCAAATAAGGCAGTGTTTAGCCGTGTGCGATGATGAGGGCAGTGCTTAGCCCTATGCAAGAAATGGAGACAGTGCTTAGTCTCATGCAAAAAAGGTAATGTTTAGCCTTGTGCGATGATAAGGCAATTCTTAGCCCTATGCAAAAAAATCAATGAATAGCTACGAGAGATTAAAGTATTTATTAGCTTATGTATTTGCGTTTGGCAACTTTGTCGTTATAAAGATAGTGATTTGTTGTGTGTACGTATTTGTGAATATTCCTGTTATGTTCATTGTGCCTGCATTCAAAGAAACATTATGAGTTTTGCGGGGGGAGGTTGGTTCATGCTCTCGATTTCCTTGCTTTGCCTTTTGCCTTGAGACCCTACTTGAGTTACCCTAGGTAATGTCTAGCTACCATAGAAACAAATTTTTTCGAAAAATAAGCATGTATTTGACAAATTATTTTTTTCAGAAATGTAGTTGTTTGAAATATGTGATAATGCACGAGATCAAATAATTTAGATGAACTGGTGACTGTGACGAATTTTGAGACATTGCAACCCCCTTGCTTTAGAATTTTGAGGGTCCTCCTCAAAATTCTGCCCCAGTTTAAATGCATACTTCTGGCAACACATTTCTTGGTTGTTCCAAACGTGATAAAATCGGGCAAACTCGAGATCTTGCCCCAGTTTCTGATCATGGGGGAAATGAAGATTTTATTATGATGTGACCGAACCCACAGGGTTGCCTACGTATCCCCTTTTAAATGAGAATCAGGTCAAGCATAGTTTAATTACATCAAATAGAAGGTGCGAACATAATCTTAAACAATATCTCTTGACTGCATCTTATTTGACAGGTTTTGGCCAAATCTCTCCATCCATTTCTGCAAGTATAAGTGCTCCTCCTGTTAACACCCGGTGAACCATGTAAGGGCGCTGCCAGTTGGGTGAGAATTTGCCCTTGGATTCATCTTAGTGCGGGAAGATTCGCTTTAGCACCAATTGCCTCGATAAGAATTGCCTTGACCTGACCTTTTTGTTGAAAGCTCTTGCCATTCTGTTCTGGTAGAGTTGACCTTGACATACCACATTCATTCTTTTTCCATCAATGAGAGCTAGTTGTTCATTCCAGCTTCGTACCCATTCTGCATCACTGAGCTTGACTTCTTATATGATTCTTAAAGAAGGAATTTCCACTTTGGCGGGAATAACGGCTTCAGTACCATAAACCAATAGGTAGGGAGTTGCCCTAGTTGATGTGCGAACTGTGGTATGATACCCAAGTAAAGAAAATGGAAGATTCTCGTGCCATTATTTGTAATTGTCCACCATTTTCCTCAACATCTTCTTGATGTTCTTGTTGGCGGCTTCTACGGCTCCGTTCATTTGCGGCTTGTATGTTGTGGAGTTTCTATGCTTGATCTTGAATGTTTAACACATGGCTTTCATCAAATCGTTGTTGAGATTGAGGGTATTGTCAGTAATGATTGACTCTGGTACTCCAAATCGACAAACAATGTGGTCCCGTACAAAATATGCTATAACCTTCTTAGTTACAACTTTATAAGATGCAACTTCAACACTTTTTGTGAAGTAGTCTATGGCCACCAGAATGAACCTATGCCCGTTTGAAGCAGTGGGTTCGATTAGGTCGATGTCATCCATACCCCAAGCGGAGAAAGGCCAGGGTGAACTTGTCGCATTGAGTTAATTGGGTGGTACTCATATCATGTCAGCATGTATCTAGAACTGCCGACACTTTTGAACATACTTGATGCAGTCTATTTCCATAGTCATCCAGAAATACCCTGTTCTTAGTATTTTCTTGTCCAAAAACGAAACCATTCATGTAGGGTCCACAAGTTCCGGCATATACTTCCTCGAGCAATCTAGATGCCTCCTTGGCATCGACACACCGTAGTAATCCCAGGTCATGAGTCCTTATATATAGAGTTCCTCCGCTTTGAAAGAAATGGTCGACTAATCTTTGAAGCGTACGCTTCTGAGTATGGGTAGCGTGCTCTGGATATTCTCTCTTTGCCAAGTATTGCTTGATGTCGTGGAACCATGGATTTCTATCAATCACTTCTGCAACATGAGCATAATTGGCTGCTTATGAATTCCTATTGGGATATGATCGATGAAATTCTTATCTAGGTGTTGTATCATGGAAGACAAAGTGGGTAACGCATCAGCAAACTCATTCTGAATCCTCGGAACATGTTTGAATTCTATCTTTATGAACCTCTTGATCAACTCTTGTACACTGTGCAAATATGCAATATTTTGGTGTTCTTCGTAGCCCATTCCCCTAGAACCTGGTGCACCAAAAGATCTGAATCTCCGATTACCGGCAGCTCCTATACGTTCATGTCAATGGCCAATCTAAGTCCCAGGATACAAGCCTCATATTCCGCCATATTGTTGGTTCATGGAAACCTGAGTTTTGCGGATACCGGATAGTGTTGACCGATTTCTGATACTAAGATATCTCCGATGCCTACTCCTTTGAAGTTGTTGCTACGTCGAAGAACATCCTCCAACCATCATACGCCTCGGTGATATCTTCTCCTACAAACGACACCTCCTTGTCAGGAAAATACATCTTCAATGGTTCGTATTCCCCATCCACGGGATTTTTTGCCAAATGATTTGCCAATGCTTGCCCTTTAACTGCCTTCTGAGTTACATAGACAATGTCAAACTCACTCAGCAATATTTTCTATTTTCGTTATCTTACCCGTAGGCATGGGTTTTTGAAAGATGTACTTTAGTAGATCTATCTTGATATGAGATATGTAATGTATACACATAAATAATGCCTCAACTTCTGAGCTATCCATGTCAAAGCACAGCAGGTGCGTTCCAACAAGGAGTACCAGGATTCATATGGCGTGAACTTCTTGCTTAGATAATATATCACCTGCTCCTTTCTTCTAGTTTCATCACGTTGTCCAAGAATGCAACCAAAAGCCCAATCTAACACGGACAAATAAAGCAGCAGAGGTCTTTCTAGTTTTGGTGGGACTAACACGGGCGGGTTAGATAAATACTTCTTGATTTTTCAAAGGCCTTCTGGCATTCTTCAGTCCAACTGGTTGCAGTATCTTTCCTCAGCATTCTGAAGATTGGCCCACATATCATGGTTAATTATGCTATGAAGCGGCTGATGTAATTGAGGCACACTAAAAGGCTCACCACATCTTTCTTATTCTTTGGAGGTGGCGAGTCCTAGATAGCTTTGACTTTTGATGGGTCTAACTCAATCCCTTAGCGACTGACAATGAAGCCTAACAGTTTTCCAGTAGGGACCCTGAATGCGCATTTTGCAGGATTCAGCTTTAAATTGTATTTTCGAAGCCGGTCGAAGAATTTCTTTAGGTTTGCTATGTGATCCGAACTCCTTTTAAATTTGATGATAATTTCATCCACGTACAACTCTATTTCCTTGTATATCATGTCGTGGAAGATGGTTGTCATGACTCTCATGTAGGTGGCTCCAGATTCTTCAAACCAAACAACATCATTTTGTAACAATATATTCCCTATGGTGTGATGAAGGTTGTCTTTTCAGCATCCTCTTCATCCATCCAGATCTGATGGTATCCTACGAAGTAATCCACAAATGATTGGAGCTCATGCTTGGCACAATTGTCAATCGGTATGTGTATGTTGGGAAATGAAAAATCATTTTGGGACTTTCTCTGTTCAGATCTCGATAATCGACACATACTTTAACTTTCCCATCTTTCTTCGGAACTGGCACAATGTTGGCCTACCAAGTTGGGTATTCGACCACTCGGAGAACCTTGGCTTTGATTTTATTGGTGACCTCCTCTTTTATCTTCAAACTCATATCCGGCTTGAACTTTCTGAGTTTCTACTTTACCGGTGGACACATGGGATTGGTGGGAAGCTTGTGAGCTACTATGGATGTGCTTAAACCAGTCATATCGTCGTAGGACCATGCAAAGATGTCTTTATATTCTTTCAAGAATTTGATGTATTCTTCCTTTTCTGTCAGTGATAGTGAATGATTATACGGGTTTCCTTGACCGTTTTGGAATCCCCTAAGTTAACGGCGTCAGTTTCCTCCAAATTAGACTTTAGCTTGTTTTCAAAGTTTTTTTTACTTCTTTGGCGATTTCCTCAGGCATTATATCATCCTCTGAATCACTGTCCTTATGTTGCGTTATCTCATTACATGTCACAGTCATAGGTTCATTGGTATAGGTAATAATTATGCTAAAAAGAAAAAATGTAAAAGATAGTAATAAATACGAAAAGCAGTGATGTATTAATAAAATTTCAAAAGTCAACAAGTGTGACTCGATGACTTGAGCAATTATTTCAAAACAAAATACTGAAAAATGTCTCAAATGCTCAAAACTATTTTTAAAAATAATTCATGCTAATTTGCCAGGCTACCCAGGAACTCGACGGGCCCGGGATGGTGCGGCAGTCCTGTTCTTGAGAACAACTCCTTCCTCCATGGTCTGAATGGCAAGGTCTTCCTCCTTCCCCTCCTCAACTATTGCATTGTAGTTCATATCTTCTTCATCTAGAAACAACTTCCTTATGGCAGCTAAGACCTCATCTTCCTCAGATCCCCGCATCATGTCAGCTTGATGGAATGTCTCGTGCAGGGGTGGTACCGGTTGTTCCAGAGGATAATAAAGAGTACGGCATAGTGGTGACCAATCCTGGTGTTCTTGCCATGTGTATTCGTATCTAAGTCCAAAAGTCCTACCATGGTACTATGGTAGTACGAGTTTGGTGATCCCTTGGAGATTTTTGCCGAGACCTTTGTCGGGTATGGCAAGATAGTTTCTATTTTGTTTCTCTACTATCGATCATTTTCAGTTGCATTGACTTGTTCAATGTGATGGTATGTTTCTCCGCCCAGCTTCTTTCTGTTTTCGATGACCAGCACAGTCTGATTGGTGTAGATGGGGTTACTTCCATCTCCATGGATGATCACCTCCTGATTATTTCACTCAAACTTCATAGTCTGGTGCAGAGTTGAGGCCACCGCCCTAGCGGCATGTATCCAGGGTCGCCCCAACAATAGATTGTAAGTAGTAGATATGTCTAGCACTTGGAACTCGACATCAAACCAAGTCGGACCCATCTGTAGACTGAGGTTGATTTCTCCAATGGTGGCTCTGTGAGATCCATTAAACACCTTCACATTCATGCTTCCCATCCGTTTCTTGTACAGGCCTTTACCTTATCTCGTCAGAGTAGTCAATGGGCATATGTTGAGACTTGAACCTCCATCTATCAAGACCCTGGCAATGTGATGGGTTTTCAATGAATTAGCCTTATGCTTCTTATGTTTTGATGATCTAACAAATTTGTCGTGAAGAACCAGATAAAGAACCTGGCCCACAGGATATACATTTCATGTGAACTGGTCGAAGTATGAAAATCAGCAAATGGATGAACGACCATAGGGAGGAACACAATAGGGACCTGGTGACATGGTCCCTTAGGGTTCTCCGACACAAGCACAAGTCAGTGACTGTACGCAATCAATATAAAGAGGAACACAACAGGGACCTGCTCCCTTAGGGTTCTCTGACAGAAGTACAAGTCAAGTACACAGCTGGAACGTAGCAGAAGAAAGTGACCATCTAGCAACTGTCACAGAAGAGGAACACAACTAGGACCTGGTCCATTGGTGTGTCCTGACAAAAGTACAAAGTCCATTATCCAGCTGGAACGCAACTGCCCAGAAGTGGCTGTGCAGACAGTATAACAGTTACTTCTCATTGGAAAGAAGCGTACACCAAGGGTTGACATCACTATCCATTGTGCTATCTTTTGTGATAAAACAACCTGGTGCAAGACATACCATTCTTTGTGCATTCAGTGATATTCTCTCAAGAAACAAAAGTATTCATCTGGCATTGAAGTCACTGGTGTGTCAAGAACAAGAAGACAACTCCATTAAGGATCAGTTTCTAAATGAGTTTATGTACATCTGTAGTTGAGTTGCAATCTTGTTATTTGTTCGTCATTATAATTCCTAGTTTGCTTTCTTAGAAGCGCTGTTTTAGGAACAAACCAAATTCGTAAACTTCTAAGTTTATGTTGTGACTTGGGATAGTCATAAGTTTAAATCCTTTATAACTAGGAGAGTTATAGAGTAGCTTGTGGTGGTTGCATCACAAGTTAGTTTGAAGTCTTTGCAATAGAGTTTTTGCAAAGTGGCTTGTAATAGGGAGATTGCAAGTTAGTAGAGTTAAAAGCCTACAAGAGTAGGTCGTGGTTTTTTGATCCCCTTGTGTGGGATCTTTCCACGTAAAAAATCTCTTGCCTTCTTTACATTCAATCTTTACTGCATTCTACGCATCATCTCATAGAGGACCAGGTACTCTATAGTTTGGTGGACTCATATAAACTAGCACAATGAACTTATCTTCAAATTGCACAGCCATGTGTAGCACCCTGTTATGACGTAGTCCTTCTGGTGGTAATTCATCTTCATGAAAAGTGATTTTATGTCTCTCCAATACTTTTCCAACCATGTTAGCCATCTCCCCACTAGTGATGTTGGTGGGTACATAAGCTTCACCAACACCTCCATTAAAGCATTCCTGTGTGTGTCTGACTTTTGCATCAGTGATAAGATGGATATATGATAGGTTTTAAATGTTCTTGCCTTATGTATTGATGATCTAAGAAACTTACTATTAAGAACCATATAGGGAACCTGACCTACTCGGACTATACTACAAGATTAACGAATTCCAGCTAAAGGTGAACTGCTACAGCTTCAGGAGCTAGGAACCCAAACAAGGATCTGATACCCTTGTGGTTCCCTCATCACAGTACAAGTCAATTGGTCACAGCTGGAAATGAAGTGACTGACTGCACTGTTTCTGCCGCACTACACTGTCTCCAGTGCCCACTCATTCTCTGACCAACTAAAGTGCTCACGTCATTTCAAGTGATGTGATCAAGGTGTACCTCTAATGAGTTTATACAAAACATCACTTGAAGGTTTCAGTTTCTCATTCAAGCTTCTTACCAAAACAGAGAAATCAATCCTCACAAGCTTGAAGAACAAAGTTGAATGCAACTACGGACCAATTCCTAAAAGATATCTTGTTGTTGACCTAGTTGAGTTGTAACTTTGTGATTGTACTTATTGTATCTCCTAAATTGCTTAGCTAGAAGCGTTTGAATAGGAATCCTCTTGTAAATCCGTAAACTCCTTGAGTTTATGTTGTGACTAGGTTTAGTCATAAGCAAAAGTCTTTGTAACTATAGAGTTACAAAGTGGCTTGTGGTGAGAGCATCACAAGTTAGTAAAAGCCTTTGTAACTAGGAAGTCACAAAGTGGCTTGTGGTAAGAGTACCACAAGTTAGTTGAGTAAATTCTTTGTAATGGAGTCATTGCAAAGTGGATTGTAATAGGTTTTTACAAGTTAGTGAAGTTGAAAGCCTACATGTGTAGTTCGTGGTTTTTTGATCCCCTTGTGTGGGATTTTTCCACGTAAAAAATCCTCTGCCTTATTTACGTACTGCTTTATTAGCATTCTCAGCAGAATCTCGTAGAGGACTAGGTACTCCACTATTTGGTGGACTCACACAAACTAACAATTGGTATCAGAGTGGGTTCCTCCTATCAGGCTAACACCTAGGAAGGATCCTCACGGCTGCTCCACCAAATTTTGAAGAAGGTTAATCTACATATCGACCACCCAAGTTCAATGGACAATACTATGGGTGGTGAAAAATAAGAATACACAATTTTATCATGGCTGAAGATTGTGAGCTATGGGATATCATATGTGATGGTCCTTATGTTCCAACCAAGGTACTAGAGGAACTTCCATTTTCAATGGCAAAAACCAGCAAAGAGTACACTGAAGCAGACACGAAAGTTGTGGAGAAGAATTTTCGTGCCAAGGAAATTCTAGTGTGTGGAATAGGACCTAAAGAGTACAATAGAATCTCCACCTATGACACTGCCAATGAGATATGGGAAACCTTGCAAACAACTCATGAGGTAACTACACAAGTAAAATAGTCTAAGATTGATATGCTCACTACCGAGTATGAACTCTTTAAAATGAGGGATGATGAATCCATTCAAGATATGCACACAAGATTCCCTTCCATCATAAGTGAGTTACATTCACTTGGTAAAACTATTCCCAGAAACAAGCTAGTAAGGAAAATCATCAGCTTTCTACCTAGCTCTTGGGAAAGAAAAATGAATGTTATTACTGAATCAAAGGACTTACAGGAGTTGACCATAAAAGAGCTGATCGGAAACTTGAAGACCTATGAGTTGAAGAGAAAGATAGACAATGAAAGAAGAGAACCAAAGAAGGAAAGGAACATGGTACTTAAAGCTGATAACAATGATTCTAGTGAGGAAGACAGTGACATGGCTTACTTAACCAAAAGATTTCAGAAGATGGTCAATGTGACGACCCAAAGGGTCATCACCGTAATTCTTCCTTGTTCCGTGCTTCCGAGGCCTTGAAAACCTTGCTGTTAGTTGCCTCGATTTGCGTGCGCAGTCCAGGCGCGTAACCGGAAAGTTTTTATGTTGAAATATGCGAATTTTGTGAAAATTTTATTGAATTTTGATATTAATATGCATAATATTGACTTAGGTCAATATTTTGGGTAAACGGACTCAGACCTGTGATTCGACGGTCACGAAGGGTCCGTAGAAAAATATGGGACTTGGGAGTGTGCCCGGAATCAAATTCCGAGGTCCCAAGCCCGAGAAATGAATTTTTGTGTGAAATTGTTTTCTGAAATTAATTAAGGAAAAAGAAGAAGAAAATTGATCAGAAAACTGTGCTATCGGGCTCGTATGTTGGTTCCGACGCCCGGTACGAGTCTTAAATATGTTTTAAGCACTATCTGTAAAGTTTGGCTAAAAACGGACGTCATATGACGTGTTTCAGACTTAAAATGGGGAATTTGAGTTTTATGAAAGTTGAAAGAAAATCATGTGTTTCGAGGCTTGATCCTATGTATATGATGTCGTTTTTGGCGATTTAATCAGACGAGTAAGTCAGTAAATTTTTTTTAAGATCATATGAATGTTTTGTTTGGAGCCCCGGGGGCTCGGGTGAGTTTTGAGTGGGGTCCGAGAGGTCTTAGGCTTAAAAAAAAATTGCAGGTTCAGATGTTGCAGGCCCCAGTGCGGCTGCGGTCATTTCCGCGCGGTCCGCGCTGGCAGCCACGCGGCCGTGGTGCTTTTCTGTGAGGTCCGCGTGGTGGAGTTCAGAGGGTCGACCAGCGCGGCCGCGCACCAAATCAGTGCGGTCCGCGCTGGGTGGGTTCAGAGAAAGCCCACTTCTTCCCTCCCTCGGCGCGACCGCGGTGCATTTCTGCGCGGTCCACGCCAGTCCCCAGCAAAAAGTATATATATTCGGGACTTCATTCATTTTTTCCACTTTTCAAAAACCCAAAACCTAAGAGACGATTTTCCAAACAACCTTTCTTCTCCAAAACAATTGGTAAGTGATTTCTAACTTAATTTCTTCACTTCTTAACATCTTTTAACATGATTTCAACTTCAAATCAAAGATTTTCATGGGGAAATTGGGTGTTTTGGGTAGAACCTAGGTTTTCTACAAATTGAGAAGTTGGACCTCAATTTGGGGTCCGATTTCAAAACAAAACATATATTTGGATTCGTGGGAGAATGGGTAACCGGGTTTTGGTCCGAACCTCGAGTTTCGACCACGTGAGTCCGGGGGTATTTTTGACCTTTTTGGGAAAAACCTTGTAAAAAAAACTATTTTATGCATTGGGGTTAGTTCCAATAGTAATTATTAATGCATTCAAGCAATTTGTGACTAGATTCGAGTGGTTGGGTGGTGAATTCGAGGGGTAAAGCTATTCTAGAAGCGTGAGTTGAGTTTGGAGCATTCGAGGTAAGTGGCTTGTCTAACCTTGTGTGGGGGACCTTTCCCCTTAGGATGTGCTATATTTGATAATTGAAATGCCCTGTACGTGAGGTGACGAGCGCGTACTTGAGCTAATTGTTGAAAATCCGGTTTTTCCTTAAGTATTTCAATTGAGTTCTTTTCTTGTTTTATTCTACTTGTGAATTTAGCATGTTGCTAGTCTAGAAAGGCATGTTTAGTTGACTTAATTGCCTATTTGCTTAAATTGCCTGAATTGCATTACGTGAAGCATGTTAGGCTAGAAGTAAATGTTTACTTGGTACGAAATTAACGTTTAATTTAATATTCTTGTGTTGTTGATCTGTGTTTTAAATTGGGACTACGGGTGAGATTCCCGGGAGATTACCCTTGCACATTTACTTTGGGACTACGGGTTAGATTCCCGGGAGATCCCCGACACATATATTGAGGATACCAAGAGATCCTCGGGATACCAAGAGATCCCTAGAACATATTGAGGATACCATGAGATCCCTGGCTTATATTGAGTATACCGAGAGATCCTCGGGATACCAAGAGGTCCCTAGTATATGTCGAGGATACTAAGAGATCCTCGGGATACTTAGAGATCCCCGATTACTTTCCTTATGGTTTGCTTTCATCATTGTTTCCGTTATTGTACTCTTATTATCCTGCATAGATTCTTACTGTAGGTTCTCAATTGCACTGATTATCTTATCCTGTCATCTTTATATTTTATTTAACCTCAGTAGGGCCCTGACCTTCCTCGTCACTACCCAACCGAGGTTAGGCTTGGCACTTACTGAGTACCGCTGTGGTGTACTCACGCCTCTTCTGCGCATGTTTTTTTTATGTGCAGATCCAGGTACCTCTACTCAGGCGCACTATCAGTGAGGTAGGAGGACTACGGAGACTTCGAGGTAGATCTGCTGCGTCTGCAGACCGACGAGTCTCCCTCTTTATTCTATCTTTAGTACTTAGTTCTCTTTCCTTCCGTTTATTAGATATTCTAGAGTTTGGAGCCTCACTATACATTTCTGTAGCCTGTTTTTTCCCGTGAGTTTCCGGGTTTTGGGATTTGTTTTAGTCTTGAGATATTGAGTCGTATATGCCGAGCGGCATTCAGTACAATTTGCTTTTTAGATAATTAAGTATTCTATTTTTCCGCAATTTTTATGTTTCTGCAAGTGTTAGGCTTACCTGGTCACGGAGACTAGGTGCCGTCATGACATGTTCACGGTTGGTGAACTAGGGTCGTGACAAGTTGGTATCAGAGCTCTAGGTTCATAGGAGTCACGAAACACAGGCCGGTTTATTAGAGTCTCGCTGATCGGTACGGAGACGTCTGTACTTATCTACGAGAGGCTATGTAACTATTTAGGAAAAAAATTCTTCACTTCATTGATCTCCTTGTCGTGCGATATTTTTGACATCAATTCTTAACTTCTGTCTTCTATTCTCTCACAGATGGTGAGGACACGTGCTACTCGGGATGATCAGGCACCCGCACCCCCTCCTGCAGCCGTCAGAGGCAGGGGTCGGGGCAGAGGCCGTGGATGCGCACGGAGTGCAGCCAAAGCACCTGCGCGAGCTGCCGCTGAGGTACCGCCAGCAGATCCAGCCGGAGTTCAGGCACCCGACACGCCTACAACCACTACTACTCCAGCCCTTCAGGAGACATTGTCACAGTTTATGAGTATGTACACCACGCTAGCTCAGGCAGGGTTGCTTCCCCTTGCTGCAGCCACATCCCAGGCTAGGGGAGGGGCACAGACTCCCGCCGCCCGCACTCCTGAGCAGCGAGTGCAGGTTGAGCAGGTCCCAGAGATCATTCCTGTACAGACTGCAGTACCAGTTCAGCCCGAGGATGGGGCAGCTGCTTCTGAGGATGAGCAGCGGAGACTCGAGAGGTTCAAGAAGTATGATCCTCCGGTTTTCAGTGGACTAGCGACAGATGATGCCTTGGGATTTCTGGAGGATTGCCACTGTATTTTTCGCACTATGGGTATTACCGAATCGAGCGGGGTTTCCTTCACTACTTTCCAACTTTGGGGAGACGCCTATGAGTGGTGGCGCACCTATGAGTTAGATAGTCTAGACGAGGCTGCTTCACTGACTTGGACCCAGTTCTCAGACATGTTTTTGAGAGAGTTCGTCCCTCAGAGCCTCAAGGACGCATGACATGTAGAGTTTGAGCATTTGCACCAGGGTGCTATGACTGTTTCAGAGTATGCTATCCGTTACACCAGATTGGCTAGGCATGCACCAGTCTTGGTTGCTACTGTCCGCGAGAGGGTTTGCCAGTTCATTGAGGGGCTTATTCCTCCCATCAGATCTAGCATGGTTCGTGAGTTGGAGATGGACATTTCTTATCAGCAGGTGGTGAGCATTGCTAAGAGGATTGAGGGTATGCATGCTACGGAGAGAGAGGAGAGGGAGGCCAAAATGTCTCGTGAGTCGGGCCATTATTCTGGTGCCCGTACCCCAGCTGCAGGTCGTCATGGTAGGGGCTATATGATTCGCCCCGTTCCTTCAGCTCTTCTAGCATCCAACAATGCTCCAACTCCTCCCAGATCTCAGGAGCCATATTATGCACCTCCGGTTTGTAGCGTGCCTCCTGCGCGGGGTGCTTTCAGAGGCCAGTCTAGCAGACTTGGCCCTAGCCAGTCACAGCCACCACGTCCTCCCAGAGCTTGTTTCGAGTGTGGTGATATACACCACATGGTGAGGGATTGCCCTAGACTTGGGAGGGGTGCACCTCTACACACTTCTCAGCCATAGCGTGCCCCGCAAAGTTCTCAGGTTATGGTTACAGCTCTAGTTGCTATCCCACCTACTCAGCCAGCTAGAGGTGGAGGTCGGGGAGGTAGGGTCGCCCTAGAGGGGGAGGCCAGGCCAGATATTATGCCATTCCTACTCGTACCGAGGTTGTTGCCTCTGATTCCGTCATCACAAGTATTATACTGGTTTGTCATAAAGATGCATCGGTTCTATTCGATCCAGGCTCCACTTATTCTTATGTGTCTTCTTATTTCACTTCGCATTTGGGTGTAGACCGAGATTCGTTGAGTTCTCTTGTTTATGTATCTACTCTTGTGAGAGATTCTATTGTTGTGGACCGCGTTTATCGATCGTGTTTGGTCACTATTCGTGGTTTTTAGACTAGAGCAGATCTATTGTTACTCAACATGGTTGATTTTGATATTATTCTGGGCATGGACTGGTTGTCGCCTCATTATGCTATTCTTGATTGTCACACCAAGACCGTGACGCTGGCTATGCCAGGTATTCCGCGTGTTGAGTGGAGTGGTACTTTAGATCACACTCCCAGTAGAGTTATCTCTTTTCTTAAAGCTCAGCGTATGGTTGGAAAGGGGTGTGCCGCGTATTTAGCTTATGTGAGACACGTCAGTATTGATACTCCTTCAGTTGATTCAGATCCAGTAGTATGGGATTTTCCCGATGTGTTTCCAGTTGATCTTCCAGGCATGCCGCCTGATAGAGATATTGATTTTGGCATTAATCTGTTGCCGGGCACTCAGCCCATTTCTATTCCCCCATATCGTATGGCTCCTCCTGAGTTGAAGGAGTTGAAGGATCAGTTGCAAGAATTGCTTGATAAGGGTTTTATTCGGCCCAGTGTATCGCCTTGGGGTGCTCCTGTCTTGTTTGTAAAGAAAAAGGATGGTTCTATGCGTATGTGTATTGATTATCGCCAGTTGAACAAAGTTACATTTAAGAACTGTTATCCTTTGCCTCGTATCGATGATCTGTTTGACCAGCTTCAAGGCGCACAGGTGTTTTCTAAGATTGATTTGCACTCAGGTTACCATCAGTTGAAGATTCGAGAACCAGATATCCCGAAGACTGCTTTCAGGACTCGGTATGGCCATTACGAGTTCCTTGTTATGTCATTTGGGCTGACCAATGCCCCAACAGCCTTTATGCATTTGATGCACAGTGTGTTCCGGCCATATCTTGACTCGTTCGTCATTGTCTTTATTGATGATATTCTGGTGTATTCCCGGAGTCGGGAAGATCATGAGCAGCACATGGGAACTGTGCTTCAGACTCTGAGAGAGAAGAAGTTATATGCTAAGTTCTCGAAATGTGAGTTTTGGTTCGATTCAGTGGCATTCTTAGGTCACGTGATTTCGAGTGAAGGTATTCAGGTGGATCCAAAGAAGGTAGAGGCCGTGTAGAGTTGGCCCAGACCATCCTCAGCTACCAAGATCTGCAGTTTCCTTGATTTGGCTGGCTACTACCGTCGTTTTGTGGAGGGGTTTTCATCAATTGCAGCCCCTATGACCAGGTTGACCCATAAGGGTGCTCCATTTCAGTGGACGGAGAAGTGTGAGGCGAGCTTTCATCGAGCTTTCAGAAGCTCAAGACAGCCTTGACCACAGCCCCAATTTTGATACTACCCACAGGTTCGGGGCCTTATACAGAGGGTTGGCCTTGGAGCGGTGTTGATGCAGGATGGTAGGGTGATTGCCTACACGCCCAGACAGTTGAAGATACATGAGAAGAACTACCCTGTTCACGACCTTGCGTTAGCCGCCATTGTTCACGCCCTAAAGATTTGGCGCCATTATTTATATGGTGTGACATGTGAGGTGTTCACGGATCATAAGAGTCTTCAGTATTTGTTCAAGAAAAAGGAGTTGAATTTGAGGCAGAGGAGGTGGTTGGAATTGTTGAAAGATTATGACATCACTATCTTATATCACCTGGGAAAGGCCAATGTGGTGGTCGATGCCTTGAGTAGGAAGTCAGCCAGTATGTGCAGTCTTGCTTATATCCCGGTCGGTGAGAGACCGCTTGCTTTGGACGTTCAGGCTTTGGCAAATCAGTTTGTGAGGTTGGACATTTCTGAGCCTAGTTGAGTATTAGCTTGCACGGCCGCTCGTTCTTCGTTATTGGAGCATATCCGTGATCAGCAGTTCGATGATCCCCATTTGTGTGACTTGAGAGACACGGTACATTGTGGAGGTGCCAAGAAAGTAACCTTGGGAGATGATGGTGTATTGAGATTGCGGGGTCGAGTTTGTGTGCCTAACGTGGATGGGCTTCGGGAATTGATTTTAGAGGAGGCCCATAGCTCCCGGTACTCTATTCATCCGGGCGCCGCGAAGATGTATCAAGATTTGCGGCAACATTATTGGTGGCGTAGAATGAAGAAAGATATTGTGGCATATGTGGCACGGTGTTTGAATTGTCAGTAGGTTAAGTATGAGCATCAGAAACCTGGTGGGTCATTTCAGAGGATTGGGCTTCCCGAGTGGAAGTGGGAGCGAATCACTATGGACTTTGTTACTGGACTTCTGTTGACTCGAAAGAAGTTTGACGCGGTTTGGGTTATTGTTGATAGGCTGACCAAGTCAGCGCATTTTATTCCCGTTACATCCACCTATTCATCCGAGAGATTAGCTGAGATTTACATCAGGGAGATCGTCCGCCTTCATGGGGTGCCCATATCTATCATTTCGGACCGGGGTTCGTAGTTTACCTCGCATTTCTGGAGAGCAATTCAGCGAGAGTTAGGCACCCAGGTGCAGTTGAGCACAACATTTCATCCCAGACGGACGGTCAGTCCGAGAGGACTATTCAGATTCTTGAAGATATGCTCCGAGCCTGTGTTATTGATTTTGGAGGCTCGTGGGACCAGTTTTTGCCTTTACCGGAGTTTGCTTACAACAACAGCTATCAGTCCGGTATTCAGATGGCACCGTACAAGGCTTTATATGGGAGACGTTGTAGATCTCTAGTTGGATGGTTTGAGCCGTGAAAGGCTCGATTATTGGGTACTGATTTGGTTCAAAAGGCCTTGGATAAAGTCTGGATTATTCAGGATAGACTTCGTACAGCTCAGTCTAGATAGAAGATTTATGCAGACCGCAAGGTCAGAGATGTTGCTTTCATGGTTGGTGAGCGGGTATTGCTCCGTGTATCGCCTATGAAGGGCGTGATGAGATTTGGGAAGAAGGGCAAGCTCAGCCCTAGGTTCATCAGTCCATTTGAGATTCTTGATCGTGTGGGAGAGGTGGCTTATAGACTTGCCTTTCCACCTAGCTTGTCAGCTGTGCATCCCGTGTTTCATGTATCTATGCTCCGAAAGTATCACGGCGATCCATCGCACGTGTTGGATTTCAGCACTATCCAATTGGACAAGGATCTGTCATATGAAGAGGAGCCGGTGGCTATTCTAGACCGACAGGTTCGACAATTGAGGTCGTAGAGTTTTCCTTCAGTGCGTGTTCAGTGGAGAGGTCAGCCTCCTAAGGCATCGACCTGGGAGTCCGAGTCTGATATGCGGAGCCGTTATCCTCATTTATTTCCCGACTCAGGTACTTCTTTCTTTTGCCCGTTCGAGGACGAACGGTTGTTTTAGAGGTGGAGAATGTGACGACCCAAAGGGTCATCACCGTAATTCTTCCTTGTTCCGTGATTCCGAGGCCTTGAAAACCTCGCTGTTAGTTGCGGAAAGCTTTTATGTTGAAATATGCGAATTTTGTGAAACATTTGATGAATTTTGATATTAATATGCATAATATTGACTTCGGTCAACATTTTGGGTAAACAGACCCGGAACTGTGATTCGACGGTCCCGGAGGGTCCGTAGAAAAATATGGGACTTGGGAGTGTGCCCGGAATCAAATTCCGAGGTCCCAAGCCCGAGAAATGAATTTTTGTGTGAAATTGTTTTGCTGAAATTAATTAAGGAAAAGGAAGAAGAAAATTGATCAGAAAACTGTGGTATCGGGCTCGTATGTTGGTTCCGACGCCCGGTACGAGTCTTAAATATGTTTTAAGCAATATCTGTAAAGTTTGGCTAAAAACGGACGTCATATGATGTGTTTCAGACTTAAAATGGGGAATTTGAGTTTTATGAAAGTTGAAAGAAAATCATGTGTTTCGAGGCTTGATCCTATGTATATGATGTCGTTTTTGGCGATTTGATCGCACGAGTAAGTCCGTAAGGTGTTTTCGAGATCATATGAATGTTTGGTTTGGAGCCCCAGGGGCTCGGGTAAGTTTTGAGTGGGGCCCGGGAGGTCTTAGGCTTAAAAAAAAATTGCAGGTTCAGATGTTGTAGGCCCTAGTGCGGCCGCGGTCATTTCCGCGCGGTCCGCGCTGGCAGCCACGCGGCCGCGATGCTTTTCTGTGCGGTCCGCGTGGTGGAGTTCAGAGGGTCGACCAGCGCGGCCGTGCACCAAATCAGTGCGGTTCGCGCTGGGTGGATTCAGAGAAAGCCCACTTCTTCCCTCCCTCGGCGCGACCACGGTGCATTTCTGCGTGGTCCGCGCCAGCCCCCAGCAAAAAGTATATATATTCGGGACTTCAGTCATTTTTTCCACTTTTCAAAAACCCAAAACCTAAGAGGCGATTTTCCAAACAATGTTTCTTCTCCAAAACCATTGGTAAGTGATTTCTAACTTAATTTCTTCACTTCTTAACATCTTTTAACATGATTTCAACTTCAAATCAAAGATTTTCATGGGGAAATTGGGTGTTTTGGGTAGAACCTAGGTTTTCTACAAATTGAGAAGTTGGACCTCAATTTGGGGTCCGATTTCAAAACAAAACATATATTTGGATTCGTGGGAGAATGGATAACCGGGTTTTGTTCCGAACCTCGAGTTTCGACCACGTGGGTTCGGGGGTATTTTTGACCTTTTTGGGAAAAACCTTGTAAAAAAAACTATTTTATGCAATGGGGTTAGTTCCAATAGTAATTATTAATGCATTCAAGCAATTTGTGACTAGATTCGAGCGGTTGGGTGGTGAATTCGAGGGGTAAAGCTATTCTAGAAGCGTGATTTGAGTTTGGAGCATTCGAGGTAAGTGGCTTGTCTAACCTTGTGTGGGGGACCTTTCCCCTTAGGATGTTCTATCTTTGATAATTGAAATGCCCTGTACGTGAGGTGACGAGCGCGTACTTGAGCTAATTGTTGAAAATCCGGTTTTTCCTTAAGTATTTCAATTGAGTTCTTTTCTTGTTTTATTCTACTTGTGAATTTAGCATGTTGCTAGTCTAGAAAGGCATGTTTAGTTGACTTAATTGCCTATTTGCTTAAATTGCCTGAATTGCATTACGTGAAGCATGTTAGGCTAGAAGTAAATGTTTACTTGGTACGAAATTAACGTTTAATTTAATATTCTTGTGTTGTTGATCTGTGTTTTAAATTGGGACTACGGGTGAGATTCCCGGGAGATTACCCTTGCACATTTACTTTGGGACTACGGGTTAGATTCCCGGGAGATCCCCGACACATATATTGAGGATACCAAGAGATCCTCGGGATACCAAGAGATCCCTAGAACATATTGAGGATACCATGAGATCCCTGGCTTATATTGAGTATACCGAGAGATCCTCGGGATACCAAGAGGTCCCTAGTATATGTCGAGGATACTAAGAGATCCTCGGGATACTTAGAGATCCCCGATTACTTTCCTTATGGTTTGCTTTCATCATTGTTTCCGTTATTGTACTCTTATTATCCTGCATAGATTCTTACTGTAGGTTCTCAATTGCACTGATTATCTTATCCTGTCATCTTTATATTTTATTTAACCTCAGTAGGGCCCTGACCTTCCTCGTCACTACCCAACCGAGGTTAGGCTTGGCACTTACTGAGTACCGCTGTGGTGTACTCACGCCTCTTCTGCGCATGTTTTTTTTTATGTGCAGATCCAGGTACCTCTACTCAGGCGCACTATCAGTGAGGTAGGAGGACTACAGAGACTTCGAGGTAGATCTGCTGCGTCTGCAGACCGACGAGTCTCCCTCTTTATTCTATCTTTAGTACTTAGTTCTCTTTCCTTCCGTTTATTAGATATTCTGGAGTTTGGAGCCTCACTATACATTTCTGTAGCCTGTTTTTTCCCGTGAGTTTCCGGGTTTTGGGATTTGTTTTAGTCTTGAGATATTGAGTCGTATATGCCGAGCGGCATTCAGTACAATTTGCTTTTTAGATAATTAAGTATTCTATTTTTCCGCAATTTTTATGTTTCTGCAAGTGTTAGGCTTACCTGGTCACGGAGACTAGGTGCCGTCATGACATGTTCACGGTTGGTGAACTAGGGTCGTGACAAGTTGGTATCAGAGCTCTAGGTTCATAGGAGTCACGAAACACAGGCCGGTTTATTAGAGTCTCGCTGATCGGTACGGAGACGTCTGTACTTATCTACGAGAGGCTATGTAACTATTTAGGAAAAAAATTCTTCACTTCATTGATCTCCTTGTCGTGCGATATTTTTGACATCAATTCTTAACTTCTGTCTTCTATTCTCTCACAGATGGTGAGGACACGTGCTACTCGGGATGATCAGGCACCCGCACCCCCCTCCTGCAGCCGTCAGAGGCAGGGGTCGGGGCAGAGGCCGTGGATGCGCACGGAGTGCAGCCAAAGCACCTGCGCGAGCTGCCGCTGAGGTACCGCCAGCAGATCCAGCCGGAGTTCAGGCACCCGACACGCCTACAACCACTACTACTCCAGCCCTTCAGGAGACATTGTCACAGTTTATGAGTATGTACACCACGCTAGCTCAGGCAGGGTTGCTTCCCCTTGCTGCAGCCACATCCCAGGCTAGGGGAGGGGCACAGACTCCCGCCGCCCGCACTCCTGAGCAGCGAGTGCAGGTTGAGCAGGTCCCAGAGATCATTCCTGTACAGACTGCAGTACCAGTTCAGCCCGAGGATGGGGCAGCTGCTTCTGAGGATGAGCAGCGGAGACTCGAGAGGTTCAAGAAGTATGATCCTCCGGTTTTCAGTGGACTAGCGACAGATGATGCCTTGGGATTTCTGGAGGATTGCCACTGTATTTTTCGCACTATGGGTATTACCGAATCGAGCGGGGTTTCCTTCACTACTTTCCAACTTTGGGGAGACGCCTATGAGTGGTGGCGCACCTATGAGTTAGATAGTCCAGACGAGGCTGCTTCACTGACTTGGACCCAGTTCTCAGACATGTTTTTGAGAGAGTTCGTCCCTCAGAGCCTCAGGGACGCATGACATGTAGAGTTTGAGCATTTGCACCAGGGTGCTATGACTGTTTCAGAGTATGCTATCCGTTACACCAGATTGGCTAGGCATGCACCAGTCTTGGTTGCTACTGTCCGCGAGAGGGTTTGCCAGTTCATTGAGGGGCTTATTCCTCCCATCAGATCTAGCATGGTTCGTGAGTTGGAGATGGACATTTCTTATCAGCAGGTGGTGAGCATTGCTAAGAGGATTGAGGGTATGCATGCTACGGAGAGAGAGGAGAGGGAGGCCAAAATGTCTCGTGAGTCGGGCCATTATTCTGGTGCCCGTACCCCAGCTGCAGGTCGTCATGGTAGGGGCTATATGATTCGCCCCGTTCCTTCAGCTCTTCTAGCATCCAACAATGCTCCAACTCCTCCCAGATCTCAGGAGCCATATTATGCACCTCCGGTTTGTAGCGTGCCTCCTGCGCGGGGTGCTTTCAGAGGCCAGTCTAGCAGACTTGGCCCTAGCCAGTCACAGCCACCACGTCCTCCCAGAGCTTGTTTCGAGTGTGGTGATATACACCACATGGTGAGGGATTGCCCTAGACTTGGGAGGGGTGCACCTCTACACACTTCTCAGCCATAGCGTGCCCCGCAAAGTTCTCAGGTTATGGTTACAGCTCTAGTTGCTATCCCACCTACTCAGCCAGCTAGAGGTGGAGGTCGGGGAGGTAGGGTCGCCCTAGAGGGGGAGGCCAGGCCAGATATTATGCCATTCCTACTCGTACCGAGGTTGTTGCCTCTGATTCCGTCATCACAAGTATTATACTGGTTTGTCATAAAGATGCATCGGTTCTATTCGATCCAGGCTCCACTTATTCTTATGTGTCTTCTTATTTCACTTCGCATTTGGGTGTAGACCGAGATTCGTTGAGTTCTCCTGTTTATGTATCTACTCTTGTGAGAGATTCTATTGTTGTGGACCGCGTTTATCGATCGTGTTTGGTCACTATTCGTGGTTTTTAGACTAGAGCAGATCTATTGTTACTCAACATGGTTGATTTTGATATTATTCTGGGCATGGACTGGTTGTCGCCTCATTATGCTATTCTTGATTGTCACACCAAGACCGTGACGCTGGCTATGCCAGGTATTCCGCGTGTTGAGTGGAGTGGTACTTTAGATCACACTCCCAGTAGAGTTATCTCTTTTCTTAAAGCTCAGCGTATGGTTGGAAAGGGGTGTGCCGCGTATTTAGCTTATGTGAGACACGTCAGTATTGATACTCCTTCAGTTGATTCAGATCCAGTAGTATGGGATTTTCCCGATGTGTTTCCAGTTGATCTTCCAGGCATGCCGCCTGATAGAGATATTGATTTTGGCATTAATCTGTTGCCGGGCACTCAGCCCATTTCTATTCCCCCATATCGTATGGCTCCTCCTGAGTTGAAGGAGTTGAAGAATCAGTTGCAAGAATTGCTTGATAAGGGTTTTATTCGGCCCAGTGTATCGCCTTGGGGTGCTCCTGTCTTGTTTGTAAAGAAAAAGGATGGTTCTATGCGTATGTGTATTGATTATCGCCAGTTGAACAAAGTTACATTTAAGAACTGTTATCCTTTGCCTCGTATCGATGATCTGTTTGACCAGCTTCAAGGCGCACAGGTGTTTTCTAAGATTGATTTGCACTCAGGTTACCATCAGTTGAAGATTCGAGAACCAGATATCCCGAAGACTGCTTTCAGGACTCGGTATGGCCATTACGAGTTCCTTGTTATGTCATTTGGGCTGACCAATGCCCCAACAGCCTTTATGCATTTGATGCACAGTGTGTTCCGGCCATATCTTGACTCGTTCGTCATTGTCTTTATTGATGATATTCTGGTGTATTCCCGGAGTCGGGAAGATCATGAGCAGCACATGGGAACTGTGCTTCAGACTCTGAGAGAGAAGAAGTTATATGCTAAGTTCTCGAAATGTGAGTTTTGGTTCGATTCAGTGGCATTCTTAGGTCACATGATTTCGAGTGAAGGTATTCAGGTGGATCCAAAGAAGGTAGAGGCCGTGTAGAGTTGGCCCAGACCATCCTCAGCTACCAAGATCCGCAGTTTCCTTGATTTGGCTGGCTACTACCGTCGTTTTGTGGAGGGGTTTTCATCAATTGCAGCCCCTATGACCAGGTTGACCCATAAGGGTGCTCCATTTCAGTGGACGGAGAAGTGTGAGGCGAGCTTTCATCGAGCTTTCAGAAGCTCAAGACAGCCTTGACCACAGCCCCAATTTTGATACTACCCACAGGTTCGGGGCCTTATACAGAGGGTTGGCCTTGGAGCGGTGTTGATGCAGGATGGTAGGGTGATTGCCTACACGCCCAGACAGTTGAAGATACATGAGAAGAACTACCCTATTCACGACCTTGAGTTAGCCGCCATTGTTCACGCCCTAAAGATTTGGCGCCATTATTTATATGGTGTGACATGTGAGGTGTTCACGGATCATAAGAGTCTTCAGTATTTGTTCAAGAAAAAGGAGTTGAATTTGAGGCAGAGGAGGTGGTTGGAATTGTTGAAAGATTATGACATCACTATCTTATATCACCTGGGAAAGGCCAATGTGGTGGTCGATGCCTTGAGTAGGAAGTCAGCCAGTATGTGCAGTCTTGCTTATATCCCGGTCGGTGAGAGACCGCTTGCTTTGGACGTTCAGGCTTTGGCAAATCAGTTTGTGAGGTTGGACATTTCTGAGCCTAGTTGAGTATTAGCTTGCACGGCCGCTCGTTCTTCGTTATTGGAGCATATCCGTGATCAGCAGTTCGATGATCCCCATTTGTGTGACTTGAGAGACACGGTACATTGTGGAGGTGCCAAGAAAGTAACCTTGGGAGATGATGGTGTATTGAGATTGCGGGGTCGAGTTTGTGTGCCTAACGTGGATGGGCTTCGGGAATTGATTTTAGAGGAGGCCCATAGCTCCCGGTACTCTATTCATCCGGGCGCCGCGAAGATGTATCAAGATTTGCGGCAACATTATTGGTGGCGTAGAATGAAGAAAGATATTGTGGCATATGTGGCACGGTGTTTGAATTGTCAGTAGGTTAAGTATGAGCATCAGAAACCTGGTGGGTCATTTCAGAGGATTGGGCTTCCCGAGTGGAAGTGGGAGCGAATCACTATGGACTTTGTTACTGGACTTCTGTTGACTCGAAAGAAGTTTGACGCGGTTTGGGTTATTGTTGATAGGCTGACCAAGTCAGCGCATTTTATTCCCGTTACATCCACCTATTCATCCGAGAGATTAGCTGAGATTTACATCAGGGAGATCGTCCGCCTTCATGGGGTGCCCATATCTATCATTTCGGACCGGGGTTCGTAGTTTACCTCGCATTTCTGGAGAGCAATTCAGCGAGAGTTAGGCACCCAGGTGCAGTTGAGCACAACATTTCATCCCAGACGGACGGTCAGTCCGAGAGGACTATTCAGATTCTTGAAGATATGCTCCGAGCCTGTGTTATTGATTTTGGAGGCTCGTGGGACCAGTTTTTGCCTTTACCGGAGTTTGCTTACAACAACAGCTATCAGTCCGGTATTCAGATGGCACCGTACAAGGCTTTATATGGGAGACGTTGTAGATCTCTAGTTGGATGGTTTGAGCCGTGAAAGGCTCGATTATTGGGTACTGATTTGGTTCAAAAGGCCTTGGATAAAGTCTGGATTATTCAGGATAGACTTCGTACAGCTCAGTCTAGATAGAAGATTTATGCAGACCGCAAGGTCAGAGATGTTGCTTTCATGGTTGGTGAGCGGGTATTGCTCCGTGTATCGCCTATGAAGGGCGTGATGAGATTTGGGAAGAAGGGCAAGCTCAGCCCTAGGTTCATCAGTCCATTTGAGATTCTTGATCGTGTGGGAGAGGTGGCTTATAGACTTGCCTTTCCACCTAGCTTGTCAGCTGTGCATCCCGTGTTTCATGTATCTATGCTCCGAAAGTATCACGGCGATCCATCGCACGTGTTGGATTTCAGCACTATCCAATTGGACAAGGATCTGTCATATGAAGAGGAGCCGGTGGCTATTCTAGACCGACAGGTTCGACAATTGAGGTCGTAGAGTTTTCCTTCAGTGCGTGTTCAGTGGAGAGGTCAGCCTCCTAAGGCATCGACCTGGGAGTTCGAGTCTGATATGCGGAGCCGTTATCCTCATTTATTTCCCGACTCAGGTACTTCTTTCTTTTGCCCGTTCGAGGACGAACGGTTGTTTTAGAGGTGGAGAATGTGACGACCCAAAGGGTCATCACCGTAATTCTTCCTTGTTCCGTGATTCCGAGGCCTTGAAAACCTCGCTGTTAGTTGCGGAAAGCTTTTATGTTGAAATATGCGAATTTTGTGAAACATTTGATGAATTTTGATATTAATATGCATAATATTGACTTCGGTCAACATTTTGGGTAAACGGACCCGGAACTGTGATTCGACGGTCCCGGAGGGTCCGTAGAAAAATATGGGACTTGGGAGTGTGCCCGGAATCAAATTCCGAGGTCCCAAGCCCGAGAAATGAATTTTTGTGTGAAATTGTTTTGCTGAAATTAATTAAGGAAAAGGAAGAAGAAAATTGATCAGAAAACTGTGGTATCGGGCTCGTATGTTGGTTCCGACGCCCGGTACGAGTCTTAAATATGTTTTAAGCAATATCTGTAAAGTTTGGCTAAAAACGGACGTCATATGATGTGTTTCAGACTTAAAATGGGGAATTTGAGTTTTATGAAAGTTGAAAGAAAATCATGTGTTTCGAGGCTTGATCCTATGTATATGATGTCGTTTTTGGCGATTTGATCGCACGAGTAAGTCCGTAAGGTGTTTTCGAGATCATATGAATGTTTGGTTTGGAGCCCCAGGGGCTCGGGTAAGTTTTGAGTGGGGCCCGGGAGGTCTTAGGCTTAAAAAAAAATTGCAGGTTCAGATGTTGTAGGCCCTAGTGCGGCCGCGGTCATTTCCGCGCGGTCCGCGCTGGCAGCCACGCGGCCGCGATGCTTTTCTGTGCGGTCCGCGTGGTGGAGTTCAGAGGGTCGACCAGCGCGGCCGTGCACCAAATCAGTGCGGTTCGCGCTGGGTGGATTCAGAGAAAGCCCACTTCTTCCCTCCCTCGGCGCGACCACGGTGCATTTCTGCGTGGTCCGCGCCAGCCCCCAGCAAAAAGTATATATATTCGGGACTTCAGTCATTTTTTCCACTTTTCAAAAACCCAAAACCTAAGAGGCGATTTTCCAAACAATGTTTCTTCTCCAAAACCATTGGTAAGTGATTTCTAACTTAATTTCTTCACTTCTTAACATCTTTTAACATGATTTCAACTTCAAATCAAAGATTTTCATGGGGAAATTGGGTGTTTTGGGTAGAACCTAGGTTTTCTACAAATTGAGAAGTTGGACCTCAATTTGGGGTCCGATTTCAAAACAAAACATATATTTGGATTCGTGGGAGAATGGATAACCGGGTTTTGTTCCGAACCTCGAGTTTCGACCACGTGGGTTCGGGGGTATTTTTGACCTTTTTGGGAAAAACCTTGTAAAAAAAACTATTTTATGCAATGGGGTTAGTTCCAATAGTAATTATTAATGCATTCAAGCAATTTGTGACTAGATTCGAGCGGTTGGGTGGTGAATTCGAGGGGTAAAGCTATTCTAGAAGCGTGATTTGAGTTTGGAGCATTCGAGGTAAGTGGCTTGTCTAACCTTGTGTGGGGGACCTTTCCCCTTAGGATGTTCTATCTTTGATAATTGAAATGCCCTGTACGTGAGGTGACGAGCGCGTACTTGAGCTAATTGTTGAAAATCCGGTTTTTCCTTAAGTATTTCAATTGAGTTCTTTTCTTGTTTTATTCTACTTGTGAATTTAGCATGTTGCTAGTCTAGAAAGGCATGTTTAGTTGACTTAATTGCCTATTTGCTTAAATTGCCTGAATTGCATTACGTGAAGCATGTTAGGCTAGAAGTAAATGTTTACTTGGTACGAAATTAGCGTTTAATTTAATATTCTTGTGTTGCTGCTCTGTGTTTTAAATTGGGACTACGGGTGAGATTCCCGGGAGATTCCCCCTGCACATTTACTTTGGGACTACGGGTTAGATTCCCGGGAGATCCCCGCCACATATTTTGAGGATACCGAGAGATACTCGGGATACTAAGAGATCCCTAGCACATATTGAGGATACCAAGAGATCCTCGGGATACCAAGAGATCCCTGGCTTATATTGAAGATACCGAGAGATCCTCGGGATACCAAAAGGTCCCTAGTACATGTCAAGGATACTAAGAGATCCTCGGGATACTTAGAGATCCCCGATTACTTTCCTTATGGTTTGCTTTCATCATTGTTTCCGTTATTGTACTCTTATTATCCTGCATAGATTCTTACTGTAGGTTCTCAATTGCACTGTTTATCTTATCCTGCCATCTTTATATTTTATTTAACCTCAGTAGAGCCCTGACCTTCCTCGTCACTACCCAACCGAGGTTAGGCTTGGCACTTACTGAGTACCGTTGTGGTGTATTCACGCCTCTTCTGCGCATGTTTTTTTTCATGTGCAGATCCAGGTACCTCTACTCAGGTGCACTATCAGTGAGGCAGGAGGACTACGGAGACTTCGAGGTAGATCTGCTGCGTCCGCAGACCGACGAGTCTCCCTCTTTATTCTATCTTTAGTACTTAGTTCTCTTTCCTTCCGTTTGTTAGATATTCTGGAGTTTGGAGCCTCACTATACATTTCTGTAGCCTGTGTTTTCCCGTGAGTTTCCGGGTTTTGGGATTGTTTTAGTCTTGAGATATTGAGTCATATATGCCGAGCGACATTCAGTACAATTTGCTTTTTAGATAATTAAATACGGTATTCTATTTTTCCGCAATTATTATGTTTCCGCAAGTGTTAGGCTTACCTGGTCACGGAGACTAGGTGCCGTCATGACATGTTCACGGTTGGTGAACTAGGGTCGTGACAGTCAAAAGAAATTGAGAAATGCTGAAAAGGGACGACTCTAATAGACCAAAATACTGTGATCTTTGTTACAAGTGTGGAAAGGCTGGACACTTCATGAAAGACTGTCCTATCTTGAAACAAGAATTCTCCAAGAACTACCATGAGAAAACAGCTAAGACGAACCAGGTTCCCTTCAAGGACTTCAAGAGAAAAAGATCCGCTAATAATATGATGAGATAGGCTCTTGCAGCATGAGGGGGTTTCTCTAGTGAGTCTGAAGATGAACCTAATACTGGTGATAGTTCCATGATGGAAGTTGAAGGCGAGGAGATTGGTTATGACTCAACTTTTGCTTTGATGGCTCAATCAGATGATGATGAAGACAACGACAACAAAAAGGTAAATTTCAGGGATGTTCAGAGAAATCTGAAATCCTATTCTCCCAAAAAACTCATGTCTTTAGCTAATGTATTAATCACTGCTTTTCATAGTCTTGTGGAGGATAGGGATTCTTTGTCCTTAGAATTAGGAGAATCTGAACAAACTAGAGACGACTTAGTGGTTGTAGTTACTGACCATAAAAAACCACTGAAATCCTTAGAAAAGAAAAGGATGATCTATTGGCAGAATTTACAGACCTAAGGGAAACAACAGTGGAATCATGGACTAAGTCAAAACCTAAAAATTCTGGAAAGGGAAAGGAGATATCTAGTAAGGAACACATTAGGCTTGAAAATGAGGTGAAAGCTATGAAATCTAGGATGTGTGCTGAAATTAAGAAAAACGAGCAACTTTAAACTGATCTGGAAAGAGTAAAGAATGATCTTGAAAAGTCCCTAAAGTGGACCTAGTCCTCGGAAGCTACCACTGCCTTGCATACTAATGATTGTGAAAACAGGCAAGGAATCGGGTCCCAAAGGAAGAAAACTCCTCACAACCCTCACAGCAAGTACATCACTGTCTCTGATAACTGGCCTTGTACCTAATGTGGGAACACTAGGCACTTCAAGGAAGATGTACAGACCAAGAATTAATCGATTCAGAAAAACAAAGTGTTTGCTAAAAAGGGGACTACAAAAGAGGGACCAGGCACCACTCACAAAAAACGTACATTACTTGCATGGACTAAGAGAAATCTTATTCATCCTCTTGCCTACTACAAGGGACCCAAACTTTCTTGGGTTCCTAAAACTAACTCTTAATCTCTTGTGCAGGGAACAGTGAAAGGAAGTGGTCAACAATGGTTCATGGATAGTGGGTGTTCAAAGCACATGACTGGGAACACTATGGACTTTCTTTCACTAAAAGCCCTGCAAGGAGGGAGTGTATCCTTTGGAAATGGAAAAAGGGGTACATTATTGGAGTTGGAAAATTCGAGAAGTCACTCACTCATTCTATTGAAAATGTGTACTATGTCAATGGACTTAAGTACAGTCTCTTGAGTGTCTCTCAAATCTGTGACAAAGGAAACAAGGTGGAATTCTTGTCCAAAATATGTACAGTCAATGATCTTGTGACCGGTGAAATAGTACTTGTGGCCAAAAGATACAAGAACATCTATGTTGCTGATTTCGAGTCCTTATAGAGTGGTGATCTGAGGTGTCTGAAAGCTATTGATGATGATGCTAAACTATGGAACAGAAGACTGGGCCATGCAAGGTTTTCTCTTCTGAACAAACTAATTCAGAAGGACCTGGTCTATGGTTTGCCTATGTCACAATTCAAGATGCAAAAAGTTTGTGATGCATGTGCTAGAGGAAAACATGTGAAGTCCTCTTTTAAGTCTAAAAGAGATGTGAGCACCTCAAAGCCCCTAAAGCTTCTGTATATGGATCTGTGTGGACCTATGAGAGTGCAAAGTAGAGGAGGAAAAAGACACATTTTTGTGATAGTAGATGACTACTCCAGATTCACACGGACTCTATTTCTCAGAACCAAAGATGAAATTGTTGAAATGTTTGTAGTCTTTGTGAACAAAATCCTGGTGAAGATGGAGTCTAGAGTCGCATGTATTAGATCAGATCATGGGACAAAATTTGATAATGTCAAATTTGATGAATTTTGCAATGAAAATGGCATCACTTACAACTTCTCAGCTCCCAGAACTCCCCATCAAAATGGAGTAGTAGAAAGGAAGAACATAACTCTAGAAAAAATGGAAAGAACAATGCTGATCGATAGTGGAATTGCAAAGAACTTCTGGGCTGAAGCTGTCAACACTGCCTGCTACTTGGTGAACAGGTGCATGATCAGATCACTTCTGAACAAAACCCCATATGAATTGTTAAATGGAAGGAAACCCAAGCTGACTTACCTAAGAACATTTGGGTGCAAATGCTATGTTCTCAACAATGGAAAGGATCATCTTGGTAAATTTGGCACCAAGAGTGATAAAGGAATATTTCTGGGCTACTCTTCTCTTTGAGGAAAGTGTCCATGTTATTTTTGATAAGTCTTATCCATCATGTGAGAAGAGTGCTGAGAAAGATCAAGATGGAGAACCCTTACTAGTCCCTGGTGAAGTCATTAACATGACAAACGGAAAGGCAGATATGATGAGTCAAGTAAGGGAGCTAAATGAAGACAATGTTGCCTCATCTTCAATAGAACCAAGCACCTCAATTACAACCACTGAAGCTGAAGAAAGGGTGGTTGATACAGTTCAAGGAACTCCACTAGCACCTGAAAGAAGGATAGAGGAAAATCAGCCAAACATACCCTCTTCCTCTCAGAATGAACCTCAAGCGTCTAACTGGAGACACCAAAGCTCTCATCCAATAGATAACATTATTACCCCTCTAGATTCCGGAGTACAAACCAGGTTAAGAGCCAGAAATTCACTTGTTTTCTCAGCCTTTCTCTCCCAAATAGAACCCAAAAATATCAAGGAAGCCTTGAAAGATGCAGATTGGATTACAACTATGCAAGACAAGCTACATCAGTTTGAGAGAAACAATGTGTAGCACCTGGTACCTAGACCCCTAGATCGAACAATTATAGGAATCAGGTGGGTATTCAGAAACAAGCTCGATGAACATGGAATTACCACAAGTAATGTTTGCTTGTCCTATTGACCTATAATTGACATGTTCTTTTACCTACCATGAGTTCTTTAGAGTCTTTGTGCTATAGTAATGCCCATCATGTTAAGGCTCATGTTCAACTAAGTGACATGTTTGCCAACTGTTCTTACTTATGGCCATTATCTTGTCACTATGCTTTTGATGACCATATTCTCATTAGGCTTTCGTGTTAAAAAACTTTCATGTGAAAACTGTCATCCATTTATTCCTGTCTATGACTTTGCTAGATTCTCATGGTAATTGTCTAAAGTCCTTTAGGCTAATTCTGGACTATGCCTTGCTTTGAAATTCTATCTGGCATAATTTGCTAACTTATGATGTTCAAACCTATCATTGGAAACTTGTTTTGTTTATACCATATGTGCCTGTAAGGGATTTTGTGTAAACTTATTTGTATTTCTTTTTCTGGAAATCCCTGCTCTCTCTCTCTCTCTCTCTCTCTCTCTCTGTTAGCTATAGCATTAAAAGATGAAACTCCTAAGTCTTAAAGTTCGCCTAGTACCAATCTTGTCACTTATGTTGCTACAGTTATTTAGCATTCCATGGTTAAGCAAGGCAGCTGTCTTAAAGTTTGGGCCTAGTTATTGGGCCGGTTTGGTACTCAAAACTGAAGCATATTAATAGCTACCTAGAGTTTGGGCATGTTCATCACCTAAGGCTCCAGGCTCAGTTGAAGACCCAGAATCAGCTTTGGGTATCCTGTATTTGCTGTATTTTGGGACTGTAGCCGCCCTATTAAGCCTGTAACTATTTTATCCTATTTGGGCCTATAATAATCTGTAGTAACAAATAATAGGGAGATTAGTGGAATTGGGGGGAAACGGGTATATTCAAATGCATTCATAAAAAGGGCAGAAAACATGCTTATATGGTCTATGTACTCTATTCGCCTTTTCGTTTAGCATGCCTTATTTGTTATTTTGTTTAGTGTGTTCCTATTCTGCCATTTATCGTGCCTCCTTTTTCCCCTTTTGGTGGGTAAGTATGGGTTTCGACATTCACGGGGTGTAATGACTCATTTCCTTTTGGTAATTGGGTATTTGAAGAGTCGCCACCTAACGGATTACGGTGCGTTAGGGAACCTAGAGCGATTAACTCTTAGGTTGGTCTGCATTATCAGAGACTAGGGTAAGGGCTCGAAGTAACCTCGAGGGGAAGGTATTAGGCACCCCTCTTGGTCCACAACTGTGGGTCCCGGCCGAACTTATATTCACAAATTAGTCCATTACAAGTAAACAGTTGAATCAAATATGTTGCAAGTAAAGCACGTTAGATAACTCAAGTAATAAGATAAAGATTTGGACAAGTTGTAAAACAAAGGGTTAAATAAAAAAGGGAATTTTGGTAAAGAAGGGGTCCTAGGTTGGTTATCCTACAGGATCACCCCACACAATGTCCGGAAAACACTCCTCAATGATGGGCTACACGTGACATTAGCGTGTAGTCATCATATCCCATATCTACCCTTCCCATCCCCTTAGTGGTCATGCAAAGCAAGTGTTTGGTCAACGATTTCTATTGCGTGCTACTACCCATCCCTTATTAATGGTCCTGGAGGGAGTCAGGACCTCTACCTATAGGTGGTTCTAGACGGACCCCTAAGGTTTTAAAAGGTGAAAATTCTAAGGCGACAATCAAAACACTTAGGACTTTCAGCACATAAATGGGGCAATTAGTGGCTCAAAGTTTCCTCCTCAAACAAGCATATAAACAACATGACTCAAACACAATTAAGGGCTTTTATTAGACTGTGTCCTAAGGAAGGATATCTGGGTGAATATGCAGAAACAAGCAACTTATTTTTTTTAGAAACTGAGGAGTAGTGACCCTAGCCGTTGCCTATGGATTTTTTAAAGCCTGTTAGGATCAGAAAAACATTAAGCAATAGAAAAGGTTTTTAGAAATGCAGTTTCGTAAATGCCCTAAAGGCTTACCTATACGCAGAGTATTGATTAGCACATTTGTATAGTCAAACAAAGCAGGTTTTGAAATAGATTTTCTGTAATACATACAGGCATGATATCTAATGAGATTGAAGCAATTTTAAAGGACTCGTTTCAGGAAATATGGAATACTTAGTTAAACCAATTCAGGAGTGAACTAAGTGTGGACTAAGTTGAATTATTCAGACTAGCTTAGATTAATAGGCAGGAATTCGAGTATGATTTCTTATAGGCATGATATCTACATTTGATACTGATTTTAAAGGCTTGCAGGCATGGAAACATACATAACACTTATTGTAACAGAATCTGAATTAAGTCCTATAGGCATGACATCTATTAGTTAATCTAATTTTAAGACAATGAAAACATACATGAACACTCATCAAAACAGAATCTGGATTAAGTCCTATAGGCATAGTTTCTGAAAATGTAAAGCCCTATAAGCATGATTTCTACTCGATAGAGCAATCAGTTTAAATGTAAAGTCCTATGAACATGATTTCTACCCAAATTACCCCATAAAACATGTATCCACCCACCCTTTTCTCTAAATACCCCAATATTTGTTTACAAGTTATTACAAACCAATGAATGAATTATATAAGTAAATAAGAAGCTATTCTATAAGGAGCCTTCTATTAGGCCCAGATTGCCAAAACCTCCAATGGACTCAAATGCCTCAATTCCATAGACAACTTCAGAGTCTAGGTGCATCAAAGTTCCCTAAGAATCTCAAGGATCCCGGGTAGTGTTTACACCTAGACTTAGTAACCAAAAATTGAACAAGTGCAGTGTGGAAGGGCCAGCCTCAGTATGCCAGAGTTCAGAGGATTTTCAAGAGGATCCTAAGGCAGTACACATACTGGATGGGCAGAACTTATTGACTTAGGAGTAGAGTGAAAGTGATTGACACAAGTTGAAAGGTTTTAGTAAAAAAAACTGTATTAAAACAAAAGTCTGTTTGAAAGAAATTTAGTAAAGCAACAAAGACTGTTTGAAAAGAGATTGAAGAGATGAACATAAGTCCAAAACACCTTAGGACAGGTTTGTACATAGCCAGTTCACAGAACCAAAGTAAATTCAGTAGTCACACACAGGGGTCAAGGGGTTTGGGATACATAGAACACTTGATTGCAAACACATAATCCAGCAAAGGTCTAGGACTAGTTTAGACATGCTCAGAAATAGCTGACCCGGCATTGTCACAAAACCAGACATGAAGAACAAAATCGCGTAGAGGGGTGATAGTGATTTGGGGATTCATGGAGCATATGATGGTAAGTACATAACAAGTAAGAGATAACTGATAAGACATGCTCAGAAACACACATAAAGGGGGAATATACTGATATAAAGGAAGGGGAAGACATAATAACATGCTAATAATGTAACCATCAACTATAAGTTTCACAACAAAACCACAAATAGAAGCAAACTAGAAACAAAATGAACTGAAATAATAAGAAAATCATATTGTTGTTGGAACTTTGAATTGAAACTAGAACAAACCAGTAAAGAGGATAGTAAGTAGAGTGAAAGAACAATAGAACACAATGGTTAGCCATGGTTTGCAGCCGGCTAACTTAAAGCAGTAGCAAGTAGTACAAAAGAGAGAGCAGAAAGTTTGAGTGTGAGAGATTGTTTTTTTAACCAAGAGTTTGTGTGTTGTGCTAACGAAAGACTGGGGTATATATAGTTTGGAAAGAGGTAGTAAAATAGGGTAGAAATCAGTCCATTAGTAATTAAGGAACTTAGAATCAATTAGTCAGGAAAATAAGGTAAGTACTCCCTTAAGTTAAGGAAATTAATTCAAACGGTAAGAACCAGTAGCATATAAGGCAAGAAATCAGTATATGACTAATAAGGAAAGAATCAAAATTCAGTAAGCATAGGGTAGACAATTAGGACTAAGATCAGAAAACTCCAATTAAGGAAATGGTTTAGTAAGAATAAAGTACCACAGCAAATAAGGTAGGAGAATCAGTTAATTTAAATAGACGAGGCAGAAATTTAGGGTTTTAAAGAAAATCTTTCAATCAAACCATAAAATACGGAAATCAGAATCAATAAAGAGGAAGTTATGATTATATAATCAACATATAAATAGAGTAAGAACAAACAAACGTAGCAAACAGGCAAGGTAAGCAATATTGATAGAAAGAGGCAAGTCTTGAACAATCAAGATAAATATAATCACATAGAGGTGGTATAAGTTAGGCTAAGAACTCAGTAAAACCTATTCGAAGCAAGGTAACTACAAAAACTTAACAAGAATCGAGTAGTCATGCTAACACACAGAACCAAAACAAAGAAGATCTAGAAAAAATTAGGAATTTTAACATAGGTGAGTTGAAAAAGAAGTAAAAGTATAGAATCAGTCGAGATATGCAAAGTATAGAAGTTTTAACCTAAAAATCGATTTAAACAAAGTGTAGAAGAAGTTTCGGAAAAAAACCCTAACTTTAGAACAACTCGAAATCGATGATTTTTGCAAAAGAAGTTCAAGAATAGTGTAAAACATAAAAGGAACAGACTTGAATCATTTAAAAATAACACAGATCTAGGAGGTGTAAACAAAAATTAGGGTTTCAGAAGAAACCCAAATAGAAACGGAAGAACCTGTTAAGAACTTCAAGGATCGTAACAAATACAATGTGATTTTGCTCGAAATCACACCAGATCAGCCATGAATAGCCAAAACAGCAAACCCTAGGTATAATTCGGCGTGGCCCAGGGCCCTTGAAGGCCTCAGAAAAGATGAGCGAGGCAATGGAGGAGCCATTGGAGGCTTGGGGTTGAAGGGTGGTCACCGGAGAAGACCGAAGAAGGGAGGCGGTTGAAAGGGGGTTAGGGTTAGGTTGAGAGAAGAGAGGAGACGAGAGGATACAGAGGCGGCGCCCTTTTGGAAATGAGGTAGGGTTAGGGGGTCTTAGGAATTAAAAAAGGAAAGGAATCATATGTGTCGTTGATCTGGGAGATCAACGACCAAGATTTGATTTATATTGGATCGGGTAGATGGGTTCCGGATTTGGGTAAGTGTTTATAGGGTCTGGGTCGGGTAATTTGGTAGGAAATTGGGCTAGAGTTGGGTTCAATTTAGGCTACAATTGAAAGCCAAATCTAGCTATAATTTAAATAGCCAATTTTACCTATTTAATTTATAATAGGTAATAAATAATTTTTAGAAAATAATTTTATGTACCAGAATGATTAATATATATATATATATATATATATATATATATTATTTTAAAAATATAGGGATCAATTTTACGCATATAAAAAGTAATTATACATTAAATGGGCTAATATTGTAATTATATGTAATTTAGCCTAAAAAATACCAAATGCAATTATAAAAATGCATAAATAAATATTAGCCATATTTTGGCATAAATATAGGAATTAAATTACCAAGCCATCATAACAATAATTTGAAAAATAATTATTGGGGATTTTATGAATAAAAGGTAAGAAAATAAATCAATATAAATCCCTAGAATTACGGAAAAAATTGTATAAACCTTGTGCATGCTTATATATGCATTTATATGCTATTTTGAAGGTATTTATGCATATTTAAAATATATAGGAAAAATTGGGTATCAACAACTGCCCCTCTTTATCCGGGAAGGATGAAAGTGTTTTCGGGTAAAGAAATGATAGCCAATTTTGACCGGACGAGATGTTTTGAAAGACGGAGGCCAGACTTCGGTTTTTGAGTTGCCTATATATCCCTGGTTTTACAGGAATCAAGCCATGTGTAGTCCTGGATTCATCCGCGGAGTATGCCGATGAAATCGCTGCTAGAACGGACACGAGGTGCGAAAGCGGCTATGGTGAGCGATTAAGGTGAGACATAGTTGGAGGGAACTGGAGCGAGATTGCTCCTGCTAGGATAGCGGTTGCTTACTGGTTACCTGCAGATAAAAGACGCTACAAACGTATTGCAAAAAATTAAACATGATGCAGATTCCCTATGGACCATGAAGGTTGTCTTCGGACAGTTAAAGATGACGTCCTTGGACCATGATATCCTGGGCCATGAATTGTTTAGTGAGGGATTCACATGCCATGAAATGGTATTCTCGGGCCATAAAAATTGTGCCTCTGAACTATGACACCTTTGAATAATGATATGCAAGATTGAGGGATCCTCAGGCCATGGCATGGTGTCTTCCGGCTATGAGGATGGTGCCTTTAGACTATGATGCCTTCGGATAGATTGGCGATATTTCAGCCTATGATATGTAATAATATGATGATATCAAGACAATTCTTAGTCTTGTGAATTGGAGGACAGAGCTTAGCCCGATTGGAAAGCAAATAGATAGTAAAATAGAGCAATATCTGTGCAGAGTGGGATAGTGCTTAGTCCCATACAAATGTGGAGGAAGGTATTGGCCCCATGTAGATAGGGAGGCGAGGATTAGCCTCATGCAAACAGGGAGGTAAGGATTAGCCTCATGCAAACAGGGAGGTAAGGATTAACCTTATGCAAATATGAGGAGGCAAGGATTAGCCTTATGGAGTCAAGGATTAGACTCATGCAAATAGGGAGGCAAGGATTAGAATCATGCAAATATGGAGGCAAGGATTAGCCTTATGCAAGTATGGAGTCAAGGATTAGACTCATGCAAATATGGAGGCAAGAATTAGCCTTATGCAAGTATGGAGTCAAGGATTAGACTCATGCAAATATGGAGGCAATGATTAGACTCATACAAACGTGGATTCAGAGATTAGACTCATGCAAATGGGGAGGTAGGGATTATCCTCATGCAAGCGTGGAGTCAGGGATTAGACTCATGCAAATATGGAGTCAAGGATTAGCCTCATGCAAATGTAGAGTCAAGGATTAGACTCATGCAAATAGGGAGGTAAGGATTAGCCTCATGGAGTCAAGGATTAGACCCATGCAAGTACGGGGACATGGATTAGTCCCATGCAAAGAGTGAATAGTAGGTAAGAGTAGTGTATTTCTTAGCTGGGGATGTATTCGGTGTTTGATGGACTGGTAGATAGTGAATTATCTTTGTGTACACAAGTTTCGTGAATGCTACCGTTATGTCAAATGTTCCTCCATTCAAAGAAAAATCGTAAATTTTATGAGGGGAGGTTGGTTCTTGCTTTGTCTGTCGGCCTTGCTCTGCTTCATTCTGAATGCCCCTTCGAGTCCCCCTAGGTAGCAGCTGACTGTTATGGAAATAGAATTCTTCGAAAAATATGCAATTATTGATAAAAAATAGAGTTGTTTTGGAAATATATTGATATATCAAGTAATTTTTGATGAACTAGTGACCGTGACACATTTCAATGGCATTGCAGCTATCTTTTATTGAAATTTGAGGGTCCTCCTCGAAATTATGCCCCAGTTTGGTAGATGATTTTTGACTGTTTCCGGATGATGGACCCTGCTGAGCCTTCTCCGGAATTTTGAGAATCCTTCTCAAAATTCTGCCCCAGTTCTTAACTGATTACTGACTTCTTAGCATGGGATGGTGCGGGCTGGACTTGCTCCTGAATTTTGAGGACCCTCCCCAAAATTCTGCCCCAGTTTCTAATTTTGGGGGAAATGAAAATTTTATTACAATATGAACGAACCCATAAGGCTGCCTACGTATCCCCTCTTAAACGAGAATCAGGTCAAGCATATTTCAATTACATCAGAAGAGAAAATGTAAAGTATCTAAGCATAGTATCTCTTGACTGCATCTGAATTGATCGGTTTTGGCCAGACTTCCCCGTCCATTTCTGCAAGTATAAGTGCTCCTCCTATTAGTACTCTGTTAACCATGTACGGACCTTGCCATTTGGGAGAGAATTTCCCTTTGGCTTTATCTTGACGTGGGAAGATTTTCTTCAATACAACTGCCCTGGTGTGAACTATCTTGGTTTAACCCTTTTGTTGAAAGCTCTGGACATTCTGTTCTGATAAAGTTGGCCATGGCACACTGCGTTCATTCTCTTTCCATTGATAAGGTCCAATTGTTCACAGCGACTCCTTATCTACTTCGCATCGCTGAGTTCAACTTCCTGTATAACTCTTAAAGAAAGAATCTTCACCTCGACTGGGATGACAACCTCGGTACCATAAACCAACATGTAGGGGGTTGCCCTGGTTGACGTGCGAACTGTGGTGCGGTACCCTAACAGAGCAAAGGGTAACTTCTCATGCCACTATTTGTGGTTCTCTACCATTTTCCTTAGTATCTTTTTAATGTTTTTGTTGGCGGCTTCTACAGCTCCATTCATCTGAGGTCTGTAGGCTGTGGAATTTTTGTGCTTGATTTTGAAAGTTCCATATATAGCTTTCATTAGATCACTATTGAGATTGGCTATCGTTGTTAGTAATAATGGACTCGGGAACTCCGAATCATTCATGTGTGGACCACAGGTCCCAGCGTGCACATCCTCTAGCAACTTAGAAGCTTCCTTTGCGTCGACATATCTTAGTAAACCCAAATCAGGAGTTCTTCTGTACAAGTTCCCTCCACTATGGAAGAAGTGATTTGACAACCTCCGGAGCGTGCATTTCTGAGTGTGATTTGCATACTTTGGGTATTCTCCTTTTGACAAATACTCCTTGATGTCATGGAACCAAGGTTTTCCATCCGTTTCTTCTTCAACATGAGCACAGTATGCGGGTTGATTATGGATCCTCACCAGAATAAGATCAATGCAGTTCTTATCTGGATGTTGTATTATAGATGACAAAGTGGCTAATGCGTCGGCAAACTCATTCTGAATTCTGGGCACGTGTCGGAATTCTATCTTTGCGAACCTCTTTTTCAATTCCTGCACATGGTACAGATATGGCAATATCTTGGAATTCTTAGTGGCCCACTCTCCTTGTACCTGTTGCACAAGCAAATCTGAGTCACCGATCACCAACAACTCCTGAACGTTTATGTCGACTGCCATGTTGAGCCCTAGTATATAGGCTTCATACTCTGCCATGTTGTTGGAGCAGGGAAATATGAGTTTAGCAGATACCAGATAATGTTGACCCGTTTCTTATACCAAAACTGCTCCAATGCCCACTCCTCTGAAATTTACAGCTCCATCAAAGAACATCATCATCGAATGCTTCGGTAATGGCTTCTCGTATGAATGATACTTCTTCATCAGGAAAATATGTTTTCAACGGTTCGTATTCTCCTCCCACCGTATTTTCAACAAGGTGATCTGCTAATGCTTGTCCCTTGACCGCCTTTTGAGTTACATAGACAATATCGAACTCACTTAGTAGTATCTGCCATTTAGCCAACTTCCCAATAGGCATGGGTTTCTGAAATATGTACTTCAGATGATCCATCCTAGATATGAGGTATGTAGTGTAGGCATAGAAGTAATGCCTCAATTTCTGGGTTGTCCAGGTCAAAGCGCAACAAGTGCATTCAAGTAGAGAATACCGTGCTTCATAAGGTGTGAACTTCTTACTCAAGTAATATATGGCATGCTCCTTTCTTCCTGTCTCGTAATGTTGTCCCAAAACACATCTGAAGGCTCCATCCAATACGGATATATAAAGTAGCAAAGGTCATCCCGGTTCTGGCCGGACCAGAACTGGTAGTGTGGACAAGTACTCCTTGATCTTTTCAAAAGCTTTTTGACAATCCTCGGTCCAACTTGTTTCGGCATCCTTTCTTAGCATCTTGAAGATGGGTTCACATATAACTGTGGACTGTGCTATGAATCGACTGATGTAGTTGAGCCGCCCTAGGAAGCTCATTACGTCCTTTTTGCTCTTAGGTGGCGGTAACTCCTGAATAGCTTTGACTTTAGATGGATCAAACTCGATCACTCGGCGACTGACAATGAATCCCAATAACTTTCCTACGGGAACCCCGAATGCACACTTTACGGGGTTCAATTTCAAATTGTACCTCCTTAGCCTATCAAAAAACTTCCTCAAGTCTGTTATGTGATCGGTGGCCCTCTTGGATTTGATAATGACATCGTCCACATACACCTTTATTTCTTTGTGTATCATATCATGGAAGATGGTTGTCATGGCTCTCATGTAAGTGACCCCAGCTTTCTTCAAACCAAATGGCATCATCTTGTAACAATATACACCCTATGGTGTAATGAAAGCTATCTTTTCTGCATCTTCTTTGTCCATCCAGACCTGATGATAACCCGCGAAGCAATCTACAAAGGATTGGAGTTCATGTTTGGCGCAGTTATCGATCAGGATATGTATATTTGGCAGTGGAAAATCATCCTTGGGACTTGCTTTGTTTAAATCCCGATAAGCAACACATACCCTGACCTTCCCATCTTTTTCAGAACTGGCACAATGTTAGCTAACCAGGTTGGGTACTCAACTACCCTGAAAACTTTGGCTTTGATCTGCTTGGTAACTTTCTCCTTGATTTTCAAACTCATGTCTGGTTTGAATTTTCTGAGTTTCTACTTGATTGGCGGACACATAGGATTGGTAGGCAACCTGTGAGCCACTATAGATGTGCTCAAACCAGTCATACCATCATGCGACCATGCGAAGATGTCCTCATATTCCTTTAGAAAATGGATGTATTCCTCCTTCTCTATTGGTGAGAAGTGAATGCTGATGCGGGTCTCTTTGAGGTCTCGGCGTCTCCCAAATTTACTGCTTCGGTCTCGTCCAAGTTGGACTTAGGCTTATTCTCAAAATTTTCAACCTCCATGACAATTTCCTCAGGTATCTCGTCTTCTTCCTCTAAATCACTATTCTCATGTTGCATTGCCTCATTACATGTCATAGTCACTAGTTTATCGGAAAAAGTAATAATAACACTGTAGAAAGGAAAAGTATAAAAATAGTAATGAATAATGATAAAGAACAAATGCATTTGATTAAAACTGAAAAAAATTGTTCAAACAAAGTTTGGCTCGATGAATCGAGCATTTATTTTGAAACAAAAAAACAAAATTGTCTGAAATTTTAAATGCCTAGAACGACTACAAATTCTGCCAAGCTAACTAGGGACTCGGCGGTCTCGGGATGGTGTGGCGGTCTAGTTTCTGAGAGCAACTCCCTTTGCCACAATCTGAATGGTGAGGACTTTTTCCTCCTCCTCCTCAATTATGGCACATTAATCCATGTTCTTGTCTTCCAAGAACAGATCCTTCAGCCCAGCTAGTGCTTCTTCTTCTACAGTTACCCATATTATGTCGGCCTGGTGAAAAGCTTTTTCCAAACGTGGCACTGGCTGCTCAAGAGGGTAGTGCGATCCGCACCACATAGGCAACCAATCGTTGTACTCTTTCCATGTATACTTGTATCCGAGCCCAATGGTGGTACCATGATTTTTCAGTCATATTTGTTTGGTGATACCTTGGTGGTTCTTTCCCAACCCTTTGTTGGGTTCATATCCAAATCATGCTAGTACGCTTTCTATTTTGTTACTCCACCACTTATCCTTCTCGATGGCATTGACCCATTCGATGTGATGATAGGTTTCCCCTCCTAGCCTTCTATTATGTCCAATGGCTGGGATGGTTTGACTAGTGTAGATGGGGTTACTCCCATCTCCATGGATGATTACCTCCTGAAGGTTCCATTTGAATTTTATGGCTTGATGTAGTGTGGAAGGCACGGCTCCAATGGCATGGATCCATGGTCGGCCCTACAGAAGATTGTATGAGGCTGGTATGTCAAGCACTTGGAATTCAACATCGAATCAAGTTGTCCCCATCTGCAAGCAAAGGTTAATTTCCCCGATTGTGGCCCTCTAGGACCCATCAAAAGCCTTCACATTCATGCTTCCTAATCGTATTTCATGGAAACCCTTGTCCAACCTTTTCAGGGTGTCCAATGGACATATATTTAGACTTGAACCTCCATCAACCAAGACCCTGGAAATGAACTTGTCTTCAAATTGTACTGTAATATGCAACGCTCAATTGTGATTCAGACCTTTGGGCGGCAGCTCATCTTCGTGGAAGAAAATCTTATGACTCTCCAGCACTTGACTGACCATGTTTGCCATTTCTCCACCAATGATATTATTGGGTACATAAGCCTCGCTCGGTACTTTCATCAAGGCATTCTTGTGTGCCTCTGAATTCTGTAATAGTAACAGGATAGATATTTGAGTAGGGACTTTGTTCAGATGGTCAACAATATAATACTCTTTTGCCTGTACTTTCCTCCACAGGTCATCTGGCCCAGTCTCAATGAAAGGTTGCCTGGTAGTGGCCTACTTACTCTAACCTCCTAGGTGTTCATGTGTATAGACTCTTCCAGTTCTAGTCATCCCTTTATGCAGCGTCAGATTCCTCTATCTTAGTTTGCCCTTTTCGCCGAGCCTCGACAACATAATCCTAGGGTATTGCTTTTGAGTTGAATGGGGGTGTGGTTGATACCGTCATAGTAAAAGGTGTGACCATTTCTACTTCAAATGGAGTAGAGGTGGTTAAGGGCGGAGCCACTTCTACCTCGAATGGAACTGATGCAGTTACCTAAACATCGATTGGTTCCTGAGTATGAACCACAATAGGAGTAAGTGTGACTACAACCTTGAAGTCATCGCCTTCTCGAATAAGCCCGATTGACCCCTCAGGGTCCCATTCTTCATTTGTTTCTATAACATGTACACCATCACCTCTATGATCAGGGAGGGGATTGTTGCAGACATTAGGTATGGATTCCTTTGCTTGTATGACCTTGTTGTCATTGAGTGTCTAGATCTTATCCTTCAACGTTCGGCACTCAGTAGTGGTGTGCCCTTTCATATCGGAATGGTACGCACAAGTTTTGTTCGGATTGACCTATTGGGATAGATTTTTTAATGCCACAGTGGGAACAGGAGTGATGTAACCTGTGGTTTTCAACCTTTCATACAATTGGTCGATGGGCTCAGCAATGGCGGTGTATTGTCTGGGCGGCTTGCGATCGAAGTTGGGTCTTGGTCTTGGGTAATTTTGGCGAGCTGGTGGTGTTTGGAAGTGGGATGGTTGGGAGTTGTAGGTGTGATGGACAGAGGCTGGTTGAGAATATCTGGGAGATGAAGGCTGATATGTAGGTGGTGATTCTTGGTACGTGGGTGGAGGTATTTGATATGTGGGTGGAGGTGTTTGATATGTGGGTGGAGGTGTTTGATATGTGAGTGGAAGTGTTTGATGGGTTAGTGGAGATTTTGGGCCATGGGCCACCATTACTACCTCAACATCTCTCTTCTTCGATATGCCACTTGATTGTAGTGCCTTATTTGTGGCCTACAGTGCCTTAAAATTCGTTACCATCCCGTTCTTGATTCCTTCCTCGATCCTTTCTCTGAGCTTGATGTCATCAGAGAATTTGTGATTTTCGATGACCATCAACCTCTCATAATATTGTGGATCTTGTGCCCTGATGAAAAAATTATTCATCTATTCTTTATCTAAAGAGGGACTGACCTTGGCCGCTTCCGACCTCCAACGAGAAGCGTACTCACGGAAAATCTCAGTAGGTTTATTCTTAAGATTCTGAATGTAGACGATATCTGATGCATTCTCTACGTTAAACCTGAACCGGTCCATGAACTCCGATGCTATGTTTACCCAATTGGACCATTTCTTGGGATTCTGGCTGATATACCAAGACAAAGTGTCTCCAGTAAGGCTCCTCATAAAGAGCTTCATTCGGATCTTTTCATCTTTTTCGACCCCGACAAGCTTGTTGCAATAGGTCCTTAGATGAACCTTGGGATCACCTGTACCATCGAGCATCTCAAACTTGGGAGGCTTGTACACTGCTAGTAGTTTGACATCCAGATTTATGCACAGATCTTCATAATTCAAACCTTTTATCCCTCTGTAGCCTTCAACACCTTGAACCCGGCTTGTTAACTTCTTGAGTTCTTCGGCCATGTTCTTAATGAGAAGGTCCTTCTCGGAGGGTTCCGGTGCACAGGAGATTGGTTGGGTAGAATGTGGTATTGTTTTCACGTATATGGGGTTGCTCTGATGGGTGACAGGGACTTGGGGATAGTAATGGTCATTGGTGGAGTTTTGTGGATCGGGAATGAGTGGTGGTCTATTTTGGGGAGTGTGGTAAGTGGTGTTTGGTGGGTATTGAATTGGTTGACGATGTTGTGATGGAGTTGGTACTGGCAGCAGATTGATGTTTTGGGGTGGAGTTGCGCATTGATTTGGTGCGGTAGGATTTTGTGTATTTTGAGGAGGTGTTGGGTTCTTTGTGTTCTGTTGGTGGATATTAGGGACCTTGAAGGTAAGTGACAAGTTTTCCAAATTGCGGATCTGTTCAAGTTCTCCTTGTAGTTCTTGTATCTTTTGTTCCAGTCCCAAAACCAGGTCATCCGGGGCCGGAGTACTACGGTCATCTGAAGTCTCTACGTTCTCAACATTTTCCTTTCGGATCCCACTTAAATCGTCCATCTTTGCTTTTCCTCTGCTTTTTTTGTTGCTTGGAGGAGGAGGAGGTGGAGGGCCTCTAGATCTGGTGTGATACGCTGATGAGGCCAGTATGAGTGAACCAACCTAAGGGGATGTGAATAATAATAAAAATAAGCGAAAACAAAAAAAGGTAACAAGTTAATAAGGATTCTGAATTGTTTGCAGTATTTAAACACATATTGCGAAATGTAAACTCGTATCCTAATTTGGGAACCTCGTTGTGACCGAGGTAGGCCTAGCGACAAATAAATTTGGAGAACTTCAAATGCCAATAAATGCTTCATTTCATAATATAAAAATAGATGAATCCCAAAAATGACACTAATATAACGATAAAATAAGTCACTACTAGCACTTGGCCTTATTACATTTTTAGGAAAAGCAAGTAAATCTAATCTATTTGGTCCCAGAAGGACCTTCCGCATATTCGATCTTCCGGACTCCATCATACAGATCTCCCAGCTCGCGCAGTCCCAGCAGCAAGTAGGCTCTGGCCAGATATCCTTCCTCAGCTCCCTCAGCATTCTGGCAGTTTTCAATCCTCTTTATGACTTTACCCTCCAGCTCTACTATTCCTCACTCCAGATATTCCAGTTTCCTATTGGAAGTGATTGCCATTTCTTTCCACTCCTCGATCAACCTCATGTTCCTCTCATGTATTTCCTGATGCTCATTCTCAGAGTCGTGGACCCTCTTGCACATCCTGTTGTATTTGACTTGAGCTTCAGCTTCATCGTCTATGATTCTATTCCCTCGACTAGTCCCCGGTGTCACCATTCCTTTCAAATTGTCCTCTAACCATGCCGGGTAGAGAGGCTCTCACCCTGCATGATATCTGTTTGGCTTAATAGTGCTTTTCTCTACAATGATTTTGCAGTGCCACATGTGCTGAGCTTGGAACTTGTAAGGGACGTCGTCATCTTGGAAATCTGCCCTGAAATGACTCATCTTGACAACCCTTGGTACAACCTGTTTTCTGCCTACTTGCCTCATAACTCGCATAGGGACATATGGATATATCCCTCTCAGCCTGATCAGTACCAAGTGCGAAGCATCCCTGGACCTGATAATAAACTTGTCTGTTGGGAACCATTCAACCATCCACTGCACCCGTTCTTCAGTCAGATTGTCGAAGAAATCTACCCATTCCTCGGCGCTTTTCGACTGAGCAAATCTGTCTGGAATGTAAGTCATCTGCTTAGGGTGATGGAAGGCAATGTGGTCGTTCCAAGACCTTCGCGGAAATTCTTGACGATAGCGACCCTTTTGGAGATTCTCCAGCAACCATAACTGCAGCAACAGATTACAACCCTCAAAATACTTGACCCCTCTCTGACAGCGCTCCAGAGCCCTGTAGATGTCGGCTATGATCATGAGGACTATGGTATATGTTTGCCCATTATTTCCTTCCATTAGAGTCTTGGCGACCATGGCCAACCTAGTGTGGATTCTTCCCTTTTTTTTATTGGGAACACTATCAAGCCTAGAAAGCACACAATGAACACGAACACTCTACGGTGGATGTGACCTAGAGAAGTGAGGGAGATCCCATCATGGTAAGTGCGAAAAGACTTGCTATGGCCATACCTCTCGTACAGATATTCGAAAGGTATGTAAGAATCTTTTAAGCACACTAGGTTGACACTCTTCTTCAACCCCATCATTTTCAAAAATCCCCCGCCCGTACGGTTTTCTGGTACCAATAGCCCCGGACTGACCCAAGTCAGTCCTACAAGTCCTCCTATTTCCTCTAGAAGCAGTGTCATCTCTATGTCACCGAAACGGAACACAACTCTTTCACTATCCCAGAATAAAGTGGCAGCCTCGATCAATTTGTTGTTTGGCTCAATATCTAGCAAGGAAGGCAAGTTACCCAGGTACTTTTTCACATGCTTATTGTCACTTCAGGAAACGTCCTCCCACCAATCTAGCAGCAATGGTGGGATGTTGCTAACTATACTGAATCTGGGGACCTCATCCCTTATTTTTTGCAAAACAAAAGGGTTAGACCTTACCCCACCGGACTTGACTATTTATACATTTATGATCAACATATCGGCATTTAGTTCTCCAAATTAATGCACAGAACGTGGTTGTGTCTGTTGGGATTATGGAAAACCCGATGGACTTTGGATAAGGCTTATCTTAAAGGATAATTATGTGGACAACATAACTGATCCGACTAGGTTTGACCATGATACATGCACAATTTTAACCAAAATAAAGTTTCTATGGGGTTTTAGACTGGTACCCTCAAGTGGACAAAATGAAGGGAAAGGCACGAAACCATCGACTGCACCGCTGATCGACTGATTTTACCACAAATAAGCCTTTCCGAATTTAAGGGTAGTAAATAGGAAGAGTTCAACCACTCATTAAAGCGTTGCTATAGGATTTGAGACGCATGAGTGGAATATGATGCGGAGCATGATTTATGCAGTAATTAATAACATGTAGTCATGTATTTTTACGTAGGAAAAAAAACTAAATACAGCATTTAAATAATTGAAAAACAGTTAAAAGAAAACAAAGAGACAAGTCAGTTTCAGGGCAATAAAGACATCATAAATGCTTGAAAAATAGACAGTTAAATTCAAATAAGAGAGAAGGGTACGGGATAAGCATGCTTGGACTAATTTGTAAAAGACAAGTTCATTATGGTGAGAGCCTAAAAGATATCCCCAGCAGAGTCGACATGCTGTCACGCCCCCTTTTTCCCCTTTTGACGGGGAAGTCCGGGTTTCGACATTCACGGGGTGTAATGACTCATTTCCTTTTGGAAATTGGGTATTTGAAGAGTCGCCACCTAACAAATTATGGTGCGTTAGGGCATCTAGAGCAATTAACTCTTAGGTTGGTCTGCATTATCAAAGATTTGGGTAAGGGCTTGAAGTAACCTCGAGGGGAAGGTGTTAGGCACCCCTCTTGGTCCACAACTGTGGGTCCCGACCGAACTTATATTCACAAATTAGTCCATTACAAGTAAACTGTTGAATCAAATATGTTGCAAGTAAAACACGTTAGATAACTCAAGTAATAAGATAAAGATTTGGACAAGTTGTAAAACAAAGGTTTAAATAAAAAAGGGAATTTGGTAAATGAGGGGTCCTAGGTTGGTTATCCTACAGGATCACCCCACACAATGTCTGGTAAACACTCCTCAATGAGGGGCTACACGTGACATTACCGCGTAGTCATCATATCCCATATCTACCCTTCCCATCCCCTTAGTGGTCATGCAAAGCGAGTATTTGGTCAATGATTTCTATTGTCGAGCTACAACAACTATGAATCAATTGGCAAAGGCGCAATTGCAACAAGTCCAAAACCCGCGCCAAGTCAATGCAATGGAAGGTGTTTCTATGTTGAAAAGGAGGCAAAGAGGGCAACATCCTCAAGGTAATTGTGAACAATATGACAACAACAATGATGGTGGTGGTTATTCAAATGAGTGTTATGATGATCAAAGCGAAGAGGTCCAATATGTCAATAACTACCAAGGGAATAGAGGCAACTCTTCGAATCAACAATGGCGTCCTCAAGGAAATTGGGGCAATCAACAACAAGGCGGAGGTAATTGGAATAACAACAATCAACAACAAGGTGGTGGAAATTGGAATAATAACAACCAAAACAACAATTGGGGTAATCAAAGCAACCAAGGGAATTGGAATGGTAATAACAATAATTGGGGCAACAACAACAATCAAGGAGGGTGGAACAATAGCGGGAACCAAGGTAACCGGGGGCAAGGCTTTCAAAGGCCCCCATGTACCAACAACCGAACAATCCACCTCTCTTTCCTTCTCAAGGTCCTAGTTCTTCTGGGAGTGATATGGGGCGAATTGAAAGCATGTTCGAGCAAATGATGAAAAAGAACCAAGATTCCAATGCCCAATTAACTTCTCATAATACATCTATCCGGAACTTGGAGGTGCAATTAGGACAAATCTCTCAAGCGTTGAATACTCGTCCCAAGGGTGCGCTACCAAGTGATACGGTAGTGAACCCAAAGGGTGGGAATAATAATCATGTGATGGCGGTTACAACAAGAAGTGGAAGAGGCGGTGATGTGAATGCCTCAAAGAAAAAGCAAGTTATGGATGAAGATGTTGAGTTGCGGGATGATGATATACCTTTTATTGTTGATGATGTGGTTAATCAAAATGTGAACAATGATGTGGGGATTGATATTGATGATGAAGCTGAGGTAGAGACTCAAGATGCTGTGAACCCGTCTAGGGAACACGTGATTGATATGCCCGAGCCGGTTGTACCAAAGGCCAAGGCACCTTTGCCTAGGCCACCTCCACCTTATCCTCAACGGTTAGCAAAGAAAAAGAGTGACAATCAATTCTAAAAGTTCATTGACATAATGAAGAGACTCACAATCAATGTGCCTCTGGTGGAGGCACTTGAGCAAATGCCGGGGTACGCTAAGTTCATGAAAGATTTGGTAACAAAGAAGAGGTCGATGGAGTGTGAAACAATTAAAATGACTCATCAAGTGAGTGCTATAATGCATTCAATGGCACCCAAGCTTGAGGACCCCGGAGATTTTACTATCCCTTGTACTATCGGAAGTGCGGATTTTGCCAAGGCCCTTTGTGACTTGGGGGCTAGCATAAATTTTATGCCGTACTCGGTCTTCAAGACTTTGGGAATTGGACAACCTCGACCCACCTCAATGAGACTTCAAATGGCGGATCGATCGATGAAGCGACCTTTGGGCATAATCGATGATGTACTTGTCCGGGTGGATAAGTTTATACTGCCGGCCGACTTTGTCATATTGGATTGTGAGGTGGACTTTGAAGTGCCGATTATTCTTTGTAGGCCTTTCCTAGCTACAGGGAAGGCATTGGTTGATGTTGAAGTGGGTGAGTTGACTTTCCGAGTGGGGGATGAGAAGGTGGTATTCCATGTTTGCAAATCAATGAGACAACCTAATAGCATGGAGGTGTGTTCATTTGTAGACATTGTCACAGCTGTGATAGTGGATGACACAAGTTCTATGATCCATGTTGAAGATCCCCTTGAGTCCGTGCTTCTTAATATGGATGTCAATGATGATGCTAGTAGAGTGGAGTGTGTAAATGCATTGCATGGTATGGGTTCATATTCATATGAGCCTAGGAGGCTATCTTTGGATCTTGAAAACCACAAAACTCCACCAACAAAGCCATCGATTGAGGAGCCACCGGTGTTGGAGATAAAGCCACTTCCTCCAAACCTCAAGTATGAATTCTTGGGTTCAAATTCTACTTTACCTGTTATTCTTTTGTCTTGCCTTACTAACATGCAGGTTGAGGCCACCTTGGCGGTTCTTCAAAAGTGGAAAAGGGCAATCGGGTGGACTCTAGCTGATATTCGGGGAATAAGCCCCGCATTTTGCATGCACAAAATCATCTTGGAGGAGGATGCAAAGCCTTCCTTGGAGCATCAAAGAAGACTAAATGAGGCAATGCAAGAGGTGGTGAATAAAGAGGTTATCAAGTGGTTAGATGCAGGGGTGGTTTATCCTATTTCTGACAGTTCGTGGACCTCTCCGGTGCAATGTGTGTCGAAGAAGGGTGGTATGACCATGGTGACCAATGAAAACAATGAGCTCATTCCCACTATAACGGTCACCAGGTAGAGAGTTTGTATAGATTACCAGAAGCTGAACAAGGTGACTAGAAAAAAGATCATTTCCCATTGCCATTCCTTGACCAAATGCTTGATCGCCTTACGGGTTAGGCTTTCTATTGTTTTCTTGATGGTTACTCGGGGTACAATCAAATTCTAATTGCCCCGTAGGACCAAGAGAAGACCACCTTTACATGTCCTTATGGCACATTCGCTTTCTCTAGAATGCCATTTGGATTGTGTAATGCTCCGGCGACCTTCCTACGTTGCATGATGGCTATTTTCACCGACATGGTGGAGGATATCTTGGAGGTCTTCATGGATGATTTCAGCGTGGTTGGGGATTCTTTTGAGGAGTGCTTGGTAAACTTGGATAGAGTGTTGGCCCGATGTGAAGACACCAACCTTGTTCTCAATTGGGAAAAGTGCCATTTTATGGTAGAAAAAGGTATAGTGTTGGGTCACAAGATCTCGAAGCGAGGAATTGAAGTTGATAAAGCCAAGATAGAGGTTATTTCGAGGCTCCCTCCCCCTACTTCTGTCTAAGGGGTGAGGAGTTTTCTTGGGCACGCGGGTTTCTACCGGAGGTTCATAAAGGATTTTTCTAAACTGGTACATCCGTTGTGCAAGTTGCTATAGAAAGATGCAAAGTTCTTGTTCGATGAGAGTTGTATGCACGCATTCGAGCTTCTTAAGCTCAAGTTGAGTTCTACCCCATCATTACCGCACCAAATTGGAGCTTGCCTTTTGAGCTCATGTGTGATGCTAGTGACGTTGCGGATGGGGCAGTTTTGGGCCAAAGAATCAATAATATGTTTCATCCGGTGTACTACGCAAGCAAGACCATGAATGAGGCTCAAAGAAACTATACAGTCACCGAGAAAGAATTGTTGGCTATTGTGTTTGCTATGGAAAAGTTTCGACCTTACCTTATGGGGCCCAAAGTTATAGTGCACACCGATCACGCCGCCCTTAGGTATTTGATGACCAAGAAGGAATCCAAGGCAAGATTGATGATATGGGTGCTACTTCTTCAAGAGATTGATCTAGAAATTGTTGACCGGAAGGGTAGTGAGAATCAAGTGGAGGACCACTTGTCCCGTTTGGAAGAGGAGGGGAGGCCTTGTGACAGCCTTGAGATCAATGATTCATTTCCCGACGAACAACTCCTTGCAGTGTCAATGAAGGATATGCCATGGTTTACCGATGTCGCCAATTACCTTGTGACCGAAATAATCCCGTGTGAGCTCTTTTCCATCCAAAGGAAGAAGCTCAAGCGGGATAGTTTGGATTTATATTGGGATGAGCCATACTTGTTCAAGATTTGCACGGATGGTGTGATTCGACGATGTGTCCCGGAGGAGGAACAATTGGATATTTTGGAGGCTTTCCATTCCTCTCCCTATGGTGGCCATCATGGCGGGGCAAGAACGGCTTCTAAAGTGCTTAGTTGCGGATTTTACTGGCCTGCCCTATTTAAAGATGCGGGCGATTTGGTGAAGAGATGTGATGAGTGCCAAAGAGCCGGCGGAATTTCTAAAAGGGATGAGATGCCCCTCAATACAATTCTCGAAGTGGATATTTTTTATGTTTGGGGCATCGATTTCATGGGTCCTTTTGTGAGATCTTGTGGGAACACTTACATTCTCGTGGCGGTGGACTATGTCTCGAAATGGGTTGAAGCCGTGGCTTTGCCCAACAATGAAACCCGGAGTGTTGTGGCATTTTTGAAAAAGAGTATCTTCACAAGGTTTGGCACTCCTTGTGCTATCATTAGTGATGGGGGTCTCACTTTTGCAACAAGGCTTTCGACACGTTGCTTTCTAAGTACGGTGTCAATCATAAGGTTTCGACCCCCTATCATCCTCAAGCTAGTGGCCAAGTGGAAGTATCCAACAGAGAAATTAAGAGTATATTATCTAAAACTGTCAATGCTAATAGGAACGATTGGTCGAAAAATTTGGATGACGCTCTTTGGGCTTATCGGACGGCCTACAAAACTCCGATTGGTATGTCACCATACCGGTTAGTGTTTGGGAAAGCTTGTCATTTCTGGTGGAATTAGAGCACAAGGCCATGTGGGCTTTGAGGAAGTTGAACTTAGAATGGGATGTTGCGGCAAATCTGCGGGTTGAACAACTTAATGAGCTTGATGAGATTAGGTTCCATGCCTACTCCAGCTCGTCCTTGTACAAGGACAAAATGAAGTACCTTCACGACATGCTCTAGGCAAGGAGTTCAATGTTGGAGATATAGTTCTCTTGTTCAATTCCCGATTATGTCTGTTTCCGGGTAAGCTCAAGTCAAAGTGGAGTGGGCCATTCGAAGTTGTGTTTTTAACCCCATTTTGTGCTCTTGATCTAAGGAACAAGAATGGTGAAGTATTCAGAGTCAATGGACATCGGGTCAAGCATTATATGGGGAAATTTGATGATAGCCACGTGGTGGCACTTCTCCATCTAAAGTGATGTGCTGGTAACATGCGTCGTGCCGCGACGATAAATCAAGCGCTGCTTGGGAGGCAACCCATGTCTTTTTTTTCCTTTTTGTTGTTTTATGTGTTTTATTGGTAGTGTAGGTTTGATTTTTGAGCTAACTGATTGTGAGATGTTGCAGGGATTGAGTTGATGCAGTGAAAAATAGTTTGAAAAAAGAGTTGAACAGTCTCTGAAGATTCCCAGTGCGGCTGCAGTGCACTTTGTGCGGTCCACACTGGTGATGGTGAAAAGTGGTACTCTTTGAAGTTTGCCACCGCGACCGCATTCCATTTAGTGCGGACCGCAGAGGTTGCCTGCTCAAGCTTCATTTTGAACAAACCCAGCGCGGTCTGCGGTCGGTTTTGTGCAGCCGTGCTGGTAGGTAAGGCTGGGTCCTACTGTTTTTCTATAAATAGAGCCCAAGGGTCACAACTTACACTTTTTGAAATTTTAACACTCAGACCCCTAAAAGCTACTGTTCACTCTCTCTTCTGATAGTAATTCTTGCTTAGCCTGATTAATTGCATCTCATCATCACAATATGGTAACATTTCATCATCTTTCTTTGTTTTATATTATAATTTTGTTTTGTTTTTCATGCCCAGTAGCTAGAGTCTCTTCTTCTTCCCGTTTTTATTTCATTTGTTAGCCTAGGAAAGTGTAATGGTTGGATATTGTGTGTTTAGAGACCTTTGTGAACTGGGTAAAATGAGTAGGGACAAGTTAGGTGGAAAACTTGAACAAAATAGCAAAAACTTAAACCCTAACTTAGTGCATGTGCAAATTACTCTCCGGGCCTTGCGGTCGCCTTTGTGCGGTTCGCGGTGCCCTATTGCGGCCCGCATTACCATTTTGCGCGGACCGCGGTGACCAAGTGATTGAAATTGAACCTATGCCCAGCGCGGCCGCATTGCACTTTATGCGGTCCGCGCTGGCCCACCGCGGCCGCTATGCTTTTTGTGCTGGCCGCGGTGGCGAGAATTAGAGAGATGTTGTTCAGGGCCCTGTCCCAATGCAGACCGCGGTTGCCTTTGCGCAGTCCGTGGTGCCCCCAGTGCAGCCGCACTCCTGTTTGTGCGGGTAGCAGTGCCATGTTCTGTAATTGTTTCTGCAACATTTAACTTCTTGTCTGCAATTCAATTTCAAGACTTGTTTCACTGCCTGTGCTGATACTAACCATGTTAGATGTGTATGCTTGCAGATAATTGTCAAACAACGAGGTAAAGGTTCCAAACAACCCGGACGAGGTAATTCCTCTCGGGGAGGGAAGCAACGGATGGTAAAACTCACTCCCCAGGCTAGGCAAAACATAAAGGACATGAGGAAAGCAATCAAAGCGGCTGATAGAGCCCTTGACACCTCGGGGAGTGAGTATGAGCCCTCCCAGCAGATCTTTTTAGATTCAGTCCCTCTATACATCCCATATCTGGAGAACGCCATACATAGAGACACTCTCTCATCTTCCCCCGATACTCGAGCCTCAATCAACATTTCTTCTGGGTCGTCTGAGGGCTCAGCGGAAGGTAGTGGGGATGAATGCTCTACCTCTCCCACAACATCAATATCTAGAGAGGGTGCTAGAAGTGATGAGGGAGATGGGGAGTTACCGGGGGGTGGTGTGCCGCAGGTTGGGGGTGTTGACCGGACTAGGAATCCCGCTGTTTGGGAGGATAGATTCGTCATCCAGGTGGCATTCCACAAGTTTAGGGAATGGTGGCCTGCACGGAAATTGATTCTTGAGAGTAGTTTCATTGACCGAGACCTCCTACCCCTACACCCCAATGTACATAGACAGTTTCAGGCTCGGTTGGGTTGGGAGTTCTTTAAAGATAATTGTGTGAAGGCGAATGAGCATATGGTCAAGGAGTTCTATAGAAATGTGGCCCACATCTTGAAGGGCACTAAGGTGACCAAAGTGAGAAACAAAAATGTGGTATTTACTGTGAGCACGTGATTTTTGTTTTCGCGCGACAATCGCTCCAAAAGAAATAAAAAATAATAATAATTGGCCCTGCTGTACAATTTTTGGATTTTTACATGGCACTTTGTTAATTATTTATGATTTTTTCCCATTTGTATTTGATTAAAACAAAACACAAAAAATGTATGTGTCATGCGTAATCTGAACCGTAACACGGTTGTTAAATAGAAAATCATAAATAGGCATCTTTGTCCGTGATTTTGTTTTTGTTTGATTTTACCTGTTTTAAAATATTTTAATGTGTGTGCAATTAATTGTATTAAGTGTTTATTTAATTTTAATTTGATTTACTTAGGTTTTATTTTTTTTTTTAAAATAAAGAAGAAAATAAAATAATAATAAAAACCTTTCTTTTTTCGGACTTGGGCCAATTTTAAACAAATTGGCCCAAACAAACTCAGCCCAAAACCAGGCTTGCCCGGTCCGTGTCCAGCTGACACCAAGGACGTCCAAACGACGTCGCAATGGTTGAGTCTGATCTGAGCCGTTGATCTCTGAATGATCAACGGCCAAGATCACCTCCTCACAACCCATGATAAACCCGACCCATTTCCACCCGGACCAACCCAAAATCCCTTTGGATGAAACGACACCGTTTCCCCTAAGCCTTCAGATCCAAGCCATTGATTTCGATTGATCCGACGGCTGAGATCAACCCACCCATTCCATATATAAGCCCCTTACCATACCCTGCCCCCCTATCTGATACCCCAGCCTCCGTCCTCACCAAACCTTTCCCTTTCAAACCCTAGCCGCCCCCATCTCCCTTCACTAGAAACCCGGCGGCATGGACGCCGGTGACCCTACATTTAACACCATAGATGCTCCTCACCGTCCTGAACCCAAATCCACCAACCACACACCTCGAATCCCATCCCACCTTCTCGAATCTTCATTTGAAGATTCGAGTCAAAACTCGATCTAGCCCGATCTGCCCTAAATTCATACCAGGCAGTCCCCGGACCCCCTCGTGACCAAACCATGCTTGGTTTGGTCCGAATCTGACCAGGGAAGCACGAATCCCGGATCTAACTTTCGAAACTTTAAAGGTCCTCGTCGATGGTCCGTGTCTTGTTCAAACCAAAAGATTAAGGTCTAATGGACCTTAATCGAAGTGTTTCTCATCTGAGAAACACTTCGATTAAAGTCCGTTCAGCCTTAAGAAAGGTCTGTTCGAATCCAAGTTGAGATTTTTTGATTTTTCGGGTTTTTAAGGTGAGTTTGCTTTCTTTTCTTTATTTGTTTTGGTTCATCTGATTGTTTTAAAAGTCTATTCATGTTTTGTTTGTGTCCCTGAATTTTATCGCATGTGCCCTGTCCACTCTGCCTGAACCTCTGTTGTTTGATTGAGTCTTTCTATTTGTTCTGATAATGTGTATGTAAGTGTTGTGCAGTTAGCTGATTTTCAAATTTGAACTAACTGATTGATTCCTCGAATACCACTTTGTTTAGTCAGTATAATTCAAATCATTTGTCGATACTGTTAAATGTCTGATTTTTGGCTACGATTGTGCATGTTATGATTAATATAGTCGAGTCGACATGTGTCGTCAATTAGTTTCAGCTGCCTGAACAATAACAAATCGATTTACTTTTGATAAGCATGGTCTGAATCACTTAGGAACTGAGTTTAGTTCTTATAAATAGTAATTTGAATCAGAAATATAAAAATCAATGTTCTGTTTAGTCACAGTTCTGAAATTGGAGAGCATGTGCACTTATGCACAACATGTGCATTTGGTGCATAGCCTGTGCCCTGGCTAAGTGCTTTTGAATTAAATAGTTTGACAGCATGTGCTGTCAGACTACATCCTGCTGCCTATGTCTGCTTTTAGTTAATAAAATGGGAAAGTTAAGCCTGCCAAGGGAATGTCATGGGGTTTAATATTTAAATGGCTAAGTGGAACTGAAAAGAGTGCAGCACATGAGAGGGTATTCTTTTGGTCTAACAGGCTGTTAAAGGGCTGAGGTTTAGGCTTATAAAAGGGGGACTTCCGAGAGAGATAAGGGGATCAAATCAAAAAAAAAAGGGGAGAGCAAAAATACATGCATATACACACATAGACACACACACAGATAGACATTTGATCAGAAACTTGGTTTTGTTTGTCTGAAGTTCATCTGTTGTCAATGTGTTAGGCAGTGTTGCTTCTTCTAAGTTTCAATCGAGATTATTGTTAGTGTTTTGTTGCATTTGGTATATCTCGGAATTGGATTGTCTGGAGTTTTGTTTCCACCACACTGTGTGCTGCTTCATTTGGCTGCTTTCTCTTCAACTATAGCTCCACTTCTTGCAATAGAATCTGTTCTGCTGTGTTGTTTCGATTGCTGCTGTTATTCTGATTCCTGATGCTGCTGATCTTCCCTGTTATTCTCTTCTTCCTCTTTGCATTTCAGCATTCCAGGTACACATTTCAAATCCTATGTGGGTGTAAACTGTAATAGTTCAAAAGCATGAAATGAAAGGAGTTCGAAGAAGTTTAAATGTCTGTTTGTAATGCTCATGGTCTATTGATTTCTTCGTATAAATTGATCAGTGTGTAATTCAATAGCAAAAAAAATCTAGTTAGTTAATACTTAACTGAGTTTTAGCCTCTTGTATCTTAGTTTATAGTTGTTTGTTGATATGAGTTAAGTAATGGTACAGTACGTAGAATGTACAAATATTTGACATAGTGACTGACCGGATTCTTGTTTAGCTATCATGATATGCATAGGATAGGATACTTCCACCTTACACAATGATGTTCTGTTTTATTTTAGTTTCTTTCATCAGGACCCGCTAGGCAGTATATAGGAGCACGTTCGAACCCCCAGTGGTAATAATGCCTAGTGGGTTAATTCCCTTAATCTAGCCTAAATGAGTCTAGTTTGAATTCAATTCAAGAGATGTTTTGGATATAAGCATAGCATTTGTCATGTAATTTCTTTGTCAAAGTAGAACATTTCTCATAAAGTATGACGTCTTTTTTACTTTATAAATAATTAATCAGAAATTGATAAGAATTAGGCCCAAAGCATATACTTGAATTGACATGTATCTTCCTTCTTCTATTTTAGACTGAACATAGTAGAAATGTAGCCACTTTAGGATATCCTTTCTAAATAGAGACGAGCCTCGCCAAATAAAAATGCAAAATTGTGAGGCCCTCAATAAATATTTAGAATTCAGGATAGGCCGTTTAGTGAATTTCATGGCTTCCTACAAAATAATAATGCGCTAGACTCTTTAGGCGCGACTTAATTAAATTACATTCTTAAACTCGGGTGCACATTGATGTGACCCGAATCCAAATCTCAACGGAGTCAAAATGGTCAACAACTACGGGTGCATTGATTGCGGCATGGTTCGAGATGCATTGTCACGACGTTGCAATTCTATAAAAATAATAATAAAAGCGGTTTAAACTTAATAAAAGCACATAAGTCACAACATGTATTTAAATCAGATATTTAGCCATTATAACAATTTAAGCGACCGTGCTAGAACCACGGGATTCGAGGGTGCCTAACACCTTCCCTCGGGTCAACAGAATTCCTTACTTAGAATTTCTGGTTCGCAGACTTCATTTGGAAAAGTCGAAAATTTCCTCGATTTGGGATTCAGGATAAACCGGTGACTTGGGACACCAAAAGCCAAACCTTTCCCAAGTGGCGACTCTGAATTAAATAAATAATCCCATTTCGAATATTGTCACTTAAATTGGAAAAACTCCCCTCGCGCATTTAACCCTTCGGGGCGGGCGCGCAAAAAGGAGGTGTGACAGCTCTGGCGACTCTGCTGGGGATTTAACCCAGAACCACTGGTTCAGGGTTCAAGAATTCGAGCTTAGAATAATTGTTATATTTGGCTTTATTATCTGATCTTTATTACATGTTTTTGCATAACGTGCTAAATGTTGTCTTTTACCGCTTTGATATTATCTGAACTGTATATAAACTGTGCCGAAACCCTTCTCTTCTTACCTCCGGGGAGAAGCTCGCTGGTCGAGACTCCCTATTCTGTTAGTGTCAATACCTGAAATAAGAAAGAGGTCGGACAAGTTACAAAGCCGGACGATCTCGCGGGTCCCCGGTACGTAGCCCCCTCCTCGACTCGAGTTGTCCGCTCGGGTACACAGTCTAGAACAAATACCCAGGTTACGAACCTAGAATAACTTGACTTCATGCCGGATCCCTAGTAGGAACGCTTATTTGCATCATGTTGCATTTGACTTAGGGGGCTCAACACAGGGGTTGGGTCCGTCTAGGACTAGCAACCTGAAATGAAAAGGCCACCCTGCTGCATCCTATTTGTTTTGCGCATTTATTTGCTTCGGTTCCGCATGCTGACCGGTTTCTAAAAAAAAGAAGAAAAATAGCAGCGTAGGGAGATAATTACTTATTTTGGAAAAATAAAACCAATGTCCAAGTAGTGTCGAAACCTCGCCGGAATTTTTCTAAAAAAAAACAGAATAAAACCAAAAGTTGTCTTTTAGTTTGATTTATTAAAAAAAAACATATAAAAATTGTTCTTTTCTTTTTAAGAAAAAAAAGGGGTATTTTTTAAAAGTAAAAAAAAAAATTTTTTTTTTTTGGAAATTCATCATTCAAAAAATATGTTGTTTCTCTCGTAGTATCTCTTTTATAAATTCAGACTAATAGTCTAAATACTTCCTAAAAAAAAATTAGTCTTTATCTCCTTTCGAAAGAAAATAATAAAAAAAATATTCTTGCTTTCTGGGTTTAATTGATTTTCTCTATTCATGATGTACCGAACTACGCGGGTCTGATTCTCACCGGATGTGAGATACGTAGGCAAACCTCATCGGTTCCGGCCCCAATTAAAAAAAAATCCCAAAAAATATATTTTTCTTTAGTTCTTTCTTTATAAATGTTTCTTTAGAAAATACAAAAAAGGGAAATAAAAAATAATATAGAAGTTTTCTTTAAACTCAAATAAAATGGTCTCTTTCTTTCTGAAGTCTTTCATGTGAAATAATGAAATAAGAATTAAAAATCAGCAATAAAAATCCAAAAAAAATACTCTTTGCTTTTAGTCTCTTTTTTGTAAAATGTTCAAAAAAAAATAGTTGAAAAATTGAATTCCAAAATATTAGGACTTTTCTTTAGAAGTACTTTTGTAAATAAATGAAACTCAGAAATTCCAAATCATTTTTCTTAAAAGTCCCTCTTTCAAGAGGCAACATCATGACAAAAAAGAAAATATATTCTTTCTTCCGTAGAAAAGGGTGAAACAAATGAAATCAACCAAAACACATTTTTAGAAGCAAATAATATTTTTAGAAGTCTTTCTTTAAAAAAATAAAACAAAAATCAAATAAAAAAAATATCTTCTTTCTTCTTTTAGAGTACTTCTTTTGAAAATTCAAAAAAAAAAAGAAGAGAGAGAGTTAGTTTACTTACTCCATTCACGATCGCCCGAACTACGCCGGTTTGATTCTCACCGGATGTGAGATACGTAGGCAACTCTCATCGGGTTCAACCCCCATTTTTGCTAAAATAGTCAAAATCAATGAATAAAAAAAAATGCGTTTCAAACTTTAAAAGAGTCGTAAATAAATCGGGTGACGCTGTTTTGTCATAAATAGCCGAATGTTCCCGAAAGGGACGCCGGAAGGCTGACTTTGCATAAACGGCCGCCTTTGGGTCTTGTTTAGCATTTTTGACCCACACAGCCTTAAAATCTTCGTCCCCGAAGTGTTTAAAAGCCGTGTTCAAAACTTGATCCCCTTTGTAAAATATTTTTGAGTCAAAGTCATTTTTGTTGAAATCACCTTAATAAATGTGCAGGATGAGCACGATGCAAAATGAACATTTTTCAATAATGACCAAAATCCCTGTCAAGTTACGGCTATGGTGGAATGATCTAGGTGCTGAAGGACAAAATGAGGTCAAGAAACATCTGAAAGGTCTCGTGGGTTTGTTGGAAATTCAACCTCGGGGAGATATCATAAGAGCTTTGGTTACCTACTGGGACCCAGCGCACAATGTTTTCCATTTCTCTGATTTCGAGCTCACTCCGACTTTGGAAGAAATGGCCGGGTACATCGGGAACGCTGAACTTCCGTTGAGGCAAAAATACTTGGTCGCCCCAAGAGTTGTCACGGTGCATAGGTTCCTAGATTCATTGAAGATACCTAGAACAGTCCACAACCCGGATCTGGCAGCCGGATTTTGTACTCCATGCTTCATATATGATAGGTACGGTCATGAGGGAGGATTCAATAATCCAATCAACAAACTGTGCAGCAAAGGAGTTCGTCAGAAGTGGGACAAGCACAGACGGGTAGCGTTCGTTATGATGTTCTTAGGCCTTCTGGTATTTCCAAGGAAAGACGGAAACATTGATTTAAAGATATCCGGGGTCGTCAGCACTTTACTCACGCAAAGTGACAGTACTCTCGCGCCTATGGTGGTATCTGACATCTTTCGAGCTCTTACAGCTTGTAAAGCTGGGGGAAATTTCTTCGAAGGTTGTAACTTGCTCCTACAGATATGGATGACCGAGCACCTCTGCCATCATTCCGAGATTTTGAGCCATGGTTCCCCGGAAAAGACCTGCATAGAAGAATCTTACACGAGAACCAAAGAGATCAGTTTGCCCAAAGGAGTCCTGGCATGGACCTCGTTCTTTCAAGCTCTTACTGCCAGCCAAATACAATGGACGTTGGGATGGTTGCCTGTTGATGAGATCCTATATATGTCTGCAGCTAAAACTCATTTCTTACTAATGGGGCTTAAGAGCATTCAACCTTACGCACCCTGCCGAGTTTTGAGACAGTTCGGAAGATGCCAAACAGTACCTCATGAGGAAGATCTTAGCACTCAAGCAGTTGAGATAAGTCCTAACGGACAATTCCCAGAAGCAAAGATTCGCCAAATCTGGAGTGAGTGTCAATATTTGAAATCAGATACTTGTGTGCGGGATCGAGCCAAAGGGGAGACGGCGCCAGGATACCTTGCATGGTACAGAAGGGAACTTGAGCATGAAAGGCCAGCTAAGAGACCCCACATCCGGAATTTCACTGAATCATCGCAAAGGCAGTGGGATTGGTTAGCAAAGGAAAGAGGCTATTGCGCCGAAATCAGTAGGTTAAAGCAACAAGTGGAAAGTTTGAAATATGAGCACAACGTGCAAGATGCTACCAATCTGGGAGAGCGGAACAGGTTAATTCAGGACAACAAAAGACTCAGAGCCCAGATCAAACAGATAAGGGTGGATGCGGATAAACAGCCAAGGCATCGATCAGACGAACAGCTGATAAAAAGGCTAAAAGGTGAAATCAGGGAATGGCAAGATGGTTTGGAGAAATCTGAAAACATCATGGCAGAGCTCAGGGCACAGTGGGATACAAGAGCAGATGAGCATCGCCGATACCTGAATCAATTGGAAGGCAACAACGAGAAAACTGTTGTTAAAATAAAGAGAGAGATGGTTGCACTTGAGATCAAAGCAGCTAATCAAGCCAAGGGTTTCCAAATTGAGAGCAGATACTGGTACGACTCAATAGCCCAGATGAAGTTGGAAGTACGGCGACTGAAGCACCAGCATATACAGGATGCTCAAGTATTCAAGATATGTAGCGATCAGATAGAACGCCTACTCATAGAGAAGAAGCAAACCAGAGATAGGATCAAGGCCATTGCCCATGCCATCACCAGACGATGTCTACGATGTGAGAACATGTCCAGCGTTACCGTCCTCTCGGCAGTGATGGGTTATGTCAAGCAGACTATGCATGAGCTGGAGCAACTTGAGAGGGATCTCACGCCTAGGACCGCGGTGAGGCCGAACGATGCCCCGCGGACACCAATTTTCAAAACCATAATGCACTCATAAGTCAAATCTGTATCTTAGCATCTTCTGCTTGTTTTTCCCATCAGGGTGATTTTTAGTCTATTTTGAGTCTAGGTTTATTTTCAAAGTTCGCTTTTTCTTTTTGCAAAATGTAGTTTGTAATAGACCATTTCAACAATAAAGAGGTTGCTTCTTTTACGCTCATTTGTGTTTTTCGAACTACGTAATGATCTAATTCACGTAGGCATCGTGATACGTAGGCAGTCCTCATCAGATCCGGTCGCATTTCTTTTACTGCAAGATAAAAAAATAAAAAAATAAAAAAATAAAAGAAAAATAAAAAAAAATGGGGGGAAAAAACTAATAAGAGGAAAAATGCCGGAATGACGCATGCTCTCGTAGCAAACATATAGTAATCCACTTAACTGTATAGGTGCATCATGCCCAACGTGAGATTAACTATCTGTTATTTGCTACAAATTAACCGTGCGTTTGTCGTTGAGTATTTCCAGGGTTTTTGAAAAGACGGTTGGTTTGGTGAAAGTCTGGCCTCGCACTCATACTTCACGAGGTCAAGGAGAAGTGTTCAACTACCTGTTGTTAGGACCAGAAGCAGTACTCACACTTACTTCACCAGGTCAAAAGGAAGTGTGGAAATGTCTTCAGAAATTCCATTGCAAACAATCCCTGTTTCCGAGGAGAGCTCGATCTCAGCCGTCCTCACACCTGAATCCGCAACTGCGGAGGAAAATAGAATCCTACGGCTCCGCATGTTGGAAATGCTGGACGATTGGAATAATGGGAAAGAGCCGCCAAGTGTCGTCCCCGGATTCCCTGAATTATTCTCCAGGTCAAGTGGGACTTCTAATGTCCCCATAAATTATCCTGCTACCCCATTCGGGTACCCAGCCACCTCAGCCTTCTCTGCTGGATCGCCTTCTGAGCCTCATCCCCGAATGTCATCCACTGATGCAAGCATGAACATCTTTACTGCATCGCCTTGCCCGATTACGGCACAGCCTACCACGTACAAGCCAAGCTTTGACTCATCCTCTTTTACATTCCAAGCACCATCGTTCTCAATGGAACCAACTAGGTTCGCTACCAGCACTAATCCTCTACCGCCTCAGTGCGAGCTTGCACCCGGGCAGGATCAGAACCCCAGAATTGCAGAACAAAATGAGATTGCCAAGAGAATGAGAAGCCTTGAACAAAGTTTGAAGAATATGCAAGGATTGAGCGGACAAAAGAGCGTCTCTTACGCCGACCTGTGCATGTTCCCTCACGTGCACCTGCCAACGGGTTTCAAGACCCCAAAGTTCGAGAAATACGATGGGCACGGTGACCCCATTGCACATCTTAAGAAATACTGCAACCAATTACGGGGAGCCGGCGGAAAAGAAGAACTGCTGATGGCGTATTTTGGGGAAAGTCTAGTAGGGATAGCTTCGGAATGGTATATGGATCAGGAAATGTCCCGATGGCATATATGGGATGATCTCGCCAGAGATTTTGTAAAACAATTCCAGTATAACATCGACATTGCGCCAGACCGAAACTCTCTGTCGAATTTGAAGAAGAAACCTTCGGAAAGCTTCAGAGAATATGCTATTAAGTGGCGTGAACAGGCGTCGAGAGTGAAGCCTCCCATGGATGAAGTGGAAATGGTCACTACCTTTCTCCAGGCTCAAGAGTCTGACTATTTCCAAAACATGATGTCAGCCATGGGTAAGCCATTCGCGGAAGCGATCAAGATTGGAGAGATGGTGGAAAATGGTCTGAAAACAGGTAGGATTCTGAGTCAAGCAGCCATAAGGGCGACCTCCCAGTCCATCCAAAGCGGGTCCGGAGGAACAACAAGGGGGAAGAAGAAGGAAGAAACGACTATGGAAGCCTCGGAAGCAAGGGAGTATCGTCATCCCAGGTCCCATTTTCCGGAAAGAGCCCCACAACACTACTACCCCCACTCAAATTTGGCATATGCTCATCAACCTTATATGGTCATGAATGCCCAACCTTATACCCATCCTCCACAACAAGCCAACCGAGGCCCAGCTCCACCTCCCAGAAATCAGCCTCCTTACCGCAACCACTATAACCCACAACCCCCGCAGAATAACTTCCGCCCTCAAGAGCCACCCCGAAGGCGGACTTTCACGCCCATCGGTGAACCATACTCAACTTTGTTCCCAAAGCTGGTCCAGTTGGGTTTCTTGCAACCAATCCCTCAAACAAGGCAAAACCCGACGTCACCTTCTTACAAAGCTGGAGTCAGATGCGCCTATCATTCAGGAGCCGAGGGACATGACACAAATGACTGCTGGTCGTTGAAAAGAGTGGTCGAAAACTTGATAGAGCAAGGGAAAATAGTGCTAAGGGACGAGGAGATCCCGAATGTAACTAACAACCCATTACCTGCTCACAATAATGGGCCGCTGATCGGGATGATTTGTGAAGACAAAGAGTTCGACCCTGCTCTGAAAGCCATAATTGCCATTGTCGACAAGGGAAAGAGGCCCGAAACGGACCAAAAACCAGAAAAGGGGGAAGAGGCCAAAGCTGTAAAGAAAGTGCCTGAAAATAAGGTGGAGAAGAAAGCGGTACCGGTAAAGGATGGAGTTCTTTACATACCACGAGGTCAAGCTGAGAAGACGCAGAACTTCGGAATCAAAAAGACAAAACCTATGTACGTGCCAAAAGGGGCCTATGTGGTCCGGGGGACGATTCAACCACCTCGGCCGAATGAGCCAGTGGTTATCGGACGCGTGCCACAAAAGCCAATGACCAACCCGTCCACAGTGCCGTGGAATTATCAAAAGACTTTGGTAATGTACAAAGGTAAAGAGGTCATGGGAGAACTTCCAGAAAATACTTTCATTGGAAGGTATTCAAATACTCAAGAACTGAACAACGCCACACAAAGGCGCTTCCCGCCAAAGAAGCCCGTGAGTGTTGAAGAAGCGGAAATGTTCTTCCAACAAATGAAAATGCCGGATTACGAAGTGATAGATCAACTGTGCAAGTACCCCGAGCAAGTGTCCATGCTGTCATTGTTAATGAGGTCGACCGAGCATCAGGAGATCTTACTGAAGACCCTGAATGAAGCATATGTGCCAGTTGAAACCTCGGTAGAACAATTAGAGCGAATGACAGAAAGATTCTTCGCCGTCAACCAAATCTCTTTCAGCAAGAACGATCTACCCCCGGAAGGAGCGGCACACAACAAGGCTTTGCATTTAACAGTTAAATGCGAAGACTATTATGTCAAGCGGGTAATGTTGGATGGGGGCTCAGGCGTTGACATTTGCCCGTTCTCCACGCTACAAAGAATGGAAATTGGGACCGGAAGAATCCGACCCAACAATGTCTGCGTAAGGGCTTTCGACGGCATCAAGAGAGATACCATGGGAGAAATAGACCTGTTGTTGGTCATAGGACCAGTCGAATTTCAAGTAACCTTCCAGGTGCTCGACATGGATACATCCTACAATTTTCTCCTTGGCAGACCTTGGATCCATGCGGCAGGAGCCGTGCCTTCCACTCTTCACCAGATGGTGAAGTTCGAGTACGAAGACAGAGAGATCGTGGTCCATGGGGAAGATGAGCATGCTATTTATCGGGACCCATCCACCCCATATCTGGAACCGAGAGAAGGGAGCGAACATACGGTCTATCAAGCTTTTGAGATTGTACTGGCAGAGCAGCACGAAGAGGGAATACCCTGCCCCCAGCCTTTCTTGTCTAACGCCTCGGTTATGGTGGCCAAAGAGATGATCCGACATGGATTTAGGCCAGGGAAGGGGCTTGGACGAACCCTTCAGGGAGTAACAGAACCCATTACTTTGCCAGTCATCAAGAAACCTTTTGGACTAGGTTTCAAACCTACTCCAGCCGACGAAGAGTGGGCAAAGAAAAGGAAAAATAAGGTTTGGAAGTTACCTCAACCACTGTCGGATTTATATGCAACTTTCATCAGGCCAAGGTACGCTGAAGAAGAAGATGATGAGATCTTCACAGCTGGGGAAATCGAGGAGATATGTGGGGCGATGAGAAAGATGCTCTACAAGGTCCACATGGTTCAACCAGGTGAAGGCACAAGCACTGCTGAGATGCTGTACATGGGGTCGAACGCCCAACTTCAAAACTGGGAGGCCACGCCATTCCCGACTAGACGGAAGTCCGGGTAGACCTGTCCTGCCACCTTTCCTGTGTCACAAGTTATCTCCAGGACATAACTTGAACGTTTTCTCCTTTTCGATTGTTGTTTTGAATTCCTAAGTTGTAAACATTGTTGTCTTCCAATTTTCCAAAGAAAATATAAAAAAAAATCATCATTGTTTTCCCATCTTTCTTTTGTTCTGATTTTTATTATTTTTCCTTTTATCTTTCTTTTCAGTCATAATAATGCGGCTTTAAATATGACATGCTTGCGGACTTCACGCCCAGATCACAATGAGTTATTTAACTGCGAATTAACGAACCCAGAACCAGAATATGATGCGGAAGAGGCTTTTAGGGAGATAAACCGAGAGTTGGAATATTTCGAGAATAAACCTAAGCCAAATCTGAATGACACTGAACCGGTAAATTTAGGAACCCCGGAAGAAATCCGGGAGACCAAGATAAGCATTCACACGGACAAGAAAACGCGAGAGGCGATAATTCAACTTCTTTTTGAATTTAAAGACGTGTTTGCTTGGTCATATGATGACATGCCGGGGCTAGGTGTTGATCTAGTGGTTCATAAATTGCCGATTCATCCTGATTGTCCTCCAGTTCAACAAAAGCAACGAAAGTTCAAAACTGAGGTCAGTGACAAGATTAAAGAGGAGATCACCAAACAACTGAAAACGGGAGTGATTCGGGTAGTCCAGTATACAACATGGTTGGCGAATGTGGTTCCAGTACCAAAGAAGGACGGGAAAACTCGAGTATGTGTAGATTACCGAGATTTGAACAGAGCAAGTCCTAAAGATAATTTCCCGCTGCCCAACATCCACATCCTCGTTGATAATTGCGCCAAACACGAGATACAGTCTTTTGTAGATTGTTATGCTGGGTATCATCAGGTACTGATGGATGAAGAGGATGCCGAGAAAACTGCCTTCACCACGCCTTGGGGAACCTACTGTTATCGGGTTATGCCATTCGGTTTGAAGAATGCGGGGGCTACTTACATGAGGGCCATGACTGCCATTTTTATGACATGATGCATCAGGAAATAGAGGTGTACGTGGATGACGTGATAGTCAAGTCCAGGACGCAGGATAATCACATCCAAGACTTGAGGAAATTCTTCGAGAGGTTAAGGAAGTATGACTTGAAGCTAAACCCAGCCAAATGTGCTTTCGGAGTTCCGTCGGGCAAACTTTTGGGCTTCATCGTAAGCAGGAGAGGTATCGAGCTAGATCCAACTAAGATAAAATCCATCAGAGATCTGCCTCCCCCGAGAACAAAGAAAGACGTGATGAGTCTGTTGGGCAGGTTGAACTACATCAGTCGGTTTATTGCCCAGCTGACAAGCACGTGTGAGCCCATATTCAAGCTGTTAAGGAAAGATGCGGCGATTAAATGGACAACTGAGTGTCAAGAAGCCTTTGATAAAGTCAAAGAATACCTTTCGAATCCCCCGGTCTTGGTCCCTCCAGAACCGGGAAGGCCACTTTTCTTGTATCTAACAGTCTTGGAGAACTCTTTCGGCTGCGTCCTCGGGCAACACGACGTAACCGGAAAGAAGGAGCAAGCAATCTACTACTTGAGCAAGAAATTCACCGGCTACGAGGCCAAATACACTCTGCTGGAAAGGACATGCTGCGCTCTCACATGGGTTGCTCAAAAGTTGAGACATTATCTCCAAGCCCACACCACGCTCCTCATAAGCAGGTTGGATCCTTTGAAGTATATATTTCAGAAACCAATGCCTACTGGGAGACTGGCTAAATGGCAAATCTTGCTTACGGAATTCGACATAGTCTATGTCACTCGCACGACAATGAAGGCCCAGGCGTTAGCAGATCATTTGGCGGAAAATCCGGTCGATGAGGAATACCAGCCATTGGATACCTACTTTCCAGATGAAGAAGTAAACACCGCAGAAGTGGTCTCGGAGGAAACTCATGTTTGGAAGATGTTCTTTGATGGAGCCGTGAACGCCAAGGGTGTAGGGATTGGGGCAATTTTGATCTCACCTTCTGGTCAGCATTATCCCGCCACAGCTAGACTTCGTTTCTTTTGCACAAATAATACAGCTGAGTATGAAGCCTGCATCATGGGCATGCATATGGCAATCGATCAGGATGTCGAAGACTTACTGATTATGGGAGATTCTGACTTGATTATCCGGCAAGCTCAAGGCGAATGGGAAACTCGGGATGTCAAACTTATCCCTTACCGACAGCATGTGGAGGACCTCAGCAAGCGCTTTACCTCAATAGAGTTCAGGTATATCCCGAGGTGTCACAATGAACTGGCAGATGCACTCGCTACTTTGGCTTCAATGCTACCCTACCCGGGCAATGCCCACGTCGATCCTTTGGAAATCCAAATCAAAGAAAGACACGGTTACTGCAATGTAATCGAGGCGGGATCAAATACGCAGCCTTGGTACCATGACATCAAGAGGTTCCTGAAGACACAAGAATACCCCGAGCACGCTACTGGAGATCAAAAGAGGACCATTAGGCGACATGCAAGTGGTTTCTTTCTGAGCGGTGAATTGTTATATAAGAGGACCCCGGACCTCAATCTCCTAAGATGTGTCGATATCGAGGAAGCGAGAAAGATCATGCACGAAGTACACGCAGGTGTGTGCGGACCTCACATGAACGGGTATGTCTTAGCGAAGAAAATCCTTCGAGCAGGTTATTACTGGATGACCATGGAAAAGGATTGCTTTAGCTTCGTTCGGAAGTGTCATCAGTGTCAGGTGCACGGTGATTTGATTCATGCACCTCCCACGGAGCTGCATCCCATGTCTGCACCTTGGCCATTTGTCGCTTGGGGCATGGACGTCATTGGACCAATCGAACCGAAGGCTTCGAATGGACACAGGTTTATACTGGTTGCCATCGATTACTTCACAAAATGGGTAGAAGTTGTCACTCTCAAGTCGGTCACTAAAAAAGCTGTAGTGGATTTTGTACACTCAAATCTCATCTGTCGTTTCGGTATTCCTGCGACTATCATTACAGATAACGCAGCAAACTTGAACAGTCATTTGATGGGAGATGTATGCGAGCAATTCAAGATAACGCATAGGAATTCTACTCCTTATCGGCCGAAAGCCAATGGTGCTGTGGAGGCGGCAAACAAAAACATCAAGAAGATTTTGAGGAAAACGATCCAAAGTTCCCGACAGTGGCATGAGCAGTTACCTTTTGCATTATTGGGGTATCGCACTACGGTACGCACATCAGTAGGAGCGACTCCTTATCTTTTGGTTTATGGGACCGAGGCTGTAATACCGGCAGAGGTAGAAATTCCTTCGCTTCGAACCATTGTCGAAGCAGAAATCGAAGACAGCGAGTGGGTCAAGACTCGGTTAGAGCAATTGACTTTGATTGATGAAAAGCGAATGGCCGCGGTTTGTCACGGACAGTTGTACCAACGAAGGATGGCCCGCGCTTACAACAAGAAAGTCCGACCCAGGAATTTCGAAGTAGGTCAGCTGGTACTGAGGCGTATTCTGTCGCATTATGAGGAAGCAAAAGGGAAGTTTGCCCCAAATTGGAAAGGCCCATACATCATAAGGAAGATATTGCCGAGAGGAGCGTTGTATTTAGGCGATATCGAAGGGAATGACCCCGACACAGCAGTAAATGCAGATGCAGTCAAGAGATACTACGTCTAAATCATACCCCAGTGGTCCTGGCACATTTGAAAATGACGAAGGTTTTATTCCCCACTACTCCCCAAACACTACCCAATTCTCTCTACAAACCTTTGAGCCACTTAAAAAAAAAAAAAAATTTGATTGAGGCCTGAACTACGTTTGACTTGATTCCGAAAGGATACGTAGGCAGCCTCTCCCTGAGGTTCAGTCACACCAACAATAAAATCCCATTCACCCTGAAATTGAAACTGGGGCACGTCGAGCAGTTTGGAAGTTAGTATCATCTGCCTCTCTTTACCAAGCACAAGCTTTCAGATAAATTACCAAAGATAGTGGGAAACCAATAAGCGTCACAAATAGAAACCGGCACACTCTGAATTGAGAGAGATAAAATGAGAGAGTCTCGTCGGTGAAAACCTTCGGGCACCACGAGGCGACGGGAGTAGAGAAACCAAAATGAGAGAGCTTGTTTAGTAAAAACTCACAAAGAGTGCTATCAAGCGATGACAGGAAGAGAAATGAGAGAGGTCAGCCGGCGAAAACCCGCAAAGGGCGCTGTTGGCCGAAAAGAATGACTCCACCCCAAGGAGGTCTCGGCAAAGTTCCACCGGTTTGGAATCACGGATCCGTTCTGGTTCAGGGAAACGCAAGTTCATGGAAGGTCAGGCGTCCAGTCCAAAGAGCATGTCATGTCATTTAAAGCCAGCGTTATCTTCCTCAGATAAGTCTTTATCGTCCCAAAAGGGACACTCCCTTCCTGAAATTTGTTTTCTCCTTTCTTTGCTTCTCTTCGAATCCCTTTTATGTTTTAACCCCAAGTTCAAGATACACCGGAAAGGGCAGGTGGCAGGTTCGTTTGCACGGAATCCCGTCTCCTGAAGGAAAACGCCTCATTTCGTTGGTACGATTGCCCAAGCCTGATGAATCATGATGTCTGATGGTGTTTAAAGTAAAGAGGAAAGAAACAAATCTCCCCCAGCAAGTCCGCCTTCGGACGAATCCCCACCGAGTCTCCCTCTGTACAAATCCCCACAGAGTCCCTCTTTGTACAATCCCCCACAAAGTCTCCCCAATATATAAAAATAAAAAATAAAAAAAAATCCCCGTTGGAATTTCCCCAGCACATCCCCAGCGGTTCCCTTTATAAAAATTCCCCAACAAGCTTACCCCAACCAAGCCTAGAAAGCCCGCTTCAAAAAAAAAAAAAAAAAAGAGCCTTACGAGGCAAATCATCACAGAATCTGGAAATACAAGCCTGAGCGGTCTAAAGGGTTTCAGCATATGAATCAAATCAATGGCGGGATTTCACAACAGAAAGGAAGACGCAACAAAGCAACCGGGAACGATCAAGGTCACCAAACCGACCGTCATTTTCGAACTAACAATTGTTCTTTGTCTAAAAAGTTGAAACAGGTGTAATCCAAGACAACCGTGCAAGAAGTAGGGGTCGCCCAAAGAAGAAGGTGCATGGGTACAAGAAATATTTTGGTAATAAGGAATTCACTCGAAAGGTAAGTTTCCACGAAACTCCCTTTTATCTTCTACTAAAACAAGAAAATTCAAAAAAAGAGGTCGCTTAGTATTCTCGAACGTTGTCCCCAGCCAGTCAGCATTAGGGTTTTAAAACCCTAAACTGCCCCTTTTCATTCAATCAGTATTAGGGTTTTAAACCCTAAACTGAACTTTTTCCTGTAATCAGCATTAGGGTTTTAAACCCTAAACTGAACTTTTTTATTCAGCCAGCATTAGGGTTTTAAACCCTAAACTGAGCTTTTCCATGCAATCAGCACTAGGGTTTTAAATCCTAAACTGAATTTTCCTTTTAGTCAGCATTAGGGTTTTAAACCCTAAACTGAACTTTTTCCATTTCAGCCAGCATTAGGGTTTTAAACCCTAAACTGAGCTTTTCCATTCAGCCAGCAATAGGGTTTTAAACCCTAAACTGAGCTTTTCCATGCAATCAGCATTAGGGTTTTAAACCCTAAACTGAATTTTCCTTTTAGTCAGCATTAGGGTTTTAAACCCTAAACTGAACTTTTTCCATTTAGCCAGCATTAGGGTTTTAAACCCTAAACTGAACCTTTTCCATTTCAGCCAGCATTAGGGTTTTAAACCCTAAACTGAGCTTTTCCATTCAGCCAGCATTAGGGTTTTAAACCCTAAACTGAGCTTTTCCATGCAATCAGCACTAGGGTTTTAAACCCTAAACTGAATTTTCCTTTTAGTCAGCATTAGGGTTTTAAACCCTAAACTGAACTTTTTCCATTCAGCCAGCATTAGGGTTTTAAACCCTAAACTGAGCTTTTCCATGCAATCAGCACTAGGGTTTTAAACCCTAAACTGAATTTTCCTTTTAGTCAACATTAGGGTTTTAAACCCTAAACTGAACTTTTTTCCATTCAGCCAGCATTAGGGTTTTTAAACCCTAAACTGAGCTTTTCCATGCAATCAGCATTAGGGTTTTAAACCCTAAACTGAATTTTCCTTTTAGTCAGCATTAGGGTTTTAAACCCTAAACTGAACTTTTTCCATTTCAGCCAGCATTAGGGTTTTAAACCCTAAACTGAGCTTTTCCATTCAGCCAGCATTAGGGTTTTAAACCCTAAACTGAGCTTTTCCATGCAATCAGCATTAGGGTTTTAAACCCTAAACTGAATTTTCCTTTTAGTCAGCATTAGGGTTTTAAACCCTAAACTGAACTTTTTCCATTCAGTCAGCATTAGGGTTTTAAACCCTAAACTGAACTTTTTCCATTTCAGCCAGCATTAGGGTTTTAAACCCTAAACTGAGCTTTTCCATTCAGCCAGCATTAGGGTTTTAAACCCTAAACTGAGCTTTTCCATGCAATCAGCATTAGGGTTTTAAACCCTAAACTGAATTTTCCTTTTAGTCAGCATTAGGGTTTTAAAACCCTAAACTGAACTTTTTCCTTTAATCAGCATTAGGGTTTTAAACCCTAAACTGAATTTTTCCTTTCAGTCAGCATTAGGGTTTTAAACCCTAAACTGAACTTTTTCCTTTAATCAGCATTAGGGTTTTAAACCCTAAACTGAATTTTTCCTTTAGTCAGCATTAGGGTTTTAAACCCTAAACTGAATTTTTCCTTTGGTTAGCATTAGGGTTTTAAAAACCCTAAACTGAACTTTTCCTTTAGTCAGCATTAGAGTTTTAAACCCTAAACTGAATTTTTCCTTTGGTCAGCATTAGGGTTTAAAACCCTAAACTGAACTTTTCCCCAGTTGGTCAGTATTAGAGTTTCGACTCTAAACTGAACCTTTCCCCAGCTAGTCGATATTAGGGATCCAACCCTGAACTGAGCATGCATATCCTCTTTCATCAATTTTATGAACTTCCTGGCGAATAATTAACGAAATTTTCCTAGTGAAACTGGGGCAGAAAATTTCGTTCGTTTGTTTTCTCCCGCAGGTCTAACCTCGAGCCACATGGATCGAAATGACCCACCAGATGAGTCCCAGCTCGGAATCAAAAAAAAATGGAAGGCAGATTGACTCCAACATTTGATTAAGGTCTTGAAACCTGCCAATCGCGTCTCACTCAGCATCCCAGAGATTAAACAAGTCGCAGCAACTCGCAAGCATCAAGATTCAGATCGGAGTCTACAAGCAGAATCAGCTAAGACCCAAGATCAAGTCACAAAAGAATCATAGATAGGAATCTTGTAACTAGCAGTTGACATGCATATAAGTAGTTAGTTCAGTTTTTAATTTTCCTTTGGTTGTAATAAGGCGGTCAGTGACGCAGCAGTGACAACCGCAACAGCAGTAACAGCAAGCATTGCAATCCCATGGTAGTCCCAGCTACCAAAACTTCCCGAACTACACTGACCTGATTCCTGTTTAGCCCAGGATATGTAGGAAATCTTTAAAGCAAGATTCGGTCAGATCTTTCAAAAACATGCTTCATACGGAGTAGTCCATAAGCAAAAATCGCTCATACACGCTCACTTTATCTTTGCACGAAAACTCTTCGTGTTTCCGAACAAAGAGGGGCAGCTGTGAGCACGTGATTTTTGTTTTCGCGCGACAATCGCTCCAAAAGAAATAAAAAAATAATAATAATTGGCCCTGCTGTACAATTTTTGGATTTTTACATGGCATTTTGTTAATTATTTATGATTTTTGCCCATTTGTATTTGAGTAAAACAAAACACAAAAAATGTATGTGTCATGCGTAATCTGAACCGTAACACGGTTGTTAAATAGAAAATCATAAATAGGTATTTTTGTCCGTGATTTTGTTTTTGTTTGATTTTACCTGTTTTAAAATATTCTAATGTGTGTGCAATTAATTGTATTAAGTGTTTATTTAATTTTAATTTGATTTACTTAGGTTTTGTTTTTTTTTTAAATAAAGAAGAAAATAAAATAATAATAATAAAAACCTTTCTTTTTTCGGACTTGGGCCAATTTTAAACAAATTGGCCCAAACAAACTCAGCCCAAAACCAGGCTTGCCCGGTCCGTGTCCAGCTGACACCAAGGACGTCCAAACGACGTCGCAATGGTTGAGTCTGATCTGAGCCGTTGATCTCTGAATGATCAACGGCCAAGATCACCTCCTCACAACCCATGATAAACCCGACCCATTTCCACCCCGACCAACCCAAAATCCCTTTGGATGAAACGACACCATTTCCCCTAAGCCTTCAGATCCAAGCCATTGATTTCGATTGATCCGACGGCTGAGATCAACCCACCCATTCCATATATAAGGCCCTTACCATACCCTGCCCCCCTATCCGATACCTCAGCCTCCATCCTCACCAAACCTTTCCCCTTCAAACCCTAGCCGCCCCCATCTCCCTTCACCAGAAACCTGGCGGCATGGACGCCGGTGACCCTACCTTTAACACCATAGATGCTCCTCACCGTTCTGAACCCAAATCCACCAACCACACACCTCGAATCCCATCCCACCTTCTCGAATCTTCATTTGAAGATTCGAGTCAAAACTCGATCTACCCCGATCTGCCCTAAATTCATACCAGGCAGTCCCCGGACCCCCTCGTGACCAAACCATTCTTGGTTTGGTCCGAATCTGACCAGGGAAGCACGAATCCCGGATCTAACTTTCGAAACTTTAAAGGTCCTCGTCGATGGTCCGTGTCTTGTTCAAACCAAAAGATTAAGGTCTAATGGACCTTAATCGAAGTATTTCTCATCTGAGAAACACTTCGATTAAAGTCCGTTCAGCCTTAAGAAAGGTCTGTTCGAATCCAAGTTGAGATTTTTTGATTTTTCGGGTTTTTAAGGTGAGTTTGCTTTCTTTTCTTTATTTGTTTTGGTTCATCTGATTATTTTAAAGGTCTATTCATGTTTTGTTTGTGTCCCTGAATTTTATCGACTGTGCCCTGTCCACTCTGCCTGAACCTCTGTTGTTTGATTGAGTCTTTCTATTTGTTCTGATAATGTGTATGTAAGTGTTGTGCAATTAGCTGATTTTCAAATTTGAACTAACTGATTGATTCCTCGAATACCACTTTGTTTAGTCAGTATAATTCAAATCATGTGTCGATACTGTTAAATGTCTGATTTTTGGCTACGATTGTGCATGTTATGATTAATATAGTCGAGTCGACATGTGTCGTCAATTAGTTTCAATTGCCTGAACAATAACAAATCGATTTACTTTTGATAAGCATGGCTTGAATCACTTAGGAACTGAGTTTAGTGCTTATAATTAGTAATTTGAATCAGAAATGTAAAAATCAATGTTCTGTTTAGTCACAGTTCTGAAATTGGAGAGCATGTGCACTTATGCACAACATGTGCATTTGGTGCACAGCCTGTGCCCTGCCTAAGTGCTTTTGAATTAAATAGTTTGACAGCATGTGCTGTCAGACTACATCCTGCTGCCTATGTCTGCTTTTAGTTAATAAAATGGGAAAGTTAAGCCTGCCAAGGGAATGTCATGGGGTTTAATATTTAAATGGCTAAGTGGAACTGAAAAGAGGGCAGCACATGGGAGGGTATTCTTTTGGTCTAACAGGCTGTTAAAGGGCTGAGGTTTAGGCTTATAAAAGGGGGACTTCTGAGAGAGATAAGGGGATCAAATCAAAAAAAAAGGGGAGAGCAAAAATACATGCATATACACACATAGACACACACACAGATAGACATTTGATCATAGAGAGGAGGGAGGACATCTGATAATAGAGAGAGACAGAGGGAAATTGTTAAGGAAAAGATAGAGGAGATCAAGAGAAATCTGAGAGGAGAGGTTTGGAGACATACATAGATACACTAGATACAGAAATAGAAAGAGAGCAAGAAAGAGATAAAATAGATTAGGAAATCAGAAACTTGGTTTTGTTTGTCTGAAGTTCATCTGTTGTCAATGTGTTAGGCAGTGTTGCTTCTTCTAAGTTTCAATCGAGATTATTGTTAGTGTTTTGTTGCATTTGGTATATCTCGGAATTGGATTGTCTGGAGTTTTGTTTCCACCACACTGTGTGCTGCTTCATTTGGCTGCTTTCTCTTCAACTATAGCTCCACTTCTTGCAATAGAATTTGTTCTGCTGTGTTGTTTCGATTGCTGCTGTTATTCTGATTCCTGCTGCTGCTGATCTTCCCTGTTATTCTCTTCTTCCTCTTTGCATTTCAGCATTCCAGGTACACATTTCAAATCCTATGTGGGTGTAAACTGTAACAGTTCGAAAGCATGAAATGAAAGGAGTTCGAAGAAGTTTAAATGTCTGTTTGTAATGCTCATGGTCTATTGATTTCTTCGTATAAATTGATCAGTGTGTAATTCAATAGCAAAAAAAATCTAGTTAGTTAATACTTAACTGAGTTTTAGCCTCTTGTATCTTAGTTTATAGTTGTTTGTTGATATGAGTTAAGTAATGGTACAGTACGTAGAATGTACAAATATTTGACATAGTGACTGACCGGATTCTTGTTTAGCTATCATGATATGCATAGGATAGGATACTTCCACCTTACACAATGATGTTCTGTTTTATTTTAGTTTCTTTCGTCAAAACCCGGTAGGTAGTATATAGGAGCACGTTCGAACCCCCAGTGGTAATAATGCCTAGTGGGTTAATTCCCTTAATCTAGCCTAAATGAGTCTAGTTTGAATTCAATTCAAGAGATGTTTTGGATATAAGCATAGCATTTGTCATGTAATTTCTTTGTCAAAGTAGAACATTTCTCATAAAGTATGACGTCTTTTTTACTTTATAAATAATTAATCAGAAATTGATAAGAATTAGGCCCAAAGCATATACTTGAATTGACATGTATCTTCCTTCTTCTATTTTAGACTGAACATAGTAGAAATGTAGCCACTTTAGGATATCCTTTCTAAATAGAGACGAGCCTCGCCAAATAAAAATGCAAAATTGCGGGGCCCTCAATAAATAATCATAATAAATATTTAGAATTCAGGATAGGCCGTTTAGTGAATTTCATGGCTTCCTACAAAATAATAATGCGCTAGACTCTTTAGGCGCGACTTAATTAAATTACATTCTTAAACTCGGGTGCACATTGATGTGACCCGAATCCAAATCTCAACGGAGTCAAAATGGTCAACAACTACGGGTGCATTGATTGCGGCGTGGTTCGAGATGCATTGTCACGACGTTGCAATTCTATAAAAATAATAATAAAAGCGGTTTTAAACTTAATAAAAGCACATAGGTCACAACATGTATTTAATCAGATATTTAGCCATTATAACAATTTAAGCGACCGTGCTAGAACCACGGGATTCGAGGGTGCCTAACACCTTCCCTCGGGTCAACAGAATTCCTTACTTAGAATTTCTGGTTCGTAGACTTCATTTGGAAAAGTCGAAAATTTCCTCGATTTGGGATTCAAGATAAACCGGTGACTTGGGACACCAAAAGCCAAACCTTTCCCAAGTGGAGACTCTGAATTAAATAAATAATCTCATTTCGAATATTGTCACTTAAATTGGAAAAACTCCCCTCGCGCATTTAACCCTTCGGGGCGGGCGCGCAAAAAGGAGGTGTGACATTTACAGGGAAGGCACTAAATGAATACCTGGGGTTCAATGATGAAGATGAGTCCCTTTACAATGAAAAGTTGGCAATGGGCGAGGAGGTTTGTCCGTGGTTAGCTTCATACCTGGCAATCCCGGGTACTGTTCCAGAGTGGTTGCAAGCAGAAACCAAAATACTTTGGAGAACTTTCAACTTTGAGGCTAGAGGGTGGTTGACTTTTGTGTGTAGTCGGCTCGACCCCACTACCCATGATCAAACTATTCCACTTGCCCGGGCCGTTCTTGTTGCTTCTATTATGGTAGGATATTCTATCAACGTGTGCAATGTGATGTCCTGCATCATTTCTGCAGTAGGGGTTGAGCATGACTGGAACTACCCTTTCCCCAGCACCCTCACTATGTATTTCCGGGACCTGGAGGTGGAGAAGAGACCTTTTGACGTAAAGGTCAAACCTGTGGCTTCGCTTTCATGGTACAATTTGAAGGGTTCAGACAACCCCAAGGAAAAAAATTACAAGCCACCTGCTTCTGCCCAACTGGCCAGTCTGAAGAACCGGTTGCACTAGAGCCCTCCACTGAGCCTACTTCCACAGTTGCTGACATGCCTCCCGGACCTTCCACTTCTGCTGGTCCCTCGACTTCAGCTGGCCCAGGGATTCCATCTTCCCGGGCCCATCCTATCACCGCCCACCAGCTGAGCTAGACACTTCATAGCTTGAACAACTGGATGGCGACTGTTTCATCCAAGTTGTCCACCTTGACTTCTACTATTGCGGCTCAGTCGGCACCACAACCAGTGCAGGTGCCCCAGTCTATCGAGGATTCACTTAAGGAGATTCTTGCCAACCAGCAAAAGATCCTCGATTCTCAAGCTGCCTTGGCTAAGGCAGTGGATTTACATGGCAAGGCCCTAAAGGAGCTTGCTAGGGAGCACAAGAAGCTGCGCAAAACACGGGCTTCCAAGGAGTCTGTGAAGGCGCTGAGGGAGGATGTTGATAAACTGAAGGCAGACCAGCTGTCTTTAGATTTGCTATTTGAGGATCCAGACCCAGCAACAGCACCAGTAGCAGAGCCACATCATGAGCAGACATAAAGGCTTCCAAAGAAGAAGAGGAAGCTCCCTAGTGCAGATGAGGCAATCATCCAGTTGGCGGACCCACCGAAGGTTTCCCCCAGTCAGCCACAAGATGTTCCAGATATTCAGCCCATACAGGTCCAGGCCCCAGTCCCAGCAGCTGAGCAGTAGGAGACCGGGAACCAGTCTGAGGTTCCCGTACATACAGAGGACCAGGGGACCACTCATGTTCCCATGCAGACAGACGAGGCTTAGGGAGCTCCTATATCCTTTCCTTTTGATTTCTTGATGCTTATTTGTTTAGTTGGCATTGGGGACAATGCCAGCTTTTATTTGTGGGGGTGCGCCCTACTTTTTGTCTAGATGATTTTATATATTAGTTGACTTAGTTTATGTTTCTGTTGATTTTTTTTATTTGGTCTGTATATAACTTTACATTTAGTTACTTTTATCGCACTTTTTATCTTCTCTTTGGTCTGTATATAAAGTTACATTTTTGTATATATATTCATCCCCCGTTGTATATTCTAATCCCCTATTGTAAATATTCATTATATTTTCTATTTTCGTACAAATTTTTCATTCTTAACTTAGTAGATAGGCTCACAGTTTTTTTGTTTCGGTTTTGGCGCTTTCAATAAACACTTGGTTTTCTTAATGCCACGGTTCTTTCCAAGGGTGGAGTATTGTACGAACCGGGTGGCTCTTCCCGATGATGGATGGCGTGACAACCTTCTTAAGGGTTTGAGTCTATTTTTGATTTTTCCCTCGTTTTTAGTAGTTTATAGTTAAGGGTACCTCAAGCAAAGCTTCACTTCGGTCTAACACATTTGCCTTTGATCCCATGGTCAAAGACAAGTGCTTGTGTTTTGGATGGTGAAAGTAGTGACCTTGAGACTCTTATTTTGACCAAACAAATATCATGTGGTCTTTCGGGACTATTGTGTGCTCAATCGTGTCTAAGGTTATTGTGGGACCCCGACTCTATGTCTTTAGCAATCCTTGAGTGTGTGTGGTGAGAAATTGAATTGTGAGTCCAAGTCCCGAGCCAATGGTCTAGAACTTGCCCTGAATGTTTGTTGAGGCAAAATTTTGAGTGAAATTCGATTTGAGAAGTGATTATAGGCTCTCCTTGATCCAAACAATAGTTGAACAATTCCATAGCCTACCATTGATATAATCCTTAGCTAACCCTTTTGAGCCTTAACCCTTTTTCCTTCAAGAACCAATGCTACAAGCCTATACCCGTTCTAAATTATACCCTCTCTTGGCACCAAATCGTCCCTTAAGTAATGGCAAAAGTCTAATTTTGGGGGGGAGAGACAAGAAAGGAAACAAAGTGATAAAAGGAACAAAAGCAAAAGGAAAGGAAGGCGATGAAAAAGAAAGAAAAGAAAAAGACAAAAATAAGCCCAATGTGCAAAGAATAAAACGGGATTCAAGAAAAACAAAAGTGAAAAAGGTGTGAAAAAAAATTAGAAAAAGGAGAAATGCTTTGAATTGCATAAGAAAGAGTGACAATGTGTCTCTCTAACCCCTTGAAAAGAAGTGAAATACTCAAAGAGTCAAAGCGAATTGTGCCAGAATGAATCAAAAGAAGTGCTTAAGGGAAGATGGAAACAACTGTTCCTACCCCGAACCAAAAGCCTTCACATTGACTCCACAAAAGCCCTATATGATCTTGAGTTGGATGACGCTCGCATTAGTGGATACTTACATGAGGGTCAAGCATATGGTACTTAGAGCCGGACTTGTGACCTTTCCTTGAGAGAGAGACGAGTGACTTCCCATTAACCTTGGTTTGCATGCTTATACTATAAAAGGTGAGGTTTGCATAGGGAGAGTTGAGGATGTGTGAGTTTGGGGTCCACAACGACCAAAGTAATTGAGAGAGTTTTTTGATGTAATGAGTCAATTCTTGATGCTCTTGTGTCACACTTGATCCATAGTTTTTCAAAGTTTAAATTTTGTTAATGATCCATTAGTATTGAGGGCAATTGTTAGTCCCAATTGATGCTTGTTGAGGTTACTTTAGGACAGCTGGAATTACTTGGATTTTCCTTTAAGGGGTGGGTCTTATTTTGTTTGCTTGAGGACAAGCAAAGGTTTAAGTTTGGGGGAGTTGATAAGTTAGGATTTTAACATATTTTATGCCCCTACTTGCCTATGCTTTGATCATATATTGTTACAAAATAGTCTTAAAAGGCTCACAAGTTGTGCTTGATTGCAGGTTTGATCGACAAAGTGACGAAATGTCAAAGATCGGCTCAAAAAGGAGTGAAACTTGCTCAAGTATCAAAGACCAAGAAATTTAAGAAAAGAAGGCCTAGTGCGGACCGCGCAAAGTGGAATGCGGCCACACTAGGTGGTTCAGAGAGTTGATGAATCAATCTAGAAGAAGCACAGCCGCGGTACACATCTCGCGGTAAAGGCTCCGCGGCTGCACTAATCTTTTGTGCGGTCTGCGATCATGAGGTTCAGAGAGATGAAGTTTGCAAAGACAGTGCCATGCGGTCCGCGGTCGTGGTTGCACGAACCGCGCCAGCTCCCTCCACGGCCGCGGTCCGTTCTACGCGGTCCACAGAGTCCAAGTTTAGACAAGTAGGAGTGAGCCTAGTGCAGCCACGGTCCATTTAATGCGGCCCGCACTTACCCCGCAAGGGTATTTTTGTCCAGTTTTTCCAACCTAGTATAAATAGAACATTTTACCATTTTTTAGGTAATCAGATACATCAGTGGAAAGCTGCGCTCGTGAGAACATATTTTGTAGCCATTTTTGGCACTTTTGCTTTACATTTACGATAGATTCTTGTAATTTAATTTTAGCAATTAATTAATATGCTTAGTTCTTCATCTATTTCTTCAATTTCTTTATCTAGCATGAGTAGCTAAACCCATTAACTAGGGTTGTGGCTCAACCCTAGTGTGGGTAATTGATGGGTGTTGTCATCTAGTGTTAGATTGACTATGGGTGTTTGCTATTTGGATTGATTTTATGTTTTAATCTAGAATTGGTGGTTGCAAACACTGATTCAAGCTTTGTGGGTTTAACTCTTCTTGAGAAAGAGAGTCTATAACCCCAAAATTGACCCAACAAGGAACTGGGATGGACTCATGAGAAATGATAGTCCCAATTAACAGGTTAAACCTCGAGAGAGTAATTACCCTACTTGAACCCTAGTTGCTTGGTCTAATTTGCCTACCCATTTGGTCTCGAGAGAGTCAATTGGGCAAAGTTACTTTCTCTACCGAGAGGTGTGAGAGTGGGTAAAATTGTGCAACGGTTATAGCATAAGCTCCAATTATGTCAATCGAATCTTAGTAACATCTACCCGTCAATTAGCCACCTAGGTAGTGTCACGACCCTAGTGCCCTTCTTCCCATTAGATACAACTTAGCAATATTCTCATAGCATAATTTAGTGTTAATATATAGTTTTATAAAAATAGTTATAATTTGAAAACCCAAAAATGTTTGAAGTGACATTAGGAGTACAAACACATCTCTAGGATAGACAAACAATCCAACTCCACTACTAGCTCCCTGAGGAAATCGATCCCGACCTTCATATCGGGTAAAAGCTATTACGACTCGCTCTTCCTACCTTAGTGTAGCGTTGAGTTGGCAGTGATCACTAATCTAAAAATCTGTGACTGGTCATGTTTTTATGCTTATGTGTGGAGCTTAACTTGAGCCTTTCATTGCTATTATGTGCAGTCCTAACCGATTTGAATGTCGCCTAGTTTTTATCATTTTGAGCATCCTAAGTAAGTCTAGAACCACCCAAATAGTGGTCCAAAGCCTCCTGGACCATAGGCATGGGACGGGTAATGCACGTATAGGATGCGACTTAGAATTGAATTAGAGTGTCTTTAGGTAAACAACTTCAACTTGGTAATTGGGTAGTAGGAGATGATAGTATGTGCCTGCTGAATAATATGAGCAACTCCTACCTTAAGGGAGTTGTAAAGTATTGTTTATGTTGTACGGGGTGATCCTTTAGGCTAAAAAAGTTAGGACCTCCCCCCCTTTCCCTTTATGCTTGCTAAAAGTACTTAATCATTAAATAGTGACTGACGTAGTTGTGATCTTTAAACATGTATTCATTATTCATATAGTTTATTCTTCCTCATATTGGCTTATGTTACAATAGGTCTTTCAACTTTCATGTCTTCCTTCATACGCTCACCTAGTTTAATTACATAATCCATATAGTTTAAAGTTCGATCGGGACCCACGGTTGTTGACCTCGAAGAGTGCCTAACACATTCTCTTTGTAGTAATTTGAGTCGTTACCCGTTCTTTGGTGACATGGACTAGTCAAACAGAGTTATTTATAAATTGGTGCCCTAACGCACCTTCAAAATTATTAGATGGCGACTCTTCTCTTTTATTACCCATTTAAAAGAGTTGTCACGTGTCGAAACCTGTTTTCGCGAGAAAAATGGGCGCGACAGCATGACGACTCTATTTGGGATATACTTAGGCTCTTACCATAACAAACTTAACTTATGTGGATTACTTTTTTTTTTCTTTATTTGTTTTAAAACTGCTATTACATGCATATCCCTTAACTTATTTACCTTTATCTGTTTAAATTTGCTATGACATGTACATCCCTTCCCCTATTCATCTCTATTTGTTAAAATTTGCTATGACATGTGCATCCCTTCCCCTATTCACCTTTATTTGTTTAAATTTTCTATGACATCCTTTCACTTATTCTCCTTTGTTTGTTGTGACCATTCTTCATCTCTTTTCATCTTGTCTAAAGCTGCTATATCATGTCTTTCTCATCCCTACTTCCTTACCTACTTTACTACATTCTCGCATATATTTTTATGAACTAAACCGACTTCTTTCTTTTGTCTTTCTTCTCTATTCTTTCTGTGTTTACATTTGCTACCTTATTTACTACTTTTACATATTTTATCATGCAAGTACTTTGCAACGTGTTATTATTTCTGCATAAAGCATGTTCCACATCATACTCCACTTGTGCCAATTATCAAGATAGCAGCGCTTGATGAGTGTCTACGCTCTTCCAAAAATTACCCTTTTAAAATTAGAAAGGCTTATTTGCGGTAGACTAGTCGATCAGCGGTGCAATCGACGGTCACGTGCCTTTCCCTCTCAAGTTGTCCACTTGGGAGTACCAGCCTAGACCATTCTAAAAACCTTACTCCAACTTGAAATGTACATGAATCATGCTAAACCTATTACATGTTGGAGCGTTATTAATGTAACAACCCGATAAGATGAACCTTGTCCAAAGTCCGACGGGATTTCCACAATCCCAATGGACACTATCATATTATGTGCATTACTTGGAGAAAATGTGTCAACGTGTTGATCATTATTACGTAAGAAGTCAAATATAAAGGGGGAAGGGGCTAGCCTTTGCTTGTTTGCAGAAAATGAAGCATGAAATCCCCAGGTTCGGTATGGTCCAAAACATCCCACCTTTGCTACTTGACTGGTGGAAAGACCTTGCACCTTGCGACAAGAATCATGTGAGAAGAGTACTTGGTGACCTGCCATCCTTGCTAAACATTCAACCACATAGGGAATTGATGGAGGTCGCTACCATGTTCTAGGATGAGAAAAGAGCTATTTTTCGATTTGGCAATATAGAAATGACTCCTCTCCTAGAAGGAATAGGAGGCTTCGCTAAGTTTCCATGGGATAGTCTGGGATTACTAGTACTAGAGAATCGCACTCCCCACGATTTTTTGAAGATATTGGGTTTTAAGAAAAATGATGAGTTGCTCTGTTTACAGAAATCATATATCCCTTTTGATTTTCTTTACGAGCGTTATGGGCATAGCAAGTTGTATCGTCTTCATCATGATGAACTCGCCATTACTTCTTTGGGTTGGACTCTCTATCGGGTTTATGTATTCGTTGTTTGCTTCTTAGGGTTGTTGATATTTCCAATGAAGGGGGCAAGGATTCATACTCGCTTAGCCATGGTCGCCAGGACCTTGATGGAGGGTATCGAGGGACAAACTTATACCATCATCCCTATGATCTTAGCTGAGATGTACCGCGCTCTAGATCGTTGCAAGCAGGGATTTGGACACTTTGAAGGTTGTAATCTATTACTAAAAGTCTGGATGTTGGAACATTTTCAGAGAGGAGAGTATCGTCAAGAGCTTCTATGAAGGCCATTGAATGACTACATAGCCAACCATCACCCACAGAAAATGATGTTTATCTGAGACAGGTTCACACAGCCTGGAAATGCTATAAGTTAGGTGAATTTCTTCAGCAATCTGACCGGCGAGCAGGTATATTGGATGTTTGAGTGGTTTCCTAGCAGTGAGTTCATCATCAAGTCAAGGGGGACTACTCATCTGGTACTGATCGGGTTGCGAGGAATCTATCTTTATGCTCCCATAAGGGTAATGAGGCAAGCAGGGAGAAAACAGGTCATACCTCGGGTTTCCAACATGGTCCAGTACAAGGTAGATTTCAAAGGAGACATCATTTATGTTCGAGGCACAACATATGTGGAACCAAAAGATCAATGTGGAAAGAGAAACCATTGAGCCAGACATGTATCACACCGGTCATATATACTACTATCTATCATGGTTGGAGGACGACGCAGCAGGGGACGTCAAGCCAGGAGTCAATTTAAATGATAGGATCGTAGATGAGGTGGTTGAGGCACAGGTTATGTATAAGAGGCTGCGTAAAAGGGTGTTCAACTCTGAAGCTAAACATCTGGAACAACACAAAGTAAACATGGAGGCGATAAAAGAATGGAAGGAAATTTCCACTAAGTCAATAGAAAGATTGGAATACTTGGAACAAGGATTAATGAATCTAGAAGGAAAGATGAGAAAGAGACTCTCGGATTGCCAAGGAATGGATGGCAGAGAAGGAGGACATCTAGCAAAAGCTTACTTACTGTTGGAAATGCACAATCTAGGGAACCTGATTGATGGGTTCAAAAGAGCCAAGCATGGAGAAGGTCCTTCAGGGTCAAAGTAGACTAGGAAATAATGTTCTTTACTGCTTTATAACTTAGCTTTAGATTTTGATTGTAATAAGGCTAAATGCCATAGTATTTTTATTGTCGATTTAGTAAAGGTTTGACTCATTTTTTGCATTAGCGAAATGATGAAAAATGTTGGCATCAATTTCCTCCAAGTCTACGTGTCGCTTAGGCCTACCTCAGGCAAAATGAGGTCCCCAAATCAGGACGCAAATCATTTCATGATTTTGTGAAATATGTTTAAATATTGCAAACACTCTTTTATTTCACCTTACTAACTTTGTTACCTTTTTCTTTTTCTTTTCTTTTTGATTATTCTCACTCCCAAAGGTTGGTTTGTGCATACTGGCATCATCAACATACCACACCAAATCTAGAGGTCCTCCTCCTCCACCAACCGATCCAAGAGGCAAAAGCAAAGGAAAAGGGAAAATGGATGATTTGAGTGGTATCAAGAAAGATAATGCTACCATGGTAGAAAATGTTGAAACTTCAGATGACCGAAGTACTCCAGCACAGAATGAGTTGATCTTACGTATGGAACAGAAAATCATGGAACTACAAGGCGAGCTTGAGAAGGTCCAAAATTTGGCAAACCTCTCCCTTACTCTCAATGTCCCTGACATTAACCAGCAAAACCCGACTACCCAGAACCAAACACCACTGCAAAACACACAAAACCAAAACCCACCACCAAATCCTCCCGCACCACACCAGTATCCCGCACCTCCCCAAAACCTTAACTCTCCATCAGTACCGACCCCTCAACAACACCACTATCATCAAACTCAATACCCACAAACCACTACTTATCACACTCTCCAGAATACACCACAACCTATTATTGATCCCCAAAACTCGACCAATGACCACCCTTATACCCAAGTTCTAGGAAACCATCAAACCAATCCGATATATGTGGAAACATTACCCTACACCCTGCAATAAACCCTATACATATCTGAATTGACTGAGAAGGACCTGCTCATTCAAAACATGGCGGAGGAACTCAAGAAGCTCACTAGTAAAGTTTAGAGTGTTGAGGGTGGTAAAAGCATGAGGACCTAAACTATGAGGACCTGTGTATTCAGCAGGATGAGGAACTACCGGAGGGTTACAAACCTCCCAGGTTCGAAATACTCGATGGAACTGGTGATCCGAAAGTGCATCTGAGAACGTATTGTGACAAGCTTGTAGGAGTAGGCAAGAATGAACAAATTTGCATGAAATTGTTCATGCAAAGCCTTACAAGAGATGCCTTGTCTTGGTACATCAGTCAAAACCCAAAGAAGTGGGTTAGTTGGGTGAGAATGGTGTCATACTTCATGGATAGATATAGGTTCAACACGAAAAACGTGCCAGGCATTTTCTACATTCAAAACCTCAAAAAGAAGTCGACAAAAACCTTCCGTGAGTATGCTACTTGTTGGAGATCAGAAGCCGCAAAGGTAAGGCCAGCACTTGAAGAGGAACAAATGAACAAGTTCTTTGTCAGAACTCAAGACCCGTAGTATTACGAATGGTTGATGGTTATTGAAAATCACAAGTTCTCCGACATTATCAAGATAGGAGAAAGAATAGAAAAAGGAATTAAGAATAGGAGCCAATTTTGAGGCACTGCAAGCCACGAATAAAGCTTTGCAATCAGGAGGTATTTAAAAGAAGAAAGAAGTAGGTGATGTGATAGTAGCCCAGGGTCCTAAGTCTCCTCTCACATACCAAGCACCTCCACCCACATTTCAACCCTCACCCCCGAGATACCAACAGCCTGCTGCCACCTACCATGCCTATAATACTCAACCTGCATATTACCATTCACCACCACCCGCCTGCCAAAACTATGAGAAGCCACGACCAAATTTTGACCGCAGACCGCCGAGACAATACACCCTAATTGCTGAACCCATAGACCAACTGTACGAGAGACTGAAGGCCGCCAGTTATGTTACTCCCATCCCTGTTGTTGTTATGGAAAATTCCTCAAACTGGATTAACCCCAACAAAACATGTGCTTATCATTCAGGCATGAAGGGTCATACCATTGATGAGTGTCGTATGTTGAAAGACAAGATTCAGACGATGATCGACACTAAGGTCATACAGGCAAAGGAAGCTACACCAAGTGTTCGTAACAATCATATCCCGGATCATAGAAGTGAAGGAGTGAATGTGATAGAGACTAACGAAGAATGGGATCAAAAGGGGTCCATCAGACTCATTCGAGAGGGAGATGCTCCTAAAACATCTCTGGTCACCCTCACACCAGTTATGGTGCAGACCTAGGAACTGTTTGAAGTCGAGGTAACTACACCCTTCACTATGATGGTAGCTCCCACACCATCCTACAAGTCTGATGCCATCCCATGGGACTATGTTGCGGAAGCAAGAAGAAAATGAAAAAGCAAAAATGGAGGAAACAGGTGTGGCGCCAGGTATGACTAGAACTGGCAGAGTTTATACACCTAAGAATCTAGGAGGAACAAGCAAGGAAGCTGCACCTAAGCCGCCTATTGTCGAGACTGTCACTGACGACCTTTGGAGAAAGGTACAAGAGAGGGAGTACTCCGTTGTTGACCACTTGAACAGAACTCCCGCTCATATATTGTTAGTTTGTGTAAGTCCACCAAACAGTGGAGTACCTGGTCCTCTTCGAGATTCTGCTGATAATGCTAATAAAGAAGTATGTAAATAAGGCAGAGGATTTTTTACGTGAAAAACTCCCACAAAGGGGATCAAAAAACCACGAACTACACCTGTAGGCTTTCAACTTCACTAACTTGTAAAAACCTATTACAATCCACTTTGCAATGACTCCATTACAAAGAATTTACTCAACTAACTTGTGGTACTCTTACCACAAGCCACTTTGTGACTTCCTAGTTACAAAGGCTTTTACTAACTTGTGATGCTCTCACCACAAGCCACTTTGTAAATCTACAGTTACAAAGACTTTTGCTTATGACTAAACCTAGTCACAACATAAACTCAAGGAGTTTACGGATTTACAAGAGGATTCCTAATCAAACGCTTCTAGCTAAGCAATTTAGGAGATACAATAAGTACAATCACAAAGTTACAACTCAACTAGGGTAACAACAAGCTATCTTTTAGGAACTGGTCCGTAGTTGCGTTCAACTTTGTTCTTCAAGCTTATGAGGATTGATTTCTCTGTTTTGGCAAGAAGCTTGAATGAGATACTGAAACCTTCAAGTGATGTTTTGTATAAACTCATTGTAGGTACACCTTAATCACATCACTTGAAATGACATGAGCACTTTAGTTGGTCAGAGAATGAGTGGGTGCTGGAGACAGTACAGTGCGACAAAAACAGTGCAGTCAGTCACTTCATTTCCAGTTATGACCAATTGACTTGTACTGTAATGAGAGAACCACAAGGGTATAAGATACTTGTTTAGGTTCCTAGCTCCTGAAGTTGTAGCAGTTCACCTTTAGCTGGAATTCATTAAACTTGTAGTATAGTCCAAGTAGGTCAAGTTCCCTATCTGGTTCTTAACAGTAAGTTTGTTAGATCATCAAAACGTAAGGCAAGAACATTTAAAACCTATCAATTTCCCCCTTTTTGATAATGACAAACTTAATGTCACGCCCCAACCTTGAGAGGCGCGACCGGCACTCAATTGAGTGAACCCAACTGAGCAAGCCTTGCCAAACACTTTCTACCCAACTCAAAATGATTAAGGAAACCATGCTTTCGTTTATTTAGACAATAGGAAAGATTGTTCATTCAGCATTGTTAGTTCATTCTATATCACAACCTTAAACCATAATTAAGTTCCAAGATTTCATACAGTTGCAATTTAGAGAAACCAAGCGTTTAGAATTACAACAGAGTTCATAGACTCATATAACACCCGTACATAACTCACACAAACGTCTATGGAGTCTCTAAGGATATAGAAGACAAGTATGACAACGACGACAACAAGTCCCCGGCTATACCTCAAAAGTGGAAATCTACAACAAAAACTGCAATATAACCCCCTTGAAGGAAAAAAGGGCTCACCAAGACTATGAGAGGAGGATACTCCGCTACGCGCGATCGACACTGTCCGCTATGGAGCCACCTGCATTCATTTAAAAATGTAGTGACCCCAGCAAAAGGGACGTTAGTACCATGGAATAGTACTAGCATGTATAACTAAACACCACATTATTAGAAAGAACTATCATACAGGAAGAAAGAAACCACGAGACAATCAAAGCTTTAATCGAACACCACATTATCAAATAAAGAATCATACAACTTTCACATGATTTCCATAACTTTAGTTTGGGGCATTTCATATGTTCATCATTGTTCACAATACCACCGATGTCTTGAGCGGAGTCCGATCACGACCTGATCGGCTAGGTCGCCTCATTTGAGACATATACCTCAATCATCATCTCATTTTCCTTTTCCGAAATTCAATATCAGTACATTACCACCATGTGTGTGACATGGTGTCTAATCACGGCCCGATCGGCTAGGCTACCTTACCTAGACGTTGCTCCTTTCTCATTAATCATATCATTTGAATCTTTATTTCACGTATATCATGTCAATTCATTGGCACTTAGGGACGCAATTTTCACATCATGTCCACTTTCAATACCAATGTTGCAATTTAAGATAACAGGCACAAACAAGAGCAACTCAAGTTTAAACATAGATAAGATTTCACATGGTTGGCATGACAATCTCAGTTTAAATCCTGACATCGAGGTCTAGGCATTCCAACACATGTATATTTTTGACACATCTTTAAATTAGCAAGAATGGTATACTAAACATATTGAGGCACCCTTATCACGTATATACAGTTGCAAAACCAATTCATATGAAATAATAATCAATTCATCAATCCAATTTCAATCTTACCACATTAGCATATACACCGACGGAGCTCAATTTCTAATAAGAGGGGGTTTTAGCCATACATACCTCAATAGAGCTTTCTTTAAATCATATAAAGTTTCGGGATTCTTAGCAACTTCAATCTATTTTATCAAAATTACTAATTGAATCATGAATTAGAGACATGATTAAGATTCTAGCTCAATTAAGCATATTATCAAACACTATGTGTGCACTGTGATTTTAGGACCTTTTTGTGAGAGATTTTCATTATTTTACACCCTAATTGCTATCTTTTAAGTTTACAACCTCCCCATACCCTATTATCTTTTATGCATGCAAGAAAATCCATTATTATACCCATGAACACACAAGCTAATTACTCATTCTAGTGTGAATTTTGAAACCAAAGGTTAGGGCTCAAGTTCTTACCTCTTGGGGTGAAGGCCTAGCAGCTTTTCTTGTTAATCTTCAAGGGATTAGGCAAGGATTGAGTGGGGAATTGTTGAAGATCACCCTCTCTCTCTAGAACTTCCTCTCTCACTCTTTTTGTAGTAGAAATAACATAAAAGAGGTCTAATGGGTGTTTTTAATGGGATGGGGTCGGATTTTAAAAGTTAGAAAATAGGAGCCTTAAAAAAGTCTACGATCGCATAATGGACATGCGGCCCACAAAATGGACCGCAAAAAGGGTCCCAAAACCTGAAAAACTGTCTGGGTGTGCGACAGAAATGTGGTATGCATACCTGTTCTGCGGTCGCATAATGCACCACAGAACTGCTTCTCACAAAAATTCCAAGGGGATTATGCAATGACTATGCGGCCCGCATATTGATTATGCGATCACATAATTGGCCGCATAGTTGACCTAAAATTAACCATCACACTGTCTGACTCTGCGGTGACTATGCGGTCCGCATATCTATTATGCGACCACATAATGGACCGCAAAAATACCCTTTTCTGGAAAACATAATTTCTTAACTTTTTAATACACAGATCAATCCAAAAGGTCCGAACCATTTATGAATTTCTAACACATGATCCTAACTTGGCACTACGAGATTCGGATTTTTGAGTAGAAATTTTTCATGGGGCCTTACACTTAACATTTATATAGTAGATTTAGAACAGTAAGAACCAGATTAAATAACAGGATAACACAGGTTCCCCCTGACTCAATGCCTTGGTTAACACATGTGTTCCCCCTAACTCTATGCCTTGCCTGAAACACAGCCGTATTATTTTTTCCCCTTTTGGCATCATTAAAAAAAAGACAGAATAACAACACAGAGAAGTTCAGCTAAGCTAACTCATGCCACATATATGCACACAATCATGATAGAGAATAGAAACACAGAAGGAAAGTAGTGACATAATAAAACAAGGATTGATATTAATAAAACTTTAATATGCCTTTGATTTGAAAAAGCGAAAGGCAACATTGGACTTGTTAAAATGGGAGCAGTAGTGTTTCATCCCAACCACATAAAAAAAGAAAACAAAAACATCCACTAAAATAACAAAGAAAAATTAACAAATATTTCCAGAAACTGGTCACTGAAGGGGTACTTAGGGGGCACTAGGAGTAAAGGGCTTGGAAGCTGCAGCAAACATTTGAAGAACGAGGTCTATTCCGGCATTTGCCGACTTTTTCTCATTGAGCAGTCCTGCTTTTAGGTTCTCTACTTGCGCCCTGAGATCAGCATTCTCCTTTGTCAAACGAGCCACTTCATCATTTGACACCGGAACCCCTTGGGCTTGCTGACCTTCCAAGATAGCATTCCTGGCCTTCAACCAACTAATTTCCTTAGTTTCACTATTCTGAGCAGTAATAAGTTGTGAGACGGTTGATGTACTTCCTACTCCCCCATTCATTTCCACGCACTCGCACTCTTCCAAAGTTGTTTGTGAGAAAGTCTGCTTCCTAGTTCCCACCTTGCCTGTCCCTAGTGGAACTTCAAAGAATTTGAACACTTGTGTAAGCAGGAACCCATAGGGAAGGCCATGATTACCATCTTTGAAGGTGGAAACGATTTGCATGTGCTCAATCATAATAGCAGGCACACTCACAGGAGTAAAATTGTCTAGTTGCTCCATCAAGAATAGGTCATAATTAGAAGTCATTGACCTCCTCTCAGCTCGAGGCAATAGAACTTTGTTAACCAATTCGAACAATAGTGCTTTCTTATGGATCTGGTCCCCCTTCTGGTTTGCATTGGTTTTTACCACAGCATTTCTAAAGTTAAACTGACACACATCTTTTACACTGGACACACCAGTTGTAGGAACTTTTAGGATCTCTCCAAGTAACTTTACATCGAACACGATGTCCACCCCATTGACCAAGGCACAAATGTGGTCAGTCTCAACTGGAAAGAGGCTAGCAAAGAAGCTTTCTACCTCATCCTCATATACCTTAGGTGCATCAATTTGAAATAGATGCGCCCAGCGTTGAAACTCGACCATTTCCAGAATTTGGCACATTCCATCCATCGCAGAGATTGCTGGGTCAAACGTACGACCCAATAGAACCTTTTGATACCTCAGGCGTTCAGAGCCAAGGCTGACTTCACTTCTCATTCTCTTCACAGTACCAGGTTTTTCAAAAGTTTCAGACTTGCGTTTGTCGGACTTCTCTCCCCTAAATTTTCCTTTTCCCTTGGATTTGACTAACACATCCTCATCAGACATCGAAAACTCACTTACCACCTCCTTCATCTTAGACCTAGATGTTGACCACTTCTCTACTAAAGCAGGTTTCTTCTTTTTCGAAGACCGTCTAACAAGTGAACCAGGTTCATCTAGGGTTTCTTCTTCCACCTCGACTATAAGGATCGCCTCATCACTTACAGGTACACTGTCTTTCACCAACTTTCTCTTTTTTTTTCTTACTACTCTTCTGGCTATTTTGAAGAGCAAAATTGTAGGCCACCTTAACTTGAAGTCTGGTAGTAGGTTGTTTGGTTTCAGACTCAAGGGTGGACACAACCCTCTGCTTGCTTATGAATGCATCAAGAGCCACATTATCTAGGTCTTCTTCATCACTGGATCTCATTTCAAGTGCTTGAATTTCCAAGGGCACAGCATCGAATGCGGGAATAGTACTATCCTGGGAATGAGAGCCCTGACCTGGGTCCTCAAGAGAGGGATCAGGTTCCTCATGTGATGCCCCAGTAGTATCTGCTAGTGCATCCCTTTCAATAGTTACAATGGCCCCTTCTTCTCCACCACCATGTGCGTCATTTTTCTGAGAAGTGATCTCATATAGTACACCATCAGCAAACACCACAAACACTGTTACAACATTTGTCTCTTCCTCACATGGTGCTACCACCACCATGGAATCGGTAGCAACAATGGAAGAATTCTTTGTGACCTCAGGGTTTTGACCTTGTTCTCCACTTGGTTTTTGACTGATGGGAGCCTCAGACGATGGGGAGAACGAAGCAGCAGTTTTAAGGGTTTCTGAATTAGGAAGAGACTGGGAGACTAGGTGAGGTGTGACTATAGCGGCAGGAGTAACAGTGGGTGACGAAGGCTCAGTGGGAGAGGTAGGCTCTATAGATTGATCAGTAGTAGTTACGACTGAGGGAGGGAAATTGGAAGTTGTCTCAGCCATTGAAAAGATGTGACGATGCTTTTTGCAAAATTCTAATGTAAGACTTATGGTTAAGAAGAGCAGAAAAAAGGGTTTTTAAAAGGAGAGGATAATTATGACGAGAGAGGAATAGGCACCGGTTCTAAAATGACGGTTGGGTGTGGAGAATTGCAATGTCTTAGAGGGGGATGGAACGATTTGAAATGAAGAAACGTGACAGCAGGATCTGAAAAGTTGATGACATGGCAGTTGTGTTTTGTACCCTTTTTAAGACATGTATTAAAGGATGCACAGAACTACTAACCTTTGGTTCAAGAACCAGGTTCTTGACCCCCTTTTTTTAAAGAATCAATCCTCTTTTATCATTCATGTACAACATCTACAGCTTCTATACTCATCATGCGTGTTTACCTGCAATGGTATTGAATTGAGTTAGACATGACCAGAAAACACTTTTAGCCAGTTATTTCTTGAAGGTGAAAGCCAGATAAAGAGGAATCAAGTTCTCAATTGGGCTTTAAAAGCCCCAGCTTCACTCTATTTCTTTCAAATTGTTCCCTACTCAGCACCATGGTGAAAATGTCTGCAATTTGATCTTCTGTGTTGCAGAACTTCATACATATCAACCCTTTCTCCACATTGTCCCTCAGAAAATGATGTTTCATATCAATATGCTTTGTCATTTTGTGTTGAACTGGATTCTTGTCCATGTTGAGTGTACTGGTGTTGTCACATAGAAGGGGCACACTCTTAGTGAGTACCCCAAAGTCCTCCAATTGTTGCTTGATCTATAAAAGCTGAGCACGACAGGATGCTGCGGCTACATATTCAGCTTTAGATATTGAAAGAGCCACTGAATTTTGCTTCCTTGTGCCCCAAGAGATAAGACATGAACCTAAGAAGTGAGCCATTCTAGAAGTGTTTTTCCTGTCCACAAGATAACATTCATAATCAGCATCAACATATCAAATCAGATTAAAACTATTACCTAACAGATAATACAACACCAGGTCTTGTGTTCCTTTAAGATATCTCAGTATTCTTTTGGCAGCCTTCAAGTGAGATTCCTTGGGATTTGATTGAAACCTTGCACGCAGCCCCATACTAAAAATAATATCAGGTTTGCTGGCAGTGAGATAGAGGAGAGACCTAATAATGCCTCTATACATGGTTTGATTCACAGGAGATCCAGTTTCATCCATGTCCAGTCGAGTGGAAGTAGCAATGGGAGTTTATATCACCTTTGATGCTTCCATGTCAAACCTCTTCAAGAGCTCCTTGATGAATTTTTGCTGACAAATGGATATTTTGGGGACTGTTTTACTTGAATACCCAAGAAGAAGTTCAGTTCCCCCATCATGTTCATTTCAAATTCACTTCCCATGAGTTTTTCAAATTCTTCACACAGAGAATCAGCTCTTGCTCTAAAAATGATATCATCAACATAGACCTGAACAATGAGCAGGTTCCTTCCTCATTTTTTTTAAGAAAAGAGTGTGTCTATTTTCCCTCTTTTAAAGCCATTTTCCAAGAGGAATTTTGACAACCTTTCATACCAAGCTCGAGGAGCCTGCTTTAGCCCGTACAGAGCTTTGTCCAGTTTAAACACATATTCAGGGTGCTCATGACATTCAAACCCTGGGGGTTGCTTCAAATAGACTTCTTCCTTTAGGAGTCCATTCAAAAATGCACTCTTGTCATCCATTTGGAACAAGTTGAATTCCATATGAGATGCAAAAGAGATTAGAATTCTAATAGCTTTCATGCGAGCCACTGAAGTAAACGTTTCATCATAGTCAATCCCTTCCTCCTGATTGTAGCCTTGGACTACTAGCCTGGCCTTGATTCATGTCACTCGATCCCACATGATAGAAAACTACAAATTGACATTTATCCTAGAAGCAATGCTAAGAGTGCAAGATTGACAGGTCAAGGAACATAACCACTAGAGTTACAAATTGCAGATAAACAAGTTTGGTTATGTATTGATATTGTGCTATAACATGGTAGAATCGGGAATCAGTTTGCAGGAAATAATAGATTATTCTTAAAGGGTTCAATATGAAGAGATTCCTTAAAGTAGATTTTGAGCAAACACGGAACATGACATTAAGGCACAAGTATGAAATTATAATAAGCACATAAGATAGGTCTAAGTGTTAACTTATAACAAGCACATAACATGACATTAAGGCTAGCATGAACATGGTAAATAAGGTAAAACTTAAGAGGGCCAAAAACTATTCGAATCAAATATGCAGAGTAAACGTTTACAACACATGTTGAAACCATTCAGGTTTGATACTAGAGGTCATGTAGCTTGCAGAACATCATTGAGATAGTAGATTTATAGAAAGCACACAATAATATAATGCTGCAAATCCACAAATAACAGAGAAGCTTAATGCATGCTTGTCTAAAAGTTCAACCAGTGTTGGCATATAGAGCACACACATGAACAAGTAAAGGAATAACAATGAAGGCTATGAGAGTCAAGAATGCTAACAGTTGCGAAGATAAAAGAACAAAAAAGTGAGTAACTCAGAATATCAGTAATGATAACAATAGAAAGGCAACAGTAAAAAACCAAGGGGATTAGGGGATGGGTTTATATAGCGGTAAAATCAGGCAGATAAACAAGGAAAGAAATCAAGTAAACATGAACAAAAAGGGTAAAATCTCGCATGCAGGTCAGTAGAGGATCTGGAAAGGAAAAAAAATCAAACTCCAGACCCTAGTTAGGGTTTAAAACTCAAAATCGGCTAACTGGTATGAAGAATCCAGCTTTTCTTCGCGTATATGGATGAATTATTGTCCAAATATCCAAGATTGAGTTGATTCTCCTCTGATATAGAGGTGGTATTTGCCAAAATTGGGCAAATACCTTAGTAATGACATAAACATGTGACCAGTACCACAGGAACCCAAATATCATAAGCAAATAATGGTAAAATCCCATTATCAGTGGGATTAGGAGAGAGAATTAAGGGGAAGACGGCTAGGGTTCTTCAAAAGAGAGAGGAGGAGAGTTGAGAGCATTTTAGGGCGGCGAATTAAGGAGAATGGGTAGTGTTTCGTAAGGTTTGGGTAATTAAAAGTGAAGGAGATGTTGTGGGTCGTTGATCCTTTGAGATCAACAGCCAGGATTGGGCCAGAGATGGGGCGGGTTGAAGATCGGGTCCTGACAGAGTTGAAAATTTAAAGGGGTCATCTGTTTTGGGCTGGGTAAATTGGTCCATGGATTTTGGGGTATTTGGGCCACTAATGTGGTCCTAAATTAGCCTTGAATTGGGCTATAAATTAAATACACGAAAATTATCAATAAAATAATTTATAAAACTATTTAATAGATAATAAAATATTACTTATGCAATAAAATAATTAAAAATAATAACCTAACATTATAAAAATATAAAAAATGCTATTTTAGCACAAATAATATAAAAATAAAACTATGCACGAATATAGGCTATTATCAGAAAATTATGTAAATAACTTAATGTCACGACCCTAAAACCCGACCCGTCGTGATGACGCCTATCGTGAAACTAGGTCAGCCTCAACTCAACAACCAACACGATAATAATAAGTTTGAAAATATTTACGGAAGCTTTTAACAGTTAAAGAATTATTTGAAACACAAGAGATTTCTAAGAACAGATACAATCCAGTCCAAAACCGGGGTGTCACTGAGTGCATGAGCGTCTAAGGAAAATACATAGTCTAATATAATGTCTAAGGGAACAACTGAAATATAATTGGAAAGTAAGATGGAGAGCCAAGGCCTGCGAACGCCGTGCATGTACCTCAATAATCTCCTAAGTCAGAAGGCTCGATCAACGTGCCTGAATCTGCACATGAGGTGCATGGGATAACGTGAGTACACCAACTTGGTAAGTAACAAGTCCAACCTTTGGACTGATAGGTAGTGACAAACTCAACCTCATCGAAGATAATAGAAATAATGCACAGAAACGTAGGCATGCTTTCAATTAAATAAGTAACTCGAATAGCAAAACAGAGCAAGTGTGAACAAGGTAAAGAGGTATAACTCTGCTACCTATGTATGTCAATGACATACTGTATGAAATGAACCATGCTGAGTGCCTCACGTGCCCACAATCTCAAATGCTCGCCCATTCAGTACTGTATATGGCTCGTACCAGGGAAGATCCATCCCGGAATATATTAATCTCTAACAATAGTCACTCAGTACTAATATCAATAACAACCTCACAACCACTCGGTACCGTATATGGCTCATGAGGCCCAGGGAAGATCTATCCCCGAATATATACACATTAGTGACAACGGTCATCCAGTACCGAGGAAGGCCATTCCAGCCTATGGAGAAGATCCATCTCAAAATATAAATACTTCGGACAAGATCCATGTCCAGGGAAGATCCATCCCTCAATATCATCAACTGCGCTCACTGGGGGTGTAAAGACTCCGGAGGGGCTTCTCTTAGTCCAAGTGCTATAACAAGCCAACGAAGGCATGTTCAATATCTCGCTGCGGCATGTAGCCCGATACCATACCGTCACTCAATATTAGGCTCTCGGCATCACTCAATCATCACTCTCCAATCTCACATACACGGGCTCAAAATGTCACGGTACTAGCCTGAATAATGATATCATGTGTCAAATAACAATAATCGAGACTGAGACATGGTATAATATGCATGAATAGGATTGAGTACAGAATATCAATGAAGCTAATGATATGACAACAAGAAATGACCCCTCGGATGTCAACAGTATTGGAGTAAAGCCTTAACATGATAATTAGCATGTTGTACAACTCATTAACTTAATCACATATTACAATACAGATATCAGCAAGAAAGAGTCACTAAGCAGTGCCATGGAATGATCCAGGTCGCGATTCTCATGGTGCACGCCCACACGCCCGTCACTTGGCATTTGCGTCACCTCAATAGTAATCGTAGAACACATAGTTCGGGATTTCAAACCCTCAAAACCAAGTTTGGAAGCGTTACTTACCTTAAAACAAGCCAAACTCTAGCCCGCGATGCCCTTGCCTCTCGATTCGTCCTCTAAATGCTCTGACTCTAACCAAAATCAGTATATTATCATCAATATATGCTAAAGGAATGAAATCCATACGAAAATTATCAATTTAGACCAACAATCCCAAATTTTCTCAAACCCGACCCTCGGACCCACATCTCGGAATTTGATAAAAAAAATAATATCACAAGAATCCTCATCCTCTCACGAGTCTATACATACCAAGAACATCAAAATCGAACCTTAAATAGTCCCTCAAATCCTCAATCAAAACTCTCCAAAACTCAAGCTCTAATATTTTAACTTCATCCCAAATTCCCCACTAATTTCATGATTAGGTAGTGGAAAAATCATAACAAACACACTAAATAAGACCAAAGTATCTTACCTCACTGAAACCCCTTGATTCCCTCTTGAAATCACTATTTGGACCTCCACAATCGCACAAAAATGATGAAGAAATGACTAAAAATCGCGAAGGGGCCTTTTTATACATTCTGCCCAACACTTTCGCACATGTGACCCATTTCACGCACCAGCGGGCCGCTTCTGCGGTCAAGATTACCGTCTGCAGTTTCCACTTAAGTCACAAGGACCGCATTTGCGCCAAGGCACCGCACCTGCGGTCCCGCACATGCGTCCGAATAACCGTATCTGCGGTTCTTCTCCTGAAGGCCAAACTCGCTTCTGCGATCTCCTCATCGCACCTACGGCCCCTAATCCGCAGGTGCAGAAATGACAGGAACAACAAATCTGTAGCACAACTCAAGTTCCAAACTTCCCGTCAACCCCTCAAAACCATCCCGAGGCCTTCGGGACCTCAACTAAACATACCATGAAGTCACATATCACCATTCAAACTTATTTCATCCTTCGGAACACTCAAAACAACATCAAAACATCAAATTACCCTCGGACTCGAGACTAAGGACTTAGAAATTCTCAAATTCCACCAACAATGCCGAAACCTACCAAATCACCTTCGAATAACTTGAGATTTTGCACATACATCACATATGACATTACGGACCTACCCCAATTTCCGGAATTCCATTCCGACCCCGATATCAAGATTTCCACTGCCAACCGGAAACTCCAAATTTCCAATTTCGCCAAATCAAGCCTAATTCTATCACAAACCTCCAAATTACATTCCGAATATGCTCCTAAGCCCAAAATCACCTAACGGAGCAATCCAAACCATCAGAATTCACATCCAAGACCTTCTACATATAAGTCAACATCCAGTTGACTTTTCCAACTTAAGCTTATTCAAAAGAGACTAAGTATCTCATACCTCTCCAAAACCACTCTGAACCCAAACCAACCGACCCGATACCACATAATATAGCTGAACAAGATATAAAGAAGCAAAAATGGGAAAATGGGGCTGAAATTCATAAAATGATCGATCGGGTCGTTACACTTAAAAATACAAATATACTTACATAAAATAAAGTAAAAAATATTCTAAAATATATATATATATTGATGCAAATAATAACTTTGGGTAATTTAATCACCAATGATGCAAAATTGATACTTTGAAAGTATATATACTTATTTTAAAAATATGAGGGCAAAATTGGGTATCAACAACATGCATATTATCCCCTAGCCTTATACTGTCGTATGTGTGTCAATATCGCATCACAATAACAACTCGCACCACAAGTGCCTATATATCACATCTTGCCAACAATCAACAATATCAACGTTTCTACAACAATAACCCATGGTTCCACCACAACATGTACACAAATATCAACAATAACAACGAATGTAAAATTCTCATCAAGAAAGGTATCTCAATATTTAATAACTTCGCCTCAATGTGATACGTCTTCCATAATTCAACACCAGTAACTCAACAATGAGAAAGATAATGTGTGACCATGATATAAAAAAAAAGAATAACCCACAATATATGAGATAATGTGTAACGATGACTTCAAATAATGTAAATCAACAATGAAAGGGATAACATGAATAATAACTTCAAATTCTGATAATCAACAATGAAAGAGATAATATCAACAATACCGTCAAATAATGATAATCAATAATGAAGAGATAACATGTGACAATAAAAGAGGCAATAAGTTCAACTAAGGTATGAGAACAATTTATCAATTAGGATGTAAAACAAGTGTTAAAAACTCATTTAAGGCATGTAAGGATAGACTAGCACAAGTAAGAATAGATTGACTATGAGAATTTAAAACATGATATAACATTTCAATTAAAGCATGGAAAGAGTCTAAGTAGTCTAAACTGGTTAAATATCATGTACAACCTGTATACCCACTCGTCACCTTGCGTACACGACTTTCGCATAGCAAAAATGACACAATCAATCCCAAATCCTAAGGGGTGGTTCCCCCCAAACAAAGTTAGTCAAGATGCTTATCTCAACTAGGCCAATTCAACTCTCGAAAATAGTTTTTCCCCTAAAATTTGCCTCCACACGGCTCAAATCTAACCAAAATCAACTTACTATCATTAAACAATACAAGGGAATTTAATTACAATTGATAAAGCTAAGATCTTTATACTTTTCCCAAAAAGTCAACAAAAGTCAACCCGGGGCTCGCCCGGTCAAAACCCAGGTCCACTGGTAGATTCCGACTACCCATGATTCCGTGAGTTCATATATGTGATTAGTTTCATAATTCAAGTCCAAATCGACTCTCAAAACTCAAATTCTTATTTTTCAAAAACTTGACAAGGTTTCACAAATTTTCTCTTTGATTCACATGATTTTGATGCTAAAATCTAAGATATATTGATGTAATATGATTAGAATCACTTACCCCAAAGTTTGTAGATAAATAACCGCTCTCCAAATTGCCTCTTATCGAATCTAGGGTTTAAAAATGAGAGAATGTTTTGAAAATTCCTATCTCCTAGCCCTTTGTACCAACTACAGTTGTCGCATTTGCGAACCCTCACAATTATGGACCAGGGCTCGGATTTGTGAACTCTGATAGCCTCATTTATCATCTCAATTGCGATGAAAGGCTTTGCAATTGCGAAGCTAGAAACCTTGCAAAACCGAACAAATGTTTGCAAATGCGAACTAAGTCAAAAGGCGACAGACTTCACAAATCCGAAAGGGAAGTCGTAATTGCGACATTTGAGCCTATACTATCACCTTCGCAATTACGAAGTTGGTGCTCACAATTGCAATAACTGGGCACCAACAACACCATCAACTAATTTTTAGTTCAAAACCTTCTGAAACATGTCTAAGTCTTATCTGAGCCCTCGAGGCTCCAAAGCAAACATCCACACAAGTCTAAAAACATCATACGAACCCGCTCACGCGATAAAAACACAAAAATAACATCTAACACTACGAATCAAACTCTAAAACGCATGAATTTCAAAGTAAACTTCAAAATTAGGGCACAATTACACAAAATGATCGGTTTTATAGTTACATTCTCCCCCTCTTTACAAAAACGCTTTTGTAAACCTAGGATTAACTCTAATCCCGTTGTGGTACACAACCTCAACTGTTGCGACAACTTCAAGTTAACTCTAACTTAAAAACTCTAAGTACCTAATACAATTGCTTCTAGATAAAGCTAAAAGGTACAATATTAAATCACCTACTACAATAGAACTAGAATAAGAGACAGACACTTGGAACTGGTTCTTCTATCTGATTCAAGTAGCTTCAGGATTGAACGCTTGAATCACACATAAATTGCTTGCAAAATCGCCTTGCTATTTTGCTCCCAATTCACGTTTTACTTTTGCTTATGTGCATTACATGTAAAATAGAACAACATTGATATTTATTGAGTTAGTAAGTAGAGATTGACTAGAATACAGATGATACTCTTCCTTGGTGAAAGAGTTCTAATTGATCTTATCCTCTAGCTTTATCCATCTCTTAAGTCGTGTTCTCTTTGTGTAAGGAGTCTTTCTCCTTATCCCCAACATTTTCGATCGGGATCTGGAGATATCATTTCTGGTAAGTGAGATTTATCTCCTTCACGTGCAACTCACATTCTTGAGTTGACCATATTTGTGGTTCACTAGGATAGACCTGGTCCATGTCTTAGTTCCTTTGTCAATCTTCAAAACTCTCCTTTACTTGGGCCAAAAAATTCCCCCTTTTTGATGATGACAAACTCTGTGCTTTTCACTCACTTAGGCTCTGTCAAAACTCTGCTCAAACATCAATGCAAAGTTAGAGAATTTTTACTTATCATCAAGGACCAGGTTCATTAGGTTATAAACATCAGTTATTCAGAATGTAAAGCACAATATCTTCCCCCTTTTGGCATCATCGAAAAGTTGCATAAACATAGTGTAATTTCCAGAATTTTAACAGTTACTCATGGCCACTAGGGAAACTACAAGTGCAATCATGGACTAATCATCAGTAATCCACCAAACATATTTAAACTATCAAGGAAAAGTAAATAATTGATCAAGAGCAAAAAAAGCAGACTTTATTGATAAATAATATGATGCTACGACAATCCACAAAAAGAAATAGTCAAAACATGAGCAAAACAAGAAAAGTCCCGAATTTGGGTCACTGAAAGGTCTAGACAAGGTTCAAGAACTGAAAGCTAAGAACTTAAGGCTTGGAAGGACTAGAGGGTTAGGTTTTGGCTTGGAAAAGGTGCATAATATTTTGAAAAATGCCATCATTCTTCTCCTTTTCCTTTGTGAGCTCAGTTCTGAGAGCATCTTTCATAGATTCAACCTCTGCTAAACAAGACTTTAGCCTAGTTATCTCAACATTCTTTGCCTCACTCTCATGCACTAGAGCTCTAACTTTACTATTTATAGGTATCTTCTTGGATGAACCAGGTTCATTGGGAATGACAGTGACCTCATATTCACAAGCAATTAAGGTGTTGATTCCAAAGTAATCCTTGCTTGTGGCCATTTCCCACTTCTTCAGTGGCACCTTACAACGATCAAGCACAGTAGTCAGAATAAACTCATAAGGAGTAGCATGGGCTTTGGGGCCATTGATAACCATGTCCAGTAGCTTGATAATAAATGCGGGCCAATTGTTCTTCCTTCCACTTTCAAGACACTTCATCAACACCAAGTCCATATAGTTAGCAATGTGCCTTCTTTACTTCCTAGGCAGCAAGCACTTGTTGACAAATTCAAACAGGACTTTGTGTTGTGGCTTTATTTCACTCTTATGCACAACTTTGGCCTCATTCACTTCTGTGACATCATAGAATCTCCTAGTGATTGCAAGGGCAGTAGGAAGGGAGTCCAGACTTGGCCATCTTTGCCTTGTGTAATCATCATATCCTTCAGAAGGAATGTCAAGAATCTCACCCAGCTTCTTTGCATCAAAGGTCACTTGGACCCCGTTCACCTGGCTGGTAACTCTGCCATCCTTGACCTCTACATTAGCCATAAACTCAATGATCTCATTCCTGGACAGCCTACCATCCAACTGAAGGACCATGTCATTCCATCCCTGAGCAGCTAGAGCATCAACCAATCGATCCACCCCTGGTTCCACCAAATCCTTCAGAAGTGTACCCTTCAAAAAATTTCTTTTGCCAAACTTGGCCATCTTGTCTTGTTCATCATCAGATTCACTCTCTTCTTCACCACTCCATTCCTCCTCCTCAGTAACTCTAACTTGTTTGTTTTTCACAGCAGACCTTGTCCTCTTGGCCAATGAAGGTTCAGTAGTCTCAGATACAGATGAAGACTTCTTAGAAGAAGTCTTGGTCTTTTTGGGCTTGGGGGTCTGAACCTCCACAGTTGTGTGCTCTTCCTGATGGACCTGTTCCATCTCATCCACATCAACAACCTCAGCAGGCTCTGCAACCTTAGCTTTATCCATTCTCTTCTTTTTGCTTTCAGCCATAGCTCTTTGTAACTCCTCCTCACTCTGCTTCAACTTACTCCTTATGGCCCTTCCTTTTGGTAGAGAAATCTCAGCAGTTGTTGGAGAAGAAGACTTTCTTTTCTTGGTAGTTTTTGCAGTGTTGGGGGCTTTTGGTGTTGGGGCTCTCCTTTTCTTTGGATCATAGCTTGCACCCAGTTTCTTCAGAAAGTCTGCTAGGGTCTCCTCAATAGATGAAACAGGTTCATCTGCCTGTGAACTTAGATTAATCAACCCTTCAACAGCCTCCCCTGAACCACTTCCATCTGTCTTTTTGCTACTTTCTTCCACAGTTGCATGTTCAACCCTACAAATAGCTGGTACCACCAATTCAGAAGTGGGTGAAGAACCAGCCACTTCTTTCCCTTTTCCCCTCACATCACTACGCACACCCCTACTCTCCTTTTCTTTTTCTCCTTTATTTTTACCACCTCTCCTTCTTGATTCAGGAAATTGCACATTCCTAACATACCTTACCAGAACAAACCTATTGTCTAAATTCTCAACCAAAGCAGAACATACCTCAGAAGGGGAGTTTTAAGCCTTCTCAGAGTTAGAAAACCCAGCTCTTTCCCCCTCACTCACAAATTTGAAGGAATCGTCTGAGTTCTCAGAATCCTGGGCTTGGCTTGCCTTTAATTTCTCGTTCAATTTCTTTGAAAGAGCACCAGTTTCCACCATTTTGCGAGCAAGCATTTTTACCCGCCTTCTCCTAGGTTGAGGGGTTGTGTTGGGTGGAGGAGGGGTAAATGAATCAGAGGGGGTAGGTTGTGGAGGAGTGCCTGGGTTATCTTGGGGTTAGTCATCTTGCTAATTCTAGATGAGAATCTGTGAATTGGGGTTTTGGAAGAGAGAAGAATAGAGTGTAGAAGAAATTCGACGGTTTTAGAGAATTATGAAAGTGGCAGTGATTGTGATGATGGGATTTTAAATAGAGAGGCTTAATTAATGACTAACGGTAGCTTCTTGTAGTCAATTAGAAGTCCAATCAACCTGAAACTTCAGGTTGAATAAGCGGTTAAGCTTCCCTAGATTCTAGGCATTTTATGTGGTGAGGATTCTATGAGAAACGGAACTGGTTCAAACTTTAGAGGGATAGGTTTTGTGATGATTTTGAACATGGGTAGGACTCTGCTCATGAATTAAATATTAATATTTCTAATTGTGCAGAGTGTAGAAAACATACCTTGTTATTTAGATGAACCAATACTGATGAACCAGGTTCTTCACTAAGAATCCTCTTGATCATGCCTCAATTTACCAAAATAGAGAAAATTTTGTTAGAGATCAGTGAGTCATATCAACACATGTCACAAGAGTATAGTATTTACAGTATGAGACTGAGCAACGATTAATCTAGATATTTACACAAGTTCTAGATTTTCTAACCAATTTTTTTTCATTTTTATATTTTTGTAATTTTTTTCATTGTGCATTCTGAACTGGTTCCATTAGGTGATCTTAATCATCCCTAATTCTAACATGTTCCTTTCAAAGTGCACTCTACTCAGTGCTTTAGTGAAGATATCAGTTATCTGTTTATTAGTAGCACAATATTCTATAGAAATCAGTCATTTCTCATAGTTGTCCCTCAAAAATGGTATCTAACATCTATGTGCTTAGTTCTCTTATGATGAACCGGGTTCTTAGTCATACTAATAGCACTAGTGTTATCACAGAAAATAGGGAAGCAACCAACTTCAGTACCAAAATCTATCAACTACTGTTTGATCCATAGCAATTGAGCATAATAGGAAGCAGCAACAACATACTCAGCTTCAGCAGTGGATAGGGCCACTGAATTTTTCTTCTTAGTAGCCCATTACACAAGACATGAACCAAGGAAGTGTGCCATACTTGAGGTGATCTTCCTATCTACCAGGAAACCTGCATAGTCAGCATCAGCATATCCCACTAGGTTAAAGTAACTACCTTTTGGATACCAAAGATAAAGGTCAGTAGTGCCTTTCAAGTATTTCAATATTTTCTTGACAACAGTCAAGTGGGATTCCTTTGGATTTGCTTGAAATCGAGCACAAAGCCCTACACTGAAAAGAATGTCAAGCCTGCTAGCAGTAAGATCCAATTTTGTGGTTGTTGCAATAGGAGTGTCTATTTCTTTTGATTCTTCCATTTTAAACTTCTTAATCAACTCTTTTGCATATTTCTGCTGATGAATCATGGTTCCATTTGAGTTTTGTTTAATTTGCAAGCCAAAGAAGAAATTAAGTTCACCCATCATACTCATTTCAAATTCACTCCCCATAAATTATGCAAATTCCTTACTTAATTTTTCAGTGGTTGCCCCAAAAATTATGTCATCGGCATATATTTATACTACAAGAAGGTCCTTACCTTTTTCTCTTAAGAATAGAGTGCTGTCAATTTTACCGCTCTTGTAGTCATGTTCAAGCAGGAATTTGGACAGTTGTTCATACCATGCTCTAGGAGCCTGCTTGATTCCATAGAGAGCCTTGTCTAATTTGTATACGTGTTCAGGACACTCCTTTATCTCAAACCCTGGAGGTTGTTTGACAAACACTTCTTCCTTTAAGTAGCCATTTAGGAAAGAACTTTTGACATCCATCTGATGAAGAGTAAATTCCATGTGTGCTGCAAAGGCTATGATGAGTCTTATTGCTTCCAATCTTGCAACTGGAGCAAAGGTCTCATCATAGTCTATGCCTTCCTCCTGGATGTAACCTTGAACCATAAACCTTGCCTTGTTCCTTGTAACAGTTCCATCTTCATCAATTTTGTTTTTGAAGACCCATTTAGTGACAATTACTAATTTGTCCTTGGGTCTTGGAACCAGATGCCAAACTTGACTTCTTTTAAACTGATTGAGTTCATCTTGCATTGCATTCACCCAGTCTGCATCCTGCAAAGCCTCATCAATATTTTTAAGTTCAATAAGAGATAGGAAAGCATCAGAAGCACACAGATTCTTTAATTGAGATCTAGTTTTAATTCTAGAGGTTGGATCAGTAATTATGTTCTCAATGGGATGAGAACTTTGATACTTGTAAGGTTTCACAACCAACTGGTTTCTGTTTGATGTTTCTCCCATGTTTTGTTGATGAGAAACAGGCTCATGGACAGGTTCCATTTGGGGATTAGATTCAGTTCTTCTTTGTTCAGTTCCCCCTGTCAGGTTGCCCTGGATGGAATCACCTGTTCCTTCTTCTGCTGCAGCTTCATTTAACTCTTTTACCAGCCCAATAGTTTCATCTTCATGTTCCTGTCTCTTAGAAGGAATGTTAGTTTCATCAAAAGCTACATGTACACTTTCTTCAACACATATAGTTCTTTTTTTGTATACATTATAAGCTTTGCTATGTGAAGAATATCCCAAGCATACTCCCTCATCACTTCTAGGATCAAACTTACCTAGGGAGTCCTTTCCATTATTGTGCACAAAGCACTTGCATCCAAATGCCCTAAGATGGGATATATTTTGTTTTCTCCCTTTAAATAACTCATAGGGAGTCTTCTCTACAAGAGGTCTAGTCATGCACCTATTAATGATGTAACATGTAGTATTTATAACCTCTGCTCAGAAGCTATGGGGCAGTTTACTAGAAAGAAGCATAGTCCTAGCCATATCTTTCAAGAGTCTTATTCTTTCTTTCAACTACTCCATTTTGTTGAGGAGTCCCAGGGGTAGAAAAATTATGATCTATACCATGATCATCACAAAATTCAGCAAAATTAGCATTTTCAAATTCAGTTCCATGATCATACCTAATTGATGCTAGTTGATTACCTAGTTGTTTATGAGGTTTTCTAACAAAGGCAGTAAAAATGTCAAATACTTCATCCTTAGATGTTAAAAATAATGTCCAAGTAAATCTAGAGTAATCATCAACAAGCACCATCACATATTTCTTACCACCTTTGCTTAATGTTCTCATTGGACCACAGAGATCCATATGAACCAGTTCCATCGATCTGGTCGTGCTTACTACTTTCTTGCTTTTAAAAGAAGATCTTATCTGCTTCCCCTTTGCACAAGCCTCACTAACTTTGTCTTCCTTAAACTTGATGTTAGGAATCATCAGGTCCTTGGAGACTAATTTGTTGAGTTGACTTAGACTTTCATGTCCAAGTCTTTTGTGCCAAAGGAGAGGATCATTGTCCAACACACTTAGACAAGTGAGTTCATTTTCTAAAAGAGTGGACAGATCTACAATGTATATATTATTTACTCTTTATCCCTGCAAAACAATCTTGTCAGTGGTAAGATTTATCATAATACATTTGGTAGAGGTGAATGCAACCAAGTTACCTCTGTCACACAGTTGTGATAAACTGATTAGGCTATATTTCAAGTCATCTATCAAGTAGACATTCTCAATGGAATGTGAGTCTGCCTTACCTACCTTTCCAACCCCAATGATCTCAACATTCTTACCATTTCCAAAGGAGACATTTCCTCATTTGAGGTCCTCAAGTGAAAAGAACTGGTTCTTGCTACCAGTCATATGCTTTGAGCAGCCACTATCCATGTACCCTATTTGACTGCTTCCCTTCACTCTGACCTGCAAGAGAAAATCAGAGGTTCATCTTAGGAACCCAAACTAGTTTGGGTCCCTTTCTATAGGCAAAAGGGTGAATTAAATTCTTTTTAGCCCATCCTGGCAGCCTATTTTTCCCTTGAACAAAGGTTTTGTTCTTCTGACTGGCCTTTTCTTTTGCATTACAGTCACTTTTAAAGTGACCAATCTTTCCACATTATGTGTAGATTTTGTTTTCAAGAAGTGTGATATACTTGCTTTCGGGATCCCACTTAGGTGCAGAGGTCCCATAGCCAAGTCCTCTATTATTGCTATTGTGATGTTCTTGTAGCCAAGATAGTGCATCAGAGGACTTATTCCATTTTCAAGTTCTATCTAGTTCATGCTTAACCTTACCTAGATCTTCTTTTAGGACTCTTATCTGCTCATCCTTTTTGTACAGATCATCCTTCATTTTTCCTAAATTTTTTCTAAGGTGAGATGTATGTGATCAACTTTATTTTTACCTGTTCCTAATTTCAGTTTTAAATTTTTAGATCTAAGTTCTAACACAGTGGTGCCAAGTTCAAAACCTGGTTGTTCAACTCAGTATTTTTACTAACACTTTCACTAGCCCTGAGTTCCAGATTCTTGCACTTAGCTTTCAAGATTACACATTCCTTAGACAACTGTTCCTTTTCATTGTTTATGACCTCAGACTCATCAATGAAATCTAGCAGTAACTCAGATAGCCTTTCTTTAGAAAAAAATCTAATCTTGTCTTTGAGATGAATCACACTTACCTCTTGTTCATCATCTGATTCTCCAATGGCCATAAGTGCTTGTTCATCTCCATATTTATCTTTTGAATCCTCATCTGAGCTTTCTCCCCAAGCAGCCACCATAGCCTTCGTTGATCCTTTATTCTTCTTGGGATGAACCTGTTCCTTCTTCTTGTTTCTTCGTTCAGCCTTTTCCTTCTTCCATACTATTTCCTATTGAGGACAATTTTTGATCATGTGATCAGTCTTACAACACTTATAACAACCCTCATTGGTCTATTTTTTAGGGACCCTTGTTTTGTTGTAATCTGCACCTCTTGAAGAACCCTTTCCTCTCATTAGATACTTCTTGAAGTCCCTCATGATCATAGTCATTTCATCTTCCTCTAGATCTGCACCTTCAGCAATTCTGAAAGCCAAGCTTCTTTCTTTCTTGGGAGCATCCATCTTTATGGTCTGCCTTCTCAGTTCATAGGCAGTGATATTTCCAATTAGCTCGTCCAACTTGAGAGTGGCAATGTTCTTTGACTCCTGAATAGCAGTGATTTTGCTTTCCCAAGTAACAGGCAAAACCCTTGTCAAAATTTTCTCAACTTTGTCTTCTTCAAGGATAATCCTTCTTAGAGACTTACGTTCATTTGTTAGTATTGTGAACCTTGTGTACATCTCTTGGATGGTTTCTCCTTCCTTCATAGTGAAATTCTCATATTGAGAATACAACAATGTTCCTCTTGATATCTTCACTTGAGGAGTTCCTTCATGAGCCACTTGTAAAGTGTCCAAAATTTCTTTAGTAGTAGTGCAGCTTTGAATTCTGTTGTACTCGTCTGGACCAAGTTCACACACAAGCCATTTCTTGGCCTTAGTATTATTTTCCCACTTCTTAAAGTCCTCACCAGTGCAGTTAGCTCTAGTCTTTGGCACATCCACTCCTTTATCATTCTTCTTCATTGTAGCCAGGGGACCATCAGTAATAATGTCCTAGAGTTCATAGTCCTCTCCGATGATATGATCTCTCATCCTATTTTTCCACCAAGAGTGGTAGTGGCCATTAAAGAGTGGAGGCCTAATAGTGGATTGTCCTTCCTAGTTTTCAGGTGGTGCACTCATCTTGATATGTTCCTAAGGTGTTAAACTCTTCAAGGATAACTCGCTCTGATACCAATTGATGTTTTATACTTCAATACCACACAATAAGGGGGGTGATTTGTGTGGTACCTAATTTTTTGTTTAACCTGATTATTGAAGGACCTAGTTCTTATATGTGTTCCAACTACTACTGTTGCAGAATAATAAATACATAAATTAAAGAACACAAAGATTTTACTTGGAAAACACCTGGCTTAAAAGGTGAAAAAACCACGACCTACCTTCCAGTAGGATTTTCCCAAACTCTCCACTAAAATCACTGAGCCAAAAACTGCATTTACAAAAAAACTCTTTTGTAAACCTAGGATTAACTCTAATTCCATTGTGGCATATAGCCTCTACTGTTGCGACAACTTCAAGTTAACTCTAACTTGAAAACTCTAAGTACCTAATACAATTGCTTCTAGATAAAGCTGAAAGGTACAATATTAAATCACCTACTACAATTGAACTAGAATAAGAGACAGATACTTGGAACTGGTTCTTCTATCTGGTTCAAGTAGCTTCAGGATTGCACATTTGAATCACACATAAACTGCTTGCAAAATCGCCTTGCTATTTTGCTCTCAATTAATGTTTCACTTTTGCTTATGTGCATTACATGTAAAAGAGAACACCACTGATATTTATTGAGTTAGTAAGTAGAGATTGACTAGAATACAGATGCTACTCTTCCTTGGTAAAAGAGTTCTAGTTGATCTCATCCTCTAGCTCTATCCATCTCTTAAGCCGTGTTCTCTTTGTGTAAGGAATCTTTCTCCTTATCCCATATGCAACCTTTTTAATCAAAATCAGGAGATATAATTTATGGTAAGTGAGGTTTATCTCCTTCACGTGCCACTCACAGGCTTGAGTTGACCATATCTATAGTTCACTAGGATGGACCTGGTCCATGTCTGAGTTCCTTTGTCAATCTTCAAAACTCTCCTTTACTTGGGCCAACAAGTAGAATCCAAGGTTGTTCCACTGCTAAGAAAATTTGGGACACACTGCAAGTGGCCCATAAAGGAACAACTCAAGTGAAGATATCTAGCGGAACTCTATTGTAATTTCAGTATGAGAATTTTCCTATAAAGGACGGAGAAACCATTCAGGAGATGTACACAAGTTTCACTACATTGACAAATGAACTAAAATCTCTTGGAAGGATTATTCCCGAAGAAGAAAGAGTTAAGAAGATACTCCGCAGGGTCTTGCCAATCACTTAGGAAAGCAATATCGCTGCTATCCAGGAATCAAAGAATATTTTCACTCTCCCACTAGATGAATTGATTGGGAATCTCACTACCTATGAACATAGGAGATAAACCATGAAAATGGATGTACCTAAGAAGGAAAGGAGCTTGGCACTCAAAATCACTGAAGGTTCTGATATGAAAGATGATAAAATGGCAATGATCACCAAAGACTTCAAGAATTACCTATGGAGAGGAAAGGATTCTTCAAGAAGTGGAAGCTACAGCAAGGCAAGAGCTATAGAGAAGCAAACCAATAATGGCTGCTACAAGTGTGGAAAGACTAATCACATGATCAAAAATTGTCCTTTGTGGGAAATTGAATGGAAGAAGGAAAGAGCTGAATGAAGGAACACGAAGAAGGAATAGGTTCAACCTAAGAGAACAAACAACAAAGGATCAACCAAGGCTATGGTTGCTGCTTGGGAAGAAAGCTCATATGATGATGATGATGATGAACGAGCACTTATGGCCATTGGAGAATCTGATGAAGAAACTGAGGTAAATGTCTATCATCTCAAGGACAAGATTAAATCTTTGTCTAAAGAAAGATTATCTGAGTTATTACTAGAGCTAATTGATGAATCCGAGGATGTGAATAATGAAAAGGAATAGGTGTCAAAAGAATGTGTGATTTTGAAAACTAAGTGCAAAAACCTGGAACTTAAGGCTTGTAAAATGGAAAGTGAAAATATTGTGTTGAAAAACCAGGTTCATGCACTTGATACAACTGTCCTAGAACTTAGATCTGAAAATATAAAATTGAAATTAGGAACATGCAAAAAGACAGTTGATCACACACAACTTACTTTAGAAGAAAATATAGGAAAAATAAAAGATGAGTTGTATAAGAAGGATGAACTGGTAAGAGTCTTAAAGGAGGATCTAAACAAGGTCAAGCATGAGCTAGATAAAACTTATAAATGGAACAAGTCCTCTAATGTACTTTTATGGCTATGAGAACATCATAGTAGAAACAGAAGAGGGCTTGGCTTTTGGGAACTCTGCACCTAAGTGGGATCCCAAAAGCAAGTACTTCACACTCCATGATTACAAGATTTGCACACACTGTAGTAACACTGGTCACAATAAGAGTGAATGCACAGCAAAAGAGAAGGCGAGTCAAAAGAACAAAATTTTGTTCTAGGGAAAAATAGGCTGCCAAGTTGGGCTAAAAAGAATTTGATTCATCCCTTTGCCTATAGAAAGGGACCCAAACTAGTTTGGGTTCTTAAGACTAACCCTTTATTTGTTTTTGATGGTCCAAGTGATGGGGAGCAGCCAGATATGATATATGGATAGTGGTTGCTCAAAGCATATGACAGGAAGCAAGAACCGGTTCCTTTCACTTGAGGACCTTAAAAGAGGTAATGTCTCTTTTGAAAATGGAAAGAAATATGAGATCATTGCGGTTGGAAAGATAGGTAAGACGGATTCTCATTCTATTGAGAATTTCTACTTGATAGATGGACTGAAGTACAGTCTAATAAGTGTATCACAATTGTATGATAGAGGTAACATGGTAGCCTTCACCTCTACAAAATGGTTTGTGATAAATTTTACCACTGACAAGATAGTTTTATAGGGAAAAAAAGTGAATAACATATATATGGTGGATCCGTCCACACTTTCAAATAATGAACTCACTTGCTTAAGTGTGTTGGATAATGATCCCCTCCTTTGGCACAAGAGACTTGGACATGCTAGTTTAAGCCAACTCAACAAACTAGTCTCCAAGGACTTGGTGATAGGCCTGTCAAATGTTTAAGTTCAAGGAATACAAAGTGTGTGAGGCTTGTTTAAGGGGAAAATAGGTAAGATCCTAATTCAAGATCAAGAAAATGGTAAGTACTACTAGGACGATGGAACTGGTCCATATGGATCTTTGTGGACCAATGTGAATATTGAGCAGAGGTGGTAAGATATATGTTATGGTGGCCATTGATAATTACTCTAGGTTTACCTGGACATTATTCTTAACTTATAAATATGAAGCATTTGACATGTTCATTTCATTTGTTAGAAAAACTCAGAAACAACTAGGTAATCAACTTGCATCAATTAGGTCTAATCATGATACTGAATTTGAAAATGCTAAAATTACTGAATTTTGTGATGGGCATGGAATAAATCATAATTTTTTTGCTCCTAGGACTCCACAACAAAATAGAGTAGTTGAAAGAAAGAATAGGACATTGGAAGAAATGGCTAGGACTATGCTTCTTGCTAGTAAACTGCCCCATAGCTTCTGGGCAAAAGCTGTGAACACTCCATGCTACATCATAAATAGGTGCATGACTATACCTCTTGTTGAGAAGACTCCCTATGAGTTACTTAAAGGGAGAAAATCAAATATATCCCATCTTAGGGCATTTGGATGCAAGTTCTTTGTGCACAATAATGGAAAAGACTCCCTAGGTAAGTTTGATCCCAGAAGTGATGAGAGAGTATTCTTAGTATATTCTTCACATAGTAAAGCTTATAAGATTTATAACAAAAAACTATGTGAGTAAAAGAAAGTGTATATGTAATTTTTGATAAAACTAACATTCTTTCTAAGAGGCAGGAACAGGATGATGACGCAATTGGGCTGGTAAAAAACACAAATGAAACCACAACCCAAATTGAAGCTTCACCAAAGAAAGGAACAGGTGATGGAACAAGTCCTTCCACCCAGGGCAACCTAACAAGGGGAACTGAGTAGAGAGGAACTGATCCTTAAACCTCGAGGGAACCTGTCCATGAACCTATTCCTCAGCAACAGAACATTGAAGGAACATCTAAGGGAAACCAACTGGTTGTGAAACCTTACAAGTATCAAAGTTCTCATCCTATTGAGAACCTCTATGCTTTTGATGCTTTTTTATCTCTTAATGAACCAAAAATTATTTCTGAGGCTTTGTAGGATACAGACTGGGTGAATGCAATGCAAGATAAACTCAACAAACACTACTAAAAAATCTAGTTTTAGCGACGGACAAATTCTGTAGCTAAACAGAAAAATCCGTCGCTAATCTCATTTAGCAACGGATTAACAATAAATTCTTCTAGCTACGGGAATTTTAGCGGCAGAGTAGCGACAACGTTAGTAGCTAATTCTAGTTTTTTTGTAATGCAATTTGAGAGAAGTCAAGTTTGGCATCTGGAATCAAGACCCAAGGACAGATCAGTAATTGGCATAAAATAGGTCTTCAGAAACAAACTTGATGAAGATGGAACAATTACAAGGAACAAAGCAATATTAGTGGTTCAAGGGTATAGTCAAGAGGAGGGCATAGACGATGATGAGTCTTTTGCTCCAGTTGCAAGATTGTAACCAATTACACTTTTTATAGCCTTTGCATATTACATGGAATTTACTCTCCATCAGATGGATGTTAAGAGTGCCTTCCTCAATGGTTGTCTAAAAGAAGAAGTGTTCGTCAAGTAACCTCCTAGCTTTAAGAGCAAGGAATGTCCCGATCATGTGTACAATCTTGACAATGCACTTTATGGGCAAGCAAGTTGCAAGAGCATGGTATGAACGATTGTCTAAATTCTTGCTTGAGCATGGCTACAAGAGAGGTAAAATTGACAATACTTTGGTCTTGAAAGAAAAAAGGTAAAGATCTCTTGGTAGTTCAAATATATGTTGATGATATCATCTTTGGAGAAACTACAGATAAGCTAAGTAAAGAATTTGCTAAGCTAATGGGGAGTGAATTTGAAATAAGTATGATGGGTGAGCGTAATTTCTTTTTAGGCTTACAAACTAAACAAAATTCAAATGGAACTATGATCCATCAGCAAAAGTATATGAAAGAGTTGCTTGTTTAAAATGGAAGACTCCAAAGAAATTGACACTCCTATTGCAACAGCCACAAAATTAGATATAGATGAACCTGGTTCATCTGTTGATCGAAAGATGTATAGGGGAATAATTGGCTCTTTGTTGTATCTCACTGCTAGTTAAGTGTGGCAAGTGGGCCGGGTCGGGCCCTAGACCACAGGCTAAGTGGGCTGGGACAGGGTTTGGCCTGCTAGAGATGGGCTCGTAACGGTCTCGTGGGCCGGTTTTTAGCTAGGAACCGTTAGGACCGGGCCCATTTAGCCTGCAAAGAGATCGGGACCGAATCGGTCCCTTGGCGGGACAAACAGGCCCAACAGAATTATTTAAAAAAAATGAGCGGTTTAGTTTTTGAAAAAAAAATAGTCATTGGGTGTTGAAAAACTAGCTGTTGGGTATTTAAAAAATAGTCATATAACCCCTCCCCCCCCCAACTAATTTTAACCCCAAATTTTTTATTGTTACACCTTTTTCCTATTTTTTTTACTATAAATACCACATCATTCTTTTATGTTTCTTACAAAATCAATATCAATCTATCAAAATTTCTCTCTGATTTTCTTCTATACTTGCTACAATTATTTAGTTTATCCAAAAAAATAATGAAAAAACTATGATGTTGCTACTATTGCTTACATTATTCCAAAAAATAGTCAAAAAATATTAAGGTTGTTACAATTTGTGAAAAAATTGTGAAGTTGGTGAATTGGAGTCTTCAAGTCTTCAACGATAATATTTTTAACAAGTTGTTCGTCAATTCGGTAAACTCGTTCCAACTCTTATAAGCATGAATATGAACAATATTTGCGCTATTTATTTACTCATATAAATTGTCGTGTTGCTATAACAACTGATATTGGTAGAAGTAGCAACGACTGTGACCACCTTACTATTACATGTCATTGGATTGATGAAGATTAGATAATGCAAAAGTGCATAATGGCTTATAGAATAATTGATTCACGGCACACAGGGTAGCTTATTGCTAGCCCTTTGCTATTTTGCAATGGTGGAAGGACAAAGAAAAATACTTTCCGGTTCTTTCAAGGATGGCCCGAGACATTTTAACTATTCAAGCTTCAACAGTGGCATCGAAGAGCGCTTTCAGTCAAGCAAAACTTGAAATCGGTGATCATAGATGGCCTATGAGGGATAGCTTGGAAAAATCAGTAGTCCCTCTGTTTCAATTTAGATGAGGTAGTTTGACTCGGCACAGAGTTTAAGAAGAAAAAAAAAGACTTTTGAAACTTGTGGTCTTAAAAGCTTAAAGGGTAAAAGCTTTGTGGGACCATGACATTTGTATGGTTATAAAAGATTCTCATTAAGGATAAAATGAAGAGTTTAAAGTTGAATTATTTCCATATTTAGAAATGTGTCATTTATTTTGGAACAGACTAAAAAGGAAAGTACCTCATCTAATTTGAAATGGAGGGAGTACTTTTCAAAAGTTGGATCCGTTAAGAAAGAAGAAATTTTGGACTCGCTGAATCACAATCAGAGGTAGACGAAGTTTACGAAGAAATGCTCGGGGGGAGAAAGACTAAGAAAGATATTGTCATATTTTTTATTGCTATATTAAAATTACAAGGCATTGCTTTGAATATTTTTTTACAATATTTTTGTCTTTAAAAAATTTTGAATTAAAAAATTAGATCACAATTCTATACTAAAATTACAAGACATTGCCTTAGATGTTTTTTTAACATCTTTTTGTCTCGAAGTTCTATTTAATTTTTTAAAAAATTATTGCTTAGTTGTTGGGCCTATTTAGCCATTTGTTTACCGCGGGCTCAGCCCATTTAACCCGGGACCCTAAGTTCGTGTGGGTTGGTTCCTACAAAAAGCACGTTTATTTAAGGACCAGGACCGGCACGGGACCGCGGCCCATGAGATCTGCTCGTTTGGCCTGTTTAGGGCCCAGCCTGGCGCACTTGCCACCCTTACTACTAGTAGACCTGATATTATTTTTCACTGTAGGTATTTGTGCTAGATTTCAAGAAAATCCAAAGGAGTCTCACTTGACTGCTCTCAAGAGGATCTTTAGATACCTAAAAGACACCACTGACCTCTATCTATGGGATCCAAAAGGTAATAATTTCAACTTAGTGAGATATATTGATGCTGATTATGCAAGATTTCTTGTGGATAGAATGAGCACCTCAGGTATGACACACTTTCTTGGCTCATGTCTTGTGTCTTGGCCACCAAAAAGTAAAATTATGTGGTTTTGTCTACTGCTGAAGCTGAGTATGTGGTTGTTGTCTCATGTTGTGCTCAATTGTTGTGGATCAAACAACAATTAATGGACTTCGGAATTGATGTAGGTTGTATCCCAATCTTTTGTGACAACACCGGTGCAATTAGTATGACCAAGAACCCAATTCAAAACTAAGCGCATAGATATTAGGCATCACTTTTTGAGGGGAAACTATGAAAAGAGGTTTGATCACTGTGAAATTTTGTGCTACTGACAAGCAAATAGCTGACATCTTCACAAAAACTCTAAGTAGAGATCACTTTGAAAGGAAAAGGTTAGAATTACGGATGATTAAGATAACCTAAAAGGAATCGGTTCTAACTTAATAATAGGTTAAATAATTTGTGAATTTTGTACATAATTAGATTAGATTTTGCTCAGTCTCATACTTTCACTAGTATACTCTTGTGCCATGTACTAAAATATCTCATTAATATATAATGATATTATCTTTATTTTCTTAAAAAATTTAGACTTACACAAGAGAATTCTCAGTGAAGAACCTGGTTCATCAAGATTACATGGTATGTACTCTCCACTCTGCATATTCTGAAATAATTGTATTTGGATCATGATAAAGAAAAGAGTCCCATTTAATCCCAACCTCCCTTAAGTTTATCCGGTACAAATGAACCAGTTTCACCTAAAGAGAGTCTCACACGTCATAATTGCCTAGATTCTAGGAAAGACTCCAACGTCTTTTCAAACTGACTTCCATAGTTTGATTAGACTTTTGAGCTTCTAAAAAGTTGTCGTTACCCACTTAAACTCTCCCTCCTTAAATTTATTTGGACTTACCTACTCACTTCTAATTTTTCAACCTCCATACTTCTCACTATCTTCTCTCATCTCTTCTACACACATATCCCATCTGTATACATCAATGGCAAACCTATCTTAAAACCCCTCTTCACCACCCAAGGAATATACACCTACACCTTCTATCACACCCTTAACCACATCTATCTCTAAGAAAGGAAGGATCAAGAGTTTGGCTCGCAAGACTATCATTGGTAGTGAACAAATCAAGAAAATAAATGAATAATTGAGAGCAAGCCAGGCAGAAGAACCCCAAAAATCTGAAGAATCCTTTAAGTCTGCAACTGAGGGAGAAGAAATTGTTTCATCTGAAATAGAGCAGGTAACATCTGATCCTAATACTGCGTCTGAGATAATTTCTGGAGCTGCTAAAAATTTGGAGAACAGATTTGTACTTGTTGGTACTATTACTGGGGTAGAGACAACTAAGTTTGAAAGAATTGGTGATAAAAATAAAAATTAAAAAAAAATAAAAGAGAGTGAGGATGCTCAAGGTGGCGTGAGGGGTAAGGGAAAATAAAGAGTGGTCGAATCTTCACCTACTATTGTTGGGTTGACTAAGGGGACATGGGCTATGGTGTTATGGAATGAGGAAGAAGTTGAAGAGGAAAAAAGTTAGAAAGAAGAAGGAGGTAGTGGATCTAGTGATACAAGTGCAGCTGAGGGGCTAGTTAGGTTGAGGAAGAGGTTCCAAGAACCTGTTCCATCTGTGCAGGAACCCCTCAAAGATTTACTGAAATGAGTGTCTGACAGATACAATCCAAAAAAGAAGAAAAGTTTAGGAGTTAAAATCCTCGGAACTGCTAAGGCAAACAAGAAGAGAAAGGTTGCCTCTTCTATCCCTGTAGAGAATCATCCTACAAGAGGTAGAGCTACAAGGAGTCAGAAGAAGTAGAGTGCACAGTGAGGTTGAGAAGAGAGTAAAAGAAAAGTTATTGCAAAGGGAAAGAAGAAAGTGAGTGAGCCTGTAGAGTCAATTGAAGTTGAGGAGATGGACCTGGTTCTTCATGATGAAGACAAGGCAAAGGAGGTGGAGGTTGTGACTCCAAAGGCAAAGAAAAGAAATACTTCCAAAAAGAAGTCTCCTTCAATGACTGTTGATGCAGAGCCTTCTACCTTGGCAAAAAGAACCAGGTCTACCAGGAAATCTACAAAAGTGTAAGCAGTGGAGGAAGAAGAAAAGGAAACTGATGAAGAACAGGAGATGATGGTGAAGTTTGGCAAGAGAACAATCTTGAAGGGTAGTCTTCTTAGGGACTTGGAGGAGGAAGGAATGGTGATGCTGTTGGAGAAGCTAGAACTTCAGGGTTGGAAGGGCATGGTCCTTCAGTTGGAAGGAAGACTAGACAGAACTGAGATTGTGGTGTTCATGGAAAATTGTGAAATCAAGAATGGTAGGGTCACTAGTGTGGTTATGGGGTGACTGTGAGCTTTGACAACAAGGAGCTGGGAGAAATTCTATGGGTACCTGCTGAAGGGTACAATGACTACAAGAAGCTGAAATAGCCAAGCCTAGAAAACCTCCCCACATCTATTGCCATTACGAAAAAGTTTGCTGACAATGAGTTAGAGTTACAGCCCAAGGCTGTGTACAAAAGTAAGATGAACCCTGCCCACAAGTTACTCTTCGAATTTTTTAACAAGGTCATGTTGCCCAGGCAGGAAAGGACGCACATTAACACTTTCATGGACCCAATCCTTATGGAATGCCTGGATAATAGGAGGTGGATAAATTGGTCAGGGTTTATCATCCAGCTCCTTGATAGGGTGCTAAATGGAATCAAAACTCATGCCATACCCTATGGTTTCATTCTCACCACTGTGTAGGCTCACCTCAAGGTTCCCCTAAATAAATGGGACGTTAGCACAAGCAAAGGTCACTTTGGGGCCTACACCTTCACTACTTGTGATTAGGAAGTCCATGCTGCTGCCAAAGAACCTGGTTCTTCCAAGTGGGTGCCTGTGAACAACAAAGTGAGAGCCTTGGTGCAGGAGAGTGGGGCTAAGGATGCTGAGATTGAGAGGCTAAAGAAGAGGCTGGATAAAGTAGAAAGTAAGAGGGATGCTCTCAGAACTGAGCTTGCAAAGGAAAAGGAGAAGAATGAAGGCATTCTTCATGACATGTTGAAGCTTCTTCAGGCCAAAAACCAAGAACCTAATCCTCCCCAGCCTTGAAACCTTCCTAGCCTAGTTAGAAAACTAGTGACCCGGATGGGATGTTTTTTGTTTTTTGCTCATGATTCAGTACATTTATTTCCTTCTATGCTTTATGGATGACTCATATCAATGATAATCAACTGTTTTTATGTTATAATTGTTTGTTGATGATTCTTAGATGGCTAATATCATTAGATTGATAAGTGATGCTTGACTCCATGATTGCATTTGAAGTTGCCTAAATGGCCATGAGTAAGATCTGCTAAAAGCTGATTATCTAACATAATTATGCAACTTTTCGATGATGCCAAAAGGGGAAGATAGGTTATGCTTTTTACTTTGGACTGTGATGTTTATAACCTAATAAACCTGGTCCTTGATGATTTGTGTCTTTAAATGGAAAGTGTTCTAACATTGTGTTGACATTAAGCTAAGTTGAAATAGGTTTCATACTTATGAAAAGCACGAAGTTTGTCATCATCAAAACGGGAGAATTTGTTGGCCTGAGTAAGTTTGTTTTGATGATTGACAAAAGAACACACGCATGAACCAGATACATACACAGTGTATACAGACATAGGCATATTCGAGCACAAGGCATGCACGTGAATGAGATAAGTATAAATGGTTATATTGGATATCTTCTAAACGAAAAGGTTGCATATTTGATAAGGATCAGGACTCCTTACGTGAAGAGAACTCTATCCAAGATAAGGGAAGAAGTTAGAATTTAAAGATAACTATATCTCTTCCACCAAGGAAGAGTATAGCATTAGAACTCTAGTTAATCATTGTAACGACCCGACCGGTTGTTTTGCTTCCTAGAACCACGTTCCCCTAAATAAGACTTTTCGTACTTGCTTTAACTGATTTACGACTTGCAGGGATAGTTAGTTCGGGATTTAGAAGAGTTTGGGTTGAATTCGGAACACTTGGTTCCTTAAGGTTGGCTTAAAAAGGCGAAGTTTGACTTCGGTCAACATTTTGAGTAAACGACCTCGGAATCGGGATTTGATGGTTCCAATAGGTCCGTATGATGATTTCGGACTTGGGCGTGTGTTCGGATCGGGTTTTGAGTGACCCGGGAGCATTTTGGAGCCTAATAGTGAAAGTTGGTTCTTGAAGGTTTTGAAAGTTCTTTAAATTTGGTTTGGAGCGGGTTTTGGTGATATCGAGATCCAAACAGAATTTTGAGACCAGAAATAGTTTCGTAATATCATTTAAGACTTCACGCAAAATTTGGTGTCATTCCGAGTAGTATAAGTACGTTTCGGCACATTGGAAGTAAATTGAAGAACTTGAAGTTCTTAAGTTTAATTCAATTGGTTTTAAGGTGTGATTATTAGTTTTAATGTTGTTTCGGGCATTCCGAGAGTTCGTGCAAGTCCGTTTTATGTTTCTGAACTTGTTGGTACGTTCGGGGCCCTGAGCGTCTCGGACGAGGACCGGACCAAGTTGGAAGTTTGGAGCAAGAGTTGAAGCTCTAGTTGCTATCGTAACCGCACCTGTTGTTGGTCAGTCGCAGGTGTGAGCTCGCAGGTGCGGGCAACGCCTCGCAGATGCGGCCCAAGGAGAGGAGACCAAGCTCCGCAGATGCGGCTCATTTTCCGCATAAGTGGGACCGCAGGAGCGGGAGCCCGTCCGCAAAAGCAACCCCAGCCGGCCCAGCCAATTCCGCAGAAGCGGATCCGCAAGTGCGGCCTATGCACCGCAGGTGCGGAAAAGCTGGAGGCAGTGGCCTTCATTTAATACGGGAGTTAGGCATTTTTCTCCCATTCTTTACACATTTGGGCAATTGGGGAGCTCTCAAAGAGGGAATTTCGACTAAGCACTTTGAGGTAAGTAATTTCTACACAATGTGAGTTAAATACATAGTTTATGGGTAGATTATAATATGTAAATTACTGAAAATCATGGGTTTAGGTAAAAACCTAGGGTTTTGATAAAAATGAGATTTAACCATGAAATTTATTATGGAATTTAGTAGAAATCATATATTTGTGTTCCTAAGGTTATAGGTAACAACTTCCTTTAAAATTTTCTGGAATCCGAGCATGTGGGCCCATGGGTGAATTTTAGGAATCTTGCAATTTAGGTTGAGTAATCACTTAAATGGTGGAATTATGAACTTTTGAGCATAGATTGATTAGTTTATATAATATTTGACTAGTTTCGAGTCGTTTGGCGTCAAATTTGGAGGTTTGAGCACGTTCTTGAATTGGGAAGTAGGCTTTGAGACGAGGTAAGTCTTCTTTCTAATCTTGTAAGAGGGAATTAACCCTATAGGTGAACTAAATAAATGTTTGTACCTATCTGTAGGGCTACGTATGTATGTGGTGATGAGAGTCCGTACGTAGCTACCATTATATTATTGTCCGGATAGTTTAGGACTCGTATCATGCTATATTTGAAATGCTTGCATCCTTACTTGCTATTATAATCACTTAAGTTATGCTGGAAATTGATAAAATAATTATAGAAGGTTATACTCACATACTTGAGGATTTATATGAAATACTTGACTGTAAATGGAAAATGTGTGCTTTCTTGAAAAAAAATTGTTATTTGTGGATCGGACCGAGCGCCTCGATTGTAAATAGATGCATCTATGGCTCGTGTCGTTCGACCCTCCGGCAGTGCACATTTTAGTATGATGTTGGACCGGACTGTACGACCTCGGCATAATTGTGCATGTTAATTATTGGAAATTCTTTGTGATTTATACTGCTTAAATGCCTTGAAATGTAAGTGGTTAAATGATATGACTGAAATTTGAAATCTTATTTATGAAAGAAGAACTTATCACTTCCTGTTATTAAACTGTCAGTATTATTCATGATATCCATGCTTAGCATAACATTTTAATTATATTATTGTTGACCCTAGTAAGTGTCAAGTCGACCCCTCGTCACTACTTCTTCGAGGTTAGACTGGATACTTACTGGGTACATATTGTTTATGTACTCATACTACACTTATGTACTTAATTATACAGGATCTGAGGCAGGTGCATCTGGTTACCGGCCCAGCGCGCATACTTGAACTTGGACTGAGACTTCACGGTGAGCTGCCCGCTTCCAAGCCGTTCAGCAGCATACCGGAGTTTCTCTTTTGTTGTTTCTGTCTATTCTATTTCAGATAGTAGGATAGTCATCTTTTGTATATTCTGCTAGTTGTCCACACACTTGTGACATTAGATATTGGCACATATTAGTATACTTAATTTTTGGGTTGTATTTCTATAGTTATGATTTCTTTTAGTTGTTTCCGTTTTGCTTACCTTAAAAATCCATTATTTATCAAATGCTTTAAATTTAAGTAAAGTTAGATATTGGGATTGTGTAATAAAAAAAATGGGAACTCACTAGTTGATCAGTGTTGGCTTGCCTAACAACGGTGTTGGGCACCATCACGACCAATAATGGAATTTGGGTCGTGACAATCATTTTCGACTAACTCTAGATATTCAGGATATTCTCGTTTACAGACACGCACAAACGCTGAAGTTAAACGAGAGTTGAGAGCAAAATAACAAGGCATTTTACAAGCAATTCTTGTGTGATTCAAGTGTGCGAGTTGGAAGCCACATGAACCAGATAGAAGAACCAGTTCCAAGTGTCTGTCTTTTATTCTATGTCAATTGCAGTAGGACTTTTGAGTTGTAGCTTCAGCTTTCTGTAGAAGCATTTGTACTAAGTACTTTGAGTTGTAGTATTCAAGTTAGAGTTAACTTGAAGTTGTCGCAACAGTCTGAGGCTAGTTTCCACAAAGGGTTAGAGGTAATCCTTAAGTTTACAAGAGTTTTGTAAACGCTGTTTTGGCTCAGTAATTTAGTGAAGTGTTGGGAAAATCCTACCGGGTGTTTTTTCACCTTTTGAGCTGGGTGTTTTTTCACCTTTTGAGTTGGGTATTTTTCACGTAAAAAATAATTGTGTTCTTTACTTTCTGCATTTATTATTCTGCAACAGTAGTATAAGAAACACATAGAAGAACCAGGTCCTTCTATAATCTATGCACGCGAAAAATTGGACACCACACAAATCAACGACCCTCTTGTGTGGTATTGAAGTATAAAAATATCAAGATATCATACTAACACTAATGCTAACGAACTGGGTAAGACAAAGAGAAACACTCGACTACTTACTAGCCTTCTACCCTAATTCTCGACCTCTACACATTCCGATCTAGGGCCATGTCCTCGGTTAGCTCCAGTTGCGCCATATCCTACCTAATAACCTCTTCCCAAGACTTCTTAGACCTACCTCTATGCCTCCTAATACCCATTGACATGCCCGAACCGTCTCAACCTTGTCTCCCGCATTTTATCTTCCACATGGGTCATTCCCACTTTATTCCGAATAACTTCATTCCTAGTCTTATCCAACCTGGTATGCCAAATTTACAAGAATGAGGGACAAAAACTTGGGCATTAAAAGAAGAAAAGCTTAAGCACAGTTACATAAAACCAAAAGTTTCTTGAATCATGTCAGCACTGAAACATCATCAGTATCGTTGTTGGATATCCAACCAACAGAACATGGCAATATGAGTCAAAAGAAGAAATGACAACTCCACCTATTGAGGAAACAACTATCAATTTGTAAATACTAACTTCATGAATGCAACTGGCAACAGAATGCGAGAAATTAATACAATTTCAAATGTGAAATTGAAAATTAGAATGGACATTAAAACATCAAGCAAGCATGTATAAAAATGACTCCTCAGAGGAACTACTGTATATTGAATACATAATCAACTGCCCTGCAACCAATCCAAGGTTAAGATAATCTCCAAGACTGCAACTAATAAATAGACGTCCGAGAATGGAAGATGAAACTTCCTCCACTCTTAGAAAGAGAAATATATTTCTTAACAGGAAATGCAAAAAGCATCAAGTATCTGGTAAGAGCATGGCATAAAGCCATTTGTTTTAATCTTCTTTTCTCTTACACGCACTTAAGTAGTCCCCAGAGCCTTTACTCTCAAGCTCTCAACAAAGGCAAAACTTGATTGTCACTTCCTATTTTGCAGATTAAAATGTTTTTCCTACTATTGGATCAAGTGCCGTAAATCACGAGTTGACATTCTATCTCACAGCAATTATAGATCAAGGGCATAACAAAAGGAATGCTAAAGAAGTTGAAAGCTTGAAATTAGAATCTTTGCGTCAGTGTACAATACACAAACTTATTAAGGAGATGAAAAATGCTCAAGAGGGTGAAGTAGGGGTCGGGGAACACAAGTCGTTCCAATTGAAAAAGGGAGAAATTGCATGTCATTCAAGTATGATTGCAGGTGGAGGATAGTCACAAATTTATACTGCGTAGTTGAGTAGCCAATATCCAAAGAAATCTTGTAAATAAAATGAGCTGAGCAATAACAGATCACATGAGGCCATGCAAGTTGCAACCAAATTGGGAATTCTCCTAGCTATTTATGAAAACATGACTCAAACCAAACCATGTACACCCCTAGCAGGAAGCATCACATCATAACATCACGCCAGAGTTCAGGGAATCGAGTAAAAGAAGCAGCTGGATATCTACCTAAATGGATCAAAACAAAAGAGGGAGGTAGGTGACCACAGCCAAAGCACCAGAAAGTCATGATCTAATGCCATTTGATAGATATGCACTCTCTCACAAGAATTTCATAGCACATATTATCTAATTAAACAAAATTTAATTAGCCATCCTACTACATAACCATATGACTGTGTGATGACTGACAACACTTTGTTTTTGCATCTTGGCTTTCCTCTTGTATTTATCCTTTTTTGATTTTAGTATTTATCTTTTTTTGATTTTAGGACCCGACTCCACTCTTATATTTTAGAGCTGAATTCCAGTTTTGCTTCGAGAAAACATCTTCCCAAAACCATTCCTACTTTTGGAGGTGATCACCTGAGTAGCTGATGAAGTAGACGATGATGACGAAGAAGATGATGACTCTCCTTCATTTCCATTCATAGAATGACTAGAATTCTCAAACTTTGTAGTATCTGAATTTTGTCTTGAGGTAAATGTCTCATTTACATGCAACTTCCATTCCTCTCCGCTAGCTCTAGCCACAACTGATCCTCCTCCAGAAAATCCAGGAAGATTTGCAGTGTCTATCAAGAAATCTTCTAAAGTAGCTAGTGACTGAAGCTGTTTCCCAAGAGATGCAATTGTTTTCTGGCAGTCTGCAAGCTTGTCAGCAGCTACAGCTAAGTCTTCCTGCAAATAGAAAAGTTCATAATTCATAAGTTATTTCCTCTTTCTTCTTTCTTCACATGCAGAAGAAAAGTTTCAAGACTTTCCAAGAACAGAAACAGAAATCATTGAGATAAACCTTACCTGCTTTATTTTCGATTCACCATTTGAATTAGAAGCTTTCTGAAGTTCAGCATCCTGAGATTTTTTTCTTAGTTCAATTTCCAATTCGTGGCACTTAGTTTCCATATCAGATGACAAGGATCGTTCTCTTTCAACTTCTTTCTTTAAAGAATCAATGTTTGTTGACATAGTCCGCACTTCTACTTCCATGCCAAAGAGTTGAACCTCTAGCAACTCTTTCGACTCATTCACTACATCTAGCTCTTTCTGCATCTCTTCTATCTTGATTTGAGCTTCCTTAAGCTGCAAGTCGGACACCTTAAGAGCAGATGACAAGGATCGTTCTCTTTCAACTTCTGTCTTTAAAGAATCAATATTTGCTGACATAGTCCGTGCTTCTACTTCCATGCCAAAGAGTTGAACAACTAGCAACTCTTTCGACTCATTCACTACATCTAGCACCTTCTGCAGCTCTTCTATCTTGATTCGAGCTTCCTCAAGCTGCAAGTCAGACACCTTAAGAGCAGATGACAAGGATCGTTCTCTTTCAACTTCTGTCTTTAAAGAATCAATATTTGTTGACATAGTCCGTGCTTCTACTTCCATGCCAAAGAGTTGAACCTCTAGCAACTCTTTCGACTCATTCACTACATCTAGCTCCTTCTGCAGCTCTTCTATCTTGATTTGAGCTTCCTTAAGCTGCAAGTCGGACACCTTAAGGGCACCTTCGCTCTCACATAAAGCATTCTCCAGTTCAGCTTTCTCTGCCTTAATCTTCTCCAGCTTTTGTTCTAATTCGGCTACCCTTTGTGAAATGGCCTCACACTCTGCTGCAAGGGGATTCTCTTCAATTGGGGAGTCATGGGCGACAGCATCACATGTAAGTGAAGTGGCTTTATTCACAGATACTGCAGCGAGTCTCTCCATCTCCAAAAAATCATCCATCATGTCAATTTCCATAGAATGGGCAGCAAGAGTTTTAGGTATGGCTTTTTCATTCTTAAATTGATCGAGCTCAGCAATTAGTGCTGATGCCCATGAATCAGAGCAACTTTGTTCACATTCACTTGTTTCCAGTTTGTGCATCATGTGGCTATCAAAGGATCTTTGGTCACTTAGTAGGGATGATTTGCAAGCCAAGGCTTGTAGTCTTCGACACTTGGCTTCAAGCTTGGTCACCTTCTTTATGCTCTCTAGCTGCTGCTTGCTAGCAGTTTCAGCTGCTTGGGTGCTCAATTCACGCTCTATGGTCGTAATTTGCAACTCCTCTGAACAAGAACAAAGGTCGAGTTTAAGAGCTGTGTTCTCCTTCTCTAGACACTCAAGCCTGACAAGAACATCTGGATCAGTAGAAACAGGAGGACTAGTTCCACTAGCCTCAGCTTGTGTCTGAAGCTCAAGTAGCTGATTTTCAAGTGCACCTTTCGCAGCCTCCCATTCTTTTTTCTTCTCTTCCACAGCATCCTGAATTCTTTGCTCCTGCTCATCTCTCGCTTGTCTTAGCTGCCTGACACATTCCTTGAGAGCACCATTAAGATGGTTGACGCGAACATCCAAAGTCAAGTTCTGCTGCACAGCTGCCTCGAGTTGCTGCTTTAAAACTGCAACCTCATTTTCTGCCTTTTCCCAACCTACAAAATAGTACAAAAAGAACATGGAACTAATCAAGAGAAAAAAATACATGATTGATTGGAAGGCAAAGAAAGACGCTCAAGTTCCAGAAAACTATTTCCATATGTGATTCATGTACAGCAAAAGCACTGGAAATCGTCTAGACACCATTTCTAAGATTGCATTCAGAACTGCGGAAGAAAGGACATGGTGGAAGATACCTGCAACAGCTTCTTCTGCTACTTTAACATGCTGTTTAACTAAGTCTTCTTTGGCACTAACATTGACTAGAGCAGCTGATAACTTTTCTATCAACTTCCTAGGACTTTCCTTTGCTTCATGATCAATAGTTACAGCTTTTGAGGTTACTTCCGGTGACTGGTTGTCATGATCTGGAGTTTCTTTTAATGCATCCTGCTTCAAATAGCAGAGAGTTGCAAGAGTTGAAGTGAGAAAATTCAAGTCAACAAGAAGCACAGACAGGAAAAAACCAGGAAGAAGAGACAAGCAGAAAACAAAACAGGAGTAAAGGCGCCAGGAGCGTGGCATAAATAATGATAACAGGTGAATGACGGCAATATCAGGAAGAAAATTACTTGAGGGGACATACTTTTGCTCTCAAGGACTTACAGGTAACATGATTAACATTTGGTTGATTGGCTTTGACATTTCTAACTTTTGCGGTTTTGCCTACTCTATGTTTATGCACCCGCATTTATAATCTTTTGCCCCTTTTTGGAGTCCTTCTGTTTTTGCATTAGAATTGCTTTTGAATTAGAATTACTTGTCAAAAGCAGAAACATTCACTGCTAATGTTTCAAGACTATAGTCCTTGAATCTAAGTACACAGCATCAGTCATTTATGAAAACCTCTGGCACTTTCTCTGTACACCATCTCCTTCCAGCACTGAATAGCTTCTAACTTGTACATTGATCTCCAGACTAGGAGTGTGGCACACAACGGTATCAAGTTTGGGATGTGTCCATTATTATTATACTTAGCTAGTACAATGCAAAATGCAAATTAAGCGAACTGCCAATCATTATTCTTTCTCTAAATAGATACTCTTCACAGATAATGAAAGATGTTTTTGGCTGCTTAACTATATGTGGGACTGACATAATCAGCTCCATGCTGAAGTCTTTCACACCTATATTGGATCTGAGATGCATGGCTTCAGAACTGGAATCTTTGAATATTGATCTTAAGTTGATAAAAACTTAAAATTTACACAAGTGCATAAATTTAATACATAGTTTAACTTTTAACACTTCTTAACTATGAAAATGTGAGCAGCATATTTCGTTCAACCATTATCAGTTTGAAATCATTCATATAAAGCTTTAAGTATGTAGCTGTGAGAAATCAGCAATGTATTTTATCAAGTGTGTGACGAGGTTAGCCTTCTTCATATCAGCACGACTAATTATAAGAGTATCAAGTCAACCTATGAACAATGAGAACCTCTTTTTTTTTGGCTTGTACCTGCTCATCAGAGTGTCTCTCTGAATGTGATGACAATGAACCACAACTCTCAGTTTCAGCGCTGCTCTTCTCAGAAGGTCTTCTTTTCCACAACCAATTCCTCTTTTCCATCTCAATAAACAAACTAAATCTCCTACAACCTCATCCCTCAATGTCCACCTGCATATAATTGACACCACTATTCAATACTAATTAAATGACCAAACAGAAAACTTTTCTGGTAAGTGGTCCAGATAACAACTGAGAAGCGAGAGGAAGCAAAACACTTTTGATTTACAACCCTTCCTAGACGAAAAAAATATTCATTTACGGCTGTAGTCATTCAACAAACAAAAAGATAACTTGGCTTCGCATTCTTTCAGCTTTCCTTTGAATCCACTCCACTAATGAATATGTATCTTGTACTCAAATACTAGAACTGAAACCAAACATACCAAAAAATATAAACATTTCAACAAAGCAAAAGACCCCATTACTCAAATTATACAATAAAAAGCACTCATCCCAAAGAATCCACCAAATCTCCAAAATGACAACACAAACCCCCTAGGCGGAGCTACAGTTCCGCTTCAACAAAACCTTGGCTCACAGAGCCTCAGACCATATATTTGTGTTAAATGATTCATTTAATATGCATAAATAATTTATTCAGAACCAAGTGTTCTATAACTATAAACTCAAAATCGTAGCTCCATATATATTACATTAACAATAAGGACAGGAACATGAAGGAATGACTAAAATGACATTCCTCGAGCAACAGAAAAATGGCCAGAACAAAACGATCTACGAATACCCAATGAAATTAGATCCAGGTTTGTTCAAACGAATAACTAAAAAAAAAGAAACAAAGAAGAAAACAGCACACCTGAGTGTAGACGAAGAAAATCAAATGGGAAGTTGGAACCAATACTATTAACCACTGTATTTGAAAGAAGAAGAGTTTGGCTTTAGTGGGTGTTGAGATAACAGAACTGCAGAACAAATTAAAAGACCAACTCAGTCAAAGATGTGTGGAATGTCAGTTAAAGTGTTTAGGTAACAATTACTCCAACGACAGAGGAAGGAACGCTCTATGCATTAAAGGAAAAATGGATTATTTTATTCTTTTCGGACAGTTTTTAATGTGTTTTCCTCTGGTTTTGAAGCTAATATTTTCGAATACCGAAAAGGACCCAAGAGCAAGCGCATGTGATGCAGAATGGAAACACCGCAGAGTACACTTTTTTCATAGCACCTTTTTTTTACGCTTTCTTTTTTTGTTTGTTTATTTTGAAATTAATCTGAGATTCATTCCCGCCCTTTGTAGACTAAGTGGTTTACTGTAGAAGGGAGTATTTAATATTCAGTTAAGAATAATTTGATGCACAGACAGAGGTCTCTGCCTCAACTTCTACGTTTTCTCTGTATGCTTTTTTCGTCTTTCTCTTTGTTCCTTCAATAAAGAAATATACCATCTTTTAGCCTACTTTTATTTTTTAATTTATTTAAAGAAAAGGAGAAGGCCAAAAAATGGTTTATTTCTTTTCTCTTTGATTGGTTCTCCATAGAGGCAAGTTTGCGTCAGACCTGACGAGTGAAGGCATTAAAAATGACCTCTCCTGAGCAAATGAATTGCCCAATTATAATAGACATAATAGTCCTTTCTTTAGACAAGACACAGAATGAGCAAAGAAGGGGAAAATGGAAAGGAAGTATGTGGAGGAAGCACTAAGGCGCCGGCCGCTTGTCCATAAAAATTTTAAAAAAAAAAATCCAAATATTACTTGTTTTTTTAAATTATAATTTTTATGTCCAAACGCCTACCAAGTGTACATTTTTTCAAAGTATTGAGCAATTTAAGTTAGAAAACATTTTCTTTAACATATCCTCATTATTGATATTTTTTTCATAGACTTTCAATTAAAATGGTTGTAAGTAATATACTGATGGAAAAATGGATTAAAAGGTAGTTATTTATTTAAAAATGGGTCAAATATTGATAAGATATATACTATCCACTCGAAAAATGAATTACCAATGGTTTTAACTTTTACATTTGCAAAGATTCAAATTGGATTATATGGATAATATGGTTATCTTATATTATCTTATCCGTATGTTAACCCATTTTTTATCTATATTAAATATGGGTCGGGTCGGATAATTTATCTATTTTTACATTACCCATTTTTCGACACGTCCATATCTCACACGACCCGCCCATTTGCCTCCCTTACTTCTAGAACGAGCCTCTAAAAGCATTACTATGTTATGAAAATGTTATATTGTGAATGTCTATTTATTACTCTGCTGTAGATAATCTTCCTACAGAAAATTATCCATTAATACCTCATTGAAGTTTATCTACAAGGAGCTGATGAAGGCAGGTTACAAGCAACTTAATGAAATGACTTGCAGTAGCTTCTTATTAAATAGGCAAGTTGCGAGCAGCTCATGCACACTAGGGTTGTTCAAAACTGAACCATAACCGTTAATCGAATCGCAAAAAGGCTTATTGGCTTATTGGCTTATTGGTATCGGGTTATCGGGGTAATGGTTGGTGAACAGATTAAAATTTTATAATTATATTTTAGGGCGGATTATTCAATTTCCTTATTGGATAAACTGTTAACCCGTGAAGTATTTTAATATTTATACTTTTACCCATATATATAAAGTAATATTTATTGGTTGGTCCTAGGTATATGGAACCCGTCGTGATCTAGTAATAGATGTAGACCTTGATGTAGGATTGGATTTAAGTTAGTTGGGGCGAAGTAGTACTACTAGTCTACTACTTCCATATATACATTATATATGATTAAGCTAAAGGTGGTTGATAATCTTGTTACCCAAACACTATAACTAGCTTCAGCTTTGAATGAATTTGATTTGCAATGACGAAGCAAATTCAAGAAATTTTAGCTTTAATCAGTTAGTTCATCTTTGAAGAGCATCTTTATTGGGGTTCAATTTCTATTTTCTAGTCTTACTCAATTAGTTCAGTTTTCAATACAAAGGGTTTCATTTACTTCATTCAGAATCATTGCAAAGACAAAATAGATGTGATGTTTACTCCAAATGTTTCCTCAATCGCTAATCCGATAAGCCGCGGGATAATCGTTAATCCGATACCAATCTGTCTGATGTCTTATTGGTTTGCTAGTGGATTACTATATTTATAAACCGATAAGCCAAATTATTAGCGTAAATATATGCTCAATTCGCCCAATAAGCACCCCAAATGCAGACAGCTTACAAGCAGCCCAAGAAAAAAGTCACAACTACTTCCTGAAAAGCCTCACAGCTACTTCCTTTCTTCTATAAATAGAAATTATTTTTTGTTTATTATGTACCACTACTAGAAATCCGATAAAATTCAACCAAGGGGTACCGACCAATGTTGGTCGGTCAACAAAAGCAACTAAAATACCGTCCAAAGCAAATGGAAACTACCAAAATATATTTTATACTTTTTTAAATTACATACCGACCGAAATCGATCGATATATTAGTCAAACATTTGACCGCAATGGTCAGACTTGCTTAGTCAAATCATCTTTTTGATTACCGATCAACATTGGTCGGTTAGGTAGACCCATATTTTTAAATTTTAATAATTATATTATTATTTAAAATATTTTATAAAATTTATAGTTAAAGTTATGACCAAAGTCGGTCGGTTATTACAGGAGAAGATTTTACCGACCAACTTTGGTCGGTAGCTGTGATTTCTGAAAAATAACCTACCAACTTCAGTCGGCTCATAGGTCAAACATGGTCAAACTTTTAAATCACATTAAAATTTACTATCTAAATAACATAAATATAATCCGTTAACTCTTTATTTTATAATACAAATAATAAATGCACTAACATATACTATAACAAGCTATATATAGTTAAAGTAGTACGACGAAGCGAGAGAGAGAGAGAGAGAGAGAGAGAGAGAGAGAGAGAGAGAGTGTATATAGTCGCATCTAAGAACGCGAAGTTCTTGGGCTATAGGGTAGGGTTCTTTGGGGATAGACTTGTGAAGAAGCAATAATCTAATTAGTATATATAACCGATCATCATCAAATATATCTATTTATAATTTGATTCATCGACTTATAATTTACTTAGATGCATCGATGAGTATTAAAAATAAAACGTCTCGGCCTATATCCATGAATATTAAAAACAAAACCTCTCAACCTATAATGACTAATCAATGTCATGCATTATTAGTGATGAATGAATGAAATATAGAACAATACTAAACTTCTTTGGCATATATATATGTGTATCAAAAAAATAAACGAAAGAAGCTATTAGCATTAAGTAAACGAGTTAACATAACAATCGACTAACATATTTAAAATACAATAATATAGGTTTACCAATTCATCAATTGATCAAGTTTTCATGCGTAGTAATGTATGTGATTGATCATCAATTACAGTATAATGTGTGTGTGTGAAATGACTCATATACTTAATTATAACTTAGAAAATTAAGTTAGATAGATGAATACAAAAGGTAAAATGTCTTGACCGATATTTATTAATCTATGTGACTTGTAATTAGTTATAAAATGAATGAGTATATAAGACGAAACGTGAAATTCGAATAAAATAAATATCACATATATATACCTTTATTTATTTATTATGATTGATTAATTATATATATGTGTGAATAAAATATATGCTTATAGTTTATCAAAAGTATTTAGTTAACATACTTATTTATAAAGATTATGCTTATAATTTATAATTATTTATTAGTAAATATATATGTGAATAAAATATATACTTATAGTTTATAATTATTTTTAAAAGTTTATAATTTTTTAAGAAATAATAACTCAAAAAAATTAATTTAGGTTTTTTTTAAAGATAACCGGCCGAAATCGATCGATTAACCGTGGTCAAACACAGTCAACAGTCACTTAAGTATATCAATCGACGTCGGTCGATACCTTTAATTTCATATCTGAAATACAGGGTTTCCCCCTCATTTCTCTTCTTCTCTTCTCAGAATTTTCTAACTCTCACTCTTTTCTCCCTCACACCCACAGCCCACCTTTCCGTTGCTCCTTCTCTTCTCCCTCATACATATCCCATTCCCCACTCCATGCAACCCCAAGTCTCCACTATCCCCGTCGTTGCCAACGTCGCTGCTACTGCCTCCACTTCCGCCTTTGCCCCCCTCCTCCACCTCCTAAAAATTCCAGGTTTTGATTTGAACTTACATTATTTGTATGATTTTAATATTTTATTAATTAGTAAATTATTGTTTAACTTTGAATTTTATTGAAATCTAGGGTTTAAGTCTTGTTAAAATTGAATTGAATTGATTACTAGGATGTAGATTGAATGTTAAGTTAGTATTGACTTGAGTAGTTTGGTTAGGAATTGAATGTTTAAATTTGAATTGATTGAGCTTTTAGGATTTGTTCTTATGAATTAAACTTTTAGGGTATAAATTTAACTTTTAGGGGTAAGTGTTAAACTTTTTGGATAGAGCGTATGTTTTGTGAGGTTAATTGAATTGTTTAGAGTATGGATTGAATTTTTAGGATATGAATTAAACTTTTAGGGGTAATGGTTGAACTTTTTGGATATGAATTGAGCTTTAAGGGATAAATGATGAACCTTTTGAATATGAATTGAACTTAGAGTTTATGTTTAAATTGAATGAATCATAATTAGTTAAATTTACTATAATTTAATTTTGGTGTAATTAGTAAGAAATAATTATCTTAATTAACTAAAAATAATATAAATAATTTATAATTGTAGAATAAATTAAGTAGTTCTAATAATCATGGAAATATCTTAATTATTTTTGTTTTATTTGTATAGATGGAACATCATACTTGGATGCACAATAGGAATTATCCTAATCGGCGGGGATTGGGGAAGGATTCTGTAGAAGGGGTTGATGACTTTATTAGATATGCAATGTCACTTTCATCATACCAAATTGAAGGAGTAATTAGGTGTCCTTGTGTTAAGTGCGATTATGTGAAGTTTAAATAAACTAAAGAATTAATCTCCATCTTTATAGGAAGGAATTTATAGATATTTACTTTGTGTGGACTAATTATGGAGAGATCGATGGTATCTGTGACATATTTTATAACATAGTTGTTGGTGAAAGTAGTAGGTCGGTGGAAAATAGGAATCAAGATTCTACAATTCATGATATGGTTGTGGATGCTTTTGGGATGCACTTCAGGGTTGAGCCCAATAAAAATATTGTACAAACTCCTAATGATGATGCAAAATATTTTTATGAACAGTTAGAGAAAGCTAGTCGTCCACTACGCGAAGGAAGTCGGCACTCTAAGCTGTCTGTTGCGGTTAGATTTCTAAGTATCAAATCTGATTGAAATATTTCTCATGCGGCCATGTACTCTTTCATTGATCATATAAGTGAACTAGTTGACCCAAATATCAACTTACCTGTTGATTTCTATAAGGCAAACAGATTGGTTTTAGAAAGTTGTAAATTCTGTGAAAACCCTCGTTTCAAGAGGCTTTCCAGCAGGATTATGGTTCTCGTGAATGCGATGCATTATTTGGCTCTTATACCTAGGTTAAAGAGATATATGTGTCGATGAGTTATGTTCCTCATACAAGATGTCACTTTGAAAATAAAAGACCATCTGGTGTTAAGTATCATCCTTCAAATGGAGAAGCTTGGAAGCACTTTGATAAGACATATCCAGATTATGCTAGTGAACCAAGGAACATTCGGTTAGGTTTGTGTACGAATGGCTTCATGATTTTTTCTATATCTGCGACACCATATTCATGTTGGCCAGTCTTTCTTACTGTCACGACCCAAAGTTCTCACCATCGGGACCGTGATGGCACCTAACATTCATTTGCTAGGCAGCCAACGTTAGAGAATCATTAAGCCAATTCTTATACATTTCAGTAATTAACAACAAATAAGCTACAACGAGTTAAAGTGAATGCAAAATTTTATAACAGTCTCAATATGTGTACTACTACCCGGATCTGGAGTCACAAGTCACGAATATTCTAGGATTTACTACAAATAAAAGTCTGAAAGAAGTACAACTGTTTGAAGGAAAGAAACAATAAAACAGAAAAGATAGACGGGGACTTTAAGGTCTGTGAACGCCGACAGATCTACCTTGAGTCTCCAGTGGTCCGGTCCAAGCTGTTATGCCTTTCAATCAACTAGGACCAATATCAAAATCTGCACAAGAAGTGCAAAGTACAGTATCATTACAATCGACCCCATGTACTGGTAAGTGTCGAGCCTAACCTCGGCGAAGTAGTGACGAAGCTAAGACAAAATACCCACAAATAAACCTGTGCAATTTAACAGTATATGTACTAATAACAGCAATGAAAGAACGAGATAAGTAATATCGGGAAAGGGACATGCTGAGGGGATCATAACATAAAGAATCACAGCAGTAATAAGAACTTAATCCACCAATATGCCTTGAACAGATAGGAACAAGTAATCACAGTAAAGGAAAATGCTAGGCATCACTCTTCGTGCTTTTTCTCTCAACCTCACCATATGATTTAATAGAAACGGCACAGCATCACCATTCGTGCATTAACTCTCTCATAACATGGCACGACATCATCCTTCGTGCAGTAACACTCACAACATAGCACGACATCACCCTTCATGCATTAACACTCACAATATGGCACGACATCACCCTTCGTGCATTAACACTAACAAAACATGGCATGACATCACCCTTCGTGCATTAATACTCTCCATGTCACGACCCAATTCCCGAACTCGGTCGTGATGGCACCTCTTGTGAAGACAAGGTCAGCCAGACCAAAACGGAACACCTCTTTAAGCAGTTAATTATCATAAACAGTAATAAACAAAATATAATATCCATAGATTGCGAAAATTTAATGATAACAACAGTGGAAACCATCCCGATACAGCCTAAACCGGGGTGTCACAAGTCATGAGCAACTAAGAAATATAGTTACAAGTCTACTGAACACTAAATCCGATACAATAGTTCTAAAAACATGAAAATGTTAAGATAAGGGAGGCACGGGGCTGTGAATGCCAACAGCTACTTCGTAGTCTCCGAATCACTGCCTGAACTGGGAGAATCAGCACTCAGGAGCGGACTCTGCGATGCTTGAATCTGCACGCATGGTGCAGGGAGTAATGTGAGTACTCCGACTCAGTGAGTAATAATTATAAATAATGGCTGAAAGTATGAAAACACGTAAAGGCACAAAGTAATTCCATATCAAGCAGTAAAATCACTTAAAGTAGTAAATCAGTGAAGAAATTAAATGATATTCCTTTTTAAAACAAGTAAAACAAGTAATTTAACAGGTAAATAACAAGTAGAAATCCTCCCCTCGGGCACAGTATCAATTGCTCAGAACAGTATCATCCCCTCGGGCTCACTCTCAGTACAGTATCAGCCCCTCGGCTCACTCTCAGTATAGTATCAGCCCATCGGGCTCACTCTCAGATCATAATGGGTACTCGCGCTCACTATGGGTGTGCAGACTCCGGAGGGGCCCCTTATGGCCCAAGCGCTATATCAACCCACCTCGTGGCATCATCACTCGGCACTCGGCCTCACATCACTCAAGCCACCTCGTGGCATATAAAGTATCACAGGCCATCGGCCTCATATCACTCAGCATATCCTCACATATGGCCCTCGGCCTCACTCAGTCCAAAACTCATCACAAGCCCCTTGGGCATTAGTAAAACAGTAGTTCTCAGCCCAAAACATGATGTAGAAATATCATTTAAGTTTCAAATCTGAGTAAAAGTGGTTGAGTTTGTAAAACAGTAGATATCAACAGGACTGAGTTCAAATAATAAGTCAAGTAGTGAGGAAACAGTGATAAAAATCCCCGAATGGTTCAAATAGTTGGCACGAATCCCAAATATGGTAATCAGCCTAAATCATGATGATAACAAATGAATTTCAGTCAAATACGCGGTAAAATCATTAATCGAGACGGACCAAGTCACAATCCCCAGTAGTAAAAGACCTCACGCTCATCATCCAACGCGTATCTTGCCTCAATATAGCATTACGATGTGCAATCCGGGGTTTCAAACCCTTAGAACATCATTTACAATCATTACTCACCTCGAACCGGCTAATTCTCTAGCTCGCGACATCTTTGCCCCTCGAATTGGCCTCTACGAGCGTCGAATCTATCCAAAATTAGAACGAATACGTCACAATATGCTAAGGGAACAAAGCCTAAGCGAAAACATTCGAAAAATATCAAAAATCCCGAAATTAGCAAAATCCGAGCCCCGGGCCCACGTCTCAGAATTAGGTAAAATTTACATTTTTAGAATCTTCATACCCTCACGAGTCTAACCATACCAAAATTATCCAATTCTGATACCATTTGGTCCTTCAAATTATCATTTTATATTTTTGAAAGGTTTCACAATTTTCTTCTCAAATCACGAATTAAATGATGAATTCAGTGATATATTCATGTATTCTAGCCAAATATTAGTTAAAATCACTTACCCCGATGAATTTCTTGAAAAAACTTCGAAAAATTGCCAAAATCCGAGCTCTCTAGGTCAAAATATTAAATAAAACCCAAAACCTCGTATTTATAGAGTACCCCTCAGATTTCAGCCTCCGCAGGCCGCACCAAATCGACCGCAGTCCGCACAAGCCAGTGCGGTCCGCGCAAAAACAACCGCGGCCACACAGGCCTTCCTCTGCAGTGACAGGCCTTAGTATTTTAGCCATAACTTTTTCTATAGATGTATAAATTGTGATATCCTTACTTTTCTGGAAACTAGACATGAAGGGATACAACTTTTGTTTTTGAACCATCTCGAAATTCCTTGTAGATCAAACGATATGAGCTTCCGAAGTAGGACTAGTAAATCATTCCCCACTGCTGCCGCACACCATTTTGTGCGGTCCGCATGACACCTACCGTGGCTGCACTTCTTTTTGTGCGGTCCGCACAGCACATACCGCGGCCACACTTCTTTTTGTGCGGACTGCGCGGGTGGTTTCCGAGGCCTGCAACCCTCCTAGATCTGCTACAGCTATGATTTTCGGCCTAAAACATCCCGGAACCTACCGGGGACCCCCGAAACTTCAAACTAATTGTACCAACACATCCCATGACATCGTTCAAACTTGTCCAACACTTCGGAACGCTTACAACAACATCAAATCACCAATTTAACATAGAATTCAAGCCTAAGAACTGCAAGAACTCTTAAATTATGCTTTCGCTCAAAAAGTCTATCAAATCTCGTCTGAATGACCTGAAATTTTGCACACACATCCCAAATGACACAACGAAGCTATTGCAACTCTCGGAATTCCATTCCGACCCTTATATCAAAATCTCGCCTATCAACCTGAAATTGCCAAAATATCAATTTCGTCAATTCAAGCCTAAATCTCCTCTACAACTCCAAAATCCATTCCGATCGTGCTCTGAAGTCACAAATCACCTCCCGAAGCTAACCGAACCATCGGAACTCACATCCGAGCCCTCTAACTCATAAGTCAACATCCGGTTGACTTTTCTAACTTAAGCCTTCTTAAAAGAGACTAAGTGTCTCATTTCTTACCAAAACCACACCAAACGCAAACCAATCAACTCGACCACATAAAACACAGATAACGAAGCATAAAGAAGAAGAAATGGGAAAAACGGAGCGGTAACTCATGAGACGACTGACCGGGTCGTTACACTCCCTCACTAAAACAATGAACAATAACAACAGGGAGATGGAAATAACAAGAACAACTCTTACTTCAACGTTTGGTTCCACAATACCAACCTCAACTTTGAATCAACACTCAATCAATACCAAAGTTCGTCAACATGATAAGAATGATCAACATAATGGTTAACTAGTCTAAACATGGATAATATGATCACGGAAAGCAACAATTGCGAGAATAAGACCCACTCGCATGTTATGACCTGATAACAATGCATAGGTACTCGTCACCTCACCTATACATTGTAACCAACATTCAAACACGTAGCAAATAGGCAAATAAGACCTAATCCTTCAAGCCAAGTTTAACCACGACACTTACCTCGCTCCAACAATCAAACTCAAAGCTCAACCACGGTGTTTCCTCTCAAACGAGCCTTCGAACTAGTAAAATCTAGCAGATTACCAACCAACGATTCAATAAAGCCTTAGGAACTACCCATGATTGCAAAGAATTCAATTTAGGCCATTATTGAAAAAGTCAACAAAAGTCAACACCTGGGTTCGCTTAGTCCAAACCCGAAATTTGGACAAAAATATGATTACCCATTCACCCCTGAGCCTGGTTATGTAATTGATTTTGGAATCCGGCCTCAATTTGAGGTTTAAATCCCCAATTTTTGAAATCCCTAGTTTCTACCCAAAAACCCCCAATTCCACCATGAAAACCTTAGATTTTAGATTGAAATCTTGTAAAATACAGTGAAAGATTGAAAGAAATTAGTTTAGAATCACTTACCAATGATTTGGGGAAGAAAAGTTCTTTGGAAAATCACCTCTAAGGTATTAGGTTTTGAAAATTTGAAGAATGGGAGAAAAATCTTGTCTAAGTCATATTTACCCAGTTGCAGATGTCGCAAGTGCGTGCGAAGCCCGCAAATGCGAGAAAGTTTCACAAATGCAAACCTTCCACACTCCTGCTACCTTCGCAAATGCGAAGACTGGTTCGCAAATGCGAACTCTGATGGGACCGCATATGCGACACAATCATCGCAAATGCAAAGAATGCCTTCCCAGACCCATATCACAAATGCGAATCTGTGTGGCCCAGCTTCTCTTTGCATTTGTAATGAGAAGCTCACAAATGCAAACCCCTCAGAGGTCGCAAATGCGATGTATGATCTCGCAAATGCGAGATCAGAGGCCTGCAACAAGATAAGATACACCAGCAATTTCTCCAAGTCAAATTTCACTTCGTAGCCTATCTGAAACTCACCCGAGCCCCGGGGCTCTAAACCAAAAGTGCACACAAGTCTAAAAATATCATACAAACTTGCTCGTGCGATCAAATCGCCAAAACAACACCTAGAACTACGAATTTAGTACCAAACCAAATGAAATTTTCAAGAAAACTTTGAAACTTCTATTTTCACTACTGGACGTCCGAATCACGTCAAACCAACTCCGTTTCTCACTAAATTTCTCAGACAAGTCATAAATATGGTATTGGACCTATACCGGGTTCCAAAACCAAAATACAGACCTGTTATCCAAAAAGTCAAACTTTGATCAAACACTTCAAATTCATTAAGCCTTTAACTTTCAAATTTCGACAAAGTCCGATATCTCGGGCTAGGGACTTCCAATTTCGATTCCGGTCATATGCCCAAGTCTCAAATTACGATACAGACCCACTGGGATCGTCAAAACATGAGTCCGGGTCCGTTTACCAAAAATATTGATCGAAGTCAATTCAAATGAAGTTTTAGGCAAAAATTCTTATTTTTATCAACTTTTAACATAAAAGCTTTACGGAAACACACCTGGACTGCGCACGAAAATTGAGGAGGGTAAATAATGAGATTTTTAAGGCTTAAAAGTGAAGGATTAAGTTCTAAAACATAAGATGACCTTTCGGGTCATCACATTCTCCACCTCTAAAACAACCGTTTATCTTCGAACGGACATAAAAAAGTACTTGGGTTGGTGAAAAGGTGGGGATATCTACTCTGCATGTACGACTAGGACTCCTAGGTAGTTGCTTCAACGGGATGACTTCTCCAATGCATTCAAAGTGAAGGATAACTCTTCGATCTTAATTAACGAACATGTCGTGCAAGAATAGCCACCGGTTCCTCCTCATACGTCAAATCTTTTTCTAACTGGACAGTGCTGAAATATAACACGTGGGATGGATCGTTGTGATACTTCTAGAGCATGGACACATGGAATACCGGATGAACTGCTGACAAACTAGGTGATAATGTGAGCCTGTAAGCTACCTCACCCTCTCTCTAAAGAATCTCAAAAACTCTGATGTATCCAGGGCTCAACTTGCCCTTCTTTCGAAACCTCATTACACCCTTCGTGGGTGACACACGGAGCAACACTCTCTCTTCGACCATGAATGCAACATCTCGAACCTTACAGCCGGCATAACCCTTTTGCCTGGATTAAGTTGTGCAAAGTCTATCCTGAATGATATTAACCTTATCTAAGGAATCCTGTACCAAATCTGTACCCAATAATCGAGACTCTCCCGACTCAAACCATCGAACCAGCAATCGACACCATCTACCATATAATGCCTCATATGGAGCCATCTAGATGCTCGACTGATAGTTGTTGTTGTAGGCAAACTTCGCTAGCAGCAAGAATTGATCCCACGAGCCTCCAAAGTCTATAACACAAGCACGAAACATATCCTCCAATATCTGAATAGTGCACTCGGACTGTCCGTCCATCTGAGGATGAAATGCTATGCTCAGCTCAACCTGCGTGCCCAACTCACGTTGTACTGCCATCCAGAAATGCGAGATGAACTACGTACCTCGATCAGAAATGATAGACATGGGCACACCATGAAGATGAACGATCTCACGAATATAAATATCTGCCAACCACTCTAAAGAATAAGTAATTGCAACAGGAATGAAATGCGCCGACTTGGTCAGTCTATCCATAATGACCCAAGCTGCATCGAACTTCCTCTAAGTCTGTGGGAGTCCAACAATAAAATCCATAGTGATACACTCCCACTTCCACTCAGGAATTTCTATCTTCTGAAGCAAACCATCAGGTCTCTAATGCTCGTACGTTACTTGCTAACAATTTAGACAATGATCTACATATGCCACTATATCCTTCTTTATTCTCCTCCACCAATAATGTTGTTGCAAGTCCTGATACATCTCGGCTCCTGGATGAATAGAATATTGGGAACTGTGGGCCTCCTCTAGAATCAACTCACGAAGTTCATCCATATTAGGTACACAAACATGACCATGCATCCTCAAAACTCCATCATTTCCAACCGTAACCTGCTTGGCATCACCATGCCACACTGTGTCCCTAAGGACAAGAAAATGAGGGTCATCATACTGCTGCTCCCTGATGTGCTCAAATAATAAAGACCGAGCGACCGTACAAGCTAGAACACGACTAGGCTCAGAAATATCCAACCTCACAAACTGATTGGCCAAGGTCTGAACATCTAATGCAAGCAGTCTCTCATTGACTGGAATGTATGCAAGGCTGCCCATTCTCACTGACTTTCTATTCAAAGCATCGGCCACCAAGTTGGCCTTCCTAGGATGATACAAGATGGTGATATCATAGTCTTTCAATAGATCCAACTACCTCATCTGCCTCAAATTGAGCTCTTTTTGTTTGAACAAGTACTGCAAACTACGATGGTCCGTGAATACCTCACACGACACGCCATAAAGATAGTGCCTCCAAATATTCAGTGCATGAACAATGGCTGCCAGCTCTAAGTCATGGATATGGTATTTCTTCTTGTGAACCTTCAACTGCCGCGACGCATATGCAATCACCCTGCTATCCTGCATCAATACCGCACCAAGTCCAATACGAGATGCGTCACAATATACTGTATAAGGCCCTAAACCTGTAGGCAACACCAACACCGGCGTCATAGTCAAAGCCTTCATGAGCTTTTAAAAGCTCGCCTCACACTCGTCTGACCATGTGAACAGGGCACCCTTCTGGGTTAACCTGGTCAATGGGGCTGCTATAGATAAGAACCCCTCCACAAACCGACGGTAATAAACCGCCAATCCCAAGAAACGCCGGATCTCTATAGCTAAAGTTGGTCTAGGCTAGTTCTTGACGGCTCAATCTTCTTAGGATCCACCTGAATACCCTCTACTGATACAATGTGACCAAGAAAGTGACTGAGCTCAACCAAAACTCGCATTTTGAAAACTTAGCGTACAACTGGTTGTCCCTCAGAGTCTGAAGAACGATCCGAAGATGCTGCTCATGCTCCTCCCGACTACGGGAGTAGATCAAGATATCATCAATAAACACAATCACAAAGGAATCCAAATACAGCTTGAACACCCAGTTCATGAAATCCAAAAATGTTGCTGGGGCATTTGTCAGCCCAAATATCATCACTAGAAACTCATAACGCCCATACCGAGTACAAAAAGCTGTCTTAGGGACATCGGATGCCCTAATCCTCAACTAATGGTAGCCAGACCTTAAATCGATCTTTAAAAACACCCTTGCACCCTGAAGCTGATCAAATAAGTCATCAATCCTTGGTAATGGATACTTGTTATTGATGGTGACTTTGTTCAAATGCCGATAATCTATTCACATCCTCATCGATCCATTCTTCTTCTTCACAAACAACACAGGCGCACCCCAGGGTGAGACACTAGGTTAATGTAGCCCTTATCAAGCAAATCTTACAAATGCTCCTTCAATTCTTTCAACTCTGGCGGGGCCATATGGTATGGTAGAATGGAAATAGGCTGAGTGCCCGGAACCAAGTGAATACAAAAGTCGATATCTTTGTCGGGTGGCATCCCCGACAGATCTGCAGGAAACACCTCTGAAAACTCATGAATAATAGGTACCGAATATATTGAAGGAACCACCGCACTAGAATCGCGGACAAAAGCCAAATAAGCTACACACCCCTTCTCGACCATATGTCGAGCCTTCACATTAGATATAACCATATTGGTAGAGTGTCCTGGAGTCCCTCTCCACTCCAATCGAGGCAACTGCGGCAAGGCTATGGTCACTGTCTTAGTGTGACAATCTAATATAGTATGATAGAGTGAGAGCCTGTCTATACCCAAAAGGACATCATAATCGACCATATCGGGAAGTAGGAGATCTACACGAGTCTTAAGAATCCCAATGATAACCATACACGTACGATAAACACAATCTACAATAATAGCATCTCCCACAGGGGCAAACATATACACAGGGGCACTCAAAGAATCACGAGGCATAACCAAATATGAAGCAAAAAAGAATGACACGTAGGAATAAGTACAACCCGGATCAAATAGTATTGAGGCATCTCTACTGCAAACTGAAATCGTACATGTGATAACCGCATCAGATGACTGAACCTCAGGCCTGGATGGAAAAGCATTCATCGGGGCTAGGGCCTACCAGTCTAAACTATATCTCGTGGACGGGCCCTGGCCGGCTGGTCTCTACCTCTAGCGGCCTGAGCTCCACCTCTAATGCCCCAACCTCCACCTCTAGCTGCTTGACCCCTACCCCTAGCTGCCTGAGAGGGCAGTGAAGCACCTGGTGCCGGAACCATGGCACGAGAACCCTAATGCTGAGAACTGTTCGATGCTCGAGGGCAAAACCGAGCAATGTGCCTCGGATCACCACAAGTATAACAAGACCTCGACTGCTGACCCTGAAACTGTCCCTGTCAGCCTGAGTAACCACCCTAAAAACATTGGAGCAGAGGTGCACTAATAGGAGCTAGTGGGGCACTATAGGCTAACTGATCGGAATAATGCGTATGAGGGCCACAACCACATGAAGCACCATGGGATGCTTGGAGTGCAAAATGAAACGGCTTGGGAGGATGTCCTCTACCAAAATTACCCCTACCTCCAGATGAGGCACCATTGAATCCACCAGAATGACGAGGCTTGTCAAATCCCTAACCACTCCCCTGAGCTAGTACCATCTCGATTCGCTTGGCAACATCGGCAGCCGTCTGAAAAGAAATATCACTCCTAGTCTCCTTATACATCTACAATCTGATAGGCCGAGCAAATCCCTCAATAAATCTCCTCACCTTCTCTCTCTCTTAGTAGGAAGCAGAAGAATAGCGTGACGGGCCAAATCCACATATCGGGTCTCATATTGAGTGACAGACCTAGACCCTGCTGAAAATGCTCGAACTACCTCCGATAGTCCTCTCTCAATGTGACATGAAGGAACTTCTCAAGAAAGATCTGAGAGAACCGATCCCAAGTAAGAGCCGGCGACGTAGCTGGTCTAGTCAATATATAATCCCTCCACCATTTCTTGGCGGAACCCGATAACTGGAATGCAGCAAAATCAACCCCATGGTTCTCCAATATGCGCATGTTCTGTAACACCTCATAATAGCTGTCAAGAGTCCTGGGGGTCCTCTGAAGATGCACCGCTGAAGTGAACTGGAAAAAGCTTGGAAAACCTATCCAATCTCCATAAAGCCTTGGAGGACATAGTTGATCCATTACCAGTCTGTGCCGCAACACCTGGCTGAACTACCTTAACAGGCTAGGCTGCTGGAGTATGAAAGTGGGAAGTCATCTGATCCGGAATATGAGTAGCGGGAGTCTGTGCTCCTCCCCCAGCCTGAGAGATGGCTGGTGCTACAGGAAATATGTCGGCCTGTGCCACATTCTCCATGACGCCCACTAAACAGACCAAAGAATCCTGAAGCACGGGGGTGGCAATGAACCCCTCATGGACTTGAGCTGGTCCTAATGGAACAATCTGGGCTGGAGCCTCCTCATCAAACTCCACCTGGGGCTCCGCCGCTGGTGTTGCTACTCGGGCTCTAGACTGAGCCCTACCCCTGCCTCGGCCTCTGGCACGACCTCGGCCTCGACCTCTGCCTTTCGTATGAGCTGCCACTGGGGACTCTGGTTGCTTCTCAACTGAGGATGCGGTATGTTTTCTCGCCATCTATGAGAGAACAAAAGTAGAAGAGTCCAATTAGCAATGAGGGAACAAAGATCGCACGATAGAGAAGAACAGAAGTGACATTGTTCCTAAACTCCGTATCCCCTGGAAGATAAGTACAGATGTCTCCGTACCGATCCCTCAGACTCTACTAAGCCTGCTCGTGAATTGTGAGACCCAGGCAACCTAGTGCTTTGATACCAACTTGTCACGACCCAGAATTTCTACCGTCGGGGCCGTGATGGCGCCTAATATTTCACTTGCTAGGTAGCCAACGTTAGAGAATCATTAAGCCTATTCTTATACATTTTAGTTATTAATAGAAAATAAGCTATAACGAGCTAAAGTGAATGCAAAATTTTATAACAGCCTCAATGTATGTACTACTGCCTAGATTTGGAGTCACAATTCACGAACATTCTAGGATTTACTACAAATAAAAGTCTGAAAGAAGTACAACTATTTGAACGAAAGAAACAGTAAAATAGAAAAGATAGACGGGGACTTCAAGGTCTGTGAACGCCGACAGATCTACCTTGAGTCTCCGGTGGTCCGGTCCGAGCTGCTATGTCTCTCGATCAACTAGGACCAATACCAAAATCTACACAGAAAGTGTAGAGTGCAGTATCAGTACAACCGACCCTATGTACTGGTAAGTGTCGAGCCTAAACTCAGCGAAGTAGTGATGTGGCTAAGACAAGACACCCACAAATAAACCTGTACAATTTAACATCATATGTACTAATAACAACAATGAAGGAACGAGATAAGTAATATCAGGAGGGGGACATGCCGAGGGGATCACAAGATAAAGAATCATAGCAGTAATAAGAACTTAATCTACCAATATACCTTGAACAGATAGGAACAAGTAATTACAATAAAGGAAAATGTACGGCATCACCCTTCTTACTTTTACTCTCAACCTCACAATATGATTCAATAAAAACGGCACGGTATCACCCTTCATGCATTAACTCTCTCATAACATGGCACGACATTACCCTTCGTGCATTAACACTCACAATACGGCACGACATCACCCTTCATGCATTAACACTCACAAAACATGGCACGGCATAACCCTTCGTGCATTAACACTCTCTCTCACCAAAACAATGAACAATAACAACAGGGACATGGAAATAATAAGAACAAGTCTTACTTTAACATTTGGTTCCACAATACCAACCTCAACTTTGAACCAATACCAATCAATACCAAAGTCCGTAAACATGATAAGAACGATCAACATAATGATTAACTAGTCTAAGCATGGATAATATGATCACAGAAAGCAACAATTGCAAGAACAAGACCCACTCGCATGCTATGACCCGACAACAACGCATAGGTACTCATCACCTCACCTATACATTGTATCCAACATTCAAACACTTAGAAAATAGGCAAATAAGACATAATCACTCAAGCCAAGGTTAACCACGACACTTACCTCGCTCCAACGGCCAAACTCAAAGCACAACAACAACTTTTCCTTTCAAACGAGCCTCCGAACCAGTAGAATCTAGAAAATTACCAACCAAACGATTCAATAAAGCCTTAGGAACTACCCATGTCTGCAAAGATTTCAATTTAGGCCATTATTGCAAAAGTCAACAAAAGTCAACACCCGAGCTCGCTTGGTCCAGACCCGAAATTTGGACCAAAACCCGATTATCTATTTACCTCCGAGCCCGGTTATGTAATTGGTTTTGGAATCCGACCTCAATTTGAAGTCTAAATCCCCACTTTTTGAAATTCCTAGTTTCTACCCCGAAAACCCCCAATTCCACCATGAAAACCTTAGATTTTAAGTTGAAATCTTGTATAATGTAGTGAAAGATTGAAAGAAACTAGTTTAGAATCACTTACCAATGATTTGGGTAAGAAAAGTTCTTTGGAAAATCGCCTAAGGTTTTAGGTTTTAAAATTTTAAAGAATGGGAGAAAAATCCCGTCTATGTCATATTTATCCAACTGCAGATATCGCAAATACGACCTGGGCTTCGAAAATGCGAAGCCTGCAAATGTGAGAAAAGTTTCACAAATGCTAACCTCCCACACTCATGCAGCCTTCGCAAATGCGAATACTGGTTCGCAAATATAGTATTGGACCTAAACCGGGTTCCGGAACCAAAATACGGACCTGTTATCTAGAAAGTCAAACTTTGGTAAAACACTTCAAATTCATTAAGCCTTTAACTTTCAAATTTCTACAAAGTCCGATAACTAGGGCTAGGGACTTCCGATTTTGGTTCCGAGCATACGCCCAAGTCCCAAATCACGATAACCCATCGGGATCGTCAAAATAGGAGTCCAGGTCCATTTACCAAAAATGTTGACTGAAGTCAACTCAAATAAAGTTTTAGGCAAAAAATCTTATTTTTATCAACTTTTAATATAAAAGCTTTCCGAAAATACGCCCAGACTATGCATGCAAATCGAGGAGGGTAAAAAATGAGTTTTTTAAGGCTTAAAAGCACATGATTGAGTTCTAAAATATAAGATGACCTTTCGGGTCATCACACTTACACCTTATAATCTACCACCTGAGTTATGTATGACTATTCCATATATATTTTTACATTGTGTTATGCTCGGTCCACATAATTCGAAAAGTTTGATTGATGTATATTTGCAACCTTTGATTGATGAGCTAAAACAATTGTGGTATGATGGTGTTGAAACATATGACATATCAACCAAGTAGAATTTCAACTTTCGTGCTAATTTAATGTGGACTATTAATTATTTTCATGCATATGGAATGTTGTCTGGGTGAATGACTGCTAGAAAGCTTGCTTGTCCTTACTGCATGGAAAATGGTAAAGCGTTCACTTTGAAACATAACTGAAAGAAATCATGGTTTGATTGTCACCGTCAGTTCTTACTTGATTATCATAATTTTAGAAGGATGAAAAATTCATTCAAAACGAATAAAGTAGAATATGATTCGCCACATCCGATACTTTAAGGTGAGAAAATTTGGGAGAGGGTCCAGAACTTTAGTAAATTCACTGAGGCTCATCCTTCTAGATCCCCTGGATATGGTGTTACTCATAATTGGATGAAACAGAGTATATTTTGGGAGTTTCCTTATTGGAAAGATAATCTTCTCCGACACAACCTTGATGTCATTCATATTGAGAAGAGTTATTTTGACAATTTGTTCAACACAATGATAGATGTTAAAGTTAAGACAAAAGATAACTCGAAGGCTAGAATGGACTTACAAGAATATTGCAGGTGACCTAGATTATACTTGCAGACATCAAACAGTGGTAAGGTATTCAAGCCCAAAGGAAGTTACACATTCACTTTGGAGTAAAGATGACAATTTTTGATTGGGTTACGAAACTGAAGATGCCTGAGGGTTATGCGTCGAATCTGGGGAAAAAATAGATATGGAGGTAGGTAAGTTGGGCCATTTGAAAAGTCATGACTGTCATATTTTCATGGATACCTTAGTTCCTATTGCATTTTGTGGTTTGCCTGAAAGAATCTGGAAACCCATCAGAGAGATTAGTTTGTTTTTCAAAGACTTGTGCTCTACCACTTTAAGGGAAGAAAACCTACTTCAGACGGATCAGAGCATTCCTGTAACTTTTAGTAAGATGGAAAAAATATTTTCATGTGGTTTCTTTGATGTGATGTAACACCTTCCAATCCACCTTGTACACAAGGCACGACTTGGAGGGCATGTCCAATGCAGATAGAAGTATCTCTTTGAGAGGTAATATTATAAGTTTGATGTAATATTCTATTTTATTTGAATGTTCTTGGATAACATGACATTATGTAGGACAGTTGGAAAATACAAATAATTTGTTAAGCAGAGGAATAGGATTCAAGGATCTATCTGCGAAGCCTATCTTGCAAAGGAAACTGCGCATTTTTGTTCTTACTATTTTGAGAGTAACATGCCATGCTCTAGGAATAAGCCCAATTGGCACACTGTAGAATGTGTGAATGATCAATTATATCCACTAATGTCCATCTTCGATCAACCAGGTCGATGTTCTAAGAATGTTAGAAAGAGAAGTTTGAGTGATATGGATTACAAGTCAGCTATAATGCATGTGTTGCTAAATTGTCTTGAAGTTCAACAATTTTATAAGTAAGTATTGATTTATTAGTAGTCAAAATATAATATTTACAGTGCTTACATATTGATGCAAGTACTAAAAATTTTTGATGTGTCACAGTCACTTCGTGGGTCAATTTGGCCATTGTATATACGGGTTTTGATACGTGGTTCAAACAGTTTGTAAGTTTATCCTGATGATGTACCTCTAAATATATATATATATATATACATATACATATTCGGTTATGCTTATTTATGAGTTTTTTTAACACTATGTAGGTAAAAATCCAAATAATGGTGTAAATCAATTTTTGAGAGATATATCTTGGGGACCTAGGCTTCAAGTCACAACAATATCTAAGTACGTAGTGAATGGTTATAAGTTTCATACTGAGAATTACTCTAAGAATAAAAATAGAAACAACAGCGGGTGTGGGTTCAAGGTGGTGTATGGTCAAAGAAATATTACAACTATAATATACAGGTTGGTTATATAAGAAATTGATACTCTTTAGATGCAAGTGGTTTGATCCAAATCCAACAAAAGGTACAAAAATTACACTATCAATACAACATAATTGAGGTTAATCATATGAGGGAGTATGATTGCTATGATCCTCTCATAATTGCACATAATATTAGGCATATTATGATCCTTATCCATTGCGGCAGAATAAGTCCGATTGGTGGGTTGTAATCAAAACTAAGCTTGTAAGTAGGGTGGAAGTCGAGAATATGTTAGATGTTTCATATCAAAATAATATCTCCAGTGTTCACCAAATAGTGGACGATCAGTTAGAAAATGATTTGGAATATCCTAAACGCATATTGGAAGAAGTTTATATAAATGAAGTAACAATTATAGAAAATAAGGACGAAGAATCAACTGATGAAATTGAAACAAGGACGAAGAATTCTCGAACGAGGAATAATACGTCGACGAGGATTAACAAGTTGGTTTTTAAAGCACTATCGTGTTATAACTAGTTTCTTATTTTATCATTCTAAATATGCATTATATTATGCAGATGGCAGGCAAGGGTCAAGATAACAATGACCCTACTAGTTCTCGGAGTCGAGAAAGGTCTAGGAAGGGAAAGAGAAGGGTAGAATATGGGGATAATACTACTCCCTCATTTCCACCCTCTTCAGAAATGCTTGTGTTTATCCTCCATCACACGGATATACTGAGCTGACATGGCATCACCAGGCCTATACTTTCATCCAGACACCGGATCATCCATCATAGGTCCATAGGACTATACGTCCATCATATTGTCTAGCTGCCTCTAATCCACCCGGATCGCAGGCATCTGTATCACAGCCATGTGGATCGCATCCCTATCACAGCCACATGGATCGCAGCCATCCATATCACAACCACATAGGTCATAGCCATATGTATTACTAGATGAATCGTATCCAGCTATATCCCATTCATAGGGATCGCAACCATCTTCATCATCGACTCCATCCATTTTAGGACTTTGCCTACGAGACCGTAGATCTGAGCCCCCATATACACCGTCTACACATGCCTCTGATACACATGTTGAGGGTGATGATCCATAGGTAGTGCATTGTGATTGCTATGGCAGGATCATCATAGTCCCTGAGGGTAATGGGTAAGAGTTATTTGTTATTTTTGCGTTTATTGTTTTATAATATTTTTACTAATATTTTCATGTGTTTTTATTATTAAATTGCAGGTTCGGGCCGAGTAAGCAGAATACGAAAATAATCACCAATGCGATCAAAAAGCTTTATGATGGTCACTATGCGATTTGGAGTGATTTCTCATACTCATTGAAGGAGCAAATTTTCAACTAGTTTAAAGTATAAATGTTATTTTAAGCAGTTTAATAATTTATATTTATGATGTTTCCATCTAACATTTAACTTTTGAAATGCATAGTAAGTGTGTATGTAAAGGCCATTATAGCGAGGAAGTGGCTGTAAATTTTCATCTTAAAGCCCGCAAGAGATTGGCGGATCATTTCTCGAATGGTAGAAAGAAGAACAAGAGTCCTGACTGGTGTCTATAGCATTTATGGGATGATTTGTTAAGGCAATGGTAGACCGAGCAATTATTACAGAAGAGAACTAGGGAAGAAAGCTACCTCATCCAAGAATGGAGGCTCCTTGCATACTAGGGTGCTATCAACATCGGGACAATAAGAAAAAGATTGGTAATTTCTTATATTATGACGTCTTTACTTTTCTAAGTATATCAATTCTATTTATTAACCAAATTAATATATTTTCAGGAAAAGAATTATTAGAGTCCAATGCACCATGATGAGCTATTCAAGGAGACACATATTTTAAAGAAGAAGAAAGAGGGGGATGTAGATAGGTGGGTCGAGGATCGGGCAGAGACTACACATGTAAGCTTTCAGTTTTCCTTAAGTGTTATAATTTACTTTTATAAGATTTTTTATATACTAATTCAATTTAAAATAACGTAGGGTCGCTACCAAAGTTATGTGGAGGACTTCATTCGTAGTCAGCCAGCTGGTGAATCGAGCGAGCCAACCTGCTCTTCGGGCGCGATGATGAAAGAATATGGTTGGAGGTTGTTGGCGGTCCAAAAAAGGGGGAGGTATACGGGCTTCCTAAGAAAAAATTTCATTGCTACAAGTGTGGAATGCAAGGAACATGGACTTCCTCACAAGGCGAGGCACTTAATAGGGAGAGCCTCTCAGCTATGCAGGAGACAGTAACAAGGCTTACATCCAAGCTAGAAGCGGCCAAGGAAAGAGAAAGGATTAGAGATGCTCAATTACTTGATATAAAAGCTCAAATCAGAATTCTACTTTCTACTGGAGCTTTTCTGTTGCTCCAGTCTCGTGAGTCATCGCCAAAGGCTCGACCTCCACGTGATCGTTCCTCCCATCCTCCCCATAATTGTTTTGCTCGTCCTCCATGTGATCATTTTTCCCATCATCCACAAGACACGTTATTACCGTCTTGTAGATGAAAGTTCATCAGATAGTGGTGATGCTGTAGAAAACACACCTTGACCAATACTTTGATATACTTGGAACTAGACTAATAAAACTTATTTTGAATTAGAATGAACATTTTTGAACTTGTTGTAGTTACTTAATTTTTGATTGGTTTTGAATTCTGATGTTTAATTAAACTTGTTAGTTTTAAAGTATTAATTGGATGTTTGGTTGGATTTGTGGGGAATTAGGGGTTGTTTGCGGTGAATTGGGGATTATTTGATGAGAATTGGAGGTATTGGTATGTTATTTTTATTTGGCAGGTGGTATGGCTTCCAGAACAGGCATTTTCTGCAAAAGTATTCCCAGAAATTCGACCGACCTTGGTCGATAATTAAAAAATATTAAAATGCAAAATACCGACCAATGTTGGTCAGTTGGTGCACGTTAAATTCCTAGAAATTCAACATTATCGACCAACGTTGGTCGATATTATTAAATTTTAACTATTTATAAAAAATATATTTTTTCTAATATTGGCCAACGTTGGTCGGTATATAAAATATTATACGATTAATTTATTTTTTGTTACCGACCAAAGTTGGTCAGTAACCAAAATTATTAAATTTAAAACACCAACCAACGTTGGTCGGTAAAATTAAATTATTAACATAATATTCCGACCAATATTGGTCAGTAATTCAATTAAATTGTCAGATAGTCGTGTAGAGCATACCGATTGAAGTGGGTCGCTAACTTCCTTCCGACTTTGGTCGGTATGCTCTACCGACCTTTAAAATATCGACCACATATAAATGGTCGCGTTTTGGATAGTTATAGGCCATTACTCATTGATTTTGGTCAGTTTTTTCGAACGGTTTTAAACGGATTTTTAGAAGTTGATTACACCCAACTCTAGTCTTAAAAAGGATAAGCGATCGCTACAAATATAATCCAATCTAAAAGTCCGTAGTTGAATCCCACAGAGAACTAAGGTTTCACTATAACTGTTCAATATCACTAAGAAGACAAGATTGAACAATTCCTAAGTTATAAATATTAAGATTATTATGTCTAACTAATTAACTAACAAATTAAAGTAGTAAATTAAAAACTAGGGATACTAAGGGTTGAAGACAAAATTGGAAAAGCCTAGAGTTATGATTTTCCCAATTGTCAGAATCTTTCCCGCTACATCTCCTACAATTTCGCCTAAGTATTTGATAAGTGGGGATTTTAACCGATTATTTGCTCTTTCTCACTTGCGTTTTTGGCCTAAAATGCATGAAGGTATTCCTGAAAACTAATGTTATATGCTTGATTGCAGGGATTGTTCACAATGAGCCAAAGTAGCCATGATCAACTCATAAAGGAGTCAAAACTTGAACAAAGATCAAGACTGGGACAAGAGCTGTGGAACGCGGACCGCGACAGAAAAGTATGGCCGCGAAAGTGTCAACGCGGACGCGGTCATTAATTCGCGGACCGCGAAATGAAGAATCAGAGAGGCGGTTTTTGGGCACAAACATGGACGTGGACCGCGTCAGAAAGTGGCGGCCGTGAAAGTACCACCGTGGTCGCGATTGGAATTCCACAGATCGGAGTTGCTAAGATTCAGAGAGCTCACAAGTTGTGCAAAACATTTAAGAGCGGTCTACATCAAAATTACGCGGCCGCAGAAGGCTCTCACACGGACGCGGTAAAAATTATGTGATCCGCGAAACAAGGTTCAACCCAGTCCCTGATGTGAAGAAATGCGGACCGCGATCAATATTACGTGGCCGCGATAGCAAGAGTGCGGCCGCGGTCAGAATTACACGGCCACAAAACCTCCGCAAGGGTATTTTTGTCCATAAATTTCAGCCTAGTATAAATAGATCTTTTTGACATTTTTAGGGAAAGTTTTGTTTTTGCTGAGCACGTGAAACGACTGGATTTTCTGTTTTGGGCAATTTTGTATAGATTCATCTTTTAACATTATATTTTCAATTTTTAATCTAGTATTATGGATTTTATATTTATTTCATCTTTGATTTCTGCTATTCCATGAGTAGCAAAACCCATAGCTAGGGTTGTGATCCAACCTTAGTGTGGGTATTTGATGGGTCTTGAATTTTAGGGCTTGAATGTGTATGGGTTAGTGATATTTAGCCTAGTTCTTGCTAGAAATATTGAATTAGTGGTTGCAAACACTGATTTATGCCTGTATGATTTAGTCTCTACTTGAGAAAGAGGGACTAAGTCTAGAAAAGCTAGGCTAACAAGGAAGTGTGGTGAACTCAAGAAATTGATAGCCCCAATTAAAAGGTTAAACCTAGAGATAGTAATACTCGACTTGAGCTAAAATCACTTGAATGGCATGAATACCCATTTGGACTTGAAAAATCCAAATTGGGCAAAATCACTCTAGCTACCGTGAGGTATAGAGTGAGTACCCGGGTGTGATAGCTATATTACAATACCAATTAATTACATGATTGTCCTAGATTCTTGCTACCCGTTAGATATCCACCTAGGTAGAAGTCACTACCCTAGTCCCTTTAAGTCCTTGAAAATCATCAACAAAAATATTGTACTTAGTTTCAAATACTACATGCTATAGAATAGAAGTAGAAGTAAAAAACCAAGCAACCATTTGTGGAAGTACAATTAAGAGAAAAACCCGCATCTCTACTTGGATATAAACCTAACTCCAAACAAATTAACTCCCTATGGATTCGATCCCGACCATGTTGGGTAAAACTGCATCGACCATCCTCATTACTAAATAGTAGTGCAGGCTTGGACCCGATCAATATTTGGCGCCGTTGCCAGGGAGTTAGACGGTTTTAGCTATATATCCGAGTATTTGTGTGTTTTGTTTTTCCTTCCTTCCATTTTTCTAATTTGTTTGTGAATTCCTTTTAGGTACCAAATGGCTCTTAACAATGATGCCCCTGGAAATTTGCCATTGGGGAGGAGGTAGATGATGATAATGTGGATGAGATTCAACCCAAACCTCAAGCACAGAGGAGAGGCCGACCGCCTCATGATATTATTCCAAACCCTCCCCAACCTCCAGCAAGGGCAACACACCGAGTGTTGCCAAACGAAGTCTATGCACGTGCAATAGTCCCGCCCCATATTAGGGCGGGCAATTTTCAAATTACCAATGTCATGCTTACACTCTTTGAACAAACGGGCTTCTTCACCGGAGATCCATACCAAAATGCCTACAAGCATCTCAAAGGTTTAGTTGATATGTGTTGGGGGAGCAAGCAAAGTAATGTCTCCGAGGACGGATTAAGGTTAAGGTTTTTCCCATTTTCTCTAACGGGGGAGGCTTCAGATTGGCTTGAAAGGTTTCCCAACCATTCCATCACTACTTGGGATGAGTTGGCCAAGAAATTCATAGCAAAGTTCTTCTCGCCGGGACATATGACAACGCTAAGAGATGAGATCCTTGCTTTTAAACAAGAGCCAAATAAACCGCTTCATGAGATTTGGGAAAGGTATCGGATGATGGTTAAAGAATGTCCGAACAATGACATGATTGAAGTCATGATCCAACAAACATTCTACTGTGGCATCAACACTATGAACGAGTGTGTAGTTAACCAACTTGCCAGGGGGAACTTCATGAACACGCCATATGCCAAAGCATGTGAGATACTTGATGAGATGGCGGATACCTCTTCGGCGGGGCAAAGTCGAGCTAATGTGTCACAAGGTGATCCTAATGTTATTCACCTACACAAGGAGCTCCATGACCATGGCCAAGCAATAGCCGAGTTGACTACTACTATGAACCAATTGTCGAAAGCTCAGTTGAAACAAGTTCAAGGGCCAAAACAAGTGAATGGCATGGAAGGGGTGAATATGATGGTCAACAAGAGGAGGCAATGAGGTCAACAAGTTCAAGGCAATCTAGATCAATTTGAGCAAAGTGGTAGTGGTTACAATCAAGATGATGTGTATGATGATCAAAGTGAAGAGGTTCAATATGTAAAAAACTACCAAGGTCAATGGGGCAATGCTCCGAATCAACAACAGTCGAGATCCCAAGGAAATTGGGGAAATCAAAATCAACAAGGAAATTGGAATAGTGGTAACAACAACAACCAAAGCAATTAGGGAACAACAATAATCAAAATTGGGGTAACCAAGGAAACCAAGGAAATTGGGGTGGCAACAATAATAGCAATTAGGGAGGCAATAACAACCAAGGGGGTTGGAACAACAATAATCAAGGGAATCGGGGACCAGGCTTTCAAAGGCCTCTGATGTATCAACAACCAAACAACCCTCCTCCATATCCATCGCAAGGTCCTAGCTCTTCTAATAATAAGATGGGATGGATAGAGACAATGTTTGAGCAAATGATGAAGAAAAACACCAACTCTGATGCCCAATTGGCCTCCCACAACACTTCTATCCGCAACTTGGAAGTCCAACTTGGCCAAATTTCCCAAGCTTTGAATACTCGCTCTAAGGGGGCACTACGAAGTGACACAGTAGTAAACCCGAAGGGTGGGAACAATATGGGCCATCCTATGGCGGTGACTACAAGAAGTGGTAGAGGTGGAATTGCTAGTACCTCTAGTCCAAGAAAGGTTGTGAGTGATAATGTGTTGGTTCAAGATGATGATGAGCCAAGCAATGATGTACAAGTGAGTGATGAGAATGTGAATGAAGAGGCGAGGATAGACATTGATGACAACATGGAGGAGGCATAAAATGATGTGAACCCATCTAGGGACACGTGATAGACATACCGGAAACGGTAGTGCCCAAAGCCAAGGCTCCTTTGACAAGCCTCCTCCACCATATCCTCAAAGGCTTGCAAAACAAAACAATGAGAACCTGTTCTAGAAATTTATTGATATGATGAAAAGTTTGTCCATAAATGTGCCTTTGGTAAAAGCTCTAGAACAAATGTCGGGATATGCCAAGTTCATGAAAGACTTGGTAACAAAGAAGAGATCAATGAACTGTGAAACGATCAAAATGACACATCAAGTGAGCTATTATGCACTTCATGGATCTAAAGTTAGAAGACCCCAATGCCCTTACAATTCTATGCACTATTAGTAGTGCCGATTTCGCTAAAGCTTTGTATGATTTGGGGGCAAGCATTAACTTGATGCCATATTCTGTGTTCAAGACATTGGGGATTGGGCAACCAAGGCCCATATCCATGCGGTTGAAAATGGCGGATATGATAATGTAGAGTCCATTGGGGTTAATTGATGATGTGCTAGTTCGAGTCGACAAGTACATACTTCCCGTAGATTTTGTGATACTTGACTGTGAGATTGACTATGAGGTGCCAATCATATTGGGGAAACCTTTCCTAGCTACAAGGAAGGCTTTAGTTGATGTGGAAGAAGGGGAGCTCACCTTCCGGGTGGGTGATGAAAATGTTGTGTTCCATGTTTGCAAGTCAATGAGGCAGCCTAATAGCAACAAAGTATGTTCATTTGTGGATCTTGTGACCGAGGTGATTGTTGAAGACACCAGTGCTGTGATTAATGTGGAAGACCCTTTGGAAGCTGTGTTGTTGAATCATGATGTGAATGAGGATGAAGGCTTGGTGGAATATGTCAATGCTTTGCAAGGAATGGGTTCATATACATATGAGCCCCGAAAACTTTCCTTGGATCTTGAGAACCGGAAGACTCCAACAACAAAGCCCTCAATTGAGGAGTCCCCCATACTGGAGTTGAAGCCTTTGCCTTCACACCTCAGGTATGAGTTCTTAGGACCTTGTTCCACTTTACCTGCTATTCTTTCCTCGTGCTTAACTAACGTGCAGGTAGATGTCGCCATTGCGGTGCTCCGAAGGAGGAACTTTGGAAGAAAGCAATAGGTTGGACATTGGCGGACATTCGGGGTATAAGCCCCACCTTTTGCATGTACAAAATCATATTAGAGGAGGATTCCAAACCCTTCGTGAAACATCAAAGAAGGTTGAATGAGGCCATGCAAGATGTTGTTAAGAAAGAGGTTATCAAGTGGTTGGATGTTGGGGTTGTCTACCCCATTTCTAATAGCTCATGGACTTCGCTGGTACAATGTGTCCCAAAGAAAGGGGGCATGACTGTGATTATAAATGATAACAATGAGTTGATCTCCACAAGAACTGTCACTGGTTGGAGGGTATGCATGGATTATAGGAAGCTCAATAAAGTGACTCGGAAAAACCATTTTCCGCTTCCATTCCTTGATCAAATGTTGGATAGGTTAGCCGGACGTGCTTATTATTGCTTCTTGGATGGGTATTCCGGGTATAACCAGATTCTTATTGCACTTGAAGACCAAGATAAGACCACATTCACTTGTCCGTATGGCACATTTGCATTCTCAAGGATGTCGTTTGGTCTATGTAATGCACCGGCTACTTTTCAGCGATGTATGATGGCAATATTCATGGATATGGTGGAGGACTTCCTCGAGATGTTCATGGATGATTTCTGTATTGTGGGGGATTCTTTTGATGAGTGTGTTCGGTAATCTTGATAAATTCTTGGCATGTTGTGAAGAGACCAAATTGGTGCTTAATTGGGAGAAATATCACTTTATGGTTGAGGAGGGCATTGTCCTTGGCCATAAGATCTCCAAGAATGGTATTGAAGTGGATAAAGCAAAATTTGAAGTGATATAAAAACTCCCTCCTCCTACTTCCGTCAAAGGAGTGAGGAGCTTCTTAGGGCATGCGAGGTTTTACCGTCGGTTCATCAAGGATTTCTCAAAGGTGGTGAACCCCTTGTGCAAGTTGTTGGAAAAAGATGAAAAATTTGTGTTCAATGATGATTGCATGAAAGTTTTTGAGCTACTCAAGTATAGGTTGACTACCGCTCCCATCATTACTGCACCAAGTTGGTTCTTACCATTTGAGCTCATGTGTGATGCTAGCAATGTGGCGGTAGGAGAGGTATTGGGGCAACACGTCAACAAGATATTCCATCCGGTCTACTATGCTAGTAAGACCATGAAAGACGCCCAAGTAAACTATATGGTGACCGAGAAAGAACTCTTAGCCATTGTCTTTGCTATGGAAAAGTTCCGCCTTTACCTCATGGGTACCAAAGTGATTGTTCACACCGATCACGTGGCACTTTGCTACTTGATGAGTAAGAAGGACTCAAAGGCTAGATTGATGAGGTGGATACTTTTTCTACAAGAGTTTGATCTCAAAATCATAGACCGAAAAGGGAGTGAGAATCAAGTGGCAGACCACTTGTCCCGTTTGGAAGAGGAATGGAGGCCCCATGATGGCCTTGAGATCAATGATTCATTTCTGGATGAAAAACTCATTTCCATGTCTTTGACCGGGATGCCTTGTTTTGCCGATGTGGCTAACTATTTTGTGAGTGGAATTGTCTCGAATGAGTTCTCTTCAAACCAAAGGAAGAAGCTCAAACGAAACTGCTTGGATTATTATTGGGACGAGCCATATCTTTTCAAAATTTGCAGCGATGGTGTTATCCGGAGATGTGTTCCAGAAGAAGAGCAATTGGGTATTCTTGAAGCTTGTCGTTCTTCGCCCTATGGTGGGGTAAGAACTGCTACAAAGGTCCTAAGCTGTGGATTATATTGGCCTACCTTATACAAATATGCTAGTGAGCTTGTCAAGCGGTGCGATAAGTGCCAAAGAGTCGGTGGGATTTCCAAGAAGAATGAGATGCCTCTCACTACCATCCTTGAGATCGACATTTTCGATATGTGGGGTATCAACTTTATGGGACCATTTGTGACTTAATGTGGGAACACTTATATTTTTGTTGTTGTGGATTATGTCTCCAAGTGGGTTGAAGCTGTGGCTTTTCCCAACAATGAAGCACGGAGTGTGGTAGCATTCTTGAAGAAAAACATATTCACAAGGTTCGGCACCCCAAGGGCCATCATTAGTGATGGGGGTTCTCATTTTTGTAACAAAGCCTTTGACACTTTACTCTCCAAGTATGGTGTCACTCACAAGGTGTCAACTTCCTATTACCCCCGGCAAGTGGACAAGTTGAAGTCTCCAATAGGGAGATCAAGATTATACTATCCAAGACTATTAATGCAAATCGGACTGATTGGTCAAAGAAACTTGACGTTGCTTTATGGGCCTATAGAACAACTTACAAGACTCCAATTGGTATGTCTCCGTATTGGTTGGTATTTGGTAAAGCATGTCACCTCCCGGTGAAATTAGAGCATAAGCCCATGTGGGCATTGAAGAAGTTGAACCTAGAGTGGGATGTACCTGCCAATCTTCGGGTGGAGCAATTGAATGAACTTGATGAGTTTCAGTTTCATGCTTACTCTAGTTCGTCATTGTATAAGGACAAGATGAAGCACCTACATGATAAGTATATCCAGAACAAAGAATTCAAAAAAAGTAACCTTGTTTCTTATTCAACTCTCGGTTACATATGTTTCCGGGAAAGCTAAAGTCAAAATGGAGCGGTCCCGTTGAAGTGGTGCATGTAACTCCCTTTGGTGCTCTAGATTTGAAAAACAAGAATGGTGAGATATTTAGAGTCAATGGGCATCGAGTGAAGCACTACCTTGGTAAAGTTGATGATGGCCATGTTGTGGCATTGATCCATTTCAAGTGAATGATGGTAACATGCGTCATGCTGCGATGTTAAATCAGGCTCTTCTTGGGAGGCAACCCATGTGTTTTTCTTTCTTTTGATTTTCGTCTTAGATTACGCATTATTTTGGACTAACCAGTTGTAAAGTGTATGTAGGAATTGGTTGTGCAGTGCAGGAAATTGACAAAGGAAAAATTTGGCTAAGTGTTGGAAGTTCGCGGACCGCGCTCAAAATTTTGCGGTCTGCGTGAGAATTTCGTGGCCGCACCTTTTTGTTCGCGGATGCATAATTGAAAAGAGAAAAATTCCAACTCTCTGAAGTTGGACTGTCAAATATCCTTCAGAGTTCGCGGTTGAGTCGATATTTTAGCGGTTCGTGGTGCACCCCGCGGCCGTATTCAATATTTTGCGGACCGCAATCAGATGCTTGAAGTTGTTCTTCATCAGGTAACAAAATGCTAACCACGATAAAATTTTGCGATCGCGTTCAGGTGAGGCGGTGGGATCCATATCTACTAAGTATAAATAGGGGGTCCTTAGGCCATTTACACTTTTCGAACACTAAAATTTCACCGACCAAAAAGCACTGTTCATCTTCTCTGGCTCTCAATCTCATCTCTTTCAAATAAAGAGTTGTTTTCCTACAAAAAAATCACAACTGGTATGTTCAAATCCTTGAATTAATTTTATCTATTTCTTTTCTTTTCTTTTCAGTTTTTAGTAAGAGTGAAATACATCCTTTAATCTAAAATTACTGCTTAACCACATGTGGGTAATGTTTATATGCCTAATGGGGGATAGGGTTAGTAACCTTGATTGCTAATTGAATGGATTTATGCACTTAGTGAAAACCCTAGGTTAATGTGTTCATCAGTGCCAGTTGCATTCGAATTTCGCAGCCGTAGTTAATTTTTTGCAGTCTACGGTAGGGTATGCGACCGCGTTCTATTTTTTGCGGTCCGCGATACCCTACCTTTTTCATTACTGAGTATTGATATAAGTTTGTGGCCGCGGTCATTTTTACGCAGTCCGCGATTGATCATTCGCAGTCATGTCTACTTTTTTGTGGTCAGTGGTTGTCCAAAGATCAGAGAGTCAGTAGTCTGAATCTGACCTCTTCGCGGTCGCGTTCACTTTTTCGCGGTCCGCGATGGGCCTTCCCCGTCCGCGTTCACTTTTTTACGATCCGCGGTGCCTTGTTCTGAGAAGCAGTATCTGCATTTCATCTACACTGTTTTAACATATACTTGAAGATTTATTCTGACTGTATTTCATTGCTTGTTTGCTGCAGACAATGGTTCGTTCCATAGGTAGAGGTGATACATCTAAAGGGAGGGCAGAACCTTCCCGAGGCAGGGGTAAAGGATAGACCAAGATACCCTAGCAGTGCAAAATTCGATTGGGAAGTTAAGAGCCTCTATCAAAGCTACAAATAGAGCAGCGGACCATTCAAACACCAGTGAGTATGTCCCTTCCCGAGAAGTTTTGGAAGGCGACTCTGTGCCAACACATGTCCCCACGCAATTCAAAGGGGAAATTCCATCTAGTTGATGAACCTACCTCCTCTTCTGAGTCGTCTAATGGCTCAGAGAAAGGTAGTGAGGCTTCAGCACCATCTTCCCCACATGTTACAATTTTGGCCTCACCAGCTGCCCTTGTTACTGTTGATGATGACAAGGTCCCGGAGGGAGGGAGAGAGGGTGACACAAATATTGGGGGGTTGTCCAGATCCAGAAAAACCGAGGTGTGGGCTGATAGATTTGTGAGCGAATTAGCTTATCAAAATTTCTTAGAATGGTGTCCCTAAATGTGCTCACCCTTGAGAGACAGTTCATAGAGAGAGACCTCCTTCCCCACAATCCAAATGTCGAGAGACAGTTTGAGGAGAGAATATGGTGGAAGTTCTTCACCAGCAAAGTTTCGGATGCTAATGAATACCTTGTCAAAGAGTTCTATGCAAACGTTGCCCACATCAAAAAGGGCACCATTGTGACAAAAGTCTGGAATTTGAAGATCCGGTTTGATGGCCATACGTTGAATGAATATGCCAGTTTCGAGGATGTGGAAGCCGTACAATACTTGGAGAAGCTGGCACTTGATGAAGTAGTCCGTCCATGGTTGGCAGAGATATTAGCCCCAGGGACAACACCGGCATGGCTCACAGCTGGAGTCCCAATATCCAGAAACACCCTCAGCATTGAAGCCAAATGGTGGTCCACATTTGTATGCAGCCAACTGGACCTATGTCAGCACAATAATGTCCTCCCACTTACTCGGTATGTCTTGATATCCTCCATCATGGCGGGGTATCCTATCAATGTAGGGAACCTCATGTACTATCACATCACAAAGGCAGTTGGAAAGGAAGAGAGATCCTACCCCTACCCCAACTTCCTCATCATGTATTTCGAGGACCAAGGAGTTGAGAAGAAGCTCTTTGACACAAAGACAAAGCCAAAAAATCCTTTCTCCTGGTATAGCACTAAAGGACCGAACAACCCTAAAGCAAAGGGTAAAGTCGTTATCTCCACTGGCCAGTCTGAAGAGCCAAGGGTAGTAGCCATTGGGTCAGAGCCTTCCACAACAGGGGGATCTTCAGCTGCCATACCTCCTCCTTCATCTGGGCCATCCATCACCATGCCATTGTCTATGCCCTCTTTTCCCACTTGCCCTCAGACTGCACTACGGGTTTCTCAAACATTGTCAGCATCAACAACTGGATGCAGGCAGCTACATCAAAGTTGTTTGTCTTATCCAGCACAGTAGCAACACAGTCTGCCCCGACACAGCCTCAGATACCTCCATCAGTGGAGGAGTCATTGAAGGAGCATCTGGACAACCAGAAGAAGATCCTGAACACTTTGAAAACACATGGAAAGGCCATCAAGGATTTGGGCAAACAAGTGAAAAAGATGAAGAAGACTCGGGCCTCAAAGGAGTCAGTGGAGCAGCTAAAGAATGAGGTAGAAAGGTTTACTTCGGCTGGAGACATCCACTGGACTTGCTCTTAGAGGAGCAAGTCAAAGCAGCACAGGCAGCAGAGCATAAGGCACTAGCAGTTGGCCAGTCTAAGGAGCCAACTGACACTACACATACTACTGCGGAGATGATCCAGATGCTCCGCAACCCCGTGGTCCACCAGTCAGATTTGGATATCCAGTTAGAGGACCCGGAGGGAGCTGCTGATCCTATGCAGTCCGAGGACACCACTCATGTGTCGGACTCGATGCAGACCACATAAGGAATTTTATTTACTCTCTAACCCTTTCCCTGATCTTATCTTGATATTAGCATTGAGGACAATGCTATCTTTTATTGGGGGGGGGGGGTGGTCTATTTTGATTTGGTGATAATTGGATAACATTGGTATGTAATAACTATGAGGCTATTTTTTCTTTCTTTACTTCTCTTTATTTTACTTTTGGTATGCGTATATTCGTTACTTTCACATTTGATATGTATATATTTTTACCATTTGATGTATATATTCATTTTCATTTATGTAAATATTCGCTTTATTTCAATTTTGTATATATTCAGTTGATTTCTGTAATTTACTTTATAGCTTCTTATTGCTTTTAGTAGTTTCTTGTTAAGTTGTTAGCTTCTTTATACATTTTATGTGGACAATAAGCCTTTGGTTTTCTTAATGCAACGGTTCTTTTCAAAGGTGGATGTTGTGTGAACCAGGTGGCTCTTCCAGATGATGGATGGCGCGACAACCTTTTTAAGGGATTGAGTTTGTTTTCTTTATGTTTTTGTGTAAATAATAGTAATGAAAAAAAGTGTCTCAGGAAATCTTCACTTGGGCGTAACACATTTACCTTCGACCTTATGGTTGGAAACAAGTTGATTGGCAAAGAATAGTTCTAGTTGTGACCTTTATACTTTTGTGTTTACTAAACAATCATCGAATGGCTTCTTGGATCCATTTGTCATCCTCAATCTTAGCTAGGGTTGTTGTGGGCCCTCAACTCTGTTCTCTTTAACAATCCAATAGCTTGTGAGGTGAGGTATTGAAGTGCAAGTCCAAGACCTGTGCCAATAAATCTAGAACTTGCCCTGAATGTTTGTCTAGGCAAAATTCTAAGTGTAGCTTGACTTGAGAAATGATTATAGGTTCTCCTTGATCCAATTTGAAACTTGAAATCATCCATAGCCTAACAAATATGATATCCCTAGTCAACCCCGTTGAGCCGAAGCCCTTTTTCTTTCAATAACCATGATACAAGCCTTTATCCGTTCTATAATGACCCTCTCTTGGTACCCGATATTTCCTTAGCATTCACAATTGGAAAAAGCATAAGTTTGGAGGAGAGACGAGGAATGTGAAAGTGATAAAAGGTACAAAATGAAGAAAAAGGAAGGCAAAAGGAAAGAAAAAAAAAGCCAAAAAGTCAAAAAGAAAGTGAATAAGATAAAAAAGTGAAGAGATTCAATGAAAGAAATTATGAAAGGCATGGAATGATTAGAAAAGGAGAAAAATGATCGTCATGAGCAAGAAAGAGTGACAGTGTGTTTCTCTAGTTCCCCTAAGGAAGAAGAAATGACTCAATGAGTCAAGAAAGTATGAGCCGAAATGAGAAAATGGAGTGCTTAAGGAAAGATGAAACCATCATATGCCAATAAGTCATACCTTAATCCAAAAGCCTTCATTACATTCCCGCAAAAGCCCTATATGATTTCGAGTTGAGTGAGCTTACATTAGTTGTGATTTACATAAGGGGCAAACTTATAGTACTTAAAGCCGAACTTGAGACATTTCCTTGAGAGAGATGAGCATTATTCTCCACAATCCTTGTTTTGAGTGCTACAATCTAAAGTGAGATTTGCTTATGGAGAGTAGAGGAGGAAGAGTTTGGGTTCCACAATGACCTATGTAGAAGAGCGAGCTTCCTTGGTAGTTAAGTCAACTCTTGATGCTCTTGTATCACACTAGAACTATGGTACTCAAAAGGTTGTGTGTTGTTGATAATTCATTTGTGTTAAGGGTAATTGTTAGTCCCAATTGATGCATGTTTGATTTGCAATAGGGCAGCTGAAATATCCTTTTGTTTTGTTTTAGTGGAGATGGGAATTACCTTATTTGCTTTAGTACAAGTAAACATTTAAATTTGGGGGAGTTGATAAGAGGGGATTTTAACCTATTATTTGCTCTTTCTCACTTGCGTTTTGGGCCTAAAATGCGTGATATTCCGGAAAACTAATGTTATATGCTTGCTTGCAAGGATTGTTCAGAATAAGCCAAAGTAGCCATGATCAACTCATAAAGGATTCAAAACTTGAACAAAGACCAAGACTGGGTCAAGAGTTGTGGAACACAAACTATGCCAGAAAAGTGTAGCCGCGAAAGTGTCAACGCGGATGCGGTCATTAATTTGCGGACCGCGTCAGAAAGTGGCGGGCGCGAAAGTACCACCGCAGCCACGATTAGAATTCCACAGACCACAGTTTCTAAGGTTCAGAGGGCTCACAAGTTATGCAAAAATGTTAAAAGCATTCCACATCAAAATTACACGGTGGCGGAAGGCTCTCACGCAGACGTGGTAAAACTTATGTGGTCCGCGAAACAAGGTTCAACCCAGTATGATGTGAAGAAACGCAAACTGTGATCAATATTACATGGCCGCAAAAGCAAGAGTGCGGCCGCAGTCAGAATTGCGCGGCCGTGAAACCTCTGCAAGGGTATTTTTGTCCAGAAATTTTAGCCTAGTATAAATAGATCTTTTTGACATTTTTAGGGAAAGTTTTGTTTTTGCTGAGTACGTGAGACGACTGGATTTTCTGTTTTGGGAAATTTTGTACTAGATTCATGTTTTAACATTAGCTTTTCAATTTTTAATCTAGTATTATGAATTTTATCTTTATTTCATCTTTGATTTCTGCTATTTCCATGACTAGCTAAACCCACAGCTAGGGTTGTGACCGAACCCTAGTGTGGGTATGTGATGGGTCTTGAATTTTAGGACTTGAATGTGTATGAGTTAGTGATATTTAGCCTAGTTCTTGCTAGAACTATTGAATTAGTGATTGCAAACACTGATTTATGCCTTTATGACTTAGTATCTACTTGAGAAAGAGGGACTAAGTCGAGGAAAACTATGCTAACAAGGAATTGGAGTGAACTCAAGAAATTGATAGCCCCAATTAAAGGGTTAAACCTAGAGATAGTAATACCCGACTTGAGCTAAAATCACTTGAATTGCATGAATACTCATTTGGACTTGAAAAGGACAAATTGGGCAAAATTACTCAAGCTACCGAGAGGTATAGAGTGAGTATCCGGGTGTGATAACTATATTACGACCCCAATTAATCACATGATTGTCCTAGATTCTTGCTACCCATTAGATATCCACCTAGGTAGAAGTCACTACCCTAGTTCCTTTAAACCCTTGAAAATCAACAACCAAAATAATGTACTTAGTTTCAAATACTGCATGTTATAGAATAGAACTAGAAGTAGAAAACCAATCAACCATTTGTGGAAGTACAATTAAGAGAAAAACCCGCATCTCTACTTGGATATAAACCTAACTCCAAACAAATTAACTCCTTGTGGATTCGATCTCGACCATGTTGGGTAAAATTACATCGACCATCCTCGCTACTCAATAATAATGCAGGCTTGGACCTGTAACGACCCGAATTTTCTTTCTAAGAATTCACATTTTTGTTCAACATCTTAAGACCTTGAGAAGCTTCATAATATGCATTATGACCCACATGTATGGTCGAGTTTGGTTTTCGTAAGATTCGAAGTTAAATTTAAAGAAAAAAAATAAAATCTTATTTTGAAGCTCAAATGGAAAGAGTTGACCATAGAGTTGACTTTTGAGTAAACGACCCCGAAATAGAATTTTAATGAGGTCAATAGCTTCGTATGGTGATTTCGTACTTAGACGTGTGGCCGAATTTAGATTTGGAAGTCCACAGGACAATTCGGCGACATTTCGGCGAAATAAGAAAGTTGATGTGTTTTAATTATATTATCTTATATGTGGAAGAGGTATATTACCATGATGGATACCAATTGGATATGATAGCAAGTGCACAAGGAGTACTATAAGATATACGGGGTCTAAGGAAAGTTCTAAGTCTAAGCCAAGTTGGAAAATTTCATAATATAGAAAATTAGCAAAAGAGTACGCACAAGACCTCACTTTGGACGAGCATATCTATGTGGATATAACGAGTTGCGTGAGAACAACCTATTAAATTAAATCTCTTTGATTCTAGTTTACGTAGAATCAAACCGTTCGTCATTTGGAGGTGCATGCAGAAAGTTATGGCCATTTTACCGGACCTGTGTCATAAGCGCGCCCAGGCGCGCGGCCGCGCCGCGATCGCGGTGCATTAGAAGTTTTTTGCCTGTGAATGCGGAAGGAGCACGACAAAGCATGTAAACCCCCTATAATACCCCTGGGCAGTGTAAAAATTGAAGGGGTTCGAAATTTCTTCCATTTTTGGTCATTCAAGCACGGATTTGGGCGATTTCAAAGGGGTTTTTCACGATTTCAACTTGGGTAAGTGTTCTATATCCAGAAGTGACTACATTTCATGAATCTATATCAATATTCATCGTTTATTTCCAATTTGGATGAAAGAAATTGTGGTTTTTGTAAAGTTTTCCAAAAATGAAAATTTAGGATTTGAAGGTCCATTTGACATCGGAATTCGATAAGTTCTTGTACAGTTGAACTCGTATCGGAATGGGTTGTCGGATTTTATGAGTTTCGACGGATTCCGAGATGTGGGCCCCACGGGCAATTCTTTAGCTAAATTTTGGATTTTTACTCCGGGAAATTTGTAAATTCATATAGAATTAGTTCCTACGATTCGTGTTGAGTATTTTGAATTGTTTATGATCAGATTTGAGAATTTCGGGCACGAATTCACGAGGCAAAGGCTTGTTGGAATTTTGAATTGGTTGCAAAGCGAGGTAAGTGTTTGGTCTAACCTTAGCTTGAGGGATTAGGAGTTGTGTCCTATTTTCTATGTGTTAATTGTTGAGTACGACGTATAGGCATGGTGACGAGTATCTATACGTTGGTGTCAAGCATGCACGTGAGTCTTATACTTTGATTAATGTGACTCTGTTTCATATTGTATATGCTCTATATGATAATTTCTACTGAGGAATATGACTTGTGAAAGTATTATTGTTAATTGAACATTATAGAGCATTAGCTCAAGTTAAGAATAGAATTGTTGAACATTATAGAGCATTGGCTCTAGTTAAGAATAGAATTGTTGAACATTATAGAGTATTGGCTCAAGTTAAGAATAGAATTGTTGAACATTATAGAGCATTGGCTCTCGTTAAGAATAGAATTGTTGAACATTATAGAGCATTGGCTCAAGTTGAGAATTGAATTGTTGAACATTGTAGAGTATTGGCTCAAGTTGTGAATTGAGTTGTGAAGTAAATGTGAAAGAAGAAAGGAGAGAGAGAATCGTGATATTGTCTCCCTTGCTGGGATGTTATTGTTTTGATGTTGTTTCCCCTGCCGGGATTTGATTGTTGTACTACTGTTCCTTTGCCGGGATTTTATTTCGATGTTATAGATTCCCTTACCCTATTTGCCTTGTGTTTGTTGCTTGGGTGAGGAAGAGTGTAAAGCACTAAGGGTGATGCCGTATATTCTGTTGGTGAGAGAGTGTTAAAGCATGAAGGGTGATGTCGTGTATGATTTTGTGAGGAAGAGTGTAAAACACGAAGGGTGATGTCGTGCCGCACGATGTACAATTCCGTGCCGATTATATTAATTTTATGGTGAGGATGAGAGTAAAAGCACGAAGGGTGATGTCGTGTATGATTTTATGGTGAGGATGAGAGTAAAAGCACGAAGGGTGATGCCGTGCAGTTTATATTGATTCTTATGGCGAGGACGATAGTAAAAGCACGAAGGGTGATACCGTGCACTTGTCCTTGATTTTTCCTGATTCTAATTGAGTTATGTTGTCTCTTACGTTTATTTACTAATTTTCTGTTATTACTTGATTTTATTTTGATGTTATAGATTCTCTTACTCTATTTTCCTTGTGTTTGTTGCTTGGGTGAGGAAGATTGTAAAGCACGAAGGGTGATGCCGTGTATTGTTTTGGTGAGAGAGTGTTAAAGCACGAAGAGTGATGCCATGCACTTTCTGTTTGTTGTGTTTACTTGTTATTAACAATTCAAGTGTATTAACTGTTTAGATCCATTTACTGTTGTGATCCTTTGTGTTGGAACCTACAGTGTTTGCAATATCTCACCGCACTTATACATATATATACATTCCAATACTTCAAACTTCAGAAATTGTTACATTTTTAACTCAATTGATTTCTCAACTAAAGTTTCCTTGAACCGTTTGAGGTTGTGCTTTACTTAAAAAAGAATTTATACTATGTTTTGATTTATTGATTTCTCGTATTAAAGGTAATGATTCATTCGATATTGTAATTTAATTGAAAATGGTATTTTCTTTATCAAATGATTTCTAAAAATTACTTCATGTTTTCTTGTTGATTTCCTAATTGGGTTGGAAGTTGTACTCTACTTTATATTAAGTAAATGAGGCTCTTTGAACATTCTTAATTGTATTGGGTTATGGACCCTATGAATTGAGTAACATGAGACTGTTGTTGGCAAATGTGAGACAAAAACATGTGGGCACAAGGTGCCAGGAAAAATATGATGATTTTTATTAATGATAGATTATGAAATAGGCACGAGGTGCCGGGGAAAATATTATGGTTTTATTTAATGGCACATGAGTTGTCCATGCGGTTGTGATATAAATATGGGCATGAGGTGCCGTGAAAATATGAAAGTGGGCTGAGACCTATATTATTTATGATTATGAAATGAGGCGTCACAAGGTGACCTTTACTCGAAAGAATTATATTCGAAAGATGCTTATTTGAAAGATATTTATTTGAAGGAAATATATTCGAAATATATTTATTGAAAAGCATATTATCTTAGAGATTATTACTTGAAGGATTTATAGGCAAAAGATTTATATTTGAAGGACTTGATTAATTGATCGCACTTGTATTTATTATTTGTTGAGAAACATTTATGGTGTTCTTGTTGCCTGCTATTTATATCAATGGTTGATCATTGTTGCCATCATTGTTATCTGTTTCTTATTATTTTTGTACGGTGTATTGCATAGGTTTATTTGGTAGTCTGGTGCTAGCCTCGTCACTACTTCGCTGAGGTTAGGCTAGGCACTTACCAGCACATGGGGTCGGTTGTGCTGATACTACACTCTGCACTCTTTTGTGCAGATCCCAGTGCTCTAAACTTCGGACCGCAGTGAGATTTCTGTTTCTTGTTCATCAGGCAACCTGACGTAGTCCTACAGGCGTCCACAGGCCTTGGCGTCTCCTTCTATCTACTATTCCTGTTTCTTTCATGTATTTGCAGAGACAGTGATGTATTTATTTTGTATAACTACTCCTAGAAAGGCTTATGACTTATACTACCGGTTTTGGAAATTGTAATTTGTTCAGAGTAATTTAATTTAAAGTTTGTAAATACCCATATTATTACAGTAAATGTTAGGCTTACCTAGTTTAGAGACTAGTTGCCATCACGACTTCTTTGGAGGGATTTTTGGGTCGTGATAGGACCCGATTAGTATTATACTAATTATGAGCACTCAACTTATCGTAATTCTCTCTCAAGCAACTACAATAATTTACTAGTCATATTCTCTTGAATTACGCTAGCTCGCACTTTTTTACAACCCACTAGGATCACATCAAAGCTTCATTATTTCTAACCCCACTTTTAAACCCGTCGTATTGATCTCTCATAGACCTTTGGAGTAACGTTGTTCGACAACAACTTAAATATGTACTCCTTCTCAAGCAATACATAACAAATAGGCACAGTCAATTGATGGCCATTAAATCAACAACAATAAACACATAGTCGAACAAGTAGGGATGCTCAAAGGAAAAATTATATTAAAACGTAACAAGAATTCATCCTTTAAAAGGTTCCACCAAACCCTAGATTAGAGAGTTTAGCTACTCATAACCATACTAACAATCTTGATAATAATTGAAAGCATTCAAATACAGATTAAGGTAGAACTGAAGAGAAAACTTGGGAGATTCGTTGCTTCCAAGTGTTTCGTAGCCTTGTGACTCTCCAATAATGTCTAACCCCTCAAAAACTAACTTTAAGTGGTATTTAAAGGGTTGGGGCCGAAGTCTACATGTCTAAACTAGTAAGGAACTAAAATTGGCTCGGATAGCATCGTCGGTGCAAGGCACTGTCTGGGGCAACAATATTTCTGCGCGAGGCATTTTCTATGGCGCCAATGTTTCTGCACGAGGCACTATCTGGGGTGCCAATGACAGTGCCTTGGACAAGGCCTTGCACTCTCTATGGCCATGACTTTTCATTACCTTGCACGTCTTCTGTTACGACCCAAAAGTAACCCTATCGTGATGGCGCCTAACGTGGTACTAGGCAAGACGAAACACTACCAAAACCAATCAATATTTTCATTTTTAAGACAAAACCAAAGCTATTTAACAATAAACTTGCATAAGGAGTTTAAATCAACACAGCAATGCAGAAAGAAAGCCCGATATCGGGGTGTCACTAGTAATGAGCATCTACTACAACCGTCTGACAACATCAAGATTAGCATAGCCTGGAATAACTGAATACAACTAAGGGAGGATAAGGAGGGAGAAAAGCAGGGTTGCGATCGCCAAGCAGCTACCTTGCTAACTCTGATGAACCAGCCACTGAGTAATCAACACCCACTACTGGGTTCAGAAATACCTAAATCTGCACACAAGGTGCAGGGAGTAATGTGAATACGCCAACTCAGTAAGTAATAAAAGTAAATAAAGATTGAGTAGTACGAAAACACATAATTCACATCATAACACCACAGCAAGTACAGGATGTTTCCAAAATAGTATATAAATCAAGTCATCTCGTTAAAAATTAAATTTCAGTAAAAATCCTTTAAAAGTGTCTTTCAACAATTTTTCATAACAAAGTGATATAATAGTGAGTAAAAATAGTGAAAACATAATCAGCCCCTCGGGCAATATAAATCACAAACAGCCCCTCGGGCAAGACATGTATCACAAACTGCCCCTCGGGCATAATATAAAAGAACCATCCCCTCAGGTTACCTCACAATCACTCGTAATCAGCCCTTCGGGCATAAAATGAATCAAGATCAGCCCCTCGCGCAACATCATATCACTCACTCTAGGTACCCGCGCTCACTGGGGGTGTTCAGACACCGGAGGGGCTCCTACAGCCCAAGCACTATAACAATCCATCTCGTGGCATAAATCAATCAGGCCCTCAGCCTCACAATATCATGAATTAGTAACAACTTGCTACAACGTGCAACCCGATCCCATAATATCCTCACAACACAGGCCCTTGGCCTCACTCAGTCAGAAACCTCTCAAACCACTTGGGCTAATAGTAAAACAGGGCGTTCAGCCCAAAATATCATTTATGGTATCAAAACTAAGTAAATAGGGTTGAGTTATGAAATCAATAAAACACAGCATGACTGAGTACAAATATTAAGTCAAAACAGTGAGGAACAGTAGTAAAAAGCCCCTAAGGGTCCAAATAGTTGGCACGAGGCCCAAATATGACATCCAGTCCAAAACACAGTAATACTTCCCAAAACACAATAGTATCAAATAGTTTTCAATCAAATACGCGACTTAATAGTCATACGGGACGGACCAAGTCATAATCCCCATAGGTGCACGCCCCCACGCTCATCAACTAGCGTGTGTATCACCTCAAAGTAGTGAAATAATGTGAAATATGGGGTTTCATACCTTCAGGACAAGATTTACAATCATTACTTACCTCAAACAAGCCAATTTCAATACCGAGCAAGCCAAGCGATGCTCCAAAAATGTCATATCGCGTGTTCCGACTTCCGAAAAGCTTGAAACTAACCAAAACCAACTCAAATACATCAAACAATGCTAAAGCAACCAATCCCAATTGAAAAAGGTCGAATCTTTAATCAAAAGCCCAAAATCGGCCAAAAAGCCCAATCTGGGCCCGCATCTCGAAACCCGACAAATCTCATAAAATCCGACAACCCATTCAAATATGAGTCCAACCATACTAGTTTTATCCAATTCGACTCCGAATCGATGTTCAAAACTTAAAAATTCACTTTATGAAACTTTATGCAAAGACCTCCAAATTTCACTTTGAAATCATCAATCAAATGCCAAAAATGAAGATGGATTCATAAAATACAACCAAAACTGAGTAGAGAACACTTACCCCAATACATATGGTGAAAATAGCCTCCAAAATCGCCCAAATCCGAGCTTCCCAACTCAAAATATGACCAAATGAACAAACCCTTATTTTATATATTTTTTTGCCAGTTATTCTACCTCGATTCTTATGCCAAACGATCATGAAACTCACTTTTGATGCCTCCAACGGATTCCTTGTGAAATTTTAGTCAAGTTAGGCTCTTGAATCACTCCATTTAACCTTATACTGAAGGAGATATGATGGTTTCAATATTTGAAAATAGTGCAGACTTTTAAATACGAATTCAGTGCCAATTTCGTAATTAATCTGAAAAATCTGGCAACCCAATTCTGAATAAAAATGACCATAAAATCTTCATACGATGTCTAAATTCGATGATTATTTTTTTTATGGCTCCGTAATTATAATACAGATTTAATGCTATAATAAAAACAGAAATCGGAGATCATTTGCTTAATGTAGTATCATTTATGCTTGAAAAACAACGTCGAAATAGAAAAACGAGCGCAACACAACCCAAACCTATCCGAAACTCACTCGAGCCCCTCAGGACCCTGTTCGAACATACCAACAAGCCTCATATCATAACACGGACCTACTTGAGACCTCAAAACACACATAAAAACATCGAAACGACGAATCACACCTCAATTCGAAATCAATGAACTAGAAACTTCAAACTTCCACAACTGATGCCGAAACCTATCAAATCATGTCCGATTGACCTCAAATTTTGCACGCAAGTCACATTTGACATTATGGACTTGCTCCAACTTCCAGAATCGAAATTCGACCCTGATATCAAAAAATCCACTCCTGACCAAACTTTCCAAAATTCCAACTTTCGCTATTTCAAGCTAAATTCTACTACGAACCTCCAAATTACAATCTGGATGTACTCCTAAGTCCAAAATCACCCTACGGAGCTAACGGAACCATCAAAAATCCAATCCAAGGTCAAATTCTAAAAAGTCAAAACTTGGTCAAACCTTTCAAATTTAAAGCTTCTAGCTGAGAATCATTCTTCCAAATCAATTCTGAATAACCTGAAAACCAAAACCGACGATCCACATAAGTCATATACTTCCTACGGAGCTACTCATACCCTCAAACAACCGAGCGAAGTATAATTGCTTAAAATGACCGGTCAGGTCGTGACATCCTTCCCCACTTAAACATATGTTCGTCCTCGAACATGCCCAGAGTTGTTCCGAAAGCTATCAACTCGCTGTATAATCTCACTATGCATATACCTGGGGGTGATCCAACGTCATTCTATCCCATATAGGTCTGATAATGCAACATGACTGAAATTTCTTAATCCAACCTAGTACATAAGCCTTAGGGCCCAATTTCCAACATCCAAAATTTTCTATAAGATCAGAACCTCGCATTTACACACTATAGAAGTCCGAACAAGCTGTATCAAATCATATCCGTAACCCAAGATGTAATCACATGATGTACCACATAACTCAAACATTCATGGCAATAACTCCTAATCACAGTAGCAGCTCAAAATAACCCAATACCGGTAATACACATCACTTTTATATACTACCAATGATGAAAGAAATGCGCAGAAACTCATAACCATTCGTCAGATCAACAAGTCATGGAGCTCCCTCTTCTCCGACAGGAACTATAGCAGATTTCTAAGTCGACTTCCGATATTATCCTTCCAACCATGTTGTAACCAATTTTGATAGTATTCATTCTAGGTCCAATGACCTCATCTCATCCAACACGACCACTCTGATGACATGACACAGCAATACAATCCAAATCCATAACCTGTGCAACTCGTGCACCCAATAGCAACATCCCAAATGTTCTCAAATCATGAAAAAAATGACTCAAACGAGAGGACTATCCCGCAAGCTTAACAAGTACTGCCACAACGAAATACTGAAAATCCATCACACCCTGTAGGACCATCACACGAATCTAACACAAGGTTCATACCTCAACATAATTTTGTTGCAATGTGTGCCCCATCCAACACTAATCCATGGCATATACCTCAAGCCACCTTGCTCAAAATCAATAACCACATGCAACGAAATTAAGTACTTAAAGTGCATTACCATAACCACGGAGAAGCAAATGACATAACACCACACAAAACCTGAAAGAGCATAACCAATACGCCATCCACCAAGCAATACCCAATACTCTTCCCGCTCAAATTCCGCTATAAGACCCCAATAAAACCTCACCATTTGTGCATATAACCAACAAATCATAACCCCTCGTAACATAGAAGAGTAGCTCATAAATCACTCCAAAACACGAATAAGCTCAACAACAATCGAATGGCATATACCTCAACAATAGCAATTCGGAGTCAGTAAAGTCGACCCGATGCAGAACACACATCCATATTGGCCTACCAATGAACCCCTTATCAAGGAGTTCTTGAAGCTGCTCATTCAACTCCTTTAACTCCTTCGGTGCCATACGATATGGTGAAATAGAAATAGGCTGAGTACCCAGCACCAAATCAGTACCAAAATCAATATCCCTATCCGGCGGCATGCCAGGTAGGTCTGCAAGAAACAGGCAGGTCTGTAGGAAACATATCAAGAAACCTCACCACCGAAACTGAAGCAATGGTATGAGTCTCTGCACGGACATCCCTCATGAAGGCCAAATAAGAAAGACAACCCTTCCCAACCATCTGATGAGTCCTTAAAATGAAAATACTCTACTGGGAACATAATCCGTCGAACCTCGCCACTCAATCCGTGGCATCTCCGGCATAGCCAATGTCGTCATCTTAGCATAACAGTCCAGAATAACACGACATGGAGACAACCAATCCGTACCCAATATCACATCAAAATCTACCATACTAAGGAACAAAGATCCACTCGGGTCTCCAAACCCCCAATAATCACCACACAAGACCGCTATACGCGGTCCACAACCATGACATAATCTGTTTATGAGAACTCCCAGTCCCTAAATCCATAAAACAGACGAATCACTATATTCGATCCGAACTCTACTGCCTGGATACCTAACACACCTCTAATACTCGATCATTCCACAAGGAATACTTCTATAATCCTTCCGTTCCACCAAGCAAACTTGGATATCAGCAGTCGGTCAAATAAGGGAGTGTCGCAATACCAATAAAGTATCCATGACTCACACATATCGCCTTTTCTGAAATGTTTACCCTCATCAAGCCGCACCAATTCGTAATATCATTTACCTAGTCATCTGAAACTGCCCGTGCTGCCCAAGAATTTATGACATTCCTCTTAGAAATGAATTGTGACCTTACACATGCAAATCTCAACCCTACACAACATACCGCACATAGCATGCCATCTTATGACAAATATGAGAACTTCATAATCCATTTCGAGCTACAAGCAACTACGTACTCCACTAGACAAGAACTTTCCATTTGATCCAATCTAGAACAAAATTGCTACACTTCACATGATCCTCATGCCAATAGAAAATATGTATCTCTAACCGTGGTAGAAACCATCAAGAACTCTCCGGAACAATTTGCACAAAACCACCCCGTAAGGACTAAATCCTTCTAACTCAACCAAGCTACGCAGGTTACCAAAAAACCAAGAGTATTGCCACGAAACACCTGTAGAAACTCATTACCTCATAAACACCCAAAGTACTAATCATACCCATTACCATGCCGATCCAACCTACCACCAAGTTGTCCTATCTATCCGAGTTCCTTCTGAATTGCATTCACATTGATACTTCTCCTCGCCATAATACCTCAATCCTCAACCCAAACTCACCATACGAGACTCAAGCATGAAATTGCACTACCCTAAGGCTCATAAGCCTCTGAATACTCTCGTAATTATCCCCAAAAGTACCATATTCAAAATACTTACCCTGAAAAGGCTTTCTGCGAACCTAAAGCAATGTCATTCACCTTCCTGATACTGATATATAAAATCCATGCCGATATAGAAATACCACAAGTCTTGACACCATCCAATGTAAACCTCAGTTTCTAGCCAAATACACATCCTGAAGATCCCCATTTGTTACATATAAATCTTGAATCCATTAGATTCATCCTCGGGAGTCATCCACGCTACTCAGGTTTCAATTAAACTGATCAAGAGCCGAACGACTTGCGCCCCATTAGCACTCCAACCCCCTAGGAAGTAACCCTACCTTAATGCAACCAAATGAATTCCTGCTTCATGCACATTACGTCCTTCACCAATAACGCTCAAGCCATTTCGTGATTCTCATACACCCATAAAGCCACAACTGCTTCGCCAGCATACCTCAAACTGAAATTGATACGACACTTAGCCGCGCAATCAACTTATCAATATCAAATTCCCCCGCTTAGCTCAAAGCTATAGATCAAAACACAACTCACAATGTCCATACTCTATTACTGCCGTAATACCATAGTGAGATTTAATTAAATCTTTCATAAAATTGTGCAACACAAACCATCTAGTACTTCAAATCATCTGCAAATCTCGCATTCACCATTGTAACTGTCAAGACAACTCTCATACGCGATCCAAACTCAATCTGCATCACATATAGTTCATTAGTAAAAGAGGACTCGCTACAAAATAGCATAGGGATTACACGCCCTCAGGACACCCCGCAGGAGACAACCCACATGCTTCGTCTCATACTAACATCTCTTTATACCCTTCCACTGTCATTAACATCTCGCAATCACTTAATCTTCCTGAGTTTAAACTCATATCACGACATAAAATCTACTTCATTTCCCAACTAAACAATATGAAAAGATCCTTCGACACACCCATAACTCAGGGCTATACATCAAATTAAGATGGAAATCAAGCACCAAATAGTTCTTTCTACCCTCAAGCAGACCCTTCTCGTCATATCTAAATCATATGAACACATCTCGCAGTCACATCATACTCATCATGTAGCCATCCAGCCATCATTTCCACTAATAGGGACACTACCAAACATATAAATCCAAAATAACACGCTCACACAATCAACACCTCAAGGCTTAAGCTACAAGCAAAGCCCAGCCCCAAGTCCTCCAAACTGGCCCAACATCAACACACAGAAATCACATCTCGCCTCTTGTTCAATGAATCACAAGCCGTCGATGCACAACTAATACCGAACGCTCATGTACGCATACGAATGCATGGAAGGAATTTCAAGAGTTACATTTCAAGCTGAATAGAGGTCGTACGATAAGATTTCAAGAATGTGGGATTTCCTAAAGGTTCTATAGCCTCTCGAAGATAAGTACAAACGTCTCCGTACTGATCCGTAAGACTACTAAATATGCTCGTGAGACCTATGCAACCTAGGCTCTATTACCAACTTGTCACGACCCAAAACTAACCTTGTTGTGATGGCGCCTAACGTGGTACTAGGCAAGCAGCCGACACACTACCAAAACCAATCAATATTATCACTTTTAAAACAAAACCAAAGCTATTTAACAATAAACCTGCATAAGCAATTTAAATCAACACAGTAGTGCAGAAAGAAAGCCCTACATCGGGGTATCACTAGTCATGAGCATCTACTACAACTATCTGACAACATCAAGACTAACATAGCCTGAAAATAACTGAATACAACTAAGGGAGGATAAGGAGGGAGAAAATCACGGCTACGATCGCCAAGCAACCTTGCTAACTCTGATGAACCTGCCACTGAGTAATCAACACTCGCTACCGGGTTCAGAAATACCTGAATCTGCACACAAAGTGCAGGGAGTAATGTGAATACGCCAACTTAGTAAGTAATAAAAGTAAATAAAGACTGAGCAGTAAGAAAATACATAATCCACGTCATAACACCACAGCAAGTACAGAATGTTCCTAAAACAGTATATAAATCAAGTCATCTCATTAAAAATCAAATTTCAGTTAAAATCCTTTAAAGTTGTCTTTCAACAATTTTTCATAACAAAGTGATAAAATAGTGAGTAAAAATGGTGAAAACATAATCAGCCCCTCAGGTAAAACGCACTCGTATACAGCCCCTCGGGCAACATAAATCACAAACAGCCCCTCGGGCAAGACATGTATCATAAATGACCCCTCGGGCATAATATCAACAGAACCAGCCCCTCAGGCTACCTCACAATCACTCGTAATTAGCCCCTCGAGCATAACATGAATCAAGATCAGACTCTCGGGCAACATCATATCACTCACTCTGGGTACCCGCGCTCACTGGGGTGTTCAGACTCCGGAGGGGCTCCTACAGCCCAAGTCCTATAACAAGCCATCTCGTGGCATAAATCAATCAGGTCATCGGCCTTATAACAACAAGCCACCTCGTGGCATAAATCAATCAGGCCCTCGGCCTCATAATATCATGAATCGGTAACAACCTGCAGCGGCGTATAGCCCGATCCCATAATATCCTCACAACACAAGCCCTCGGCCTCACTCAGTCAGAAACCTCTCAAGCCACTTGGTCTAACAATAAAATAGGGCGTTCAACCCAAAATATCATTTATAGTATCAAAATTGAGTTATGAAATTAGTAAAACACAGCATGACTGAGTACAAATATTAAGTCAAAATAGTGAGGAATAGTAGTAAAAAGCCCCCTAAGGGTCCAAACAGTTGGCACGAGGCCCAAATATGATATCCAGTTCAAAACACAGTAATACTTCCCAAAACACAATAGTATCAAATAGTTTTCAATCAAATACGCGACTTAATAGTCGTACGGGACAGACCAAGTCACAATTTCCAACGGTGCACGCCCCCACGCTCGTCATCTAGCATGTGCTCAGCGCAAAGTAGTGAAATAATGTGAAATCTGGGGTTTATACCCTCAGGACAAGATTTACAATCATCACTTACCTCAAACAATCCAATTCCAATACCGAGCAAGCCAAGCGATGCTCCAAAAATACCATCTCACGCGTTCCGACCTCCGAACGGCTCGAAACTAACCAAAACCAACTCAAATACATCAAACAATGCTAAAGCAACCAATCCCAATTGAAAAAGGTCGAATCTTTAATCAAAATCGGCCAAAAAGGCCAACCCGGGCACACATCTCGAAACCCAACAAAACTCACAAAATACGACAACTCATTCAATTATGAGTTCAACCATACTAGTTTTATCCAATTCTGACTCCGAATCGATGTTTAAAACTTAAAAAATTACTTTATGAAACTTCAGGCAAAAACCTCCAAATTTCACTTTGAAATCATCAATCAAAGACCAAAAACAAAGATGGATTCATGAAATATAACTAAAACCGAGTAGAGAACACTTACCCCAATACATATAGTGAAAATCGCCTAAATCTGAGCTCCCCAACTCAAAATATGACCAAAGGAACAAACCCTTGTTTTATATATTTTTCTGCCAGCTATTCTGCCTTGATTCTCATGCCAAACGATCCTAAAAATCACTTTTGATACCTCTAATAGATTCCTTGTGAAATTTTAGTCATGTTAGGCTCTTGAATCACTCCATTCGACCTTATATTGAAGGAAATTTAATGGTTTCAATATTTGAAAATAGTGCAGATTTTAAAATACGAATTCAGTGGCAATTTTGTAATTAATCTGACAAATATGGCAACTCAATTCTTAGTAAAATGACCATAATATTCTCATACGATATCCAAATTCGATGATTATTTTTTCTATGGCTCCGTAATTATGATATTGATCTAATGCTTCAATAAAAACAGAAATCGGAGCTCATTTACTTAATGTAGTACCATTTATGCTTGAAAAACAACGTCGAAACATTAAAAACGAGCGCAATACAACCCAAACTTATCAAAATCTTACCCGAGCCCCTCGGGACCATGTTCGAACATACCAGCAAGTCTCATATCATAACATGGACCTACTTGAGACCTCAAAACACACATAACAACATCGAAACGACGAATCACACCTCAATTCGAAATCAATGAACTTGAAACTTCAAACTTCCACAACCGATGCCGAAACCTATCAAATCATGTTCGATTGACCTCAAATTATGCAAGCAAGTCATATTTGATATTATGGACCTGCTCCAACTTCCGGAATCGGAATCCGACCCTGATATCAAAAAATCCACTCCCGATCAATCTTTCCAAAATTCCAACTTTCGCTATTTCAAGCCAAATTCTACTACGGACCTCCAAATTACAATCCGTACGTGCTCCTAAGTCCAAAATTACCCAACGGAGCTAACGAAACCATCAAAAATTGAATCTGAGGTCAAATTCAAAAAAGTGAAAACTTGGTCAAACCTTTCAAATTTAAAGCTTCTAGCTGAGAATCATTCTTCCAAATCAATTTCGAATAACCTGAAAACCAAAACCAACGATCCACATAAGTCATATACTTCCTACGGAGCTACTCATACCCTCAAACAACCGAGCGAAGTGTAATTGCTCAAAATGACTGGTCGGGTCGTTACACTTCTTTTATTGCTCCATTTTGTAGCTCTGAGGTACTATTTCGTGCAACGTTTCTCCAATTCATGTCCAAGCATTCCTACATGTGAAATAAGCTCTATTAAGCGCAATTGTCGCACAAATTAGCATCCAAACAACAAGCAAATTGGGTAAATAATGTCAAAATATATGGAATTATCACACAAAATCAACACCCCACACATAAATGTTGCTCGCCCTCGAGTCAACCAGCTAAACATTTCCTCTTCAAGAACCCAACAAGCCACACATTTACAACACACTACACTTATGACCATGATTGATAGTAACAATTAAGCTCTAGCATATGCGGTCAAAATACACTTCTTATACTCATGCCCAATTTCAAAACATCCAACCTAGGAACAACATGATTATAACAATCCTCGCCTCGAAAACTAACTCAATGTCACAATGCACCCGAGGCTTGAATACTTAATCTAACAGAGAAATCTAATAATGTTATCTATCCTTTGTGAAACCATGTGCTCTCACAATAAAATAAAAGAGTAAGCAATCCACCCATTCAAATCACATGATCGAATATAATTTAAGAAGTCATACATATGAAGAAAAGCACCCACTCTCTCAAAGAAGTCACATACACGCAAGAGATACCATAGGCTTGCCCATTATATAAACCTCTACTAATGTAGGCCCGTTCGGTCCAAAATCAATTAGGACTTTATTATGATTGTAATGTGGGCTAAGGGACGGGTAAGATATATTTAGGATATAGTGACTGACCCTCCTAAGGACTTTAACACATCGCGTATTCAACTTTAAGCGCAAAATTCTTTCAATCCACTTTAATCATCACAAAATACCTCACCTAGAATATTTTTCCTTCTTCTTTACGCACTGTTTCAGATCACATCCACTAGCAAAAATAATAAACCTTTATTTATTCATTTTTTTTCTTGCCTTGCCGCTAGTGAATATTTGTTTAAAGCACAAGTGCATATTTTTTCTACTGGTTCCACTCATAAGCTACCCTAAGTTTCCTCATTACTTCTTTCTAGAACTCTCTTTACAATTCAAGTGCTTTAAGAGGTACAAGGATCAAAATGATTCAATTAAGAACAAAAAGGGATAGGCTTGTAATGCGGTTGCCAACAGAAAGGCTAATAGGCTCAAAAGGGTAACTAGGGATGATTTTATTTGTGATCGGCAACAAAGTTCAAAAAGATCAAAAAAAGCCTAATCACTTTTCAAACCGAGCAACACCTAGGGTTTCGCTTCAATTCACATTCTGGGAAAGTTCTAGACTCAAATACAATAACATGGACTATACAAAGAACTCACTTCACACATGGCACATGACTCACTAAGGATGGTCCCATTCGCACTCTCAATCAAATAAGTATCCACAAATCCAAGAGATATATTAAGCATAAAGCACAAAGTGAACACAAGTCAAGCAACCAAGACATAAGAGTCAGACCACATGCTATTTATTTATTTATTTATTTATTTATTAAGGCATCATCATATGTTTAAAATCAAGGGAAGGTGAAACACATGCCATAACCTAAGTATGCAACCATCAAACAAGTCAAAAGGTGTGAATCACATCATTTCTTCTCTTTTATTTCCTATATACTACTCTAAAAAAAACTACTTCCCGATTCAAGTTACATCCCATGGAAAATAACCGAGACACGAAGAAAAATCATGGGCGATTATTACTACTTAAGAAAAATAAAAAAAATACATGTTTTTGTATTTTTTTTATTTTTTATTTTTGTATTTTTGGTTTAGACTTAAATCCCTCAAGAAAACTGTCTAGGAGATCCATCGTTGGAAAACCAATTTTTTCTAAAAATAAATAAATTATCAATTAAACAAACAGAACTAAAATAGCAGTATAAAGTCACCCAGACAATATCCTCATCTCACACTTAAAATTGTGCATTATCCCTAATACACAACATAAATAATAAGCGGGTAAAAAAACTCCCTGGTAGGCCAAATTCCTAAGCACTAACAGCTCATAGAGTACTCAGACTTCTCCCGGTATTTTTCTTTACACGGGTACCCCACACTTAGTTCTAAGCATCTGGCTTGTTGTTGCATCCTTCCAATAGATATGCTTCCTATGCTCCTAAAAAATCAAAAAGACACTACAAAAATAATATAATAAGAAAATAATTTTAAAAAATAAAAATAAAAGAAAGTGGTAAAGTTGGGTTGCCTCCAACAAGCGCCTAATTTAATGTCGCGGCACGACATGAACCATTTTTTGCCTCTACCTCGAGCTTATGAATTGAGCCCCCAATTTGACTTCAAGTATTCATTTATGCTCTAGGGGTGGTAGAACAAATCTAATTGGCCCAAGCAACTATTGTACTATTCTACACTTCTTAGCTTTTATATGAGGTATGTAATCCAGTCTTTCTGGCAAGAAAAATTCCAGAATGTAGGCACCTTGTTCCTTATTCCTTGACTCCTCAATCTGCTCGAATGACTCTATTTCCATACCATCATCCAAGCACAATGTGAAAAAATATTTGAAGTGAGGACCAATACGCTCAAACACATGAACTTTAGGACTTTCAACATCCTTAACATCAATGATACTAGAGTCAATAAAATTTATATCATCAATGTCCTTGGTTGACTCTAGTCTCATGTCTTCAACATCGACATCCTCAAATTGTAGTTGGCTAGGTTTTTGATGTTCTACTCTGACCTCCTCCAATAGCACCTCGAATTCACGCTCTTCTTGGCTACTATCCCAGTTATTGGCTTGTTGAGCATTAAACGTTTCGACCATTTGACTCATTTGATCCTCCAAGTTACGAATAGTTACCTCTTGTATTTCTATCTGCAGTTGTTTCTCATTATTTTGTTCCAGAAGGCACTTTAACATATCCTTAATCTCCTTCAGGTCCGTATCCCCAGGTTCTTTGTTCCTATTTACTTCACAAGTAAAACCATCATAATAAGAAGTGGGAGGAGGATAATAAATATAAGTACAACCATGAAAGTGACCATCTTGACCACCACACGTATCACACACATAAGATTGAATTGGTGCACATAACTCGCTCTCGAAAATATTTTGATAATTTTGCCATGGGTGGTTTCCTTCACAATATATATGAGGATCAACAGTAGAATTACCAACACCTAAACTCTCATAATTCCAAGATGTCATGTTTCTCAAATCAACAAGTTTAGGCAAGCCACTTACCTCGAACTAAGCTCAATCAATTAGTAATAATGTCTTTTCCATGATTTTCCGACTCTGAATGGCCCAAATCTAGCCAAAAGAAATTACATACCATAAATATAACTATAAGAAACTAATCTAATTAATGAAATCAAGACTTAAGCAAGAAATTAGAAAATCACCCCAAAAAGTCAACCTGAGTCCATGTCTCGGAATTTGGTAAAATTCACAAATTACGAACACTCATTCACCCACGAGTTCACTCGTACCAAAATTATCCAAATCTGACATTAAAATCCCAATCAAAACTCAAAAATCCAGTTGAGGAACTTGTAACAACCCGACCGGTTGTTTTTCTTTCTAGAACCCCATTTCCCTAAATGAGACTTTTCGTAATTGATTTTACTGATTTATGACTTGCTGGGATGGCTAGTTCGGGATTTGGAAGAGTTCTGGTTGAAATCGGAACACTTGGTTCCTTAAGTTTGGCTTAAAAGGTGAAGTTTGACTTCGGTAAATATTTTGAGTAGATGACCTCAGAATCGGGATTTGATGGTTCCAATAGGTTCGTATGATAATTTCGGACTTGGGCATATGTTTGGATCGGTTTTTTGATGACTCGGGAGCATTTTGGTGCCTAATAGTGAAAGTTGGCACTTGAAGGTTTTAGAAGTTCTTTAAATTTAGTTTGGAGTGGGTTTTGGTTATATCGAGGTCCAAATGGAATACCAAGATCGAAAATAGTTCTGTAATGTCATTTAAGACTTGCACGCAAAATTTGGTATCAATCCGAATAGTCTAAGTACGTTTCGGCGCATTTGGAGCAAACTACAAGAACTTGAAGTTCGTAAGTTTGAATCAATTAGTTTTGGGGTGCGATTCTTAGTTTTAATATTATTTTGGGCATTCTGAGAGTTCAAGCAAGTCCATTTTACTATTTCAAACTTGTGGATATGTTCGGGTGTGGCCTCGGGGGTCCCGAGTGTCGATCAGACGAGGCTCGGACTAAGTTAGAAATTGGGAGCAGCTGCTGAAGCTCCAGTTCTGTCATAACCGCACCTGCACTTGGCCATCTGCAGGTGTGATCCATGATCCGCTGAAGCGAAAATGCGAAGGAAACCCAGGCACCGCAGGTGTGGAGGAATTTACGCACCTGGGAGACCGCAGGTGCGAGTATTGTGGTCGCAGGGGCGGAAAGGGCTCGCAGATGCGGCTCCTTGTGTCCGCAGATGTGGAGCCCGTCTAGGTGAGGAAAAGGCGCACCTACGAAGGTCTTGCCTCAGGTGCGGGACCGCATATTCGGCCTATGCACCGTAGGTGCGGAAGTCGCTGGGCATTGGGGGTTCATTTTATACGGACTTAGGCCATTTTTATCACATTTTCTTCCGCACTTAGGCGATTGGAGTGCTTTTAAGGAGGGGATTTCGACCTAGCTTTGTGAGGTAAGTAATTTCTACTTAATGTGAGTTTAATACATAAATTATGGGCAGATTTTAAATGAAAATTTGTAGAAATCATGGGTTTAGATGAAACAACTAGGGTTTAATAAAAATGAAATTTTACCATAAAAAATGATTATGGAACTTAGTAAAAATCATATATTTATGTTCCTTAGGGTATGGTTAAAAATTTCTTTGAAAATATTCGGAATCCGGGCATGTGGGCCTAGAGGTGAATTTTATGAATCTTGCATTTTGGGTTGGGTAATCACTTAGATAGTTAGAATATAAACTTTTGAACACATATTGATTAGTTTTTACACTATTTGAATAGTTTTGGATTGTTCGGCTCCGATTTGAGGGTTTGAGCGCATTCATGAATTTGGAAGTAGTCCTTGAGACGATGTAAGTCTCCTTTTTAACCTTGTAAGAGGGAATTAACCCCATACGTAAATTAAATAAATGTGTGTACCTACTTGTGGGGATACGTACGTACGAGGTGACGAGAGTCCATACGTAGCTACTATTATGCTATTGTCCGGGTAGTTTAGGAACCGTATCATGCTTTATTTGAAATATTTGTGCCTTTACTTGCTCATTTATGTGCTTAAGTCAAGTCAAAAATTTGATAAAAAGAAGTGTAAAAGGTTAAATTCACTTACTTGAAGATTTAATGGAATACTTGAGTGTAAATGTGAAATTTGTGTTTTCTTTAAAAATAATTGCTATTTGTGGATCGGGTCGAACGCTTCGGTAGTAAATAGATGCATCTATGATTCGCATCGTTCGACCCTCCGGCAGTGCAGAGTTTAAATATTATATTGGATCGGGCCGTATAACCTCGGCATAATTTGTGCATGATAATTCTTTGGAACTCTCCATGATTGATATTGCTTAAGTGTCTTGAAAATGTAAGCGGTTAAATGATAAAACTGAACTTGAATTAATATTTGTGAAAGAAGAACTTGTTATTTCCTATTATTGAGCTTTCAGTAGTATTCATGGGATCCATACTTAGTATAACATTTTTTAAATACACTATTATTAGCCCATAGTAAGTGTCAAAGTCGATCCCTTGTCACTCCTTCTTCCAGGTTAGACTGGATACTTACTGGGTACATGTTGTTTATGTACTCATACTACACTTTGTACTTAATTGTACAGGATCTGAGGCAGGTGCATCTGGTTACCCATCCGGCGCGTGTACTTAACATTGGTTCGAGATTTCACAGTGAGCTGCCCCCTTCCAAGCCGTTCAGCAGCATGCCAGAGTCTCTCTTTTGTTTATTACTTTCTAGGCTATTTCAGGCAGTAGGATAGCCACATTTTGTATATTCTACTAGTTGCCCACATACTTGTGACACTAGATCTTGGCACACATTAGTATACTTACGACTTTGGGTTGTATTTCTACAGTTATGATTTTCTTAGTTGTTTCCGCTTTTGGTTGCTTTAAAAATTCGCTATTTATCAAATATTTTAAATTTAAGGAAAGTTTGAATCACTTAATAAAAATGGTAAATCACTAGGTTGTTCACTATTGACTTTGTCTAGCAACGGTGTTGGACGCCATCACGGCCTGACATGGAGTTGGGTCGTGACAACATGGTATCAAAGCACTAGGTTCACATAGGTCTTACAAGTTATGGGCAGACCTAATAGAGTCTTGCATATCGGTGCGGAGACGTTCGTACATATCTTCGAGAGGCAATAGGGTATTAGGAAACTACTCTTTATTCATCTCATATCATGTAGTTGATGGTATACTAAGTTTCCTTCTTCTATTCTCTTACAGATGGCGAGGATGCGCAACAGCGGACGTTCCAGACCCGGGAGGAGCTGCTCCCCCCTTGCTAGAGGTTGAGGCAGAGGCCAGGGGAGGGCACCGGACTGAAGTAGAGGATGAGGGCGCCCTAGAGCTACCCTAGTAGCACCACCAGCAAATCTAGTGGAGGATCCCATCATCGAAGAGAAGGGCGAGGTGCCCGTAGAAGAGCCAGCCCCGGTAGATTTCATGTCAGCACTAGGCATTTAGGAGGTCATGGGACGTATGTTACGGTTCATGGACACTATGACTAAGGCTGGTCTATTTCCAGCAGACCCATCAACATCTCAGGCGAGAGGGGGAGCACAGACCCCTACTGCCTAGGCTCCGGGGAATGCAGTTGTCGTATATTCCACTCATGACTTGGGGCCAGTTTACGTAGCTTTTCTTCGATAGGTATATTCCACCCTCCGAGAGGGAAGAGTTGCGGTATCAGTTTGAGCAACTCGATCAGGGTCAGATATCGGTGACCAATTATGAGGCAAGATTTTCTGAGTTGTCTCACCATGAACTTATGATACTTCCTACTGACTTAGAGAGAGTGCGGAGGTTTGTTGCGGGGTTTCACTCCGGTATTAGGGCTAATATAGCTCGGGAGGTAGAGATGGGGAATTCTTATCAACTAGTAGTGGATATTGCTCAGAGGATTGAGGGCTACCGTCAGAGGGGTAGAGAGCAGATGCAGCAGGACAAAGGACCCGTTTCTCTTGAGAGTTTAGAGCTGCCCCGGCTAGGGGCAGAGGTCAATTTGGGAGGGGTCAGCCTAGCATGCCCCTATATTCAGCACCACTACCTCCTCGAGGTGTTCCAGCACGACCCTATTTTAGCGCCATGCTAGAGAGTTCTTACCACCCACCAGCCATCTTGGGTTCTTCCAGTGGGTATTTAGGCCACCAAGGTTCTTCTAGCTCCTATTTTAGTGCCATGCCAGAGAGTTTATACCGCCCACCAGTTATTCAGGCTTCTTCTAGTGGGTCTTCATGCCATCAAGGTCAGACTTCAGGGCAGCAAATCACCACATTGAGGGGTTATTTCGAGTGCGGATATCTCAATCACATGAGGAGATTCTGCCCCAGGCTTCGGGGCAAGGTAGTGTAATAGGGCCAGCAACCCATGATTACAACACCGGTTGTCTGGCCGCCTAAAGGTGAAGGACAAGATAGTAGGGGCCATCCTAGAGTGGAGGCCAGGTAGGGGGAGGTCAGCCAACTACTATTCAGTTAGGCGGAAGCCAGCCAGCCGGCGCTCCAGCCAGATTCTATGCTTTTCCAACTAGACCAGATGCATTAGCCTCAGATGTCGTAATCACAGGTATTATTTTCATCTGCGGTAGGAATGCTTTAGTATTATTTGATCCAAGGTCTACCAATTCATATGTATCATCTATGTTTTCTCATTTCCTGGATATTCCTCGTGAGTCCTTTTGTACTTCTGTTTATGTGTCCACTCCAATAGGCAATTATGTGGTTGTAGATCGGATCTATCTATCCTGTGTGGTCACATTCTATGGTTAAGAGACTATAGCGGACCTTCTATTACTTGATATGACCAACTTTGAGGTCATCCTGGCATGGACTGGTTATCCCCATATCACACCATCCTTGATTGAATGCCAAGACTATTACTTTAGCGATGCCAGAGTTGCCGAGATTGGAGTAGAAGGGTTCCTCCTTTAGTACATCTAGTCAGGTTATCTCTTTTTTGAAGGCTCGACATATGGTCGAGAAGGGTTGTTTGGCTTACCTAGCCTATGTTCGGGATACTACCATAGAGTCTCCGACAATTGATTCAGTGTCAGTAGTCCAGGAGTTCGCCGATGTGCTTCCTTCGGACCTTCTAGGCATGCCACAAGACTGTGATATTGATTTCTGTATTGACTTGGCTCCAAGAACCCAACCTATATCTATCTCACTGTACCGTATGGCTCCAAAAGAGTTGAAGGAGTAGCTTGAAGAGTTGTTAGCAAAGGGGTTTGTTAGACCAAGTGTATCACCTGGGGTGCACCAGTGTTATTTGTGATGAAAAAAGATGGAACTATGCGGATGTGCATTGATTACTGCCAGTTGAACAAGGTTACCATCAAGACAAGTACCCATTGCCGCTTATTTATGATTTGTTCGACTAGTTGCAGGGTGCTACAGTGTTCTTTAAGATCTACTTGAGGTCAGGGTATCATCAGTTAAAGATTCGAGACTCAGATGTTCCGAAGACTACTTTCCGTACTAGATATGGCCATTATAAGTTTCTGGTAATGTCCTTCGGCTTGACCAATGCCCCAGAAACATTTATGGATTTGATGAACAGAGTGTTCAAGCCTTATATTGATTCGTTTTTAATTGTCTTCATTGATGACATCTTGATCTACTCATGTAGCTTGGGGGAGCACGAGCAGCATTTGAGGGTAGTGCTCCAGACTTTGTGGGAATAGAAGATGTATGCTAAGTTCTTCAAGTGTGAGTTTTGGTTAGATTCTGTGGCATTCTTGGGGAATGTTGTATTAGGCGAAGGTATTAAAGTGGATCCCAAGAAGATTGAGGTAGTACAGAATTGGCCTCGTCCTACTTCGGCGACTGAGATTAGGAGTTTCCTAGGTTTAGCAGGCTATTATTGTCGGTTTGTGCAGGATTTTTCATCCATTGCAGCACATTTGACTAGATTTACCCAAAAGGGTGCTCCGTTCTGTTGGTCCAATGATTGTGAGGCAAGCTTACATCTTTGACTACAACATCGGTTCTAGTGTTGCCTTTCGTTTCGGGGATGTATACGATGTATTGTGATGCTTCACGCATTGGCTTGGGTTGTATTGATGCAGGAGGAGCGAGTTATTGCATATGCTTCGCGTCAACTAAAGATTCATGAGAAGAATTGCCATATGCACGATCTAGAGTTAGCCACGATTGTTCATGCTCTTAAGATCTGGAGGCATTGCCTTTATGGGGTGTCATGTAAGGTTTACACAGATCATCGTAGCTTACAACATTTGTTCAAGCAAAGGGATCTCAATTTGAGGCAGCACAGATGACTCGAGTTACTGATAGATTATGGCATCACTATTCTTTATCATCTGGGCAAAGGAATGTAGTCACGGATGCCTTGAGCAGAAAGGCATAGAGTATGGGTAGCTTGGCGTTCATTTCAGCAGAGGAGAGGCCACTAGCCTTGGACATTCAGTCCTTGGCTAACAGACTTGTAAGGTTGGATATTTTAGAGCCTAGCTGAGTTCTTGCATGTGTTGTTGCCCAGTCTTCACTATTGGAGTAGATCAAGGCGCGACAATTTGATGATCCGCACTTGGCAGTTCTCAGAGAAACGATACTACAGGGTGGTGCTAAAGAGGTTTCTATTGGCGAGGCTGGCGTTCTGCGACTCCAAGTTATCTATGTGTTCCTAATGTCGATGGCTTGGAAATATTCTAGAGGAGGCACACAGCTCTCAGTATACCATTCATCCAGGTGCTACGAAGATGTATCATGACCTGAGACAGCATTATTGGTGGCGGCGGATGAAAAAAGACATAGTTGAATATGTAGCTAGGTGCCTAAATTGCCAGCAGGTTAAGTATGAGCACCAAAGGCCATGTGGCCTACTCCATCAGATGACTATACCAGAGTGGAAATGGGAGTGCATTACTATGGACTTCGTAGTTAGGTTGTTGCGGACCTTGCGGATGTTTGATGCAATTTGGGTCATTGTCGACAGGTTTGACCAAGTTGGCATACTTCATTCCGGTTGTGACTACTTATACTTCAGAGAGGTTGGCCCATATTTATATTCGGGAGATAGTTTGGTTGCACGGGGTGCCTGTTTCCATCATATCAGATAGAGGCCCTCAGTTCACTTTGCATTTCTGGAGAGCTACAGAGAGTGAGTTGGGAACCCGTGTAGAGCTCAGCACAGTATTTCATCCACAACCGACGGGCAGTCAGAGCGGACTGTTCAGATATTAGAGTACATGCTCAGAGCATGTGTGATTGAATTTGGGGGGGTAGTGGGATCAGTTCTTGTCTTTGGACGAGTTTGCTTACAACAACATTTATCAATCCAGCATTGACATGGCCCTATTTAAGGCTTTATATGGTCGGCGATGTCGTTCTACCATCGGTGGTTTGAGCTTGGTGAGGTTAAGTTATATGGTACCGATTTGGTAAAGGATGCCTTGAAAAAGGTAAAGTTGATTCAGGAGCGACTTCGCATAGCACAGTACAGACAGAAGAGTTACGCGGATCAGAAGACGCGTTCATTTATGGTAGGCGAGAAGGTTCTCTTGAAAGTCTCGCATATAAAGGGTATTATGAGATTTGGGAAGAAGGGAAAGTTGAGCCCAAGGTTTATAGGCCATTTGAGGTGTTGAGGCGGGTTGGGGAGGTTTTCTATGAGCTTGCTTTACCTCCCAGCCTATTAGAGATTCGTCCGATTTTTCACGTGTCTATGCTCCGGAGGTATCACTCTGACTTGTCGCATGTGTTAGACTTCAGCATTATTCAGCTAGATGAGAGCTTAGGTTATGAGGAGGAGCCAGTTGCCATTCTTGCTAGATAGGTTTGCTAGTTGAGATCCAAGAGGATTTTCATGGTAAAGGTTCAGTGGAGGGGCCAACCAGTCGAGGAGGCGACCTGGGAGTCCTAGGAGGACATGCAGAGCAGATATCCACACTTATTCAGCACTTTATGTATGAATCTAGACCCGTTCGAGGACGAATGTTTGTTTTAGAGGTGGAGAATATAAGACCCAATCGGTTTTTTTGCTTTCTAGAACCCCGTTCCCCTAAATGAGACTTCTCGTACTTACTTTTACTGATTTATGACTTGTAGGGATGGCTAGTACGGTATTTGGAAAAGTTCAGGTTAAAATCGAAACACTTGGTTCCTTAAGGTTGGCTTAAAAGGCCAAGTTTGACTTTGGTCAACATTTTGAGTAAACGACCTCAAAATTGGGATTTGACGGTTCCAATAGGTTCGTATGATGACTTCAAACTTGGGCGTATGCTCGAATCGGGTTTTGGATGACCCGGGAGCATTTTGGCGCCTAATAGTGAAAGTTAGTTCTAAAGGTTTTAGAAGTTCTTTAAATTTGGTTTGGAGCGGGTTTTGGTGATATCGAGTTCCAAACGGATCTCGAGATCGGGAATAGTTCTGTAATGTCATTTAAGACTTGCACGCAAAATTTGATATCAATCCGAGTAGTCTAAGTACGTTTCGGCGCATTTTGAGCGAATAGAAGAACTTGAAGTTCATAAGTTTGAATCAATTAGTTTTTGGGGTGCGACTCTTAGTTTTAATGTTATTTTGGGCATTATGATAGTTCGAGTGAGTCCGTTTTACTATTTCAAACTTGTGGGTATGTTCGGGCGGGGCCCGGGGAGCCCCGAGTGTTGATCGGACGAGGCTCGGACTAAGTTAGAAGTTGGGAGCAGCTGCTGAAGCTCCAGTTCTGTCATAACCGCACCTGTGCTTGGCCAGCCGCATGTGCGATCCATGAGCTGCAGAAGCGGAAATGTGAAGGAAACCCAGGCACCGCAAGTGCGGAGGAATTTACGCACCTGCGAGACCGTAGGTGCAAGCACTATGGTCCCAAGAGCAGAAAGGGCTCGCAGATGCGGCTCCTTGTGTCCGCAGATGCGAAGCTCGGCCAGGTGAGGAAAAGGTGCACCTATGAAGGTCTTGTCGTAGGTACGGGACCGTAGATGCGGCCAATGCACCACAGGTGAGAAAGTCGCAGGGCACTGGGGGTACATTTAATACGGACATAAGCCATTTTAATCACATTTGCTTCCATACTTGGGCGATTGGAAAACTTTTAAGGAGGGTATTTCGACCTAGCTTTATGAGGTAAGTAATTTCTACTTAATGTGAGTTTAATACATAGATTATGGGTACATATTAACATGAAAATAGGTAGAAATCATGGGCTTAGATGAAAAACCTAGGGTTTAATAAAAATGAGATTTTACCACGAAAATGATTATGGAACTTAGTAAAAATCATATATTTATGTTCCTTAGGGTATGGGTAAAAACTTTCTTCAAAAATTTCCAAAATCCAGGCATGTGGGCCCGGGGGTGAATTTTAGGAATTTTGCATTTTGGGTTGGGCAATCATTTATATAGTTAGAATATAAACTTTTGAACACATATTGATTAGTTTTTATACTATTTAAATAGTTCTGGATTGTTCGGCTCCGATTTAAGGGTTTGAGCACATTCTTGAATTTGGAAGTAGGCCTTGAGACGAGTTAAGTCTCTCCTCTAACCTCGTAAGAGGGAATTAACCCCATAGGTAAATTAAATAAATGTGTGTACCTATTTGTGGGGGGTTACGTACGTACGAGGTGACGAAACTCCGTACGTAGTTGCTATTATGCTATTGTTCGGGTAGTTTAGGACCCGTATCATACTTTATTTGAAATATTTGTGCCTTTACTTGCTAATTTATGTGCTTAAGTCAAGTCAAAAATTTGATAAAAAGAAGTGTAAAAGGTTAAATTCACTTACTTGAAGATTTAATGGAATACTTGAGTGTAAATGTGAAATTTGTGTTTTCTTTAAAAATAATTGCTATTTGTGGATCGGGCTGAATGCCTCCGTAGTAAATAGATGCATCTATGGTTCACACTATTCGACCCTCCGGTAGTGCACAGTTTAAATATTATGTTGGACCGGACCGTACGACCTCGGTATAATTTGCGCATGATAATTCTTTGGAACTCTCCATGATTGATATAGCTTAAGTCTCTTGAAAATGTAAGTGGTTATATGATAAAACTGAACTTGAATTAATATTTGTGAAAAAAGAACTTGTTATTTCCTGTTATTGAGCTTTCAGTAGTATTTATGAAATCCATGCTTAGTATAATATTTTTAAATACATTATTATTAGCCCATAGTAAGTGTCAAAGTCGACCCCTCGTCACTACTTCTTCGAAGTTAGACTGGATACTCATACTACACTTTTGTACTTAATTGTACAGGATCTAAGGCAGGTGCATCTGGTTACCCGTCCGGCGTGCGTACTTGACATTGGTTCGAGATTTCACGGTGAATTGCCCCCTTCCAAGCCATTCAGCAGCATGCTGGAGTCTCTCTATTGTTTATTGTTGTCTAGGCTATTTCAGGCAGTAGGATAGCCACCTTTTGTATATTCTACTAGTTGCCCACATACTTGTGACACTAGATTTTGGCACACATTAGTAGACTTACGATTTTGGATTATATTTCTACAATTATGATTTCCTTAGTTGTTTTCGCTTTTGGTTGTATTAAAATCCGTTATTTATCAAATGTTTTAAATTTAAGGCAAGTTCGTTGTTTGAATCACTTAATAAAAATGGGAAATCACTAGGTTGTTCAATGTTGCCTTGTCTAGCAACGGTGTTGGACGCCATCACGGCCTGACATGGAGTTGGGTCGTGAAACATGGTATCAGAGCACTAGGTTCACGTAGGTCTTACAAGTTATGGGCAAACCTAATAGAGTCTTGCAGATTGGTGCAGAGACGTTCGTACTTATCTTCGAGAGGCGATAGGGTGTTAGGAAACTACTCTTTATTCATCTCCTTTCATGCAGTTGATGGTATAATAAGTTTTCTTCTTCTATTCTCTTACAGATAGTGAGGACGCGCATGGCAGACGTTCCAGACCTGGAAGGAGCTTCTCCCTCATTGCTAGAGGTCGAGGCAGAGGCCAGGGGAGGGCACCGGCCTGAGGTAGGGGATGAGGGCGCCTCAGAACTGCCCCAGTAGCACCACCAGCAAATCCTGTAGAGGACCCCATCATCGAGGAACAGGACGAGGTGCCCGCACTAGAGCCAACCCCGGTAGAATTTATGTCAGCACCGGGCTTTCATAAGGTCATGGTCCGTATGTTGCGGTTCATAAACACCATGACTGAGGCTGGTCTATTTCTAGCGGACCCATCTACATCTAAGGCGGGAGGGGGAGCACAGACCCCTACTGCCTAGGCTCCGGGAGATGCAGCTGTTGTATATCAGAACCTAGGTGCACTACCCGTGGGCGGAGCCCAGCCAGTTGCAGCAGCTGCACCTGAGCCTAGACCAGCTGCGGACGGCGAGCCGCATAAGCTATTGGACAGATGTACTAGGTTGCACCTTCATCTCTTCGAATGCCGGCGTCATGAGGATCCCCAGGACTTCATTGATAGGCGCAGGGACAGACTGCACAACATGAGGATATTGGAGTCTTATGGGGAGAATTTCACTACTTTCCAGTTTGAGGGCCGGGCCTATAGGTGGTGGCAGTCTTATCTTCTCGGCAGGTTAGTAGGTTCTCTCCCATGACTTGGGGCCAGTTTACGCAGCTTTTCTTGGATAGGTATATTATACCCTTCGAGAGGGAAGAGTTGCGGTATCAGTTTGAGCAGCTCGAGTAAGGTCAGATGTCAGTGACCGATTATGAGGCGAGATTTTCTAAGTTGTCTCGTCATGCACTTATGATACTTCTTATTGACGTAGAGAGAGTTTAGAGGTTTATTGCGGGGTTGCACTCCGATATTAGGGCTAATGTTGCCCAGGAGGTTGAGATGGGGAATTCTTATCAACTGGTAGTGGAGATTGCTTGGAAGATTGAGGGCTACCGTTAGAGGGGTAGAGAGAAGATGCAGCAAGACAAGAGGACCCATTTCTCTAGACAGTTTAGAGGTTCCTCGGCTAGGGGCAGAGGTTAGTTTGGGAGGGGTAAGCATAGTAGGCCCCCATATTCAGCACCACCACCTCCTCTAGGTGTTCCAGCGCGACCCTATTTCAGTGCCACACTAGAGAGTTCTTACCGCCCACCAGCCATCTAGGGTTCTTCCAGTGGGTAATCAGGCCACCAGGGTTCTTCCAGCTCCTATTTTAGTGCCATGCCAAAGAGTTCATACCGCCCACTAGCTATTCGAGCTTCTTCTAGTGGGTCTTCAGGCCATCAAGGTCAGACTTCAAGGTAGTAGATCACCACATCAAGGGGTTGTTTCGAGTGCGGAGATCTTAGTCACATGAGGAGATTCTGCCCCAGGCTTTAGGGTAAGGCAGTGCAGCAGGGCCAGCAGCCCATTATTACAGCACTGGCTGTCCGGCCACCTAGAGGCGGCTAGTAGGGTCCGTTCTAGAGGTGGAGGCCAGGTAAGGGGAGGTCAGCCAGCTACTGTTCCATCAGGCGAAGGCCAACCAGCCGGAGCTCCTGCCAGATTCTATGCTTTTCTGACCAGATCAGATGCATTTTCCTCAGATATCGTGATCACAGGTATTATTTCTGTCTGCAGTAGGGATGCTTCAGTATTACTTGATCCAGGGTCTACCAATTCATATGTATCATCTCTGTTTGCTCATTTCCTGGATATTCCTCGTGAGTCCTTGGGTACTTCTGTTTATGTGTCCACTCTAGTAGGCAATTCTGTGGTTGTAGATCGGATCTATCGGTCCTGTGTGGTCATATTATATGGTTACAAGACTAGAGCGGACCTTCTATTACTTGATATGATCGACTTTGAGGTCATCCTGGGCAGGGACATGTTATCCCCATATCACGCCATCCTTGATTGCCATGTTAAGGTTGTTACCTTAGCGATGCCAGAGTTGCCGAGATTAGAGTAGAAGGGTTCCTCCGTTAGTACATCTAGTCGGGTTATCTCTTTTCTGAAGGCTCGATATATGGTCGAGAAGGGTTTACAGAACCGTACATGAGATTTTCACCTCATACGGCTCCTCGTTCAATTCATTTGGCTTACCTAGCCTATGTTCGGGATACTAATATAGAGTCTCCGACAAATGATTCAGTGCCAGTAGTCCGGGAGTTCACCGATGTGTTTCCTTCTAACCTTCCAGGCATGCCACCAGACCGTGATATTCATTTCTGTATTGACTTGGCTCTAGGAACCCAACCTATATCTATCTCACCATACTGTATGGCTCCAAAAAAGTTGAAGGGTTAAAGGAGCATCTTGAAGATTTGTTAGCAAAGGGGTTTTTCAGACCAAGTGTATCACCTTGGGGTGTACCAGTGTTATTTGTGAAAAAGAAAGATGGAACCATGCGGATGTGCATTGATTACTGCCATTTTAACAAGATTACCATCACGAACAAGTACCCATTGCCGCATATTGATGATTTGTTCAACCACTTGTAGGGTGCTATGTTGTTCTCTAAGATCGACTTGAGGTCAGGGTATCATCAGTTGAAGATTTGGGACTCAGATGTTTCGAAGACTGCTTTCCGTACTAGATATGGCCATTATGAGTTTCTGGTGATGTCCTTCGGCTTGACCAATGCCCCAGTGGTGTTTATGGATTTAATGAACAGAGTGTTCAGGCCTTATATTGATTCATTTGTCATTGTCTTCATTGATGACATCTTGATCTACTCACGTCGCTTGGGGGAGCACGAGCAGCATTTAAGGGTAGTGCTCCAGACTTTGCGGGAACAGAAGTTGTATGCTAAGTTCTCCAAGTGTGAGTTTTGGTTAGATTCTGTGGTATTCTTGGGGCATGTTGTATCAGGCAATGGTATTAAGGTGGATCCCAAGAAGATTGAGGCAGTTCAGAATTGGCCTCGTCCTACTTCGGCGATTGAGATTAGGAGTTTCCTAGGGTTAGCAGGTTATTATTGTCGGTTTGTGCAGGATTTTTCATCCATTGCAGCACCTGTGACTAGATTGACCCAAAAGGGTGCCCCATTCTGTTGGTCCGATAATTATGAGGCTAGCTTTCAGAAGCTCAAGACATCTTTAACTACAGCACCAGTTATAGTGTTGCCTTCCGATTCAGGGATGTATACGGTGTACTGCGACGCTTCACGCGTTGGCTTGGGTTGTGTATTGATGTAGGAGGGATGAGTTATTGCATATGCTTCGCGTTATCTAAAGATTCATGAGAAGAATTACCCTGTGCACGATCTAGAGTTAGCCGCGATTGTTCATGCTCTTAAGATCTGGAGGCATTACCTTTATGGGGTATCATGTGAGGTTTACACAAATCATTGCATAATTCAGCTACAGACCTCCAAAATACAATCCGGTCGTGCTCCTAAGCCCAAAATCACCCAACGAAGCTAACGAAACCTACGAAACTCCATTCCGAAGTCGTCGTCACATACTTCTGACTATAGTCAAAATCATAAAACTTAAGCTTCCATTTTAGGGACTAAGTGTCCCATATCACTCCGAAACCACAAACAAAATCTTCTGGCAAGTCACATAAGCAGAAAAAGATACGGGGGAAGCAGTAAATAAGGGATCGGGGCTAATACACTCAAAATGATGAGCCTGGTTGTTACATCCTCCCCCTCTTAAAACAATCGTTTGTCCTCGAATGAGCATAGAGACATATCTGAGGTGGTAAAAAGATGAGGATAACAGTTACGCATATCATGTTCGGTCTCCCAAGTCGCCTCCTCGACCGGCTGACCCCTCCACTGAACCTTCACTGAAGCAATGTTCTTTGACCTCAGCTTTTGAACTTGCCTGTCCAAAATAACCACCGGCTCCTCAACATAAGATGGATCCTTGTCCAACTGGACTGAGCTGAAATCCAACACATGAGACGGATCGCAGTTATACTTCTGTAGCATAGAAACATGGAATACCAGATGAACTCCTACTAGACTGGGAGGTAAGGCAAGCTCATAAGCAACCTCCCCAACTCGTTGCAATATCTCGAATGGGCCAATAAACAGTGGGCTCAGCTTGCCCTTCTTTCCTAACCTCATAACGCCCTTCATGGTCTAAACCCAGAGCAACACCCGCTCTCCAACCATTAATGTAACATCGCGAACCTTCCGATCCGCATAACTTTTATGTCTGGACTGGGCTATGCAAAGTCTATCCTGAATTACCTTAACCTTCTCCAAAGCATCATAAACCAAGTCGGTACCCAGTACTCTATGCTCACCCTGCTCGAAGCCTCGAACTAACCCACTGGAGACCGATACCGCCTACCCTACAGAGCCTCATACGGTGCCATATGAATGCTCGACTGATAACTGTTGTTGTAAGCAAACTCCTCAAGTGGCAAGAACTGATCCCAATAACCTTCAAACTTCATTACACATGCACAAAGCATATCCTCTAGAATCTAAATAGTGCGCTCGGATTATCCGTCCGTCTGAGGGTGAAATGATATGCTCAACTCAACCTAAGTACCTAACTTATGTTGTACGGCCCTCCATAACCATGATGTAAACTGCGTACCCCGGTCAGAGATGATAGATACCGGCACACCATAAATCCGAGCCAGCTGCTTGGAAGAATAAGTAGTCATCACAAAAATGAAATGAGCTAACTTGGTTAGCCTATCCACAATCACCCAAACTACATCAAACTTACGCTGAGTCCGTGAGAGTCCAACAATGAAATCCACAGTGATCCGCTCCCATTTCCACTCCAGAATATCTAACTTCTGAAGAAACCCACCTGGACGATGATGCTCATACTTCACCTGTTGGTAATTTAGACATCAAGCTATTTATTCCACTATGTCCTTCTTCATTTCTCCACCAATAATACTGCCTCAAGTCCTGATACATCTTTGTGGCACCCGGATGAATAGAGTACCGCAAACTATGAGCCTCCTGAAGAATCAACTAACGTAATCCGTCTACATTGGGCACTAATAGCCTGCCTTGCATCCTCAATGCACTATCATCACCAATAGTGACCTCTTTAGCATCACTATGCTGAACCGTATGCTTAAGGACAAGCAAATGGGGATCATCATACTGATGTTCCCTGATACGATCATAAAGAGAATACTGGGAGGCCACACAAGCCAAAACTCGACTCGGCTAAAAAATATCCAATCTAACAAACTGGTTGGCCAAGGCCTAAATATCCAATGTCAATGGCCTCTTTGCTACTGGTAAATATGCTAAGCTACCCAAACTCTCCGCCCTGCGACTCAAGGCATCGGCCACCATATTGGCCTTCCCGGGATAGTATAAAATGGTGATATCACAATCCTTAAGTAGCTTTAACCACCTCTGCTGATGCAAGTTAAGATCCTTCTGTTTGAACAGATGTTGCAAACTTTGGTGGTCAGTGTAGATCTCACAAGAGACACCGTACACATAGTGCTGCCAAATATTCAAGGCATGAACAATAGTCGTTAACTCAAGGTCATGGACAGGATAGTTCTTTTCATGCACCTTCAGTTGTCTAGACGCATAGGCAATCACCCTACGGTCCTACATCAACACCGCGCCGAGACCAACTCGTGACGCATCACAATATATAGTATAAGACACTGAACCTGTAGGAATACCAATACTGGGGCCGTAATCAAAGTTGTCTTGAGCTTTTGAAAGCTCTCCTCACACTCCTCTGTCTACCTAAATGGAGCACCATTTTGGGTCAGCCTGGTCATAGGTGGTGCAATAGATAAGAAACCCTCTACAAATTGATGGTAATACCCTACCAAACCAAGAAAACTCCGGATATTCGTAGCTGAGGATGGTCTGGGCCAACTCTGTACCGCTTCCACCTTCTTCGAATCCACCTTGATCCCCTCACTCGACACTACGTGACCCAAAAATGCCACAAAATCTAACCAGAACTCACATTTCGAGAATTTTGCATATAACTTCTTTTCTCTCAAGGTTTGAAGCACAGTCCTCAGGTGTTGCTTATGATCCTCCCGACTCCAGGAGTACACCAAAATGTCGTCAATAAATACAATGACGAAAGAGTCAATATAGGGCCAAAATACACTGTGCATCAAATGCATAAATGTTGTTGGGGCATTGGTGAGCCCAAATGACATCACAAGGAACTCGTAGTCACCAAACCGAGTCCTGAAAGTAGTCTTCGGGATATCTGACTCCCGAATCTTCAACTTATGGTAGCCTGAACCCAAGTCAATCTTGGAAAACACTCTGTCACCCTATAATTGATCAAATAGGTCATCAATACGCGGCAAAGGATACTTGTCCTTCATTGTAACTTTGTTCAACTGACGATAATCAATGCACATACGCATAGAACCATCCTTCTTCTTCACAAAAATAATTGGGGCACCCCAAGGTGACACACTAGATCGAATGAAGCCCTTATCAAGAAATTATTCTAACTGTTCCTTCAACTTAGGATGAGCCATATGATATGGAGGAATAGAGATGGGTTGAGTGCCCGGAAACAAATCAATACCAAAGTCGATATCTCTATCGGGAAGCATGCCCCGAAAATCAGCTGGAAATACATCAGAATAATCCCTCACTACTGGAACTGACTCAATTGTATGGGTATCAATACTGATGTTTCTCACATATACTAGATACGCGTCAAACCCATACTCAACTATTCGTTGAGCTTTAAGAAATGAAATAACTCTGGTAGGAGTATAATCTATGGTACCTCTCCACTCTAACAGTAGTAAGCCTGGTATAGCTAGAGCTACGGTCTTGGTGTGACAATAAAGAATAGCATAATGGGGGAACAACCCGTCTATGCCCAAGATAATAACAAAATCTACCATACTGAGCAATAATAAATCGGCTCTGGTCTCAAAACCACTAAGAAAAACCAAACACGACCGATACACACGGTCAATAATAATAGAATCTCACATTGGTGTAGACACATAAACAAAAGAACTCATAGAATCACGAGATACGCCCAAATACAGAGCAAAATAAGATGACACATAGGAATAAGTGGAGCCTGGATCGAATAAAACTGACGCATCTCTATGACAGACCGGAACAATACCTGTAATGACAGAGTCAGAAGCAACTGCCTTTATATGAGTAGGAAGAGCATTGTATCTTGATTGGCCTCCCCCTCTAGGGTGACCTATACCTCCCCGGCCTCCACCTCGAGCTGGCTGAGTAGGTGAAGTGGTAGCTGCTGGTGTAATCATAGCCTGAGGACCCGGTGGAGCACGCGGTGCCTGAGAAGTCTATGGAGGTGCACCCCTCATAAATCTGGGGCAATCCCTCACCATATGCCAACTGTCTCCACACTCAAAACAAACTCTCGGAGGGCGTGGCTGCTATGGCTGGCTCGGGCTAGGTCTGCTGGACTAACCGCTGAAAGCATCCCATGCAGGAGATACACTAGATATTGGCGGTGCATAATAAGGCTCACGGAGCCTAGAAGTAGCAGGAATGCCACTGGTTGCTGGAAGTGTTGAATGAACAGGTCGACTCACATAGCCCCTACCATGGCGAACTGCAGCTGGGGCACGAGTACAAGTACAAGAGCCAGACTCTCGAGACCTCTTGGCCTTTCTCTCCTCTCTCTCCCGAGTAAGCATGCTCTCCACTCTCCTAGCAATACTCATAACCTGCTGATACAAAATACCCATCTCCAACTTCCAGGCCATGCTAATCCTGATGCTGGGATGGAGCCCCTAGATAAACCGACAGACCCTCTCTCGAACTGTAGCAACCAAGGCTGGTGCATGCCTAGACAAATCACTGAAGCGAACCGCATACTCTGACACCGTCATAGCACACTGGCGCAACTACTCAAACTCTGTGTGCCAAGCATTCCTAAGACATTGGGGAACATACTCTCCCAAAAACATATCCGAGAACTGAGTCCAAGTAAGTGAAGTTGCCTCAGCCTGACTGTCCAACTCATAATTATGCCACCAATGATAGGCTGCTCCTCTAAGTTGGAACGTAGTGAAAGAAATCCCACTCGACTCTGCTATGCCCATAGTATAGAGGATATGGTGGAACTACTCAACAAAATCCTAGGCATCCTCTGACGCCAGGCCACTGAAAGTAGGAGGGTGGTACTTCTTGTACCTCTCGATCTTACGCTGCTCCTCCTCATAAACTGTTGCCCTACCTTCGGGCTGAACTAGGGCTACTGGTTGCACCGGTATAACATCCGGAATCTGATCGACCTGAACCCGCTACTCTGGGATGTGGGCGACGGGATTCTGTGCTCCTCCCCCAATCTGAGATGTGGCAAGAGCAAGGGGAATAAACCCTGCATGAGCTAGAGTACCGAACATGCTCAGGAACTATGCAGGGGTCTCCTAAAGAGCTGGTACAGTAACAAGCGTCTCAGGTGCCTGCGCTCTGACTAGAGCTACTGGTGGCTCCTCTATAGCAATTTGTGTGGGTGCTCTAGCTGCATCACGTGGATGTCCTTGGTCTCTACCTCAGCCCCAGCCTCATGCGGCTCTAGTAGGGCGCAGGGTTGCCTGGTCATATGATCGGGTTGTACGTGTCCTCACCATCTGTTAGAGAATAAAATACAGAAGTTTAGAATTTTGAAGTCAAAAATTTCACACGACAAGGAATCAAAAGAAGTGAAATTTTCCTGACAGTTCCATAGCTTCCCGAAGATAAGTACGGGCGTCTCCATACCGATCCGCAAGATTCTACTAAACCTGCTTGTGACTCGTGACACCTATAAACCTATAGCTTTGATATTAACTTGTCACGAACCAATCCTTTCTTGGTGAGATGTCGTGACAGCACCTAGTCTCTACGACTAGGTAAGCCTAACATTTGCAAAAATAACCAAAAATGAAAAAACTCTAACAACTAACTGCAACAGGTAATAATATATCTGATAAAAATGTTGCTCGGTATGTACAATACCAACACTCGAGGATACACAATATTTTTCCAAAACCCGAAACATCATAAGTCACAAGCTACAGAAGAAAACTAGTATCTCTATACATCAGGGTCTAAGACAAAGTACGGAAAGGTAAATGACATAAGAGGGAATAGAGGGGGGACTCCAAGGTCTGTGGACGCAGCAGATATACCTTGAAGTCTCCAAACTGTCTCTGCTCACTGATGACGTGGCTGATAAGAAGTACCTAGATCTGCACATAAACATGTGCAGAAGAGTATTATGAGTACACCACAACGGTACCCAGTAAGTGACAAGCTTAACCTCGGTCGAGTAGTGACGAGGTCAGGTCAGGGCCCTACTGGTATATATATAATAAATAAGGCAGAATAAAAATATTGCAGTGTAATAAATGATTGAAATTTAACAACGAGGAAATCGCAGAAAAATAACAGCACAGTACACAGGAATAAAATAGTATGGGATCTCCTGAAATACCGTCTCGTAGTCCCAAAAGTAAATATGCAGTGGGATCTTCCGGGATACCGTCCCGTAATCCCAAACTAAATATGCAGGGGGATCTCCTAGGATACCGTCCTGTAGTCCTAAACTAAATATGCAGGGGGATCTCCTGGGATACCGTCCCGTAGTCTCAAAGTAAATACGTATCTCAAAACAATGGAAATAATAGTTATAGCAAGAAATCCTACAGTTTAGACTAAGCACACGTCAAGGAAAAAAAGAAAATCCACTAAGCATGTTGCACAGAATTCATATAAGCATTTAAGACAAGTAGATATGCGATATTAGGCTAAACAGGATAATTACACATGCTAGTATAACTCAATTAAGATGAAATAGGATATTACTCAGTAAAAAACGGGTATTACAGCAAATAACCCGTGTACACACGTCACCTCACGTACACGGCACTCACATATCACATCAGTACCAAATCCTAAGGGAAGTTCCCCCACACAAGGTTAGGCAAGCCACTTACCTCGAACCAAGCTCAATCAATTAGTTACAATGACTTTTCCACGATTTTCCGACTCTGAATAGCCCAAATCTAGCCAAAAGCAATTACATATCATAAATATAACTATAAGAAACTAATCTAATTAATGAAATCAAGGCTTAAGCAAGAAATTAGAAAATTGCCCCAAAAGGTTGACACAGGCACACGTCTCGAAATCGGGTAAAAGTCACAAAATACAAACACCCATTCACCCACGAGTTCACTCGTACCAAAATTATCCAAATCCGATATCAAAATCCCAATCAAAACTCAAAAAAACGGTTGAGGAACTTTTCCCATTTTCCCCATATTTTTCAACCCAAATCTGAAATTAAAGAGTGGAATCAACTATAGATTAATGGAATATAACCATAAAGGAGTCATAAATCATTACCCAATAGTTTTATCTGAAAATCTCTGGAAATGTCGCCCCAATCCGAGCTCTCTATCTCAAGTTTTGATAAAAATGGTTAATCCTCATTTTTGAAATGTTTATCATTTGCCCAGGTGCTCACACTACGTGATCGCGGAACATCACATGCGATTGCGTCGAACAAAATTCCAACCGTTTAAAAATTCTAGAGACGCGAACATTGATATTTGTTCGCTAACGCGTACCACTGCCAAGCTGACCTACATGATCGCATAACACTCCACACGACCGCATAGAGTAAATCCTCTCACTGCCCAGTCTCCTATTTTCTTCACTGCGAATGTAGAGAGGGCTATATGTTCGAGTATCAATAGCCACACAAACTTCGCGATCGCGGACAAGCTCCTGCGATCACATGGAACAAAAAGGGGACTGCCTAATTCAAGGCTTCCCGATCGCATCTCCTCCTACGCGACCGGATAAGAGGAAACCAGTAACTGAAGACACTAGAAATTTCTGCAATCTTTCAAGTCTAAAACTAGTTTGTTAACCACTCAGAATCTACCCGAGGCCCTCGGGACCTCAACCAAACATACCAAAAAGTCCTAAAACATCATACGAAGTTAGTCTAATCCACAAAACACATCAAACAACAACAAAAACACGAATCACCCTCTAATTCAAACTTAATGAACTTTGGAACTTCAAACTTCTACAACCGATGTCGAAACCTATCAAATCATGTCCGATTGACCTCAGCTTTTGCACACGATTTATATTCAATATTATGGACCTACTCCAACTTACGTAATCGAAATCCGACCCCGATATCAAAAAGTCCACTTCCGGTCAAACTTCCCAAAATTTGACTTTTGCCATTTCAAGTCTAATTTAGCTACAGACGTCAAAAATGCAATCCGGACGCGCTCCTAAGTCTAAAATTACCCAACGGAGTTAACGGAACTGACGAAACTCTATTCCGAAGTCGTCTTCACACAATTCTGACTACGGTCAAAATCCTAGAACTTAAACTTCCGTTTTAGGGACTAAGTGTCCCATATCACTCTGAAACCACAAATAAAATCTCCCGGTAAGTCACATAAGCAGAAAAAGATACGGGAAAAGTAGTAAATAGGGGATCGGGGTAATACACTCAAAATAACTGGTCGGATCGTTACACAACCTTAGTTAAGTTAATCAGTTTATTGACTTAAGGGAAAGCTCATAACATAGCCGAATGCACATTTAACACATACATGTGTTGGAATTAGTAGGTATCTCAAAAGGCAGTGTTCCTTATTTTTTTTCTCATTTTGAAATAGTCAAACTAGTCGCTACCTAGTTGTTGGAAACCAGACGTTAATTAGCTGTTGGAGCAACACCTATACAAATATGGTGTTTGGAGAACTAGATACATACTTTTCTTAAACTTCATACATGACACTCTTATGAACAATAATAATTATTTTCTAATTCTCCTTTATATTTTTCCTCCTTCTATTTTGGGTTTCTTTATTGAATTTTCTGTTAGTTCTATTACCAATTTATAATTGGAAGAGCTTGTTGAATCTTGGGGGTACGTCTAATTTTGTTTATCACTGTATAGGCAAATTATCCTTAAGGACAGTGTCCTTGACATGTCTCAATCTTTGCTAACTCATATTCTCCCTGGCCATTTTTTTCCAACACATGTGGTATGAGAGTGGTATAAAATAGGATACTTATGCTAATAACGTGATAGAACAACAAATGTAAAAATACTGAGAATTAGGGATGTACATAGGTCGGGTTGGTTCGAATTTTACAATTACCAAACCAAATTAATTGTGTCGGGTTATTAAATCTAAAGACCAAATCAAACCAATAAAACTCGGGTTTTTCAATCTCGGGTTTTCAGGTTTTTCGGGGTTTTTTCCGGTAAAATCTTCGTAGAACAAAACATATAACTTGTGCTCCAAATATTTCTTTAATCCTAGTAAGATACATAACTATATAAAGTATTTTCCAAGAAAATAATACAAAATATGAGATGTGTCATGGCATTATCCTAAAATATTCAACAATAAAGACAATAAAATTATGTAATATGAATATTACTAATTAAAAAACCATAATAAAAATAAACATAATCTAAAAGTACTAAGTCATGCTAAAATAAGTAGACTAATAAGGGAGTATTAATTACATGACTAAACGCTAAAGAAAAATAAAAATAGGTTATGCATTTTTATCGAAGTGCTCGTTTGGACATAAAAATTGATGGAAGATTTTTTCAAAAAAAAATTTACTTTTTCGAGATCAGCGTTTGTTCATAAAATTTTTAGTTTTTATTTGAAGCTGCATTTTGGAAATTTTCGAAAATTTGAAAAACTACAAAAAGTTATTTTTCAAAATTTTCATTCAATATCACTTAGAAAACTTAAAAAACAACCCAAACTGAAATTTATGTCCAAACACAACTCTAAGTTTCAAATACCAATTTCACTTGAAAATATTTTTCACCATTTTTTCGAATTTTACAATTCTAATGTCCAAACGCCTACTAAGTTATTGCAAAACAAAAAAAATAGATATTCAATACATTCATGTTCGTAGTATTGAATTGAATGTCTTTTGTTAGCATTAATATTGATTTGATTTTTGTTTGGGTTTTTGTTAGCATTATTTAATTTAGTAATATTATAAATGGCTATAAAACTTATTGGGACATTCAAAAGTTCTAAGTCCAACCTTAAAATAAAACCTTAAAAGATAAAATTATGAAACTTTTTAAGAAATATTTATAAATTACATCACAATAACTATATTTATATATTAAATATATCTAAAATTTCTATATATGTAATGTCGGGTTGGTTTGATTTCGGTTTGACTTTCTTTAGTTAAAACCAAACCAAACCAATTACGGTCGGGTTTTTTTTTTCCAATACCAAATCAAATCAAACCAAACCATAGTCGAATTTTTTTTCTCGGATTATCGGATTGGTGCGGTTTGTCGATTTTCTTTGTACACCCTACTGAGAATACTGAGAAAGAAGTATGAAGATTATTAGTGTTAAATATATATATGCGGTATAAAATTCAACACAAGAATATAACACTTAAATGGATCATAAATAGATACGTGAAATATTTGAATAGTTTTACGAAATAATGAAAAGAATTTACAGAAATACTAAACTAACATTCGCGTACCATAATTCAATATATATTCATTACAAGAGAAAAAGAATGATACGCAGTCACCTAAAGGATATACCACGTAATTGTGGTGGGCAGATGAAACATTTGGTACTCACAATTTCCTCCTCCAAGTTGTGGTTCACAACTCGGGATATTCCATAGTCGTTGGACTTTCCTCATGTGACTATGTACATTTCTGAGACCGCACAAGTTAAATTTCACTAAACACGTGTCCTCTTTTCCTTTTCGGTTATAATTAGTGGTGAAAATTTTGCCATATTTTTCTTGAGATCTGGATAGTAGATTCTAACTCAAGCGCGAAATTATTTACATATTTGGTATGTTTATAAAGTACTTTTCACAATGATATTTTTTGTCATCTTTTGTTTTTGATTTTATTTTATTTTATTAGGTAATACAAATGTTACAGAGGGAGTGAAGGACAAAACATTTTAAAAGTGAAGGATATCTTTCAACTACCGTTCTTTTTGGAGTTCATTATTCAAACGATCACTCAACTATCTCAAATTATCTCCTAAAATCATTTTTCTTTTGTTTGTAACAATAAAGTCACTGAATTATGCCTATTGCACTCAGAAAGTCACTCAACTAGATATTCCAAATTTTGGATTGTCAAATACCTATTTTACCCTCTAAATTATAAATATTTATCTTCTTTTATTTTTTTAAACTTTTTAATATTATGATTTTTCCCTTTTTAATTTATATTATGGACTTACCTATAGAATAAATAAATATTATTTATAAATTAAAAAAAATATTTAAGCATCTATAATGTTGGAATAACAAAATAATGAGCACAGTAAAAAAATTAATTAGAACAATTTGTTCGTAATAATAATTTTAGTATTAACAACAAAAATTCAAAAAACTATTTACACAATTCAGAATGAAAGAAAATAAAGGTTGTAAAATATATATGTCATGCACGTAATATAAGAATAATTATTTAAATAAAGGTATTTTTATAATGTACATTATATATTCTTGAAAATTATGCTCAATTATATTATATTATATATATATATATATATATATTCCACGCACGACTTAACATAGCATATTTTTTCCCTGTACAGATAGTCCCCCTGCTTTCCAATGACACAATTTTGTGTCGACGGAAAGTTGGTAGAAATATAATAATATAATTGAGCATAATTTTCAAGAATATATAATGTATATTATAAAAATACTATTTAAATAATTATTCTTATATTACGTGCATGGAATATTTTCTTTCATTCTGAATTGTGCAATTAATTTTTTATATTTTTTTATTAATACTAAAATTATTATTACGAACAAATTATTCTAATTAATTTTTCTTATATGCTCATTATTTTGTTATTCCAGCATTATAGATGCTTAAATACTTTTTATTTTTTATTTATAAATAATATTTATTTATTCTATAGGTAAGTCCATGATATAAATTAAAAAGAAAAAAAACATAATATTAAAAAGTTTACAAAAATAAAAAGAATATAAATGTTTATAATTTAGTGGGTAAAATAGGTATTTGGCAATTTAAAATTTGAAAAATCTAGTTGAGTGACCTTCTGAGTGCAATAGGCATAGTTCAGTGACTTTGTTATTACAAACGAAAGAAAAGTGACTTTAGGAGATAATTTAGGATAGTTGAGTGATCATTTGAGTAATTGACTCGTTCTTTTTGTTATTGATTGAGCGATAATAAATTATATACTTGAAAATTAGATAATAGTAGAACCTAGTTGAATTCTCTTTGAAAACTCAGTACCAAGAGTATCAACTAAAAATAATATGCACGCTTCTGGCTATCGCGAATCCATAATTTTTAAATTATGAGTGCTCAATTATTTTTAATTTAAAAATTGTTATTTAAACTGGGTGCTCAAACAAATTGTATGAATTACTAGTTCTTCTATACAAGTAATAATGTTTGCCTCCAAAAACAATAGTTATTTAAACTGGGTGCTCAAACAAATTGTATGAATTACTAGTTCTTCTATACAAGTAATAATGTTTGCCTCCAAAAACAATAGGTGCTTAAGCACCCATAATACATAATATAGATCCATCATCGACTTTCTGAACATATTAAAAGAGACGAATTTAAGATTTAAACTTTATAGATTGGAAATACTAACATATCTCATCTAACTTATTGAATTTGAAATTTATTGTTTATACTTAGGTAATAAATTTTTAGTATACAGCTTATGCAAACCTATTAGATCGAATGAACCGGCAACTCATTCACTGAATACGCTCCTGACTAATGTTATAAATAGAATTCTATTTAAGGTGAATGTCTATATTTAGAGAGATTCTAGGATTTATTGCTTGGTGACTAAGCCAATCTTTCCCTATAAATAGAGGGTTTTATTTCATTGTAATTCATCCCAATATCAATAAGAATTATCTCTCTACTTTGCTCTCCAATACTCTTCTTCTTCTTCTTTTATTGTTTCATAACACGTTATCTGCACGAGACTCTAACCAATTGAGTAGAAGATTTGGGATTGAGCATAATGATTGTCAATTATTCTATGAACTTCCTTCGTGATTAAATTCTAGATTTAAGATAAGTATTTTACTTTTCTCTTTCAAATTCTTGACATTCTATAATTTGATTTTAAATACAAGCAAAGACGATAAATTTTGATTGCAACTCTAATGGAGTTTGAAAGATATTATAACCACCCAAGGTGGTAAAATTTCTATGCTTTGCCATGATCAAATTCATGTATGATTGTGGGCAAAGAATTGAAAACCCGTTCCATTGAATTTGCTCCATTCTCATTCCCTTTAGAGAATGTGATAGCAGTATGTGATAAGTTTGAAAGAAGACAAAATTATTACTATGAATGTATCAATGGATGTGGACGTGGCAATATACGAAATTATAATCGTCGTCATTGTGGTAATGAGAACAATAAGGATTCTCAAAATAATCATTCACTTTGTGAAAGTAATATTTGTCATCGATTTGACATGAGATTTTATAAAGTACATATAGATGATTATGGTTCATTCATGATGTGAATATGACAACATCTAATTTATGAATACATATTCATTCTTGGAAGAATATGAACGCGCTAGTGGTAGTGAATATACCACACTCACCTCTAGAAGGAGGTTTGAGATGATATAAGAAAATAATGTCATTATTATGGCATGAATGGTCATTGGTCACGTACCTATTGCACACCAAAATATTTTGGTAATGCGATTATTAAAGAATAACATTAATGCAAGAAACATATCTTGCATATAATTTTGACAGTAACCATAATGGTATAACTCTCTCTTTAAAAGAGATATTCACCATATGGATGTTGATGAATATGTGGTAGTACTAAATTAATTGAGAGCTCTGGAAGAGCCAATTATTACTATTTTGGAGAAACACAATTGATTACCAATAATGTATTGTGTTGTAGTAAATCTCAAAGAAACTTATTCAGTTTCCAAAGTACACGCAAAAGCGGTTGATTATATTGAGACTATAAATAAAGGAAAGATTTAATATCTTCTATTACTACAACTTGCAGTGGGATAATATGTATGTGAAAAGCTACCCGCTTTATTCTCCAATTTGTACTACATAAATAAAAGAATGCCACAATAAAATGGATGTTTATTGATATAAAAACTCATATCATAATAAACTTGGAGTTTATTGATAATGCACATGTCATGTGTAAATCTGAAGTTTATCAATATTGATAATTTATTCAGTTGGCATAATTGGTTTAGCCATATTAATTTAAGTATGATGTGCAAAAATAAAAGAGAATTCAAATGAGTAAACATTAAATAACTAGAAAGTTCTTTACGAATTCTCCTAGGTTGTTTGTTCTCATTAATTAGTAGACCAACTAAAATTGGGATTGAATCCCATAAACGCTGGAAATATCAAAAGTGAATATGGGCTCATTCACTTGCCATGTATACCACATAAGATGCATCTATAAGATGGTTACATGTGCGATTATTATTAACCCGCAATATGATGTTTTGCGAGGTAACTTGATCAATAATTTAATTTCGAGCATAATTTCCAGATTTTCTACTCAAGAAAGTTTATCTTGATAAGTTGGTTTACATCACAGTTGGTTTAGCAAAATAATTTATTGAGTGCCTCCACTTAATAGCTAAACTATTGCTTATGAGAACAAAATTACCTATATCAGTTTGTATATTACATTCTCCCCTCACAAGTGGTTCGGGGTCAGGAACCAAATAATTCCATCTTATTATTATTGATGTGCGGTGTATATTTTGATTAGCACCATGACACACAAATATGGGCTCTCAAAGTTGAGGAAACAAGTTAGTTTTTCTAACATGAGGGGCAGACATGATAAACACTTGAGAAAAAGTTACGTGGAACAGATTATCATTAGTATATATAGATCCTCGAATATCATAATATGAACTTGAAGTTCATAAAAAGATAATTCGTTTGCAATATATTTCAAAGCATGTCATACGCATTTGCTGACCCAAAGAAAGTAACTAAATTCTCATTGCAAATGCTCATATTAAGTCCTAGAAGGACAAAGTCTATGGTATGCTTAAAGCGTATAGACAAATCGGTTTCAAATAAAACTTCTTGATAAAGAAGATGAGCAAATGATCAAAATGATCATAATAAAGGAGGCAAGTGATCTAGAAGATCACATGACATAACACTTCATAAAATCTCATGAGAGATTCAGGTACCTGAATATATGAATGAAGAGATCTTTATGTTATGTCTTTATAAAAAAAATATTGGAACCGATATAAAATATTTGTCGACGACATCTATCATAGCGCTAAGTATAAATGGGGATCTTAAGGTTGTCGAGATAGATACAAAAATATTGGCCAAATAGACGATACATAATTCAAATAGAATTGGTTTAATATGAAAGACATGTAATTTTGGACATGTAGTTCAAATACTTGAAAGTATAAAGTCAACGGTATGTGCAATCAGTATATGTCTAGCATGACATAAAACTTGATATGCATCTAAAGTCAATTATATGGCTTATATGACTTAACTTATATGACAATCCATGAAGGATTTAAGTCGCTTAAAGCATATACAATTCTTGGTCTTGAAGTACCACATCTTAAGTGCAATTTGTGAACATATGTATCTTGCTATAACTATAAGCATGATAATGGGATAGCGAGAATACCTCTATGGAGATATTGAAAAGTCCATTCTACGGCAGTTTATGAAGACATTACATCTCTATCAAGAATGATGATTTCAAGATGCAATATATTCATTCAAGTTAATATGGCTGATTTGTTTATCAAGTCTCTACCAAAGATCATTTTGAAGATGGTGCACAAAATTGGAATGCAAATGCTTAAAGATGTGAATTGATGCTCTCATCAGGGGGAGTTAATGCGCGTTGCACTCTTTTTTCCTTACAAGGTTTTTTCCCATTGGGTTTTCCTTGCAAGGTTTTTAACGAGGCAACCAAAAAACGTATTGTTAGATATGTGTACTCTTTTTCCTTTTCTACAATTTTTTCCCCATTGGGTTTTATTTAGTTAAGGTTTTAACGAGGCACATTATCTGTTGAATAGACATTCAAGGGGGGGTGTTATAAATAGAATTCTATTTAAGGTGAATGCTTATATTTAGAGAAATTCTAGGGTTTATTACTTGGTGGCTAAGCCAATCTCTCCCTATAAATAGAGGGTTCTATTCCATTGTAATTCATCCCAATATCAATAAGAATTCTCTCTCTACTTTGCTCTGCAATACTCTTCTTCTTCTTTTATTGTTTCATAACAGATTAAGTAATTAAGAAGATTTTACAGCGTGGCTACAATAATAAATACTATACTTAAACCGTAAATAGAATATATCATATATGAAACTATATTACCAAATATGTTTATAGTTTGCTTATTACCCTTCATGCTAATAGTATTTCCACCTAATATATACAATGCATTAAATAAGGAATCACTGTAGCTTTATGATTCATTATTTTGCGCACTAAAAAAGGAGAATTAAATATTTTCCAGATCTTCCCCAACGCAAATCACGCACATTCCATAATTATCATCGGCTTCACTCTGATCTTCCACAACGCAGAACAAGATTTTTCATACTCTATTTTTGCGATACACTCTGTTTCCAGAAATTCTCTCTACATCTCTCTCTATTTCTCAATCGCAAATTTCAGTAATACAAAGCAAATGAAAAGAGAGCAGCAATTCCACTATTGACAGTCATTAAAAAGCTTGAAAGCTTTGAATTCAAATTTGGGTTTTCAAAAATCATTATTTGTTTGGATTGAGTGTTGTTAAAAATAATCAGGAATATGGTTTGGAGTTTATATCTCAATTTTGAGGGGTTTTGGTGAAGATTAGACTTGGTTTTGACTGAATTTCAAATTGAAACTCGAAGAAGAAGAAGAAGAAGAAGAAGAAGAAGAAGAAGAAGAAGAACATATTGCAGAAATTGTAGAAAAATTGTAGATAAATTGTAGACTGTTGTTTATTTATTTATCTTTTATTCATTTACTTATTGTATGAAAGTTGAACAACATTGTATAAAAATTGTATTAAAGTGGATGATTTAGTACTGTTTTGGACAAAAATATGTATAAAAAATGTGAAACATACATTTCAGAGGAAGCATGTCGATTCCAAATATGTACCCAGTTTGTAGATATTTTGTAGATAAATTGTAGATTATTTGTATTCTGATTGTAGATGTTTTATTTTCTGTTTTCACAAATAAAAAGGCTAAAACCTCTACAAATCTTCTGAAAAAACGTAATTATGTCGAAAATCCCAATTAAACTACAATTGAATGTGAATTGGGATATTAAAATTCAATATACCCAGTTTGTAGATATTTTGTAGATGAATTGTAGATTATTTGTATTCTGATTGTAGATGCATTGTTTTTTGTTTTCACAAATCCAAAACGACTAAAACTTCTACAAAATCTTCTGCAAAAAACGCAATTATGTCGTAAATACCAATTAAGCTACAATTGAATGGGAATTGAGATATTAAAATTCAATGTACCCAATTTGTAGATATTTTGTAGATAAATTGTAGATTATTTGTATTCTGATTGTAGATGCTTTGTTTTTTGTTTTCACAAATCAAAAACGACTAAAACTTCTACAAATCTTCTGCAAAAAACAGTCTACAATTTATCTACAATTGCTGCAATATAATGTATGTCATGTCTTCTTCTTCTTCGAGTTTCAATCTAAAATTCAGCCAAAACCAAGTCTAAATCTTCACCAAAATCCCTCAAAATTGAGATATAAACTCCAAAACATATTCCCAATTATTTACAACAACACCCAATCAAAACAAATAATGATTTTTGAAAACCCAAATTTGAATTCAAAGCTTTTTAATGGTTGTCAATGGTGGAATTGCTGCTCTCTTGTCTCTTTGAAGGTTTGTTCTTCTTCATTGAGAAAATTTGAAGCTGAAGGTAAATGTGTGTATGAACTTTGAAGATTTGACTTCAATTTTGACTGGTTTTAGAAGAAAAAAAGTTTGAAATTGGACGTTAATGGAAGGGTGTTACATATGTTTATCTGGTTTTAGCAGAGGGAATAATGGGTTTGAAACGTGGGTGTGGGGAGATATGTGGGTGAGGGTGTGGGTTTGGGAGAGAGAAACGTGGGGTAGGGGATTTGGAGGAATATACGGTAGCGTTAATTGTACAGTTAAAACACATTATGGTATAGAATTGATAATTAGGTATACTAAATGTAATTAAATCAAACCTTAAACATTGAGGATAATATAATTTTTTATATGGTACAGGAATGTAAAAATTTCATAGAATAAAGTAGTTATGTTAGACATTTGAGAACCAAGATCCAACAAAAAACACGTACAAAAAGAGGGACATTTTACTTCACAATCGCACAAACTGTTCATAGGTGGACGTGGTCGCTCTATCGACTCTCACTTTCTATCCGACTTCAGTGATAACATTCTCAACCTCAAAATCTCCAGAATCCAAAATAAATGGACACCGTTCCTTTTCTATAAGAACCAAGCTAGATATCATAAAAAATTAATGAACTGAATTCTTGTTCAAACTTGTTCTTCTTCTTCTAACTTAGGGAATTTAAGTTCTCAAGAGCAAAAAGAAAAAGACATGGCTCAAACAATGTTGCTGACAGCCAATGCCAAAGTTGATTTAAGGAGTAAAGAATCCTTAGTCGAAAGACTAAAGCCTAAGCCTTTGTCTTCTTTCTTTTTGCCTTCTCTTCCTTTGAAATACCCTTCTGCTTCTGCTTCTGCTTCTTCACATTTCACAAGTACTACTGTTGCTCTTTTCAAGTCTAAAGCCAAAGCTCCAGCCAAAAAGGTTAGCTAATTACTGTTGACAAAAAGTCCTTAGCTTATCCCCTTTTATTATATACTGTATGTATTTTGTTAATTTTCATTTACCGTCTTTCTTTAATTTGTTGAATATCTTATTTTTTGATGGAGCAACAGGTTGTACCAAAGCCAAAGGAAAAAGTTGAGGATGGGATTTTTGGAACCTCAGGAGGAATTGGTTTCACTAAGCAAAATGAGCTCTTTGTTGGCCGTGTTGCTATGATTGGTTTTGCGGTGAGTATTTCGATTAATTAGTTTATCTTAATTTTTTAATGGTTCTTAAATTAAAAATAAACAAAAGACTTTTATTACTCTACTAAAGGCTCAATACTATAGTATTTGCATAGTTAGACAAATGAGTCGCATCCCAAGACCAAAGCCTTATTTTATTGAACAGGTAACGGATAATGTGGTATCAGTTCGAAAAAAAATTATTCGGACTCAATGCATGTATCATAATTCATAACATGTAGATTTGTCGTAGTTAAGTGATAATTATATTAATTAAAATTTTGTGTTTACTTGCACTTGTTGCTATGATATCGCTTTGTCTAGTGATAATTCAATGTAAAAATTCATATTAATTATATATAGAGAGCTCTGTGTTTAAATTGTTCTGTGTATAGATGCTATAGAAAACTTTGGATTTTTGGACCATTTCAAATGTGGACAAAGAGTATGAGAAAATATCCTTTACATTTTGAAAATACTTTGACACCTTCTGATTCCTCCTTAATAACTAGCCCGTTTGTTCATAATTTTTTTTTTCAATTATTTTTTCAGAAATGAGTTTTTCAAAAACCAAAAAGTGATTTTGACCATTTTTTTTCCAAATTTTCAGAAAAACTTTTTTCTCCCTCACAAAACTGCAATATTTTTTCAAATGAAATGCATGCCAAACATAATTTTAAATTCCAAATACCATTTTTCAACTTAACTCTAAATACTAGTAGTAATTTCAAAAATTACAATTTTTATGTCCAAACTCCTACTAAAATTTAAGTGATATTTCCTGGTATAAATACATAAATTTTGCAGCACTAATGTAATGAAGTTATATAGGCATCTTTGTTGGGAGAAGCAATAACAGGAAAGGGAATATTGGCACAACTGAATCTTGAAACTGGAATTCCAATCTATGAAGCAGAGCCACTACTATTGTTCTTCATCCTATTCAATCTGCTTGGAGCCATTGGAGCTTTGGGAGACAGAGGAAAATTTATTGATGACCCTGCCCCTCCTACTGGTCTTGATAAGGCTGTTATCCCTCCTGGCAAAGGCTTTAAGTCTGCTTTGGGACTTAGCGAAGGAGGTATTTACTATAACAACCTCCACTTTTTCTTCATATATACTATGTATACTTGACGAGGGTTTGTCAGCTTATTGTTTTTGACTTGTTTTAATCACTTTATAGCTTTGTTAAATACTGAAAAAGAGTTTAAAAGTTGATTTGACAAACTTAATAGCCAATCCAAAAACCCTCTAAACCCTTGGGGGTGGCTGAATTGGTTGAGCATGGGACTTCACAAATTGGAGGTCTAGAGTTCGAAACTACTTGCATGCCTCTTCAGTCGAGCATGTCGCACGGGACTTGTTATTAGTGGAGTTTACCATGTGTGCACCCTATAACTCTTTAGGGGGCACTGGTTAAGCAAAATACCATGTCCCGTTGCGAAAAAATCTTGGATCCGCCTCTAGTAGCGGCTACGGGTTATATATTTTTGTCTTTTTATTAATTGAGTTGTACCAGCTCCATTTAGACAAAGATACTCCTTTTTAGGAGTAAAATTATCTACAGTATTTTATAGTGTTTGAGTTGGTTTCAAGAATCAACTTGTGGTACTATAAACATGTACATTATGAAAGAGGTGTATAAAATAATCTTTAGTTTGTTTGGCGTTGGATTTAACGAAAGCGTTGTGTATATATATATATATATATATATATATATGCAGGTCCTCTATTTGGATTCACAAAGGCAAATGAGCTGTTTGTAGGAAGGTTGGCACAACTGGGAATTGCTTTCTCCATTATAGGAGAAATTATCACAGGGAAAGGAGCTTTGGCACAACTTAACTTTGAGACAGGTGTCCCAATCAATGAGATTGAGCCCCTTTTGTTGTTTAACATTGTCTTCTTCTTCGTTGCTGCCATAAATCCAGGAACTGGCAAATTTGTCACTGATGAGGAAGAGGAGTGAAGCTAGACTAGTTAGTTTCTCTGTGACTTTTGTGTAGCTTTTTCTAATAAACTTAATTTATATTTCTTTATAGTTGCCGTTGTTGTTGTTGTATAGTTGTGTGTACTCCATCGCGATTATCTTATTTAATTTCCAGAAAAATGAGTAATATGGAAGTTCAAATGATTGGAAGTTGATTGTGTACCGTAAATGGCTATTGTGATGAGAAAACGATTCTATGTCACATTTCCCTCTCACGGTTCATGAAGAACTTCAAAGGTCAAAGAAAACAATGGTGATTATAGGGTTAATTTTACTCAGGATCACTCAACTATGTTTCAATTTTATTAAAGTCACTCAACTATTTTTTGTCACTTAAAAGTAACTAAATTTTCACATTGTCACTTAAAAGTTATTTTGGATCAAACCCCTACCATAAATATGACATGGCATAAAATTTATTGAGAAAAATCCAAAAATAAATGCCACATAAGCTTAAATGGATTATACCCACTTTAGATCCATTTTTTCCTTAATGTGATTTGACCCATAACCCAAATGCTTCAAATAAAAAATTATTAAATTTCACATTAGATTAAAATGATTATCCTATACTACAAAATTCTTGCATTTTCTATTACATAATGCCCATTTATAATTATTCTATACTAAAAGAATTCTTATCTTGTTTGTATGCCCCATCCGAGTCGTTTTATAACTCTACTGAAGTTAAAATACTACTGTATCCAACTCACATAACATATTTATAATTTTCTAGTGAAATTAAAATAGTATTGTATTCATCTTACATAACATATTAATGTATCATAAGTATATAAGAATAATAATGAGGCTAATAAGAAGCTATTTTCACAATGAACATGCACTTACAAACAACCTATTGCAATTGTTTAGATAAAAGAAATATTGTATTTGTACGGTAAAAACCATCCACAAAAAAAAATCACAAGACCTTTATGGAAGGCTTTTGTTTTACGAGACTTATGCTTTAAGTGCCTCAAGCATGCCAAACACCCAGTGTCGATGATTCGTCCAACAACTTATAATGTGAAGTAGGGTTATGGATAGACCCATTAAGACTGATGCATCCTTTTTTCTAGAGGGCATAATTATATGATGAATCATATCATGTCTACCACTCTGCGTAACCATGAATTCCAGTCGCTCGGGTATTATCTTCCCTAAAATCGAGTCGACTGAACACCCTAGCAGGAGTTTCGCCCGCATCCAATCCTCGTTCTAGAAATCTAATCTTACCGGGCCGGGCGAAATAAAATCAATAGAAAGAAGATTGATTGAAAAAGCCAAACCTTAGAGTTCGCAGCCGGGATTCCTTATAACTTCTAGGTTCATTTGCGGATGATGAATGTATTCCTTATAACTTCTAGGTTCATTTGCGGATGATGAATGTATTCCTTATAACTTCTAGGTTCATTTGCAGATGATGAATGTGTTAGGCAACGTGTATTAACCAAAATCAACATTGTAAAGGAAAAACAAGAGGAAGAAGAAATAGAATATATAATTCCGAGTCCACAATTTGTTTGTGTTTCCTTAAGGAATTTTAACCCCCTCACAGTTGCCAAGGTAATGGATTAAATCCTCCCAGGATAAAACGGAATAAACCTTCCTGCGTCAGTGGCAATACTAGAAGCAGGATACCAACGAACTCAAAGAGCGGAGAGAATCACACTTACAATTTTCAAGGAACAAGAAAGCTCAAGACTTTTTGGATTAATGAACTTGCAGAGAGAGGGAAAGTGATTTTTTAGTTTCTGAATTTCTGAGTACTTAGAATGGAAGTCATGCCTGAATTTATAGGAAATTGTTGGCTTTGTGAAAAGGTATGGTGTCTGTTCACTGTGAGCAGACATCTGATAGGAAGACAACGTATTGTCTTTTAACGTTATTTTAACGTTACTTATTAAATTGGGCCAACTAGTTTAACCAAATAAATCGGGTCAGTTTTTGAAGCCCAACCCAGTCCATTTAATTTCCCACCATTACCCAATTTACACTACTCATCTTTAAAGCCCAATGGCTTAAAAGTCCAACAATCCCCCACATGAATAGGGAATGGCTATATAAAGAAGAAACATACATGGAAGTTGTGTGATTTGCAAGAAAGGATTAATTGCATCTGGATAAGTAGGTTTCCCTTTGAACTTTCCGTAGTGAGCATATGTCGGATATACTCAATCAATCGGTAGATTTGATATCTTTGAACCGTCGAACTTTAGTGTATACCTAGACAACCATATGTCACACAACCAACCCTTAATCGTCTTTTTGGTTCTCATTGTTGTGTTCATTTTAGCCATGAACACCGCCTGGTTTCATAAGTGCGTAGAGAATTGGCCTTACAGAATTCTCATTGAAGCGGCTTTCACTTCACACTTACATAGGTGATTCCTAAATGTGTAATCCTTTAAATTTACATTATTTGATAAATACCACATCAAACTTAGGTAATCATTAAAGAACGTGTAAAGTTCTATCCTTGTTACTGAACATTGTCTTCATCACGAGAAGGGACCAAAGATTTTACTTTGACAATGTTGAACCGGTTAATCACAACTTTGTTTGAGCTCCTTGAACCTAGATCTCGGAATATCCAAAATTCTAGGTAGAGTTACCACCATGATGACTTGTCCTCGGCCATAGTCCCATTACCTTAGATGATTTCTCAACTCCCTCTCTAGTTAGGCCTTTTGTAAGCGGATCTGCCACATTATCCTTTGATCTTACATAATCAATAGTGATAATTCCACTAGAGAGTAGTTGTCTAACGGTTTTATGCCTTCGTCGTATATGACGAGACTTTCCGTTATACATAATGCTCTCTGCCCGTCCTATTGCAGCCTCACTATCGCAATGTATGCATATAGGAGCCAAAGGTTTTGGCCAGAACGGAATGTCTTCTAAAAATTTTTGAAGCCATTCAGCTTCTTCGTCGGCCTTATCCAAAGCTATAAACTCTGATTTCATTGTAGAGCGAGCAATGCACGTCTGTTTGGAAGACTTCCAAGATACTGCTCCTCCACCAACAGTAAAAAGATATCCACTTTTGGACTTTGTTTCTGTTGAGCCGATTATCCAATTTGCATACTATATCCTTCGATAACCGTAGGATATTTATTATAGTGCAAAGCGTAGTTTTGGGTATATTCCAAATATCCCAGAACTCGTTTCATTGCCACCCAGTGATGTTTGTTGGGATTACTTGTGAATCGACTAAGTTTACTTATTGCACAAGCTATATCAGGACGTGTACAATTCATGATATACATTAAGCTTCCCAACACACGAGCATAATCCAATTGAGACGTGTTTTCACCTTTATTCTTTACAAGATGATAGTTTAAGTCAATTGGAGTTCTTGCACTTCTAAATTCCAAGTGTTTGAATTTTTCTAGTATCATTTTCACGTAATGTGATTGAGACAAAGCTAGACCCTGAGGAGTCCTCTGGATTTTAATTCCTAGAATTACATCGGCAACTCCTAAGTCTTTCATATCAAATTTACTAGCAAGCATACGCTTAGTAGCTTGAATGTCGGCAATGTCTTTGCTCATTATTAGCATATCATCAACATATAAGCAAATAATGACTATATGATTTGGAATGTTCTTAGTGTAAACACATTTATCACATTCATTAATCTTAAAGTCATTTGACAACATTGTTTGGTCAAATTTCGCATGTCATTGCTTGGGTGCTTGTTTTAGTCCATAAAGGGACTTAACAAGTCGACACACCTTCTTTTCTTTTCCCGAAACCACAAACCCTTCAGGTTGGTTCGTGTAAATTTCTTCCTCTAGATCATCATTTAAGAAGGTTGTTTTTACATCCATTTGATGAATTTGAAGACCATACAAGGCGGATAACGCTATTAGCATCTGAATGGATGTAATTCTTGTTACCGGCGAGTCTGTGTCAAAATAGTCAAGACCTTCTCGCTGTCTAAATCCTTTGACAATAAGTCTTGCCTTGTATTTGTCAATAGTACCATCGTCTTTCATTTTCTTCTTGAAAATCCATTTAGAACCCAAGGTTTTGTTACCTGGAGAAAGATCAACCAATTCCCAAGTGTGGTTGTTCAATATAGATTCTATTTCACTATTGACCGCCTATTTCCAATATTGTGCTTCTGAAGATTACATTGCTTCCTTAAAAGTTCGAGGCTCATTTTCTAGCAAGAATGTCAGGAAGTCTGGACCAAATGAAGTGGATGTCCTTTGATGTTTACTTCTTCTCGGATTTTCCTCATTAGGAACAATATCCGTTGTTTCTTCCCGAAGTCTCTTGGACTTTTCGTAGGACGAACCACTTCCTTGTTATACGGATAAATATTTTCAAAGAATTAAGCGTTATCTGATTCTATCACCGTATTAACTTGAATCTCGGGATTTTCTGATTTATAAATCAGAAAACAAGATGCGTTACTATTGGTTGCATATCCAATAAATAAATAATCAACCGTTTTTGGACCTATCTTAACCCTTTTAGGTTTAGGAACTTGTACCTTAGCTAAACACCCCCACACTTTGAAGTATTTCAAGTTGGACTTCCTTCCTTTCTATTTTTCATATGGAATGGACTGTGTTTTACTATGAGGTACACGGTTGATTATTAGGTTAGCTGTAAGTATAGCTTCCCCCCACAAATTTTATGGTATACCAGAACTTATCAACAATGCATTCATCATCTCTTTCAACGTTCGATTCTTTCTCTCCGCAATCCCGTTAGATTGTGGAGAGTAAGGGGCAGTTGTTTGGTGAATAATTCCATTTTCCAAACATATTTCTTCAAAAAGAGATTCATATTCGCCACCCCTATCACTTCTTATCATTTTGATCTTTTTGTTTAGTTGTGTTTCAACTTCACTCTTGTATTGCTTGAAAGCATCAATTGCTTCATCTTTACTACGAAGTAAATAAACATAGCAATATCTCGTACTATCGTCAATAAAAGTAATAAAATACTTTTTCCCACCGCGAGATGGTGTTGACTTCATGTCACAAATATCTGTGTGAATTAAGTCTAAAGGACTTGAATTCCTTTCAACGGACTTATAAGGATGCTTATCATACTTTGATTCCACGCATATTTGACATTTGGAATTAATGCACTCAAATTTTGGCAATACTTCCAAATTTATCATTTTTCGCAATGTTTTGAAGTTGATGTGACCTAGGCGTGCATGCCATAAAGTGTTTGACTCAAGTAAGTAAGAAGAAGCATTAACTTTATTGATAGGAACTGCTATTATATTTAGCTTATAAAGGCCCTCATTCAGGTAACCTTTTCCTACATACACATCATTCTTACTTAGTACAACACTATTAGAAATAAAAATACATTTGAATCCTTTCTTGACAAGAAGTGAGGTAGACACAAGATTCTTGCGAATTTCTAGAACATGGAGAACTTGGTTTAGAGTCACAATTTTTCCCGACATCATCTTCAACGCAATCTTGCCAACTCCTTCAATTTTGGTTGTAGACGAATTTCCCATAAAAATTGTCTCGCCGTGTGACGACCCAACCCGTTGTCACGTGAGTTACCGCCCTATTTCCCCCATTTTATTCTTCTTCATGTTTCGTTATCGGTATTCGGTGTGTTAGAGTTAAATCGGATTGGTTTTGATAGGAAATAAGACACTTAGTCTCTTTTAAGAAGGTTTAAGTTGGAAAAGTCAACCGGACGTTGACTTATGTGTTTGAGGGCTCGAATTTGAATTTCGATGATTCGGTTAGCTTTGGGGGATGATTTGTGACTTAGGAGTGTGATCGGAAGTAATTTTGAAGGTCCGGTGTAGAATTAGGCTTGAATTGGCGAAGTTAGTATTTTCGCGAATTCCGATTGATAGGTGAGATTTTGATCCGAGATTCAGAATGGAATTCCGAGAGTTGTTGTAGCTTCGTTAGGTGATTTGGGATATGTGTGCAAAATTTTAGGTCATTCGGACGTGGTTTGGTCGGGTTTTTGATCGAAAATGTATTTAAGAAGTTTTTAGAAAATTAGGCTTGAATTCGATGAGTTTTGGGTAATTTGATGTTGTTTGAGGTATTTTGATGATTGGAAGAGGTTTGAATAATGTTATGAATTATGTTGGCATGTTTGGTCGGGGTCCCATGAGGCTCGGATAAGTTTTGGAAGAGTTTTTGGAAGATTTTTACCGTTTGAGCATAAACATGCAATGATCCAAAGGTCTATTTTTAGTTCTAGAGATCGAAATTTTATTTCGAGATTTTCAGAATTTAAATAATTAATTATAGGAGTGATGTGGAAAGTTTGGTCTAATTTCATCAAGTCGCGATTGGGTTTTTGACGCGAAACATGAGTTAATTGTTTAACAAGCGAAATGGATATCGCACTGAGCAAACGAGCTCTGAATTGAGTTTCGATTGAAGGACTATGTTCGTATCATTATTTGTGACTCATAGGAACAAGAATCATCGAATTCCGAGTTCGTATGATGGAGTTAGAACCATTTTAGTGAAACGGAAAAAAAAACTGCAATTTTTTTGGCTGTTGCTGTAATATTTTAGCAGCGTGAACAGTAACCGCGTGTGAATAGTGACCGTGCGGTGAACAGTACTTCCAAAAAATTAACATTTTATCCGCGAACCCAACCCATTTTTCCACCATTTTTGAGCAACCTTGAGAGCTTTTGGACGGGAATTGAAAGGGTTTTGATGGAAAGTGATTGGAGGTAAGTCCTATGAACTAAATACATGATTATATTGTGAAATCATCCTTGAAATTCATGAAAATATAGCCAAATTGTAAGAAAATAGGGCTTGAAATTGAAATTCTAAATTTGGGATTTGAAGGGCCATTTGTGGTCCGATTTGAGAGATTTTTGTATGTATAGACTCCTGGCGAGATAAGGAACCCGATGACGTAAAAATTTCTGAGTTTTGAGACGTGGGCCCGGGGTTCGGGTTTTGTCAAATTCGTGAATTTTGATATTTTTTGAGTGTTTTCGATTGGGTATTATCCCTTTAGCATAATGTGACATATTCGTTGTGATTTTGGGCAGATTCGTCGCACGAGGAGGCTAATTTGAGAAGCAAGGGCATAGCGAGCTAGAGCTTTGGCCGGTTTGAGGTGAGTAATTGATGTAAATGATGTCTTGAGGGTTTGAAACCCCAGAATTTCACATCGTAACGCTATATTAAGGTGACTTGCACGCCGGATAACGGGCGTGGGGTAGAGCACCATTGGGGATTGTGACATGGTCCGTCCCGAGAGATGTTTTTACCGTGTTTTCTACTTGAACTAAATTGAGAATCATCCTTACGTGGATTTAATTGTTACATTTGGGCTTCTTGCCAATTATTTGAATCCTTTAGGGATTGACATCAGCGCATACATGCATATCATTTGATCTCAGTCCAAGGTTTTAAATACTGTTTTGCAAACTCAACCATCTTTCTAAGATTTGAAAATTTAAATGATATTTCGGGCTGAGAACTACTGTTTTACAAATGCCCAAGGGGCTTATGATGATTTTTGGACTGAGCATGGATCGGGCTGCGCGCCGCAGCAGTGTTATATTGATATTGAGGCCGAGAGCCTGGTTGATTACATTGATATTGAGGCCGAGGGCCTGGTTGATTATATTGATATTGAGGCCGAGAGCCTGGGTGATTATACTGATATTGATATGAGGCCGAGGGCCTAGATTTGATGCCACGAGATGGCTTGATATTGCGCTTGAGCTGTAGGAGCCCCTCCGGAATCTGTACTCACCCCCAGTGAGCACCGTCGACGATAAATAAAATGGATGGCTCGGGCTGCACGCCACAGTGGGTACTAGAGAGTACCATCATATGCATTGCATTGCACTTATGCATAGAGTGTACCATCATATGCATTGCATTGCACTCATGCATTTGTTTTTATCTGTTATACCTGTCTCAGTATTTGGTACTCTGATTTAATTGACTTGTTGCTTCACTATTTGTTGTTCTAAACTGCCAGTTATAGTTTACTTTGTATTTTTCCATGATTTCTTATTCTAAGCCTTTATTTATGTTTATTACTCACTGGCTCGGAGTACTCACATTACTCCCTGCACCTTGCGTGCAGATCCAGGTATACCACAGGCTGAGTGAGGATTTGTTTAGCTGAGCAGCAGTATCCGGGAGTATTGAGGTAGTTGCATGGCGTTCGCAACCTTGATCTCTCCCCTCTATCTCTATCTTTTATTCCGCATTTTTCCTAGACAGACTTGTAATAGGTGGATATTCTGTATTAGAGACTCATATTCATGACACCGGATTCTATTGGGCTATGGTGTGGTATTTTAGTTGAATTTTCGCAGGTTTTATTATTAATTATACACTTGAAGATGACTTAGTAAATTCACTGTGATATTTATCTATAATATGAATAAGAATTTGGGATAATGTTGTTGAATGATCGGGCTTGCCTAGCAGTGTGTTGGGCGCCATCATGACCGGGGTTGGGGTCATGACAAGTTGGTATCAGAGCCTAGGTTAATTGGTCTCGCGAGTCATGATCCGGTTTAGTTGTGTCTCGCGGATCGGTACGGAGACGTCTGTATTTATCCTCGATAGGCTGCAGAACCTTTAGGAAAACTTCACATTCTTGAATTCTTATCGTGCGTCCTTGATTCATCTTGAAAAGAAACTTTTGAAATTCCTTCCACGCGTTCGTATGCGCGCATGAGCGCTTAGTATCAGATGTGCCTCGATGGCTTGTGATTCCCCGATCGAGGGGCGAGGTGTTATCTTTGTGAGTTTATGGTGGGCCAGTCTAGAGGATTTGAGGTTGGATATTTGCCTATGGCTGGAGTGCCGAGCTGCTGATTATGTGAACAAGTATTTTTGAACTTATATGTTCGGTAGTGTCCCTGTTAATGGAAATGATAGTTGTGGCTATGTGATGAGTATGTTAGTACTACGAGGCATATCTATATGATTTGGAAGCGACGAGAAGGGTCTGTTGAATGATGGAAGAACTAATAGATGCTTGAAGTCCATCGTGATTCAAGATATAGCCCGAGTTATGGGCGTGTGAAGAATCTTTTCATGTCTCCTAGTTGGGAGTGAAGTAAATTTCATGTTGCGGTATGAGTACAGACTCAGGAAGATCAAGTGACTACGTAATGCTTATGGTGGTGGAAAGTATGCAGAAATGTTAGTTGGAGGCAAAGCAGGTGGGTCATCTCCTGCGGGGTGTTCTAAAGTTGTGTTATCCTTATGTTATCTATTAGAAGACCTCAATTGCAAGTGAATAAAATGTGTTGAAATCTAAATTGGATCGCCTAGAGAGTGGGCTTAACTGTTGTGTGAGTGAATGCGAGATTTGCAGAAGAGTTAAAAATTCTAAATGATTTGTGTTTCCACAAGCTTATGAAGGATCGAGTTTAATCTCACTATGGTATTGAGGCAATAATGGAGTATATGCGTTATGAGTATAGTATGTTGTGATCTATGGCTTCGAGCCAAGTTGGGGAGCTTGCTATTGGTTAGCGGATTGTGCGGTTATGTACTATGTTAGTTCCGATTTGATGCATGCTGGTGAATCAGTTCTGGTTGTGGGAATTGGGCCAAGAATGGCACGAGTGAAGGAAATTTTTTGACAAGATGTCATGAGCTCGGATGAGTAGGAGATAAGTTTCGATGTTTACGGTAAGTTGGTATTGTCTTCAGTGTCACCTAAGATCAGTGTTTTGTAAAAAGGGTTTTGCGTCCTGGTTAATGATTCTTGATCGCTCTTCAACGTTAGTGCGACTGGTGGTTTGGAGGTACACTCTAGATATTATTGTGGTAGGTTGTGGGAGTGTGTCCCACGGGAAGATTATATAAATGTGGCATGTGATCACTTGATTGATTAGATGCAAACCAAGTATGAAGTTTGCGATGGTGTCGTTAAATTGAAGATTCATGCCTTGAGGGCACTTGGAATATTGGGTTGTGAACTGGGGAGGATTACTCCAATTGTGATGGTTGTTCTTGTGAGTTATGAGAAAAATGGGATTTATTATGAACCTTTGAAGGGTTATCAGACTAGTTCAGTGTGATCAGAATCAGCTTGAAGTCGATGGATAGATTTAATGTGAATAATGGCTCTATATCAGGCCAGATGTGTGCATTTTAGTAACGCGGTCCTCATGGAGGAGTAGTTAGGTTGATGTTTCGTTGTCAGATATTTCGCGTAGTGATGCATTGCGCCGTGTGAGTTGTGAGACGGATTGAGAAATTGCTATGTGTTGAGAATCCGCGTAGGAATGACGTTATATGAGCATCTTGGTTCTTGAAATTCAGATTGTACATCACACCTCAGTTGTGCTTGAGTTTTGTAGCTTATAACGCTATATGTCCCTCAGAGATATTATTATGCACTTAGCATGCTTACGACCGATACTCGGTATTTTGTTATAATGAGCAAATTTGGCTCGATGTGCATCTCCTTATGTGAGATCTATGTGTGGATCGGGTGGCACGCCGCCATGGGTATGTTATCTGGATCGGGTTGCACGCCACAACAGTGTGATGTTGAGTATAGTTTTCTATATGCTATTTTGTATGCCTTGCTTCCTATTTTCTAAGGAAAGTCCGTATTAGTGCGTGGGATTGGTAATTCCTTCCAGAGTTCATTTTCTTTTTTGTATCGCGTTCGAATTGGTAGCCTATTGCCATATTGGGGCATCATATGCGGCTTTTGATTATGTATGGGGTGGATTATTTCCTGGGCAGTTCGTAATGGGTGAGACGAGATCATTGAATTCGAGATCAGTGCAATCTGAGTATATAAAGTAAATTAAGGGACTAAGACCATTGTTTGGTTCATAATGAGGTAATAGTTCTTGCCAGAAGTATAGACCCAATGGATTTTTGATTCGGCGGTGTTATGAATTTATACAGATCTCATCCGTCGTGTCGGTATTGTAAGAATTTGAACAAGACCTATGTATGTCATGTAGAGCATGGGATGTGTAATGATTTTTCTTCTAGATGGGATCAATGGAAGTTCTTGACTAGTTGAGTACGTAAACGTTCATGGTTCGGAAAGGAGGTGAAGTCCTCATGTTACCTTAGGATGGTATGGTATATGCGATATGTTGTGAAGGATTGAGATTTGCATGTGTAAGGTTACAGTTCAGTTCTGAATGGAAATTCATAACATTCTTAGGCGGTACGGGCAACTTTAAGTGATTAGAGAAATGAGTTTCAGATAATTAGGGTGAATGATCTTCAGATGATTAAGGAAATGGTATTGCTAATTGGAAGTGATTTGATGAGAGTATATGTCTTAGAAAGAGGTAAAGTGATTAAACTGATGATATTTCGGTAGTATTGCGGCATGTTCTTGGTAGGTCCACTGGTGGTATTCGGGTTTGCTTGGTAGCACAGGAAAATTTTGAGTATCTATCATGGAATGATTGGGTATCAAAGGTGTGCATGTATTCGCACAGTGGAAACTGGAATAAGGTATGATGATTTGTGTGCCATATGGAGTTGGAGACTGAAGTTCTCATGTACAGGCTAGGTTGTGGTGGTGGATCGTGTGTATTCGGCACCGTTTAGCGGCAATCGGGATTTGGAGGCTCGAGTGGATCTTTGTTTGCTGGTATGTTAGATTTTGGATGTGATGTCGGAATTCAGACTGGTTGTCTTAGTGTTGAGTGATTCTGAACTATTGCACTACGGGCAATACCGAAAATGCCACGGGTTGAGTGATGAAGTGCGTTGGATTATGTTCTAGCAGAGTGGTTTATATTTCAAAGAACCAGCGGACGGTTGGGAAGGATTGCTTTCTTAATTGGGCATTCGTGATGGATGTCAGTGCAAAGGTTGCTATCACTAATTCAGTTCCGGTGTTGAGGGACTTTTCAGATGAGTTTCATATGGCTAGGCATGTCGCCGGGCGAGGTTGTTGATTTCGGTATTAATTTGGTGTCGAGTACCGGATCGTCTGGCTCCGATAGGAGTTGTAGTAGTGGAAGTGGAGCGGGATGAGTAATTGGGTGTTGCTCGGTGAATAACGTACCGGTTATGTTCTATCAGGTCTGCGTGGTATGTGTTATTTGTTTCACCATGAGTGTAATGATTTGCTTTGGCTCCAGACATCAATTGAGCATGGTTGTCGATTTCAAGCATAGTGACTTGAGGTGTTTCCTGTGGAGTAGTATTTGGATAGGAACGCACGTTGCAGCAAAGCTGTGTGGAAACATGACATTGCGGGTCAAATTTGTGTGTCCTGTTTCTATAATGTGAGACAGGGTCTCAGCCTTGTGTTGTGGCAGTACTGGTGAGTTTGAGGTACAGCTCTCTCAGTTGAGTCATTTTCATGAATTGAGTCTGTTCGGACCGTTTCTTATTGGTGCACGCATTATGCAAGTTGTGGCTTAGGCATGGATTGATGTGTCATGTCACAGAGTAGTGTGTTTGGTCAGAAGAGATCGTTGAAATCATTAATGAATGCGAATGGTTTCGATTTCAGTATGTGTTATGGGTAAATATCGAGGTTCGGTTCAAAAATTTGTTATGGTAATTGCCAGAGGAGAAATGGCCTCATGAATGGTTGATCTGAGCAATAATTGTGGTTTATTGCGTGTTTCAATTACCGTTGGCAGTATATGAAAGTGTTGGAATGAGACCTTGGCTAATAAGAGATTTCTATCGGTATTTGGTTGTTGTGGGCAACTACTGTGAATGGAAGTTATCGATGCATGTGTTTGAGTTATTGGTATATCATATAATTGCACCCGAGGTTGCAGGCATGGTCTATTACAGCTGGTTCAGACTTATTCTGAATATAGGTGTGAGGTTCTGATCTTGTGTATGATTTCGAAAAGTGAAATGTGGTTCTATGATTTATGGGCTAGACTGGATTGTGTGATTTTAGTTAAAACATGTTATCAGACCCATGTGAGATAGGGTGACGTGGGATCATCCTCGGGTTTATGCTTGATAAGGTCATTCAGCTTTCGGTTGGCTTCTAGGACAACTCTGGGTACGCTCGAGGACGAGCGTTTGTTTAAGTTGGGGAGAATGTGACGACCCGACCCGTCGTCACGTGAGTTACCGCCTCATTTCCCCCATTTTATGCTTCTTCATGTTTTGTTATCGGTATTCGGTGTGTTAGAGTTAAATCGGATTGGTTTTGATAGGAAATGGGATACTTAGTCTCTTTTAAGAAGGTTTAAGTTGGAAAAGTCAACCGGACGTTGACTTATGTGTTTGAGGGCTCGGATTTGAATTTTGATGATTCGGTTAGCTTCGGGGGATGATTTGTGACTTAGGAGTGTGATCGGAAGTAATTTTGGAGGTCCGGTGTAGAATTAGGCTTGAATTGGCGAAGTTAGTATTTTGGCGAATTCCGGTTGATAGGTGAGATTTTGATCCGAGAGTCAGAATGGAATTCCGAGAGTTGTTGTAGCTTCGTTAGGTGATTTGGGATATGTGTGCAAAATTTCAGGTCATTCGGACGTGGTTTGGTCGGGTTTTTGATCGAAAGTGTATTTTGGAAGTTTTTAGAAAATTAGGCTTGAATTCGATGAGTTTTGGGTAATTTGATGTTGTTTGAGGTGTTTTGATGATTGGAAGAGGTTTGAATAATATTATGAATTATGTTGGCATGTTTGGTCGGGGTCCCATGAGGCTCGGATAAGTTTTGGAAGAGTTTTTGGAAGATTTTTTCCGTTTGAGCATAAGCATGTAATGATCCAAAGGTCTATTTTTAGTTCTAGAGATCGAAATTTTATTTCGAGATTTCCAGAATTTAAATAATGAATTATATGAGTGATCTGGAAAGTTTGGTCTAATTTCATCAAGTCGCGATTGAGTTTTTGACGCGAAACATGAGTTAATTGTTTAACGAGCGAAATGGATATTGCACTGAGCAAACGAGCTCCGAATTGAGTTTCGATTGAAGGACTATGTTCGTATCATTATTTGTGACTCATAGGAACAAGAATAATTGAATTTCGAGTTCATATGATGGATTTAAAGCCATTTTAGTGAAACGAAAAAAAAACTGCAATTTTTTTGGCTGCTGCTGTAATTTTTTAGCACCGTGAACAGTAACCGCAGGTGAGCAGTAACCGTACGGTGAATAGTACTTCCGAAAAATTAACATTTCATATGCGAACCCAACCCATTTTTCCACCATTTTTGAGCAACTTTGAGAGCATTTGGACGGGAATTGAAGGGGTTTTGACGGGAAGTGATTGGAGGTAAGTCCTATGAACTAAATACATGATTATATTGTGAAATCATCCTTGAAATTCATGAAAATATAGCCAAATTGTAAGAAAATAGGGCTTGAAATTGAAATTCTAAATTTGGGATTTGAGGGGCCATTTGTGGTCCGATTTGAGAGATTTTTGTATGTATAGACTCGTGGCGAAATAAGGAACCCGATGATGTAAAAATTTCTGAGTTTTGAGACGTGGGCCCGGGGCTCGGGTTTTGTCAAATTCGTGAATTTTGATATTTTTCGAGTGTTTTCGATTGGGTATTATCCATTTAGCATAATGCGACATATTCGTTGTGATTTTGGGCAGATTCGTCGCACGAGGAGGCTAATTTGAGAAGCAAGGGCATAGCGAGCTAGAGCTTTGGCCGGTTTGAGGTGAGTAATTGATGTAAATGATGTCCTGAGGGTTTGAAACCCCGGAATTTCACATCGTAACACTATATTAAGGTGACTTGCATGCCGGATAACGGGCGTGGGGTAGAGCACCATTGGGGATTGTGACATGGTCCGTCCCGAGAGATGTTTTTACCGTGTTTTCTACTTGAACTAAATTGAGAATCATTCTTACGTGGATTTAATTGTTACATTTGGGCTTCTTGCCAATTATTTGAATCCTTCAGGGATTGACATCACTGTTTTCGCATACATGCATATCATTTGATCTCAGTCCAAGGTTTTAAATACTGTTTTGCAAACTCAGCCATCTTTCTAAGATTTGAAAATTTAAATGATATTTCTAAATGATATTTCGGGCTGAGAACTACTGTTTTACAAATGCCCAAGGAGTTTATGATGATTTCTGGACTGAGCATGGATCGGGCTACGCGCCGCAGCAGTGTTATATTGATATTGAGGCCGAGAGCTTGGTTGATTATATTGATATTGAGGCCGAGGGCCTGGTTGATTACATTGATATTGAAGCTGAGAGCCTGGGTGATTATACTGATATTGATATGAGGCCGAGGGCCTAGATTTGATGCCACGAGATGGCTTGATATTGCGCTTGAGCTGTAGGAGCCCCTCCGGAGTCTGTACACCCCCCCAGTGAGCGCCGTCGACGATAAATAAAATGGATGGCTCGGGCTGCACGCCGCAGTGGGTACTAGAGAGTACCATCATATGCATTGCATTGCACTCATGCATTTATTTTTATCTGTTATACCTGTCTCAATATTTGGTACTCTGATTTAATTGACTTGTTGCTTCACTATTTGTTGTTCTAAACTGTCAGTTATAGTTTACTTTGTATTTTTCCACGATTTCTTATTCTCAACCTTTATTTATGTTTATTACTCACTAGGTCGGAGTACTCACATTACTCCCTGCACCTTACGTGCAGATCCAGGTACACCATATGCTGAGTGAGGATTTGTTTAGCTGAGCAGTAGTATCCGGGAGTATTGAGGTAGTTGCATGGCGTTCGCAACCTTGATCTCTCCCCTCTATCTCTATCTTTTATTCCGCATTTTTCCTAGACAGACTTGTAATAGGTGGATATTCTGTATTAGAGGCTCATATTCGTGACACCGGATTCTATTGGGCTATGGTGTGGTATTTTAGTTGAATTTCCGCAGGTTTTATTATTAATTATACACTTGAAAGTGATGACTTAGTAAATTCTCTGTGATATTTATCTATAATCTGAATAAGAATTTGGGATAATGTTGTTGAATGGTCGGGCTTGTCTAGCAGTGTGTTGGGCGCCACCATGACCGGGGTTGGGGTCGTGACACGCCGGGTCCTGCAGGGGCATAGGAAGAAAATAACTCCTTGTTACCACAAACATGGCGGGTGGCTCCAGAATCAATCCACCATTATTTAGGATTTCCTACCAAGTTGCATTCAGACAACATGGCACACAAGTCTTCCATTTCTTCAACATTTTCAACCATGTTAGCTTGATTCTTCTTCTTCTTCTTATTCTTTTGTACATCATTCTTTGGTGCACGACAGTCCACGGCCTTATGCCCAGACTTTCCACAGTTGTGGCAATTACCCTTGAACTTTTTCTTGCTTGGGTAATTCTTTGGTCCAGAAGCCTTCTTTCTCTTCTTATTTTGTGGCGCCTCCTCAACAATGTTAGCCCTTATTATTGTCGAGTTTCCAAGGAACTTATTTTCAGCATTTTTGTTAAAACGAACAATCAAATCTTCAAGTGTTATTTCCTTACGCTTGTGTTTTAGATAGTTCTTAAAGTCCCTCGACAACGGAGGTAACTTCTCAATGAAAGCGGCGACTTGAAAGGCCCATTTATGACCATACCTTCAATAATAAATTCATAATTAATAACGAGATAAATCTTATTAATAAAATTATTGATTCGGGTCATACCTTCAGCAAGGAGGTCATGCACAATGACTTGTAATTCTTGGACTTGAGTTATGACCGACCTAGTGTCAACCATCTTGAAATCCAAAAATCTTGCAGCCACGAACTTCTTAAGTCCGACATCCTCAGTCTTGTACTTCTTCTCAAGCGCATTCCATAATGCTTTTGAAGTTTCCATGACACTATAGACATTGTACAAGTTATCTTCCAAACAACTCAAAATGTAGTTTTTGCACAAGAAATCAGAATGTTTCCATGCTTCAGTTACAACAAATCGTTCGTCATCCGGAGTGCCTTCAGCCACGATCGGAGGATCCTCCTTGATGAATCACTGCAAACTCAACGTAGTAAGATAGAATAGCATCTTCATTTGCCAACGTTTGAAGTCAATACCGGAAAACTTTCCGGGTTTTTCTGCTAGTGCCATAGCATGAGCAGGAGTTGAATGGCTCGACGAGGCAGCAACACTCGTAACAGTAGCACCCGTTTCACTATCATTAGTTTGGTCCTCATTTGCCATTTTTTCTGGAAGGAATTACAGCCCATGTCACTTAGCCTAATAGCCCAACCGAAAATGGCACACATTTGAAGCTCTTACCCTATTTAGCACATGTTGTACATAACTTGAAAGAAGTTTTTCAGCCTTTAGCCCACTATTAAAGACATACTTTTAGGGTTTTTATTATTTTCTTCTTTCTTCATTCCCTTCTCTTTCTTCTTAACCTAGCCCCCGCTATTCCCCTCCTCTACCCCCCACGTAGTTCTGCCATTAATGGCTCGAAGAAGGTCGGGCTCCTACTCCGTCGTCCATGGTGGCAAGCAGAAGAATGAAGAAGATTTTTGAAAGAAACATGAAAATACACACAGATCTGAAAATAAATAGCTCTCAAACTTGATTTGCACCAACGAACAACCACTAATTTTGGAAGATTTTGAAGTTGGAAGTTCTGGTAATTTTGGAAGAGTTTGAAGTTTGAAGTTCTGGAAAATCATAACTATGTAGCATGTTGTATCGACACTGTATAATAGTGTATAATTGTGTATATGGATATACAGATACCTTTTATACACTATTATACATGTTTATACAGTATTGTATAATTGTGTATAAATGTGTATATTTGTGTATAATGTTGTATAAATATATATTTTTCCAGTTTATAAGGATGTATATACATTGTTAACGTGTAAGAGACCTCTACATAAGTTTGACACTTCCTTCTCTTCTTCTTTTTCGTATATATGCTATATGAAACAGATTTGTACGCGTTGGAGGAATTCTACAATTCATTTATCATTTTTTTTATTTTTCTTTTATCCTGTTGGATTGCTTCAGCAATTGCACATAAAAGTGTTTGAATTTCTTACCTTCAGATAATATGCATTATTCAGGATAGGATTTTTGAGTTGCGTTGTGGCTTATTTGCATTTTTTTATCAAATACTTAATAATCAAAGGAAATCAAGAGAATGAAAACAACTGGTTGTATAAAAAGGGAGCAATAACAGTAGTTGATCGTGTGAAATAAGTTGTTTTTTGGAAATTAGCCGATTATTTTTGGGCTATAAATTTGCAAAGTAATATCTAGGCTATTATGTTGCAAGTCACGTGTGTGAGTTGTATTTATGTGAAATTATCCCTTTTTTCTGTATAGTTGGCAACAAACAGAACTTTTTAAAATCAGTGAAGGTTTTATATCTTCAAACTGAATACCAAACCAAACATTCAAAACATAAACGGTGAAGTGTATTATATTCTTCAAACCGTATTCAAATTTAATACCCCGGTAAAGTTTTTATATTCTTTAAACCGGAGTAAAAATTATATCGGAGTAGAAAGCAATTAAGCTCTAATCTCCAAAATTAATGCAAAAATACTGCTGCAAAAACAGATTAAACTTGCGGCATAAATTAACACACTGCAAAATCAGATTAAATTGCTACTGCTGTCCAAAATAAAACAGCACTGAAATGTTGTTATCAAAATAAAAATAACTCTAGCAATTGAACTGAAACTAACGCTAACACCAAAAATGTCTCTTAAACCTATAATAAAGTTTTAACCAATCAGAAGCAAGAAACGATTGAAACCAAATTGAATAGAAGCAGCAGTAAACGATTTTGTTCCTTTTTCCTTTATTTTTAAACAAAACAAATTTCAAGGAACAACAAAATATGAAGCGGCAGTAAACGATGTTCCTTTTTCCTTTATTCCAAATCACAATTTTTTTCTCTTTTAAATCGTTTCAAAATTAGACAAACACCTGCAGAATTTAAACAAAACCTGCAGCAAACACAATTAAACACAAAGACACGCTGCAGTCCAGAAAATGCAGCAATAACAATGCAAAAACCAACGCAACAATAATAGTGCAAAACCATGCTGCCGGATTTTACAAAATTCCTTAAGCTGTTGGGCAACGTGTATTAACCAAAATCAACATTGTAAAGGAAAAACAAGAGGAAAAAGAAATAGAATATATAATTTCGAGTCTACAATTTGCTTGTGTGTCCTTAAGGAATTTTAACCCCCTCACAGTTGCCAATGTAATGGATTAAATACTCCCAGGATAAAACGAAATAAAACTTCATGCGTCAGTGGCAATACTAGAAGCAGGATACCAACGAACTCAAAGAGCGGAGAGAATCACACTTACAATTTTCAAGGAACAAGAAAGCTCAAGACTTTTTGGATTAATGAACTTGCAGAGAGAGGGAAAGTGATTTTTTAGTTTCTGAATTTCTGAGTACTTAGAATGGAAGCCATGCCTGAATTTATAGGTCATTGTTGGCTTTGTGAAAAGGTATGGTGTCTGTTCACTGTGAGCAGACATCTGATAGGAAGACAACGTATTGTCTTTTAACGTCCTTTTAATGTTACTTATTAAACTGGGTCAACTAGTTTAACTAAATAAATCGGGTCAGTTTTTAAAGCCCAACCCAGTCCATTTAATTTCCCACTATTACCCAATTTACACTACTCATCTTTAAAGCCCAATGACTTAAAAGTCCAACAGAATATAACATACTGGCTCAGTTTCATCCTTCTCGTTCATACACCAATCAAAACTCTTTTTAGATGCTTTTCTATACTTTTCGCATTCTGTTTTAGCTATCTTTTTATGGTTCCACATGAGAAACCAATACGGATATAACCTTCCTTAATTAGAACAAAATTTACCCATAAATATTTTTAGCCAGGTCGTAGCTACTCAAAAATTACCTATCTCGAATATGAATTTAATGCAACTAGAACCCTAGTATCACATACTCGATCATTGTAAACATAGTTATTAACCTTCATTTGATTTTAAAATTGTAGTTATATATTAGATATTAACCTTTACAGCTTATTTGGATGGTTGTTACCTATTGTATTGTATCGTATTGTTACTTTAATACAATGTTTGTTTTGATTGTTACTTAAATTTTATCATATCGTATCGTTAAATCCCTCGTTACGTAACGATGAAATGTGTCACTTTATGTAACGATCGATTTGGTATGGTCGCGTCGTTACCTTGTCCTTTTCTCTCAATATCACCATTCATTATTATTAAATAATTTTATTTTATCATTTACCCTACTTTTTTATATACTGTATCATAATTTTTCTTTATAATATTGCAGGCTTATTCATCATATTACTGGTGCGTAATAACATGAAATAACGGCAAAACGATACAATTCATCCAAATATTGTATTCATCAAACGATACAGTACAGTACAATACAATACGATATGATACATTATGAAACGATATAAAACAACCATCCAAACAAGCTTTTATTCGGACATTTATTCTAAAAATAGTTAGTCGAATTTCATACCTTAATTTGCTATTGTTCTTCAGATGTTATGTTTACTTCTAAAAGAAACTATATTCCACGTGAAAACAATGTTCTCCTTCTTGTGATATTCGATGAAGGATTATAATTATTTAGTGGCTAAATCTGAATGAGTAACAACTTTAAACAGGAGTGATAACAAAAGTCGCTCTTGATTTATATGTTTGCCTGGAACCATTTATTGTGATATTCTAGTATATCATTGAAATAATTATATATGTCGTGCATCGTTATCGATGCTTGCACTCTGTGTTAGTTATGATTCGGTTATTGCTTGCATAAACATGTGTACTGTCATGGGCGGCTTTCCAGCTATGCTCCATGACCCCTTGGGCACATTCTGTGGCGTCCTAGTAAGCCTCCCAATGCCTAGCGTTACGGACGGCCCATGGTCTTGGCCGCACCAAGTGACAAGCGTGCATGTGCCTCTGTCACCCCACCGATATCCCTCGCCAGCACACAGACAACGCCGCGTGTGCCGACCGTGATGCCAAAGATGCGGCTGCTGACAACGGACTTGTTTCTGCCTTGTAGAAAACTAAGTCTTTTTCATTGTAAATATAGAGTAGTTTTATTTCATGTACTTCCATTATGTTTCTCTAGCTTAGTCAAGTCTAATCTTGTAGCTTTGAATTATTATTTTTAAGCATTATTAGGGGGGATCAAGCAATCAAACTTTCTAAAAAGCAAACAAGTCTCTGTACTGGTGTCTCTCCCCCTCGACACCGTGTTGCTTTTTGTAATAGCTTTCATTAATGCAATCAAGCTTTCTTTCATTCTCAATTCTCATTTTTGTTCTCTCAATTGCTCATGACATTGGTTTTCCCGTACGACACTGACAATCTAGTCTAGAGTACGGAGGGGACCTCAATTGGCGGACAGTAACTGCACTGATATCAGTTGCTTAACTCTACGTCGCCCTTCCAAGGAATCTCAGGAAGGCGCCGTGTAACAATTGGTATTAGATCCTAGGCTTGACATCGGACGAGGGAACGCATTGCCATTACCACCATTTCTGACCATGGTGAATCATGGGGACCGCATTGCGGCCCTTAAACAGACGGTTGACGGATTACGGCCCATTGTGGATAAAATGCCTGAATAAGAACTAGCCTAGGGAAAAGGTTGGATGACCTGGACCGCAGGGTGCTACAAGCCGAAGTTGACATAGAAAACACCAGTCACGACTCCGAGGGAGACCGACAAACGGCAGCCACAGAGGTAGCCGAAATTTTTGGCAAATTCGAGGGACTCCAATAGGAGCGTGCCGAGGATTTAGCTTACAGGGCACAAGAGGTAGACAGGGTGACTGCCATGCAACAAACTATTGACGACTTGACAGACAAGATCAATGTTGTTAATGTTGCTTTACAGGGCCTGCTTCGAGGCGGTGGAAACTAAATCGGGGGCGCTGCGAACCCCGCTTCCGCGACACAAAAACTGAAAATTCCTGAGCTAAAGCCATACAGTGGAGCTAGGAATGCCAAGGAAGTGGAGAACTTCATCTTTGACGTCGAACAGTATTTCGATGTTGTTGAGGGACTAGAAGAAGCTAAGAAGGTAGCAACTGCTACCATGTATCTTCAGGGTGATGCTAAACTCTGGTGGCGGGTGAAGTACGAAGCTATCAAGGTCGGTGAAGATGCTCTCGAGATATGGGCAGAACTGAAGGCAGCCATACGCCTACATTTCTTCCCCGAAAATGTTGAATACAATGCAAGGAGGAAGCTACGAGAGCTCTGTCAGACCAAATCAGTACGGGACTACGTGCGGAAATTCTCCGCGCTCATGCTAAGCATATGCGACATGGAGGACAAAGACAAGCTCTTCACTTTCCTGGAAGGGTTGAAACCTTATGCCCGTATCGAGCTACAAATACAAAGGGTAGATACCCTGCCCAAGGCGATCCAAGCAGCTGAAGGCTTTGGGAACTATCAAATGGAAGCTCAGAAGGATAGGCCTCAGCCGCCTGCCCTAGCGGGATTCAAAGGGGCCAACCTAGCAATGGTGGCCCTAGCAGAAGTGGGGGAGATCGGAGCTCAATCAAATCTAAGGCTCCCTCCTCAGGCAGCAACAGTGTTGCATCAAACAACAATGACCGGGGGAGAAAGCTTCCTTCAAGATGTCGTCATTGCGATGGATCACATTGGAACAATAAGTGCCCACATGTACAAATGAACGCCCATCAGGCTTGTGATGATGGGACTGATGACGACTTAGACGATGCGGACAAGACTGAACCAACAGGTGCCTTCAATGTAATTGTTGTCTCTATTTCTGAGGCATTAGCAGAGACTAGTGCTGGTATCCGTAAGAAAAAGGACCTATATCCGGTCACCAAGAAAGGGAAAAAGAAGGCGGACGAGGAGACTCCTCTTAAATAAGAGAGGACCTTAATGTTTGTTGAGATGAAGGTGAATGGCAAGCCCATTCGGGCTATGATAGACACAGGTGCTACCCATAACTACTTAGCTTCGACTCAGGTGGAGCGCCTTGGTCTAGTCGTAGGGAAAGGTAGAGGTAGTGTCAAGGCTATCAACTCACCTCCCAGCCAGTAGGTGGAATAGCCAAAGAGGTACCGGTGGAGCTTGGCCCTTACGAAGGAAAATTCACCTACGAATGGTGATCATAGATGACTTCGAGTTGATAGTTGGGTTGGAATTCCTAAGGCAAACCAACACCATGCATGTACCATTTGCAGACATGCTACTGATGATGGGAACCAATAGGGCCAAGCCCTGCATTATCCCATGCATGCCCATGAAGATGGTCGTTGAGAACATCTCGGCCTTGCTGTTGAAGAAGGGGGTCAAAAGGAATGAACCTACATTCCTAGCAACTCTCTGCATTGAAGATATAGAACACTCCTCGGGTCCCATTCTTGAACCCGTGAAGGAGCTACTACTGGAGTTTGAAGATATCATGCCATAAGACATGCCAAAGCGGCTCCCTCCTAGGCGCACTATGGACCATGAAATTGAGTTGGTGCCGGGCGCGAAGCCACCTGCCCGGGTGCCTTACAGAATGTCACAACCCGAACTTACCGAGCTTTAGAGACAATTGACGGAAATGCTAGATATAGGGATCATTGTACCCTCTAAGTCCCCATACGCGTCCCTTGTTCTATTCCAAAAGAAACATGATGGCAGCCTGCGACTTTGTGTGGATTATCGGGCTCTAAACAAAATCACCGTGAAGAACAAGTACCATATTCCTTTAATGGCAGACTTGTTCGATAGACTGGGTGGTATGGCGGTGTTCACCAAGATAGACCTCAAAACAGGTTAGTGGCAAGTTCAGATTGCAGAGGGTGATGAACACAAGACGACCTGTGTGACAAGATATGGGTTGTACGACTTCTTGGTCATGTCGTTTGGCTTGACTAATGCCTTGGCTACATTTTGTACTCTGATGAACCAAGTCTTCCGAGAGTACATTGACGAATTTGTGGTGATCTACTTGGATGACATTGTGGTATATAGCCAAATATTGGAAGAACACCTAGTGCACTTGTGGAAGGTCCTATCCCCGGGAGCATGAATTATATACGAAGCTATCCAAGTGCTCCTTTACTCAGAAGCAAACTGACTTCCTCGAACATGTCATCGAGGAAGGACGGATCAAGATAGACCAACAGAAGATTCAGACAATCACAGATTGGCCGTCACCTAAGGATGTTCACGCCTTGAGGGTGTTCCTTGACCTATGCAACTTCTACCGGCGATTTGTGAAAAACTACTCCCTCATTGTGGTGCACTTGACAGAACTCCTCAAGAAGGTCACACCCTGGGATTGGGGATCGAGGCGAGTGGAGGCTTTCAATGCATTAAAAGTGGCTATGTCTAGTAGCCCTGTCTTGGCCCTTCTTGATTTGGCCAAGCCATTCGAGGTACAAACGGATGCATCCGACTATGCCCTCGGTGGTGTCTTACTACAAGAAAGGCATCCTATAGTGTACGAGAGTCGGAAGCTAGAGGATGCAGAGCGGCGCTATGCCGCCCATGAGAAAGAATTATTAGTTGTCGTCCACTGCTTGCGCCTTTGGAGGCACTATCTGCTGGGGACCCCATTCGTGGTCAAGACAGACAACACAGTTGTTAGCCATTTCATGACCCAGCCAAAGTTGAATGGTCGACAAGCCAGGTGGCAGGAACTTCTAGCTGAATTCCACTTCAACCTGGAGTACTGAAGTGGGAAGACCAATCATGTTGCTGATGTACTCAGTCAGAGAGTTGACCTAGCATCGGTGTGCTTACTCACCACCCTAAGGGGGATCAAGGTAGCCACCTCTATCAAGGACCAGATACAGGATCTACTCATCAAAGATCCCGCTGCACAATATTTGGCTGATTTGGTAGGATAGGGCAAAACTCGCCAATTCTACATGGAAGATGGTTTCCTAAAAGTGAAAGGGAACTGGCTTTATGTTCCTAAAGGAGGAGATCTGCGAAGGACTCTTCTGGCGAAATATCATGATACTTTATGGGTCGGCCATCCCAGTGAAGAACGCACCATGGCGTTACTTCGCCATGCATATTATTGGCCTCAAATGGCCGATGATGTCGCTCAGTATGTGAAGACTTGTCTAGTATACCAGAAGGACAAGTCGAACCGCTTGACACAAGCGGGACTTTTGGAACCGCTAGCTGTCCCAAAAAAACCTTGGGAAAATGTTTCCCTGGATTTCGTCACCGGATTGCCCAAGGTCGGAGATCTCACAACTATCTTGGTTGTGGTGGATAGGTTTTCCAAGTATGCTACCTTTATTGCAACCCCTCAATATATATCAGCAGAAGATACAGCTCGACTTTTGTTCTCTCATGTCGTCAAATATTGGGGCTTGCCCAAAGGCATTGTTAGTGATCGCGACTCACGCTTCACTAGCAACTTTTGGACCCAGCACTTTAAGTGCCTTGGGTCAAAATTAAGTCACAACTCAAGTTTTCATCCGCAATCTGATGGCCAGACGGAGCGGTTCAATGGTATGTTGGTGGAATATCTCCGCCACTTTGTAACCGGATCACAGAAGAATTGGGTGAAGCTTCTGGATGCTTCACAACTGTATTTCAATTCACAAAAGAGCTCTAGTACAAACAAAAGCGCTTTTGAAATTGTTACCGGACAGAAACTGCTATTCCCACACACTGTGAATGCACCAAATATGTCTAAATCTCCTCAAGCTGCTAGCTTCTCAAAAGAGTGGAAGCAAAATTTGGAGATAGTGCGGAGCTATCTTGTCAAATCTCAAAAGCGGATGATGAGGCATGCTGATCAGAATCGTCGCTTTGTTGAATACCAAGTAGGAGACAAAGTGATGGTCAAAATTCCAAAGCGGTACTTATTTGCAGGGGTCCATGACCCTCGCCTATTGCAAAAATACATTGGACCCTTGTCCATTGAAAGGCGCATTGGGAAAGTTGCATATCGGGTGGATACCCCAGCTTGGTGGAAAATTCATCATGTCTTCCATGTCAGCCTCCTAAAACCTTTTTGGGAAGACACGGAGGATCCTTCACGGAGCCAGCTCACAATACCCAGTATTCGAGGTCCTAATTCAACCGGGAAAAGGCGTGTTGAAGCTATCCTTGATGATAGAGTGATTCATGCCTCAAGGAAAAATCACCAAGAGTTTTTGGTGAAATGGCAGGGCTGTGATGCAGAGGAGAATACTTGGGAGATGGAAACAAACCTCAAAGCCTACAAGAGCCTAATTGAAGATTATATTGCAAGTAAGGCACCGAGAACGTCGCCAAATCAGGTGGGGGAGAATGTCATGGGTGACTTTCCAGCCATGCCACATGACCCCTTGGGCGCGCTCCGTGGCGTCCTAGCAAGCCTCCTAATACCTAGTGCCACGGACGGCCCCGTGGTCTTGGCCGCGCCAAGTGACAAGCGCACATGTGCCTCTGTCGCCCTAAAGATATCCCTCGCCAACACCCAGCCGCAGGCAGATGCCAACAGCGCCGCGTGCACAGACAATGTCGTGTGCGCCGACCATGATGCCAAAGATGTTGTTGCTGACAACGGACATGTTTCTGCCTTGTAGAAAACTAAGTCCTTTTCATTATAAATATAGAGTAGTTTTATTTCATGTACTTCCATTATGTTTCTCTAGCTTAGTTAAGTCTAGTCTTGTAGCTTTGGATTATTTTTATTAAGCATTATTAGGGGGGATCAAGCAATCAAACTTTCTAGCAAGTAAACAAGTCTCTGTATTGGTGTCTCTCCCCATCGACACCGCGTTGCTTCTTGTAGTAGCTTTCATTAATGGAATCAAGCTTTCTTTCATTCTCAATTCTCATTTTTGTTCTCTCAATTGCTCTTGATATTGGTTTCCCTGTACGGAACTGACAATCTAGTCTAGCGTACGGAGGGGACCTCAATTAGCGGATAGTAACTGCACTGACATCAGTTGCTTAGCCTTACGTCGCCTTTCCAAGGAATCTCAGGAAGGCGCCGCGTAACAGTATGTATGATACGTGAATGATTTGGATCCCTATTTGAGCAGCGACATGCTACCCTTATGCCATATGAACTTTTTGTAATTTGCACAAGCATAAGTTATCTTTTGTTGCAAGTTGGTATCGTTCGTTGCATACTTAATGCTTAGACAATAATTCTCGTACACAGAGGCAGAGACACCGTGTCAGTTATGAGTTCGGTCAAATCCAGTAGCTTTGGTTCATATCATGTATTTGTCTTAAATTTTTTATTAAATATATACAGGTTAATAATGTAGAACCAAAGGGTGTTAATCGGGTTGGGCCGACCTACTAACAACCCAGTTCGACCCGATTCAGCCTGGATCAGTCCGATTCGATAAGGGGTGGGACGGATTGGCTAGGGTGGGGGATTGTGCCAGACGGGGTCGGACCTTTTTTTGCTACCGGTGCACCGAAACCCAGCTAGCCCGTTAACCCTTCCAACCCGGTCCAGTCTGATTTATGTTGTAAATTTTAATATTTTTTAAATTTTGACCGTTGCTAACGGTCAAAATCAAAAATACTTTTAACCATTTCGGCCTATCTCCTTACTAAAATAGCCCCTACATCCCCTAATAATTGATAAATTACATTCATCGCCTTTTAATAACTATAATTAGCCCCACTCTTCTTCATTTTTTTCACAACTTGCTCTCTTCTTCTACTCTAATTCTCTCTCAATTCCCTTTTGATTATTGAATTGCTTATTGCTCTCAAAAGTTCTCAATTAATTAATATTTCAAGTTTATCAATTATTTACGGTAGCCACTACAATATTACAATTATCAAGTGAAGTGAAGTTATCATTTTTGTTAAGTTCAAATTAATTCATGTCCTTTGCTTCTAGAGCACGCTCACATATTTGGGAACACTTTAAGGTGGTAGAAGAAAATGAAGAAGTTCGCAAAGTTCAGTGCAAGAACTGTGGTCTAGTCTTTAATGTTCGTCGAAAGGGGGAAGGCATAGCTGGTTTAAGGAGGCATATCAAGGGTTGTCTTGAGTGTCCTCTATCAATTCGTATTTTAAGTTGATTTAAGACAATTTGTGTTATTTGTTAGACTTATTTAAGCTTAATGTGTTAGTGTATTAGACAAGTTAATTTGAAGTATTATTATGCAATGAAAATATGAAATGAAAGCCCTTGAAGTTCGATCCTTACATATTAAGTTCTCCTTGAAATTCTCCTTGCAATTCCAGTATTTTTTGTTCCAATCTCAGGACTAGATCATTTGGGGCCGGAGTACTACGGCCATCCGAGATTTCTGCGTTCTCAACATTCTCCTTTCGGATACCACTTAAGTCGTCCATTTTTGCTTTTACTCTGCCTTTTGTGTTGCTTAGAGGAGGAGGAGGTGGAGGGCCTCTAGATCTGGTGTGATACACTAATGAGGCCAGTATGAGTGAACCAACCTAAGGGGATGGGAATAATAATAAAAAATAAGCAAAAACAAAAAGGTAGCAAGTCAGTGAGGATCCTGAAATGTTCGCAGTATTTAAACACATATTGTGAAAAATGTAAATTCGTGTCTTAATTTGGGAGCCTCATTGGGCCCGAGGTAGGCCTAGCGACAAATAGATTTGGAAAACTTTAAATGCCAATAAATGCTTCATTTCATAATATAAAAATAGACGAATCCCAAAACGACACTAAGATAATAGAAAAATAAGGCACTATTGGCACTTGGCCTTATTACATTTTAAGAAAGCGAGTAAACCTAATCTATTTGCTTTTGGAGGGACCTTCTTCAGGCTGAATGCTCTTGTCAATCAAATCCTCCAGTTCGCGTAGGTTCGTTAATAAGAATGCCTTTGCTAAATGTCCTCCTTTGTTTCCCTCAACGTTCTGGCAGTCGGTGACTCTCTTCCTCACTTTTCCTTCCAATTCCAACAGACTGTATTCCAGAAATTCTAGCTTTTCGCAAGATTTGACGGACCTCTCTTTCTATTCATTGATTTGGTCACTTGTTGGAAGATTCCTCCACCAGTCTAGCAAGAGTGAGGATGTGCCAACCATGCTGATGTTGGGGACCTCGTTCTTCATTTTCTACGAAACAAAAGGGTTAGGCCTTTCTCCCCCACCAGACTCGACTATTTATGCATTCATGATTAGCATATTGGCATTTAGATCTCCAAATTAATGCACACAACGTGGTTGTGTCCATTGGGATTATGGAAACTCCAGTGGACTTTGGATAAGGCTTATCTTAAAGGATCATTATGTGGACAACATAACTAATCCAACTAGGTTTGACCATGATGCATGCACAATTTCGATTAGAGTAAGGTTACTATGGGGTTTTAAACTGGTACCCTCAAGCGGACAACTTGAGGGAGAAAAGGCATGGAACCGCCGATTGCATCGCTGATCGACTGATTTTACCGCAAATAAACCTTTCCGAATTTAAGAGTAATAAATAGGAAGAGTGCAACCACTCATTAAGCGTTGCTATAGGATTTGATACGCACGAGTGGAATATGATGTGGAGCATGATATATGCAGTAATAAATAACGTGTAGTCAAGTATTTGCACGTAGGAAAAATAAATACAGTATTTAAATAATTTAAATACAGTTACGGAAAAAGAACATGAAGAGACAAGTTAGTTTCATGAATAAAAGAAACATAAATGCTTAAAATAGGCAGTTAAATTCAAATAAGGAGAAAGGGTACGAGGTAAAACATGCTTGGACTGATTCACAAAAGACAAGTTCGTGCCCCCTTTTTTCCTCCCCTTTTTACGGGGAAGAAAGGTCCGGGTTTTGACATTCATGGGGGTAATAACTCATTTCCTTTTGGAAATTGGGTATTTTGAAGAGTCGCCACCTAACGGATTATGGTGCGTTAGGGCACCTAGAGAAATTAACTCTTGGATTGGTTTGCATTACCAAAGATTTACGGTAAGGGCTCGAAATAACCTTGAGGGGAAGGTGTTAGGCACCCCTCTCGGTCCACAACGGTGGGTCCCAGCCAAACTTATACTTATGAATTAGTTCTTTAACAAATAAGTAGTTGAAACAAATAATTGCAAATAAAGAATGTTGGACATCGTATGACTCACATAGTAAGACAAAGGATTTGAACAAGTTGTGTACATATAGAGAAGTGAAGTTTTAAACAAAAGGAATTTGGAAAGGAGGGGTCCTAGGTTGGTTAGCCTACAGGATCATCCCACGCAATGCCCGGTAAACACTCCTCAATGAGGGGCTACACGTGACATTAACACGTAGTCATCATATCTATATCTACCCATTCCCACTCTTAGTGGTCATTAAAGCAAATGTTTGTTTAAGCGATCTCTAGGCGTGTTGTTAACCATCCCTTCCTATGGTCCTAGAGGAATTTAGGACCTCTACCTACAGGCAGTTCTAGATAGACCCTTAGGCTTAAAGGAGAAAATACTAGGGCGACAAGCAAGAACACATAGGACCTTAGCAAATAAAAGCAGGAAAGAGCAAATAAGAGGCTCAGTTTTACCCCCACAGATAAGGCATGTAAACAACATGACTTAAACACAAATAAGGGCAATATTGTTAAACAGTATCCTAAGACATGATGTCTAGGTGAATATCAGAACATATGAGATATGCAACTTTATTTTGTAACTCAGAAGCAGGGGCCCTAATCAGTTTGCCTATTGATTTTAAGCTTGTCAATCAATAAGCAGTACACACAAAGAGGCAGTTTCTAGTTTTATAAGAGTTGATTATCTAAGGCTTGCCTAGGCATGGGATAGTGCGCAGTTATTACCAGAACTATTAGAAGTTCAGAAGTCATTTTTGCCTAAGAGCATGTTGTTCTAGGTGTTACAAAATACAGGGATTATTACCAGTTTGTTTAAAGCAGGGTGAGACGGTTAATACTCCTTTTCATGCATCACTAGTTTAACTAGGCGTAGCTAAGTGAGTATGAACGAGAACCTAAACATGGTATCTAATATGCACACATAAGGTATAGAATAATTTATATGCAAGATTCCTAAAGCAGGATTTCTAAATGCACAGCATGATTGCAGAATTTCTTAAAAGCAAGATTTCAAAATACATAAAGGTTACAACATTGTAAAATATGCTGTCAAATGTGCAGGAGTAGCAGTTTTTGTTTTAATGCCCCTTATCCTAGAACAGGATTTCTGAGCGATAGCAAGAATGTCAAAATGAGATGCTGAAACAGTATACATGAAACCTAAGAGCATCGTCTCTAATACATGATATGCTTTGCACAGGTTGGTTCTAAACATGGATTCTATTGCGCATATAGGAAATGTAAAACCTAAAACATGGTTTCTACCCCTTTGATGTCTATAACATGCATAGCTACCCTCCTATTTTTACTATACATCCCCTGTATCTGTTTACAACAAATTATTACAGACCAATATTGCATGAATTACATAAGTAGATAAGAAAAATAAGAAGTTACTCTATAGGGAGCCTGAAAGTAGGCCCAGATTTCCAGAGTTTCCAATGCCAGATTGCCTTACAGTCTTTCACATAATCCGGTTGTGTCAGAATTCCCTAAGGACCTCAAGGAATTCCGGGCAGTGCTCACACCCATATTTCATAATCATGGTTGAGTAAGTGCAGTATGGAGGGCCAGCTCCAATGTATCAGAGTTTAGAGGGATCCATAAGCAGTCATACATTAAAGTGGCAGAACTTAAAACCTAAGAGTAGATGTGCAAGTGCTTGAAAAGATTTAAGCAGGAAAACAGTTTGAAAAGGGAATTGTTTGAAATAGTTTTGTAAAAAAAACAACAAAGACTGTTTTGGAAAAAGAGTAAAGTAATAAGCAATAGTCCAAACACAGCACCCAAATCAGGTTCATACATAACCAAGGAACATAGAACCAAGGCAGGTTCAACAACCACAAACAGAAGTAATGGGATTTGGGGACACATAGGTCACATAGGTAAACACATAGTTACATGAACACTTAAGCACAGAATCAGCAATATGATAAAGGGTTAAGGAACTTCAGAATTAATATAGAATCAGGTTACTTAAGGATAACAAACTACTTTGGACAGAAACATTAGTAAGGAAGAGTCACATTGGGGTATACTAAAAGGGGGATAACATTTCATAAACATGCTGGGTCTAAGGGAGGGGACACATTCAGAAGCATGTTGAATGAAGCGATGAAGTAAACATATTAGTTGCAAGTTGAACAACAAAACCATAAGTGAAAACAGACTAGAAACAGGAGGAATTGAAGTAATAAAAGAAACATGTTGTTTTGAAATTTTTAATTGAAATTAGGACATACCAGTAAAGAGGACAGTAAACACAAAAGTGAAGGAGCAGGAGAGCACAATAGTCAGCCTTGGCTTGCAGCCGACTAACTTAGAACAATAGCAAGTAACCAAAGAAATAGAGTAGAAAAATTTTGTGCCACGACCCGAATTTTCCACCCTCGGGAGTCGTGATGGCGCCTACTCGTGAAAGCTAGGCTAGCCAAGTATTATAAATTCATTACCCTATGCTGATACAACATGACCCAAGAATGCAACCGAACTCAACCAGAACTCACACTTCGAAAACTTAGCATACAACTGACTATCTCTCAAAGTCTAAAGAAAAACTCTCAGATGCTGCTCATGCTCCTCCCGGCTATGGGAATAAATCAAAATATCATCAATGAAGACTATCATGAACGAATCCAAGTAAGGCCTGAACGCTCAGTTCATCAAATCCATAAAAGCTACTGGGGCATTTGTCAACCCGAATGACATCGCCAAGAACTTATAATACCTGCACCGAGTGTTGAAAGCTGCCTTAGGGACATCAGATGCCCTAATCCTTAAGCTCAACTGATGGTAGCCAGATCTTAAGTCAATCTTCGAAAATACCTTGGCACGCTGAAGCTGATCAAAAAATCATCAATCCTTGGCAATGTATACTTATTCTTGATTGTAACCTTGTTCAACTGTCGGTAATCTATACACATTCGCATCAATCCATCCTTCTTCTTAACAAACAACATCGGTGCACCCCAATGCGAGACACTAGGTCTATGAAGCCTTTCTCAAGCAAGTCTTGCAACTGCTCCTTCAATTCTTTCAACTCAGACAGGCCATATGATATGGCGTGATAGAAATGGGCTGAATGCCCGGAGCCAAATCAATGCAGAAGTCAACATCTCTATCGGGTGGCATACCCGGCAGGTCTGAAGGAAATACATAAGGAAACTCAGGAACAACAGCCACACAATCCATAGAAGGAACCTTAGTACTAGAATCACGAACGTATGCTAAATAGGCCAAACACCCCTTCTCGACCATACGCCGAGCCTTCATATATGAGATAACACTACGGGTAGAATGACCAAGAGTCCCTTTCTACTCTAAACGAGGCAAACCCGACAAGGCTAAGGTCACAGTCTTGGAATGACAGTCCAAGATCACGTGGTAAGGTGATAACCAGTCCATCCCTAATATGACATCAAAATCAACCATGTCCAGAAGTAATAAGTCTACTCGGGTTTCAAGACCCCCAATCACAACTATACAAGAACGATGAACATGATCTACCATAATAGAATCACCCACCGGTGTAGACACATATACAGGAGCACTCAAAGAATCAATAAGCATGATCAAATACGGTGCAAAATAAGATGACACATAGGAGTATGTAGACCCTGGATCAAATAGCACTGAAATATCCCTACTACAAACCAGAACAGTACTTGTGATAACTGCATCAAAAGCCTCAGCCTCAGGTATGGCTGGAAGAGCATAACCCCGGGGCTGGGTCCCACCACTCTGAACTATATCTCTGGTATGACCTATTGCTGGCTGGCCTCCACCTCTAGCGGTCTGAGCTCTACCTCTAATACCTCTACCTCCACTTCCACCTTTAGCTGGTTGGGCATGTGGTAAAACACTCGGTGCCTGAACCATGGCACGAGAACCCTGGTGTTGAGAACTGCTCGGTGCTCGAGGACAAAATCTAGCAATATGCCTTGTGTCGCCACAAGTAAAACAAGCCATCGGCTGCTGGGGCTGACGACCCTGAAAACTCTGAAGTGGAGGTGCACTGATAGGAGCTGGCGATGCACTATAGGACTACTGATCAGAATACTGCATGTGAGAACCATGCCCACCTGGGGCACCATGAGAAGCCTAAATTGATGACTGAAAAGGCTTAGGAGGATGGCCTCTACCATACGAATCCCTGCCTCCAAACGAGGCACCACTGAATTTGCTTGAATGACGAGCTCTTGTCAGACCCCTGACCACCTCCCTGTGATAGAACCATCTCAACCCTCCTGGCCACTTTGGCCACATCCTGAAAGGAAATCTTGCTCCCTATCTCCTTAGCCACAATATTTAGGCCTAGAAATCTAATTGGTGATCGGATTTTGGTCCGAACCTCGAGTTTTGACCAAGCGGGCCCGGGGTCGATTTTAACTTTTTAGGGAAAATGATAGAAACCTATAATTAAGCATTGGGTATGAATTCTTTAGCATTTATTGATATTGTTAAATTAATTTAGACTAGATACAAGTAATTTGGAGGCGAATTCTAAAGGAAAAGCGGTGTTTGAGGCTTGAGTTAGTCGTAGAAGCTTGAGGTAAGTATTTGGTCTAACCTTAGCTTGAGGGATTAGGAGTTTTGTCTTATTTGCTATGTGTTAATTATGGAGCATGACATATAGGCATGGTGACGAGTATCTATATGTTGGTGTCAAGCATGCTCGTGAGTCTTGTATCGTAATTGTTGTGACTCCGTTGTGGTTTATTCATGCTTCATATGAGGATTATCATTATTATTCCCTTGTTGGGATGTTGTTGTGATATTATTGTTCCCTTATCGGGATGTTGTTGTCATATTATTGTTCCCTTGCCGGGATATTGTTGTTATATTATTGTTCCCTTGCCAGGATTCTTTTATGATTGGTGTTGATAAATGAAATGGGAGCTAGTTGCATGCCTGCAACGGTACTATATGAAATGGGAACGGGTTGCATGCCTGCAACGGTATTATATGAAATGGGATCGGGTTGCACGCCTGCAACGGTATTACATGTGTACTTGTTTCTTATTTCCTTATCTTTTGCTGGTAATTGATTTATGGCGTTCCTTACATTTCTCTACTGTTATTCTGTTGTTATCTGTTACTCCCCACAATATGTTTCCCCACCCAACTTTAGCTGTAATTATCTGCTTTTATTTTCCGCTGTATATGATTTAACTACACGGGTTTATTTTGGTAGTCTGGTCCTAGCCTCATCACTACTTCGCCGAGGTTAGGCTAGTCACTTACCAGCACATGGGATCGGTTGTGCTGATAGTACACCCTGCACTGTGTGCAGATACTGATACCAGAGCATTTAGACCGCAGTGGGGGTGCTGTCTTCAGTCCACTCAGGCGACCCGAGGTAGTCCTGTATAAGTCTGTGGGCCTTGGCGTCTCCTTCTATCATTTCTCTTTCTGTTTTTACTTATTTAGAGACAGATTTGTGTATTTCCATTCAGACCTTATTTGTAGTATCCTTAGATAGTCTGTGACTTGTGACACCAAATTCTGGGTAGTATTGTACTTCAGATTATGTAACAAATGTTCGGTTAATGATTAAGTTTTCGTCTTCCGCATTTCTGGATTATTTAGTTTATTCCGCTGCTTAAATCACTTATTACTTTGAATTATTGAACATGCTTAATAAAAAGGGTAATAGGCACCATCACGATTCCCGAGGGTGTGAAATGCGGGTCGTGATATTTTGAGTGTGAGAGAGTTTGAACTAATGTGTTGTGTTTGTTAATGAGAGAGCGTATGTATATATAGTTTGAAACTAGGCAAAATAATAAGGTAAGAATCAAATTCATGCAGTAATTATGAAACTAGGTATCAATTAGTCAAAAATCAGTATACGTACTCTCTTAATTAAGGGAGTTAACTTCAAACGGTAAAGACAAATAAGGAAGGAGATCACATAAAACTGGAATATAACACATAAGGAAATAATTTCAGCATAGTGCAAGTATAGAACATGCAATTAAGATTAAGTACATAATATTCCAATTAAAGAAATAACATAAGAATCAGATTTGACAATATAGTCGACCATAAAATAAGGCAAGAGAATAACTTGGAGGTTGGAAATCAATAAGGAGATCATCGTAAGATATTAGTGAAAGGCATAAATTACAGGAAATTAGGGGTTCAAATAGGAGTAGTAATGATTAAGGGGAATTAACACAAATTGCTGTAAATAAATGAAATAATCACAATATATGCAAAAAGGAATAAAATCAGAAACCCTAATAGGCATAGTAGGGTAAAAATCATAGAAACATAGAACATATTCATGAATAACAGACATGCGAGCAAATTAAACGAACAAATAAGCAAGGATAGTTCTCAGAACCCAGGATTAAGAACAAAATAATTAGGGTTTTCAACATAATGAATCAGATAAAAGAAAAACTTAAATAAACCATTTAAACATAGTAAAAATTATAGAATAATACTGAAAATCATAGGAAAAGTCATTTTGAAAAGAAGTTAAGAAACCCTAATTGTGAAGACGAAGAGGCGCTTTGAAAAATCGGAGAGGTTATCATGGAAAATAGCAAAAATAACTCAAAATATACTCAGATCTATGGTAGATCTGAAGAGTCAAGAGATGAGTTAGGGGTTCAGAGAGAGATAACCGAGATAAAGAAATTCCGGCATAGAAACCATGGATCTAGCCGGAAAATATAAAGATCTTACTCGGACGGCCAAGAGTGGCCTGAGAATGGCATGAAAAGGCCAGGGTATGAGTTGAACAACCTCTGGTATCCTTGAGGATCTCAAGGTAGCAAGGATCCGGCATGTGAGGGAGCCATGGAGGCTAGGGATGGTGGTGGAACCACCATTGATACCGGCGAGCCAACGACCGGCGAGTAGGAGCTTAGGTTTAGCAGAGAGAGTCTTGAGAGAGATGAGAGATGTAAGAGTGATGAGAGAATGAGGATTTGGGGGGTAGACTATTAGGTTAATTATGAAAAGGGGGATTTGGACCGTTGATTAGAATTGATCAACGGTCCAGATTTGACCAGGGACTAGGTCGGGTAATTTTGATGGATTGGGCCTGGGGTTTGGGCTATTTTAATTGAGGTTTGGGGCTGGTTCAACTAGGCTAGAATTGAAATGAAATTGGCTATTTGTTAAATAACCAATTAAATTAAATAAAACAATTTACAAAACTAGCTGATAATTGTACAAAATAAATTTCATGCATAAAAAATAGTTAAAAATGATTACTTAGTATTTTAAAATACAAATGATTAATTTTCGGTCAAAAATAGTATAAAATCATATGATTGGACTATAATTGCAAAGTTATTGCAGTTATAGCCAAAAGATGTCAATTTGGCTAATTATGGAATAATTTGGTATTAATAGGACCATAATTAATAAATTAAATCAAGAAATGCTTTTGAAATCATTTGTAATGCCATTTTGTAATTATTTATTGAAAATAAATTGCTGGGTAAATTAATAAAAATATAGAAAAATTATGAAAAAATACCAATTGCTATTAATGCATGATTTTGAAGGTATATATGCAATTTTAAAATATTTTGTGGAAAATTGGGTATCACCAAGTGGTGGCTTTTTCGTTGGACTTGGGGTTGCTCGGACCCTGAATACTGTACCATGAAAATGGCCTCTTTGGTTTCACTCTGATATCAAAGTCCCTTTTCTCGCCTTCCTGATCCTCCAGGTACATGGTGAGAAAGTTCGGGAAAGGGTATGAGCTCTCATTCTTGTTAACCACTCTGGTGATCATCCTGTACATAATATTTCCAACGTTAATCGGGTACCCCGCCATAATGGACCCCACTATAATAGCCCGAGAGACCGGCATATCACTGTCATGAGTAGTGGGATCTAACCAGCTACAGACAAAAGTCTCACAACCCTTAGCCTCGAAGCTCAGAGTGTTTTGTAGATTGGTACACAAGGTGTCAGCCAAGCTGGAGTAGTCCTTGGGAGAGCAATCATTGGTGCCAACCATGGACGGGCTAACTCATCCATAGCTACCTTCTCCAAATACAAGGACTCATCCTCGTCATTAAACCTAACATAATCGTTCAGAGTCTTGCCATAAAACTTGATTTTCTTGTTCTGGACTTTGGTAAAAATGTGCCTTTTGATGTGGGCGACATTAGTATAAAACTCCTTTACCAAGTGTTTATTGGCCTCTGCTAGGACGCTGGTGAAGAACTGCCACCCCATTCTCTCATTGAAGTGTCTCTTTACATTCGGGTTGTGAGATAGTAGATCTCGCTCAATAAATACCCTCTCATGTGTAAGTGACCTCTGAGTTCACCGCTCCCGAAACTTGTGGTAGGCTTTTTCACTCACAAAACAGTCTTGCCATACCACGGGGTTCCTTGATCTTGCCAACCCTCCTGTTTGGGTGTCACCACCCCTCCCGTCGTTAGGGATCTCAGCATCTATATCAATTGGGTCCTGTCTAGGTGGAGAAACTGGAGGGGAGGCTGATGTTGAAAATTCACTACTTTCCTTTGAGCCATCAAATGAATCAGAAGAAGCAGGAGAAGTAGGGGAAGCTGGGGTTGTAGGCTCGTCTATCAACGGAAATCTCCCTTGGAAGTCTATGGGAATGTGTGTTGCCCTTGAGTCTCATTCCGAAGCTTCCCGAGAAGGGACATATTCACTACCCTCAGAATGCGAAGCGACTCTATCCACAGCTTTCATTATTTTCCTCAACTTACCTATCGATTTCTGGACCATTAGTGGTAATTTGGTCCTTCCTTGACCTCCCCTTCCCCTGCCTCAGAAGGATTCAACCCTCCCTTTTTGTGCATCACCAGCACCTCTAGATCGTACCATTGTCTGCAAAGAAAATGAGTAAAAGATCATTAGTATTGGTGTTAAAAGAATCATCAAAGAAAAATAGATAAAAAATTAATAGTGTTTCACAAGCAGAGGTCCGCTGACAGTAGAAAAAGAAGAGCAGCCACGGAATGGGTACTGCTGACAACAGAAAAAGGGTCACAATCGCGGAGGACTGGGGATCATTCTAGCCAGCCTCTGAATCTGAGGTATCACTGAGAGCGGAATTTTGGGCGCGGCCATGAAAGTTGAACCGATGCCCGCGGAAAAACAAACGCGGTTGCGGACCCAATTTTACACTTTTCTGAACTTAAATTCCATTGTCCGCAAAGAAGGAATCACGGCCGCATAAAGCAGGTTGTTGTCAGCAAAATTTCCATCGCTGACCATGAAAAACAGATCATTTTTAACTCAAGCTTCACATGAACGCTGACCTCGAATTTACAGTCGCGGCCGCGTAATTCAAAAATTAAACAAGCAATCCCAGGGTTTCACTTTTTCTTGGCATTAACGGGTATCATAAACACCACTCACCCCTACTAGGCATGCACAACAAGCTTCTTTTTCAATTTTTAGCATCAGCTAAGTAACACTACTTAACCCAAACTATAAAGAAGCAGTAAAATAAAGATGAAAGAAAAGAAAAGGGATAAAATTAACACTAAAAATTGATCATACCAGTTGTAATATGTGCAGTAAAAGATTGATTCTTGAGTAATTGAGAGTGAAAGATCCAATAGGAAGATGAACAATACTTTTAGACTCAGTGGGAAACAAGAGTGCGAAAAGGGTAAAAGGTCTAATGACCTTCTATTTATACTAAAAAGATTGCGACCCACGTATCTTACTTGGCGCGGCCACGGAAATTCACTGCGGTCCGCGCTTTTACCATTTTTGCAGGGTTGTTACCAAGGGGAAATGCTGAGCACGGAAAAGCTGGCGCAACCGCGGAACAGATTCTGCTGACCACGAAAAAGCCACCGCGGATGCGGTTCAAAATTTAGAGAGTTCATATTTTGGACTTTTCAAGTCCGTGTCTGCTACCAAATTATGCCCCCTTCCCCCCCCCCCCCCCCCCAAAAAAAAAAATCTTCCCCTGATCACGGAATTTTGAGCACGGTCAGCGATCCAATTACAGCCTTAACCAAATTTTTCCAGTATTGTCCTGCACTGCATCAAATATTCCTACACACATCTTACAACCAGTTAGTCCAAAATAAATCTTACACTAAGAAGAAAATCAAAAAGAAGAAAAATATATGGGTTGCCTCCCAAGCAGCGCCTGATTTAACGTCGCGGCGCGATATTACCATCATCATTTGAAGTTGATCAAGGCCACCACATGATTGTCATCATTTTCCCAGATAGTGTTTGACTCGGTGCCCATTAAATCTGAAAATTTCACCATTTTTATTCTTCAATTCAAGAGCACCAAATGGATTTACATGTACCACTTCAAAAGGGCCACTCCATTTTGACTTGAGCTTTCTCGAAAATAGTCGCAACCGAGAGTTGAATAGAAGAACCAAGTCACCCTCCTTGAATTCCTTGCTCCGGGAATACTTATCATGTAAGTACTTCATTTTGTCCTCAAACAAGGATGAGCTGAAATAGGCTTGAAACCGGAACTTATCTAGTTCATTGAGTTGCTCTACCCGAAGATTTGCTGCAACATCCCACTCAAGATTTAACCGCTTTAAAGCCCACATGGCCTTGTGCTCTAACTCAACCGGAAGATGGAATGTTTTCCCAAATACAAACTGGTACGGAGACATACCAATTGGAGTCTTGTAAGCAGTCTTGTAAACCCACAAAGCATCATCCAGTTTCCTTGACCAATCAGTTCGGTTTGCATTGACATTTTTTGATAATATATTCTTTATCTCCCTGTTGGAGACCTCAACTCGTCCACTCACCTGGGGATGATAAGGGGTTGACACATTATGATTGACACCATACTTAGACAGTAAAGTATCAAAGGCCTTGTTGCAAAAATGAGACCCTCCATCACTGATAATACCCATTGGAGTGTCAAACCTTGTGAAGACATTTTTCTTGAGAAATGCCACCATACTCTGGGCTTCGTTGTTAGGCCAAGCCACAACCTCAACCCACTTGTAAACACAATCAACAGCCACTAGAATGTAAGTGTTACCATATGAACTCACAAAAGGCCCTATAAAGTCTATGCCCCACACGTTAAAAATGTTAACCTCAAGAATAATGGTGAGAGGTATTTCATCCTTTTTGGAAATTCCATCAGCTCTCTGACACTCATCACATCTCTTCACAAGCTCACCAACATCTTTATACAGAGTAGGCCAATAAAAACCATAGCTAAGAACCTTTGAAGCAGTTCTCGCCCCACCATGATGACCATCGTAGGGCGAGGAATGGCAAGCATCAAGAATACTCATTTGATCCTCTTCCGGAACACATCTCCGAATCACACAATCAGTACAAATCTTGAAAAGATAGGGCTCATCCCAGTAATAATCCAAGTTGTTCAGTTTAACCTTCTTCATTTGGTTAGAATAGAGCTCACTCGGGATAATGTCGGTCACAAAAAAATTGGATACATCGGTGAACCAAGGCATATTATTCAAATACACTGAGAGGAGTTGTTCATCTGGGAATGCATCATTAATTTCGAGACCATCTTTGGGTCTCCCCTCCTCTTCCAAGCGGGACAAGTGGTCCGCCACTTGATTTTCACTTCCTTTTCGATCAACAATCTCTAGGTCAAACTCGTGAAGCAAAAGAACCCATATTATCAACATTGCTTTGGAGTCCTTCTTTGTCATTAAATAACGGTGTGTCGCGTGATTAGTATGAACAATCACTTTGGCACCCATGAGATAAGGCCTAAACTTTTTTGATGCAAACACAATTGCTAGCAACTCTTTCTCCATTACCGTATAATTGATCTGGGAAGCATTCATAGTTTTGCTTGCATAGTACATTAGATGAAACATCTTGTTCACTCTTTTCCCCAAAACCGCTCCTACTGCAATGTCACTAGCATCATACATGAACTCAAATGGCAAGCTCCAATTAGGTATGGTGATGATGGGAGTGGTAGTCAATCTATACTTGAGAATCTCAAAAGCTTTCATGCACTCATCATTAAACATAAACTTTGCATCCTTTTCCAATAATTTGCACAATGAATTCACTACCTTGGAGAAGTCCTTGATGAACCTTCGGTAGAACCCCGCATGACCAAGAAAGCTCATCACTCCTGTGACGGAAGTAGGAGGAGAGAGTTTTGAAATCACTTCAATCTTCTCTTTGTCCACTTCAATATCGTTCTTTGAGATCTTATGGCCGAGGACAATGCCCTCCTCTACCATGAAGTGACATTTTTCCCAATTAAGCACTAGATTTGTCTCTTCACATCGGGCCAACACTTTGTCAAGATTACCCAAACATTCTTTAAAAGAGTCACCCACAACACTAAAATCATCCATGAACACTTCCAAGAAGTCCTCCACCATGTCAGTAAAGATAGCCATCATACACCGCTAAAAGGTAGCTGGTGCATTACACAATTCGAAAGGCATTCGTGATAATGCGAAGGTGCCATATGGACATGTGAAAGTGGTTTTCTCCTGGTCCTCTGGTGCAGTCATAATCTGGTTATAACCTGAGTATCCATCCAAAAAGCAATAATAGGAATGCCCAACAAGTCTATCCAGCATCTGGTCAAGAATGGGCAATGGAAAATAATCTTTGCAGGTCACTTTGTTCAGCTTCCGGTAGTCCATGCATACCCTCCATTTGTTGACAGTTCTAGTGGGGATCAACTCATTTTGCTCATTTGTGACCACAATCATACCCCCCTTTTCGGCACATATTGTACTGGTGAAGTCTACGAACTATCCGAGATGGGATACACAACCCCTGCATCTAGCCACTTGATAACTTCCTTCTTGACGACCTCTTGTATAGCCTCGTTCAACCTCCTTTGATGTTCCACGAAGGGTTTGGCATCATCCTCAAATATAATCTTATGCATGCAAAAGGCGGGGCTTATCCCCCGAATATCAGCTAGAGTCCATCCAATTGCCCTCTTCCTTCTTTGAAGCACCTCAAGGGTGGCATCTACCTGCACATTAGTAAGGCATGAAGAAAGAATAATAGGTAAAGTTGAACAAGGGCCTAAGAATTCATACCTGAGATGTGAAGGCAAAAGCTTCAACTCCAATACAGGAGGCTCCTCGATTAAGGGATTGTTGGTGGAGTCTTTTTGTTCTCAAGGTCCAAGGAAAGTTTATGGGGCTCATAGGAGTAAGAACCCATTCCTTGCAAGGCATTGACATACTCTATCGAGCCTTCATCCTCGGTCACATCATGGTTCAACAATACAACTTCCAAAGGATCCTCCACATTGATCATGGCACTCATGTCACCAACTATCACCTCAGTCACCAAATCCACAAAATAACAAACCTCAGTACTATTCGGCTACCTCATTAATTTGCACACGTGAAAGATAACTTTTTCGTCACCCACCCGGAAGGTGAGCTCCGCAGCTTCCACGTCAACCAATGCCTTCCCTATTGCTAGGAAAGGTCTTCCTAATATTATCAGCACCTTGTAGTTAACTTCACAATCGAGAATCACAAAATCAGTAGGCAAAACAAACTTGTCAACCCGGACAAGAACATCATTAATAATACAAGCGACCTCTTCATTGTTATATCCGCCATTTGCAATCTCATTGAAGTAGGTCTCGGTTGACCAATACCCAAAGTTTTGAATACAGAGTAAGGAATCAAATTTATACTTTCTCCCAAATCACACAAGTCTTTGCAAAATATGCACTACCAATGGTACATGGAATGGTAAATGCGCCTGGATCCTTAAGCTTTGGAGCCATCGAGTGCACAATAACACTCACTTGATGAGTCATTTTGATGGTCACACAATCCATAGATCTCTTTTTAGTTACCAAGTCTTTCATAAACTTGGCATAACTCGGCATTTGCTCAAGAGCTTCCACCAAGGGCACATTGATCGAAAAACTTTTCATCATCTCAATAAACTTCTTGAACTGGTTTTCATTCTTATGCTTTGCAAGTTTTTGAGGGTAAGGCGGGGGAGGCCTTGGCAAAGGATCCTTGGCTTTAGGCATTACCATTTCCAGCATGTCTAACACGTGTTCCCTAGACGGGTTCATGTCATTTTGAGTCTCCACCTCATTGTCATGAATATCAATTCTCACTTCACCATTCAAATTCTTCTCACTCACTTGCTCATCAATTATTGGATCACCATCATCATTTTGCACTTCAATATCATCACTCACAACTTCTTTTTGCTTGGAGGTACTTGCTTCCCCACCTCAATCGCTCCTTGTGGTCACTGCCGATATTTTTCCCACCCTTCGGGTTCACTACCGTATCACTAGGTAGCGCCCCCTTAGGGCGCGTGTTCAAAGCTTGCGAAATCTATCCAAGTTGGACCTCCAAGTTGCAGATAGAAGTATTAGGGGACGCCAATTAGGCATCAGAGTCGGCGTTCTTTTTCATCATTTGCTCAAACATTGACTCAATCCTTCCTATCTCATTGTTTGACGAGCTAACACCTTGAGACGGAAATGGAGGCGGATTGTTTGGTTGTTAAAACATTGGAGACCTTTGAAAACCCGGCCTCTGATTACCTTAATTGCCATTATTCCAACCTCCTTGGTTGTTGTTGCCACCCCAATTGCTATTGTTACCCCAATTCTGGTTGTTGTTCCCCCAATTGTTGGAGTTGTTGTTATTGCTCCAATTTCCTTGGCCTTGGTTTCCCCAATTCTGATTATTCCCTTGAGATCTCCATTGTTGATTTGGAGCATTACCTCATTTTTCTTGATAGTTGTTGGCATACAAAACCTCTTCACTTTGCTCATCATAACCATCATCTTGGTTGTATCCACTACTACCTTACTCATATTGATCTTGGTTGCCTTGCATTTGTTGCCCCTGCTGTCTCCTCTTGTTTACCAATAGATTAACACCATCCATTGTGTTTACTTGCTTTGGTCCCTGAATTTGTTAAAGGTGTGCTTTGGCTAACTGGTTCATGGTTCCGTGATCTTGAAGTTCCTTGTGAAGGTTTATGAGATGAGGGTCCCCCTAAAATTTGTTTGATCATTGCTTTAGTCATATCATTGTTGGGACATTCCTTGACCATAGTTCTATTTCTATCCCAGATTTCATGAAGGGGATCATTTGGTTCCTATTTAAACTTGGCTATAAACTTGTCGGCCAACTCATCCCATGTAGCGATGGAATGATTGGGGAGTCTTTCGAGCCAGTCCAAAGCTTTCCCTCTAAGTGAAAAAAGGAACAATCTCAGTCTCAATGCATCCCCCGACACGTTAGTTTGTTTGCTTCCCCAGCAGGTATCCGCAAAGCCCTTTAGATATTTATATGCATTTTGATGGGGAGCACCTGTGAAGTACCCTCTTTGCTTCAATAAGGTTAGCATGACATTTGTAATCCGTAAATTACCCGCCCGAATCCAAGGTGGGACAATTGCACTTGCGTATCCTTCATTTGGAAGCACCCGAGGAGCTACTCGTGGAGGAGCTGGGAGAGGGTCTGGAATATTTTCGTTGGCCTGACGGCCTCTTCTTTGAGCTTGAGGTACTAGAGGTACCTCATCTTCAGCATTATCATCTACCTCCTCCCATGGGAGAACATTTATGATAGGATCATTATTTGCCATTTTGTACCTGAATCGATTAACTCACACAAGTTAGTAAAACAGAAGGAAAGAAAAACAACACATACAACTAGTCAGATAAATAGCCAAAACCGTTTAACTCCCCTGGCAACGACGCCAAAAAGTGATTGGTTCTAACCCTACACCACTATGTAATTGCAAGGAGTAGTCGATGCAGCATTTACCCGAAAGGTCGGGATCGATTTTCACAGGGAGTTAATATTGGTTGGGAGTTGAGTTTCTATCTAATCTAGCTACGCATGTTGCTTTTAATTGCACTTCTAACCATGTTTGGAGTTGTTTCTGTTCTACTTTTAATGCTAATTATTACTGAAAATAAGCTAAGTACAATGTTTTTGTTAGGGTTTTCTCAAGTGACAAAAAGCACTAGGGAAGTGACTTACACCTAGGTGAGTATCTAATGGGATATAAAATTTAGGACAAGCTTGTTATATTTGGGGTCGTGATATAACCTTTACACAAAACTACTCACTTTATACCTCTCGGTAGTTTGAGTGAATTTGCCCTAATTGGCTTTCTCAAACCCAATTGGGTGTTCAAACAATGCAAGTAAAATTGGCTCAAGTTGGGTATTACTATCTCTAGGTTTAACCCTTTTATTGGGGCTATCAATCTCTTGGGTGCACCCCAATTCCTTGTTAGCCTAATTTTCCTAGACTTAGTCCCTCTTTCTCAAGAAGAGCCTAAGTCATAAAGGCATGAATCGGTGTTTGCAACCACATATCTACAATTAAAGCATGAATCAAGCTAAATATCACTAACACATAAACAATTAAGCCCTAAAATAGAAGACCCATTAAATACTCATACTAGGGTTGGGTCACAACCCTAGCTAATGGGTTTAGCTACTCATAATAAAAGTAGAAATCAAAGATGGAGATGAAATATAAGCCATAAAAGTTAATTACAAGAAGAAAATCTAAGATTAATAGCTAAAGTTGCTCTAAAACTACTCTAAGTAGTAAAATACGGCTGCTCACGAGATCCTTAATACAAAAGATGCCCTAAAAATGTAAAAAAGATCTATTTATATATAGCCAAAATTACTGGACAAAAATACCCCAACGGAGGTTTCGTTGTCAGCGGAATACTGAGCGCCTCAGTGCATGAATTTCCACGGCCATGCAAAAATAAGCGTGGACCGCGTTTCTCATTTGAGCTCTAGTTGCAAGATCTCTGAATTTCTATTTTCTCCCTCAGCGGAATTTGAATCGCGGTCGCATCCATCCGTTGTCGCATAATTTGACCACAGTCAGCGGTCTTTGTTGTACCCAAAAATGCCTTCTCTGATTCTCTAATCCGCTGTAATCGGAATTGTGGCTGCCTCAGCGGTGAACCTTCTGCGGCCGCACTACTCCTTCATTGTCAGTGCTTTTGTCTTAGCTTTGAACTTGTGCAAGTTTAACTCCTTTATGAGCTGGTTATGACTTTCTTGCTTCATTTTGACCAAACCCTGCAAACAAGCACAATAAGTTAGCTTTCGAAAATACTTTTACACATTTTTTATCCAAAGCTTAAGCAAAAAAGAGCATAAGATAGACTAGAATCCGTAATTATCAAAATGCTTCTATTAAAATTAAAGTCCATGAAGGATAGAGTTTACTGTATGCATAAATCGTGGTAGACCAATCGGTTCCAAAGGTAACAATCCTTGAAAAACGATAGGAGTTAATGATCAAAATGATCATAATGAGGAGGAAATGAGCTCTAGAAGAGCCCACGACATAACATTTTATGAAACTCTAGAAGAAGTTCAGGCACCTAAAAATAAAGAAAGTGATGAGATCTCAATAAGTTATATCGCTTAGGAACCAATACAAAATGATCATCGACGATATATTTGATATAATATAGTGCACAATATTGTAAAAGATTGTGAGGATCGGACCTATAGTCCAGACACCTGGAGATGTCACGCCATTTAAATGCAAGTCATAACCTATATGACTCATTTAATTAATTCTATATGAAGATCCCTAAAGGATTTAAAATTCCTAAAGCATATAGTTCAAAGTCTCAAGAAATGTACTCGATCAGATTACAAAGGTCTTTGTATGGTTTAAAGCAATCTGGCGCGCATGTGGTATAATTGCCTCAGTGAATATTTGTTGAAGGAAGGTTGCATAAGTGATGCTACTTGTTCATGTATTTTTATAATAAAAATATCATCAGAATTTGATATACTTGTTATTTATGTTGATGACATAAATCTTGTTGGAACTCTAGAAGAGCTCCAAAAAGGCAATTGAATATCTTAAGAAAGAATTTGAGATGAAAGATCTTGGAAAGACAAAACTTTATCTTGGTCTGCAAATTGAATATTTAGCAGACATAATCTTTATCCATCAATATACCTATAAGAAAGGGTCTTAAAATGCTTTTACATGGACAAAGCGCACTCATTGAGTACACCAATGGTTGTTCGATCACTTGAAGTGAATAAGGATATATTTCGACTTCCAGAAGAGGATGAGAAACTCCTTGGTCCCAAAATATCTTATCTTAGTGCAATTGGTGCACTTATGTATCTTGCTAATGCTACAAGGCCTGCCATATCATTTTCTGTTAATTTACTAGCAAGATATAGCTCTTCTTCTACACGGCGATATTGGAACGTGATTAAGCATATATTGCGATTTTTAAAGAAAACTCTTGATATGGGTTTATTTTATGCTAAAAAGATAGTGCAGATCTTGTTGGTTATGCTGATGCAGGTTATTTATCTGATCCCCTTAAAGCTCGATCTCAAATAGGATACGTGTTTATATGTGGAGGTACTGTCATATCATGGCGCTCCACAAAACAATCTATTGTTGCTACTTCTTCAAATCATGCTAATATAATAGCTATTCATGAAGCAAGTAGGTAATGTCCATGGTTGAGATCAATAATTTATTTTATTCGAGAAAAATGAGGTTTGAAATGTGAGAAAAGACCCACAATTTTATATGAAGATAATGCTGCATGCATAGCCCATACTTGTCTCCAGTTTATTTACTTTATAGTTTTTATTTTATAACATTTGGAAATATTTGTCAATTTTTAGTTTAGAGTTGTATTGTATAACTTTTAATAGAGCTATACGACAAAGCGAGAAAGACATGAGGCCACAATTATTCATCTTGCATGTAAAATTTGAGTGGAGAAAGATAACTATTTGTTCGAGCAGGGGCGTAGCCAGGATATCAATCTTATTGGTTTGAGATTCTAATTTCTTTAAGTTACTGGTTCTAGTCTAAAGGTGTTAACCGGATGGGCTGGTCCGCGCTGGACACGAAAAAAATAGCCCGTCCGGTTATTGTTTCAGGTTATTAGTGGGCTGGGGGTTCCGGGCTGGTAGTGGTCTGGGATTTTTCGAGTTTAGGTGGGCCCGTCCGGGTTTGAGCTTAACAGGGCCGGACCGAGCTGAGTTACTTTTTTTTAGTATATTTTATTTTTCTTATTCAATGTTATTGATACGTAAGAGTTTGCAAACTTTTAAGGCTTAAAATTAGACTTTTAAAATTTAAAAATTGAAATTAAGTGGCTACATAAATTTATTTAACAAGACCAATATGTAAGGAGACATATTCGGCAATGACCATCATTACACCCAAGTTCGGCAATGACCATCATTACACCCAAGTCCCTAGCACCAATCAAAGCAACCCTATATACGTAGAAACCGTACCTCACTCCATCCAACCCGTCTCCTATACACCAGGATTCTCCGAAAAGGACCTGCTCATTAAAAACATGGCTGAAGAACTCAAGAAGTTGACAAGCTGAGTCTAAGGTGTCGAAGGCGGCAAAGGAATAGAAGGTTTGAACTATGAAGACCTATGCATACAACTAGATGTAGAACTGTCAGAGGGGTACAAACCTCACAAGTTCGAGATGTTCGACGGCACAGGTGATCTCAGGGTTCATCTAAGGACCTATTGTGACAAGTTTGTCGGGGTCGGTAAAGATGAAAAAATTCGGCTGAAGATCTTTTTTGAGGAGTCTTACTGGGAATGCTTTGTCCTGGTATATCAGCCAAGATCCTAAGAAATGGTCCAATTGGGTAGGTATGGCATCATATTTCATGGACCGGTTCAGGTTCAACACAAAGAATGCACCGGATATTTTCTACATTCAAAATCTTAAGAAGAAACATATTGAGACTTTCCGTGAATATGCTACTCGTTGTAGGTCGGAAGCGGCCAAGGTCAGGCAATCTTTGGACGAAGAACAGATGAACAAATTCTTCGTCATAGCACAAGATCCGTAATATTATGAAAGGTTGATGGTTATCAAAAATCATAAATTCTCTAATATCATCAAACTTGGAGAAAGAATCAAAGAAGGGATCAAGAGCGGGATGGTAACGAATTTTGAGGCACTACAGGCCACAAATAAAGCATTACAATCAGGCGGCATATCGAAGAAGAGAGATGTTGGGGCAGTAATGGTGTCCCAGGGTCCAAAATCTCCACTTATTTATCAAACACCTCCACCCACATCCCACATACCAAGTATCACCGCCTACATATCAGCCTTCATCTCCAAGATATTCCCAACCAGCCACTGCCCATCACACCTATAACTCCCAACCATCCCATTTCCAATCACCTTCAACTCGCTAAAACATTCCAAGACCAAGACCTTACTTCGATCGCAAGCCACCCATACAATACACCGCCATTGCTGAGCCCATCGACCAGTTGTATGAAAGGTTGAAAGCCGCAGGTTATGCCACTCATATTCCCACTGTGGCATTAGAAAACCCATCCCAATGGGTCAATCCGAACAAAAATTGTGCGTACCATTCCGGTATGAAGGGCACACCACTACTGAGTGCCGAACATTGAAGGATAAGATCCAGATGTTGATTGACAATAAGGTCATATAGGCGAAGGAAGCCGCACCTAATGTCTGCAACAACCCCCTCCCTGATTATAGAGGTGATGGTGTACATGTGATAGAAACAAACGAAGAATGGGACCATGAGGGGTCGATTGGGCTTATTCGAGAAGGTGATGACTTTAAAGTTACAGTCACACTTACTCCTATTGTGGTACATACTCAGTCCCTAATCAAGGTTGAGGTAGCTGCATCAGTTCCATTCGAGGTAAAGGTGGCTCCGCCTGTAGCCACCCCTGCTCCATTTGAAGTAGAAGTGATCACACCTTTCACTGTGACAGTATCAACCACACCTCCATTCAACTCAAAAGCAATACCCTGGGATTATGTTGCTGAGGCTCGATGAAAAGGGAAGGCCAAGGTAGAGGAATCTGACGCTGCACAAGGAATGACTAGGACTGGGAGAGTCTATACGCCTGAACACTTGGAGGATCAAGCAAGGATGCCACTACCAGGCAGCCCGTCATTAAGACAGGGCCAGATGACCTGTGGAGGAAAGTACAGGCAAATGAGTATTCTGTCATTAACCATCTGAACAAAACCCCAGCTTAGATATCTATCCTGTCACTGTTGCAAAATTCAGAGGCACAAAGAAAGCTTTAATAAAAGTGCTGAGTGAGGCTTATGTACCCAATAACATCACTGGCGGAGAAATGGCCAACATGGTGGGACAAGTATTGGAAAGTCATAAGATTATCTTCCACGAAGATGAACTACCACCTGAGGGGCTGAATCACAATCGGGCATTGCACATTACAGTGCAATTTGAAGACAAATTCATTGCCAGGGTCTTCGTTGATGGAGGTTCAAGCCTAAATATTTGTCCATTGGACACTCTGAAAAGGTTATGCAAAGGTTTTCATGAAATACGGGTAGGAAGCATGAACGTGAAAGCTTTCGATGGATCCCAAAGGGCCACGATCAGGGAAATCAATCTTTGCTTGCAGATGGGGTCAACTTGGTTCGACGTTGAGTTTCAGGTGCTTGACATACCAGCCTCATATAATCTTCTATTGGGCCGGCCATGGATCCATGCCACTTGAGCCGTGCCTTCTACACTACATCAAACCGTGAAGTTTGAATGGAACTGTTAGTAGGTAATCATTCACGGAGATGGAAGTAACCCCATTATACTAGTCAAACCATCCCGACCATTGGACATAGAAGAAGGCTATGAGGGGAAACCTATCATCACATTGAATGGGTCAATGCCATCGAGAAGGATAAATGGTGGAGCAATAAAATAGAAAGCATATTGGCCTGGTATGGATATGAACCCAACAAAGGATTGGGAAAGAACCTCCAAGGTATCACCAAACCAATATAGCTGAAAATCATGGTACCACCTTTGGGCTCGGATACCAGTACACATGGCAAGAGTATAGAAATTGGTCGCCTCAATGGCGTGGACCGTACTACTCTCTCGAGAAACCAGTGTGACGTTTGGAACAAGCTTTTCAACAAGCTGATATGATTGGGGTACTGCAGAAGAGGAAGCACTAGTTGGGTTGAAGAATTTGTTCTTAGAGGATGAGGACATGGACTGCAGTGCCATAATTGAGGAGGATGAGGAAGAAGGCCTCACTATTCAAACCATGAAAAAGGGAGTCGTTCTCAGGAACAGGACTGCCACACCATCCCGAGCCCGTCGAGTCCCTAGGTAGCTTGGCATATTTTACTTCTATAAACATTCTAGGCATTTAAGATTTCCCGTAATTTTGTTTTAAGATTTACTTGTTTCAAAATAAATGCTCGATTCATCGAGCCGTACTTTGTCCAGATGATTTTTCAGTTTTAATCAAACGCACTTGCTCTTTATTATTCACTACTATCTTTATATTTTTCCTTTCTACAGCGTTATTATTACTTTTTCTGATGAACTAGTGACCGTGACATGTAATGAGGCAACACAACATGAGAATAGTGATTCAGACGAAGAAGATGAGATACCCGAGGAAATTTTCAGGGAGGTTGAAAACTTTGAGAATAATCCTAAGTCCAATCTGGACGAGACCAAAGAAGTAAATTTGGGAGACGCTGAAACCGTCAAGGAGACTCGCATCAGCATTCACTTGTCACCAACAGAGAAGGAAGAGTACATTCGCTTCCCAAAAGAGTATGAGGATATTTTGCATGGTCATATGATGACATGACTGGTTTGAGCACATTCATAGTGTCTCACAAGCTACCTACCAATCCCATGTATCCACTAGTAAAACAGAAACTCAGAAAGTTCAAACCAGACATGAGCCTAAAATTCAAGGAGGAAGTTACCAAGCATATCAAAGCTAAAGTTCTCAATGTGGTTGAGTACCCAACCTGGTTAGCTAATATTGTGCCAGTTCCGAAGAAGGATGGGAAGGTCAGAGTATGTGTTGACTACCGGTATTTAAACAGAACAAGTCCTAAGGAAGACTTCTCACTGCCAAACATACATATTTTGATCGACAACTGCTCCAAGCATGAACTCCAATCCTTTGTGTATTGCTTCACGGGCTATCACCAGATCCGGATGGATGAAGAAGATGTAGAGAAGACAGCTTTTATTACACCTTGGGGTATATACTGTTACAAGATGATGTCATTCGGTCTGAAGAATTCTGGGGCCACTTACATGAGAGTCATGACAACTATCTTCCATGACATGATCCATACAGAAATAGAGGTGTATGTAGACAACGTCAATATCAAATCCAAAAGGGCCGCATATCACGTAACGAACCTAAGAAAGTTCTTTGACAGGCTAAGGAGGTACAATTTGAAACTGAACCCCACAAAATGTGCATTCGGGTTCCCGCAAGAAAGCTACTGGGATTCATTATCAGTCGCCGGGGGATCGAGATGGATCCATCCAAAGTCAAGGCTATTCAGGAGTTACCACCACCTAAGAGCAAAAAGGACGTAATGAGCTTCCTAGGACGTCTCAACTACATCAGTCGATTCATAGCACATTCCACAGTTATATGCAAACCCATCTTCAAGATGCTGAGAAAAGATGCCAAAACAAGCTGGACAGAGGATTGTCAGAAAGCTTCTGACAAAATCAAGGAATACCTGTCCACACCACCAGTTCTGGTCCCGCCAGAACCAGGACAACCTTTGCTACTCTATATATGTATATTAGATAGATCCTTTGGATGTGTTTTGGGCAACATGACAAGACAAGAAGAAAGGAGCATGCCATATACTACATGAGTAAGAAGTTCACACCTTATGAAGTATGGTACTCTCTTCTTGAACGCACTTGATGTGCTTTGACCTGGACAACTCAGAAATTGAGGCATTACTTCTGTGCCTACACTACATACCTCATATCCAGGATGGACCCTCTGAAGTACATATTCCAGAGACCTATGCCGGCTGGAAAGTTGGCCAAATGGCAGATACTGTTGAGTGAGTTCGACATCATCTACGTAACCCAAAAGGCAGTCAAAGGGCAAGCATTGGCAGATCACCTCGCTGAAAATCCGATGGGAGGAGCATACGAACCTTTGAAGACGTATTTTCCTAATGAAGAAATATCATTTATAGGAGAAGACATTACCAAAGCATACGACGGTTGGAGGATGTTATTTGATGAAGCTGCAAATTTTAGAGGATTGGGCATTGGAGCAGTTTTGGTACCAGAAACGGGTCAACGTTATCCAGTATCTGCTAAACTCAGATTTCCCTGCACCAACAACATCGCGGAGTATAAAGCTTGCATAGTAGGGCTCAACATGGCAGTCGACATGAATATTCAGGAGTTGCTGGTAATCGGTGATTCAGATTTGCTTGTGCACCGGGTGCAAAGAGAGTGGGCCACCAAGAATTCCAAGATATTCTCATATCTGTACCATGTAAAGGAATTGAGAAAGAGGTTCACAAAAATAGAATTCCGACATGTGCCCAGAATTCAGAATGATTTTGCCGATGCATTGGCCACCTTGTCATCTATGATACAACATCCAGATAAGAACTATATTGATCCCATTCTGGTGAGGATCCATAATCAGCCGGCATATTGCGCTCGTGTTGAATAAGAAACAGATGGAAAGCCTTGGCTCCATGACATCAAGGAGTATTTGTCAAAGGGAGAATATCCGGAGCATGCAAACCACACTCAGAAACGCACACTCCGGAGATTGTCCAATAACTTCTTCCACGGTGGAGGAAATCTGTATAGACGAACTCCTGATTTGGGTTTGCTAAGATGTGTCGATGCAAAAGAAGCTTCTAAACTGTTTGAGAACGTACATGTTGGGACCTGTGGCCCGCACATAAATAGTTTTGTCTTGGCTAAGAAGATACTTAGGGTCGGTTATTTTTGGATGACCATGGAGACAGATTATATCCAGTATGTCCGCAAATGCTTTCAATGCCAAGTGCATGCCGATATGATAAAAATGCTGCCAAACGAGCTCAATACAACAAGCTCACCTTGGCCATTCGCCGCTTAGGGAATGGATGTTATTGGTCCAATTGAGCCCACTACTTCAAACGGACACATGTTTATTCTGGTAGCCATTGATTACTTCACAAAATGGGTAGAGGTTGTGTCCTACAAAGTTGTAACCAAGAAAGTCGTCGTAGATTTTGTCAAGGATAAAATTGTTTGCCGATTCGGTGTTCCTGAATCCATTGTCACTGATAATGCCGCCAATCTCAACATTGATCTTATGAAAGCTATATGCGAAACTTTCAAAATCAAGCACAAGAATTCCACAGCCTACAGACCTCAGATGAATGGAGCCGTAGAAGCCGCCAATAGAAACATCAAGAAAATGTTAAGGAAAATGGTAGAGAACCACAAACAATGGCATAAGAAGCTACCTTTTGTTTTATTGGGATACCGCACTATAGTTAGCACATCAATCGGGGCAACTCCCTACATGCTGGTTTATGGTACCGAGGCTGTCATCCTAGTCGAGGTAGAGATTCCTTCTTTAAGAATTATATAAGAAGCTGAACTCAGTGATGCCGAGTGGATAAGGAGTCGCTATGAACAATTGGCCCTCATCGATGGAAAAAGGATGAATGCAGTGTGCCACGACCAACTTTATAAGAATAGAATGTCCAGAGCTTTCAATAAAAGGTTCAAACCGAGGTAGTTTGCACTAGATCAGTTGGTACTGAAGAAGATTTTCCCACATCAAGATGAAGCTAAAGGGAAATTCTCTCCCAACTGGCAAGGTCCGTACATGGTTCACAGGGTGCTAACAGGGGAGCACTCATACTTGCATAAATGGATGGAGAAATCTGGCCAAAACCAATCAATTCAGACGCAGTCAAGAGATACTATGCTTAGATTATTTACATTTACTCATCTAATATAATTGAACTACGCTTGACGTGATTCCCATTTAAGAGGGGATACGTAGGCAGCCTTATGGGTTCGGTCAGATCATAATAAAATTTTCATTTCCCCCAAGATCAGAAACTGGGGCAGAATTTTGAGGAGGGTCCTTAAAATTCTGGAGCAAGTCCATCCAATGCCAGCATGTGTCAAACGGTCAGTAATCAGTTAAGAAACTGGGGCAGAATTTTGAGAAGGTCCGAAAAAGGTTCAGCAAGATCCATTATCCACAAACAGCCGAAGGATCATCTACTAAACTAGGGCAGAATTTTGAGGAGAACCCTTAAAATTCCGACATAAGAGAGTTGCAATGCCTTTGAGACGTGTTACAATTTCTAGTTCATCAAAATTACTTGATATATCATTACGTTTCTAAAGCAACTCTATTTTTATCAATAGTTGTATATTTTCGAAAACTTTATTTCCATAACAGTCAGGTGTTACCTATGGGAACTTAAAAGAGCTTTCAGAACGGAGCATAGCAAGGCCAGCAAACGGAGCACGAACCAACCTTCCCCCCACAAAACTTACAATTTTTTCTTTGAAAGCAAGCACATCTGACGTAACGATAACATCCACGTAGCAAGATTACTATCAATCAGGCCATCAGACACCGAATATATATCCATCTAAGACATATACTACTCTTATTTACTACTTGCTCTCTACATGAGGCTAATGTTTGCCTCCATAACTGCATAAGATTAATCCCTGTCTCGCCATTTGCATGAGGCTAATCCTTGCCTCCCCATTTGCATGAAGCTAATACCTACCTCCCCATTTGCATGAGGCTAATCCCTGCCTCCATATCTACATGAGGCTAATCCTTGCCTCCATATCTGCATGAGGCTAATCTCTGCCTCCATATCTGCATGAGGCTAATCCCTGCCTCCATATTTGCATGAGGCTAATCCTTGCCTCCACACCTGCATGAGTCCAATCCATGCCTCCATATTTGCATGAGGCTAATCCCTGCCTCCATATTTGCATGAGGCTAATCCTTGCCTCCATACCTGCATGAGGCTAATCCTTGCTTCCATACCTGCATGAGTCTAATCCCTGCCTCTACACCTGCATGAGACTAATCCTTGCCTCCATACCTGTATGAGGCTAATCCTTACCTCCACACCTACATGAGGCTAATCCTTGCCTACATACCTGCATAAGACTAATCCCTGCCTCTACACCTGTATGAGGCTAATCCTTGCCTCCATATTTGCACGAGGTTAATCCCTATCTCCCTATCTTCCATGAGGCTTGAAAGTATTGGTTTATGTTTAGTCAACAATGGCATGCCAATTGAAAGAGTTGGTGTGGATGCTAGGAGGAAGCTTCCTCCTTTGATGTCACCCATGACATCAAAAAGAGGTAGTTTGATGTTACCAATAACATCAAGAGGAGGTCTTTACCTCTATAAATAGATGCACTCCTTCATTTGTAGAAACCATCCCAAAAATAATACACTACATTGTAGTGAGTAGAGAGTTAAGAGAGAAATTCTCTTAAGTATAATTGGGAACTCTCCCCTTCCTTTGTTAATAATAAAAAGGCAACTGTTCTCTGATGGACGTAGGATTATTTTGATCCAAACCACGTTAAATCTTGTGTTCTTTCTTTTACATTTTCGCTAACAATTAGTATTAGAGCAACAAGATTCTTTAACGATCTAAGGAGGAAGAACAAGCAAAGATGAGTTCCATGAAGTTTGAAATTGATAGAATCAGTGGACGCAACAACTTCAATATCTGGAAGATCCAGATGATGGCGTTACTGCGGAGGAAAGGTTCAATCCATACTATTGACGGAAAGTATCCTAAGGATATATCAGCTCCCGACAAGGAGAAGATTGAAGGGGATTCATTGAGTGCAATCCAACTATCCCTTGCACCTAATGTGCTTTGTGAAGTGAGTACGGGTACCAAAGAGACGACTAAACAATTATGGGAAAAGCTAGAAGGGCTATACAAGACCGATCACTACAAGGATGTTGTTACAACGGCTTCTTCACACATTTAAGATGGGGTAAGGTACTTCATTACAAGATCATTTAGATGTGTTCAATAAACTTGTCATGGACTTACAGATTGCAGGAATTAAAAAGGAGGAGGATACGCTTGCATGTGCTTTGCTATTTTCATTGACTTCAGGATATCGTGATATTGAGAATTCAATGATGTATAGCAAGGAGCCTATCAAGCTTGAGCAAGTGCGACAGTCACTTAACTCTAGTGATGTGCGGAGGCATATTGAATGAGATAGAGATGACCAAGCAAGTGGGCTCTTTGTGAGAGGCCGGACTAGCCAACAAGGAAAGAGCAAATCAAAGCATAGATCAAAGTCTTGTGTGAACAAGAAGAATACAGAGTGTTAGGGTTGTGGCAAGAAGGGGTACTTTGAACGAGATTGCCCAATGTCAAAGTCCAAGGAAAAGGCGACTGCATCTATAGTTGAACAGGTACATGATTTTGATAATGATTATGTACTAACAACATCGTGTAATAATAATAGTAGTTATGGAAACAAATGGGTGTTAGACTCTGCGTGTACTCTACATATGACGTTCCGAAAAGACTAGTTGAGCAGCTATGAGAAAAGTGGAGGAACTATAGTAATGGGCAATAATGCAACTTGTGTAATAGTTGGCATTGGCTCAGTTCGGGTTCGCTGGCATGATGGAGTCGTGAGGACTATTACACAAGTCCGTCATGTTCCTGATCTGAAGAAGAATTTGATCTCCCTAAGTACTCTGGATGAACAAGGCTACAGGTACATGAGCAAAACAGGAACTATAAAGGTGACTAAAGGTTCTTTAGTCATGCTGAAAGGCAAGCTGGAGAACGGCCTTTGCACATTGGCTGGAAGCACCATTGTTGGCTCTACAAATAAATCTACAGTGTAGTTATCTAATAATGACAAGGAAAGACTATGGCACATGAGACTAGGTCATATGAGTGCACGTGGACTGGAGATGTTGAACAATCGTAACCTTTTAGAAGGTGAGAAGATCAACACACTTGACTTCTGTGAGCACTGCGTTCTAGGGAAGCAGAAGAAGGTTAGCTTCAGCACTGGCAAACACAAGACAAGAGGAGTGCTAGACTACATCCATTCAGATTTATAGGGTCCCTCTAAACTTCCATCGAAGGGCATAAAGAGGTATTTTCTCACTTTTATTGATGATTTCTCACGAAAGGTTTGGGTGCATTTTTTTAAGGCAAAAAGTGATGCTTTTGAAGCATTTAAAGAGTGGAAGATTTTGGTTGAAAATCAAATGGAGCAGAAAATCAAGTATTTTCGCACAGACAATGGCTTGGAGTTTTGCAATGAAGAGTTTAATGAATTCTGCAAGGTACATGGGATCTCAAGACATAGGACTGTCAGGCATACCCTATAGCAGAATGGAGTTACCGAGAGAATGAATAGAACTCTTTTTGAAAAGGCTCGTTGTATGCTCCTACAAGCCAAAATGTCCAAAGAATTTTGGGCTGAAGTAGTTCACACTGCTGCTCATATTGTCAATCGATCTCCAGCATCGGTAATTGACTTTAAGACTCCGAATGAGGTATGGTCAGGTGAACCCTCTAACTATTCATACTTATGAGTATTTTGGGTGTCCAGCTTATTATCACGTTAATGAAGGAAAACTTGAATCAAGGGCTAAGAAGGCCATATTCGTAAGGTATGTGTATGGAGTAAAAGGGTACAAACTTTGGTGTTTGTCTTTACTCAAAATTTATAGTTAGTAGAGATGTCACCTTCAATGAATCCTCTATACTTGATCCCCATAAAATTTCCGTGGAGTTTTCAGGAAACAAGAACGACAAGCAGGTGGAGCTTTCCAAGGAAAAGGATCAAGAGACTCAGGTTAAAGATGAGTCAGAAGATGTAGACCTTGAAGAACTTGTTGTCAATGAACCGTACACAATTTCGAAGGGGAGGGAGAAGAGGCAGACACGAGAACCGGAACGCCTTATAGATCAATCAAACTTGATTGCATATGCGTTCGTAGTTGCACAAGAAGAGATTAAGGATCTGGAGCCCTCCTCGTATATTGAAGCAACTTCTTGCAAGGATGTTGTACAATGGCGGTTAGCCATGACTGAAGAGATGGAGTCTCTTCACAAGAATCAGACATGGGTCTTAGTGAAAAGACAAAAGGGGAAGAGGACAGTTGGATGCAAGTGGGTCTACCGAAAGAAAGAGGGAATTCCTGAAGTGGAAGATGCTAGGTTCAAGGCGAGATTGGTTGCAAAAGGATTCAGTCAGAAGGAGGGAATTGACTACAATGAGATTTTCTCTCCAGTCGTGAAGCATAGCTCAATTCGCGTGCTACTAGCATTGGTTGCCCAATTTGACTTGGAGCTTCAACAGCTTGATGTCAAAACTGCTTTCTTACACGGTGATCTAGAAGAGACAATCTATATGGATCAGCCTGAAGGTTTCCTAGCTGAGGGAAAAGAAGATCACGTATGCCAACTAAAGAAGTCTTTGTATGGTTTGAAGCAATCCCCTAGACAGTGGTACAAGAGGTTTGATGCATTCATGACTACACATGAATTCTCAAGGAGTGCATTTGATAGCTGTGTGTATCACAAGAAGATGTCTGGTAACTCAATGATTTATTTACTGTTGTATGTTGATGATATGCTTATTGCTGCTAACAACATTACAGAGATAAATGCTTTGAAGAAACTGTTGAGTAAGGAATTTGACATGAAGGATTTAGGAGCTGCAAAGAAAATCCTTGGTATGGAGATTTCAAGAGAAGACGGTGTTGTACATCTTTCTCAGAAGAGGTATATTGAAAGGGTTCTCAAGAGATTCAATATGCATACGTGCAAGCCTGTAAGTACACCATTAGCTCCTCATTTTAAACTTTCAGAGTTACAAATGCCTCAGTCCGAGGATGAGGTGGAGCATATGTCAAAGATTCCTTATGCCAGTGCAGTTGGTAGCATTATGTATGCTATGGTATGCACACGTCCAGATATTGCTCAATCTGTAAGTGTGGTAAGTAGATACATGTCCAGCCCAGGAAAGAGGCATTGGGAAGCTGTCAAGTGGATATTGAGATATCTCAAAGGAGCTTCTGGTGTTGGTCTGACCTTTCGAAAAAGTGGTGGAGGTATTTCAATTCTCGGTTATGTAGATTCTGACTATGCAGGAGATCTTGACAGAAGAAGGTCCACAACTGGATACATCTTTACCCTTGTTGGCAGTGCCGTTAGTTGGAAGTCGACTCTGCAGTCGATTGTCACTTTATCTACGACAGAAGCAGAATACATGGCAGCAGTGGAGGCGGTGAAGGAAGCTATCTGGTTGAAAGGTTTAGTAGCGGAATTGAGTTTGGTTAAGCTGGAATCAACCCTTAGATGTGATAGTCAGAGTGCTATTCATCTAATGAAAAATCAGAGATTTCATGAGCGCACTAAACACATTGATGTTAGATTTCATTTTATTCGAGATGTTGTTGAAGAGGGAACTATTAAGGTCGTGAAGGTTATCACAGACGATAATGCTGCAGACATGTTGACCAAGATAGTCTCGCTCGCTAAGTTTGCACACTGCAAGCACTTGGCGGGGGTGTGCATCAACTGATGCAACTCTGAAGAGAACAGTTGTTAGGTGGAGGTGGTATGTTCAACAATGGTTTGATTCTTCTTGTTTCTTACAACGGGGTTGCCCAGTAAGCCTAGAAGTTTTGGCCAGAGTTGTTCACACGCACGCTCGAAACGCAAACCAAGGTGGAGATTGAAGGTGTTGGTTTATGTTTAGTCAACAATGGCATGCCAATTGGAAGAGTTGGTGGAAAGAGTTGGTGTGGATGCTAGGAGGAAGCTTCCTCCTTTGATGTCACCCATGACATCAAGAGGAGGTAGTTTGATGTCACCAATGACATCAAGAGGAGGTCTTTACCTCTATAAATAGATGCACTCCTTCATTTGTAGAAACCATCCCAAAAATAATACAATACATTGTAGTGAGTAGAGAGTTAAGAGAGAAATTCTCTTAAGTGTAATTGACAACTCTCTCCTTCCTTTGTTAATAATAAAAAGGTAACTGTTCTCTGGTGGACGTAGGATTATTTTGATCTGAACCACATTAAAGCCTGTGAATCTCTCATCAAGAAATTCATGGCCCAAGACATCATGGTCTGAGGACGTCATCCCTAACCGTCCGATGACAACATTTATAGTCCAAAGGGAACTTGCATCATGTTTAAATTTATGCACAGCATACACTTGTATTGCTTCTATTTGCAGGTAACCCGACGAGTAACGGCTATCCCAGCAGGAGTGATCCCGCTCCAGTTCTCCCGACCATATCAAACCTAACCTCTTCCATAAAACCGTTCATTCATCCAGCCCTAGACATTGCATCCGTTATTGTAATGACTTCACCGGTATACTTCGCCGATGACTCCGGAACTATATATAGCCTGATTCATGTAAAATCAAGGATATGTAGGCAGCTCAGAAATCAGGGTGCAGCCTAATCTCTCAAACCATTTCGTTCGATGAAAATTGGCCATCATTTCTTTACCCGAAAACTCTTTCATCCTTCCCGGGTAAAGAGGGGCAACTGTTGATACCCAAATTTTCCCAAAAATATTTTAAAACTGCATATATACCTTCAAAATCATGCATTAATAGCAATTGGTATTTTTCCATAATTTTCCTGTATTTTTATTAGTTTACCCAACATTTTATTTCCAATAAATAATTACAAAATGGCATTACAAATGATTTCAAAAGCATTTCTTGATTTAATTTATTACTTATGGTCCTATTAAGACCAAATTATTCCATAATTAGCCAAATTGGCATTTTGGCTATAACTGCAATAACTTTGCAATTATAGCCCAATCATATGATTTTATATTATTTTTGACCAAAGATTGATCATTCGTATTTTAAAATACTGAGTAATCATTTCTAACTATTTTCTATGCATGAAATTGATTTTGTACAATTATCAACTATTTTTGTAAATTATTTAATTTAATTTAATTGGGTATTTTACAGCTAGCCAATTTCATTTCAATTCTAGCCTAATTGAACCAGCCCCAAACCTCAATTAAAATAGCCCAAACCCCAGACCCAATCCATCAAAATTATCCGACCCAGTCCCTGGTCCAATCTAGACTATTGATCAATTCTAATCAACGGTCTAGATCCCCCATTTCCATAATTAACCTAATAGTCTACCCCCTCAAACCCTCATTCTCTCATCACTCTCCGTCGTTACATCTCTCATCTCTCTCGAGACTCTCTCTGCTAAACCTAAGGTCCTACTCGCCGGTCGTTGGCTCGCCGGTATCAATGGTGGTTCCACCACCACCCCTAGCCTACATGGCTCCCTCACATGCCGGATCCTTGCTACCTTGAGATCCTAAAGGGGACCAGAGGCTGTTCAACTCACACCCATGGCCTTTCATTCCATTCTCAGGCCACCCTTGGCCGTCCGAGTAAGATCTTTATATTTTCCGGCTAGATCCATGGCTTCTAAGCCAGAATCTCTTTATCTCTAGGTTATCTCTCTCTGAAACCCTAACTCGTCTCTTGACTCTTCAGATCTACCATAGATCTGAGTATATTTTGAGTTATTTTTGCTGTTTTCCATGATAACATCTCCGATTTTTTAAAGCGCCTCTTCGTCTTCAAAACTAGGGTTTCTTAACCCCTTTTCAAAATTACTTTTCCTCTGATTTTTAGTATTATTCTATAATTTTTACTATGCTTAAACGGTTTATTTAAGTTTTTCTTTTATCTGATTCATTATGTTGAAAACCCTAATTATTTTGGTCTTAATCCTGGGTTCTGAGAACCGTCCTTGCTTATTTGTTCGTTTAATTTGCTTGCATGTCTGTTATTCATGAATATGTTCCATGTTTCTATGATTTTAACCCTACTATGCCTATTAGGGTTTTTGATTTTATTCCTTCTTGCCTATACTGTGATTATTTTTTGTATTTACAATAATTTGTGTTAATTCCCCTTAATCATTACTACTCCTATTTGAACCCCTAATTTCATGTAATTGATGCCTTTCACTAATATCTTATTATGATATCCTTATTGATTTCCAACCTCTAAGTTATTCTCTTACCTTATTTTATGGTCGACTATACTGTCAAATCTAATTCTTATGTTATTTCCTTAATTGGAATATTATGTACTTAGTCTTAATTGCATGTTCTATACTTGCACTATGCTGAAATTATTTACTTATGTGTTATATTCTTGTCTTATGTGATCTCCTTCCTTATTTGTCTTTACCGTTTGAAGTTAACTCCCTTAATTAAGAGAGTACTTATACTGGTTTTATACTAATTGATACGTAGTTCCATAATTACTGCATGACTTTAACTCTTACTTTATTATTCTGCCTAGTTTCAAACTATATATACATATACTCTCTCATTAACAAACACGAACACATTAGTTCAAACTCTCTCACACTCAAAACTTTTATGCTCTCTTTCTTTGGTTACTTACTACTGTTCTAAGTTAGCCGGCTGCAAGCCAAGGCTGACTATTATGCTCTCCTGCTCATTCACTTTTGTGTTTACTGTCCTCTTTACTGGTATGTCCTGATTTTAATTAAAAGTTTCAAAACAATATGTTTCTTTTATTACTTCAATTGCTCCTTTCTAGTCTGTTTTCACTTATGGTTTTGTTGTTCAACTTGCAACTAATATGTTTACTTTATCGCTTCATTCATCATGCTTCTGAATGTGTCCCCTCCTTTAGACCCAGCATGTTTATGAAATGTTATCCCCCTTTTAATATACCCCAATATGACTCTTCCTTACTAATGTTTCTATGCAAAGTAGTTGACTATCCTTAAGTAACTTGATTCTGTATTAATTCTGAAGTTCCTTAACCCTTTAGAATATTACTGATTTTGTACTTAAGTGCTCCTGTAACTATGTGTCCCCAAATCCCATTACCCATGTTTGTGGTTGCTAAACCCGCCTTTGTTCTATGTTCCTTAGTTATGTATGAACCTGCTTTGGGTGTTGTGTTTGTACTGTTGCTTATTACTCTACTCGCTTTTCAAAACAACATCTATTGTTTTTTTTACAAAACTATTTCAAACAAGTCCATTTTCAAATTGTTTTCATGCTTAAATCTTTTCAAGCACTTGCACATCTACTCTTAGGTTTTAAGTTTTGCCCCTCTAACATGTGACTGCTTGGGGATCCCTATGAGATCCCTCTGAATTTTAATACATTAGAGTTGGCCCTTCCACACTGCACTTACTCAACCATGATTATCAAATTTGGGTGTGAGCATTGCCCGGGATCCCTTGAGGTCCTTAGGGAACTCTGATACACCCGGATAATGGGAAAGGTTGTAAGGCAATCTAGCATTGGTAACGCTGGAAATCTGGGCCTACTTTTAGGCTCCCTATAGAGTAACTTCTTATTTTTCTTATCTACCTATGTAATTCATGCAATATTGGTCTGTAATAATTTGTTGTAAACAGATACTGGGGATGGATAGTAAAAATAGGAGGGTAGCTATGCATGCTATAGACATCAAATAGGTAGAAACCATACTCTTGCGCATTAAAACAAAAACTCTTACTCTTGCACATTTACATGTTTTACAATGTTGTAACCTTTATGTATTTAGAAATCCTACTTTTAGGAAATTCTGTAATCATGATGTGCACTTAGAAATCCTGTTTTAGGAATCTTGCATATAAATCATTCTATACCTTATGTGTGTATATTAGATACCATGTTTAGGTTCTCGTTCATACTCACTCAGCTACGCCTAGTTAAACTACTGATGCATGAAAATGAGTATTAACCGTCTCATCCTGCTTTAAACAAACTGGTAATAATCCTTGTATTTTTGTAACACCTAGAACAGTAGGCTCTTAGGCAAAAATGACTTCTGAACTTCTAATGGTTCTGGTAACAACTGTGCACTATCCCACACCTAGGCAAGCCTTAGATAATCAACTCTTATAAAATTGGAAACTACCTCTTTGTGTGTACTGCTTATTGATTGACAAGCTTAAAATCAGTAGGCAAACTGATTAGTGCCCCTGCTTCTGAGTTACAAAATAAAGCTGCATATCTCATGTGTTCTGATATTCGCCTAGACATCATGTCTTAGGATACTGTTTAACAATATTGCCCTTATTTGTGTTTAAGTCGTGTTGTTTACATGCCTTATCTGTGGGGGTAAAACTGAGCCTCTTATTTGCTCTTTCCTGCTTTTATTTGCTAAGGTCATATGTGTTCTTGCTTGTCGCCCTAGTATTTTCTCCTTTAAGCCTAAAGGTCTGTCCAGAACTGCCTGTAGGTAGAGGTCCTAAATTCATCCAGGACCATTAGGAAGGGACGGGTAACAACACGCCTAAAGATCACTTAAATAAACATTCGCTTTAATGACCACTAAGGGGTGAGAATGAGTAGATATGAATATGATGACTACGAGTTAATGTCATGTGTAGCCCCTCATTGAGGAGTGTTTACTGGGCATTGCGTGGGGTGATCCTATAGGCTAACCAACCTAGAACCCCTCCTTTCCAAATTCCTTTTGTTTAAAACTTCACTTCTCTATATGTACACAACTTGTTCAAATCCTTTGTCTTACTATCTGAGTCATACAATGTCCAACATGCTTTATTTGTAATTATTTGTTTCAACTGCTTATTTGTTAAAGGACTAATTCATAAGTATAAGTTCCAACGGGATCCACCGTTGTGGACCGAGACGGGTGCCTAATACCTTTCCCTCAAGGTTATTTCGAGTCATTACCCTAAATCTCTGTTAATGCAAACCAATCTAAGAGTTAATCGCTCTAGGTGACATAACGCACCATAATTCGTTAGGTGGCGACTCTTCAAAATACCCAATTCCCAAAAGGAAATGAGTTATTACCCCCATGAATGTCGAAATCCGGACCTTTCTTCCCCGTAAAAAGGGGAGGAAAAAAAGGGGTGCGACACCACTTCCACTAGCAGTCTGAAAAGCCAGGGGTGGTGGTCAATAGTTCTGAGCCTTTTATAATTGGAGGTTCTTCTACTGCTATGCCACCTCCACTATCCGGAACATATTCTTATATTCCGACTTCAGTGTCTTCTTCATCAGCATACCCTCTGACTATACTGAGGGTGAATCAGACTCTGTCCAGCATCAACAACTGGATGTAGGCAGCTACATCAAAGTTGCCTGACATATCCAGCACAATGGCACCTCAGTTAGTTCCGACACAACCTCAAGTACCTGCTTCACCGAAGGAATCACTAAAGGAGCTTTTGGACAACCAGAAAAAGCTTTTGGACAACCATAAGCTGATCATGGCCACTTTGGAAGCATAAGGAAAAGCAAACATGGACCTGGCCAAACAAACAAAGAAAATGAAGAAGACTCGGGCCTCATAAGAGTTGATAAAGTTGTTGCACAAGGAGGTTGAGCAGATTCGATCAGCTGGAGACATCCCCTTGTTCCTACTCTTGGAGGATCCAGTTCCAGCACCTCAGGCAGCACATGTACCAGAGCAGGAGGTCGACAGAGTGCCCAGGAGGAGAGCGGTGATCCCCAAACTGAGGATCTGTAGATTGAGCTGGAGGACCCTGTGGGAGGTGACTCAGGCCAGCCACAGGACCCAGTCAATGATCCCGTGCAGACAGAGGCACCATAGGGAGTTCTTCTTTACTTTCTACCCTTCCCCTATTCTACTTTTGATTGATAGCATTGAGGAAAATGCTACTCTTTATTTGGGGGGGGGGGTGGCCTTATTTTGATTTTGATGATGATTCAGATATTGGTTTGTAATAACCTTGATACTAATTCTTTTCTTTATTTGTTTTTACTTATCATACTTTATTTTCATACTTTTGGTATGTATATAAAGTTAAGTTTTCATGTATATATTCATTCCCCTTTTATGTATATTCATCTCAATAGCTTCTTATTTCATTTAGTAGTTTCTTTTTCAATCTGTAGCTTCTTACTCTTACAAGTTTTCGTGATCAATAAGCCTTTGGGTTTCTTAATGTCACAGTTCTTTTCAAATGTGGAATTTGTGTGAACCGGGTGGCTCTTCCCAATGATGGATGACATGACAACCTTCTTAAGGGTCTGAGTCTGTTTTCTTTATGTTTTTGTATAAATAGTAGTAATCAATAAAAATGTCTCACGCAAAGCTTTACTTGGGCCTAGCATATTTACCTTTGACCTTATGGTTAGAAACAAATTGATTTGCAAAGAATGGTGCTAGTTGTGACCTTTAGACTCTTGTGTTGACTAAACAATCATCGAGTGATTTTTAGGAGCCATTTGTGTTGCTCAATCTTAGCTAAGGTTGTTGTGAGCCCTCGACTCTGTTATCTTTAGCAATCCAATAACTTGTGAGGTGAGGTATTGATTTTCTAGTCCAAGTCCTGTGCCAATAAGTCTAGAACTTGCCCTGAATGTTTGTCTAGGCAAAATTCTAAGTGAAGCTCGACTTGAGAAATGATTATAGGCTCTCCTTTATCCAAATTTAAACTTAAAAGCGTCCATAGCCCACCAAATATGATATCCATAGTCAACCTTGTTGAGCCGAAGCCCTTATTCTTTCAATAACCATGATACAAGCCTTTATCCATTCTAAAATGACCCCTCTTGGCACCCGATCTTTCCTTAGCACAATTGGCAAAAGCATAAATTTGGGGTGAGAGAAGAGGAATGCAAAAGTGATAAAAGTTATAAAATGAAGAAAAGGGAAGACAAAAGAAAAAGAAAGAAAAGCCAAAAAATCAAAAAGAAAGTGAATAATATAGATAAATGAAGGGATTCAATAAAAGCAATGAAAAAAGGCTTGGAATGATTAGAAAGGAGAAAAATGTTTGTCATGAACAAGAAAGAGTGACAATGTGTCTCTCTAGTCCCCTAAGGAAGAGAAAAATGACTTAGAGTCAAGAAAGTATGAGCCGAAATGAGAAAATGAAGTGCTTAAGGAAAGATGAAACCTTCATAGACTGATATATCCTACCTTGAACCAAAAGCCTTCATTACATTCCCGCAAAAGCCCTATATAATTTCGAGTTGAGTGAGATTACATAGTGGCGATTCACATGAGGGGCAAACTTATGGTACTTAGAGTCGGACTTGTGACCTTCCTTTGAGAGAGATGAGTGTATTTTTTCATAATCCTTGTTCTGAATGCTATAATCTAAAGTGATATTTGCTTATGGAGAGTAGAGGAGAAAGAGTTTGGGTTCCACAGCGATCTACGTAGTAGAGCGAGCTTCCTTGATGAGTTAAGTCAACTCTTGATGCTCTTGTGTCGCACTAGAGCCATGGTGCTAAAAAGATTGTGTGTTGTTGATAATACATTTGTGTAGAGGGTAATTGTTAGTCCTAATTGATGCTTGTTGAAGTCACCTTAGAACAACTGAAATTCTTCTTTCTTTTACCTTGTGGAGGTGGGAATTACTTTGTTTGCTTGAGGACAAGCAAAAACTTAAGTTTGGGGGAGTTGATAACTATGGATTCTAGCCTATCTTATGCTCTCTTTTGCTTAAGTTTTGGATAAAAAATGTGTAAAAGTATTCCCGAAAACTAACTTATTGTGCTTGTTTGCAGGATTTGGTCAAAATGAAGCAAGAAAGTCATAACCAGCTCATAAAAGAGTAAAACCTGCACAAGTTCAAAGTTGAGATAAAAGCGCTGACAGCGAAGGAGTAGTGCGGCCACGAAAGGTTCACCGCTGAGGCGCCCACAATTCCCCTAACAGTGGAATAGAGAATCACAGAAGGCATTTTTGGGTACAACAAAGACCACTGACGTCAAATTACACGACAACGGAAATACTGGGCGCGACCGCAATTCAAATTCCGCTGAGGGCGAATATAGAGATTCAGAGACCTTGCAACTAGAGCTCAAATGAGAAACGCGGTCCGCGCTTGTTTTTGCACGGCCGCAGAAATTCATGCGCTGAGGCGCTCTGTATTTCGCTAACAACGGAACCTCCGTAGGGGTATTTTTGTCCAGTAATTTTGGTTGTGTATAAATAGATCTTTTTCACATTTTTAGGGTATCTTTTGTATTAAGGAGCTCGTGAGTAGCCGTATTTTACTACTTAGAGTAATTTTAGAGCAACTTTAGCTATTAATCTTAGATTTTCTTCTTGTAATTAACTTTTATGACTTATATTTCATCTCCATCTTTGATTTTTACCTTTATTATGAGTAGCTAAACCCATTAGCTAGGGTTATGACCTAACCCTGGTGTGGGTATTTAATGGGTCTTCTATTTTAGGGCTTAATTGTTTATGGGTTAGTGATATTTAGCTTGATTCATGCTTTAATTGTAGAATTGGTGGTTGCAAACACTGATTCATGCCTTTATGACTTAGGATCTTCTTGAGAAAGAGAGATTTAAGACTAGGAAAATTAGGCTAACAAGGAATTGAGGTGCACCCAAGAGATTGATAGCCCCAATTAAGGGTTAAACCTAGAGATAGTAATACTCACTTGAGCCAATTTTACTTGCATTGTTTGAACACCCAATTGGGCTTGAGAAAGCCAATTAGGGCAAAGTCACTCAAACTACCGAGAGGTATAGAGTGAGTAATTTTGTGTAAAGGTTATATCATGGCCCCAAATATAACAAGCTTGTCCTAAATTTTAGATCCCATTAGATACTCACCTAGGTGTAAGTCACTTCCCTGGTGCTTTTTGTCACTTGAGAAAACCCTTATAAAAATATTGTACTTAGCTTATTTCAACAATCATTAGCACTAAAAGTAGAATAGAAACAACTCCAAACATGGTTAGAAGTGCAATTAAAAGCAACACGCGTTGCTATATTAGATAGAAACCTAACTCCCAACCAATATTAACTCCCCGTGAAAATCGATCCCGACCTTTCGGGTAAAAGCTGCATCGACCACTCCTTGCCATTACATAGTGGTGTAGGGTTGGAGTCGATCATATTTGTAGCTGAAATATGATATTTAATTTTGGATCAGCAAATGTTTATGGCATTTGACTTGAATTATCTTCTAAATGAAGATCATATTAATGATAATTCGATTAATATTGCATATTTTCAGCTGTTTATTCCATCCCAAATGTTAGAAAAACTAACATATATCCCCAATCTTTTTTGGAAAACATATCTTTGTACATTGTGGTAGAGAAATTAATCATATACCATACATCAAAAGATAGTAAAAATATTTAGTTTCTGATCCTAAACCAATTGTGAGGGGATGACTTATCGTATATTGTTGGCCTGATGCATACAAGTGCTGCTATATGCAAGTTAGAAAATCTTATACCAACACATGAAGTTTTGTTCTCATAAGCAATGGTTTAGCCATTAATATGAGGTATTTAATGTTAAACCAACTTGGATATAAACCATCATTATCAAGATGAACCGTCTTGATTTCATAATATGAAAATTATGCTATTAATTGAGAAAAACAATTTTAAATGTCAAACTGCAGGTTAACAATAATCACACATATAACAATCTCATATATGCATCTATAAGTGGTTCACATAATAGGTGAATGAGCCTATATTAACCTTTTATATATTTCAAAATCAGGGATGTTAGTCCCGACTTTAGTCGGTATAATCAATTTATTACGAGAACAAGAAACACAGAAGAATCCTTGAAGAATCTTCTAGTTCTTCAGTATATGCTTATTTGAATTCTCAAATAGCTCATTTAAAATGGCAAATAAAAACTTCAAGTTTATCAAGGCAAGTACTATCTCTTAGCAAACTTATGGTTTACTATGACATAAAATTTTGCATTATTAAACTTTTGCTTTACTGTGATACATGATGTAGTACAAATTGAAGAGTAAGGCGGGTAGCTTCTCGTATACATATTTTTTGTCCCCCTATGATTGTAGAAACATGAAAATTTTCAATCTTCCAATCATTTGTAGTCTCAATATGATAGCAATATGTATTACTCTATCTGTTCCAATTTATGTGAACCTATTTTCTTTTTTGTCTGTTCCAAAAAGAATGACACATTTCTAAATTTGGAAATAATTTTGCTTAAACTTCCAATTCTACCCTTAATGAGAAGCTTTTATAACCACACAAATACTCTGGACCCCTTTTTGACTTGTTTAAGACCACAAATTTCAAAAGTCTTTATTTTTTCTTAAACTTCGTGTCCGGTCAAACAGGTTCACATAAATTGGAATGGAGGGAGTAGTAAACTTCGGGTTTACTACAACATATGTTTTGACCACAATCATATAATATGAATGACATATTTGTATACAAGCTCTTTGAGAGCCTTTATTTATTATCCACAATCTAATATTGTTCAAACAATATTGGTGTCATGTGTCTTCTAGACAAATAGTTAGTTATTCGGGAGTTTTTGATATATTTTGTACTATCAATTATTGCCCAGACACTTCTGGTATCATGAGAAAAAATCATAATCAAATCAACAATATAAAATAATTATTTAAGCAAAAAAAAACACCTCTTCATAATATTTTTCTAATTCGGGAGGAAATTTTAATTGTGTTACTCCTTCAGGAGCAAATTTAAAATACGAAAAATTGAGTATATATTCTCTCACTCATATTACCTCTTCTGGAGGTGAATCGCAATATATTTACATCAATAGCGCACTCATATTTACGGCTTTGTTAATATTGTCACATTCACTCCAGGGAATGATTAATATTTATACAAATTTCTCATCCTTCGGGAAATCAAACATAATTATTTGAACGTGCATTAATCATATCAAATTGTGATGCTTCAACCTCTTTTAAAATAGTTACTACTTCAGGAGCAAATCGAGGCGGGCATGTAATATAGAGAATATTTACGTAGCTTATCTTCAATTGTAACCATAGAAAGCCTAAATTATCACTTCTGGTAGTCATAGACATATACCACTTCTGGTGGTTAACAAAATTTAGTTACAATGAGATATACGAAACATAATCACTTATGGTGGTTGTATATTTCTTGCAAACTCTGTTGGAGTTTAAGTTGATCTAACAATGTTATCCACTTTGTAATCCTTTATTAAGATAATTAGGATGAAAACAAATACCAACACAGGTACTGTATACGTAGCATGTAACCAAGTGAGCGATGACAAAGATATTTAATCAAATATAAGAAAAAGGCTAAAATTACTTTACACATATTTGGCCACTCCAGACGTAAGTGATATCCATATCACTACCGCCAAGAAGAAAGCTTACTACCTCAAGGATATAATCTCCCTTATGATGCTTGGAATAAACAAGATCTAACCATGGACGTAAGGGCGTCGCCTTACATCGGAGATGAACATTTACACATATTTGGCCACTCCATATGTAAGTGATATCCATATCACTACCACCAAGAAGAAAAGCTTACCACCTCAAGGATATAATCTGCTTTATGATGCTCGGAATGAACAAGATATAACCATGGACGTAAGAGCGTCGCCTTACATCGGAGATGAACACTGAAATAGAAATTAAATTCAAAGTAAGTGCTCAAAATGGCAGAGTCTCGTGCTGATAACGTATTATAAAATAAAAAACTATAAAGTAAAGAAACCGAAGACAAGTATAGATAGAGATTGATATATTATTCAACTTCAAATTGATGTACATAATGAACTGAAAACTCCTCTATTTGTAGAAGAAAGGAAGCAACTGCGAGGCTTTTCTTGAGCTGTATGTAAATTATTTGCATGAGCTGCTTGCAACCTGACTGTTTAATAAGAAGCTGCTGCAAATCATTTCATTGAGTTGCTTGCAACCTGCCCACATCAGTTGCTTGTAGATAAACTTTAATGGAACACTAAATGAATAATATTCTTGAGGAAGATTATCTATAGCTAAGTATTAAATGAACATTCATAGTATAATTATTTTCATAACACCAAAAATGTTTTTAATCAATATACATAACAAAATTAATTAATACAATTCAACTGAGCGCGGGAAATCTGAACGGAATGCGAATAAAATCGCGGGAAATAGCAACCATAGGTAACCTACTACCGTTTATACCGGTTACCGTATCCATTGTTTTCATATCACAAAGGGGCTCCACAGCCCAGCGACAAAAGGAAAAAAAGAAAAAGCACAAGCAAAAGCAAAGAGGGAAATTTTGGGGAGCCCTCTTCATTGATCAAGCTAATTGGAACTCCTAATTTTGCAAAAACCCTAACGAGAGCTGATCCAATGGAGGAGGAACTAGTAGATGAAGGACTTCGTAGCCGGCGTAGATTAGTCCAGGCGACGCTGTTTCCAAACAGTGCGAAGCAAATTCCAGTTAAAGGAGGAGCTGAAGAAGAAGAAGAAGAGGATGAGGAGGAAGAGTGGTGTGAGAGCCAAGAAAATGGCAATAAGACTAAAGGAAAGCAGAAGAAGAAGAAGAGAAATTCCAAGACAACAACACCGCAAAGTCACCCACGAGCTTCTAAGAAGGTTAATTTTGTTGTTAGTTTATTATCTAGAGCGCTTGAGCTAATTTTACAAGAATTGTGTTTAATTTGACTAATGTGAATGAATTAGCTTCAGGATTTCGTGATGTCAATAATAATAATGATAAAAATAATTAAGAAAGGCGAACTATCTCTTGTAATTAGTTTTCTAGCTTAATGTGGCCCTGGTTTTGGATTGGGAATAGAAAAACCACTGGAAATTTCAACTTGGTTTGTTCAATGCCACCCGGTTCTGAGGGTACTTCTTAAGAAGTGATAGTCTGCCCCAAAATCCTCCAAATCCACCATTGTTATATTTAAAAAAACATAGAATTCTGTATCCTTTTTTGATAACCACCGCAGTGTTAGGGCTAGCTCGTGTACATACTCAAACTATTTCACCGGGTACTTACATCCTCCCACCGATGCAGGTCCTGCAAAACTCTGTCAACCAAGCTAGGCATATTTTTTGATTCACCCTAGCTTCTTCAATCACTAGGCCACACCCTTGGTTGCACAAACAATTTGTATTTTCTCCCCTTCTCCATGTTGTCCATTTTTATGTGCCTACACTGGTCTCCTACAGTCGGCATTCCCTTCTCTGCATCTACCTCTCTAATATCAGGTTTTTTGATTATCCAATTATGTAGAGAGAAGAGTAAAATCTTGCTTAGAAATAGCAGAGAAAGGGCTGAATAACACTGTATCTCTGACTTTATTTGCTTGCTTTAATATTCAGGTTGCTCTAAGCTGTAGAGAAACTTCAAGCAAGGAAATTCCTGACGGAGATTCTCCAGTTACTATCAGTAAGTGAATTACTTAAAAAGATGTTCTTTGCATTGTCCATACTTACAATAAAGTGGGGCTCGGAAGGTGAGAGAGGATTATGGATAATCTACGGGGAAAGAAAGAAAACATTTCTCCTATGTGAATTATTGAATGCTGAAAGTGAATGAATGATAAATGTCTTTCTAATTAACCAAAAAGAATGACAGATTTTGATGCTTATTTATGCTTCTTTTGATGTTTTCTCCAGAAACGGATTTCTTTCTAAAGGTTTCAGAGAGAAAGAATCAGAAGAGACAGAGACATGAGCAGCTAAATGATGGATCACCTGAAAAACTCCTAAAATCTTGCTCACCTCCTGCAAGTATGCTTTTTTCTTTTTCCAGAAATCCATGTTGTTTATAATTATTTTTCACTCAACTAGGGCATAATATTTTTTTATTAAGGAAAAAAAACTAAGGCATCATATATTGCAGAGGGAAAGCATATGATGTGTCTAAATTTTTTAAAAAAGGGTACGAGATAGGTTATGCAATGGAAGTCCTTAAGAAAGTTGCATGCACTCTTGATGCTGCAATTCTCACCGTTCAGAGGCTTTTTCCTCAAATGTTAAGATTCTTTTGTTCCAACGAATTTTGAATTTGCAAACCAAATTTGCATGCTATAACTATTGCTGGCAATTTATTGCTTCTGATTGAACACTGTTTGGAAGATAAGAAGACTCCTCGTTCGAAGAAGAAGCTTGCTAACTCAACACCAGAGAAATGCCAACTGGTTGTCAAAGGATCGACGGAAATATGTTTGGTTCCACGTAACCTTATGCAGGATGAATCAATGTTACACTCGATTCCTGATCTCCGAATGGAGGCTAGAAAGACAGCTGAGGTTAGTTGAACTATTTATTTTTATTTATTTATCAAATGTGCATCACCTTGTTTAAGTTAAAACATTCTCATTCTTTTCATTTCTTCTGCGACAAAAAAAGCAGGATCTTCTGTGTGGTTGAGTTCTGATGATTCTGATCCTTCAGATTCTTGATTTTAGCACTTAATGCTGGATCCTGTTATGCTTCTTATAAATGTTTTTGTTTGATTTTATGTGATATCTGCACATTTTTTTCTGATGTTTCTTTCTTCTAGATTTTGCAGAATAAGGTCCTTTTCATTTTCATAGTATCACACAACTGAAGCTACAGTTCTGTTTTGGTTATTTATAACTTTCTTTGCTTTCACCAGGAGAATTCCCGCAGATATGCGGGAAAACAAATACATCCTTTTTTTCAATCCTGCAAAATGGGTAAGAAGAGCCAAGAAGTTATTGATGTGGAGAGTAACTGGTACTCTTCTGAGGAGGGGAAAAGCCTTACTTTCAGTCCTATTCATGTATTTGAAATAGTTACGGTATGGTGTCCATTCTCAATTCTATACATTGTATTTACAGGGCTGTCTCATATGTTACTCTTGTAATAACTTTTTCCAGTTCTTTTGCTTGGATGAAATATAAAAATTGCCTTTGCAGGAGGATGAAACTGCCTTTGATTGGGGTCACTGGATCTTTTCTGAAGCTTGTTTTCTCGATACTGATGTTGTGCTAGTATGTGGAAGCTCTTCATTCTCTGAAGGTTCCTTCACCTCTCTGCAATTTGATAACTTTTCTTGCATCTCTTATCCGAAGAAAACATTGTCACAGCAAAACAAGATTGAACTGAATCAGCATGCTATTTCACAAGATGAAGTGGTTTCTGATCATTCTTCTAGAGAAACAAAATTATATCATTCAGCATTATCCGTAGTTGCGGAGGAACAAGTCAGCCACTGTGAGCAGCTAAAGAATGCAGAAGTGGTAAGTTCTGACATAGCCTTGTTTGAATTTATACTGTTTGCTGCTCATATTGATTATGCCCCAAAGTGTGGACAATATACCTTTTTCAGTGAATAGTATAATTTTGAGTTAATAATTATTTTTTAAGTGGGTATTTTGGTTGATAGCCAAGCATTGTCCTTATTTGTAACAGTAGCTTTAGTACATGACTTAGTGTATTTGCGTATTACTTGACTTATGTTATTACTTCTTGTTGCTTTCGTTTCGGTTTTCTGATTGCAATACCTAGTGTTAGTTTTGTATTTTCGCTTCGGTTTTCTGATTGGTGTGCTTGTTTTTGCCATTCCTTTTACCTTTCCTCTAAGTCGAGGGTCTACCCGAAAAAACCTCTCTGCCTTCTTGAAGGTAGGAGTAAGGTCTGCGTACATACTACCCTCCCCAGATCCCACTTGTGGTATTACACTGTTTTTTTTGGTTGTTGTTGTTGTTGGGTATTTTAGTTGACTTATTGCGTCATGTACAATCCTGCTTTCAGAGATACAGATATTGAGAGTCTTTACGTTTCGTATCTGTTTTGTCTGATCATCCGATAATGCTTGTGGTTATGATAATTGTAGGCAAATGTAGTGGACACAGTTGACACCTTCCAAAATAACCTTAGCAGTTCAGATACCAAGAAGCAAGGTAGATTTCTTCAAGAAAGGTGAGGATATTTATGATCTTGATGGAGCAAACAGTTCTGAAGCTTGTTAAAATTATGCTACTCTGTGCAACCAGTCCTTTTAGACCTTACCAAAAGGTCCAAAACAATCAGAATTAATAAAACAACCTTTCTTATATTGCAAGCTGGTACATGTTGTGCAGTCCAGGTTGTTCCCATCACATTCTGAAATTATAAATGGGTGCGCATCATAGTTCATTCCCAGAATATAGGATAAAAGGAACTTTTGCTTCTTGTTGACTTGAAATATATGTTGCTCCTTACAACAACTACGCCTCACCTGAATTAGTTGGGGTCGGCTATATGAATCCTCACTTCTCCATTAAGCTCAACTCATGTATTATGGCTGCTGCCTTTTTTCATGTAATGCTGATTTAATTTTTGACTATTTTTTCATGTTTAGGATAGTATCTGACTACCAGAACTGTCCCACTGGGCCCAAAAGTTGTCTATGGACAAACAAATATCAGCCTGAGAGAGCTTTTCAGGTGAATATCTCATTTTTTATACCACAACTGTTAATATTTATCTGTCTATGTTGGTGAAGACAAGTCTTAAAAGATGTTTGTTCCCTCATATGTTTTTCCATATGCAGTATGATAAATGTTCTCCAATACCTTGTATGCAGGTATGTGGTAATAGCGAGCCAGTGAAACTTTTAAATGATTGGTTGCATCTTTGGCATGAAAAAGCTTCTCGCACAAGCAAACCATGCATTCTTAGTGATAGAGTTGCTCAAGACTCCTCTGACAGCCTGTATGACAGTGAAGCCGACTCCACAAACGAAGAACAGCTGAAGAATGTCCTCTTGGTATCTGGACCAGTTGGGGTATGTAGCTAGTTTCTACTCTCCTATTGCAAAAAGTCTTTGCATGTTCCTAGAGTTCCCAACCTCTCTCTCCATCTGTATGATCCCATTTCTAGTTATTAAGTGAGAATTAGTTGATTAATATCTTAATCCTATGTATCCTATCTTACTGAGAACTACGTGCTTATGAAACAACAACCCATGGTTGTGACGTATATTGTGAAACAAATCCATGGGCTCTTTCATAAGCAAGTAGAAATACATTTCACTAGCTTGGGTTTACTTTAAGGGATTGTTAGCTTCCTTCTTTCTTTTTCTTTTCTAATAAATGAACTAATTGCTAAGATTTGAAATATCATCTTCATCAAAAGGATTAGAATTATCAATTTTCAGGCCAACCATTAGTCATTTAGTTTTTTTTTGGTTAGCGGAGCAATAGTTCAGCTTTCACCTTGATTGACTTTTAGCAATGTCCACTTTCCCTCACCAAAAAAGAAAGAGATGTCTAAATTCCCTTCCCAAAGAAAAAGAAATGTCTACTTTCCTTTCCAAAGAAAAAAGAAATGTCGATTCCTTTCCCTGTTCATTTGGCATTTCAGTAGAAGTTCAAAGAAAGTCTGATTTATGTAGATAACTGCTTTGTCATTTCTAGAAAGCAATAATAATACTATTTAAAATTTATGCCGTCTTTTGTATCTGATTTTTGCATTTACGAGTTCATATTCACGACAATACATGTGTTAAGCATTATATATGTCAAAAAGTTATGAATCTGTTCATTTGATAAACATGGTGAACTGAAATTCTTATTGCATTTCTGTTCCATTTAGTGAAAATATTTCCAGAGTTGCACTTTGTGGTATGTACGCAAGAGCAAAGAACTTATGTTCTGTTAAATCTCAATTCTTGCTACAATTGTGTTCATTTATGCTAGAATAAAGCTTAGCCTTGAATAAATGTGCTTCATATATTATGCATAATCAGCTCATGATCACAAATTTGAAAATCCCCCAACCTTTTGGGTGGTGGAGGTTGAAAGAACAAAGGTACTGTGTTCGTTTTTTTTTTCCTTCTATCTATTTTCCTTTCTATGATTGCTCTGAGAAAAAAATGAAGAACTTATTGAAATGATGATTACAAAATGGGCTCGTAGGGCCTATGGGCTACTTACAGTTTTGTTCATAGTTATTCTGTATGCCTAATAAGATAGGTTATCATTCGATAACTAATACAAAATAAGTTGTGGTATCTTATAGAATATTTTATAATATCCCATTTACTCAAATTAAAGAATCTAAACATGTTCTGAAGTTAGAGACACAACTTTATAGTTCTCTGGAATTTCAGTGCCCTCTCAAACTGAAATCAATGAAGATACTTGGATTTGCAAATCAAACTTCAAAATCAAGTTGAATAAAGGGCTCTTAAACTTATTTTCATTTCAATGCTTTCTTTTTGGAGCAATATGGCAGATGCACATGATACATGGGATGTAGAGGTCATGCTCGATTTTATTAACTCTCTTAACAGTCAATAAGGACACTTGTTTTGGTTGTAACTGTCTCTATACACCAGCAATCACTTGATGCTGGTTTTTATTTATGAAGTACTTTACTTACAAGAAAAAGGTTGAATATAAAGGAACACCTTTTTTTTGTCTTGTCACTGCCATGAACCAATTGGGTAATGGTGCTACCATGAAACTATGAGGCAGAGAATAAGAAAATTTGTTCTTGAAATAATTACCGGAAATTCAATAATCAAAGAAGAGATTCAATTCTCAAACCTTGGTATCATGAAGAAAGAGTAGAAGATTTTCTACCATAAAAAAAGAAGAGAAGAATCTTTCAGAATAGTGACGTGAAATTTAGTGTTAGCATAGGAATGCAATTCCCAGATTTTGATACCATGAAAAAATAAAAAAAGATGGTTTTAGAAACGTTTTGCTTGAAATGTCACTAAATAAAAGGACCAAATAGTAGTCGAAAAAGAGTGAGTGATCTTTGAAAAAGAGATGCAATACCATCCAAGCGGTTACTGCGAAAGAGACGCGGGGCCACCAGACAGTCATAGGTGCCATTAAATGATCACAAATGCGGTACATTGATTCCCAATGTTTGCCGAAAAGAGGCATGGTGTCATCAAAATGGTCATTGAAAAGTAAAATGGTGCTGCTAGAATGGTTGTTGGAAAGAAGAAAAAAAAAGTTTAGGCGGGCAGGCGTATGAGGACTCGCCAGTAGGGGGGAAGTTACTGAAGTCTATAATGCAATAAAACTAAACATGAGAATTTGAACACAAACCTTTGAGAGGATTATGAAGAGAGGAAATGCCGTAAATATCGTGAAATATATCTTTGAGAGGTGTGTGACCCAACCATGCATCCTCCCAAAATCTGATTTTTCTGCTGTTGAAGAAAACCAGAATTTTCCATGAATTTAAAGCCATAAGAATATACGCGGCTAATCTGGAAGTTACACACAAATCACTGTTCCAGTTTCTTCTGCCATAGTTCTATTAATATTGTTATGTTAGGCTTAACCAGACCTACTTTAGTATGTTTTGAAGTAGCTTTTATTGGTGATTTTATGTGCTAACTAATATTATGCAGAGTGGGAAGTCGGCTGCAATTTACGCCTGTGCTAAAGAACAGGGATTTCAAGTTATTGAGGTAATTCTGTGAAAATTTGCTATATTATTAACCTTAAATTGCATTTTGCACTATGTAGATGTGTGTTCATTGTTCCTAGCTAGCTTCCACTGACATGTAGTATAAGCAGTATATATGTCGGAGCAGTTTAAACATTAGATTCTTTGACGTGTTCAAACCAAACTCTTAAAAAAGAAAAATAAAACTTCTTAAAGTTATCAAGAATCTACTTAACTAACTCTTTTGGTCTATTGTCTTGCTAGGTCAATTCATCAGATTGGCGAAACGGTGCTCTTGTAAAACAGAAATTTGGGGAGGCTGTAGAATCCCACTGGCTTCAACGGTTCGTCTATGTGTGGATGCTAGTTTTCTTTTGTTTTTGGATTTGCTTGCGATAAAATTTTATTAAGATATATGATTGTTCCTTTTGTTTTCTTGGACTTATTCATAATAAAATTTTATTAAAATATAAAATGTCAATAATTGGAACACTAACGGTATCCTTTTTCCTTTTGGGGGTACTGTAACTTGTAGTTTGGTATACTGTTCAAGTATTTGCATTTCAAGACAAAACATTTCTCTTGTGATGGTTCATATTTTTTTTCTTTTGGATACTTTTATTGTTTTACATTTCACATTTAGTTCTGGCCATCTTGAATTTGCATCAGTAAAGGAATAATTTAACATTCATCTAGAATTGTTAAACAACCAGGTAATGCATGCTGGCACACAATTCTTAGATTGGTCTTCCTTTAGGAAAAACATTTCATTAGTCACAGATTTGGGAGGGAAGAATTTAGGGCTTTTAGTAGCCTCTCAGCATGTTTGTTGACCATTTTCTTGTTGTGTCATTCTTGTTCCTAGAAAAGTTAGTTGAATTACCCAATGAATGTTTATCTTCATTACCTATTTTTATATAGAAATTTGCTGCTCACAGAAAAATGGGTGAAAATCTTGCAAAGTAGCCAATCTATTTGTTTCTTTTTTCCGTGATGGGATTTCGCTTCATTTAAGCCAATTTAGCACTACAATGAATCTTGAATCTATAATGACTTGACATACACTACTTCCATCTTGTCTGTTCGATTCTTGTTTCAGGATTCAAAAAGATCCAGCGTATTTAGAGGACAAATTAGTGTCTGGCTGTGGAGTTATTGAAGTGATACCTTTGTCTGATGAGGAAAATGCTCCAAATGCCTGTGGAGTGCAAAGACAACAAGTCTGCAGGGAGGAGATAACTGCTAATCATCAGGGTGAAACTAAGGCTCTAATCCTTTTTGAGGACGTGGATACTGCTCTTTGTGAAGACCGTGGTTTTGTCTCTACCATTCAACAACTTGCGGAGACCGCAAAGCGGCCCATGATATTAACTAGCAATAGTAAGGGGGCTAAATGGTTGAAATACCATAATTTGTCAAGCTTATGTTTCACAAATTAAGTATTATTCTTCGATGTGAGTAGGTGATAATCCGGTGCTCCCAAACAATTTAGATAGGCTACAGGTGTGCTTTGCGCTGCCATCGTTGAAGGAGCTCCTTGAGCTTGCACAGACGGTACAGTTACTTTTTGCTAGTTTCGTGCTGATATCTATCTTTATCTGGCTAATCAAAGATATTCCCTCTAGGTTTGTGCTAGAGAACAAGTTAAAATTCACCCAATGCTGGTAGAGGGGTTTGTGGATCATTGCCATGGAGATATTCGTAAAACTATTATGTATCTCCAGTTTTGGTGTCAAGGCCAAACTTTGAAGAAAGGTAATTCACCAAATATCAAGGAGTTAATGCATTCTTCAGGATAGTTGATTGCGTGAATAATTCTTGTACCATTGCTAAAGAGGATGCTAACAGAAAAAGTTCATCAAGCAAAAATTCTGAAGCTTCATGTTATTTTGTAAAAGTGAATCCTCTAAAACCAGTGCATACATCTTACTGGTAATGACGAAATCATTGATAACCTCTATTTGCATATAGAGCAGGTTGAGAGGTATCATGTCATTTATTTAGGATCTTGCTTAAGATTGAATTTTGACCAGTCAAAGCTTCAAGCTTCATGCATTGCTTAGATATCTTGAATGCAATGACAAATGAGTAATGGCAACGGTGTAGATACGAGGGGGCAAAACAAGATAGAAAGATAGAGATAAAATCTTGGAAAAGAAGGACCTTTCTTCTTAAACACAAACTTGAGTATAGGACCCAAATCTTTGCTTGAAGATCAAAGAACAAGCAAAATTATCAAACTAAGAATTAGGATTCAACCCATAAAGAAACTTACCTCCATGGTTGAAGACTAGTTAACTAGAAGAGAAAAGTTAGTTTAAATCCTCTCAAGGGATCAATTGCCAAAATCTAATGGTTCAGTACACATAAAAGTGATGGTAAAAAGAAATCAGTATGTAGGAACAAGCTCTATCCTCATCTGAACAGTTCTCATCCTTCATGTGATGATGAAATTATGACTAAATTGTATCTACACTCTATGTTTTCTTCACAGTAAAGTTTCACTTAACCCATTTAATCTGGTGCTGTTTTTTTTTGCTACGGCCAGATAATGACCTGCAGCTAAGATATAGTCCTCTTCAGTTTGATCTAGAAGCTGGTCATCTGCTACTACCGAAAATTATCCCTTGGGATTTCGCTTCTCCACTATCGGAACTTGTGGATGAAGAGATAACTAAGTCGATGAGGGTAGAAGAAGAAAGATACTGTATAAATGAGAAAGCAGAAGAAGTCGAGCTAAACAATATTACAGAAGAGAACAATTCTAGGGATCATGATATGGGTGCTAATAATGTTGATGGAAAAAAGGATGCAATGTTAAGCTTGCTCTACTCATTTCAGGATCATAACGAATGTACTATGTTTGGTACTAACTCAGAAATTTCTGATGCCTCTGAATCACCGATCGCATTCACTCGAAGAAATACACTGAGAAAACTTGATAGAGTTATGTCTTCAGATTCAGAGGAAGAATGCAGCAGAGTTCCCGTATCGTTAGATCAACCTGAGATCGGAAATGAAGAGATTGAAACAGCATGCAGTTCACCCTCCCATTTTTCAGCCACTGAAATCTCCTGCAGTTTACCAACAGAGAATCTTCATTTCAAATCAAAGAGGTTGAAAAGAAATTATTTGGAGACAGCTGATTATTCTACTGTGAATGTTGTAAGCAAGTCAGTGAATGTTTCCTGTGTGCCAGAGTCATCATTCATCCCTGAGACTCAGCTTACTATTGATTCAGAATTAATTTCAAGTACAGAGTCATATAATGATGTTGATGTCAAAGTTGAGGCAAATTATTGTAGCAATCTGTCCCTTCCAAGTATGTACTCTCTCAAGGTTGAGAAACTTGATGAAAATGTTCTTTTATCTTCTGAGTATCAGGAATTGCAGGGTTGTAGTTCTGATAGAGTAACGAAATCAATTACTGGAGAGGTCGTGGAGCATTTTAATGGACAATGCACGGAGGATGTTCCGAGTGGATATCGGGTGTTGGATGAGTGTAGCCGCATGGACTTCAGTAAAAGTTCTACATCCTTTAAGACTACTGTGCAGTTTAACCTGAATACTTCTGTACAAGATAGTTGGAAAAGACTTCGTGAAGGTTACCTGGATCTGAAACAGTATATTACCCCAGAGCAGAAAGAAGCTTCTCAAATTCTCAATGTTGCTCATGAAATGAGTGATTTAATTTCAGTGGCTGATTTATTACTTGCTGACTGCAAACACCTCCTATACGTAAGTAATTTCTTAGATACATATATTACCTTTGTGTTACTGCATGTGTAGTTTTTGATGCTTGTAAGTACTCATCCAGGATTCGTTGGAGCCGTCAATGACCCCTTTCGTAGAATCACATTCATATAACTGGCATGAAGACCAGTTGCAGATGTCATCAATTTTTGCCCAACACGGAGTTTGCCTTTTTGCTAAAGAAATTGCTTCTCTCGGACCGGACACTGCATCTGTATATGAGGTGGATTTGGCCTGGGAGATGGTGACATCCACAAACAGTACAATGGCTCTGGGAAAGATGGTTGGACAGAGTAGGGGAAAACATGAGGGTTTGCATTTAAGGCTACCAAGAATCTGTCATTCCTTCAGAAGGTATAGGACCATATGCCCCTCTTCTGTTATACTTTTGCTTATAAATAGCTTGTCCTCATGAGTAGTTGTGTATCTTCCAAGTAAATTGCATATTAAATCAAGTTGGCTCTCTAACTTTAGATGTGTCTATTGCTTGTCACTGCTTATATGTTCAGCTCGGGATTTATACTCGCAGATGTTCAATCTATTACCATAGAGTTGTAAACTGTTTAGAAAGAGAGTACAAAACATGTATAAACCACTCAAAAATGATGATAAGAAATTAAGAATTAGAGAACTATATACTTGCAAGAACTTCTGCTTTCTCTGGTCAAGAATTGGTAAAAGATCATGGGCTGAAGATAAACCTCAGAAAGAATGGACGGGGGTTTCTGTGAGGGAAATTTAAGCGAGTTGAGTGAAAGATCATGGGCTGAAATTGTTGACTCCAGAGGTTCTGTATGGCAGCTTATTGAGCTGCAAATATTTTCTTTCACCGAAGTATGGATATTTTTATAAAATATAAAGACTGGATATTCTGATAGCCGATAGGCCATTGCATGTTTGTACGGAGGCGGATCCAGAATTTAAATCTTATGGGTTCAACTTTCAAGATTTTTAGCATTGAACCCATTATATTTTTAAAGTTATGGATTTATATCTACTATGTTTGCAAATTTAATGAATTTTTACATATAAATTTTTACCCCGCGTCAAAAGTTATGGTTCAATTGAACCTGTCAGTTCAACACTTCATTCGCCCCTGTTTGAACCGGAAAAGATTTCCACGTCAGTAGTTTTTATACATTGTTTTTTCGAGAAGGTAACATAGTTTTTATATTGTTTTTAAATGTTGGTTTTGTACCACTACTAACTGTTCCCTGTCCATTCTTTGAATTTGTTCATTTCTATGATTTGCCTAAAATCTCCAAGATTGGTCAATACATGTAACTGTTGTGACTTTGTATTAGGACTTCATTTTTAATTTAGCTCTTGATAATTACTGCAATATTTCTAAGTTGCCTTGTATTGTTCCTGTGTCTCAGCAAAGTGGATCCGAATGCTTACAACTTACTTCAAGCTGTTGTTCCCTTGCGCTCACACATTGCTCTGAAAGGTGATTCATTTCATGAATATCTGTCTTCATTGAGCCAAATTTCTAGATTTGGAACCACCCGGTTATCGGAAAGCATCGGCAGGAGAAAACAGAGAAGGTATGTTTCATGTCCCACCAAAATGCAGTTTGTGCATTTCTCAAAATAGCTCAAAAAAAGATTGGCAGCATTGCTAATGACATGTTTATTTTCTATCCAAATTGAGAATTGCAGGGCACGAGCTGCTCAACACTACCTGAGTTCTGGTAGATTAGCATTGTCTCAAGATGACGTTTCATTACTTGGTCAATATAATTGTTATCAGAAAGTTTCACCAGGGTCTGGGACTTAATGTACATAGAGTATAATTTACTGGAGATGCCTCCCCCCCCCCCCCCATGAAATGGGAGAGGTAAGGCCATGTATATCAATTGTTGTTTCTGGTAAGTGCCATGGCCAGGCAGTAGTTGAATTGCCTGAACGCATGGGCAACAAAGATAAAGGTTAGGAATAGGCACACTAATTTAATTGCAGGATGTAGTTCAGTTCATATTAATTCAAACAGAGTCATGTACCGTCAAAAGACTCAAAACCATATAGTTTTATAGTTATTAAATTAGAAATAAATATATTGGACAAAAAAAATTCAAAAGTAAATCCATTTGTACACAAGTTTGACGTTCTTATTCTAGCTCCTGATGGATGTTCTAATCCGCTGGTAATTTGTAGTGATGTTCGAACCCTTATTTTATGGACCAACCGGCAATCAAATTTCTATTCCCTTCATCCAACGCGAAAGAAAATCAGAGAAGCCAGTTTGATAGGATACAAGGAGAATTAGCTGTTTCTTTTGTTTCAGCTTTCTTAAAGAAGAGACTTTAATTAAATCCCAAGATATTGCACATTGGAATTGTTTGATGATTTTATGTGGGCAAAATACCTTATTACCCCCCTAAATTTGTCACGGATTATTAGTTATCGCTTTAAATTATTCGTGGTCTTAATCACCTCCTTGAACTAGGCCTTTTGAGAGCCATTACCCCTTGGATGTTGATATGACAAATTGTGTGGGTGCACTCGCCTGCCACATGAATTTTTTGTATATGTGGTATTTTTTTGAAAAATAAAATATATTTTTACCTTTTTAAATATGTTACTTTTTTAGATAATTTTTTCCGAATACAATTTATAATAAAACTACATTATCTAGGCTAAATATTTTTATTTGGCTAAAAATAATAAAATTTTAATTAATATTTTTTTTGAATTTGACCTGAAAATAAAGATTTATACCATTAAAATAAATAGTCAATGCATCTAGAAAGTTATAAAAATACATAGTTTGAAAATTAATTATTTTAGTTATAATTTTTTATATAACTCTAAATTATGGTATTTTAAATATATATATATATATATATATATATATATATATATATATATATATATATATATATATATATATATATATATATATATATATATACATATTTTACCTAAAAAAGTAAAAATGCACGGTTGAAATAAATAGTCATTGCATCAAAAGAAGAAATAAAAAGAGTGAACAATTGCAAGGAATAACTTATTATTTCTAACATACTTATTGCTCTACAAAATACTTATTGCAGAAATACAGGGTAAAGCTGTTTACGATATACCTTTGTGGTCCGGCCCTGTCCCGGACCTAGGGGTGGACATATATCGGGTAAAACTGATAACCCGAACCGTTAATATTTTATTGGGTTATTGGGTTAACGGTTTGGTAACGGGTTAATTTTGTTTTATTGGGTTATCGGTTCGGGCTCGATTTGGCAATTCTGTTATTGGGTAAAACCGATAACCCAATAATGATTAACTAATTTACTAGTTTACCCTTAGGTATATACATACTAGGGTTTCATAATTCATAGTTCACTCTTTTATTTCCCTAATCTTTCTCAGTTTCTCCGCCTCACGCCCTCACCAGTCAGTCCGTCAAGACTCAGGCCGGCGTCAGTCGCATCACGCCCGTCAAGACTTAGGCCGGCGTAAGTCTGCTTTAATTGTTGAGCTGTTACAAAGTTATCTTGTGTCAGTTGTTATAAAATTTGTATTTCATAACTAATACACTTTTTAATCTATATACATAATTCTGTACTAGAGTAAAAAAAAAGTAGATATCAATGCACAAAGATTTATTGCTAGTCGTTTGAACAAAGAAGATCTTAAGAACACTGATTTTACCGAAATTGTTTTATACATTGCAAATCTTATAAAACAGTTTTATACTGAAATGGTTTTATACTTGCGAAACTGTTTTAGTTGTTTTGTCTTATCGGGTAAACCGATAACTGAACCGATAATGATCGATAACCGATAACCAATATCTTATCGGTTTGGTTATCGAGTTATGATATTTGTAAACCGATAACCGATAGGCAAAACCGATAATATTTATAACCGAACTGAACAGACCGATGCCCACCTCTACCCGGATCCCGCGCATAGCGGGAGCTTAATGCATCGGGCTGCCCTTTTTTTTATTGCTTTAAAAATGTATCCATAGAGTAAGTTATTTTTTGCAATTGTACACTCTTTTTATTTCTTCTTTTAAAACAATGACTATTTATTACAACTGTGTATTTTTACTTTTTTAAGATAAATTTGTAAATATATATATACTAACTAGTATCTATGAACGTGCGTTGCACGTTAATAATGGCACATAATGATTTAAACATTTATTTATATGAAGAAACAATAAAATTTAATTATTGAGAGAAATTTTATGTATAATAATACAATAATCATCTAAATATCGAAAAATATTATTAAATTAGCTTAATACATGAATTTCAAATAAAAAAACATCATCAAAACTTAAACAAATGATCAATTTTGTCATGTTAGTTAGATAATTATGTATTATAGTTTAAAGGTATTTAATGTGATGATATCTTAACGAACAATTCTTTGTGGACAATATTTTTTTGTGTATGTTTCCTCATAATGCTTTGGTTGCTCTGCCTTAACCAAAACTCTTGTAGTCGATCTTGATATCCCTCTTGAAAGTGCAACATACAGTTGTTCGTGCGACAACATATTGCAGTAAATATAGTCCAATATTTAGGATGTTTGTCCTTGTATTTTATTTATTATATTTGCAAAATATAAACATACTAAAAATTATTTCAGACTTTAAAAGGATATTCCATAGTTTCGAAAGACGAAAGCTGAATTCGAGGATAAGAATATACTTAGAAGCACATTGACCAGTATCATAATTTTTGCATGTCTGATGTTATTGTCAAAACTTCTATATACCATTTGTGTGCTATTACATAAGTTATTCGGTGTATCTAAGTTTTTCAGTAGCATGACATACATATTTTTCTTCAAAATCAACCTATATACAATGGAAGATCAATTTTAACTTAGTCTATTATATAAAGGGCGACACTAACATATGTAGGAAATAATAAATTTGACAACAAATACGTACGGTAGAAGGCCATTTAGTATTCAAGTATTTAAGTATTCTCTTGGTAGTAATTATTGGTATCATTTTCTGCTGAATCAAAAATAAAAAATTATTTTAATATAAAATCATGCAATTAACCTTTTATTTAGTTGATCAACATATTCATTTTTGCTAGCTAAGATATCTTTTTAAATTCTATCATGCGATTTGCACAAATTGCGTTTTAATCTAATGATATAAATATTTCTCTAATTAAATGCACTATTATTACTATTGGGATTGATAATCAAGTATTCAGGAAGAACCAAATCATCTTTTATTAGATACTCTTCTTTGTTTCTGACACGAAGCAAGAAGACACTGAATACTGGATCTGTTCTTACTTTTATATTTATTATCAGTTGAATCGTTTTCATTTGAGACAAGAAGTATAACTTTGGCAAGCTAGTTTTTATAGTCTCCATTTTGTCGATTTTGGAACTACTGGTAGTACTTGACATAAATTATTTCTCAAGCCATTAATTTTCACCAAACGGTTCATTAATATCAAATATATCTCTAGAACTTCGGGCAATTATTTCGATCGTTTAATACTGAGACATAAGTGCTTCATCCCATCTTATTAATTTTGCCTTCCTCATAAATTTAGTACTATTACCCTACTTTGTTATATTTGTGGTGGTTATTTAAGTTATTTGAAGAGTTATATCAAGTCTAAAGTGGGTGGCCTCATAATAAAATCATTATTGGTACACCACTTGTTATTATTGCTAACAGTGCCATACCTCTTTGATATAATATTTGCAAATAATGCATGACATAGAAATATTATTTCAATTCCATCGGAGACATCTACAAAGAATAATCTCATTATAGCATAGTCGACTCTTTATCATATAGTCTTGAAAGCTTGTTCTTGTTTAGGATTTAGCTTTGATTGAGCTTCCTCAGACACTTGTATATCATTTTGATTCTTAATAATATATTAACCTTTTTACTTTGTGTTCTAACGCTCTTTTCTATGGAATAAATTTATATACTCTAAGATTTTTTTTTAACTTGAATAAGAATTTTACTGATATGATAAATTTTAAAAATAATTGAATTGGATTCTCCTGCTAAATAATTAATTAAAGTATTTAATTATTTGATTTTAACATAAAAAAATGATTCTATGTTGATTCAAATCTTAATATTAGTTCATCTCTTATTTTGAATAATTAATCTTAATTATAATTTTATCCACCATAAATTTTATTTTCAAAGAGTAAAAGATTTGATATGACTTTTCACTTTTAGATATTTACGTCTGTAGAATCATTATTGGTATTGTCTCTTACCAATCATTTTTTTCTCTCACTCTCTCTCACATTTATATTCTTAAATATTTTCTTAGTTGTTGTTTAATAATTGAGTATTTTTAATATTACACGAAAAATTAATAAAAAAATATTATTTGGTTAGAAAAACAGTTCAAATATAATATAAAAATATATTATCATGTTTATTTTTTCTCAATTTCAATTCTTTATGCAGTTCATATAATATTACTTTTATATTTTCTTGGTATTGGACATTATGGAGTGGTATTGTATTGCCAATACAGAGGATTCTTATAAAACTAATTTTATTAAACCTCCCTACATCTTTTTAATAAGAATTTAATAGATAAAATTTTATTAATTTTAAAGTCTTAAATATTAAAATTAACATAGAAGGTATTGTAGTCCAAAAAATAGATAATTGCAGTTATGTCCTTTCCCTATGAGGTCTTCCGTTTAATATTTTAGGACTATTTTGGTATATTAATATTGTATTTATATTTTATATTAATATTTTTATATTAATATATGCTCTCTTTTTTGCTAAATGGATTTGGACAATATAATACATTCTCAAATTAAATTAGTAATAGAAATTTTTAAAAAGTATATCCTGAAAGTAATAGGATTACATGACTAAATAATTACTATTTTTCCTAGCAGTGATTACTTTTTCTAGGCTAATGGTGATACTAATTGTAGAAATATTTGCCGTAGTAAACTATAAAAATAGAAAGGTATAATTTAATAACCAAACTTTTAAATAAATTACTTATTGATTTAAAATTAAGAATGGCAAATAGTTTGGTATGAAAGAAAATATAGAGGCAAACCTGATATGATTAAAATATTAGGACAAAGAACACAAAAGTTATCGTGTAGTTTTATTGTTGGAAACAGTAGGATATAGTTATTCTTACGTTTATGCTTTTACATGATTTTGCGTTTTAGTTCATATTTTTAGATTGTCGATGATTTTCTCTTTTCGTTTTAAATAATTTATATAAGGTAAAATTTAGTTAACTTTTATTAGACAGCCTAAGAAAGTAATTATACTAATATGATTCCTAAAGGTAATCATGTGAGATTCCTAACGTGTAGTATTATTTCCTAAAAATAATAGGATTATTAATCTAGAATTTCAGTTATGTCCTTTTATTATAAGTTATTATACTTAATATTATAAGGTTATTTTTGTAAACCGACATTGTACTCATGCTTTTATAATATATATATATATAGCACCATAATTTAGAGCTATATAAAAAATTATAGCCAAAATAATTAATTTCAAACTATGTATTTTTATAACTTTTTAGATGCCTTGGCTATTTATTTCAATTGTATGAATCTTTATATTCGGGTCAAATTCAAAAAAAGATTAACTAAAACTTTATTATTTTTGACCAAATAAATTTTTTTAGCCTAAATAATATAATTATATCCAAGTTTTATTATAAATTGTATTCGAAAAAATTATCTAAAAAAATAACATACTTAAAAAGGTAAAAATATATTTTATTTTTCAAAAAAATGCCACATATACAGAAAAATCCACGTAGTGCACCCACACAATTTGTCGCATCAGCGTACAGGAGGGTAATAACTCTCAAAAGATCTAGTTGAGGAGGGTAATTAAGACCACGAATAGTTTAAGGTTGTAACTAATAATCTATGACAAGTTTAGGGGGTGGTAAGATATTTTGTCTTTAATGTGTGTATTATATGTATAAGGTTTTTACAAAAATGAGGGGCTTTCATTGTGTTCTATCTAGGAAGGTAGCGTACTCGAAGTTGGCAGGGAGCACATGCGAGGAGGAGAGGAGAGCGAATAGCGAGAGGTACAAGGTGGCAAGGAAGGAGACAAAGCTGGCGGTCACGGAGGCTAAGAATGCAGTGTTTGGTCGTCTATTCGAGGAATTGGGGGAGAAAGGCGGGGACAGGAAGTTGTTTCGGCTGGCTAAAGCAAGGAAGAGGAAGGCCCGGGATCTGGACCAAGTAAGGTGCATCAAAGATGAGGATGGTAGAGTATTGATGAGAGAGTCCCAGATTAAGCAGAAATGGCAGACGTACTTCTATGGTCTTCTAAACGAGGAGAGGGACAAGGATATAGCGCTAGGGGACTTGGGGCATTTAGAGAGTCTCCGAGATTTTAGGTATTGCAAGCGCATTAAGATGGATGAGGTTGTGGGGGCTTTGCGTAAGATGAGTAGGGGTAGGGTGACCGGGCCAGATGAAATTTCAGTTGGGTTTTGGAAGTGTGTGGGTAGAGTAGGATTGGAGTGACTGACGGAGTTGTTCAATGTAATTTTTAGGACGAAGAGGATGCCGGAGGAGTGGAGGTCGAGTACGGTGGTACCGTTGTACAAGAACAAAGGTGATATCCAGTATTGTAATAATTATAGGGGTATCAAGTTAGTTAGCCATACTATGAAAGTCTAGGAGAGGGTGGTGGAGGTGAGGGTGAGGAAGACGACGTCTATATCCGACAATCAGTTTGGGTTATGCCGGGTCGCTCCACTACGGAAGCTATCCACCTTATTAGGAGTTGGTGGAACAGTACAAGGATAAGAAGAAGGATCTGCACATGGTAGAAAGCGTATGAAAATGTCCCTAGGGAGGTGCTCTGGAGATCTCTTGAGGCAAAGGGTGTGCCGGTAGCCTACATAAGAGCGATCAAGGACATGTATGATGGAGCTAAGACTAAGGTTAGGACTGTGTGAGGCAACTCGGAGCATTTCCCGGATGTTATGGGATTACACCAAGGCTCTGCGCTTAGCCCGTTCTTATTTGCCTTGGTGATGGATGCATTGACACACCATATTCAAGGGGATGTGCCATGGTGTATGTTTTTTGCTGATGACATAGTTCTAATTAATGAGACGAGGGTCGGTGTTAACGAGATATTGAAGGTTTGGAGACAGGCCCTCGAATCAAAGGGTTTCAAATTGAGCAGGTCTAAGACAGAGTACTTGGAGTGCAAGTTTAGCGCTGAGTCGAGGGAAGCAGGCAGGGATGTGAGGCTTGGATCACAGGTCATCCCCAAGAGAGATAACTTCAAGTACCTTGGGTCGATGATTCAGGGGGACGGAGAGATCGACGAGGACGTCACTCACCGTATAGGGGCTGGCTGGATGGAATAGAGGCTTGCATATGGAGTCTTGTGTGACAAGAAAGTGCCACCGGTACTTAAAGATAAGTTTTATAGAGCTGTGGTTAGACCGGCCATGTTGTATGGGGCAGAGTGTTGGCCGGTTAAGAACTCCCATATCCAGAGGATGAAGGTAGCAGAGATGAGGATGCTGAGGTGGATGTGCGGTCATACTAGGATAGATAAGAATAGGAATGAAGATATTCGGAAGAAGGTGGGCGTGACCCCTGTGGATGAAAAGATGGGGGAAGCGAGGCTCAGATGGTTCGGGTACGTGCGGAGGAGAAGCCTTGATGCTCTGGTGAGGAGGTGTGATCGGTTGGCCGTGGTGGGTACGAGAAGAGGTAGATGGAGGCCTAAGAAGTATTGGGGAGAGGTGATTAGGCAAGACATGGTACGACTGCAGATTTCCGAGGACATGACCCTTGATAGGAAGGTTTGGAGGCCAAACATTAGGGTTGTATGTTAGGGGGTAATAGAGTTTTCCTTACTTCATACCGGATGGAGACGGAGTTGGATTAGGGTTGATCTTAGATGACTTGCAGTTTATGTTGAATCCACACTATCCTTGCTGTTTATCTTAGCCCCGGGCCTTAGATACTAGTTACTATTATTGCATGTCATTTATCTTTTGGTTGTTATGCTTCTGTTACTATTACGGTTTCTACTGGAATTACTAATGAATTGTCTTTTCTTGTTTTTTATTTCCGTCTTTCTGAGCCGAGGGTTTATCAGAAACAACCTCTCTGCCCTATCAAGATTGGGGTAAGGTCTGCGTACACTATACTCTCCCCTGACCCCACATTGTGAGATTTTACTGAGTTGTTGTAGTAGTAGTAGGAATAGGCTTTTAAGTGGAACAAACATGTTTACCAGTAAATCTGGACTGGTTATTCCCAAGTGTAGGAATTAATACTTTCCTCCTAAAACTCTTTTAACTATTACACTAACTTCCCGGACTACATCAACAAATCGAATTTAGCTTGTAAATTTTGGTTTTATGTGAACTCAACAGCTCTTGTCCAAATTCTCCATATATACTAGAAATTTATAAGATATGTATAAATTATGATGTTGAATCTAATTATTATTATTATATATATTAATTTAAGGTGGGTATAGAAATTCATAAAGTTCAACTGCTTGATTTGGCTCGGCCAGCAATAAAATTAATCATTTTCAAACTCGGACACATGCTCTCAGTCACTACTATATCACCAACCTATTTTATACTCCACTAAATTCATCATCTGATAAACCTACCAACTACTGTTAGCGAGGAAGAGTCAACCCAAGAAACGAGGAGATTGGAAACTCTCTCACTTGTCACTCAAATTTAAAATGCATTTGACATTCAAAACACAAAAACATCTTAGCCTTCAAACGGGGGACCCAAAGAAATCTGAATGTCATTTTCCAACGTACGCAATAACCAATAGTAGTGGCAGCTTCCTAGAAATCAGTGTATTTTCACTGTAATACTAATACAAGTTCACGAGAAGCAAGATTACTGTTTCTGAACACTAATTTGTCTCTTCTCAATATTAAGGACTTTGCTTCCCTATCTTGTCTTGAAAATTATGACACAAAACCCCCCAGATATGCACGCACACATATAATTCACTATTGCGGAGAATTTATAAGGTCAAAATGTTATACTCCTATAACTTATGATTGTTCAATCGTATAAGTCTGATAAATACACAAGTACTCAAAATATGGGACTTTATTGGCTAGTCCAATTTGTCTATTCAATCCAGTTTGCTTTAGTACAAGAGCAAGGTGATTTGGTATCCTTATGGAAAGTATGAGAAACTATATTCCACTAGCAGAAAATGCAAACGTGATAAACTGTAAGTTATTAGAGCTTAAACTCTAGTGCAACAACAACAACAACAACAACAACGACCCAGTATAATCCCACAAGTGGGGTCTGGGGAGGGTAATATGTACGCAGACCTTACCCCTACCCCGAAGGGTAGAGAGGCTGTTTCCAGGAGACCCTCGGCTCAAAAGGCTCAAAAAAGCAATAGGAGATAATATATTAGTACCATAAAAATGCGTAATAAAATAACAACAATATATAGGAGATACGAAATATGAAACACATGATACGAAATACGAAATACGAATTAGATGGCTGGTATAGTACAACTAGAAGGTAAAGCCCTGCATCAATAGACGACCACTGACATTCCTAGTCTAACTCCTAACTAGATAGTCTCTCTCAGTTGTGCTGTAGAAATATTCACCCTCTCCCCTAACCTACAACCTTAATGCTCGACCTCCATAATTCCCTATCAAGGGCCATGTCCTCCGTAATCCTAAGTCGCGTCATGTCATGTCTGATCACCTCTCCCCAATACTTCTTAGGTCTCCCTCTACCTCTCCGCGTGCCCACTACAGCCAGTCGCTCACACCTCCTCACCGGTGCATCAGTGCTCCTCCTCTGAATGTGCCCAAACCATCTGAGTCTTACTTCCCGCATCTTGTCCTCCATGGGGGCCACACCCACCTTCTCTCGAATATCTGCATTCCTAATCTTATCCATCCTTGTATGCCCGCACATCCACCTTAACATCCTCATCTCTGCTACTTTCATCTTCTGGGTGTGTGAGTTCTTTACCGGCCAACATTCAGTTCCATACAACATGGCAGGCCTAACTACTGCTCTATAAAACTTACCTTTTAGTAACGGTGGAACTTTCTTGTCACACAAAACTCCCGACGCTAACCTCCACTTCATCCACCCCACCCCTATACGGTGTGTGACATCCTCGTCAATCTCCCCGATCCCCTGAATAACCGATCCAAGGTACTTGAAACTATCTTTCTTGGGAATGACTTGAGAGTCAAGCCTCACCTCAACTCCCGCTTCCGTCGGCTCAACTCCAAATTTGCACTCGAGGTATTCCGTCTTCGTCCTACTCAACTTGAAACCTTTAGACTCAAGAGCATGTCTCCAAATCTCTAGCCTCTCGTTGACGCCGCCTCTTGTCTCGTCAATTAGAATAATGTCATCAGCAAATAGCATGCACCATGGAACCTCCCCTTGAATATGATGAGTCAGTGCATCCATCACTAGGGCAAATAGGAATGGGCTGAGCGCCGACCCTTGGTGCAATCCCGTAATAACTGGAAAGTGTTCAGAGTCGCCTCCTACTGTCCTAACCCGAGTCTTAGCTCCATCATACATGTCTTTAATCACCCTAATATAGTTACTCGGGACCCCTTTATCCTCTAAGCAGCTCCATAAGACCTTCCTAGGAACCTTATCGTACGCTTTCTCCAGATCAATAAACACCATGTGGAGATCCTTCTTCTTATCTCTGTACTGTTCCACCATCCTCCTAATAAGGTGGATAGCTTCTGTGGTAGATCGTCCCGGCATGAACCCGAACTGGTTGTCTGAAATAGACACCGTCCTTCGCACTCTCATTTCTACCACTCTCTCCCAAACTTTCATGGTATGACTTAGTAATTTGATGCCCCTATAGTTGTTACAGCTCTGGACATCACCTTTGTTCTTATACAACGGGACCATTGTACTCCACCTCCACTCTTCAGGCATTCTATTAGTCTTGAATATAACACTAAACAATGCAGTAAGCCATTCCAAGCCTGCTTGACCCACACACCTCCACAGTTCAACCGGAATCTCGTCTGGCCCGGTAGCTCTGCCCCTTCTCATCTTACGCATTGCCTCCATGACTTCATCGATCTCAATGTCCCTACAATTACTTACTTCATGGTGACTGTCGGCATTCCTCGATTCCCCAAGTATAATATCCTGATCCCCTTCTTCACTTAGAAGTTTATGAAAGTAGGTCTGCCACCTCCTCTTAATCTGGTCATCTCCCATCAAAACTTTGCCGTCATCATCTTTTATGCACCTCACTTGGTCCAGATCCCGAGTTGTCCTCTCTCTCGCCTTAGCGAGTCGGAATAACTTCTTCTCCCCACCTTTGTTCCTTAGCTCCTCATACAGACGAGCAAAAGCTGTCGTTTTAGCCTCTGTCACTGCCATCTTCGCCTCCTTCCTAGCTACCTTATACCTTTGACTGTTCTCTCTCTTCTCCTCCTCGTCAGTGCTCCCTACTAACCTTAGGTAAGCCGCCTTCTTTGCTTCCACTTTACCTTGGACAACTGCATTCCACCACCAATCTCCTTTGTGTCCACCATAGTGTCCCGTAGATATCCCTAACACCTCCCTCGCCGCCTTTCTTATACAGTCCGCAGTCGTCGACCACATTGTGTTTGCGTCCTCACTACTTCTCCAAGCTCCCATTGCCGATAACCTTCCTTCCAACTCTTTAGCTTTATCCTTAGTTAAGGCGCCCCACCTAATCCTGGGGCGTCCTTGTACTGACCTCTTCTTCCTCCTTATCCTAATACAAATGTCCATCACCAAAAGCCTATGCTGCGTTGAGAGGGTCTCACCTGGGATAACCTTGCAGTCCTCGCACAACCTTCTGTCGCATCTCCTGAGGAGTAGATAGTCAATCTGAGTCTTCGCCACCGAACTTTGGTAAGTAACCAAATGTTCATCCCGCTTCGTAAAACTCGAGTTTGCAATGACTAGATCGAAAGCCTTGGCAAAGTCCAACAGCGCAATGCCCCCTCCGTTCCGCTCTCCGAAACCAAATCCGCCATGCACCTCAGTGTACCCACCTGCAGATAACCCAATATGACCATTGAAATCTCCTCCTATGAATAACCTCTCAGAAGGCGGTATACTACGAACAATCTCATCCAACCCCTCCCAAAATTGCCTTTTAATATCCTCATCCAAGCCTGCTTGTGGCGCGTACGCGCTAACGACATTTAAAGTACCCTCACCCACCACCAACTTTATAGTCATTAGCCTATCATTCACCCGCCTGACCTCTACCACGGACTCCCTAAGATGGCTATCTACCAGGATACCCACTCCATTCTTACCCCTCAGGACACCAGAGTACCACAACTTATACCCATCCACGTTTTTCGCCCTCGATCCGACCCACCTAGTTTCCTGGACACACGCTATATTAATCTTCCTCTTCTGCAGGATTTTCGCCAACTCTATGGATTTACTCGTTAGTGAACCTATGTTCCATGACCCGATTCTCAACCTATATGCTCCCTTGCCCCCTCTACCTACCCTGCTACCCGACCCACCCCCTGAACCCCACCCCACACTCTGCCCCACCCGAGGACATGCCCTTATTCTATCATCCCAGACTGCAGCCACTACACCTACAACAATCTAGAGAAGTCTCGCTAGTGTACAACGTACACAAATCAAACTTGAAGGAAACACGTGGTAGCTAGTATCCTAGTTCAAAGGTTTAACTATTGCGAAGTAAAATAACAGTAATTTAGCTAACACCAAAAGGGAAACAGTAAAACAGGAGGTACCAATTCCCGATAACAAAACCTGTGGCTGATTTGCTGTGCTCGATGTAGTTGTACGCTCCCGCCCACTTGCTGACACTCGCCCAGGTTGCTCTCCTTTGCCAGTGCTCGTGCGCCCAACTTGTCTCCAATACTCCGCGAATTCCTGTTTGAAGCAAAAACAAAAAGCAAACTCGATGCGGCACAAAACCGAGTCCAACTCGGAGATCAAAACGATTTCACCGTCCGAGTGGTTCAACTACTCGAAAACAAGGTCAACTACTCGAAACCAAAGGATAATAGAGAAGCTGTATTCTCTGGTGACACTGTTCACCTGCGAGCAGGCGGTTTTCCGGCGATACGAAGAGGTTTACCGGCGAACGGCGACACCGGGTGATTTAACGGAAAAACAGATCAGCCGATTCAATACTCCGGGGACAGAGCAGTATTAAACTCTAGTGCATTGCATTAATATTAGGAATTTTTAGGTTATTAAAATTAGGTTTTCAATCATACACGCTAATAGAATAAAAACTTTACCAGTGTCAATGCAGTTTGTTAATCGAGTATATCATGTTATTAAAGCTTAGACAATATAAATTTCTTTCGTTTTTATAATCAGAGAAATTTCAAAGGTTCGGTAGTATGGATAATGAATTAGCGTCTCTATCCTCTTCGCTTAAATATCACAAACTTTGTCCACAACCGTGTTTAAATACATGACGAGCGCCTAACACATATCAATATATATATCACTGGACCAACAACAACAACAATATATCCAGTGTAATCCCACAAGTAACGTCTGGAAAAGATATGTGTAAGTAGTCCTTAGTCTTTACTCCTATGTTGTACAGGTAGAAAAACTATCTTCAATATACCCTCAGCTCAAGGAAGCAAAGTCTCAATAGAAACTACAGTAATGAAGAAGTCATAGGAAAATAAATAGTAGCAGTAACAAACAATAAGATTTACAAAAACCGAAGCAGAAAAAACATCATATAATAATTGAGATCTAAAAATAAGAATTTAGAAGAAAAATACTATTGAATCTCTCTGGTAATATATATCACCGGACAAAGCCTTTAAAATTTAAATCTCTATCTGTGCTCTCTCTTAGAGAAACTGAGATTCCAAGAAAACAGACTTTAAGAGGAAAAAAGTGGAAACAGAAACAGAGGATGTGTTAATATAGTAGTAATGGGTTTCGTGAGATTTTTGTGTAACGTGAAGTGAGTGTTTTTGTATAACGTAAAGTGAGTGGGGATATATTTTCAAGAAACAGTTGCCTACTCGATCAGTCTCAGGAACCACACTTTTTTATTACTTAACTAGCAATTTTGTCCGCGCTTCGCATGATTATAAAAGAAAAAATTAAATTACAATATGATCTTATTGTAAATTTAGCCGGAATAGAATAGATTAATTTTTCATGTCTATATATTTCTTTACAAATATATTTTTTCTAATTAGCTGCAAAATATTCCATATCATCAATTCCAAAGCTAATTGTGTTATCCTAAACAAATAATTATCGTCTAATAGTTGATTATGAACTTCACTAACTACTTAAATCAAACATTTAGGCTTGAAAATATGTTAATAGAAACCCATTTACCACTAAGCATTCATCGTGTCAAGGACAACAATTGGCATTGCATAGATTGCCTCGATTAATTTCTTAACATTAGAAATCTTATATGCTCATATAGGTGTTGGCGAGTAGTAATACATTCCTTCCCAAACCCATTGTTGCTTTCAAAATTTATTGCATTGTTCCTTCTTCCTTTACACGAAAATATTATTAATTTACGCACTCTTTAATGTTTTTGTAATTGATTCTGATCTTTTTATGATAATTAACTATAAGATGAATTGGAACTATTTAATTCAACTAAAAGAAAGGAATTACAATATCATTCGATTAAATGATTCACAAAATGCATAGTTGTTTAATTTCCATCGAAAGAAATTTCTTCTCGTAGCAATGCTAGAACTGCCTTACCAATTCTGTTGGTCAAATCTAAGACTTGATTCCTAATTAACAGGAGAAAAGAATCACATTAAAAATATATATAAATAAACTTGGAAGATCAAATTAATTAAAAGTTTTTGCCAAGATAATATAAACTTCGAATATACAAGAAATAGAACTGTTGCATAATTTTTAAGACTTCCAAATCCATCGGAACATCATCTAAGCTCCTCATTCATGACAAATAACTTAGATAGTTTTGATTTTAGGCCATAAATGTTAGAGAGATTTTCATAAAGCACTATCTTTTAGTAGTAAGTAATCATCTATAGATACCATTTGCTATATTACGGATTATAGATACCTTTGATGTGGTTATAAGATGTATTTGATATATTTAAGCTATTGTATTCATGAATACAGTAGCAAAACTAGTCGTGAATCAGAGAAGCCCAGCTAATCAGTTGTTGTATTCGAGTGTATTCGACTGTATTCATGGAGTGAAACATGGAATTACAACTTGACAGATTATTGTATTCGACTGTATTCATGGCGTAAAATAGGGGATTACACTGTTTTTAAAACGGGAAGTGAATCAATTAACATAATAGACTCTTAATATAACTCAACAAACTCAATTATAACACACAAAATTTGTATTTTCAGTTATAAAAAAGATTCTCAACCGAAAAATACCCCAAAAACATAGCAATCTTCAAAGAAATTAAATAATACATCTGAATACATAAATTATATTAATTAAAAAAACTTATGAATACATTCATGGCATATAGCGAGACAGTGAATACAATTAAATACATATAATATAGCGGGATACATTGAAATACAATGAGAAAAAAGATAGTGAATACAGTGAAATACATGAAATACAACGAGACACATTGAATTATAATGTAAAGGGAACGGGAAAGATGGGCAATAAGGACGGAGAGGGACGCGGTGGTGGTACGACGGTCAACGAAGACGACACGATTGTCACCGCCGGCGTAGCAGAGAGATTTATCGTGGGGACGTTGAACTATATGCCCACCGTAGCTGCATAATCATTGCAAGTTCTGAGACTGTCTTCAAGCATAAGTTTTTCCTAGTAAATTTTTTTTTTGCTTTCTGCAACTTTGAATCTCATCTTCAGGTACTTTCACATACAGAATTGGAACAACCATCAATCCTAACAATTCTGCCCTACATAGCTTTGAACTATTCCAACATTTAAAACTAGCTGACGAGCGATTGAGGTTTGCTCTAATAAATAAAACTAAAACATCAACAGAGATAAATTGGTCAAAATTTTCATCGTTGCCTTCACTTTTTATAGTCCATCACTGCCTTTGCTACATAATGACTCAATTGCTGCCTCACTGAAAGAGAAAGAAATTCGTGCCCTTTTGAGATTGTGCATCGTGCGGGGAAGAGAATGAGATGTATCAAATAGAGAGAGAAAGAAAATAGTGTAACTGAATAGCGTATTTAGTGGCTTAGGGCTAGGAGCTAACCAAAATTAAATATTTTGCTATAAACCTTAAAAAGTATCTGTAGAATATAATTTTTTTAAATGATATTTATTTAAAATAAATAAGGTGTTAACCTTTGGTATAGGAGGTAAAAATTCCTAAATGTTATGCCTTCTAAGCTAACTTGAGTATTTGCCCCCCAAGACCAAAGTAAGCTGCTAATATTGCCATCTAATAACAAAAATAATTTGAAAAGTAATGGTCAAAACTAAACTATAGACGGAATCATAGAAGTTATTCGTTAAGACAACACAAAATTATATTAATTCAGCATATTATTATGAATGTGCATACCTTCATATTTTTAGCTCTTGCCATATTTCTCTATCAAAACGCCTAAAGGATCAATAATTCCAATAGACACATTTACCAAATTTCTCAATCACGAATGGAAAAGAAATTGCAAAACCTAACAAAATAAGAACAAAAAAAAAGTAAGTCAGTCAAAAAAGAATCCACATGCAACTTGCAAGAGTATATTTACCAATTGATTCAACAGGCTTTTCTGATTTTAAAACTTTGCAGCCAAATATGCCATGGAAGATACTACTAACCTGATATTTCATGAAACTGTTGTTTGGCTATTAAACTTATGTTACGTTGTATAAGCATAGATGGAAGAATAATCATGTCATTAAATAACACATTAAATTTTGGAAGTTATGAATATGAGAGGTATGGGAGTTATAAACATTTATACAAATTAAAATTTAAGAATTGAAAAATCGAGAGACTTCATATTATTAAATATTTTGCCCTTCTAATTGAGCAATGAATGTTTACCGTTATAGAATATTTGGCAGAGTAACTTAATTTTTCAATAAATATTTTGAGGAAAATATAAGAGAAAAAAGTAAAAAATTGACAAAAAAAATAAATACCAATGCTAGCTTAAAAGAAGTGCCAGTTCACATTCTTTTAGACCAACTATATATATATATATAGAGAGATAGATAGATAGATACTTATTATAGTTTTATAGCCTGTTTGGCCAAGCTTCTAAAATCTGCTTATTTTGAGAAGTGCTTTTTCTCAAAAGTACTTTTAAATGTGAGAAGCAGTTTGTGTTTAGCTAATTAATTTGAAAAACACTTTTGAGCAGTAATTAGTGTTTGGCCAAACTTTTGAAAAATGCTTCTAAGTGCATTTTTCTCAAAAGTGCTTTTGGAGAGAAGCTACTTTGTTCTGCTTCTCAAAAACTGCTTCCACTTCTCCTTAAAAGCTCTTTTTTTCCTTCCAAAAGCTTGGCTAAACACCTCAATTTTTGGTCAAGCTTTTGGCAAAAAAAAAAGAAAAAAAAATTAGCCAAACAAACTATTAGATTCTGTCCCATTTTTCCTATCCTATCTTTTTATTTTTTATTTTTCTATTCACCATTACTTGTTTGAAAACTTAAATTTGACTCCACGTTTAAGATTAAAATTTATATATATATTGTCAAGAGTCAGGAGCATTAGGTCACTGATTATTTTCAACAGAGTCTACTGTTCTCACTATCTTTTTCTTTAAACGGAAAAGGGTTCAAAATACCCCTAAACTATTGGAAAAGATTTAAAAATACCCTTCATCTATCTATTGGGCTAAAAATACCCCTCCATCCACTTTTTTGGTTCATTTATGCCCTTTGACCGTTAGGTCAATGCTAAATTAAAAATAATAATTATTATTTTTAAAACGTAAAAAAAATTACAAAATATTTTTGTTTTTTTAAACTACTGCACCAATAGTCCATTAATTTAGTAAAGTCTTCTACTTTTTTTTCATTTTTGCCAATTTTTTTTTTTTGTAAAAACTTTTTTTTTTGTAAAAACAGAAAAAAAATTAATAAAATATTTTCATTTTTTAAAAACTGAAAAAAATATTTTCAACAAAATATTTTCGTTTTTGAAAAATATTTTTTTTCAGTTTTTGTAAAGCATTTAGTTTTATTTTCGTTTTTCATTTTTGTTAAAGAAAAAATATTTTTGTTTTTTTTAAAAAACTGAAAAAATGAAAAAAAGAATATTTTTCAAAAACAAAAATATTTTGTTGAAAATATTTTTCCAATTTTTAAAAACGAAAATATTTTAATAAAAATATTTTTTGTAAAAACTGAAAAAAAGAAGAAGAAGACTTTACTAAATTAGTGGACTACTGATGCAATAGTTTAAAAAACGAAAATATTTTGTAATTTTTTTTTTAAAATTTTAGAAAAAGAATAAATTCAGCATTAACCTAATGGTCAAAGAGTATAAGTGAACCAAAAAGGTGGATATAGGGTTTTTTTAGCCCAATAGATGATAAACCTTTTCCAATAGTCTAGGGGCATTTTGAACCCTTTTCCGTTCTTTAAAATAAAAGAAGGGGTTGATTTAAGCTTCTTTATTCCACTTCAGTTTTTCTTTTCTATTTTTGGATGAAACGAGTACTACTAAGCGTTTAATTTGTTGATTTACAAACAGATTAAACGAAACTATATATGGTGAAGTGGTTACGAACAAAACTTTACATGCATTTTAGTTTTCATTTAACATAAGATTGAAGGTGGAATTTCAAAGCTATTTTTCGGTAGTTTAGTTAACAAGGAAAAGAAATAATGCACGTTCTACATGATTTTTTTTTTAAAAATAACGTTTGAAAAAGGAAAAAAAATGGGAACAATTTTTACCGCGATTACAAGCTAATGGAACTACAACTTACTATAATATTGGACATTAGGACTATGTTAAGATTGACTAAGCACTAATATATTTATGTACACGTTATTATAGTTAGTCAGTTAGCCTAATGTTAGTTTTAGTTGTTAGCTTGCTGTTAATGAGTTGTTGCCAGCTGTTAGGTTAGTTACATTTGTTCTTACACGTGTAGGAGCTACAGTGAATGCGATCACTTTGCATTTTCCACATTTTCTCTCAGACTCCAGAATGTTCTCTTCAGCTATCAGCCAGTAGCTTTAGCTCGAGTGTCTCTTCAATGGAGTTCGCACCTCACAGACTATACCAAAAATGAGAAAAGGAAATTCAGTTCAAGCTTCCAAAGTTTCAAAAACAAATAAAACAAGTAAAAAGAATCTTGAAATATAAATGGACAAAATACCGTGAGAAAAGCTGAAAAAATTACTGTTAAAGATTTACCTTTGCTGATGAAGAGGGAACTTGCAAATAATCACACATAACATAAATTAAAAGGACTGTAATAGACGAAAGTTCTTAGCTTTAAATACCTATGTATATTAAAAGAGAGTAAAATAAATCAAAATAAGGAAAAGAGGAATAACTTTTGTTAGTAGAAATGTCGTCAGATTTTACAAGTGCCCTTTCCACTTTCCAGTAACACATATCATTACAAGAATATGATGCAGCTCGAAAGACACACCAAGGTGCAAGATCAAAATATATACTCAGTGTCATCCTTCGCGCACAGCAATTAGTTAAGCAACGAGTTTTGTTATGTGTAAATGTATAGCATATTTTCATGAACTTTCCGTTTCAATCAATGAATATTGTATTGGGAAAAATCGAGTTAACATTTGGAATTAATTATATGCTGATATGTCAAGACACGTGAATCAATAAAAGAGTGACAACTAGCAAAAAGTATTCAAAGAGCTGCGAGCCTTAATAGGTACGAGCAAAGGTTCAAGAAAACAAGAACGAACGGTTACTCGGATCTCTTGATAATTTGAAGAGACATCGGATGAATGAACCTAGTTAACAAAAAGTACAAATACGTATTATCTGTAATTAATGAGCATCAATGATGAGAAACGTTATAGAATCTTCACGAAACAGTTACGATTGCCAATTATAACGTTACATTAATGCCATTAATTGCTCATAATGACTCTATTTTGAGAGGAAAGAAACGTAGTACTTAGAAATAGCTATAAAAGGTGTATTGAGGACACGGATTATTATTAAAATATACTGATTTATTTTGCTTACTCATCTACTTCTCAGTTCAATTCTTCTTTTTCATTACATAATTATTTCTTTATTTGATTATCAGTAACCCGAGTTCTTCTAAAATTAAGCTTTGACCGAAATTCCTATTTTTTGGTTAAACAAATTGGTTCTGTTACCGGGTATCTGATAATCTTTTACTTTCTAAATTGACTCTTTTGTCAAAACAATCATGTCGAATATCAACGACAACAACCAACAAAATTTACATCACTAAGAAAATCAGCAACATCAGGAGAATCAATAAGGCGATGGAACTCTAGTCCCTTCACAATGAAACTCTCCTCGACAGTCTCGAGAAGGAACTCCTGACGGATCTGAATCCAATATGAACGAGCCGTTTGAGAATGATCAAGCTATTGATGAAGCTTTGAAAAAATTAATTGCTCAACAGGTCAGTAATGCTCTTCAGGCTTTTGCTAACTAGTTGTCAGGTGTTGTACCACCAACACCAACTCCAAACAACAACACTGTGGAAAATCCTCGCTCAAGACTCGTTAACTCAGGCAATGGAGGAACTCCTAGCGAATCTCTTGATGGAGGGTCAGGTAACCCAGTTAATTCTGATTTACAAAGTTTAGTACTAACTTTGCAGAAACAGCTCAAGGAGCAGAGCGATCGCATAGAACGGATACCTGGAGTGCCACCTGTAATCAAGGGAATAGATATGGACAAATACTCTCAACAACCTTGGAAGCCAAGTGACGCTCCTTTACCAATTACAAAGAAATTCAAGATGCCTGATATTCTGAAATACGATGGAACAACTGTTCAACGAGATCACGTCACTGCATTCACAACTGGTGTAAAGGGCAACAATTTGACCAAACAAGAAAGTGAATCAGTATTGGTCAAAAAATTCAGAGAAACACTCACGAAGGGAGCATTAACTTGGTACTCTCTTTTACTTGAAAATTATATTGATTCTTTTGTTGAGCTTGCAGATTCATTTATCAAAGCACACTCAAAAACTCAAAAAGTTGAAAAGCGAATGAAGGACATTTTCAAAATAAAATAAGGAGATACGGAGCTGCTCAGGGAATTCGTAGACAGATTCCAGCGTAAAAGGATGATGTTGCCACGTGTACCTGATAACTGGGTGGCTATGGCCTTTGCCAGTAATCTAAATAAAAAAAGCTCGGAAGCCACGAGGAGATTAAAAGAAAGTTTACGAGAATTTCCAGCAACAACTTGGAATGATATTTATAATAAATACAACACAAAGTTGCGGATAGAAGAAGATACTATCATTCAGTCTCGGAAAGATGAAAGAGTGAATTCGATACGAACTGAATCTGAAAAAGATTCGCGTTCAAAATAGGAAAACCCAAGGTATGATCCTAGATCAAGAGATAAAGAGTCAGGTTCATCATCAAGGTTCGGAAAAGAACGAAACATACAAGAGACACAAGATGATGACAGAAGCTCGGGGCTACAGTTTTAATGTTAGCACATCTGAGTTGGTGGTTGTTTTAAAAAGCATGGAGACAAGGTACGATGGCCAAAAAAAATGAGATCAAACCCAAACAAGAGAAATCCCGATTTTGGTGCGAGTTTCACAATGATCATGGTCACACAATTGGCAGATTGTTACAAGGCGAAGTAGAACATTTATTTAAACAAAGGTACTTAATTGAATTGTTTAGTGAAAAGGGGAAGCAAGCATATATGAAGAATAGGCAGGAACCGCCAAAACCTCATTCACCAAAAAGAACGGTTAATGTCATAAGTGGAGGGGAAGAGATCAATGGCGTAACGTATACGACAACAAAAAAGGTGTCAAAAATTACAGTTACTCACGGGAAGCGAGTTCGACGGATTTTGGAAGAAGATAGTATTATATTTGATGATGCAGATGTAGATGGCGTGCTGACCCCGCAAAATGATGCATTGTTAATATCTTTGATAGGTTTTAAATATCCTTGCATTATGTTTTGATGATCTAACAAACTTACTATTAAGAACGAGATAGGGAACCTGACCTACTTGGACTATATTGCAAGTTTAACGGATTTCATCTAAAGGTGAACTGCTATAGCTTCAGGAGATAGGAAACCAAACAAGGACCTGATACCCTTGTGGTTTCTTCGCAGCAGTACAAAGTCAATTGGACACAGCTGGAAGCGACGTGACTGCCTGCACTATTTCTGCCTGCACTGCACATTTTCAGTATCCACTTATTCCTTGACCAACTAAAGTGCTTACATCATTTCAAGTGATGTCATCAAGGTGTGTCAACAATGAGTTTATACAAAACATCACTTGAACATTCTATTTCTCATTCAAGCCTTTTGCAAAAACAGAGAAATCAAATCTCACGAGCTTGAAGAACAAAGTTGAATGCTACTACGAACCAGTTCCTAAAGTCAGTATTCTGTTGACCTTAGTTGAGTTGTAACTTTGTTATTGTACTTATTGTATCTCCTAAATTGCTTAGATAGAAGTGTTGATTAGGAATCTTCTTGTAAAATCCGTAAACTCTTTAAGTTTATGTTGTGACTAGGTTTAGTTATAAGTAAAAGCCTTTGTAACTGTACAGTGACAAAATGGCTTGTGGTGAGAGCATCACAAGTTAATAAAAGTCTTTATAACTAGGGAGTCACAAAGTGGTTTGTGGTAAGAGTACCACAAGTTAGTTGAGTTGAATTCTTTGTAATTGAGTCATTACAAAGTGGCTTGTAATAGGTTTTTACAAGTTAGTAAAGTTGAAAGCCTACAGGTGTAGGTCGTGGTTTTTGGACCCCTTGTGTGGGATTTTTCCACGTAAAAAATCCATTGTCTCATTTACTTATAGTTTATTAGCATTCTCAGCAGAATCTCGTACAAGACCAGGTACTCTACTATTTGGTGGACTCATACAAACTGACAATTGGTATCAGAGCGGGTTCCTCCTATCAGGCTAACACCTAGTAAGGATCCTTATGGCTGCTCCACCAAATTTTGAAGAAGGTCAATCTACATACCGACTACCCAAGTTCAATGGACAATACTATGGGTGATGGAAAACAAGAATGCATGATTTTATTATGGCTGAGGATTCTGAGTTATGGGATATCATATGTGATGGTCCCTATGTTCCAACAAAGGTACTGGAAGAACTCCCATTTTCAATGTCAAAAACCAGTAAAGAATACACTGACGCAGGCAGGAAAGCTGTAGAGAAGAATTTTCATGCCAAGAAGATTCTGGTGTGTGGAATAGGACATGAAGAATATAATAGAATTTCTGCTTACGACACTGCTAAAGAGATATGGGAAGCTTTGCAAATAGCTCATGAGGGAACTAACCAAGTAAAACAATCTAAGATCGATATACTCACTATAACGTATGAACTCTTCAGGATGAAGGACGATGAATCTATTCAAGATATGCACACAAGATTCACTTTCATCATAAATGAGTTACACTCACTTGGCGAAACCATTCCTAGAAACAAGCTAGTGAGGAAAATCCTCCGTATTCTACCTAGCCCATGGGAAAGCAAGGTGAATACCATTATTGAATCAAAGGACTTGCAGGAGCTGACCACAGAAGATTTTATTGGAAATCTGAAGACCTACGAGATGAAGAGGAAGATAAACAGTGAAAGAAGAGAACAAAAGAAAGAAAAGAACCTGGTACTCAAAGCTGATAGCAATGACTCAAGTGATGAAGACGTTGACATGGCTTACTTAACCAAAAGATTTCGGAAGATGGTCAGAAGAAATGGAGAACTGCTAAAAAGGGGCAACTCTAGCAAACCAAAAAACTATGATCTCTGTCATAAGTGTGGAAAGCTTGGACACTTCATCAAAGACTGTCCTCTCTTGAAGCAAGAATTCTCCAAGAACAACCCTGAAAAAACAGCTAAAAGGAACCCGGTTCCTTTCAAGGACTTCAAAATCTGCTGATAATGTGATGAAACAGGCTCTTGCAGCATGGGGAGATTCCTTCGGTGATTCTGAAGATGAAACTGATGCTAGTGATAGCTCCATGTTGGCAGTTGAAGGCGAGCAAAATGAATATGACTCAACCTTTACTTTGATGGCCCAATCAGATGATGATAAAGACGATCACAACAAGGAGGTAAATTTCAGGGATGTTCAGAGAAATCTGAAATCCTACACTCTCTAGAAACCCATGTCTTTAGCTAGTGTATTGATTGATGCCTATCATAGTCTTGTGGAGGATAGGGATTCCTTGACCGTAGAACTAGGAGAAGCTGAACAAACTAGAGATGACTTAGTGGCTGTAGTTATTGACCATAAAGAAACCATTGAAAAATTCAAAGAAGATAGAAATGATTTCTTGGCAGTAATTGTAGACCTAAGGGAGACAATAGAGAGATCAGGGACTAAGTCAAAACTTGAAAATTCTAGAAAAGGAAAACATATAGTCAGTGTGGAACACATTAGGGCTTGAAAATGAGTTGAAAGCTGTGAGAACTAGGATGTGTGCTGAAATTGAGAAAAACAAGAACCTCCAAACTGATTTGGAAAGAGTAAAAAATGATCTTGAAAAGTTCCTAAAGTGGACCTGGTCCTCAGAAACTATCACTGCCATATACACTAATAATGGTGGAAACAGGCAGGGAATATGGTTCCAAAGGGGGAAAACTCCTTACAACCCTAACATCAAGTACGTCACTATTTATGATAACTGGATCTGTACCCACTGCGGGAACAATGAGCATGTCAAAGAAAATTGCCAGGCCAGGGTTCAGTCTGTTCAGAAAAACAAAATGTTTGCTGAAAAGATGACTACAAAAGACGGACGAGGTTCCACTCACAAAAAACGCACATTACCTACATGGACTAAGAGAGCTCTTATTCTTCCTCTTGCCTACTACAAGGGACCCAAACTTGCTTTGGGGTTCCTACAACTAACTCCAACCTTCTTGTGCAGGGAACAATGAAAGGAAGCAATCAATAATGATTCATGGATAGTGGGTATTCAAAGCACATGAATGGGAACACCATGGACTTTCTTTCACTAAAATCCCTGCAAGGAGGGAGTGTATCCTTTGGAAATGGGAAAAAGGGATAAGTCGGGAAGTCGCTCACTCATTCTATTGAAAATGTGTACTATGTCAATGGTCTTAAGTACAATTTTTGAGTGTCTCTCAGATCTGCGATAAGGGAAACAAGGTGGAATTCTCGTCCAAGATATGTACATTTACTGATCTGGTAACTGGTGAAGTGGTACTTATGGCCAAGAGATATAAGAACATCTATGTTGCTGATTTTGAGTCCTTACAAAGTGGTGATCTGAGTTGTTTGAAATCCATTGATGATGATGCTGAACTATGGCATAAAAGATTGGGGCATGCAAGCTTTTCTCTTCTGAACAAACTAATTCAGAAGGACATGGTCCATGGTCTGCCCATGTCAAAACTCAAGGTGCAAAAAATTTATGATTCATGTGCTAAGGGAAAACATGTGAAGTCCTCTTTTAAGTCTAAAAGGGATGTGATTACTTCAAAGCCACTAGAGCTTTTGCATATGGAACTGTGTGGTCCAATGAGAGTGCAAAGTAGAGGAGGAAAAAGATACATCTTTGTGATTGTGGATGACTACTCCAGATTCACATGGACTATGTTTCTTAGAACTAAAGATGAAACCTTTGAAGTATTTGTAGCCTTTGTGAAGAAAATCCAGGTGAAGATGGAATCTAGAGTCGCATGCATTAGGTCACATCATGGAACAGAATTTGAAAATGCCAAATTTGATGAGTTCTGCAATGAAAATGGCATTACCCACAACTTCTCAGCTCCCAGAACTCCCCAGCAAAATGGAGTAGTGGAAAGGAAGAACAGAACTCTGGAAGAGATGGCAAGAACAATGCTAATCGACAGTGGAATTGCAAAGAACTTCTGAGATGAAGCAGTCAACACTGCCTGCTACTTGGTGAACAGGTGCGTGATCAGATCCCTCCTGAAAAAACCCCCATATGAGTTGCTAAATGGAAGGAAACCCAAGTTGCCTCACCTAAGAATATTTGGGTGCAAATGCTATGTTCTCAATAACGGAAAGGATCAGCTTGGTAAATTCGATGCCAAGAGTGATGAAGGAATATTTCTGGGCTACTCTTCTCAAAGCAAATCGTACAAGATATATAATAAGCAGACTCACTGTGTTGAGGAAAGTGTTCATGTTATTTTTGATAAGACTTATTCATCTTGTGAGAAGAGTGTTGAAGAAGATCAATATGGAGAACCCTTACTAGTTTCCGGTGAAGTCATTGACATGACAAATGGAAAGGCAGACATGATGAGCCAAGTAAAAGACCTGAGTGAAGACAACATTGCCTCATCTTCAATGGAACCAGGTACTTCAATTACAATCACTGAAGCTGAAGAAAGAGTGGTTGATGCAGTTCAAGGTACACCACTAGCACCTGAGAGAACACAGGAAAACCAGTCAAATGTACCCATGTTCTCTCTAAATGAACCTCAGACGTCTAAATGGAGACACAAAAGCTCTCATCCTCTTGACAACATAATTACTCCTCTAAATTTTGGAGTATAAACCAGGTCAAAAGCCAGAAATTCACTTGCCTTCTCAGTTTTTCTCTCCTAGATAGAACCCAAGAATATCAAAGAAGCCTTGAAAGATGCAGATTAGATTACAGCCATGCAAGACGAGTTACATCAGTTTGAAAGGAACAATGTTTGGCAACTGGTACCCAGACCCTCAGATCGAACCATTATAGGAACCAGGTGGGTATTCAGAAACAAGCTTGATAAACATGAAATTACCACAAGGAACAAGACCAGGCTAGTGGTTCAAGGCTACAATCAGGAAGAAGGGATTGACTATGATGAAACGTTTGCTCCGGTCGCTCGTATGGAAGCTATTAGAATTCTAATCGCTTTTGCATCTCATATGGAATTCACCTTGTTCCAAATGGATGTCAAAAGTGCATTTTTGAATGGACTTCTTAAGGAAGAAGTCTATGTGAAGCAACCTCCAGGGTTTGAATGTCATGAACACCCTGGACATTTGTTTAAACTAGACAAAGTATTGTATGGGCTGAAGCAAGCTCCTAAAGCTTGGTATGAAAGACTGTCAAAATTCCTCTTGGAAAATGGCTTTAAAAGAGAGAAAATTAACAACACCCTGTTCCTAAAGAAACGGAGAAGGAACCTGCTCATTGTTCAGGTTTATGTTGATGATATCATTTTTGGGGCAACAACAGATTCTCTGTGTGAAGAATTTGCAAAACTCATGGGAAGTGAGTTTGAAATGAGTATGATGGGGGAACTGAACTTCTTCTTGGGACTTCAAGTAAAATAGTCCCCAAAGGGTACATTCATTTGTCAGCAAAAATACATCAGGGAGCTCTTGAAGAGGTTTGAAATGGAAGCATCAAAGGTGATAGACACTCCCATTGCTACGACCACTCGAGTAGATATGGATGAAGTTGGGTCTCCTGTGAATCAAACCATGTATAGAGGCATTATTGGGTTTCTTCTCTATCTTACTACAAGTAGACCTGATATTGTCTTCAGTGTGGGGTTATGTGCGAGATTTCAATCAAATCCCAAGGAATCTCACTTGAAGGTAGCCAAAAGAATTTTGAGATATCTTAAAGGAACACAGGACCTAGTCCTTTATTATCCCTTAGGTGACAACTTTAATCTTATTGGATATGCTGATGCAAACTATGTAGGATATCTTGTGGACAGGAAAAGCACTTTTGGAATGGATCACTTCCTAGGCTCATGTCTCATCTCTTGGGGCACAAGGAAGCAAAACTCAGTGGCTCTGTCAACAGCTGAAGTAGAATATATAGCCGCAACATCATGTTGTGCACAACTTTTGTGGATCAAGCAGCAACTGGAGGACTTTGGGGTACTCACTAAGAGTGTTCCCCTTCTATGTGATAACACAAGTGCACTCAACATGGCGAAGAATCCAGTTCGACACAAAAGGACCAAGCATACTGATATGAGGCATCACTTTCTAAGGGACAATGTGGAGAAAGAGTTAATATGTATGAGACATCTTTACCAACGCACTAAGTAGGGAGCATTTTGAAAGAAACAAAGTGAAGTTGGTGCTTTTAAAGCCCAATTGAGAACCTGATTCCTCATTATTTGGCTATGAAAAAACATCTTCAAGAAAAATTGGCTAAAAGTGTTTTCTGGCCCTGTCTAACTCACTTCAATACCGTTGCAGGTAAACACGCATGATGAGTATAGAAGTTATATGCAGTGCATGGAGGATAAACAAGGATTAATATTTTCAAATAATAGGTCAAGAACCTGGTTCTTGTACCAAAGATTAGTAGTTCTGTGCATTCTTTAATACACGTCTTAAAAAGGTACAAAACACAACTGCCATGGCATCCAACTTTTCAGATCCTGCTGTCATGTCTCTTCACTTCAAATCGTTCCATCTCCCTCTGAAACGTTGCACTTCTCCATGCCCAACCGTCATTTCAGAACCGGTGCCTATCTCTCTCTCTCTTCATAATTACCTATTCTTAATAAAACCCCCCTTTTTGTTCTCCACAATCCATAAGTCTTCTATTCGAACTTCCCAAAGCACATTCGCTCCATCTTTCCAATGGCTGATACAAACTCCGACCTCACTACCTCAGTCATACCTGTTATTGAAAGACATATGGAGTCCTCCGCCCCTGCTGAGCCCTCTTTAACCACTTCTACCCTTCCCACTAAAATCACACCTCACCTAGATTTTACTTCTCTCTCTATTTCAGAAACCCCTAAAATTGTTGATCCGTTCTCTCTCTACCTTCAGAGATTTCCATTAATCAAAGACCAAGTGGTGAACAAGGTCAAAAACCTGAGGTCACAGAGGGTTTAGCCATTGTTGCTACCGATTCCGTGGTGGCAATAGTACCAATTGAGGAAGAAAATGTTGTAACCGTCTTTGTGGTGTCTGCTGATGGTGTACTGCATAAGATCATCTCCCGAAAAAATAAGGTAAAAGGTGTGGGGGACGAAGGGGCCATTGTAAATGTTGAAGGCGTTGCACTAGCAGATACTACTGGGCCCTCACATGAGGAACATGAATGGGTGACTCTCAACAACGGTCCTAGTGAACTCAAAGGTTAAAAATGCAGTGCCTAATGATTCAAGCCCGAAGTATGGTTAAGAATCGAGCTTTTGTAGAAGATTATGATAAGAGGCTCGGAATGTTCTATGATATTTTCGACTTGCAGTGTAGCATTGGGAGGAAAATGAGAAAAAGACTTCGAATTCGTAGAGGAATTATCAGAATAGGTGTATCAGTTGAAGATGAGAATGTGTGTGTAAGGAGGGTATGGAACGGTTCATGGGTTTGGAGACAATGTGGTCTCGTGGAATGGGGTCACTCAAGATGAGTGCGGATTTAGGTTGGTGATGTAAGGAATGGAGCTATTATTGTCTCTAAGACAAGTTAAGGATGAATTAGAAGAAGTTAGATTGGTTAGCTATGGTTGAATTAGCATAATAGTGGCGGTGATCAGTTCCTTCAGTGTGATTAAGTTATGCATGTGATTTGTGGCGGTACGTGCGAGGCTTGACGGCCGCCTTAATTGATTTTATTTGGAAGTATTCAAGTATTATGGCCTTGTTATATGTAGGCGGATCCCGGAAGGGTCATGGTGGTTTAGACCACTACTTGAGGATTTGAATGTTCTACGGTTATGAGAAATCACTCGCATGTTGCTATAGTTCTCTTGGAATGAGTTAAGTAAAAAGTTTCTATGTGATGAAGTGTTTACCCTAATAGTGGATCAGGAGTTATGATGAAATTCTTGTACTATCGCATATTGTCTTGTTAGGTGTGTAAGCACGTGATTTTTGCCCAATATGAGAATTACTCCCAAAAAATCCAAAAATAAAATGATTTTTCTTTGGTGTGCAATTTTGTGATATTTTGTGATATTTTGAATAATTATTTGTATTTGTCTGTGCGTGTTTATTTGCTAAATTAATAAAAAATACAAAAATATGTCGCATTTTGCATGTAGGATTTAATTCTAAAATTGTTAGTAATTAAATTTGTTTTACAAAAATTAAAAATTACAAAAATAGGCATCGTTTGCATTTTTAGCATTTAATGTCCAAATATACAATTTTATGCTTAATTATTACTTAATTGTGCGTTAATTGTTATTGGGAGTTAATTTGCGCTTTTATAACTTAATTTACTTCTTAATAATAGTTTAAGTATTTTTATAATTTAGTTTTAGAGAAATAAAAGAAGAAAGAGAGCGAAAATATAAAGAAAGTCGGAATTGGGCCTCTTCTTCGATTTCAAGCCACAGGCCCAAAAAATGGCCCAATCTTCCCTACGACCCAGTCTATTTCGAACTGAGTCGACCCAGTCCATAACCCAAAAGATCCAAACCCCTTTGTCTTACATTTTACAAAACAAAACAAAACAAAAAGAAGACAAAAACCCTAAAAGACCTAAACCATCCGCCCCCCCTCCTATCTTCTTCTTCTTCCTCAAGCTTCAAGAAAGCCAACAATGGCCACCCTATCTTCTTCCTCTCCAAAACCTCTCCGGCGATCCTCCATTAAATCCGACGACCACTGCTGTCCGCCATCGACTCCCTCCGTCCATCCCGTCCAGCCCGTCGAACACAACCCAAACACCGTCCAAACACCATCTACGACCATAACCAGTCGACGACCAAACGACCCAAACCATCACCCCCGTCCCCAGCTGCTCATCGCAGCCGCTGCTGCGTCGTCACTATCCCGTCGCCCCAGCTCCCTCTCCATCTTCATGTCAGTCAACCACGTCTTCAGCTCCACCAAGACAGCCATGGCTGCTGCACCATCTTTTTCGAAAACCACCAGTCCAAACACCACCCCCGAGAACTGGGTCGCCGGAACCATTGAGCTCATCTCTTGCATTGTTGGTTGGTCCGTTTTCTTTATTGTTCAATCGATGACATTGAAGGAGTACCCAGCAGAGCTATCTCTGGCAGCATGGGTATGTGTGATGGGCATAGTGGAAGGAGGATTTGTTGCTCTTATAATGGAACGTGATTGGAATGCATGGAAAATTGGCTTCGATGCTAGGCTCCTTGCTGCTGCTTATTCTGGAATCATTTGCTTGGGAATTGCATATTACGTGCAAAGTATAGTTAATAAAGTTAAAGGCCCAGTGTTCGTGACAGCCTTTAGCCCTTTGAGTATGGTCATCACTTCTGTTCTTGCTGCTATTATCTTGGCTGAGTCAGTCCACCTTGGAAGTTGCATTGGAGCAATTATCATAGTCATGGGACTTTACTCTGTGGTGTGGGGAAAGAGTAAGGAGGGTAAAGGAAATGAGATAGGAAAAGACCAAGAATTACCAGTTGTGGACATCAAAGAAAGGTCAACCATAGTTGACGATATTAGTGATGATGTTACGACTGTGAAATCAAAGGTTCCAACTGTTGTATCTTCAGACGAGCTGCTCGGTTGAGTTTAGTCGAGGTCGTCGAGCGTCGTTTTGAGTTCGTCAAAGTTTACAAGGAAGGTGAGTTTGTCGTTGAGTTCGTCGTCGAATCCGGACAGATTCATTCCTATTCGAGGTTCGTCGAAACAGTCCGTACATATTTCATTTCGATCCGGTTAGTAGTTTTTGAGTTTTATTTTGTCCGTATTTTGCTTTGATATTTTCGAATCTAAAATCGGCAAATGTTTGTTTTGTTTATCGTTTGAATTAATTTTTAGTTCATGCTCATGTGTTGTTTGTTAAATTAATTTTTCAGATTTCAAACGAAAGATTAATTAGTTATGTTTCATGTTTATTTCATGTTTGTATTGTTGTTTAAGTGAATATTTGTTAGTTTAATGTTTGTTAGATACAAATTGAAGTTTAATTAATTATTTCTTCAATTTGTTTCATGTGTTTATGTATTGTTAGAAATTGTTAATATTGTTAAGATCAAGTTTAAGTTCATAATTGTTTATTCGTCGATCTTGTTATTTGTCTAAAAAGAATTTAGTTGTGTTAAAGGAAATATATTGATTTAATCGTTTAATCCGTCATGTTTGTTGTGTTAAAATAGATTCATTCATGTTCATACTTTGTTTGGATGATCTTGAATCCGAATTTTGTATAGTTTGATTTCTTGTTTATCATTTATGATTATTTCGTGAATTTGTCTCATAATCTTGTTTAAGTTTGATATAGGAATTGTTGGTTGTAATGTTGTTATGGTTGATTTTAAGTTCAATATTATTGAATTTAGAAATCTAAATGTACTTGTTTGATTGTTGTTGTTGTTGAATCCGAAAATAGGATTGTTTGTTGCTAAAATATTGTTCAATCAAATTTTAGTTGTTCTTTGTTGTTCAATTTGTGTTCATGTGATTTGTTGTTGAAATGTTGTTGAAATCATGTTCATGTGCTTTGTTGTTGAAATGTTGAAGAAATCATGTTCATGAAATTTGTTGTTTGAACATTGTTAGAAATTAATCATATTGTCTATATTTTGGTTAAGTTTGATTAAATGATGTGTTATAGCTGATGGGTAGTTTGGTAATTTGTAGTACGTTCAGGGGTAGTTTGATAATTTCAGTAAGGTCGGAGGGGTAGTTTAGGAATTGTACATTTTATAATTGTTTATATGAAGCATGGGGGACAAAATAAAATGGGGTGTGTTGTGATATGGTTATTTAATATAAAGGGGGGACAAGACAAAATTTAGTGGGGGAAATCTTGCATTATTTTATGTTAGGCATGGGGGACAAAATATAATGGGGTGGTGTGATATGTGTATTTAATGTAATGGGGATGAGTGGGAAGATAATGGGTTGGGTAGAGAAAAAGTATGGATTTTAATTAATTGAAAGGTTTATGGGATGAGTTATATATATGAAGTCTTGAAATCAGATTTAGGGAGGAGATAAGGAGAATAACAGAGAGATAGAGAAAAATACAGACAGACAGACGAAAAAAAAAATACAGATAGAGAGGAAAAAATCTGACAGAAAGAGAATAAGAGAGAGAAAAAAAGGTTGAACATTTAAGAGAGAGAAAATTCCGAAAAAAAATAATATTTAAACTTTGTTTAGTTTAAAAAAAAATATTCTGCTTTCTTTCATTGTTTGAAATTAGCATTAATAATTGTTGTGTCATCAAAGCTTGAAGCTTTTATTTTTGGGATTAATACTCCACCGGTTTGCAAACTATGTTCCTGGGTTGTTACTGTTGCTGGATTGTTGCTGCTGTGCTGTATTGTTATTACTGCTGCTGATTCTCATCTTTCATTTTCTTTTGCTTCCAAATCAGGTACACAACTGACACGCTGGTTATTGTAATCTGAAATATGAAGTATGAATACGAAAATGAAGAGTTGAAATTCTGAATTATATTTAATTATATTCTGAATTTTATTTGTATGTATAAATTATTTAGCTTGCAAAAAATCAGAATCATGTAGATATTTAATACATATAGTGAAACATCGGATGATAGCTTAACGGACGAACTACCTATATATTGCCTAAAAATAAATAAATGGTGTAGTAACTTCGTCTAGTTAATTCGCTATTGTTGGATGATTATCATGTCTCAAAAAACACGTTAGTTTATCAAAATAGACCATTTTGGAACTTGGAAGAATGTTGTTTAATTAAATATTATTGGTCAATTTCAGCCTGTAAATAAATTAAGACATTTTTTTTATTTATTTTGTAGAGACAAATTTAATAGAGAATAATGTAGGCATTTTAGGATTGTCTTTTAAAAAATAAATGAGACGAGCCTCGCCGAATAAAAAATACAAAATTGTGGGGCCCTCAATAAATATTTAATTGAGTATTTAGAATTCGGGATGGACTGTTTAGTGAATTCCACAGTCTTACCCATAAATAATAATACGCTAATCGCTTTAGGCACGATTTAATAATAATACATTCTTAAACACGGGTGCGCATTTATGCGACCCAAATCCAAATCCTAAAACATTGAATAAAAATACGTTCCGGATCGCGGGTGCATTTTATGTGACGCAATCCAAAGACATGTTTTTAAACGATGTTCATATTCTTGTAAAAATAATAATAACAATTATGAAAGCGGTAAAAAGATAAAATTTGCACATAAGTTCATATTTGTATAAAATCAGATAATCAAGCCGAATATAACAGTTGAGCGACCGTGCTAGAACCACGGAACTCGGGAATGCCTAACACCTTCTCCCGGGTTAACAGAATTCCTTATCCGGATTTCTGGTGCGCAGACTGTAATATGGAGTCATTCTTTTCCTCGATTCGGGATTAAAATTGGTGACTTGGGACACCCTAAATCTCCCAAGTGGCGACTCTGAAATAAATAAACGAATCCCGTTTCGATTGTCCTTTAATTGGAAAAAACTCCCTTGTACCCTCGCGGGTATGTAAAAAGGAGGTGTGACAGCTCTGGCGACTCCGCTGGGGAACAACTTAAACCCAGAACCACTGGTTCAGGGTTAGAAATTCGAGCTTAGATAAATTGTTATATTTGGCTTTATATGATTTTTACATGTTTGAGCCTAATGTGCTAAATGCTGCTTTTACCGCTTTGATATTATTTGACTGTATATATAAACTGTGCCGACACCCTTCTCTCTTCACCTCCAGGGATGTGCTTACTGGTTGAGACTCCCTATTCTGTTAGTGTCATACCCTGAAATAAGAAAGAGGTCGGACAAGTTACGAAGCCGGATGGCCTTTTGGTTCCCGGTAAGTTGCCCCCTCCTCGACTCGAGTTGTCCGCTCGGGTACATAGTCTAGTACACTGACCCAGGTTTTGAATATAGAATAACGTGACTTCATGCCGGATCCCTAGTAGGAACGCTTATTTGCATCACGTTGCATTTGACTTAGGGGACTCAACACAGGGGTTGGGTCCGTCTAGGACTAGCAACCTGAAATGAAAAGACCATTCTAATGCATCCTACTTGCTCTGTACATATATTTGTTTCGAACTTGCATGTTGACCGGTTTTTGAATCTCGGGAATGTTAGAAAATTGAAAAAAAGAAGAGAAATATCAGTTAGGGAGTTAATTGATTATCTTAGAAATAAAAAAAATCAATGACCAATTACTGGCGAAACTCTGCCGGAATTTTGAAAAAAAAGGAAAATGTTTTATTTTGTTTTACTAAAAAAAATCAAAGAAAATAGAAAAAGAGCCTTTTATTTTTGGAAAGTTGGTTGTTGATAAAGAAAAAGATAAGAAAAGTTTTTGTTCTAGTTTGAAAAACATAAGTTGTTTCATTATTTGTTGAAAAAGGAAAGGAAAAAAAAGGGGTCTTTTATTTTAGTTTGGAAAATAGGTTGTTTTATTATCTGTGAAAATAAAAAAAGTCTATTATTTTTAGCTTGGAAAAATAGGCTATTCTATTTGTTGAAAAGAAAAAAAAGAGTCTTGTTTCTAAAAATAGTTTTATTCGCTTATGAAATGCCAAAAATAAAAATGGAAAAGAGTCATGTTTTAAAATAGTTCGGTTAATTTACCCGAACTACGCGGGTTTGATTCTCACCGGATGTGAGATACGTAGGCAACCCTCATCGGGTCCAACCCCCTTTTTTGCTAAAATAGTCAAAAACCAAAAAATAAATAAAAAACGTGTCAAAATTTTTTATTTTGTCATAAGTAAGTCTAGTGGTGTCCAACCTCCCCTTTTGCTAAAAATAGCCAATAAAAAACATGTCAAATTTTAATTTTGTCATAAAGAAGTCGGGTGACGCTGTTTTATCAAGACACAGCCGAATGTTCCCGAAAGGGACGCCGGAAGGCTGACTTTGCATAAACAGCCACCTTTTGGGTCATGCTTAGGATTTTTGGTCTAGTTGACCCACACAGCCTTAAAAATCTTCGTCCCCGAGGTGCTGAAGGGCCGTGTTTACAACACCCGGTTTTTATTGTAATTTGAAAAAGAAAAAAAACAACAAAGAGTCAGCGGTTAGGTGAATACCATTTGAATTTTTGGTCAAAATAAAGCCGAGCCAGCTTCGGCCGCGTCTTAAAACCGTTCTTGCCGAAATAGCCTTAGAGTATCTTTCAATCGTCAAAAGGTTATTTTCGTAAAAGAACAGACAAGTTTGTAAAATGTCAAAATAATCCTCCCCGGCCTCAAAATTCATGTGAGATTTGGAAGGGGGCACATTTGCAAAAATAGCCATTTGGTTGCATTTGTCAAACGGGGAAAGGAAGCTGGCCTTTTTGTTTTGAGGTTATAAATCTTTTGGCTAGAATATATGGGTTGTTTGATTTTTGAGTTTGTTGGTCATCTTTCAACCTTTGAAACCCAGTTTATTTTATTATGAAAATTGATAAAAAAAATGTGTCTCATTGTTGTTACCTTTCATTTGGTCCGAACTACGCAAGGTCTGATTCATGCGGGGTCATGATACGTAGGCAATCTCCATAAGATTCGACCACCACTGAAAAAAAGAAAAAAAAGGGAAGAAAGAAAAATAAAGGAAAGCGCAAGTGCATCGCATCTCTGATAGAACGGTTTAACTGCTTAGGTGCATTGCATCTCTAATATATGATTATCTGTCAAATGCCCTGACACTAACGTGATGGCTTCCCTTTGCTGTGTTCATATATAGAAAAGTGGTTGGTTGTGGTAACTCCTCCCTGCAAAGCAAATGACACAGAACCTCAGAACAGGGTGGGTCGGTACTGATGACCGACAACAATTGGTCGAACAGAACAACGGGTTGGTAGAAGAAGTGAAAATGCTGAGACAACATGTGACAGACATGTATCAGGCATGGATAACTGGGAAAGCACCACCCCCACCACCGCCAAGCTTTTCAAACTCTGGCATTACCCATCCCCCATACTCTCCATCCCAGCCCACTTATGACAGCTTTCCTAGCTACCCGAGTAGCTCCATCACTCGTCCACGCTACTCCCCTCCCCAATGCTACTTCTCTCCACGAGATTCCCAAAGACGGGCTTCACTTTCCAAATACCCAGCTCCACAGAAGGCCTATCCACCCTCACAAGCCTACCGGAAGCCCCCTGGATCAGGTTTCCGGCCCAATCAAGCATTTAGGAACGAAAGGTTGCTGAAACGAGGAAAGGCTCTCACCCCTATCGGAGTATCTTATGCAAGTCTGTTTGAAAGGCTAAAGCATGCTGGCTCGATTGAGCCACTCCCCGCATGTACTCCAAATCCACTTGCAAGGAGCTTTGATCCGGCAGCGCGATGCGCCTACCACTCCAATGTCATAGGGCACAACATTGAGAGCTGTCATAGTTGGAGAAGGGAAGTAGAGAAAATGATCCAAGAAGGGCGGGTTTTGATTAATAACAGTGACATGGTGCACTCGAGCCCCCTCGAGAACTTGCCAACTGATGTTGATGATATTGAAGCTGGTAATGGTCTTGGCAGTATTGATGCAAAGCTCAATGGCTAAGATGCCAGTCTTGATAAAGTGGAAGGACGCTCTGTTCCTTGGTTAACAAGAGAGAAGCTTGTGGTGGCTTATTTTGTTGACATTTATGTTGTTCGGATTATTAGGGTTATAAGTCGGATATTGTCTTGTCCAGTTTGTTTTAGGATTTTGTTCTGGATTGTTTTGTTTGTTTTGTTATTTAAACCATTTCACCGGTAGTCTAATACAAAATCCGGTCTTTCTTTATTTCCAGTCATCTCTTTGTTTGGTCCTTTTATCATTTTTGTTCAGTGCCGATTCTAGTGACATGACATGCGCACACAGTTTGGGCCTAACCTTAAAAGTTAATCGTAAAACCCTGGAAAGGCGATCAGACCATTTAAAGGAAATAAGAACGGTTTGGGATTATTTGAAGCCCGAGTCATGTGGAACTGGGGCAAGTTAAACACAAAGAAAACCGTTAAAATCAAGATTCTCCAAATTGGCGTGAGGGTCATTCATGATAATGAGAGTGTCGCCCAACGATGTTTTAGAAATAACAAAGGGAAAAGCAAATGTTTAACATAATTGTCAAGCCCAACACCGTCGGAAGAGACTATAAATCTATTGTTTGTTGTGTTGTTTGCATTTGGCATGTTTTGAAGACTGGAAGGACGAAGGCATTTTGTTCTGCTACCTAAACACTTTATCCTTCGTTACCTCTTTTGAGCTTTACTTATTTTTCTTTCATACCCTTTGTTCGGAATCAGTAAAAACGACTAGAAAACGCGAGCATGGCATGAAAACACACAAAAAAAAAAAAAACGAAAAAGAAAAGAAAAGAAAAATGATAACAAAAAAAAAACAAAAGAAAGTCAAATGAAAAAAGAGGAATTGGGAACTACGTTTGACCTGATTCCTCAAAGAGGATACGTAGGCGCTTCACGTCTCGGTCATAGGGTGCTTAATGGCCACAATGGTCATAGTGTACATGGTGTAATAAAAATAATAAAAAATAAGTAAATAATCCCCAAGCAAGAAACTGGGTCAAGGGTTGCGCTTGTTGTAAACAAATATGATTTCGAAGGTTGTAATTTTGAACCCCAAATTTGATTTGTTTTTTAGCCTTTAATACCCTTTCTTTCTAGCCTGTCCAAAAACCCACATTACGGTCCAAAGAAAGACCTTCTGACCAGTCTGCAAAAGATGCCAAGTCAGACAAATGAGAGTCTTACCGGCGAACATAACATTCTGTTCCACAGCAGAAAGGACTCTAATCTCCAGCAGAGAGAGTCATACCGGCAACACTCCAAATCCCCAGCTGGAAAGTGACACAAATGAGAGAGTCTTATCGGTGAAAATCTTCACGGATACCATAAGGCGATGAAAGCTGAGAGAAAAACCAAAATGAGAGAGACTTGATAGTGAAAACCCTTCGGGCACTACAAGTCGAATAAGATTGAGAATCAGATGGGGAATTTCCAATTGAAGGTCTTGAAAGACGATTGACGACGGAAGATAGGCCACAAATGCATGCCATGACCATTAGAGTCGGTGACTGCGTTTGATCGGTTTTTATTTATAGTTTCTTTTGTTACAGAGTCATCTTTTTCATTTGTCTTTTATTCTGTTCCCTTTTTATCTTTTTCCTTTCATAGAAAAACTCCCCAATAGAGTCTGTCTGGTCAAAACAAGTGTGAATTGACTTCAAAATATGCCATCAGCTTTCCAATTATGCAAGATAAGATCTGACTAGTACATCCAAGTGGTATAGTCAGCGAGGAACAAACGCGAGGCCAGTGTCAAAAAAGATATCCCCAGCAAAAGGGAATTGACAAAAGGATTGACAAGTGTCAAGAGGGATACCCTTGCCGAAATCAAAGGTTATAAACCTCAAGGCCAAGGCCCGTTGAACAAAGCAAGAAGAGCAGTGAGCATGATTTGGGGAAATTCATACTAGACTAAAAGGTCGGGGAAATTCCAGTTTCCGAGCTATGCCACAAAAGAAGAGGGATATCCCAGCAGAAAGGGATTATCCCCAGCAAATAATATCATCCCCAACAAGTTGTGGAGCGCAGAGCAAGGAAGGAGAAAAGGAAAAGTCATCCCAGTAGGAGTATCACAACCAACCACCATGTTTTAAACTAACAAATTTTGTTTGATTTGAAACAGGTAAAGGAAATGGCATTGATGACAGAAATGCATGCCATAAGGGAGACTGTCAAACTGGGGCAGAAAATTTTCCTTTCATTTGGAAAATTTTCTGGAAGTCAGGTACCCATTCGAGGAAGAATAAAGATAGCACCAGTCTCAAGGGAAGTGGTGTTTGAACCAGTGTTGCCCCAACATAATAAGTTTAAATGGAGGAAGTATTCCCCAGCAGACAGAATAAAGGGATGACACTTGTGCTCAGAAAAGCAAAAAGCCATTATCATCCCGAGCAGCTTCCAGAAGAATGAATCATCGACTTGAAGGGATAAAATTCCCCAGCAGCGTTATCCTCAACAATGTTATCCCGAGAAGATAACACTTTTATCCCCAGCAGAATTAAAAAAAAAAAAAGAACAAACGAAAAAAAAGAAAAAGGGGAAGTAGTTTGCAGAGGAATGAAACATCATACTCAAAAGGAAGTAATTTTGGAAGGAGTAAGATAACATATTTACTCAGCAGAGTTATCCACAGCAGTGTTATCCCCAGTGGATCATCGAGATGTAGAAGCATCCTCGACAGAGTTTCGGGCAACCCAGAGTGGGTAAGGAAGAAAAGGAAAAGTCATCCCCAGCAAAATAATCCCCAGCAGTTTCGAGGGAAGACAACACAGGTAAGTAAATAATTCAGGAAGAAGGAAATGGTTCACGCATAGGAGACGCACTTCCTAAGTGAAGATTTCATTAATAGGAGACGCATTTCCTCCTAAGTTTAGTTTTACCCATAGGAGAGACATTTCCTCCTAAGATTAGTTTCACCCATAGGAGATGCATTTCCTCCTACATTTACTTTTACCCATAGGAGACACATTTCCTCTTAGTTTAGTTTTACCCATAGGAGAGGCATTTCCTCCTAAGTTTAGTTTCACCCATAGGAGAGGCATTTCCTCCTAAGTTTAGTTTTACCTATAGGAGACGCATTTCCTCCTAAGTTTACTTTGACTCATAGGAGAGGCATTTCCTCCTAAGTTTAGTTTTACCCATAGGAGACGCATTTCCTCCTAAGTTTACTTTGACGCCTGAAGAGAGGAAAGACGTTTTAAAAAGTTGTTGAAATCTTGCCAACCTAAAGAAAGGAATGGCGATGTATTGGTTGAAGTCAGGAGCCCGCCTGAAGAAAGGAATGACGATTATTTTCAAAGTTGTTGTTGAAGTCAGGAGCCCGCCTGAAGAGAGGAAAGGCGTTTTAAAAAGTTGTTGAAATCTTGCCAACCTAAAGAAAGGAATGGCGATGTATTGGTTGAAGTCAGGAGCCCGCCTGAAGAGAGGAATGGCGATTATTTTCAAAGTTGTTGTTGAAGTCAGGAGCCCGCCTGAAGAGAGGAAAGGCGTTTTTAAAAGTTGTTGAAATCTTGCCAACCTAAAGAAAGGAATGGCGATGTATTGGTTGAAGTCAGGAGCCCGCCTGAAGAGAGGAATGGTGATTTATTTTCAAAGTTGTTGTTGAAGTCAGGAGCCCGCCTGAAGAGAGGAAAGGCGTTTATTTTAAAAGTTGTGTTGTTGAAGTCAGGAGCCCGCCTGAAGAGAGGAATGGCGCTTATTTTTAAAAGTTGTTGTTGATGTGGGGAGCCCGCCCAGATAACAGAGGCATACATTTCAGTCTTTACAATTCAGTTGTTGAAGTTGGTAGCCCGCCCATAGAACAGAGGCATACATTCAGCCTTTACATTTCAAGCATTGAAGTTGGAAGCCCGCCCAGATAACAGAGGCATACATTTCAGTCTTTATATTTCAAGCGTCGAAGTTGGGAGCCCGCCCAGACAACAGAGGCATACATTGCAGTCTTTACATTTCAAGCATTGAGCTTGGGAGCCCGCCCAGATAACAGAGGCATACATTTCAAGTCTTTAATTTTCAAGTATTGAAGTTGGGAGCCCGCCCAGATAACAGAGGCATACATTTCAAGATCAAGTCAGAGGACAATAAAACAGAGGGTTACAATAGGAATCCCCAGCAGGAAACAATAAAATTCCCCGGCACCGGGAAACAGAAGGTTGCAACAAGAGGTCACAGTACAAACTCAAGTACATGTGTCAAAAGAAGAAAAGCACCGGAAGAAATGCAAGCAGACAAGGAAGCAAGGCAACAAAAAACAAATTGTACTCTAGCCTAGCTTCTTGTTTTCTTTTAAGCATGGTGTAACAAGGAGATCGGTAAGCAGTGGTAATAGCATGCAACAACAGTAACAATGCAGTCCCACGGTAGTCCCAGCTACCAAAATTTCCCGAACTACATTGACCTGATTCCTGTTTAGCCCAGGATATGTAGGAAACCTTTGAAGCAAAGGTTCGGTCAAATCTTTTTCAAAAAAATGCTTCAACGGAGTACTCGGATGGGCAAAAATCGCTCGCTTTATCTTTGCACGAAAACCCTTCGTGTCTCCGGGCAAAGAGGGGCAGCTGTAAGCACGTGATTTTTGCCCAATATGAGAATTACTCCCAAAAAATCCAAAAATAAAATGATTTTTCTTTGGTGTGCAATTTTGTGATATTTTGAATAATTATTTGTATTTGTCTGTGCGTGTTTATTTGCTAAATTAATAAAAAATACAAAAATATGTCGCATTTTGCATGTAGGATTTAATTCTAAAATTGTTAGTAATTAAATTTGTTTTACAAAAATTAAAAATTACAAAAATAGGCATCGTTTGCATTTTTAGCATTTAATGTCCAAATATACAATTTTATGCTTAATTATTACTTAATTGTGCGTTAATTGTTATTGGGAGTTAATTTGCGCTTTTATAACTTAATTTAATTCTTAATAATAGTTTAAGTATTTTTATAATTTAGTTTTAGAGAAATAAAAGAAGAAAGAGAGCGAAAATATAAAGAAAGTCGGAATTGGGCCTCTTCTTCGATTTCAAGCCACAGGCCCAAAAAATGGCCCAATATTCCCTACGACCCAGTCCATTTCGAACTGGGTCGACCCAGTCCATAACCCAAAAGACCCAAACCCCTTTGTCTTACATTTTACAAAACAAAACAAAACAAAAAGAAGACAAAAACCCTAAAAGACCTAAACCATCCGCCCCCCTCCTATCTTCTTCTTCTTCCTCAAGCTTCAAGAAAGCCAACAATGGCCACCCTATCTTCTTCCTCTCCAAAACCTCTCCGGCGATCCTCCATTAAATCCGACGACCACTGCTGTCCACCATCGACTCCCTCCATCCAGCCCGTCGAACACCACCCAAACACCGTCCAAACACCATCTACGGCCATAACCAGTCGACGACCAAACGACCCAAACCATCACCCCCGTCCCCAGCTGCTCGTCGCAGCCGCTGCTGCGTCGTCACTATCCCGTCGCCCTAGCTCCCTCTCCATCTTCACGTCAGTCAACCACGTCTTCAGCTCCACCAAGACAGCCATGGCTACTGCACCATCTTGTCCGAAAACCACCAGTCCAAACACCACCCCCGAGAACTGGGTCGCCGGAACCATTGAGCTCATCTCTTGCATTGTTGGTTGGTCCGTTTTCTTTATTGTTCAATCGATGACATTGAAGGAGTACCCAGCAGAGCTATCTCTGGCAGCATGGGTATGTGTGATGGGCATAGTGGAAGGAGGAATTGTTGCTCTTATAATGGAACGTGATTGGAATGCATGGAAAATTGGCTTCGATGCTAGGCTCCTTGCTGCTGCTTATTCTGGAATCGTTTGATCGGGAATTGCATATTACGTGCAAAGTATAGTTAATAAAGTTAAAGGCCCAGTGTTCGTGACAGCCTTTAGCCCTTTGAGTATGGTCATCACTTCTGTTCTTGCTGCTATTATCTTGGCTGAGTCAGTCCACCTTGGAAGCTGCATTGGAGCAATTATCATAGTCATGGGACTTTACTCTGTGGTGTGGGGAAAGAGTAAGGAGGGTAAAGGAAATGAGACAGGAAAAGACCAAGAATTACCAGTTGTGGACATCAAAGAAAGGTCAACCATAGTTGACGATATTAGTGATGATGTTACGACTGTGAAATCAAAGGTTCCAACTGTTGTATCTTCAGACGAGCTGCTCGGTTGAGTTTAGTCGAGGTCGTCGAGCGTCGTTTTGAGTTCGTCAAAGTTTACAAGGAAGGTGAGTTCGTCGTTGAGTTCGTCGTCGAATCCGGACAGATTCATTCTCATTCGAGGTTCGTCGAAACAGTCCGTACATATTTCATTTCGATCCGGTTAGTAGTTTTTGAGTTTTATTTTGTCCGTATTTTGCTTTGATATTTTCGAATCTAAAATCGGCAAATGTTTGTTTTGTTTATCGTTTGAATTAATTTTTAGTTCATGCTCATGTGTTGTTTGTTAAATTAATTTTTCAGATTTCAAACGAAAGATTAATTAGTTATGTTTCATGTTTATTTCATGTTTGTATTGTTGTTTAAGTGAATATTTGTTAGTTTAATGTTTGTTAGATACAAATTGAAGTTTAATTAATTGTTTCTTCAATTTGTTTCATGTGTTTATGTATTGTTAGAAATTGTTAATATTGTTAAGATCAAGCTTAAGTTCATAATTGTTTATTCGTCGATCTTGTTATTTGTCTAAAAAGAATTTAGTTGTGTTAAAGGAAATATATTGATTTAATCGTTTAATCCGTCATGTTTGTTGTGTTAAAATAGATTCATTCATGTTCATACTTTGTTTGGATGATCTTGAATCCGAATTTTGTATAGTTTGATTTCTTGTTTATCATTTATGATTATTTCGTGAATTTGTCTCATAATCTTGTTTAAGTTTGATATAGGAATTGTTGGTTGTAATGTTGTTATGGTTGATTTTAAGTTCAATATTATTGAATTTAATCTAAATGTACTTGTTTGATTGTTGTTGTTGTTCGAAAATAGGATTGTTTGTTGCTAAAATATTGTTCAATCAAATTTTAGTTGTTCTTTGTTGTTCAATTTGTGTTCATGTGATTTGTTGTTGAAATGTTGTTGAAATCATGTTCATGTGCTTTGTTGTTGAAATGTTGAAGAAATCATGTTCATGAAATTTGTTGTTTGAACATTGTTAGAAATTAATCATATTGTCTATATTTTGGTTAAGTTTGATTAAATGATGTGTTATAGCTGATGGGTAGTTTGGTAATTTGTAGTACGTTCAGGGGTAGTTTGGTAATTTCAGTAAGGTCGGAGGGGTAGTTTAGGAATTGTACATTTTATAATTGTTTATATGAAGCATGGGGGACAAAATAAAATGGGGTGGGTTGTGATATGGTTATTTAATATAAAGGGGGGACAAGACAAAATTTAGTGGGGGGAATCTTGCATTATTTTATGTTAGGCATGGGGGACAAAATATAATGGGGTGGTGTGATATGTTTATTTAATGTAATGGGGATGAGTGAGAAGATAATGGGTTGGGTAGAGAAAAAGTATGGATTTTAATTAATTGAAAGGTTTATGAGATGAGTTATATATATGAAGTCTTGAAATCAGATTTTGGGAGGAGATAAGGAGAATAACAGAGAGATAGAGAAAAATACAGACAGACAGACAGACGAAGAAAAAAAAAAGATAGAGAGGAAAAAATCTGACAGAAAGAGAATAAGAGAGAGAAAAAAAAGGTTGAACATTTAAGAGAGAGAAAATTCCGAAAAAAATAATATTTAAACTTTGTTTAGTTTAAAAAAAAATATTCTGCTTTCTTTCATTGTTTGAAATTAGCATTAATAATTGTTGTGTCATCAAAGCTTGAAGCTTTTATTTTTGGGATTAATACTCCACCGGTTTGCAAACTCTGTTCCTGGGTTGTTACTGTTGCTGGATTGTTGCTGCTGTGCTGTATTGTTATTACTGTTGTTGATTCTCATCTTTCATTTTCTTTTGCTTCCAAATCAGGTACACAACTGACACACTGGTTATTGTAATCTGAAATATGAAGTATGAATACGAAAATGAAGAGTTGAAATTCTGAATTATATTTAATTATATTCTGAATTTTATTTGTATGTATAAATTATTTAGCTTGCAAAAAATCAGAATCATGTAGATATTTAATACATATAGTGAAACATCGGATGATAGCTTAACGGACGAACTACCTATATATTGCCTAAAAATAAATAAATGGTGTAGTAACTTCGTCTAGTTAATTCGCTATTGTTGGATGATTATCATGTCTCAAAAAACACGTTAGTTTATCAAAATAGACCATTTTGGAACTTGGAAGAATGTTGTTTAATTAAATATTATTGGTCAATTTCAGCCTGTAAATAAATTAAGACATTTTTTTTATTTATTTTGTAGAGACAAATTTAATAGAGAATAATGTAGGCATTTTAGGATTGTCTTTTAAAAAATAAATGAGACGAGCCTCGCCGAATAAAAAATACAAAATTGTGGGGCCCTCAATAAATATTTAATTGAGTATTTAGAATTCGGGATGGACTGTTTAGTGAATTCCACAGTCTTACCCATAAATAATAATACGCTAATCGCTTTAGGCACGATTTAATAATAATACATTCTTAAACACGGGTGCGCATTTATGCGACCCAAATCCAAATCCTAAAACATTGAATAAAAATACGTTCCGGATCGCGGGTGCATTTTATGTGACGCAATCCAAAGACATGTTTTTAAACGATGTTCATATTCTTGTAAAAATAATAATAACAATTATGAAAGCGGTAAAAAGATAAAATTTGCACATAAGTTCATATTTGTATAAAATCAGATAATCAAGCCGAATATAACAGTTGAGCGACCGTGCTAGAACCACGGAACTCGGGAATGCCTAACACCTTCTCCCGGGTTAACAGAATTCCTTATCCGGATTTCTGGTGCGCAGACTGTTAAACAGAGTCATTCTTTTCCTCGATTCGGGATTAAAATTGGTGACTTGGGACACCCTAAATCTCCCAAGTGGCGACTCTGAAATAAATAAATAAATCCCGTTTCGATTGTCCTTTAATTGGAAAAAACTCCCTTGTACCCCCTCGGGTATGTAAAAAGGAGGTGTGACAAGGTGCAGTGAACGAAATGAAATTTGAAAGTGAGGATCAAGTTTGCGATTCGGTGTTTTACGAGGATGTCACGAGCTCGGATGAGCAGGAAGGGGATTTGGATATTTGGAGTAAGTTTGTATTGTCTTCAGTGTCACCTGAGATCGGCATTTTGTGTCGGAGGCTTTGCATCTTAGTTATGGATTCTTGATATGTTTTACAGAATTAGTGTGACCGGTGGTATGGATGTGCAGACTTGTTATCTAGTGCGGAAGGTCGTGGGAGTGTACCTCACGGGAAGATTGTATAAGTGTGACATGTAGTCACTTGATTGATTGAAGATTTAAACCAAGTGTGAAGATTGTGGTAGTATCACTAATTTGAGAATTTATGCCTGGAAGGCACTCTGTTTATTGGGTTGTGGACTATGGAGGTTAGTTCCGGATATGAGGGTTGTTCTTGTGAGTCATGGGAAAAAGGGGTTATATGGACCCTTGAAAGGTTATTAGCCTAGTAAAGTGCGGTCAGAATCGGCTCGAGGTTGATGGGTAGATTTAAATATAAATATTGGCTCTATATCAGGCTGGAAATGTTCATTTTAGCATAGCACTCCTTATGGAGAAGTATTCGGACGTTGGATGTTATCTCGTTGTCGGCTATTTCATGTCATGCTATAGTGTGCCATGTGAGTTGTGAAACGGCTTGATAATTGTCTTATGTGTTGAGATTCTGCATAGCAATGGTGTTATGTGAGCGAGATGACTCTTGAGATTCAGATCATATATCGCACCCCAGTTGTTCTTGAGTTCTGTAGCGTATGGCGCTTTCCGTCTCCCCAGGGATGGTATTATTCACTTAGCGTGCTTATGGCCGATATTCGGTATTTTTTATTAATGAGCAATCTAGCTCGGTATGTATCTCCTTATATAGATTTTATGTGTGGATCGGGTGGCACACCGTCACGGGTATGTTGATGGGATCGGGTTGCACGCCGCAATAGTGTGATGTTGAGTACAGTCCCCTACATTCTATTTTGTATGTTTTGTTTCCCATTTTTCCTGAGGGAGGTTTATAACACCTTTTCGGTTGTCTAATTAGTTGTGTGAGTTGAGTAATCCCTTCCAGAGTTCGTTTTCCTTATGTATCACGTTCAAGTCTGTAGCCTATTGGCACATTGTGGCATCATATGAGACTTTTGGTCATGTCTGGAGTGGCTTGTTGCCTGAGCAGTTCGTACTGGGTGAGACGAGATTATTGGATCTAAGATCAGTGCGATCGGGTTATATGAAGCATATTAAAGATCAAATACCATTATTTCATTCAGAATGAGGTAATGGTTCTTGTCAGGAGTGTAGACTCAATGAGTTCTCGACTTGGCAGTTGGTTACAAATTTCTACACATCGCTTCCGTTGTGGCGGCATTGTGAGAGTTGGAACAGGACCTATATATGTCATGGGGTGCATTGTGAGCATCAGATTTGGGAAATGTTGGCTATTATTATCAGAGAGTGTTATTATGGTCTTGTGAATGATGTGGTGCATGGTGTGAATTCAGCAAGGGTGTGCAGCATGTTCTGGTACAGCGTGTGGTGCTTGATACGACATTCACATGTTGGAAACAAGCCTGGCAGAGAATTCCGCATGTTGGAACTGGACTCTAAGGCTTATTTGCCTAAATGAAAGAGGATATCTTCAGATTTGATCGAGCTAGTGAGCTCAACTGAGTTGTGGTAGCATGGGTAGGTGCACAAGGTGTTTAACTGTGATTTCAGACAACTCCAGCGCAGTTCTCAGCATGTTTGTGGACGAACGTATGTTTAAGTGGGAGAGAATGTAAAGACCCGACCGGTCGTTTTGAGCTCTAGCGCGTCGTTCAGTGGTTTGAGGCCCTGAGTAGCTTCACTTCAGGTATTATGACTTGCATGCATGGTTGGAATTGAATTTCTAGAAGTTCGGAGTTGATTCAGAAAGAAAATTCTCATTTCGGAAGCTTTAAGTTGGAAGAATTGACTAAAGTGTGATTTTTGAGTACATGACCTCAGAATCGGGATTTGAAGGTACCAACAGGTTCGTATGATGATTTTGGACTTTGGCGTATATCCAGATCGAATTTTGGTTGACTCAGGAGCGTTTCGACGCCTATTGTTGAAGTTAGCATTTTGGAAGAATTTCATAAATTTGGGTTGAAGTGCATTTCAATGTTATCAATGTCTGTTTGGGATTCCGAGTCTGGGAATAGCTCCGTATGGTGATTCTGGTGTTGGGAGCTCGTCCAGAAGTAGATTCGGAGGTTTGTAGGTCATTTCGGAGTCATTTGGCGAAAGTTATAAATTTGAAGGTTTTTGAGAAGTTTGACCGGGAGTGGACTTTTTGATATCGGGGTCGGATTCCGATTTTAGAAGTTGGAGTAGGTCCGTAATGTTGAATGTGACTTGTGTGCAAAATTTGATGTCAACCGGACGTGATTTGATAGGTTTCGGCATCGAATGTAGAAATAAGAATTTTTCAGTTTCATTAGAGTCGAATTGGGGTGTGATTCGTGATTTTAGCGTTGTTTGATGTGATTTGAGGCCTCGACTAAGTCCGTGATACATTTTGAAACTTGTTGGTATGTTCGGACGGGGTCCCAAAGGGCTAGGGTGAGTTTCGGAGTGATTTCGGACCATTTCTAGGCCATTTTTATCTGCTGGATTTTGGCTACAGTAGTATGCTACGCGATCGCGAGGAATTGGTTGCGATCGCGATGAGTAAAGTGGGAGAAAATGGCCAGTGATTCGCGAGCCTTTCGCGATCGCGTAGAGGAAAGTTTCTGCTGCATTGACCCGACTTTGGAAGCTTGTATCTCGCAATCTATAAGGAATTTGGAGATGATCCAAAAATGAAAGTTGTATCCCTTTGTGTCTAGATTTTAGAAAATTAAACCATGTGGCATTTGGAGTTGTGTACAAAAAGTTATGATTGGTACACTACAGCCTATTCGGGAAGAGTTTGGAAATCGTGAAGAAGAAATTTGTGTTGCACATGGCTGACTTTGGAAGCTTATATATTGTAATCTATACGGAATTGGGAGATGCGCAAAGCAAGAAAGTTGTAGTACTTGGAGTCTAATTTTCAAAAAGTTAAACCATTTGCAATTTGGAGTTTTGTACAAAACGTTATGGCCATTATACTAGAGACTGTCTGGAAGAGCCGGACATTTGTTCTTTGCGATCGCGAAGGGTAAACTTTGGGCTGAGAAATGTTGTGCTTCGCGATTGCGAAGCATTTTACGCGATCGCGAAGAGTAAATACCTGGGCATGAGCTATATTTCGAGGTTTCAGCCATTTTTAACATATTTGGAGCTATGGAGCTCGGATTGAAGCGATTTTTGAGGCGATTTTCACCATATGGGTTGGGGTAAGTGTTCTATATCCGAAAGTAATTATACTTCATGATTCTATGGTTATGTTCATCATTTATTTCGGATTTAAATGGAAGAAATCAAGATTTTTGCAAAACTTTTCAAGAACGAAAATTCAAGATTTGGAGGTCAAGTTGTTATCGGAATTTGATAAAATTGGTATGGTTGAACTCGTATTGGAATGGGTTGTCAGATTTTGTGAGTATTTTCGGAATCCGGGCTCGAGGGCGATTTTGTCAACTTTTCGGACGGAGTTAGGAATTTATCCAAATTGAATTGTTATGAGTATTAGAGCATATATTTATGGATTTTCTCATTTATTGGCCAGTTTGGAGCGTTGTGCATCGATTTGAGTCATCGGAAGGGCTTGGAAGCCAGTTTTGGAACTTCGGAGCGAGGTGAGTCTTCTTTCTAACCTTGTAAGAGAGAATTGTCTCCATAGATGAATTAATTGGATATGTTCTTCTATGTGTGGGGACTACGTACGCACGAAGTGACGAGAGTCTGTATGTAGCTACTACTATGCTTAAAACCGGGTAGTCTAGGACCCAAAACATGCTTTACTTGTAATAATTGTAACCTTATTGACAGTTTAAATTGCTTTAATTGCATTGAAGTGGTAAATGATTTTCTAAAAGAGTTAAACTTTGTTTTCTCGACTTGTAAAAGAGAAATTGACACTTCCTTGAATAATTGTCTCCCTGATGGAGTTTTGATTGACTGTTTGAATGTGTGTTTCTATGTGTACCTGCGTCGCATGTATGATTCGCGAGCGGGGTGATTGTTTATTTATGTTTGACCGCATCGCATGTATGATTCGCGAGCGGGGTAATAGATGCATCTATGGTTCGCACCATTCGACCCTCTAGTAGTGCACAGTTTAAATATTTGTTGGATCGGACCGTACGATCTCGGCATGATTTGCACATGCTTGTATTGCTTGCCTTGAGATTTATAGATGTTGATATTTGTTCTCCCTGACTTGAGATAAATGTATAAATGATGAAAATGAATTTGGAAATTTCCTATTAATAAAAGAATTGCTTACTTGTTCATGCTATTGAGTTACAACCATCTTTATGAAAATCCTCGATTTACTATATTATTGGTATATTACTTTTGGACCACTAGTAAGTGTCGAAGTCGACCTCTCTTCGAGATTAGATGGGATACTCACTGGGTACATGTTGTTTTCGTACTCATGCTACACTTGCTGTGTATTTTTATTGCACATGTACATGTACATCTAATGGCATCGTTGGGCACAAAAACATGGTTGACATGGAGACTTAGGTGAGATACATCTCTCGAGATGACCCGCAGCCAACAGAGTCTCTTTCAAAGTATAGTAGTTCTTTTCTGTCCAATTGTATTTCGGACAATTATCGTATTGTGCTTTATTTAATAAAAATTGCTCATGCACTCGTGACACTGGGTTCTGGGATTATTATGGGGTATTTTGTATACATTTTTATTTATTTTGTAATGATTATCTTTTACTAGTAAAATTGAAGGAAAATCATAGTTTTCAAAATTATTAAAACGAGAATTTAATTAAGTATTTATGGTTGGCTTGCCTGACAGCGGCGTCCGGGGCCATCATGACCTTTAATGGATTTTGGGTCGTGACAGTAAGTGATAAGGCGATCCTTGTGGTAGAGGTGGAAAAGGAAACACCAGATGAACCTGGTTCACTGGTTAGACGGTCTCAGAAAAAGAAGCAACCTGCTTCAGTAAAGAAGGCTTCAACCTCTAGCTCCAAGTTGAAAGATGTTGTGAGTGAGTTCTCGATGTCTGATGGGGATGTGTTAGTCAAATCCAAGGAAAAGGAGAAATCCAGTGGTGGGAAATCTGGCAAACGAAAGTCTGAACTTATTTAGGAACCTGGTTCAATGAAGAGGATAAGAAGTGAAGTCAGCTTTGGCTCAGAATGCCTGAGGCACCAAAAAGTCCTGTTGGGTTGCACTTTTGACCCAGCAATCTCTGAGATGGCTGATATACGACAAATTCTTGAAATGGTCGAGTTTCAACGATGGGCGCATATATTCCAAATAGATGCACCTAAGGCATATGAGGATGAGGTATAAAGCTTCTTTGCTAGCCTCTTTCCCGTTAAGACAGACCACATCTATGCTTTGGTGAATGGAGTGGACATCGTGTTCGATGTAAAGTTTCTTGGAGAGATCCTTAAAGTTCCTACAGTTGCTGTGTCCAGTGTAAAGGATGTGTGTCAGTTTAACTTCAGAAATGTCGTGGTAAAAGACAATGCAAACCAGAAGTGGGACCAGATCCATAAGAAAGCGTTACTCCCTGTCTATCAGCTGTTGTTCGAATTGGTAAACAAATTTCTATTGCCTCGAGCTGAGAGGAGGTCAGTGACTTCTAAGTCTGACCTATTCATGATGGAGCAACTGGATAGCTTTACTCATGTGAGTCTGCCTGCTATTATGATTGAACATATACAAAAGGTCGCCACCTTCAAAGATGGTAATCATGGCCTTCCCTACGGGTTCTTACTTATGCAAGTGTTTAAATTCTTTGAGGTGCCACTGGGGACAGGGAAGGTGGGGACTAAGAAGCAGACTTTCTCACAGACAACATTGGAAGAATGCGAGTGAATAGAAAAGAATGGGGGAGTAGGAAGTACATCAACCGTCTCACAACTTATTAATGCTCAGAACAATGCAGCTGAGGAGATTCGTCGGTTGAAGGCCAGGAATGCTATCCTGGAAGGTCAGCAAGTCCAAGGGGTTCCGCCGTCAAATGATGAGGTAGCTCGTTTGACAAAAGAGAATGTTGATCTCAGGGCGCAAGTAGAGAACCTGAAAGCACAACTGCTCAATGAGCAAAAGTCGGTCAATGCCCAAATAGACCTTGTTCTCCAAACACTTAATGCAGCTTCTAAGCCCTTTACTCCTAGTGCCCTCTAAGTACCCCTTCAGTGACTAGTTTCTGGAAATGGTTTTTTTGTTTGGCAGATGTTTTGTTTTCTTTTTTTGATGTGGTTGGGATGAAACAGTGATGCTCTCGTCTTAATAGTCCAATGTTGCCTTTGCTTTTTAAGCGAAGGCATATAAATTTTTTATTAATATCAAATCTATCCCTTTTTTATTATCTCAGTGCTTCTATGTTTCTCTGCTCTATCGATGTTAAGTTTGTCATCATCAAAAAAAGGGGAAATTAATAGGTTTTAAATGTCCTTGCATTATGTTTTGATGATCTAACAAACTTACTGTTAAGAACCAGATAGGGAACCTGGCCTACTTGGACTATACTGCAAGTTTAACGGATTCTAGCTAAAGGCGAACTGCTATAGCTTCAGGAGATAGGAAACCAAACAAGGACCTCATACCCTTGTAGTTTCCTTGTAGCAGTACAAAGTTAATTGGACACAGCTGGAGCGACGTGACTGCCTGCATTTTTTCTGCCTACACTGCATTGTTTCAAGTATCCACTTATTCCTTGACCAACTAAAGTGCTTACATCATTTCAAATGATGTCATCAAGGTGTATCAACAATGAGTTTATACAAAATATCACTTAAACATTTCTGTTTCTCATTCAAGCCTTTTGCAAAAAACAGAAAAATCAATTCTCATGAGCTTGAAGAACAAAGTTGAACGCTACTACGGATCAATTCCTAATGTCAGTATTCTGTTGTCCTTAGTTGAGTTGTAACTTTGTTATTGTACTTATCGTATCTCCTAAATTGCTCAGCTGGAAGCGTTGATTAAGAATCTTCTTGTAAATTTCGTAAACTCTTTGAGTTTATGTTGTGACGAGGTTTAGTCATAAGCAAAAGCCTTTATAACTGTACAGTGACAAAGTGACTTGTGGTGAGAGCATCACAAGTTAGTGAAAGTCTTTGTAACTATGGAGGCACAAAGTGGCTTGTGATAATAGTACCACAAGTTAGTTGAGTCATTACAAAGTGGCTTCTAATAGGTTTTTACAAGTTAGTGAAGTTGAAAGCCTATAGGTGTAGGTCGTGATTTTTGTTTTTGGTCTCCTTGTGTGGGATTTTCCATGTAAAAAATCCCTTGTCTCATTTACTTACAGTTTATTAGCATTCTCAGCAGAATCTCGTAGAGGACCAGGTACTCTACTGTTTGGTGGACTCATACAAACTAACAATCTTTACTTGTACATGATACTAATGTAAAACGAGTTTTAATTGACCCAGGTAGTTCTGTTAATATCATTCTGTTGAGAGTGGTAAACGAGATGCAAGCCGATGATAAGCTGATACCTAAGGCGCACACCTTGTCTGGTTTTGACAACTTGAGCGTCGTAATAAAAGCGGAGATAATACTCGCCACATTCGCAGAAGGAGTAATCAAAGACACCAAATTTCAAGTAGTAGAAATGGATATGGCTTACAATATGATTCTCGGTAGACCATGGATTCATGAAATGGATGTTGTTCCATCCACTTTACATCAAGTTATCAAGTTTCCATCACAATAAGCAATACGATAAATCCGTGGTGACCAACAAGCTTCTCGAAGCATTAACTCTGTGGCAGATTCAAGCGCAAAAAGTGACGAAAAATAGCAATCACAGAATTCAGTTGAGGACGCAGCAACACGAACCTCAACTGAAGATGGGCAAACAGATGTAGACTCGAGGCCCGATACTGCTCAAGAACCAGAAGAAAATGAAAATATCAAAACAACAATCGAGGAACTGAAAGCTATTGTATTATTTGTACATTGGCCCGATAGAAAAGTCTACATTGGAACCAACCTCAGCCCAGAGATGAAACGTAAGTTGATTGAATTTTTAAAGGCTAACGCAAATTGTTTTGCTTGATCCCATTCAGATATGACAGGTATACCACCGGAAGTAATGACCCACAAATTAAATGAAGATCCATCATACCCATTTGTTAAATAAAAGAAAAGGAAGCAAGGCTCATTCAAGAATCAACTGATTCAAGATGAGGTGCATAAGCTTTTAAAAAACGGGTCCATCCGCGGTTTAAAGTATCTAGATTGATTGGCTAATACTGTAGTAGTGCCCAAAAAGAATGGTAAGTAGCGCGTTTGTGTAGATTATACTGATCTAAATAAAGCTTGCCCAAAAGATTCTTTTCCATTACCACACATAGATCAACTAATTGATGCTACAGGGCATGAATTATTAAGTTTTTTAGATGCCTATTCAGGATATAATCAGATTAAAATGGATCCTCTAGATGAAGAAAAAACTTTCTTTATCACAGACAGGGGGACTTACTGTTACAAAGTTATACCGTTCGGCTTAAAGAATATTGGGGCCACATACCAAAGGCTAGTGACCAAAATGTTTAAAGAACACCTAGGAAAAACCATGGAGGTGTATATAGATGATATGCTGGTCAAATCACAATAAGTAAGGGATCATATTCAACACTTGACTGATACATTTCAGATTCTTCGCAAATTTAACATGAAGTTAAATCCTGAGAAATGTGCATGTGGCGTGTCATCGGGTAAGTTCTTGGGATTTTTTGTTTCTAACCGTGACATTTAAGTAAATCCTGTGCAAATTAAAGCTATTGAGGAAATTTCAAATATACTCACGAGCGTGAGCAAAAAAGAAGTACAAAGGCTGACAGGAAGAATAGCAGCCTTGGGAAGATTTATTTCCAAGTCATCGAAAAAGTGCTTCAAATTCTTTTCAGCTTTAAAAAAGCAAAATCAATTTGAATGGTCTGAAGAATGTCAACAAGCACTTAAAAATATAAAGGCGTACTTTTCAAATCCACTATTGCTAGCCAAACCAAAAGATGGGGAGAAATTGCTTATCTACCTTGTTGTTTCAGAAGTAGTGGTAAGTGCTCTATTAGTTCGAGAGGACCAAGGTAAACAATCTCTAATTTATTATGTTAGCAAGTCTTTATTAGATGATGAGACTCGATATCCTCATTTCGAGAAACTTGCACCTAGCATTAATTATGGCATCTAGGAAATTAAGGCCTTATTTTCAATGTCATCCTGTCTTAAGGCTGTATTGTGGCCCGGGACCGGCCCAGGACCGCGGGCTTAACGGGCTAGTTCAACCGGGCCTGGGCTCTAGTGGTGTAAAAGCCCGTGGTGGACCGGTTCAAGACATTTAGCCCGTGAGCCCGGGACCGGCAGGTGGGCTTGGGCCGGTTCAACCGGGCCCAACGGGCTCCAACGGCTAATTTTTAAATTAAAAAAAAAAAAAAAGACCAACGGTCAGATTTTTAAAATTTATCCGTTGGCCACTTTAAAAATAGCCATTTGGCCCCCAAACTTTGCTTTAACCCCAAACTTTTTATAATTACACTTTTTCCCAATTCTCAACTATAAATACCCCCCTCCCCATTCTTTCATTTTTACTCACAAAATCATCAATCTCTCTCTAATTTTCTTCTATAATTGCTTGCTTTATTATTACAATTTCGTAAAAAATTGTGAAGTTGATGAATTGAAGTATTCAAGTCTTCAACGATATTCAATTTTCAAGAAGTTGTTCGTCAATTCGGTAAACACGTTCCAACTCTTAAGTTTTAATATTATAGTTTTGTTAGTTTTATTTAGTACAATTATAATTAATATGGCATTTTCTTTGAAAAATATTTTTGGTGGTAAGGATAAGGGAAAATCAAAAATTGGTGAATCTAGTAGCCAAGCTACTACTCTTCCCTCGGCTCCCCGACCCAGACCTGTTACCCGTCCTCCTCCACCTATTATTCTTGATAGTAATAACCCTTGTTTTCAATTTTTCGATAGTCAATTTTGCCATGATGTTGCACCGGGTCAATAATTAAATGAAGAAGTTATGAATGCTCTTTATCCTAATGAAACTATCTTTGAAAATGATGAGAAAAATGATGATTTAGATGAAACACAACCGGATTTAGATGATACACCTACTAGTCCTGTTAATAACCCAACTGATGCCCCGCCTGACCCTCCTATAGTAACCCCTACTTTTAATAGACAACCTTCTAAACGGCCAGAAACATCTCTTGTTTGGTATTTTTTTTACCCACCTAAGAGAAAAAAATAAGGCTAAGTGTAACACTTGTGGGTCTCAACTAGTTCATAAATTTACTGGAAACCGTAGCGGTACGGGCAGTTTGACTAGATACATATTGAAACACCCTAGAGATAAAGCTAGATTTTTACAAATGAAAGCTGCGCAAGAGGGGACAAGTGTAGATAGTACGGTTAACCCTAGTACAGGTTCAAATCTAGTTCAACCGGGAATTAACATTGTTACCGGTGGCATTTTATATTATGATCCAAATAAAGATCGTGAAGAATTGGCAAAAATGGTTACTGTTATGTGCTTACCCTATAGTTTTCCTTCTAACCCTCATTTTGTGCATTATATTAGAAGAGTTTTTAATCCTACTTATAAAGGATGGCCTCGCGCAACCGTAAAGAGCGATATTTATAAATATAAACATGAATATGAACAATATTTGCGCTATTTATTTACTCATATAGATTGTCGCATTGCTATTACTACTGATATTGGTAGAAGTGGTAATGACTGTGATTATCTAACTGTTACAAGTCATTGGATAGATGAGGAGTGGATAATGCAAAAGCGCATTATTGCTTATAGAATAATTAATTCACGCCACACATGTAAGTTTATTGCAAACACAGTTGCAGATATTTGTAGATATTTTTGCATTAGAGATAAAATTATGTCGGTTTCAATGGATAATGCTTCTAGTAACACTAATGCTATAGGCTTGCTTACAACTACACTAAATCCTGCATTTAGTAATATTTTTCATGTTAGATGTATTTGTCATATTTACCATTTAATCGTCGGTGCTGGTATGAAAGTTTTAAATGTAGAAATTGAAAAGGTTAAAATGGCTCTTAATTGGCTTTTTTATTCAAACCGTAGAAGTAGACTTAGAGACTATTTTAAAAAATGTGATGAATTTGGCCTTAGAGAAAGAAAGGTTCCTAAACCTTGTCCGACTAGATGGAATTACATGTATGAAAGTTTAATTGTTGCATATGAATATAGGAATCCAATAAGCGCAACGTATAATGCTCGTGTAGGTGATGGTGATGATGATGATGATGAGCACCTTACAAATCAAGATTGGAGTAATGTTAAAATGTTTGTAGACTTTTTAGAACAATTTCATATTGCTACAAATGAATTATCTGGCCAATATTATCCTACTATTTCTAACTGTTTAGTTTATATTGCAGCACTTGTAGATTTATTTACTCAATTTTCAGAGGGTGGAGTAATTTATGAAGAAGCTATTAATTCTATGAAAGCTAAGTTTAAAAAATATTTTTTCCCTATCCCCCCTATTTTTGGTGTTGCTGCATTGTTAAATCCTACAATGAAATTAGGAGGTCCTCACTTTTGGTATTCAAAAATTTATAACGCTTTATCACTTTCAGCTGAGGAATTTGCTACACTTGGAGATGCAAAAGCCTCAATTAAAATAAATGCTCAAACTATTTATAATGCTTATCAACTTGCCTTAGATCAAGCTAGACCAAATGTTCCAACTCCTACTTCGTCTAGTTCGCAAGCATCTAAAAGAACTGCGAGCCTAAAAGCCCTTAGTTCTTGGACGGAGTTCAGGGGTTTTCAAGGTGATAATTTTGGTGATAGTTCACAACAAAATGAGCTTCAAGTTTATTTGTCGCAGGGACTTGAATAAGAGAATCCCGACGGCTCCTTCGATGTTTTGGAATGGTGGAAGGACAAACAAAAACACTATCTGGTTCTTTCAAGGATGGCTCGAGATATTTTAGGTGTTCAAGCTTCAACAGTGGCATCGGAGAGCGCATTCAGTCAAGCGAGGCTTCAAATCGGTGATCATAGAGCGTCTATGAGGGAGAGCTTGGAAAAATCAGTACTCTTCAGAGATTGGATCCATTCAAAAAGAAGAAATTTTGGACTTGCAGAATCACAACCGGAGATAGATGAAGTTTATGAAGAAATGCAGCGGAACTTGCGCAGGATGCTGCTTCGCCCGGAAGCGGTAATAAACAAGCTTCTTTTCCACCACCACCAACGGAAATTCCTCCGGACCTTCAAGGATTTATGAGATTTGTTAGAGATAATACATAGACTAACATGTAACTTGTATTTTGGCACATCTTCCTTAGTTTTTTCCTTTTAATGGTGGTATTAGTACCTTGTTGTGCTCATTCCATTAGGGGGAGGAAGACTAAGAAAGATATTGTCATTCTTTGTTAATGTCGTAATAGTAAAATATATAAGACATTCCCTTGAATATTTCTTTGCAATTTATTTTGTGTTTAAATTTGATATAGTATATATATTATATATCTAATACATATAAACTATATATATATATATCTAATACATACTATATACACTATATATACTATATATATTTATATAGCTATATATAAGCAATTTATACTAGTATATACATATATAGTTTACAAGAAAGTGCCTTACATAAAAAAAATTTAAAAAAATAGCCTATATATATATATATATATATATATAAGGCAATATATATTACATAAGGCAATATATAATTATATATACACATAATACACCCTTATATATACATACTATTTATACTATATATACTATATATATTTATATAGCTATATATAAGCAATTTATACTAGTATATACATATATAGTTTACAAGAAAGTTCGTTACATAAAACAAATTAAAAAAATAGCCTATATATATATGTGTGTGTGTGTATGTATGTGTATATATATATAAGGCAATATATATTACATAAGGCAATATATAATTATATATACACATAATACACCCTTATATATACATACTATACATACTATATATACTATATATATTTATATAGTTATATATAAGCAATTTATACTAGTATATACATATATAGTTTACAAGAAAGTGCCTTAGATAAAAATAAAATAAAAAACATAGCCCGAAACGGAAAAAGCCTGATAGGCTCATTTAGGCCCGCGGGCTCGACACATTTAGCCCGGGACCATGTGAGCTTAGGACCGTCGTGGGCCGGTTACACACATTGGGACCGTTTGGCCCTGGACCGCCTCAGTCCGGCCCGCCTCAAGCCCGGGCCCTGCCCGATCCGTTTAGGCCCGTTTGGCCCGGACCACAATACAGCATTATCCTGTCTCTGTAGTAACTGCGTACCCCTTACGTAATATATTTCATAAACAAGAGTTATCGGGTAGATTAGCCAATTGGGCTATAGAGCTAAGCGAATATGAAATTACATATCAACCTAGAACTCCAATAAGTCACAAGTTTTAGCAGATTTTATGGCAGATTTTAGCCAAGGGATACAATTGAAAGCAGAAAAAGAACTACGGGTATTTAATGGGTCTAATCTAGGTACTTGGACCTTATTTACTAACGGTTCGTCAAATGTAAAAGGAGTAGGTCTAGGCATTGTCTTGGTACCACCTGTGGGAGAAACCATACGACAAGCCATAAAATGTCATCCTATCACCAATAATGAGGCGGAATATGAAGTTGTGATTGCAAGTTTAGAATTGGCATGAGAGCTCGGAATATAACAAGTCATAATCAAAAATGATTCACATCTTGTAGTTAACCAAATGCAGGGGACTTATATAGCTAGAGAGGCAAGGATGCAACAATGCCTTGAAAAGGCACGAGATTTGGTTAGACAATTTCAAACTTGAAAAGTCACGCGGATACCAAGGGAGAGAATGCCGAGGCAGATGCTTTAGTAACCTTGCATCCGCTGCAGAAGTAACAAATGAAGAAAACGCTTCCGTAATACATTTGTTTCATTCAGTGCTTGATCAAGATAAAAACGAGGTAAATTTCAATAACCTAACTTGGGATTGGAGAAACGAGATTGTCAATTTTTTGCAGTATGGAATACTACCTGAAGATAAGAAAAAGGCTCAGGCACTTCGCCAAAAGGCTGCTCGTTACTATTTAAATTAGGGCAATTTATATCGGAAAATATTCGGTGGCCCTCTAGCAAGATGACTCGGGCCTTCTCAGATGGAATATATGATGAGAGAAATACACGAGCGGCATTGTGGAAATCACTCTAGAGGAAGATCTTTGGTAAAAACAATAATTAGAGCTGGCTATTACTGGACAAAAATGGAAGAAAAAGCGGAAAATTTTGTGGTTAAATGTGACAAGTGCCAAAGATATGGCAACAACATGTATCGACCACCTGAATTATTACATCTGGTTGTTGCACCATGGCCTTTTATGAAGTGGGGAATGGATATCATAGGTTCACTACTACAAGCCAAAGGCAAGGTAGGATTTCTGTTAGTACTCACCGACTATTTTACTAAGTGGGTAGAAGTAGGAGCCTTCAAACAGGTACGAGAAAAAGAGGTTAGCACTTCATCTGGCAAAACATCATATGCCGGTTTGGGGTTCCAAAGGAGATCGTGTGTGATAACGGCCCGCAATTCATAGGTACGCAAATCACAAAATTCTTCCAAAGTTGGCAAATTAAAAGAATTATCTCAAAACCTTATCATCCGGTGGCCAATGGACAAGCTGAATCAACAAATAAAGTTATTATCAACAACTTGAAAAAAAGACTAGAAGAATCAAATGGAAAATGGCCAGATGTACTACCTAGAGTCTTGTGGGCTTATCGAAACAAAGCAAAAACAAATACGGGAGAAATACCATTTTCACTTATATACGGAGCTGAAGCCTTAATTCCAGTTGAAATAGGAAAGACAAGTACGAGATATACTCAAGCTACTGAAGAGTCAAATGAAGAAGAGATGCGGGTAAATCTGGATTTACTTGAAGAATGGAGGGAAACTGCCTTAATAAGGATGGCAGCGCAACAACAAGTTATTGAGCGGTATTACAATCGGAAAGCTTGTCTCAGATACTTCAAGATTGGGCACTACATATTTAAGAAAGTTTTCCAATCCACGAGGGCAGCCAATGCAGGAAAGTTAAGTCCAAATTGGGAGGGGCCTTACAAGATTCATGGTATCGCAGGAAAAGGGTGCATATGAGTTTGAAACATTGGATGGCAAGATTCTACCTTCAAGCCGGAATGCTATTCATCTGAAGAAGTACTATTTCTAAGGGAAGGAAATACCGACGGTCAGGTATCCCCACTTACGATTTTTATTTTTGAATTGTTAAAATTTTACTAATAATTTTAGATGATAGGCAAAAAGCTAGCCCACACTACATGATGAATTTAGACCTGAAAGACACGCGGAAGGAACACAATTCCCGGTCTAGGGTTACAATTATTCTAATGGAAATGTAATGGGTTAAGCAGTCTTCATCTAAAATTATACCTCCGAGTCCCGTATGTTTTTCCTTTTCAGGAAAAGGACCGCATGGAAGGAATAATCAAGTGCTCAAGATTTCATACTTCAAAACTCAAACACTTGGGGACTATATATATATATAAGGAAGGCAAAGAAGGCTGAAACAATTAAATTTCAAGTCAAGCCTAAAGTCTACTCAACAAACATCAAGTTCAGAGCAAAGTCACGAGCCAAAAAATACAAGCCTGATCCAAAAACCTGTGATGAATACACTCGTGGATACAAATTTCAAACATCTACGAATGATTAGGTTAAAAGCAGTATTTAGCCATGGGTCATAAAAACCCTTGGATTTTCTTTTCTACAAATCTGTTGTAAAGAAAACAGTTACGGAAGAGTTATAAAAGATATTTAAATACATGTAAGGTGTTATTTAAAGCTTGACAAAGTTCGAATGAAAACTTTTATCAAAGTTATTCCAAGAAACATGTGTGTTCCTATTTCTCCGTTCGTATGTTTACACCATTATAATATTGAGATGTCTTCTTCATTAAGTGTCGTATATAAAAGGGCCCTCTTTTATAATTCGTGCTTGATTCAAAAAGTCACGAAATTAATATAGCATTTTTAAATGCAAAAGTTAAAGGGTAAAATAAAAACCCACATATTAACACTAAAGTGGAAAGTAAAGCCCCAAACTTATAAAGAAAAAGGCATGGGTAAATTATTAAAAGAGTATAACAGAAACTCAAGTCAAAGATATTATAAGTTGAAACAAAAAAATTTATAATATTTAATTGAAACTAAGTATGAACTTAGTCCTAACTTAATTGTCATTATAAATCCCCGAAAAGACCTGGGGATATGTTGTTACAAAAATATTACCCCTAAATAGGACCAAGGGTAAAACCACCAAATGTTCCACCATCAAAACAAAAAAAGTTAAACTTCACAAACAAACTTTCACTGTGGAGCAGGTTCTGAAGAAGAATTCAAGATGGCATCATCAGCAGCAGAAGGCTCGATTTGATCAGAAGGAGCTGGGACATCCACCGCACCAGAATTAGCTTCAACATTTTTGGGAGTATCAGCCATGGGTGAAGAAAAACTTTGACTTTGCTGAGTTTTTTCTATTGTTTCCTTAATCTTTGCTAACTCAGCATCCAAGTTAAAACCTTCCTAGCTTACCTCCATAAGAGTATCATGACGCGTGTTCAAAATGGCTCAACTTACTTCAATAGCAGCCTTGTCCTCAAGAGCCTCGTATTCTCTTTCTCAATGATCAATTTCACTTTTAAGCTCCTCCTTCTCGGCTAAAGCAGCATTGTAAGAAGACTGTAAAGGGGAAAGTGAACTCTTCAAGAACTTAACCTTATCGGAAGACACTCGAAGATCTTTTTTGGGTCTGGGTGAGTGTTTGAACAAGCTCACTAGCATAAACCTCTTTCTCATTCAACAGGGCCTTCAGACCTCTGATCTCTTCAGTAGTTTTGGAGAGTTATTCAGCAAAAGACGACTCGAGGAGATTTTTATCCTTGCCCGCCAAGTTGGAAGAAGTTTTCTCAACTGCTAGCTCTGATGCCATGACTCTTAACTGCTGCTCTAAGGTACATTTGTTTTCTTCTAACACTTCCATCTCAAGTTGGAGGCTTTCATACTGCTCTTTCCAATTATCTATCTCAATCTGGTAATCATGCATCAATTGCTCTGTATGGGAAACCCTTTTCATCATCTCTGTACCGATGAGATTGATCTACATAAAAAAGGGATAAGAATCCTAGCAGAAGGAAAATGGAATAAAATATAAAAAGAAATATGTACCTTCAATGATGATTGCACGATGTCATTCATCCAAGTCAAAGAACTGTGACTTTCTAGCTTGGACTTTTCAACCGTACCAATCAAGTGTTTTAACCATACGTCAGCCTGGCTTGACTTCTTCAGAAGATTACCATCGGCAGGAACTTTAATGGTAATTGCTTCATTACCCTGCTTCACTTGAAGAACCAATTTTAGTGCGAGAAATATTGGTAGCAGGGATGGTAGACGAAGTCATAATGGCTTGAGGCGAAGCAGAAATAGTAGTAGTAAGAATAGGCAAGTGGCGTTCCATTGGGACAGATACGGGAAAGGAGGCAAGAGGTACTTCCTCAAACACCAAGTCAAAGCCTTCATTATCAAACCCACGCGAGAAGAGTTGATCAGCAGAGTCACGAGTTGCCATGGGAGTAGGAGTAACCTCACTAAAGTGGCTTTAACAGGACCAGTCACAGAAACAAAATGGGGAGTAGGAGTAACCTCGTCATCCGAAATGACGCGTCTTCTAGCCCGCGGCTTTCTAACAAAAGAACTTCCATCCCGCTCCTGTTCGTCTTCAGAATCCTGGGGTCTGTCAGCTTTCCTTTTCGATGAAGAACTCAAGATTATCTCCTGAGCTCTTGCCAAAGAAAGTCTAGAAGCTGCGATAGACTCAGCGCTTACACCATGAATAGGAAACCCTGATAAAAAGAAGGGTCAAATACATTCTAATGAAAGAATGAACAAAAATATAAGGAGAAGAATAAAATTCTTACCATGAGTTTTAACCGTCCAACCAAACCTATTTGAGAGGTACTTCCAAGATCTAACTTCCATCGGAGCAATGGTCAACAATTTCTCTACCCAATCACAGAAATTGGGAATCTCTTCAACAGTTCCCATGGTTTCTTAAAGGAGAAAAGCAAAACAGTCACGGGAAGTACAAACCCTTTTTTAAAAAAAAAAAAGAAGAGAGAAAGTTGTAAAGAAAACTTACGTGCAAAATTTCATTTTTCAGGGAATGACATATTTTCTTCACTCACTAACCCTACCATAGGAGCAGCAACAAATCGGGCATACCAGCCATGATCTGTATTGTCCTCAGGGCTGAATAAAACCCTCTTACTCCTCGCCACAAAAGTAAAGATCCCATGACGGAACAACTTAGGGGAGTAGAGGTGGATTAGATGAAAAAAGGTGAAAGGCAATTGAGCCAAATTAGCCAAGTATCTTAAATATGCAACAGCCCTCAATACAATATGGCCAATTTGTCCTAAACACACATTAAAAAAGCGACAAAATTCAATAATAACTAGATCAATAGGGGTCTAAAGTCCAATGTGAAGGGGTACGAATACACAAAAGAAAAGCCAGTCTTGAAGGAAGTGATCCTTTGATTTGCATTAAGGATCAAAATTGGGAAATCAAACCTCCAATGACAATCTCTACGGACAACAGAGATCAAACCTTCAGTAATCTATGAAGGGTAAACATTGGCACGATCATGAGAGGACATAGAAGAAACTTGGTTTCTAATTGATTCTCTATCAGTATAAAAAGAAAGTTCAGAAGGGATAATTTCGTCTACTGTAGGTTCATAGACTAGTTCACTGAAATCCCTACTTCTGGCAGAAGACCTATGTGGAAAAGAAGCCCTAGTTCTAGAAGATGAAGGAGGAGTGGAACTAGGTAGAGAAGAAGAAGAAGAACCTCGAATGGAAACTGACCCTAAACTACGTGGCCTAACCCCTCTCCTGGTAGGAGCAAGGGGAAGTTCATCTACGATAAGAACTTTTTGAGGATCAGGGTTTGAAGAAGACATAACTATATGAAGAGGAAAAAAAGATTGAATAGTCAAAGATGGAAAACTTTTCTATGAAAGAAGAGACAAAGGATATATTTATACTCAGAAGCAACCGTACAAAAAAAAGGTAATGATGGGAATGTCATAATGAAAACTGTCACTTCATGATTGATGCAGCCGTAAAAAAAGCCTTAAAAGACGTTGAAGGGTTGCAGAACCAATCAAAAGCCGCCACATGTCACATGCATTAAATGGAAGTGACATGCGAAGCGTCAGTTCTGGAGAAGGTATAATGATATGTGGAATGGCGGGAAAGATGAAAGATTCCCGCTTTAATGAGATCCACTTCCCAAATATTCAATTGCTAAATAAATGGCAAGTGCGGGGACTATCTGTATTGGGAAAAATCGAGTTAACATTTGAAATTAATTATGTGATGGCATGTCAAGACACGTGGATCAATAAAAGCGTGACAACTAGCAAAGAGTATTCAAAGAGTTGTGAGCCTTAATAGGTACGGGCAAAGGTTCAAGAAAACAAAAACGAACGGTTACTTGGATCTCTTGATAATTTGAAGAGACATCGGAGGAATGAACCTAGTTAGCAAAACGTACATATACGTATTATCTGTAATTAATGAGCATCAATGATGGGAAACGTTATAGAATCTTCACGAAACAGTTACGATTACCAATTATAACGTTACATTAATGCCATTATTTGCTCATAATGGCTCTATTATGAGAGGAAAGAAACGTAGCTTAGAAATAGCTATAAAAGGAGAGAAATAACATTTGTATTGGGGACACGGATTATTATTGGAATATACTGATTTATTTTGCTTTATTTGCTTACTCAGCTACTTCTCAATTTAATTCTTCTTTTTCTTTATTTGATTATCAGTAACCTGAATTCTTCTAAAATTAAGCTTTGACCTAAATTTCTATTTTCTAGTTAAACAAATATATAGTATATTTTGAATATCCTTGACACAATTAAAAAGATTGTCTAGTGGCCAAGGATGTTAAACGTGAGGTAGAATTAAGTGGGATTTGAATCCTTGTGTTAACATGTCTATTTGACTATTAAAACTTAAATTTGTGGTAAAACCAACAACAAATCTTGAAAGTTGCCTTTAACTAAGGATGCTTATTAAGCAAATCTTATAACTTAAAAGTCAAGCTCTGCCGAAATTTCTTTAACAAAAATATCTCTACTGATTACAAACATGTTCGGCTCTCTCTTTCATTTGGTTCTATATATCCTAACTTTTGTTAGTATATTTTTTGTTGTTGTTAGTTTTGATTTATAAATTGTTGTTCTATTACTATTAATAGTATTTTTATGATTTAGTGTAGTTTGATTTAAAAAAATTTATGCACCCCTTCATTGAAAAAGAAAGTTATTAACTAAATTTCTAGATACGTTACTGACTTCTGACAGTTAGATATGTGATTAATTATTTATTGGTTCAGTGGACTAACTACTTATTCACAAATATTTTTTAAATACTATAAATAATGTACCGAACCAAAGATTTGAGTTAGGGAATAGAGCTGAGCCCCATATGTTGTTTACTACAATGAATTTAGTTTTTTTTATTTATAAATTGTAGTTTTATCTGCATTCATCCTACCAACACGAGCTTACTAAGGCTTTATCGCCCAACCAGCAACACTAATGTCTATTTATATGTTTGAGAGCTCCACTTATACTACTCATACAATCTCTTCTTAATCAATAAAGGGAGAAACTCAAAAATAGTCAGATTTACGAGTGGTCATTCAAAAATAGCCACAGTTTCAAAAGAAATCAAAATTTAGTCATTTTTCATGTAAAGATAAATTTGAACGAAAATATTATTCAAAGTTCGGAAAATACTCCAGCATAATATACTGGAGTTCCAGCATAACTATACTGGAACTTCAGTATAATATACTGGACTTCCAACATAATATACTGGAGTTCCAGTACCATATACCGGTCTGACATAATATGTTGGAAGTTCAAACACAAGTGTTCCAATCTCGAGTATATTATGCTGGAACATTCTGTGTGTTGGAGTTCCCGCATAATATGCTGGAAGTTCATACACAGGTGCACCGATCTCCACTATATTATGCTGGAACTTTCAGCGTTGCAGCAAAATAGTGGTTGTTTTTCAATGACTTTGCGAACGCTGACTATTTTTGAATGACCAGTCTGAAAACTGGTTAGCCCATGCTATTTTTACTTAATAAAGCCCCTACTGTTACATAAATTTTCATTCAATCTAACAATCAGACTACCTTCAATTCTGTTAGATAGTTCGCTTGGTAGAAATGAATATACTGAATGCATATCACGAACTTATGAATTCGGATGATAACACTGTGAGTTGAGTTGATCTCAATCACAGCTCATCCTCCATTAATGGAGACTCAAATGAGTAAATCGAGCTACAAAAGAGAGGATGAATATCAGAGAGAACAATGAGTGAAAAACTTTCTAGTATATTGAAAAGCATATGCAAAGTCTGATATACATCACATATATATACACAATCACCCCACTAACTTAATCTCCAATTAACTAATGCTAATTATTTTAACTACTCTAACTAACTGGTGACAGCTAGCTTCTGTCCCCACTAACTTGTCCAGTTGTCACTCTCCTTCACGGTCTCTCACACTCCCCCTCAAGCTGGAAGGTGTAGAATGTTAAGCACTCCAAGCTTGCTCAACAAATATTCATGTTGTATTCTCCCAAGTCCTTTGGTCAATAGGTTCGTCGGTTGCTCATTTGTCCCTATATGATGTGTCTTAATCTTGCCATCTTTGATCTTGTCTCTCACAAAGTGACAATCAATCTCTATATGCTTAGCCTTTCGTGAAATTTAGGATTGGATGCAATCTGTAGAGCTGCTTTGCTATCACAAAACACATTCACAAGTTGTTCAACTGAAATGCCAAGCTCTGTAAACAACCCAAGTAGCCATACTATCTCTGCAGTAGTTGTTGCAAGGCTTCTGTATTCTGCCTCTACTAAGCTTCTAGACATTGTCTGCTGCTTCTTAGATTTCCATGACACCAATGAATCCCCATACTTCACAAAAAAACAAGTTACTAACCTTCTGGTATTAGGACATGCAGCCCAGTTTGCATCACAGAAGCAAGTCAGACTGTTTCCACCTTTGCTGCTTAGTAGAATGCCCATTCCTGGATTTAATTTGATATATTTCACAACTCTTAATGCTGCTTCCCAGTGAGATTGCTTAGGTAACTACATAAATTGACTAAGTGTTTGGACATCAAATATTATATTTGGCCTTGTGATTGTCAGATATATTAATCTTCCAATTAACCTCTGATAGCTTGTAGCATCCTTCATCAGCTCATCTCCAGATACCCCAACATGTGCATCAAACTTTGCTGAAGTGAATTTTGTGATTCATATCTATTGGAGTGGACGCAGGTTTAGTAGCTCCTAATCCCATATCAGAAATCAGTTGCAAGGCATACTTCCTTTGGTTTAACAAGATCCCTTTGTTGGATCTCATGACTTCAACTCCCAAGAAATATTTTAGTTCCCCCAAATCTTTCACTTTGAACTTGTGATTTAGAACATCTTTAGTTTCTTGGATGAACTGTTCATTGTTTCCTGTGATGAGCAAATCATCCACATACCCAAGAACAGCCACAAAATTTGCTCCTTTCTTCTTGGTAAACAGTGAATAATCATATAGACTTTGTTTATATCCTACCTCAAGGAGTGCCTCTGTTGGTTTGATGTTCCATTTTCTTGAAGCTTGCTTTAGACCATATAATGACTTCACTAGCTTACATACTTTGGTCTCCCCCTGTCTTCTAAAACCTTGAGGCATCCCCATATATACTTCTTCATATAAATCTCCCTGCAAAAATGCATTATACACATCCATTTGATACATATTCCATCCTTTTGATGTTGCTACTGCAATAACTAACCTTACAGTTACCATTTTGGCAACTGGTGAGAAGGTCTCATGGTAGTCTAGCCTCTATTTTTGGCTGAATCCTTTTGCTACTAGCATGGCCTTGAATATTTCAACATCTCTATTAACTTTATACTTTATTTTATACACCCATTTTGATCTAATTGTGTTCTTTCCCTAGGGCAAGTCTACCATCTCCCATGTTCTGTTGTCTTCCAATGCCTTGATTTCTTGCTTCATTGCCTCAATCCATCTCTTGTCTCTTGATGCTTCTATACAGTTCTATGGTTCTGTGAGTTCTGAAACCTTTGCTACAAAGCTTTTGCATACCTGTGAAAGCTGATCATAACACTGATAGTTTGAAATAGGATATAATGCCACATTATGTGCCTTTTTTTGGTAACATAATCTTGTAATCATATGGGTTATTTGGTACTTCTGCCAGATCTTCTTGGTTCTGATTCCTAAGGAAACACATTCAGGTACATCATTTTCTGCATGCTCATCATGTGTAGCTTGTTGAGGTTCAGATGCTTTTTTAGATACTACAACATCATCAATGTTGCCCTCTTCAGATACTACAACATCAGCAATGTTTCCCTCTTCATAGACTGCATCAACCTCATCATTTTCATGAGCTTCATGGATTACAATAGTTGTATCAACTTCACTTTTAGATGCATGATCTGCAGCTGGTGTATGCAATGGTTCAAATGTATGATCTGCAGCATGTCCCTGTAATGGTTCATGCTCAAATGATGCACTCCCCCTAGCAAAAACATTAACAGGATGCAATGAGGAAGACTTAGCAAATGGGAACAGATGCTCTTTGAAAACAACATCCCTGCATACAAAAAAATGATTAGTTGCAAGGTCCAAGAGCTTGTAGCCCTTTTGTGTATCTGAATAGCCCAAGTGCACAATAGGTTTGGCTCTTACTGAGAACTTGTTGTCATGTAACATAGTTGTGGCATAGCATAAGCATCCACAAACTCTTAAATGCTCAAGAGAAGGCTTCTGATGATGTAGAAGTTCATATGGTGATTTGCCTTGCAAAATGATAGAACGCAACCTATTTATGATGTAAACAACAGTAATAATACATTCTCCCCAGTATTTAGTTGGTATATTTGCCTAGAATTTTAGGGCCCTTGTTGTATCTAATATATGTCTATGTTTTCTCTCAATTACCCCATTCTGTTGGGGAGTGTATGCACAGCTACTTTGATGTATGATGCCATAATGTTCAATCAAATCAATGCACTGTTTGCTAAAAAACTCTCCTCCATTATAAGTTCTAACTATCTTAATAGCTACACCAAATTGTGTTCTTAGCATAGAGAGAAACTTTTACAACACAACAATTACATCACTTTTCAACTGCAGTAAATGTACCCAAATATACCTCGAACAATCATCTACAACTATTAGAAAGTAATATTTTATATCATGTGTGGGAAACTTGTATGGTCCCCAAACATCCATGTGTAAAAGCTGTAAAGGATTACTACTTCTTGTAACACTTCTAGGAAAAACTAGTCTGCTCTGCTTAGCTAATGGACATACAGAACAGTCTTTATTTTTATCAAGATCTTTAAGATGTAAGGAATCTATGTTTTTCATTGTACTAACAGAGGTGTGACCTAATCTTTTATGCCAAAGAATGCCATCTACTTCTGGTTTCTAGACTGCTGCAACCGATGCTTGCCTCAAACTTCTAGCAATGTGCTCATCCTTCACCACATACAGGCCTCCCCTTTCCTTACCAATCCCCCTCACCCTGCCACTCCAAAGGTCCTACAACACACAGAAGTCAGGATAAAGGTGAACAGAGCAACTGAGTTCCTTTATTAGTTTTGACACAGACAACAAATTAAATTTGAAGTCAGGAATATATAGCACATTCTTAATCTCCATGTCCTTAAGAAATATCGCGCTACCAATATGAGATATATTTGTCTTCTTACCAGTAGGTAAATGAACTTGATCCCTATCAATTTTCAACTTAGTCTTAGAATGTAGTATATCTAGGGAAGCAGCTATGTGATGAGTCGCACCAAAATCAACTATCCATTCTTTACTAGGATTATCAGTCATTAGTGCAGTAGCAATACCTGCCATGTTGACTTGTGGAATTGTGGTATCTTTATTCAGCACATCCAGAATTTGTTTATATTGATTCTCATTAAAGAAGTGCCCTCCTACAGGACCATCATTGTGTGCTTTTCCTCCAGCTATGTGTGCTTGTTCCTCATGCTCAGCATTACCAGTTGCATAATTGGCCACAACTTTTCTCTTAGCATTGAAATATGCAGGATACCCTATCAACTTGTAGCAATTTTCTTTCAAATGACCAGTCATCTTACAGTAGTCACATTTCATGAATGGCTTTTTTCCTTTGTAGCCTTGTCCTCGTACAACCTGCATAGCAATAGGATCTCTTCTAACTCCTAAGGCTGGATATGGATTTGATCTTTGGCTTCCATCCTCAATTATCAATGCATAAGCTTGGTTCAAGGTTGGTTCAAAAGTTTTCATCAAAATTTGCAGTTTGTTCATAGGTCTCATTCAGACCACTGAGAAACTAAAGCAGCCTTTGACGATAAAGGTGTTCAATGTAGTCCTTTGATTTAGCACATTCACAACCTGGCGTGGGACTAAAGCATCATACTCCGACCACATTTCCTTCAGTCTCGTGAAATAGGAGTCAACAGAGTCAGTTCCTTGCGAAATTGTTGCAATTTCTCTGTACGATTGAAAATTTTGAACTCGATTGACCTTATCAAATCCCCCCTTCAAGTCTTCCCAAACTAGGTGCACATCTGATGCAACTAACTAGGTTTGTTGATACAGTGTTCTTGATCCATGAGAGCACAATCGCATTGCATGTCTCCCATTCCTTATGTAATTCCTTCTTAAAGGTCTCCTTCTTACATGTACCAGTTACAAACCCTAGCTTTCTCTTAGCTTGAAGAGCAATTCGCATCGTCCTACGCCATAATCCATAGTTTTCAGACCCGGTGAGTTGAATTGGAATCAAAACTGAGCTTGGTGTATCAGAAGGATGCAGAAACAAAGGAGGAGTGTGATTAATTTTCTCCTCTACCATTACTGGACTTTGAGCGAGAATCTGTACCATATAAACACAGAATTGTTCAGCTAAGAAACAATCAGTATCGATTGCTCTGATACCATGTGAGTTGAGTTGATCTCAGTCACAGCTCATCCTCCATTAATGGAGGCTCAAATGAGTGAATCGAGCTACAAAATAGAGGATGAATATCAGAGAGAATAATGAGTGAAGAACTTTCTAGTATATTGAAAAGCATATGAAAAGTCTGATATACATCACATATATATACACAATCACCCCACTAACTGAATCCCCAATTAACTAGTGCTAATTATTTTAACTACTCTAACTAACTGGTGACAGCTGGCTTACTGCCTCCACTAACTTGTCCAGCTGTCAGACTCCTTCACAGTCTCTCACGGATACACTAGTCATGTTTCAAATTTGAATCATAAAAATAAATTAAATTTAGGAGCAAGTCTTTTATTAAAATAAAAAATAAAAAAATCATTGCCATGCTTTACTCAAATAAATTTAATGATCCCATTGTGTTCATTCAATATTTGATTTGACTTATTTTATCAATTTAAATAAACATTGACATTTTTGTTGAATGAAATGTAGCATCCCCGATCATAATTTGATAGTAAGATTTATATCAAATTATAAATCAATTATCTATACGCTAGTCTTGTTCCGATTTATAAATCAATGTTCAAATCCAAACGAACTAATAAATCATTGACTCTTGTAATTTTAACCCCTTCCTTTTTTTAATTTGTCAAAAGGATTTATTTCTTATATAAATTTAGGGTCCAAATTATATTTCTAGAAGTACTATTAAAAAATAAGTTGACATTTGAATATTTTAACTTTTATGATAGGGTATTATTTTGTTCTTATTAATATTTATATTCGGAATTCTCATGTTAGTCAAAATAAATTATCTGAAGGAAAATTAAAAGGTAATTGGATTGGAACGTTTGTTTTCCTGGTTGGATTGGAACAAGACAGATAAAAATTAGAGAAAAAGGACAAAAATGGTAATTTTTCCAATGCGTAATAGTAGTAGTAACAGAAACAACCAAAAAGAGTAGAGCCCAGCGATTTCAGCGGGAGCAATTATTTGGAAACTGCTCCTTATTTTACTGACCGCTTACCTCCAACCAAATCCCAATTTTCGAGGAAAAAAAAAATTATTACCTACAGTAATTAGTTGCATTTAGTGCTAATATGAGAGGCTCTTAAATTAATTTTCAGTTGATTTATTTTAGTTCAACTTATGAGGGCCCACCTATAATATAGGAATAGATTTGCTTAATTAGTTGCATTTACTACTGATAAAAGTAAAAATTCCTATTAATTTATTTTTAAATTCCTTTATTAAGTTACTCATTCACTTTCGTTATTTATTTACTAATTATTTTGTATGATTGTAAAGGCTGCCATGCCAGCTTCCTCACTCAAATGTCTGACTCAATGAATGAACAGGTTAAAACAATCATCAATGACACATCAGAGCCTGCAACTTGTTGCTTGGCAAATTTATAGAATTACCCTTTGTCAAGTATTCTGTTAGATGATTTTCTTTGTTTTTCTAATTTATATTTTCTTTATTTATTTTTATTTCCATTTTAAACATATGTTAGTAGTATTAGAATTTCATCAAGAAAAGATTTTATGGAATGTAATATTATCAATGTACATCTTTATTGCCTCTGGCAACCTAAATTGATGGTAATTGAAGGAAATGATACATTCTTGGAGAAATTAGAATTAGATGTAGGATTATTTAAAAGGTTAAAATTGATTAGGTAGTGATATTTGAAACACGTGTATAGTTTGTTTGGTCTAACCTTCTAAAATTGGTTATGTTGAAAAGTATTTTTCTCGAAAGTACTTTTAGTAAGAAATAATTTGTATTTAATTAATAAATTTAAAAAATATTTTTAAGCAGTAATTAGTGTTTGGTCAAAAAATTTAAAAAATTTTTAAATTTATTTTTCTCAAAAATATTTTTCAAACAAAATTTTTTAGAGAGAAATTATTTTTTTTCTGCTTCTCAAAAACTACTTATTCTTCTATTCAAAAATAAATAAGTAAAATTTCTTATAAAAGATTGGTCAAACACCTTAACTTTTAAACAGAAAAATACTTTTGACTAAAAGTGCGATAAATTCTTGCCCCATCAATTATTCATTGAATAATTTGTAGAACTTTGATTACCTCGACTATTATTGCAAGTGGAAGGTACAAATGGATGAAAATATATTTCAACTGGATGCACAAAAGATAAAACTCATCGTATTTAGTGTTTACGTCAACAAATGCATACACGTCACCAGTTATATAGCTCCGTTCACTTTACGTGTTCACGTTCTAAAAATAGATTTTAACTTTTAATTATTATTTTTAGTATATCAAGAGAAGATAAATTTTTTTCTATAGTATTAATTATTTATTTTAAATTATTTTTTTAAAATTCATTAAAAATATGTATCAATTAATATAAGTATCATGATAAATTATACACTTTATTTATTATTTTTTAAAAGATGTGCAAAGTCTATAGTAGACTATTAAAAGTAGACGGAGGGAGTATATTCATAGCACTAAACCGTACTCCTTCCGGTCCATAATAAGTGATTTTTTACTTTTTGGCATACCCTTAAGAAAATACGAACCCCTAGAGAAAAAAAGGATGTATTCACTAAATTACTTAATTAATTGTTACCTTGACACATTGAGATATGTAAATAAGGTCAAATTTTAGAAAAATAAAATTAATTCCTTCTTGATTATATAAATGACACTTATTTTGGACGAAAATAAAAAGGCCAAAAGGTCACTTCATGTGAACCAAAGGGAATAGTTAATTAATACTCCCTCTGGTCCATAATAAAGTGATCAATTTACTTTTTTATTTTGGTCCAAATAAGTGTCCATTTATATAATCAAGAAAGAATTCAATTTGTTTTTACAAAATTACTCTTATGTAAATATTCCTAAACAATTTTCTTACTCCTCACATTAAATATTTAATTAAGGGTAATTTAACCATACTAGATATTTTTGTATAAAATTTAGTATTTTCTTAATGGACTGTCAAAAGTAAATTGGTCACTTATTTGCACCGTAGGGAGTATATATTTATAACTAAATTAATATGATTTGTGTAAAATTGAGTATTATTACCATGCACAACTGGTCACCGATAGCATTAATAAGAAAAGGCAAAGCTAAGCAGTTTCTTGTCTTTTGTGGGTGTGGTCCCTTCACTTTCACATTTCAGAGTATTCATTTTCCCATTCTTCTTTCTCATGTCTGATTTGTAAGTATGAAAATGCAAGGCAAATGATCCATAGTGGAACACTACTTTTATAAGTTCCATTTTTCTTTTTATAATTACACAAGTTTGAACATATTATACAAAATAATCGTTAAAACATACGAACAAGAAGATTTCTCATGCATGGCTGCTCTCGAAAAACTGAATGTGGAGTAACAAAAATAAGATAATACGAATGTTAACAATGACAATTACCTAGGCAAAGACATAAACGAAGCAGCGGAACAGGAATTACGCATATTATTTGACAACATGTTCTTAAGAATGATAATCTTGCCTTAGGGGTTGATCAATGCATAAAATGAGGTGTAGTAGAGGTATTAATAAAATGCAATTAGCATTAATTAAATTCCTTTACCGATAATCAAATTTGACACATTTTATATGAAGTTAAAATAGAAGGTACTTTAATATATAAACTGCAGTAGCAACTTTCAGTATGATTTTCCTCTTGTTGAAATCATTACGTCTTGAGACTTGCTGAAAAGTAAAGTACTTATTATTATTTGCTTTAACATTTATGCAAGAAAATGTGGTAATGACAACAGTCAACAGGGCAAAGGCTGCAAACGACAATTCTATTGCTCAGAATTGAGAACATGGACAAAGATCTTCTTCATAAGGCTGATCAGAAATCAGAATATAGTCAAGATCAATCATGAACAAAAAAAAAAAAAAACATACCCAATATTATCTCACACCGTAAGGTTTGGGGATGATAATATATATGCAGACCTTATCCCTACCTTGTAAGAATAGAGAGACTGTTTCTAATAGACCCTCGGCTCAAGAAAGCATAAGCACCACCTTAATATAAAAAAATATAGACAAAAAGGGACAGTACCAAAAAGCCATATAAAAGCATAATAAAAACAACAAGATAGTAAGGTAATCAACAATGAAAGAAAATAACGGTTAGTCATAAAAACCTACTGCCCACAGAAAGCGAGACTACGTGGCAATACTACTGTTATGAATACTCTATACTACCTACTCTACTACCCTAATCCTCGACCTATATACCTTCCTATCAAGGGTCACATCCTTAGTCAGCTGAAGTTGCGTCATGTCTTGCATAATCATCTCTCCTCACCTTTTCTTTGGCCTACCTCTACCTCTATGTAGGCCCTCAAATGTCAACCTCTCACAACTCATCATCGGGACATCTGTACTCCTCCTCCTCACACGACCAAACCACCTAAGCTGCACTTCACGCATCTCGTCCTCAATAGGGGCCACCCCCACCTTGTCGCGAATAACCTCATTTCTGATCCTATCTAACCTGATGTGTCTGCACATCCATCTCAACATTTTCATCTCTGCTACCTTCATCTTATAGACATAAGCGATCTTGACTGGCCAACACTCAGCCCTAATCAACATCGTTGGTTTGACCACCACTCTATAGAACTTACCCTTAAGTTTTGGTGGCACCTTCTTGTCACATAAAACATCGGAAGTGAGTCCCCATTTCATCCATCCCGCCCCAATACGATGTGTGACATCTTCATCAATCTTCCCATCCCCCTGAATGATACACCAAGGTACTTAAAACTCCCTCTCTTGGGATTACCTGTGAGTCCAGCCTCATCATTGAACTTACACTCAAAGTATTTTGTCTTAGTCCTGCTCAACTTGAAATTTTTAGATTCCAGGGTCTACCTCCATACATCTAATTGCGCGTTCACACCGTCTCGAGTCTCGTTAATCAGTACAATATCATCTGTAAATAGCATGCACTACGACATCTCCCCTTGGATATAGCGCGTCAGTACATCCATCACCAGAGCAAACAAAAAAGGGCTGAGTGCCGACCCCTGATGCAACCCCATCATAACAGAAAAATAGTCTGAGTCCCCACTCACCGTCCTTACTCGGGTCTTTACTCCATCGTACATGTCCTTAATCAACCTGATGTAGGCAACAGATACACCTTTAGCCTCCAAACGTCTCCACGAAACCTCTCTCGGAACTTTATTGTACGTCTTTTCTAGGTCGATGAACACCATATACAAGTCATTCTTTCTCTCCCTATACTGCTCCATCAATCTCCTAACAAGGTGGATGACTTATGTAGTCGAACACTCAGACATAAACCCAAACTAGTTCTCGAAAATAGACACATTATTCCTTACCCTTAGCTCTACCACTCTCCTAGACCTTCATAGTATGACCAAGTAGCTTGAAACTCTGATAGTTATTGCAATTTTGGATATCACCCTTGTTCTTGTCTACAAAAACCATTGTGCACCACCTTCACTCTTCGGGCATCTTCTTCGTTCGAAAAATGACATTAAATAATCTAGTGAGCCACTCCAAGCCTGCATTGCCTGCACTCTTCCAAAACTCCATCGAAATTTTATCCGAGCCAATCTTTTTGCCCCTGCTCATCTTACGCACAGCCCCCTCAACTTCATCAACTCTAATTCACCTACAATACCCAAAGTCACAACAACTCCTGGAGAGTTCCAAATCACCCAGAACAATGCTCTTGTCCTCCTCCTTGTTCAAGAGACTATGGAAGTAGGTCTGCCATCTCTGACGGATAAGCTCCTTATCTACCAGAACTCTACCTTCTTCATCCTTGACGCACTTCACTTGGTCCAAGTCACGCGCCTTCCTTTCTCGCGCCTTGGCTAACCTGAACAACCTCTTATTTCTACCTCGACCCTTGAGTTCCTCATACAAACGACTAAAAGCTGCAGTCTTGGCCGTCGTAACTGCTAACTTTGCCTCTTTCTTAGCTTACTTATAATGCTCCCTATCTGCCTCTTCTCCTCCTTGCCTACACTTTGCGCTAGCTTCAGATACACTCTTTCTTGGTTTTCACTTTTTCTTGCACCTCTCCATTCCACCACCAGTCTCCCTTGTAACCACCAGAGTAACCCGTTGAGACTCCTAATACCTCAGTCGCAGCTTCCCTAATGCACTACTCAGTCATGGTCCACATAGCGCTTGCGTCCCCACTGCTCCTCCAAGCCCCCATAGTCACCAGCTTGACCCCCAACTCCTGCGCTTTAGCTTTTGTCAAGGCTCCCCACTTGATCCTGCCCTCTTTCTCCTTTTCCTCGTGATCTCAAGGTCCTTGACCAAGAACCTATGAAGGGTCATGAAAACAAAAGTGAAAAGGAAAAAAAGAAGTTGGAATAATGAGATTATATAGACGCTCTTAAAATAATATCGAAAAAATTATATTTTTTATACATACATCTTTTTGTATGTTATACAAACAAACATAAATTTGACTATATACTTTTACAATTGCAAAATGTAAATAGCTTTGTACCGCGAGCTATCATTGCCCCTAATAATTCAAGAAGGAAAAAAAAAATCAATTCGTATATAAGCGTAAAAAGTCGTATGTTTTTCCTTTTGTTTCTTTTTATCTTTTGCGATAACTTTTGAAGAGGAAGATTGCATTTTGAAGAAGTAAAATGTGTCATTAATTCTTAATTTTTAAGATTGGACGTACATAAAAATGAATTAAAGACACTGAATTTTGATTCATATTTGGAAAAGGAAAGGATCTGATAACAAAGGATTATGATTTCGTATTTGATTTAATTTATGTGACAGAGGGATGAGAATTTATTTTAATTGATTTTAAGTTTTTGTATCTTTTAGTAATTTGTTTGGATAGGGAGGCCAGAGGGAAATGAGAAGAAACGATCCAGTGAAAAATATTCACTTACACATACAATTGTATAGTAAACGTGAGTTGGTAAATTGAAGATAATGTAAATAACATGGTATATGTGATTAAATTACATTAGTAATGCATAATTTTATTCTATAGTATATAATTTATATATTATTTTCAGTACCTAGTTGCAAATAATAATACCTAGTATTAATTCTTTAACAATCTTTAAATAATATTAGACTGGTTCATTAACAATCTCCACGAAGGAGTGGAGTGGAGGTGGAGTACGGTAGTTCCATTGTATAAAAACAAAGGTGATATCCAGAGTTGTAATAATTATAGGGGTATCAAATTACTGAGTCATATCATAAAAGTGTGGGAGAGGATGGTTGAAGCGAGGATGAGGATGACAGTGCCTATATCCGACAATCAGTTCGGATTCATGCCGGGTCGTTCTACTACAGAAGCTATACACCTTGTTCGGAGATTGGTGGAACTGTACAGAGAGAGGAAGAAGGATCTGCACATGGTGTTTATTGACCTAGAGAAAGTGTATGACAAGGTTCCTAGAGAAATTCTCTAGAGATGCTTGGAGGCAAAAGGTGTGTCGATCCCGTACATTATGGCGATTAAGGACATGTACGATGGGGCTAAGACTCGGGTTAGGACAGTATGAGGCGACTCTGACCATTTTTTGGTTGTAATAGGGTTACACCAAGGTTCTGCACTCTGTCCGTTCTTATTCGCCTTGGTGATGGACACGTTAACGCATCATATTCAAGGGGAGGTGTCATGGTGCCTGCTATTTGCCGATGACATAGTTCTGATTGATGAGACGCGACTCGGTCTTAACGAGAGGCTGGAGGTTTAGGGACAGACTCTTGAGTCTAAGGGTTTCAAGTTGAGCAGGATGAAGACGGAATACCTAGAGTGTAAGTTCAGCGCTGACCTGGGGGAAGTGGGAGTGGATGTTAGGCTTCAATCACAGGTCATCCCAAGTAGAGGCAGCTTCAAGTACCTTGGGTCGGTGTCACACATCGTATTGGGGTAGGATGGATGAAGTGGAGGTTAGCATCTGGAGTCATGTGTGACAAGAGAGTGCCACCGATACTCAAAGGTAAGTTCTATAAAGCGATGTTTAGACCGGCCATGATGTATGAGGCTGAGTATTGGCCTGTTAAGAACTCACATGTCCAGAAGATGAAATTAGCAGAAATGAGGGTGTTGAGGTGGATGTGCGGTCACACTAGGATGGATAAGATTAGGAATGATGATATTCGGGAGAAGGTGCACGTGGCTCCCAATGATGACAAGATGCGGGAAGCGAGGCTCAGATGGTTCGGGCATGTTCAGAGGAGAAGACCATATGCTCCAGTAAGGAGGTGTGAGCGGCTAGTTGTGGAGGAAACGAGAAGAGGTAGAGAGAGGCCTAAGAAGTATTGGGGAGAGATGATCAGGCATGATATGGCGAGGCTTCAGATTTCCGAGGACATGACACTTGATAAGAAGTTGTGGAAGTCGAGTATTAAGGTTATAGGTTAGGAGGTAGTTGAGTCTTGCATTACTAATACCTTTTGAGACCAGTCTGATAAGGTTTTTGCCTGAGATAACTAATGGCAATGTTGTGTCTTACTACTATTTTTAGTGCAGAACCTATTTACTAACTATCGGTTTTGCTTTGCATCTTTCTTTTGGATTTCATGTTGTTCCTATTTTCTTATGATTTCTGTGGATACTAATATTGTTTACTTTTGTCTTTTCGTTCTCTTGAGCCGAGGGCCTTTCGGAAATAGCATCTCTGCCCCTTAGGGGTAGGGATAAGATCTGTGTACACACGACCCTCCCCAGACCCCACTAGTGAGATTTTACTGAATTGTTGTTGTTGTTTTAACAATCTCCACGAAGGTGATAATCCTATGCTAATATCAGATCGGATCATAATCCCTTTAAATTATAGATCTGACTTCTACCACTAGCTCAAAATTTCTAATTTTTCTCTTAAAATCATGCCTTAATTGTTTTTTTTTAAAATTAATAATTCATTCTATTTTCTTATTTCAGGCAAATTATTTACATATATATTACTTCCTCTACTCCATTTTACATGACAATGATTTAATCTTTTTTCTTACTTACTGCTTTCTATATTAAAAAAATCGTTAACTTTTAATTTTTTATTTTATCTTAATGATATTTTTATAGGAGTATAAAAATATTATACTAATATATTTAAAATCAGAAGTTCTAAGAATAAATTTTATTCAAGTGTAAAACGTTTTTTTCTCCTTAAACTCTAGTCTAATCAAATGTAATATAGTACTACTGCATAAAATGAATGGAGTGTACGAGTACTAAATCTGGCTCAAGGAAATTGTACAAAAGATTCGGGGTCAGGCTATAAAAGCAAAAAAAGGGTACGAAAAAAGAATCCACCATTTCATCATCAAAACTGTCAGCATATTAAATCCTTTTCTTTAATATTTCTCCCCCCACCCACCCACACAGAGTAGTGTACTGCCATAACTAGCCACTGAGTAATACCCGTGAGTGACCCCCCTCTCCCCCCCCCCCAACACCTAGCCAATAATAAATAAACATTAAAAACCATAGCTTTACATCACCAAAGACCCTCTCTCCCCATAAACCTCTGCACTTTCTTGTGTTGAATGAAAAATACATGAACCTTAAGTGGTAAAAGTGGAAGAAAATGACAATGAGTTCAAGTTCATTTCTGAGGCAACTAAGTGGGAAAGAAGGCTGGAAATCAACATCAAGAAGATGGGGTGGCGGGACTGGAAATGGTGGAGGATTTCAGAGTTATAACTGGAAACAAATGGAGGAGCTGAACAATATGTGTGGAGGAGGAGGAAATGGGTATCAAAATAATGGTGGGGGTTTGGTAATGAGGAAAAGAGTAATGGTAGTTGTGGATCAGAGTTCACATAGTAAACATGCTATGATGTGGGCACTTACACATGTTACTAATAAAGGAGATATTCTAACTCTACTTCACATTGTTCCACATTCTTCTAATAGTAATAAGGGCTCTTCTTCAGCTGATTCATCTTCATCTGCCGCTCATCTTGCTAGCTCTCTTGGATCCCTTTGTAAGGCTTGCAAACCTGAAGTAAGTCCCTTTTCTTGGCTCTTGTTAAATACCTATATTTTGCTTGCTTTGAGCCGACCGTCTACTGTGGAAGGCTGTGTACACATTATCCTCTCCGGACCTATTACATTGGATTTGTTGTTTGTGTTGTTGAATACCAATATTTTGTTTGGTAAATAGGTCTAAACTGTTTTAATTAGTGAATAATAGGAGTAGTAAAAGATTAGCTAATATTAATGTGCACAAATTGTATTTTGTTCCTCTGCATGTTCTGTTTTGTTTGTCAAACAGTGTTCAGGTGCTAATGTTCTGCAAAAGATTAACGTATTGTCGGTGTTTTTATGGGTAAGTTTTAAATTACAATGTCCCTTGATATCAGGCGAAACCAAAGATTGGTAGTAATAAGGTCCTTTGAATTCATATATTTTGGGGGGAGGCAGTATTATCTTTAGTTCTATGAAAAGATGAAGGCTTTTTTCTTCTTTATTTTTACTTTGTCTGTTTGGTGGGGAGGGGTTTTGGTCTTTGATAGATAAATTTACCATCTTTTCTTTATTTTCCTTTCCCTTTTCCGGTGGCTGCTGAAGTAAGGAGGGAAGATTTCTTTATCTATTTTCCCCTCTTTCTCTCTCTCTCTTGTGCTCACTGCTCAATGCATTTTTTCTGTCCTTTTCCTTTCAAATGCACACAATAATAAAGGAGGGAAATCATTACTAGTGACAGTTTCTTCTTTTCCTTTTCAGAAGGTTTTAAGATCCTTTGTTTCTTTCTCTCAACCAAACAAACAACACATTACTAATAATTTCTTCCACTGGCTTTTGCATTTCCCTCCTATTATGCCTTCTTTTTCTTTTTTTCCTATTTACTAAACAAGCTTGACATAATTCTTTTGTTAGTATTATGACCTATTTTCATTTTTTTTTTTATTTATAAAAAGGTTGAAGTGGAAGCACTAGTAATACAAGGACCAAAGATGGCAACTGTAATGAGCCAAGTGAAGAAGCTGGAGGTCTCTGTGTTAGTCTTGGGTCAGAAAAAGCCCTCTTCTCTACTTACTTGGTACTGAATATATATTCTCCTTTTCACATTTTTAAGCAAAATAACAATCAGAAAAATACTAATTTTCGAACTCTTCATTTTTTACATGATGATTTTTCCTTTAATTTTGCAACTCTACTACTACTACAGTCTGTGTGGGCCAAGCAGTGAAGATGAATTTGTGGAACAATGCATCAACACATTGGATTGCTTGACAATTGGAGTAAGGAAGCAAAGCAACGGCATGGGAGGATATCTTATCAGCACTAGATGGCAGAAGAATTTCTGGCTCTTGGCCTAGTCTTAATTCAGCTTTAGTTTAGTAATTAATATCACTCACCTACAATATGGATAATAATTTGTGTAGAAACCTTTCAGTAGTATTTCCAATGTAGCATTCCCTAAAAAATTCTCTTCTGGTCTGTAATTTTATATTATATATCTAAATGCTAACTGAAAACTTGTTATTTGTGCGAAATACACTTCTTGTATCAGCTAGTTTTCCCTTCTCTCCGTGCTGAATATTTGTCTAGTTATAGAATTACTTGACACAAAATACAGAGATGGTTAAATTGATCTTTTAGGCTGAAGGGAAAAGAATATCTAACGTCGAATTTTTTTGAGTAACCAGACACTATGCCTCGAAATACAACAATCCTTCTCATAAAAGTTGGGTCCCAATGTTTGTTGGAGGAAAAATTACACAAATATGTGAGATAAAAAAAAGCCCCACACAAGTAGTGTAAGGCACAAAATAAAATCACTCGTACCGGAATTACCTAATTGGTACATTAGACAAAAGTGAAAGAACCATTTCTCTGTGCTTCTCTTCTATACGCAAAAACAAAAACCAAATCTAGCCAATTGGGAGCAGGGTATGAAGGTAAATAAATAAGTTAAATAAGAGTTCCAGAATTCGATATACCTAAACGGTAAATTAGACAACAATGAACGATTTGTTTCTTCTTTATACTTCTCTTCTATATCAAAGTTTTACCTAGTTCCTGTTTCAAGCACACCTGACACTAAACTTTATCCTCCAACTTCTCGTTTACTAGAGGGACAAACTCCATACTTTTTCTTGGGGTCCGAGGTGTCCGAGGAGTGCCTGGAGTTTGTTGTGAGAGCATGTGCCTCACGTACCCATAGAATGTACACCCGATAAGCGTTATAGCACATCCAACCGCATTCATCATTGAGATTGGGTTTCGGAAGATGAGCCATGAACAAGTTACAGCAACTGCAACCTGCAAAGATATTCACAAGAATTTTTCACTGAAAGACAATAACGTTGATAAATACAACAGTACATTTAGTTTTCTAATCAACTGGAGACCATTATATATAAGACAATAACAGATCTAGATGCCATTACTTCGGTAAGGAACGTAGTGACATCAAAAACATAAGCAGACACATTAGGTGGACAGTGTTTGAAATGGTCAACTCATGAGATATTTGTTTGTATTGTCTTATTTAACATGCAATCAAGGCTAGCTCAAGATTAGCTTGATTTGAAAAGTTCAATCCATATTTTCACTTTCATAGGTTTAAGTAATGAATCAAATTTCTACTTTGTCAGCATCTTATTAAGTGTTGATGAGATCAGGTAAAAGCAACGTCCTACAAGATATGCTCATATTGGTCCCTAAGATAATTTTGGCACATGTATACATGCATATGTGTCATGATAAGATCTATAAATTCATGTTGTTTAGCAATGTTAATGCACCAAACCACCAAAATGCAATTGAACATGCCAAATCAAATGAGCTAACAGATAATAAAGAATTATTAGAAGTGCAAATGCACGGGCAATAAAATTGTTAGCTCTGGCTATGCATGACTCTGAAAATGTATATATGAAAAACTTTCTTACAAGAAACAAACCAAAAGCATTAATAAACAAAATAAGAGCATAGCTTGTACCTTAAGGTTTCCAGCGACATTAAAGGTGACTGCTGTGGTTGAGTGAATGACATAGAAGATAGAGAAATTGAGGCAAAAAGCCAACAGACCAGAACCAAAAATAATGCAGAAGGATGAAAGAAGTGGGGGACCCGTCTGCAACCATGCCACTACTCCAGGGCCTTCCAGTAGTAAAGCTGGTACTGCCAAGATCATTGTGGCAAAAGGAGCCATATAATATACCGTGTTTATGCTACAAAATAAAAAAGTAAATGAACATTACGTGCAAAAATGATGATGCCAAAATTAAGAGCAGCGTTCAAAATCTTAAGAAAATTTTGTTGATTATGAACACATGTACAACTTAATCTGGGGAGCCAACTCTGTTCTTTTTCTTTTTTCTGTTGATAGGTAAATACAAATTTTGATTATGAAGTTGTACTCAAGAGGATTGCAGCCCTTTTATGACAAAAGAAAGCATACGAAAATGAAATGACCCAAACTGGTGAACAAACGGTTAACATGTCATTGCAAGTTCCAATTCTGATAATGCCTTGTTATATTTTCTTGTAAGATTTTGTGTAAACAAGGATTTAGGTTTTAGAAGCCATAAGCCTATATTCTGAGTTGAAATACAATGTGAGTTTTGAAAATAAACTACAGAATAGAAATGGATAACACAAATTTGGCTCCAATTAGTCTGCTGAATTATAATGAACCTGCTGATAATTCTAGAGATAAATGAAACACATATAATTTAAGAATAACTGCAGACTCCCTGTCTTTCCCTCACAGTTTTATATTATAATCTTAAACATTCTTTTCATTAGTACTTATATTATCCTCTAAAAGGCTAGTAATAGACAAGGATTAGCAAAACTGAGTGAATTTCCGAAAAAAGAAAAATAAAGAGGTTGAGTTCCTTAGTTATTTCTTTTTACGTATGTGATATTCTTTTTCCTTGTAAAAAACAAAAGTAATTTTTCTGATCATGAGTTGCAAATTTTTATCTCGAGTTCAATTTCATTCTAAATTAAGGCCTAAAGTCATCATAGGACCTATATCTTTGGTTGGAATCCAGATAGGAGGGATTAAGATAGTCATCTCCTCCTTTTTAGCTTGTTCACTATTTTGTGATGATATGCCAAGGTAAAGCATCAACAAGGTGATGAAACCTGCAGAGGAACTATGACCTATACCCCACCTAGACTGCGGTTTCTCCCATGGAAAAAGAAATTAAAACCGGTCTCAGAACCTTCCTAACAAAGGGTGGAAAAGTAAGTATATGAGAGAGAGAGAGAGAGAGAGAGAGAGAGAGAGAGAGAGAGAGAGAGAGAGAGGGGTCATTACCTGTCAAATTTGTAACCATGCAGTAGAGACTCTGCAAGAATAGTCTTTGTGGAAGTAGCCAAACAACCAAATAAGGCAGCACAAAATCCAAACATGTTAAAACTTAGCTCTGTGATGGAGGTGAGGAGAATTCCTCCAACAATAGGTATCAAAGAAGCCCAAATCCGCATGTCAAAGTGCTTGCTCCAAACTAGCCATTGTAAAATAACTGTTCCAAAGACATAGCAGTCAGTTGTCCTCCATTGTTAGAGGGGAAAGAAATGGAAAAATCAGCACAATGAGATGTAAAAGTTTGTAATATGACTTATGGACTTAAAAGATTTACTAATCCATATCCCGAAACATATAAGCACACAGGTGAAGCAAAGGTTATGAAGAATTGCTAAATTGCTTTGTTGTGTGCTATTACATTTTTCACAACAAGCTTGTCTCATAAATTATTTATTAAAAAATAATAAATGCTCTACCCAAAAATCACCTGTAGTTGCAGGGGTGAATGACTTTATCGTTTGCATAAATGAAACAGGGATGTAGCGCAGGCTGACATTGCCCAGCACTATGTTGATACAAAACACGAATGACATGGGGAAAATCCTTCTCCAGCGATCCTCAGGGTCAACCACAATAAGAGGTTTAAGCTTTAGCACTTTAATCACCAAGTATGCACCAATGGCTGAGCAAATAAAGTGTATGCAAGATACTGTCAAGGGAAACTTAAAATCCATTTTCTGCGAAGGACAAAAGATCAACATATTATTAGTTCTTTCAGACCATACCTCATACACTTGACAATAGAAGTTATAAAGAGATAACAATATCTCCAACAACACAAGATAAATTAAGTACAAGTTATTGAACATCTAGAACATGCATCATCTCCAACTAACTTGAGATGAAAATATTTGAATGAGATCACTATGCCACAACAAGCATCATGGATGGTTAGACAGATTATAGGAGCTAGAAGTACGCTTGAACAAGTTCAATGTTCTCCTTCACAGAAGCATAGTATGATCGGGAACATTTACCTGAAACTATTACCTGACTGTCCACGAGTCCATGGAAGTGCTTGGTGTTCAAAAATGATGCTCGACCAAGGCCAAGTTTACCATGTGGCTACATTTGCAAGGTAAATTATTGACAACTAACAGGTTGATAAAATGGGGACTACCTGTTAATCCAACTTGTGTCCTATGTCAAGCCCAGGATGAATCCAGAGACCACATGTTTGTAAACTGTATGTTTGCGCAGAGTCTATGGGCAAGAGTGCTCAATGGCTACAAAAAGTCTGGAGCTTAGAATTGAAACTGCTTTGGCAAGTAGGAAATGTTCATGCAGGCTATACCTCTCTAAAAGTGAAATGCTTCTTTTCAAGTCCTCAGTAACCAATTAGGATTGCTTCACGACAAGCAACACTTTTAAAAGAAGGGAATAGACCACAGCCAAAAAACAAATTACTGCAGTCAAATTAGTACACAGTGGAAGCCTTCACAGTTGATCAGGACCACAAGATAATCACAGCCTAAAACATAATCAGATGTAAATTCACCTCTGAGAAATTTGACACCGAATCTCCAATACCCTGCCATGAAACTGGCTCCAGGAGTATCATAATTACAGCAAAGTACATTCTGGAAATACCGATACAACAACAACCTCAACTAAAGCCTCAATACCAAGCTGACGGGGGTGGCCACTATCCATTTCACTCCATTTAGACTCATCCCATTCAAATATATTATAATTTAAGTTCTCTAACCCTAGAAGTACTCTATGTTTTATACTTTCTACAAATGTCCCAACCAGATTAATTCTCCTAGCAAATATTGCACTAATATAACCATGCCAACAAGACTAAGCTTTAAATTCAACTAGTTAATATCGCCTATATAGATTTCTTTTTTTCGTCGTTATAGGCTGCCTACATAAGACCAAACCCTTTGATGTGCGGCCCTTCCCATGAACCGGCGTGAATGCGGGATGCTTCGTGCACCGAGCAACCCCTTTCCCCCTAATTTTCCCTAAAATCTCCATGGATTCAAAGTGATAGTAAATACTTTGATACAACTTCCTTCACGGTGATTTTTGGTCTACTTCGTCCACCTTTTAAGATATTCAGCCATCATGATTTCACATTTACGAACTGGTACATCTCGATATGTACGCTAGATAAGATCAAACTATCTAAACAACCATCTCTCATTTATACTCAACGAGTGTTATTTGCACCTTCTGCCGAATGTGATCACCTTTTATCTTGTCTAATCTTTTATGATCGGACATCCATCTTGACATCAATATTTCCGCGACAGCATCTTGTGGACATACTGGAACTTAGCAGGCCAACATTCATTCCCACAAATTTGATAATTTCCAGTAGCTAGTGTTGACCAGCCATAGACGAAGCAAAGCACATAAAGTTTTTTAAAGATAAAGCAAAAAGGCAAACAATATCTTTAGACAAGAAAGTGACTTCCATTTTGTCTTGCTTTATGTGTTCTTATTTGGTGTAGCCTAGTGGTCAATGAAGTGGGTAGAGAATCATGAGGTCTCAAGTTCTAACTCATAGTGGAGACAAAACACTAGGTTATTTCTTCACATATTTCTAAACCTTGGTAGAGAGTTACCCAGTAACTATACTAGTGGGAGGTAGCAGGTACCCAGTGAAATTAGTTGAGGTGCGTGCAAGCTAGCCTGGTACCATGTTATAGAAGAAAGTGTTCTTCAATTTGAGGAGACGATGTTCATGGTTATGATGTCAGGAAATTCAATCCACGACTCTGTCGTGCTCCTTGCTTGAGGCGATATAATTGATGCATTTCTATGTGCCTCTTTTGGTGCTAAGCTCGAAAGTGTGTAGCTAATATAAGGTTAAAACAATACTCTGAATCACCGGAAGAATGAGGACCGCATAACAAATGACAACCCTTAAGGACAGTCAATCCTATCAGTCATTCTGGGATTGTTTATGCGTTGTTCCTTCTTTTACTGTTTCAACCCTAGTCATCGTAAAATTGTAAAACGCATTCAAGCACGAATACCTACCAGTTAAACACCACTATTTGAAATCTGGTCTTCCATTCATACTTCTTTTAATTTATCCCACCACCACTAATATTACTCCAGAAAGAAGGATACTTACTTTAGCAAACAACGAATAGAAATTTGCAGATAAGGTGAACAGTAGGAGTACTTTCATTTCTGGCTACCACCCATCACAGTATAACAATTAAGCAAATTCATGAATAAATAAATTTCAGATAGTCCAACATACAAAAACAAGAACCCAAATTCCACTAAGGAATGCTCATAAACCGAAAATTGGCACCACTTGAAATGAGGAAAGGAGATCATTCAGCAATACAAACGACAAAGGAAGAATAACTTTGTAGCTATAAATAAGAAGAGATAAACTTCGAATCTTGTCCTGAATTTTGTTTAACAAAGGAGATACTGACAAAACATAAGCTAGCTCCAGTTCAATCTCTACAGACAAAGACAAATTGCCAGCAAAGATCGTGCTACAACTTTGCTTGGTTTGAACACCAAGACTAAAAACCACCTGTTGAGTCCAAGTTTCGCGCACATGGTTATTGCATTTACTGATATCAATACCCCGATGAGGTACTAACCGAATTGTAATTTGAAAACCACTGCTACCATAATGAAATGTGATTTAAATACAGAAATAAAAACAGGATCAGTAGATAGAGAACAGTGAAAACCAGGAAAATTGAGAAGAAATCCACACATGACAGAAATAAGGAATTGAAAATTCGAGATGTGAAGAGGGAAAAATCACTCACCTGAAAGATCCATTTATTCATGATAATAACAGTGACATTAAAACCCCACCATTGAAGAATGGCTAATACGGATCGAATCACACTCCACTGACACAACCTACTTTCCTCCATTTTCTCACTTACGCTCTTTCACTAACTCGTTCTCCCTATATAATTAGCAACGAAGATCTAGAAAAACAAACCTAAATCCAAATCTTGTACTATAATTTAAAAAGAGGGAAGAAGGAAATTGCAAAGCAAGCTAAGCTGAAAGCATAATTCGCTTAAAAAAAAAAAAAAGATTTAGAGAACTCGGACAGGAGAGGTAGTAATAGTAATAGTACTTCACACGCACCCCCTCGCCTTCGTTACCCGGTCCCCTCGCCCTCGCCCTCGCCCTCGCCCTCGCTCAAAAAGGACAATTCTCTATTGGAATAAGAATAATTACTGAATGGGGACTCAGATCTCAAGAAATATTAGTAAATGAAATGCGTCGCATTTTGCAAATAAGGGCACTAGTATTTTTTTTTCTTTTTCTATTTTTGTTTGGAAATTGTCAAGTTTCCACTCTTATATGCAATATCTTAATTTATCCTATTTATTCTTGACTATTCTAATTTCTAAGTTTGATTATGTGTTTTAAAATGTCCTATATTCTACTTTAGCTTGGAGCACTATTAAGGTCACTAAATATTAAGACAAATTGTTAGATGATATGAAATCCTAAAGTATAAGAAATGATATATTAAAATATTACAATGGTGGGAAATAGCGCATTGTTATAGAGGCAAATAATTATATGCTCACATATATTTTTATTTTTACTCGATATAACATGTCTCTGATCTTAAAGGTTCTAAATGGATATATTTGTTTACTCATTGAGAATTCATGAGCTTCTACACTCCTATTCTTTCCTACCAAAATTTATGTTTCTTTTATATTTAAAAGATTTTGCCTCTCCAAATAAATCCCTCTTTCAAATATATAAACTTCAGTTCATTTTTCTTGGTTTTAAAAGTTTTTCTTACCGATGAATATTCCTACTTTATACTACTTCAAAATGTTTATTCAAAAAAACATTTCGTAAAACACAATGGTGTACGCAGAATTTTTAATAAGCGGTGTCACGATTTTAAATAGTAAACAAATAATAAATAACAATAATAGCATATTTATTCAAATTATTTATAGAGCACAACTCAAGTATCTTACTAAATATGAATTTTCATTTTTAAAAATATATTCAATATAACCTCATCAGAAATAATATATATACTTTATATATATATATATATATATATATATATATATATATACTATATTAAAAGCACGAAGGCCTTTAGCGAAATGTCGTTCACCTTTTTTACCCTCTAAAACTTGATTTCATACTAGACAAATTAATCATTTTATTATTTCTCCTAATTTTTTTAGGACTTTAAAATCACCTAAGATTTTTCTTATTATATCTTTCCTTAATTCTTTTTTGAAGTATATATGTAAAAAGTCATAATATTTGGCAACATGTGTAACACATTAATTATCAAACCTAACGTGAGTGATTTTCCATCCAAAGAAAAGCTACATTTCCATTGTTAGATATCCTTCGACAAATATAAGAAATATAAAAAGAAATCAAGAAAATTAATTTTACACTCAAAAGAATCATTTAATTATTTTTCTAACTTTTAAGACGTTAAAATTAGCTGAAATTTTACTTATTATATTTTTTTTATTTGAACTATGTAAAAATCTTAATATATTGAATTATATGACGTGTAATATATTTATTAAATCAAAACTAACGTGAGTATTTGCCATTCAAAGCAAAGCTAAACTTCCATTGTGATATTACCATTGTTCCGGCTATCATTTCTCTTTTACTATAATTCAAGGGTCTAAAAAATAACTTTATCAATTAAAATTTGAATGATTATAATAAAATAACAATAAATATTGGTTTTCTACCTTATTTTTTGTGACCTTTATTTTATATGACCATGTAGGCATATAAATTTTACTTAAATTAAATCCATAAAATAATTTGGACTATATTTTAAATTCAAGATACATTGGTCCAAATAAATATTATGGGCTAATATATAAATGAATTAATTATATAGGTCCAATATATATGGATTAAATAAATGAGTCTTAATCCATTGGGCTAGCCCATTTAATTGGGCTAAAGTGATGAACCCACTTCATTAAGCCCAAGATATCATCTTCCTAGAGGCCCAGTTTGGTGTCACGCGTGAAATGATGTGGCACGCCAAGTCAAACAAAAGAGCCAATAGGATCATGCCACGTGTCAAAATGACAAGGCATGACAAGTCACACTAAAAGACAAATGAAATCGCGCCACGTGTGCAAGTGACATGTTCTGGCCAATCAAATGCGGTCATGTCACACTTCAATTTGATTGGTCGGAAAGAGTTTGTTCTTATCATGACTCCTTCCTTCCACAACTATAAATAGGGCTCTTCATAACTCAGAAAAGAGACTAGAAGTTATAACAAGAAACATGAAAGAGCTCGTGGATCAAACGCTGCAAATTCCTCCACAAGTTTTAAGCTTCAAGTTCAAGAACGAAAAACAAATCAAGTTCAAGCTCAAGAACGAAGAACAAATCAAGTTCAAGCTCAAGAACGAAGAACAAATCAAGTTCAAGCTCAAGAACGAAGATCAAATCAAGTTCAAGCTCAAGAACGAAGACCAAATCAAGTTCAAGTGCAAGCAATCAAGCTCAAGCTCAAGAACAAGATCATCGTTCGTGGCAACAAACATAGATTCAAGATCAAGTTCAAAGGCCCTTGAATTTATTTACCATTGAAAAGAAGAATCAGAGGATTCATAGAGATTGTACACTTAAATATTCGAAATTAAATACTACGATTGTTGCGATATTTTTCGGTCTTGATTTTATTTTCTCGACGCAATTTATTGTCTACAAATTCTGGCACGCCCAGTGGGTCAATCTCTACTCTCATATCAACTTTTCAATCACCAAAGTTCAAGAACATTTAAATGGCTTCGACGAAAATCAACTCCAGATCAGCATTCACCAAGGCTGCTAACTCCAGGTTCTATGCTGATGTGGAAAGCATCCTCGATGTCACCTTTGGAAGCTTCGGACCAGTTACGAGGAGCAAAGCAAGCTCTTTAGGACAACAAGCACCCCAAGTATCGTCCGCATCAACCCCTGTTTTCGGATCTTCATCCTCAAAAGGAGCAAGATCTTCCACAAATGCATCTGAAGGAGGAAGCGATGTTGCTGAAAAGATCAAGAAAACTCTTGCTCTACTTGACCTCTTCGGCTCCAAGCACTCTGCTGTAAAGGAATATGATGATGCTTCAAGCGATGGATCCTCCCCACTTACACCACATAGCGTGAGCCAGTCAAGGATTAATCTATGTGAAAATCCATGCTACTCTCCGTCATCCACGACAATCATGCAAGCTATGGTGACAAACACTTCATCTATGGAGGAGCAGTTGGCAAACTTGATGGAAGAAATCGCTGGCTTGACCAAATGCATGCAAAATCAAGAGGCTAGAATTAACAAGCTAACAGACAGGGTGGGAATCTTGATGGAAGAAGAATCTACCCATGCACACGGCAAGCTCCCAGAAGTTCAAGAGAGTGACTCTTCCCCAAGACAATCAACATCCACTAAGGCTATCCCTATCTCATCTGAAGGGATGATTCCAATCGATCAACTAAAGGAGTTCATCGAAGGAACCATTAAGAACAAATATGAAGCTGCTGTCAAATCCTCCCTTACATATGCAAAGTCGTACACTGCAAGGGTCGATATGTTGAAGATGCATGCTGGCTATCAACCTCCAAAGTTTCAACAATTTGATGGTAAAGGTAACTCAAAGCAACATATTGCGCACTTCGTGGAGACGTGGAACAATGTTGGGACTTATGGAGATTACCTCATCAAGCAGTTTGTCCTCTCGCTAAAAGGAAATGCTTTTGACTGGTACACGAACCTCGAGGCTGGATCTATCGACAGTTGGGATCAACTAGAGCAAGAGTTCCTCAATCGCTTTTATAACACAAGACGCACGGTGAGTATGATAGAGCTTACAAATACTCTTCAACGAAATGAGGAACCAATTATCGACTTTATCAATGGAGGAATGCAAGCCTCAACTGCAAAGACAGTCTTAGTGAAGCTTCAGGCATTGAGATGTGCATCCAAGGCATGCATTGGGGATTGCGCTACATCTTGCAAGGTATCAAGCCTAGCACATTTGAAGAACTTGCAACTCGTGCCCATGACATGGAATTGAGCATGGCCTCCGCTGGAAATGAAAGGCTACCCATCTATGAACCTCGCAAAGTGAATGACAAGCAAGAAGTCAGGAAGTGGGGCAAGTTCATACCCAAGTCTGAAAGCAAAGAAGCTATGAATGTCAATACGTCACCTATGAAGTTCACGATGAAGGTGAGCAAGAAGCAAAGTGTAAAATCCACTTCTTTTCAAGACAAGCCAAGTGGAAAGTTGACTCTAAAAGAAATGCAGGAAAAAGAGTACCCATTCCTGGATTCTGATGTGCCAGCCATTTTTGAAGAACTCCTCGAGTTAAATCTCATTGAGCTTCCGGAGATGAAGCGACCAAATGAAGCTAGGAAAACAAATGACCTGAACTACTACAAATATCACCGACTTGTAAGCCACCCTCTAGAGAAGTGCTTTGTTTTCAAGGATAAAGTCATGGATTTGGCTCGCGAAAAGAAGACCGTGCTTGAAGATGAGAAAGAAAGCGCAAACCAAGTCTCTAGTTGGTTCCGCATGAAGATTTTCCCATGGGGGCATTGATGCCTCTTGTTGCCATGCTGACAAAGGGGAAGAAAAGAGTGATGATCTACCGTTGTCACCATCTTCAGAAAAGCCCATCGAGTCCACTCCTCAAGAAGTTAATGCTTGTGAGGAAAAGGTCACGTTCACAAATGACGATCTTTTGCTAGGTGACACTCCTCATAACTGCCCATTGTACACGGTTGGCAATATGCGCGATGAAAGGGTAAATCGGATTTTGGTTGATGGAGGATCCTCAGTGAACATTTTGCCAATCCACACTGTGAAGGAACTTGGTATTCCCATGAACGAACTCTCAGAAAGTCGTGTGATGATCCAAGGATTCAACCAGGGGGGGCAAAGAGCCATAGGCGCGATCAGGCTAGGAATCACTATTGAAGATATGCAATCAAGTGCATGGCTACATATGATTGACGCGAAGACTTCATACAATATTTTGCCTGGGAGGCCTTGGATACATGAGAATAAAGTAGTTCCATCTACCTACCATCAATTTTTAAAATACTACGAGGGTAAAGTCGAGAAGACGGTAGTTGCTGATGATGACCCATTCACCGAGGCTGAGTCACACTTTGTTGATGCAAAGTTCTACTTGAAGAACCACATTGTGAAGGAGCTGAAAGTTGATGATGGTACGAAAAGCAAGAATGACGAACCCATAACTAAAAGAGCTGATGTGACTATTGGTAAAGCCAAAACTGTTACTGAGGAAGTACCCGCCAACGTGAATAAATCTCATAAAGAGGGTATTGCGTCTTATGGAAAGAAAGTAAGTCTCGCGCTCCAATATGTCCCTAAAAGGAAGAAAGACGAGGGCGGATCACATAATATCCAAACCAAGACGCTAAGGGAGTTAACTCTTCCGGTAAAACGAATTGAGGCAGTAAAGTTGTCCTTAAAGCCGCTTGCAGGGTTTGTATCCCAAAATCGTTTGCAGAATGTGGCACTCCCTACAAAGCGAACAGATGAAGGTTTGATCCTAATGCTTACAAACTATTTGCAAAAGCTGGATACAATCCCAATGAGCCGTCAAAGTTAGGGAAGCTCCCATCAGAAGCTGCAATAAGGCAACCACGTGAAGGTCTAGGATACAAGCAACCGTCACCAGTGCGCATCTCAATAAGAAGGGCGAGTAGAAATTATATTAGTATAGAAAACGAATTTGCCGCTTATAACAGGCCTTCTGTCTTTGATCAGCATGAAAAATCAACTGTGAGAACTTCTGTATTTGAGAGATTAGGTCCATTAAATAAGGGGAATAAGTTCCATAGAAATCATCGAAATACAAGAACACCCGCTTCACCCAACATTCAGGAGATCTCTAAGGATTTCCAAAGTTTGGTTCCTTCCAAAATGAGGCAACAAACAAAACTGATGGTTTCATTTAAAGAAGTACTGAAGGTAAAGCCATATACTGTGGTCTACACTAAGGAACGTGACGAAGATGAAGAAAGTGTAGGTTCTTCGTATCATGTCACTGTACAAAGCGAGAATGGTGTTTCGTCTTCGATGGAAGATAATGCGGAATTGGAGGATGTTTCGCCATGTTATCACATATCCTTCAATGATGGGGACCCTCAAGAAGATGAAGATGCGAAAGATGCTCCACCTGAACTTGAAGAAGGAGTGAAAACGACAGTTGATGCCTTAAAAGAAGTTAACCTTGGCACCAATGAGGAACCAAGACCCACCTACCTAAGTGTTTTACTAGAAGCTGATGAAGAGAGCACTTATATTGAGTTACTCAACGAATTCAGGGATGTCTTTGCTTGGAGTTACAAAGAGATGCCTGGCTTGGACCCGAAAGTAGCAGTCCATCACCTTGCAGTCAAAAATGGTGCTCGCCCTGTTAAACAAGCTCAAAGGCATTTTAGGTCGGACTTGGTTCCCCTGATTGAAACTGAAGTTAACAAACTCATTGAAGATGGATTTATTCGGGAAGTTAAATACCCAACATGAGTTTCAAGTATTGTCCCTGTAAGGAAGAAGAATGGCCAGATTCGGGTATACGTTGACTTCAGGGACCTCAATAATGCATGTCCCAAAGATGAATTCCCGCTTCCTATTCCAGAGCTGATGATCGATGCTACTACTGGTTACGAGGCAATGTCTTTCATGGACGGTTTGTCAGGCTATAACCAAATTCGCATGGCACCAAAAGATGAAGAGCTTACTGCGTTTAGCACCCCCAAGGGTATTTATTGCTACAAGGTAATGCCTTTTGGCTTGAAGAATGCTGGTGCTACTTACTAAAGGGCTATGCAGAATATTTTCGACGATCTTCTCCATAAGAATGTTGAATGCTATGTTGACGACTTGGTGGTGAAATCAAGCGAGAAGGGCGACCACATGAAAGACTTGAAAATGGTATTTGAATTGCTCCGGAGTTACCAACTTAGGATGAATCCGTTGAAATGTGCCTTTGGAGTTACTTCTGGAAAGTTCCTTGGTTTTATTGTCCGCCATCGAGGGATCGAAATTGATCAAGCCAAAGTGGATGCCATTTTGAAAATGCCTGAGCCTCGAGATATCCATGAATTGAAAAGTCTGCAAGGAAAGCTAGCATACCTTAGAAGATTCATATCAAACCTGGCTGGGAGGTGCCAATCATTTAGTCACCTCATGAAGAAAGCTGTTCCTTTCAAGTGGGATCAAACTTGTAGCAATGTCTTCGAAAGTATCAAAACTTACTTGATGAAGCCTCTAGTTTTAACAGCTCCTATACCAGGAAAGCCATTGATACTATACATTGCGGCACAGGAAAGGTTTGTTGGAGCACTGTTGGCCCAAGAAAATAGTGAAGGGAAAGAAAACTCTCTTTACTACTTGAGCAGGATGATGACACCTAACGAGTTGAACTATTCGCCAATTGAAAAGTTGTGTTTGGTGCTAGTCTTCTCAATTCAAAAGTTGAAGCACTACTTTCAAGCTCATGTTGTCCGTCTTGTTTCTAAAGCAAATCCCATCAAGTTCGTGATGTCAAAACCTGTTCTTAGTGATCTACTAGAGAGATGGTACCTCCAATTTCAACAATTCGAGATTCTGTACATCCCTCAAAAGGTTGTAAAGGGACAAGCATTGGCAGACTTCTTGGCAGATCATCCGATACCCGATAACTGGGAGCTAACTGATGAACTACCTGATGAGGACGCAATGGTCGTTGAAGTTCAACCTCCATGGAAGATGTACTTTGATGGTGCTACGCATCGTGGGGGAGCCGGGGCTGGCGTAGTATTTGTCACTCCTCAAGGTGAAGTCTTGCCCTACTCCTTCACCTTGACACAACTCTGTTCCAACAATGTTGCTGAATATCAAGCATTAATACTTGGGCTTGAAATGGTCGTTGATATGAAGCAATTGCAATTGCAAGTCTTTGGTGACTCCCAGTTAGTGGTTAATTAGCTTTTGGGTAGTTACGAGGTCAAGAAGCCTGAACTACGCCCATATCATGATTACGCAAAAAAGTTGATGGGGTGGATCAGTGATGTGACTATTCAGTATATACCAAGGAAAGAAAATAAGAAGGCTGATGTTTTAGCTGCTCTAGCTTCATCATTAGCCCTACCTGACCAAGCGCAAGTTATCGTCTGCCAAAAATGGGTAGTATCGCCGCCAAATGAGGTCGAAGGTGAAAAAAACGAACTCAAGCATCTTGTTGTTGTTTCTGAAGTTGAGAAAGAAGAATTGCGACAACCCATTATCGACTACTTATGTTATGGGATACTTCCAGAAAATCTGAGGAGAAGGACTGAAATCCGTCGTCGTGTACCTCGCTTCCTTTACTATAAGGATACTCTATACAGAAGGTCGTTCGAGAGAGTACTATTGCGATGCCTAGGAGAAGAAGAAGCTCTCCAAGCTTTGCAAGAGGTACATTCTGGGGTATGTGGGTCACACCAGTCCAGACCAAAGCTCCACTTCCATATAAAAAGGATGGGATATTATTGGCCAACGATGGTAAAAGATTGCTTGGACTACGCTCGAAGATGCAAGGCTTGTCAATTCCATGCGAATTTTATTCATCAACCTCCTAAAATATTACACCCGACTGTTGCATCTTGGCCATTTGACGCCTGGGGATTGGATGTTGTTGGACCACTGCCAAAGTCCTCTGGTGGGCACCTATGCATCTTGGCTGCAATTAACTACTTCTCAAAATGGGCTGAAGGTGTTGCTCATAAGGAAGTAAAAAAGGAAAATGTTGCAAGTTTCATCCGAGTAAACATTATTTATCGTTTTGGCATTCCTCGTTACATAATAACGGATAATGGAAAGCTATTCGATAATAGGTTGATGAACAGGATTTGTGATCTCTTTGGCTTCAAGCAACGTAACTCTTCGATGTACAATATTGCCGCCAATGGTCTAGCTGAGGCATTCAACAAGACTCTATGCAACTTGTTAAAGAAAGTTGTCTCCAAATCCAAACGATATTGGAATGACCGTATGGAAGAAGCTCTATGGGCGTATAGAACGACTTATCGCACGCCAACACAGGCGACTCCTTATTCACTCATTTATGGAGTCGAAGTCGTCTTGCCACTTGAGCGTCAAATACCTTTGTTACGACTGGCTATTCAAGAAGGGATCACTGATGAAGAAAATGCTCCGCTTCGATTAGCAGAGTTGGAACCTCTTGATGAAAAGAGAATGGAAGCTCAACATAGTCTTGAATGTTATCAAGCTCGATTGTCTCACGCCTTCAATAAAAGAGTTCGTCCGAGATCCTTTCAAGTAGGAGATCAAGTCCTTGCAGTACAAAAACCCATAATTACTTCCCATAAACATGTAGGGAAGTTCACTTTAAAATAGGATGGGCCATATGTCGTACAAGAAGATTATTCAAGTGGGGCTTACAAGCTGGTTGATGCAGATGGTATGAGAATTAGCCCTATCAACGACAAGTTTTTGAAGAAGTATTATCCATGAAGTTGCAAGTCATAATGCTCCTCGACGTACGAGCCTAAACTGCAAGTCATGACGCTCCTTGATGCACGAGCCTAAACTGCATGTTGCCACACTCCTGGCCCGCAATAGTATAAACTGTGTACGACCCCAAAAAAAAGTCCGCTAGGTTGAAAATCTCGAAAGAGGCGGCCTAGGAAAAAGTTAGGACGTAAAAAAAAACTACTCAGTCTGAACTACGATATAACTTGATCCTCTTCACCGAGGTACGTAGGCAACTTAGAATTTCATTCTAAGTTCAGTAGCATAAGTTCAAAAGATACATATTGCCCCAATTGTTGTTCGAATGAAGTATGAAGGAATGTAAGATCAAGCTGAAATGTCATCCTCCTACTGAACTTTGACCTCATTTGATTTAAAGGGGACGCCCCTCCATGGCAAATTGATATCTTCGATGGGCCGATTTTAGGAGGATGTCAAGTATTTGCATTAAAGTCCAGGGATTCTCTATGTCTTCAAGTTCGCCAAACCTTCAAGTTTGTTGGTCTCCAAGTCCGCCCTCTACCTTAAAAAAAAGGGAAGAGAAGAGAGACAACAAAAGGAAACACAAGTCTAAGTAAAGGATTGCTTGGCACAACGTTTCAAATTCAGTCAGACTTGAGTCTAGTTTTCTTGAAATCAACAAAGTTGAAGTCTTCAAATCCATTGATCTTCAAGTTGAAATATATAGGCCCTCCAAGTCTCAAAGTTGAAGTCTTCAAGTCCGTCGGTCTTCAAGTTGAAGTCTTCAAATTTGTTGATTTTCAAGTTGAAATATTTAGGCCTTCCAAGTCTCAAAGTTGAAGTCTTCAAGTTCGTCGGTCTTCAAGTTTTAGTCTTCAAATTCGTCGGTCTTAAAGTTAAATTGTTCAAGCCCTCCGAATCTTCGAGTTGAAGTCTGTAAAGTCCGCCAAATCTTCAAAGTTTTCCAAGTGTTCAAGTAGATTTCGTCTTCGAATTGAAGCTTTATAACTTTCCAATCTTAAGGTGGACATATAAGTCCCTTTGCGCGTTAAGTTGGCCTCGCCGTAGTTGGCCACTTTGAGAGTAATCTGTCTAAGAATTGGGCCACATTGAGAGTAATCTCTCCAAGAATCGGGCCATTTTGAGAGTAATCTCTCCAAGAATTCGGCCATTTTGAGAGTAATCTCTCTGGTAGTCGGGCCACTTTGAGAGTAATCTCTCCAAGAATTGGGCCACATTGAGAGTAATCTCTCCAAGAATCGGGCCATTTTGAGAGTAATCTCTCCAAGAATCAGTCCATTTTGAGAGTAATCTCTCCAATAATTGTGTCACATTGAGAGTAATTTCTCCAAGAATCGGGCCATTTTGAGAGTAATTTCTCCGGTAGTCGGGCCATGAAAGTAATCCCTCTGATATTTGGGCAGGGATGAGTACCCATCCCCTCACACCCCAAGATTGTCTTCTTCATGTGTGGATCATCTTGTTGAACAAGAACAAAACGACAAGAACAAATCCTTCTCGTTTGACCTACAAAAAAAAGGAAAAAAAGGACAACAAAACAAGAAAAGCACAAGAAAAGAAGAAGAAATTACCTTCGCGTCAATGCTTCCAAGTCGTCAAAAGTAGACTCAAAATAATTAGCAAACGCTGAAATTAATACTGAAATTAGTGCTTATGGAATGAGAGTATACAAGCTTATATAGATCTCCAAAGGCAGTTGTCGAGGACAAATTTCCGATGTGGGATGATCACTATAATTTGTCTCCTAATTGAATTAAGTTAGCCAGTGGTGGTGAAACATGTTTCTCTATGTCCAAAGCCGATATTATTGTTGTGTAATCCAATTATAATTGGAGATAAAGTACAGTGGAAATTTCAATTGAAATAAAGTGTATACAAGGGGATCACGTGGATAAAGTAAGATGCAATATCTAAGCTTCTGTTTAATTATTATAGGTGGAGACAACATGTTCTAGTTAAAGAAAATACAATTCCAAGTACCAAAGTTTAACAGTGACGTAGTACCAAGTATTTTAATAAATATGGAGTTATTTCATGTCTTACACTTGAAACTGATGTTGCATTAAGTTGTTGATAGTTCTCTATTTTCGTGGAACACATTGCATAGATTACTGGTAATCTCAAAAAGCATCAAGTTAATACTTCAAGCCTAGTCATCAAAGGTTCAATACCCCATCAAGTCTTGAAGTAGGGGGCATTTGTAGGCATATAAATTTTACTTAAATTAAATTCATAAAATAATTTGGACTATATTTTAAATTCAAGATACATTGGTCCAAATAAATATTATGGGCTAATATATAAATGAATTAATTATATAGGTCCAATATATATGGATTAAATAAATGAGTCTTAATCCATTGGGCTAGCCCATTTAATTGGGCTAAAGTGATGAACCCACTTCATTAAGCCCAAGATATCATCTTCCTAGAGGCCCAGTTTGGTGTCACGCGTGAAATGATGTGGCACGCCAAGTCAAACAAAAGAGCCAATAGGATCATGCCACGTGTCAAAATGACAAGGCATGCCAAGTCACACTAAAAGGCCAATGAAATCGCGCCACGTGTGCAAGTGACATGTTCTGGCCAATCAAATGCGGTCATGTCACACTTCAATTTGATTGGTCGGAAAGAGTTTGTTCTTTTCATGACTCCTTCCTTCCACAACTATAAATAGGGCTCTTCATAACTCAGAAAAGAGACCAGAAGTTATAACAAGAAGCAAGAAAGAGCTCGTGGATCAAACGCTGCAAATTCCTCCGCAAGTTTCAAGCTTCAAGTTCAATTTCAAGAAATCAAGTTCAAGAACGAAGAACAAATCAAGTTCAAGCTCAAGAACGAAGAACAAATCAAGTTCAAGCTCAAGAACGAAGAACAAATCAAGTTCAAGCTCAAGAACGAAGAACAAATCAAGTTCAAGCTCAAGAACGAAGAACAAATCAAGTTCAAGCTCAAGAACGAAGAACAAATCAAGTTCAAGCTCAAGAACGAAGAACAAATCAAGTTCAAGTCCAAGCAATCAAGCTCAAGCTCAAGAACAAGATCATCGTTCGTGGCAACAAACATAGATTCAATATCAAGTTCAAATGCCCTTGAATTTATTTACCATTGAAAAGAAGAATCAAAGGATTCATAGAGATTGTACACCCAAATATTCGAAATTAAATACTACGATTGTTGCGATATTTTTTCGGTCTTGATTTTATTTTCTCGACGCAATTTATTGTCTACAGACCATTCGATTAAAATTTTTGTATGATAACCTACATACGAAGTCTTTTTTTTGTTTTTCTTTTTATAACAATTCTAATAAATGACAGCTTCCTATATTTACGTTATTTTTTATAAAGTATTAACTCTAATATTATAGTATTTTTTTAAGATTTTATATTATTATTTATTTATCGAGCTAACGGGCTAAAAATGATCAATGTTCATCATATTTAAGAACTTATACTTTTTATTTTATTTTATTCAATAACTCACATTATTTAATATTTTTTCGTATTTAAAAAAATTATATATTCATTAATATAGGGTACACGCGCAAAGCGCGTACCCTAATACTAGTGTAATATATATACAGAACAACAAATAATCACACAAAAACTCTAACATTCATTCAATTCGATTATGCAAATTATTCTTAATCAATTTTAATGATGATAAAGAAGAACGGGAAAAAATAATCTAAAAACTTATAATACAAGTCAAATAATTTATTGCTGCATAAAGCTAGCAAATGTTACTCGTGGTCTATTGGTTTAGCTTAATTTTAATGCTTAAGAGTTAAGAACTCAATGGTTCAATCCTCAACTTTTTTTTTTTAATTTCTACATGAGGCACAAGGAATCTAAAACAAAAATGAGGCTCAAAGAATTTTAAACAAAAGTAACGAAGCTGACGAGATTCGAACTAGTGACATCTAACAAGATATTGAAGCACCTGCCCAACTGTGCTACACACATATTGTTCTGATGTGTTGTCACGTTTATTATATTTCTCTTCGTTTCTCCTGTTGGATTTTTATTATATATACTTATTCAGTAAAATTTTAGATCCGCCTCAGGTAAAATATAGTTTAGACTAGTTGGTTTTGAAAATTAAATATTATTATTTTCAGTCTTTGAGTCTAAAAATCAACATAAATTCAGATTTTGAGATAAGAAAAACTCGGAATACTTTCTGAAATATTTTAAAAATAATATATTTTAGAAACTAAGCAAAAAACAAATTATAAACAACACCAACTTCTAATTTTATTTTTAATATGGTAATTCATACACTCATTGGGATCTCAACTGAACTGGATTTATGTCGCGTAAGGTTTTATTAAAAGGGAAAGCGCTTTCAACCAGGATTTTTTACGTTGCTAAAGCTCTAACCAGATACATATGATTAAGGGTGAAGAAATATTATCTATCCAACCACAACTTTTAATTATAATTTTTTTAATAATAAATGTGAATTATTACTATAAAATAAAATAAAATAATATATCTAAAGAGCATGTAGATCAATATCTACCTTCGAGGAAGGGTGATTAACAGAGGCGGACCTACCTTGGAGCTAGGGGTCATCGAAACCCGTTAGCCTCGAAAAAAATAATGTAAATATATTTTATATATGTTTGTATATATACTGGGGACCCATTAAGTAATTTTCCTGGCACCCTCAACAACAAAAGCAAGATAGAAAAGGTGGTTTTTGCAGCCTAGTTGAGTGCTTCAGTTCTTGGCGGACCCAAGTTCGAAATGCATTCTCTTACACTCCTATTTTATTTTAGTTTTTTTTTAAATCAACAATTGTTTCCTTTGGCCTTAGATGTCTACTGTTTTTATTTTATTTAGTTTGAATTCTTAATACTTGTATACAACAGTCAACCTAAAGTTTTAACCTTTTTCAAACTCAAAACAAAAGTAACCCTTCTGCCTCTCACCTCTCTTTTTCAAACAAAAGTAAAACCCCTCCAATCACCCCTTCTGCTAAAAAATAAAAATACTTTTTCAAACGATTGTTTTAATCTTAATTTGTGTCTGCTTTAGCTCGACTTTGACAGCCCAAATCGGCGACATAAAGAAGAGTCTCAAACTCAGTACTCAGTCTGAGTTTGTTTCGGCTGAAGAAGAGTCTCAAACTCAGTCAGCTGAAACAATAAATTTATTTGAGAAAATTTTAATTTTATTTGAGTAGTTTTTTGAAACCTACCCATTTAAACTAGAAATAGCCGGTGAACATATAATAAATAAATTATAATTTATGTATTATATGATGTATAATTGTGTGTAACTAATGTATAATCTATATATATAGTTAGAAAAAGTAAATAATGAATATGACCGGCTATTTTGGGTAAAGATCCCTAATTTTTTCGTTTGAAAATATTAACAAAGCAAAATAATTTGGTATCGAACTTTTGCTTTCTGCAAAGAGTTTTAGAGCCAAAAAGTAAACTTAAAGTTCGTATTTGCTAATACATTATTATACTCATTTTTTAATAGAGTTACACGCGAACTTTATCACTAGTAATTGGTATGCTTAGGGTAATAGTGTCACGTCATGCTCAAATTCTGGGTACGCCTCTGGGGTGATATGACTTCTTGGGCCTCTAACAAACACAAAATTTAATTCCATAATCTTTGAATCAAAAAATTGCAAACTTCGAGCTTTCTTGGAGCCCTTCAATAAGTCTCAAGGATTTCTACCCGTATGAGAATTTTAATTCCTTTCGTGTTAATTTTCTGTCTCTCTCTTCCCATGTTGAAATATCCATTAAATTTTGAGGCCCAAAATTTCTGTTCTAATCGAAGTCTAAACGTTTCGAAGGGGAAAAAAATAAAGTCGAAGTCCTAAACGTAATGTAGCAGTGTAACTACCTTCACGCTATCAGACCTCTTTATCGGCAGTGCCCCACCACACATAGGCACACACCAAATTGCACGCACATACGAAATAACGTGGAGAATTGGGAACACCCCCAATAGAAACAATACTTTTTGACTTCTTGTAACTTGTACTATCGGAATTTTTTTACTTTTTGATTTCTTGGCCTCAAATTTAGGTAAAATGCCATGTTCATTCCTATCACCATTTTGTAAACGGAAAATATATTTGGACAAACTAAGAATGGCCCAAATGTTCAGAATGGGGGTGTTATGGTAATTTCACACGGTTTTTTTAGGACATAATGGATATTTAAGTATTATCGTTTTCCAGATATACCCTTTAGCAGATTTTTATTTTTAATTTAATTTTTTCCCTCGAGTTCTTTCTCATTAGTTTAATTGTTTTACATTCCCCATGCTTCTTTCACATTTACACATGCATGCTACACTATTTTTCATAAAGCAATTTATACTCATATACATATACTATACCAATTAAACGAAATAAACTAAAATATATGCATAGTATACTAAAAAAATACGATTAAACTACTGTATTATAGTTTCTATATTACTGTATCACTAAAATAATATCGTATTACTTTCTAACCCTAACACTTAAATATATAATGCTTCAACTAAGAAGTCACTACAACAAATGTGATTTTTAACCACGAAAATATTAGCTACAATAGAAAATTTGTCACTAATTATCCATTTTCTGTGATAAAAATTATATTTCGTACTTAAATACATTAGGCACATACTTTTAGTGACAAAATATAAATTTCGTAGCAAAATTTTTGTCTACTAAAGTTTTTCACAAAAAAAAAAAAAAAATTGGCGCCAAATATTGATTAATATTATCCACAAAATTAGTATTATTGGTGACAAATTAGTTTCGTCACTAATGTTGTAGACAATTGGTGACAAATAATTGTTCGTCTTAAAATTAGTTATATTTTCGCTACGAAATAGTCTCGTCACTAAAAGTTTTATATTTTTTGCAACCTTAGTTTTTGTCACTAATAACATAAACAAATTAGTGACGATCGGTGTATCATCTATATTTTACCTATGAAATTAGTAGGTACCATAAAAAGTCCATCACTAATTATTGTCTTTTTGGAATAAAAATTAGAGTCGTACTTAAATGCACACGCACATATATTTAGTGAAGGAACAAAAAATTCGTAGCGATAGTTTTATCTACTCAGGTTTTCCACCAAAAAAAATGGATTGTCGCTAGTTATTTAGTAACATTGGTCACAATATAGCAAACTAGTTTCATCTCTAATATTGTAGGCAACTAGTGAAAAACATTACTTGTCTAAAATTAGTTATATTTTAGGCTTTAGCGGTGAAAAAGCTTGGTGACTAAGAGGGTGTTTAGCTAAGCTTACAAGCTAGTCCACTTCCCAATAGGACTTAAATTCTCTTTGTAGAGAGCCTATGCAACTATTACACTTCCTAGTAGTCATATCCGCTCCTCCATGCGGACATTACACATCCTAGCAGCTCCTTCCACTCCTCCATGCATCTATTACACTTTCCAGTAGCCCCTTCCACTCCTTCATGCAACCATTACACTTCCCAGTAGTCAATTTCACTTCTTTATGTACCATTACACTCCTCAATGCAACCATTACTCTCCTTCATGATTATAATTAATTATAGAAGCTTGTCTTTATCCATCCGTCTATACAGATTTTGGATTTTTTTTAACTTCTGCCATATAGTGGCAGTGCACTTTACATATTTTGGATTTTTTATTTTTATTTTTATTTTTTTTAAACTTTTGCCATATAGTGGCAGTGAACTTCATAAGTTTTATCTCATAGTCTTAACCTTCAACTTGGTGGTTGAATTCTAATTAATAACGGATCAGTCTCCAAAATTTTGTATTAGTAAATACAATTTTTGATTTTCCGTGTTGATTTTTTCACTTCTCTATGAGCAAATTAATGTTGATTTTTATTTTTATTTTTTAAAAATGATCTTCCTAGTCTTGTTCTTGGTTGTAAAATGATAAAAAAATAATATGGGGACTTCTGCACTAAATATATTGTTAAATGATTTCTCAATTTTAATTGGCTATTTTTAAACCAATAGTCTCTTAAAATAAATAAATATAACAAAAATAAATGGGAAAAACACAAACAATATTATAAGGAACAATCATATTAATCCATTACTTTGATCCATTTGAAGTCAGTACATATAACTAAAGAGAAGAAATTATCAAGCTAAGCATTAGTTTATCCTATCACTTCAACAGAGAAGATCACAACCCCTGATGTAGCCCGAACTAGTTCAAAGAGAAGAACACTCCCTTTCTTCATATTATTGTCGACAACAAATTATTTTCACCCATTAACGAGTCTTCTATGAACACCACTTGTGAGAGTCATAACCCACTCCTTCCCATTATATTGATTAATCGAAATAGGAGAAAGATAGTCACAGATACTCTTTAGAAGAAACTGCAAGAACATAATGTAAAGATAGGGTTCAGGGTACATTGCTAGTTGGGATAATCAACAGTTATCAAATCATGAAAATATTTAAAAAAATTACCAGATAATCACGCTTGATGTACGATCTGGGCATGTCCATCCGAAACTATGGATAGAATTCATCTTCAGTCCATCCACTAGTATTCATATTTAGAGCATCTATTTTGTTTAAAGAGTTGGAAATGTTGTTCTTGTGTTTAAGAGATATATATAAAGATTCAAAACTTTCTATTTCCCTCCAATCATATTTTTACTTTTCCCTTTGCTTCCCTCCGAAAATTGTATTTGACATTTTAGTCCAAAAATATCATCTTGTTTTCCCTCATAATAAAGAAGTTAGAATACATTTTAGTTCTAAAATTTAATCATGATTTTCCTTTTATTATAATTAAGATTTTTTGTGAAGATTATTATAATTAAGATTAACCAATAAAAATATGTCGAATTATATATTTACTATTATATAAATAAGGTCATACTAGTGAATGGACTTATATGGTTGCTATGGGCCGTTATGCATGAAATTAATATAAAAGGTCGATATTACTAAGAATCACAACGATATAATTAGCATAGGTTATATGACTACAACCATATTAGTGAATGGACTTATATGGTTGCTATATGCCGATATGTATGAAATTAATATAAACGGTCGATATTACTAAGAATCACAACGATATAATTACCATAGGTTATATGACTTCAACCATATTAGTCAATAGACTTATATGGCTATAGGCCGATATATATGAAATTAATATAAACGGCTATTATATAAATGGTCGACATTACTAAGAATCACAACGATATAATTAGCATAGGTTATATGACTACAACAATATTAGTGAATGGGCTTATATGGTTGCTATAGGCCGATATGTATGAAATTAATATAAACGGCTATTATATAACGATAGATATTACTAAGAATCACAACGATATAATTAGCATAGGTTATATGACTACAACCATATTAGTTAATGGACTTATATGGTTGTTATAGGTCGATATGTATGAAATTAATATAAACGTCCGATACTACTAAGAATCACAATGATATAATTACCATAGGTTATATGACTTCAACCATATTAGTCAATGAACTTATATAGTTGTTATAGGCTGATATATATGAAATTAATATAAATGGCTATTATATAAACGGTCGATATTACTAAGAATCACAACGATATAATTAGCATTGGTTATATGACTACAACCATATTAGTGAATGGACTAATATGGTTGCTATAGGCTGATATGTATGAAATTAATATAAACGGTCGATATTACTAAGAATCACAACGATATAATTAGCATAGGTTATATGACTACAACCATATCAGTGAATGGACTTATATGGTTACTATAAGCCGATATGTATGAAATTAATATAAACGGCTATTATATAAACGGTTCATATTACTAAGGATCACAACGCTAACCATATTAGTCAATGGACTTATATGGTTGCTATCGGCCGAAACGTATGACCATAATGAATTAAATTATATCAACGGCTATTATATAAACGACTATTTTACATCTACCTCATCAATGGGCTATTTGACAATCACCTCATCAACGGACTATTATAAGTTTGTATACCGTATAAAAAATAATATTGTGTATAGACAATACACTTTTGATCATCCCATCGTATAATTTGTATTTTTTTTAAAAATGTAATAGTATAGGTATACGTATACGAAGGCTTTTGATCTTCCCATCTGTATGAATTTTATTTAAAAAATAAAATAAATACATAATAGTATAGATATACACATGAAGTTGGTTGATCTTCCCACGAGAGAATGATGATCTATGGGATCAATGTTGTGGGATAATCAATATTTATTAACTAATTTTGAAGGGAAATATTTTGGAGGGAAAAATGGTCATTAAGCCAAATGAGAAATGAAGGGTTTTACTGGTATTTCATCAGTATGATCATTGTTGGGCCACGCTGAGTTTGGCCGAATACCAGCTCTCTTTTGTAAAATATTACTCCACTTTTATTTGATTTCGGTACTTGATATTTAGTTTAAATGCCATGTTTATCTTTGTTCTCATCTTGGGTTTTGGTGCGTTATTGTGTTTGTGTCAATAAATTTGATGAGTTTGAGATAGTACTTTGGATTAAAATGGTTTAACTTGGAATATAAATATTTTTAATTTTAGTTTGTTGAAGATTCCTTTGTTGTAGGTTTACATAATACGTTTATTGTGCTTTACGAGTTGTAAGAGGAAATAACTAATTTACGTTTGTTTAAGATTCAAATTATTCGATTGAAAAGAAAAAAAAAGATTTGAATTATTCAGAATATTTAAAATTAGTGTTGCATGTAAATGTTTGTCTTCTTCGATCCATATTTACAAATTTAAATCCATCCTCCTGTCCACCCCAAAGCACCAATATATTCTAACGGAAGAATGTGAATGGATCGAGATTTTGAGATGAGATTTAAAAAAAAATAAAAAATGAGAGAGAGAGAAAGAAAAAGTGAATTCTTTCGGAAAATTTAACAGTGTAATCGCGTTCTATCTCCATAATTCTTTTATTCTTTCTTTTTCTTCTTCTTATTCTGCTTGTACTATACTAAAATTTGTTGTGCCTAAACTAATGGTAGTATCATATAATTAGGGGTAGATCCAACATTTCATCTATGGATCAATTGGACTCATGACTTTTATCTTAGACATAAATAATTAGGGAGAAATTAAAAAATAACCAGATTTATATGTGGTCATTCAAAATAGCCACAATTTCAAAAGTAATCGAAATTTAGCCACTTTTCATGTAAAGATAAATTTGAATAAAAACATTGTTCAAAATCCAAAAAATACTCTAGCACAATATACTGGAGTTCCAATATACTTTGTTGAAACTCTAGTATATTACCGAGGCGGTAATATCAATCGAGGTCGGAGAGCCCAGTCTAAGGTACTCCTACGAGAGCGGCACAAGCAACAACGAGCGACGAGGGCAGAAGGCAGGTACTCGACAACGAAGAGATATGGACTATATAAGTATAATCGCCCAAAAATAGCAAGAAGAACGCTATTATAATAAGAAAGTAAAGATCAAGCCGCTCAAAATCGGGGACTAGGTGTTGAAAGTTAAAACCCAAGCGAGCAAAGACCCAGGGAAGGCAAGCTGAGAACAAATTTGTCACGACCCCAACCCCAGTCATGATGGCGCCCAACACACTGCTACGCAAGCCCGACCATTCAACAACATTATCCCAAATTTCTTATTCAGATTATAGATAAATATCACAAAGAATTTACTAAGTCATTACATTCAAGTGTATAATTAATAATAAAATCTGCGGAAGTTCAATTAAAATACCACTCCATAGCCCAATAGATTCTGGTGTCACGAATATGAGCCTCTAATACAGAATATCCACCTATTACAAGTCTGTCTAGGAAAAATGTGGAATAAAAGATAGAGATAGAGGGGAGAGATCAAGGCTGCGAACGCCATGCAGCTACCTCAATACTCCCGGACACTGCTGCTCAGCTAAACAAATCCTCACTCAGCCTGTGGTGTACCTGGATCTGCACGCAAGGTGCATGGAGTAATGTGAGTACTCCGACCCAGAGAGTAATAAACATAAATAAAGGCTGAGAATAAGAAATCGTGGAAAAATACAAAGTAAACTATGACTGGCAGTTTAGAACAACAATTAGTGAAACAGCAAGTCAATTAAATCAGAGTACCAATTGCTGAGACATGTATAACAGATAAAAATAAATGCATGAGTGCAATGCAATGCATATGATGGTACACTCTATGCATGAGTGCAATGCAATGCATATGATGGTACTCTCTAGTACCCACTGCGGCGTGCAGCCCGAGCTATCCATTTTATTTATCGTCGACGGCGCTCACTAGGGGTGTGTACAGACTTCGGAGGGGCTCCTACAACCCAAGCGCAATATCAAGTCATCTCATGGCATCAAATCTAGACCCTCGGCCTCATATCAATATCAGTATAATCACCCAGGCTCTCAGCCTCAATATCAATGTAATCAACCAGGCCCTCAGCCTCAATATCAATGTAATCAACCACGCTCTCGGCCTCAATATCAATATAACACTGCTGCGGCGCGCAACCCGATCCATGCTCAGTCCAGAAATCATCATAAGCTCATTGGGCATTTGTAAAACAGTAGTTCTCAGCCCGAAATATCATTTAGAAATATCATTTAAGTTTTTAAATCTTGGAAAGATGGGTGAGTTTGCAAAACAGTATTTAAAACCTTGGACTGAGATCAAATGATATGCATGTATGCGAAAACAGTGATGTAAATCCCTGAAGGATTCAAATAATTGGCAAGAAACCCAAATGTAACAATTAAATCCAAGTAAGGATGATTCTCAATTTAGTTCAAGTAGAAAACACGGTAAAAACATCTCTCGGAACGGACCAAGTCACAATCCCCAATGGTGTTCTACCCCACGCCCGTTATCCGGCGTGCAAGTCACCTCAATATAGCGTTACGATGTGAAATTCCGGGGTTTCAAACCCTCAGGACATCATTTACATCAATTACTCACCTCAAGACGGTCAAAGTCTAGCTCGCTATGCCCTTGCCTCTCAAATTACCCTCCTCGTGCGACGAATCTGCCCAAAATCACAACGAATATATCGCATTATGCTAAAGAGACAATACCCAATCGAAAGCAATCGAAGAATATCAAAATTCACAAATTTGACAAAACCCGAGCCCCGGGCCCACGTCTCGAAACTCAGAAATTTTTACGTCATCGGGTTCCTTATCTCGCCACGAGTCTATACACAAAAAAATCTCTCAAATCGGACCACAAATGGCCCCTCAAATCCCAAATTTAGAATTTCAATTTCACGCCCTAATTTCTTACAATTTGGCTATATTTTCATGAATTTCAAGGATGATTTCACAATATAATCATGTTTTTAACTCATGAAACTTACATCCAATCAATCCTCTTCGAATCCCTCTTCAATTGCTCCCAAGTAGCTCTCAAAATGCCCAAAAATGGTGAAAGAAATGATTTAGCTCGCGGATGAAATGTCTTATAAATTCACTGCCCAGATTTTGTTTCGGAAGTACTGTTCACCAGCGCGGTCACTGTTCACCCGCACGGTCACCGTTCACCCGCACGGTTACTGTTCACGCTGCTAAAAAAATTACAGCAGCCAAAAAAATTGCAGCACTTTGCTTTTCGCTAAAAATGGCTCTAACTCTATTATACGAACTCGGAATTCGATGATTCTTGTTCCTATGAGTCACAAATAATGATACGAACATAGTCCTTCAATAAAAACTCAATTCAGAGCTCGTTTGCTCAGTGCGATATCCATTTTGCTCGTTAAACAATTAACTCATGTTTCGTGTCAAAAACCCAATCGCGACTTGATGAAATTAGACCAAACTTTCCAGATCACTCCTATAATTCATTATTTAAATTTTGAAAATCTCGAAATAAAATTTCGATCTCTAGAACTAAAAATGGACCTTTGGATCATTACATGCTTATGCTCAAACGGCAAAAATCTTCCAAAAACTCTTCCAAAACTTATTCGAGCCTCATGGGACCCCGACCAAACATGCCAACATAATTCATAACATTATTCAAACCTCTTCCAATCATCAAAACACCTCAAACAATATCAAATTACCCAAAACTCATCGAATTCAAGCCTAATTTTCTAAAAAATTCCAAAATACACTTTCGATCAAAAACCCGACCAAACCACGTCCGAATGACCTAAAATTTTGCACACATATCCCAAATCATCTAACGAAGCTACAACAACTCTCGGAATTCCATTCCGACTCTCGGATCAAAATCTCACCTATCAACCGTAATTCGCCAATATACTAACTTCGCCAATTCAAGCCTAATTCTACACCGGACCTCCAAAATTACTTCCGATCACACTCCTAAGTCACAAATCATCCCTCGAAGATAACCGAATCATCAGGATTCAAATCCGAGCCCTCTAACACATAAGTCAATGTCCGGTTGACTTTTCCAAAATAAACCTTCCTTAAAGAGACTGAGTGTCTCATTTCCTACTAAAACCAATCCAAATCAACTTAAACAAACGCTCGTCCTCGAGCGTACCCAGAGTTGTCCTAGAAGCCCACCAATAGCTGAACGACCTTACCAAGAATATACCCGTGGGTGATCCCACACTACCCTATCTCGCATAGGTCCGATAACACAACATAGCGGAAATTTCACAATCCATCTAGTCCATAAACCATAGAACCACACTGCACCTTCCGAAATCATACACAAGATTAGAACTTCATATTCATACTCATAATAAGCCCGAACCAGCTGTAATAACCCATACCTACAACATCAGGTACAATTATCTGATATACCACATAACTCAAACACTCGTAACGATAATTTCTATTCACAGTAGCTGCACATAATAATCGAATATCGATAGGAAACCTCTTAACAACTAAAGCCTCATTCCAACACTTTCATATACTGCCAATGATAAAGGAAGCACGTAATAAATCATAACCATTTCCTATGTCAACCATTCATGAAGTCATTTCTCTCCTGGTAATTACCATAGCAAATTTGAACCGAACCTTAATATTTACCCATCACACATACTGAAATCGAATCCGTTCGCATTCATTAATGATTTCAATGATCTCTTCTGACCAAACACACTACTCTGGTGACATGACACATCAATACATGCCTAAACCACAACTTGCATAATACATGCACCAATAAGAAACGGTCCGAACATACTCAATTCATGAAAATGACTCAACTGAGAGAGTTGTACCTCAAACTTACCAATACTGCCACAACACAAGGTTGAGACCCTGTCTCACATCATAGAAATAGGACACACAAATTTGACCCGCAATGTCATGTTTCCACACAGCTTTGCTGCAACGCGCGTTCCTATCCAAATACTACTCCACAGAAAACACCTCAAGTCACTATGCTTGAAATCGACAACCATGCTCAATTGATGTTTGGAGCCAAAGCAAATCATTACACCCATGGTGAAACAAATAACACATACCACACAAACCTGATAGAACATAACCAGTACGTTATTCACCGAGCAACACCCAATTACTCATCCCGCTCGACTTCCACTATTACAACTCCTATCAGAGCCAGACGATCCAGTGCCCGGCTTAAATTAATACAGAAATCAACAACCTCACCCGGCGACATGCCTAGCCATATGAAACTCATATGAAAAGTCCCCCAACACCGGAACTAAATTAATGATAGCAACCTTTGCACTGACATCCATCACGAATGCCCAATTAAGAAAGCAATCCTTCCCAACCGTCCGCTGGTCCTTTGAAATATAAACCACTCTGCTAGAACATAATCCAACGCACTTCATCACTCAACCCGTGGCATTTTCAGTATTACCCGTAGCGTAATAGTTCAGAATCACTTAACACTAAGACAACCAGTCTGAATTCCGACATCACATCATAAATCTAACATACCAGCAAACAAAGATCCACTCGAGCCTCCAAATCCTGATTGCCGCTAAACGGTGCCGAATACACACGATCCACCACCACAACCTAGCCTGTACATGAGAACTCCCAGTCTCCAACTCCATATGGCACACAAATCATCATACCTGATTCCAGTTTCCACCGTGCGAATACATGCACACCTTTGATACCCAATCATTCCACGACAGATACTCAAAATTTTCCTATGCTACCAAGCAAACCCGAATACCACCAGTGGACCCACCAAGAACATGTTGCAATACTACCGAAATATCATCAGTTTAATCACATTACCTTTTTCTGAGACATATACTCTCGTCAAATCACTTCCAATTAGCAATATCATTTCCTTAATCATCTGAAGATCATTCACCCTAATCATCTGAAGCTCATTTCTCTAATCACCTAAAGCTGCCCGTACCGCCTAAGAATGTTATGAATTTCCATTCAGAACTGAACTGTAACCTTACACATGCAAATCTCAATCCTTCACAACATATCGCATATACCATACCATCCTAAGGTAACATGAGGACTTCACATCCTTTCCGAACCATGAACGTTTACGTACTCAACTAGTCAAGAACTTCCATTGATCCCATCTAGAAGAAAAATCATTACACATCCCATGCTCTGCATGACATACATAGGTCTTGTTCAAATTCTTACAATACCGATACGACGGATGAGATATGTATAAATTCATAACACCGTCGAATCAACAATTCATTGGGTCTATACTTCTGGCAAGAACTATCACCTCATTATGAACCAAACAATGGTCTTAGCCCCTTGATTTACTTCATATACTCAGATTGCACTGATCTCGAATTCAATGATCTCGTCTCACCCATTACGAACTGCTCAGGCAATAAGCCACCCAGACATAATCAAAAGCTGCATATGATGCCCCAATATGCCAATAGGCTATCAATTCGAACGCGATACAAAAAAGAAAACGAACTCTGGAAGGAATTACCAATCTCACGCACTAATACAGACTTTCCTTAGAAAATAAGAAGCAAGGCATACAAAATAGTATATAGAAAACTATACTCAACATCACACCGTTGCGGCGTGCAACCAGATCCAGATAACATACCCATGGCGGCATGCCACCCGATCTACACATAGATCTCGCATAAGGAGATGCACATCGAGCCAAATTTGCTCATTACAACAAAATACCGAGTATCGATCGTAAGCATGTTAAGTGCATAATAATATCTCTGAGGGACATATAGCGTTATAAGCTACAAAACTCAAGCACAACTGAGGTGCGATGTACAATCTGAATTTCAAGAGCCAAGATGCTCATATAACGTCATTCCTACGCGGATTCTCAACACATAGCAATTTCTCAAGCCGTCTCACAACTCACACGACGCAATGCATCACTACACGAAATATCTAACAACGAAACATCAACCTAACTACTCCTCCATGAGGACCGCGTTACTAAAATGCACACATATGGACTGATATAGAGCCATTATTCACATTAAATCTATCCACCGACTTCAAGCTGATTCTGATCACACTGAACTAGTCTGATAACCTTTCAAAGGTCGATAATAACTCCCATTTTTCTCATAACACACAAGAACAACCATCACAATCGGAGTAATCCTCCCCAGTTCACAACCCAATATTCCAAGTGCCCTCAAGGCATGAATCTTCAATTTAACGACACCATCACAAACTTCATACTTGGTTTACATCTAATCAATCAAGTGATCACATGCCACACTTATATAATCTTCCCGTGGGACACACTCCCACAACCTACCACAACAATATCTGGAGCGTACCTCCAAACCACTGGTCGCACTAATGCTGAAGAGCGATCAAGAATCATTAACCAGGATGCAAAACCTTTTTTACAAAACACCGATCTTAGGTGACGCTGGAGACAATACCAACTTACCGTAAACATCGAAATTTATCTTCTGCTCATCCGAGCTCATGACATCTTGTCAAAAAATTTCCTTCACTCGTGCCATTCTCGGCCCAATTTCCACAATCAGAACTAATTCACCAGCATGCATCAAATCTGAACTAACATAGTACATAACCGCACAATCCGCTAACCAATAGCAAGCTCCCCAACTTGGCTCGAAGCCATAGATCACAACACACTATACTCATAACGCATATACTCCATTGTTGCCTCAATACCATAGTGAGGTTAAACTCAAATCCTCTGTAAGCTTGTGTAAACACATTTCATCTAGTACTTCAACTCTTTGGCAATCTCGCAACAGTTAAACTCACTCTCTTAAGTGAACCAAAAATTTCGAACTTCAACACTTACAATTCATTTGCACATGAGATCTTCTGTCATTCACATGAGGATCACACCGCCTCAGCACACTTTGCGGGAGATAACTCATCTGCTTCGCCTCAATATAACATTTTCGTATACCTTCCACCACCATAAGCATTACGCATTCAGTTGATCTTCCTGAGTCTGTACTCATACCGCAACATGAAATTTACTTCACTCCCAACTAGGAGTCATGAAAAGATTCTTCCAATGCATAACTCGGACTATAACTTTAATCAAGATAGACTTCAAACATCTACTAATTCTTCCATCATTCAACAGACCCCCTTCTCGTCGCTTCCAATTCATATGGATACGCCTCGTAGCACTAACATACTCCTCACATAGCCACAACCATCATTTCCACTAACGGGGATACTACCGAACATATAAGTTTAAAACACTTACTCACACAATCAGCACCTCGGCGCTCTAGCCATAGGCAAATATCCAACCTCAAGTCCTTCAGACTGGCCCACCATAAACTCACAGAGATTACACCTCGTCCCTCGATCGGGGAATCACAAGCCATCGAGGCACATCTAATACTGAGCGCTCATGCGCGCATACGAACGCGTGGAAGGAATTTCAAAAGTTTCTTTTCAAGATGAATCAAGAACGCACAATAAGAATTAAAGAATGTGAAGTTTTCCTAAAGGTTCTGCAGCCTCTCGAGGATAAATACAAACGTCTCCGTACCGATCCGCGAGAATCTACTAAACCGGCTCATGACTCGCGAGACCAAGTAACCTAGGCTCTGATACCAACTTGTCACGACCCCAACCCCGGTCATGATGGCGCCCAACACACTGCTAGGCAAGCCCGACCATTCAACAACATTATCGCAAATTTCTTATTCAGATTATAGATAAATATCACAAAGAATTCACTAAGTCATTATATTCAAGTGTATAATTAATAATAAAATCTGCGGAAGTTCAATTAAAATACCACACCATAGCCCAATAGAATCTGGTGTCACGAATATGAGCCTCTAATACAGAATATCCACCTATTACAAGTCTGTCTAGGAAAAATGCGGAATAAAAGATAGATATAGAGGGGAGAGATCAAGGTTGTGATCACCATGCAGCTACCTCAATACTCCCGGATACTGCTGCTCAGCTAAACAAATCCTCACTCAGCCTGTGGTGTACCTGGATCTGCACGCAAGGTGCAGGGAGTAATGTGAGTACTCCGACCCAGTGAGTAATAAACATAAATAAAGGTTGAGAATAAGAAATCGTGGAAAAATACAAAGTAAACTATGACTGGCAGTTTAGAAAAACAATTAGTGAAGCAACAAGTCAATTAAATCAGAGTACCAATTACTGAGACATGTATAACAGATAAAAACAAATGCATGAGTGCAATGCAATGCATATGATGGTACACACTATGCATGAGTGCAATGCAATGCATATGATAGTACTCTTTAGTACCCACTGCGGCGTGCAACCCTAGCCATCCATTTTATTTATCGTCGACGACGCTCACTGGGGGTGTGTACAGACTCCAGAGGGGCTCCTACAGCCCAAGCGCAATATCAAGCCATCTCGTGGCATCAAATCTAAGCCCCCGGCCTCATATCAATATCAGTATAATCTCCCAGGCTCTCGGCCTCAATATCAATGTAATCAACCAGGCCCTCGGCCTCAATATCAATGTGATCAACCAGGCTCTCGGCCTCAATATCAATATAACACTACTGCGGCGCGCAGCCCGATCCATGCTCAGTCCATAAATCATCATAAGCCCCTTGGGCATTTGTAAAACAGTAGTTCTTAGCCCGAAATATCATTTAGAAATATCATTTAAGTTTTCAAATCTTAGAAAGATGGCTGAGTTTGCAAAACAGTATTTAAAACCTTGGACTGAGATAAAATGATATGCATGTATGCGAAAACAGTGATGTCAATCCCTGAAGGATTCAAATAATTGGCAAGAAGCCCAAATGTAACAATTAAATCCAAGTAAGGATGATTCTCAATTTAGTTCAAGTAGAAAACACGGTAAAAACATCTTTCGGGACGGACCAAGTCACAATCCCCAATGGTGCTCTACCCCACGCCCGTTATACGGCGTGCAAGTCACCTCAATATAGCGTTACGATGTGAAATTCCGGGGTTTCAAACCCTCAGGACATCATTAACATCAATCACTCACCTCAAGACGGTCAAAGTCTAGCTCGCTATGCCCTTGCCTCTCAAATTACCCTCCTCGTGCGACGAATCTGCCCAAAATAACAACGAATATGTCGCATTATGCTAAAGAGACAATACCCAATCGAAAGCAATCGAAGAATATCAAAATTCACGAATTTGACAAAACCCAAGCCCCGGGCCCACGTCTCAAAACTCAAAAATTTTTACGTCATCGGGTTCCTTATCTCGCCACGAGTCTATAGATAAAAAATCTCTCAAATCGGACCACAAATGGCCTCTCAAATCCCAAATTTAGAATTTCAATTTCAAGCCCTAATTTCTTACAATTTGGCTATATTTTCATGAATTTCAAGGATGATTTCACAATATAATCATGTTTTTAACTCATGAAACTTACCTCCAATCAATCCTCTTCGAATCCCTCTTCAATTGCTCCCAAGTAGCTCTCAAAATGCCCAAAAATGGTGAAAGAAATGACTTAGCTCGCAGATGAAATATCTTATAAATTCACTACCTAGATTTTGTTTCGGAAGTACTATTCACCCGTGTGGTTACTGTTCACACGCGGGGTCACTGTTCACCCGCGCAGATACTGTTCACACGCGGTTACTGTTCACGCTGCTAAAAATATTACAGCAGCCACAAAAAATTACAGCACTTTGCTTTTCGCTAAAAATGGCTCTAACTCCATCATACGAACTCGAAATTAGATGATTCTTATTCCTATGAGTCACAAATAATGATACGAACATAGTCCTTCAATCAAAACTCAATTCAGAGCTCGTTTGCTCAGTGCGATATCCATTTCGCTCGTTAAACAATTAACTCATGTTTCGTGTCAAAAACCCAATCGCGACTTGATGAAATTAGACCAAACTTTCCAGATCACTCCTATAATTCATTATTTAAATTCTGGAAATCTCGAAATAAAATTTTGATCTCTAGAACTAAAAATGGACCTTTGGATCATTACATGCTCATGCTCAAACGACAAAAATCTTCCAAAAACTCTTCCAAAACTTATCCGAGCCTCATGGGACCCCGACCAAACATGCCAACATAATTCATAACATTATTCAAACCTCTTCCAATCATCAAAACACCTCAAACAATATCAAATTACCCAAAACTCATCGAATTCAAGCCTAATTTTCTAAAAACTTCTGAAATACACTTTCGATCAAAAACCCGACCAAACCACGTCCGAATGACCTGAAATTTTGCACACATATCACAAATCACCTAACGAAGCTACAACAACTCTCAAAATTCCATTCCGAATCTCGGTCAAAATCTCACCTATCAACCGGAATTCGCCAAAATACTAACTTCGCCAATTCAAGCCTAATTCTACACCGGACCTCCAAAATTACTTCCGATCACACTCCTAAGTCACAAATCATCCCCCGAAGCTAACAGAATCATCATAATTTAAATTCGAACCCTCTAACACATTAGTCAACGTCCGGTTGACTTTTCCAAAATAAATCTTCCTTAAAGAGACTGAGTGTCTCATTTCCTACTAACACCAATCCAAATCAACTCGTTCACACCCAACACTGATAATGAAGCATAAAGAAATAGGAAATGGGAAAACGGGGCGGTAACTCACGAGACGACGGGTCGGGTCGTCACAAAATTGGGACGACCCGTACAAAATCACAGCAAAAGCAAACAAAGGATCATTCCAACTGGAAACAATGGAAGGAAAACTACTACCAAACAACTGGAATATCAGCCACCTCAAAAACTTCAACTTCTAAAAGAAAGAGTTTGCCCTCTCAAATCGTACTCTTTTTTCCCTCACTTGAGTTTTGTCCCAATTGGGTTTTCTCAAGGAGGTTTTTAACGAGCCTCCCCCCTCAAATCGTACTCTTTTTTCCCTCACTTGAGTTTTGTCCCAGTTGAGTGTAATGACCCGACTGGTCGTTTTGAGCTTTTGTATTTTGCTCGCCAGTTTTCGGGCATGACTTGCCCCGTGTGATGTACTATGACTTATGTAAATCGTTGGTTTTGGTTTTCAGGATAATCAGAATAAATTTGGAAGAACAGTTCCCGGTTTAAAGCTTAAAACTTGAAAGGTTTGACCAATATTTGACTTATTTGTGTATGATCTCAGATTGGAATTTTTATGAGTTGGTTAGCTCCGTTAGGTGATTTGGGAATTATGAGCATGATCGGAATGCATTTTGGAAGTCCGTGGAAGGTTTAGGCTTGGGTTGGCGATATTGAGATTTCGGCGCTTTCCGGTTGATAGGTGAAATTTTGATATAGGGGTCGGAATGGAATTCTAGAGTTACAGTAGCTTCGTTGTGTCATTTGGGATGCGTGTGCAAAATTTCAGGTCATTCAGACGAGATTTGATAGACTTTTTGATCGAAAGCATAATTTAAGAGTTTTTGGAGTTCTTACGCTTGAATCCTATGTTAAATTGGTGATTGATATTTGTGAGCGTTCCAAAGTTTTGAACAAGTTTGAATTATGTCATGGTATGTGTTGGTACAATTGGTTTGAAGTTTCGGGTAGGTTCCGGGATGTTTTAGTCTGAAAATCATAGTTGTAGTAGGTCCAGAAGGATTGCAAGCCTCGGAACCCACCCGCGCGGTCCGCACAAAAAGAAGTGCAGCCGCGGTATGTGTTGTGCGGACCGCACAAAATGAAGAGCGACCGCGGTAGGTGTTGTGCGGACCGCACAAAATGTTGTGCGGCCGTGGTGGGGAACGTTTCACTGGTCCTACTTCGGAAGCTCATATCTTTTGATCTACACGGAATTTTGAGATGATTCAAAAATAAAAGTTGTATCCCTTCGTGTCTAGTTTCCAAAAAGTTAAAGATATTGTAATTTGGACATCTGTAGCGAATGTTATGGCCAAAATACTAAAGCCTATCACTGCAGAGGAAAGCCTGTGCAACCCCGGTCGTTTTTGTGCGGACCGCGGTCGATTTTGTGCGGTTCGCGAAAGTGGAAATCTGTGGGGTACTCTATAAATACAAGGTTTTGGATTTTATTTGATATTTTGACCTAGAGAGCTCGGATTTTGGCGATTTTTTGAAGGTTTTCAAGAAATTCATCGGGGTAAGTGATTCTAACTCAGATTTGGCTAGAGTACATGAATCTATCATTGAATTCATCATTTAATTCTTGATTTGGAATAGAATTTGGGAAGAAAATTGTGAAATCTTTCAAAAATATAAAATGATGCTTTGAAGGACCAAATGGTATCGAAATTGGATAATTTTCATATGGTTAGACTCGTGAGAGTATAAGGATTCTAGTTTGTGCATTTTGTCAAATTCCGAGATGTGGGCCCGGGGATCAGGTTTGACCAATTTCTGGAATTTTGTGGTAATTCGATTGTTTTCGCTTGGTTTTGTTCCCTTAGCATATTATGACGTATTCGTTCTGATTTTGAATAGATTCGACGCGCGTGGAGGCCGATTCGAGGGGCAAAGGCGTCGCGAGTTAGAGATTTAGCCGGTTCGAGGTGAGTAATGATTGTAAATGATGCTCTAAGGGTTTGAAACCCCGGATTGCACTTCGTAGTGCTATGTTGAGGTGAGGCACACGCTTGATGACGAGCGTGGGGTCATGTACTATTGGGGATTGTGACTTGGTCCGTCCCGACTGATGATTTTATCGCGTATTTGACTGAAAGTCTGAAACTTATATGTTATCATCATGGTTTGGGCTGATTGCTATATTTAGGCTTCGTGCCAACTATTTGAACCCTTATGTGATTTTTATTACTATTTCCTCACTATTTTGACTTATTAATTGAACTCAGTCATGTTATTTTTCACTATTTTACTACTCAACCATTTTTACTTCGTTTTGAGACTTAGATGATATTTTAAATGATGTTTTGGGATGAGAAATATTATTTTACTAATGCCCAAGGGGCTTGTGAGTATTTTTGACAAAGTAAGGCCAATGGCCTAGTTGTGAGGAAACACTGATACTGATTTGAGGCCGGGTGCCTGAGATATGTACGCCACGAGGTGGCTACTTGATATTGATATGAGGCCGAGGGCATAGATTTGATGCCACGAGATGACTTGATATTGCACTTGGGCCGTAAGGGGGCCCTCCCGGAGTCTATACACCCTCATTGAGCGCGGGTACCCATTGTGATGTGGGATATAGCCTGAGGGGCTGATATTGTTCTATGTGATAGCCTGATGGGCTGGTATTGTTCTATGTGATACCGTTCTATGTGATTGCCTGAGGGGCTGGTATTGTTCTGAGCTATTGCTCGAGGGGCGAAGTTGTTGACATTGTGCCCGAGGGGCGAACCTTTATGTGTTTATCTTTCATATTTACCTGTCATTTACCTGTTAAACTATGGTATTTGTGCCCGATGGGTGGATTTCTGTGCTTATCTGCACTACCTATTTTGCATTCATTTGCGTAACTGTTGAAAAAGTCATTTTCAAAGAAGTTTAAACTGGGCTAAGATGTTTTAAGAGATTTTTACAGCTTCACTACTTTCTTACTGGTTTTGAACTGCTCCTATACAACATCTTGATATACTTTACGTGATTTCTTACCATTCAGACTTTAGTTATGATTATTACTCACTGAGTTGGAGTACTCACTTTACTCCTTACACCTTGTGTGCAGATTCAGGTATTTACACACCCGGTAGCGAGTTTTGGCTGATCGTAGCAAAGTCATCGAAGTTTAGCAAGGTAGATGCCGGCGTTCGCAACACTGCTTCTCTCTCTCTTCATTCATTAGTCTGTATTTGTACACTCAGACTTTCAGTTGTATTTATACCCTAGTAGATGCTCGTGACTTGTGACACCCCGGTTAGGGCTGTGTTGGGTTGTACTTCTGCACTTTATTGGCATTATTCGCTACTTAGTATTGCTATATCATATTTCAGACAGATTTATGTTATTTAACTATTTAAAAAGTGAATTGGGTTTAATTGGTTGGCCTTGTCTTCATGAGAGAGGCGCCATCACGACCGGATCCGGGTTTGGGTCGTGACAAGTTGGTATCAGAGCCTAGGTTACATAGGTCTTAAGAGTCATGAGAGTGTTTAGTAGAGTCGCACGGATCGGTACAAAGATGTCTGTATTTATCCTCGAGAGGCTGCAGAGGAAAACTTCACATTCTTGAATTCTATTCGTGCGTCCTTGATTCAACTTAAAAAGTAACTCTTGAATTCCTTCCACGCGTTCGTATGCGACCATGAGCGCTCAATATCAAATGTGCCTCGATGGCTTGAGATTCCCTGATCGAGGGGTGAGATGTGATCTCTATGAGTTGATGTTGGGCCAGTTTGGAGGACTTGAGGTCGGATCTTTACCTATAGATTGAGCATCGAGGTGCTGATTATGTGAACAGGTGTTTTTGAACTCATATGTTCGGTAGTGTCCCTGTTAGTAGGAGTGATGATTTGGAGGCGATGAGAAAGGTCTGCCAGAGGATAGAAGAACTATTAGGTGCTTGAATTCCATCTTGGTTTGAGGTATAACTCCAAATTATGGGCGTGTGAATGATCTTTCATGTTTCCCAGTTGTGAGTGAAGTAAATTTCATGTTGCGCTAAGTGATTACGTACATTTTATGATGGTGGAAGGTATATAGAATGTTAGTTAGAGGCAAAGCAGGTGGGTTGTCTCGTGTGAAGTGTTTTGGGGTTGTGCGATCCTTATGTGTCTGTTAGAAGATCTCATTTACGAGTGAAAGATATGTGTTGCAATTTAAATTGGGTCGCTTAGAGTGGTTGTAACTGTTGCGAGAGTGGAATGCGAGATTTGCAGAAGAGTTAAAATTCTAGATGATCTGTGTTTTTACAAGCTTCTAAAAGATTTGAGTTTAATCTCACTATGGTATCATGGCATCAATAGAGTATAATCGCTATGAGTTATTGAGTGTGTGTTGATCTATAAGTTATTGAGTTGTTAAGTGTGTGCAATCGCCTAATCAATATTGAGTGTGTGTTGATCTATGGCTTCGAGCCAAGTGGGGGAGTCTGCTATTGATTAGGTGATTGCATGGTTAGGTGTTATGTTGGTTCCAGTTTGAGGCGTGCTGGTGAATCAATTATGGCTTGCAGAAATTGAGACCGAGGATGGCTCGAGTAAAGGAAAATTTTGATAGAGGTTATATTATGCTTTATAGGGTATGAGAATCACGGAATGTCTTGCGTTGTTGGTAATGGATGCTCGGTGCATAGAGCAGAAAGTGGCTTTGTTGTTCTAGGATGAGGTTACACTCAGTGGTGTCAGAGTGCTATTGAGGCACGGGTGGTTCTGTTCGTTTGGTCAGGCTAATTGCAGTTTGAATAGAGTGAATGACTCTCGAGAATGGTTCTAATGAATTCAAGATTCTACATGTAAAATGGGGAATTTTAAGGTTGTATATGTGGTTAGAAACTGAGTTTTCATTGGAAGATGTCAAGACTTGCGGTATTTTCTATATTAATTATGGGATTCTATGTATCAATATCAGGAATGTAAAGGTAACATATTTAGATTTGCATGAAGTTTTCTCAGAGTAAAGTATTTTGAATGTGGTGCTTTTAGGAATATTTGAGAGAGTATTTAGCGGTTTATGAGTCTTGGACAGTGTGGTTTGTGCTTGGGTCTCGCGTGGTGAGTCTGGGTTGAGGAATTATGGCGTTGTAGCAAGAAGAAGTGTCAAGCTGACGGTAGATCAGAGGGAAACTCGAATAGATGGGATAGCATGGTAGTAGGCCAGATCGGTATGGTAAGGATATGATTAGTTCCTTGGGTGTTTTCGAGGTAACGAGTCTCTGCAAGTGTTTCGCGACAATTCTTTGGGGTTTTAGTGACATGCGTAGCTCGGTTGAGTTAGAAGGATTCAGTCCTGATGAGTTAGTGTTGTGCAGAAGGAATTCGGGGAGTTCTAGATGGTTTCCACCACAGTTAGAGAGGTATATTTTTCCTATTGGCGTGAGGAGCATAGGATGTACAGTGGTTCTCTTCTAGATGGGATCAATGGGAAGTTCTTGGCTAGTGGAATGCATAGTTACTTGCAGTTCGGAAGGGATATGAAGTTCTCAAGGTTATCCTATGATGGTATGGGTTATGCGGTATATTGTGAAGGATTGAGAATTGCGTGTGTAAGGTTGCGGTTCGATTCTGAAAGGAAGGTCACAACTCTTAGGCGGCGGGTAGTTTCAGATAATTAGAGGAACGAGCTTCAGATAATTAGAGAAAGGGCCTTCGGATGATTAAGGAAATGGTATTGCTAATTTGGGGTGATTTGACGAGGGCATATGTTTCAGAAAGGGCAATGTGATTAAGTTGATGATACTTCGATAGTATTGCGGCATTTTCTTGTTATATCGACTGTTGATATTCGAGTTTGCTTGGTGGCACAGAGGAATTCTAGATTATCTCTCGTGGAATGATTGGGTATTTGAGGTGTGGTATTCATTCGGACGGCAGAATTGGAACCAGATATGTTGATTCATGGGCCATATGGATTTGGAGACGGGAAGTTCTCATATTCAGGCTATGTGGTGGTTGTGAGTCGTGTGTATCGGCACTATTTAGTGACTATCGGTATTTGGAGACCCGAGCGGATCTTTTGTTGCTTGGTATGTTAGATGTTGGGTGTGATATTGGGTTCAGATTGTGTGTCTCTGTGTGGTGTCATTCTAGACTATTGCGCTAAGGCGACGTTGTTGGCTATGCCAGAAATGTCACGGATTTAGTGGCGAGGTTCGACGGATTATGTCCTAGTGGAGTGGTTTTATATTTTGAAGACCTAGTGGACGGCTGGGAAGGATTGCTTTTCTTAGTTGTGTTTTCGTGATAGATGTCAGTGCAGAGGCTCCTACCATTAATTTAGTTCCGGTGGTGAGGGACTTTTCGGATATGTTTCTTATGGCCGGGCATGTCATCGGGCAAGGTTGTTGATTTTGGTATTGATTTGATGCCGGACATCGTATCATGTGGCACCGGCAGAATTAAAGGAGTTGAAGAGCAGCTCTAGGATTTTTGTGATAAGGAGTTCGTTGGCAGGCCAATGTGGATGCGTGTTCTAATTTGAGCCGGCTTGGTTGGCTCTGAATTGTAATGTTGAGGGGTGTGTTGATTCGATTGTTATTGAGCTTATTAGTAATCTGGGAAGATCCGTCAGTTACCTTTCTATGTTGCGAGATGTTATGATTTGTTGGTTATGGGCACATATGGTGCGGTTCTATTGGGGTTTCATGGTGGAAGTCGAGCGGGAAGAGTGATTGGGTATTGCTCGGTGAATGGTGTATCGGTTATGTACTTTCGGGTTATTATGGTGTATGTTATTTGCTTCACCAAGGGTATGATGATTTGCTTTGGTTCCAGACATCGAATTGTGTGTGGTTGTCGATTTCGAGCATAGTGACTTAAGGTGGTTCATGTGGAGCAGTGTTAGATAGGATCGCACATCACAGCGAAGTTATGTGGAGGTATGACCTTGCGGGTTAGATTTGTGTGTTCTGTTCCTATGATGTGAGACGGATTCTCAGCCTTGTGTTGTGGTGGTATTGGTGAGCTTGAGGTGCAACTCTTTCATTTGAGTCATTTTCATGATTTTAGTATGTTCGGACTGTTGCGTATTGGTACGTGTACCGTGCAAGTTGTGGCTTAGGCCTGTATTGATGTGTCATGTCACCAGAGTAATGTGTTGGGTTAGAGGAGATCGTTGGGATCATTTATAAATATGAGCAGATGCGATTTCAGCATGTTGGAAGGATAGTATCGAGCTTCAGTTCAGAAATTTGATGTGTTATTTGCTAAGGAAGAAGTGGCTTCATGAATGGTTGATCTGGGAAATGGTTATGGATTACCGCGTGTCTTAGTGATCATTGGCAGTATATGAAAGTGTGGGGATGAGACTTTAGTTGATAAGAGTTTTTCTATCGGTATGCGTATGTTGTGTGCATATGCTGTGGTTAGAAGTTATCACTACAATTGTTGAGTTATGTGGTATATCATGTGATTGCACCAGAGATAGCATATATGGTTTGTTACAGCTTGTTCGGACTTATTCACAGTATAAATGTGAGATTCTGATCGTGTTGGTGATTTTAGAAGTGGAAATATGGTTCTATGGTTTGTGGACTAGGATGAATTGTGAAATTTCAGTTATAGGGTGATGTGGGATCACCCCCGGGCATGTGCATGGTGAGGTTATGCAACAATTGGTTGGCTTTTGGAACAACTCTAGGCACGTTCGAGGACGAACGTATGTTTAAGTGGGGGAAGATGTAACGACCTAACCGATCGTTTTGAGCTTTTGCATTTCGCTCGCCAGTTCTCGGGCATGACTTGCCCCGTGTGATGTACCATGACTTATGTAAATCGTTGGTTTGGTTTTCAGGATAATCGGAATAAAATTGGAAGAACAGTTCCCGGTTTAAAGCTTGACACTTGAAAGGTTTGACCAATAGTTGACTTGTTTGTGTATGATCTCGGATTGAAATTTTTATGATTTGGTTAGCTCCGTTAGGTGATTTGGGAATTAGGAGCATGGTCGGAATGCATTTTGGATGTCCGTGGAAGGTTTAGGCTTGGGTTGGCGAAACTGAGATTTCGGCGCTTTCCGGTTGATAGGTGAAATTTTGATATAGGGGTCGGAATGGAATTTTGAGAGTTACAGTAGCATAGTTGTGTCATTTGGGATGTGTGCGCAAAATTTCAGGTCATTCGGACGAGATTTGATAGACTTTTTGATCAAAAGCATAATTTAAGAGTTCTTGGAGTTCTTACGCTTGAATCTTATATTAAAGTGGTGATTGATATTGTTGTGAGCGTTGCGAAGTTTTTAACAAGTTTGAACGATGTATGGGATGTGTTGGTACAATTGGTTTGAAGTTCTGGGAGTTCCGGGTAGGTTCCGGGATGTTTTAGGCCGAAAATTAGAGCTGTAGCAGGTCTAGAAGGGTTGCAGGCCTCGGAACCCACTCGCACGGTCCGCACAAAAAGAAGTGTGGCCGCGTTAGGTGCTGTGCGGACCGCACAAAATGTTGTGCAGCCACGGTGGGGAACGTTTCACTTGTCCTACTTTGGAAGCTCATATCTTTTGATCTACAAGAAATTTTGAGATGATTCAAAAACAAAAGTTGTAGCCATTCGTGTCTAGTTTTCAAAAGATAACAATATCGCAATTTGGACATATGTAGTGAAAGTTATGGCCAGAATACTAAAGCCTATCACTGCAGAGGAAAGCCTGTGCGGCCGCGATCGTTTTTGTGCGAACCGCGATCGATTTTGTGCGGTCCGTGGAGGTGGAAATCTGTGGGGTACTCTATAAATACGAGGTTTTGGGTTTTATTTGATATTTTGACCTAGAGAGCTCGGATTTTGGCGATTTTTCGAAGGTTTTTCAAGAAATTCATCGGGGTAAGTGATTCTAACTCAGATTTGGCTAGAGTACATGAATCTATCATTGAATTCATCATTTAATTCGTGATTTGGAATGGAATTTGGGAAGAAAATTGTGAAATCTTTCAAAAATGTAAAATGATGATTTGAAGGACCAAATGGTATCGGAATTGGATAATTTTTGTATGGTTAGACTCGTGATAGTATAAGGATTCTAGTTTTTTCAAATTTCGAGATGTGGGCCCGGGGGTCGGGTTTGACCAATTTCTGGAATTTTGTGGTAATTTGATTGTTTTTGCTTGGGCTTTGTTCCCTTAGCATATTGTGACGTATTTGTTCTGATTTTGGATAAATTCGACGCGTGTGGAGGACGATTCGAGGGGCAAAGGCGTCGCGAGTTAGAGATTTAGCCGGTTCGAGGTGACTAATGATTGTAAATGATGCTATGAGGGTTTGAAACCCCGGATTGCACATCATAGTGCTATATTGAGGTGAGGCACACGCTTGATGACGAGCGTGGGGTCATGTACTATTGGGGATTGTGACTTGGCCCGTCCCTACTGATGATTTTACCGCGTATTTGACTGAAACTTATATGTTATCATCATGATTTGGGTTGATTGCCATATTTGGGCTTCATGCCAACTATTTGAACCCTTCGAGGAATTTTATTACTATTTCCTCAATGTTTTGACTTATTAATTGAACTCAATCATGTTATTTTTCACTGTTTTACAACTCAGCCATTTTTACTCCATTTTGAGACTTAAATGATATTTTAAATGATGTTTTGGGCTGAGAAATACTGTTTTACTAATGCCCGAGGGGCTTATGAGTATTTTTGATGGACCTAGTTGTGAGGAAACACTGATACTGATTTGAGGCCGGGGGCCTGAGATATGTACGACACGAGGTGGCTACTTGATATTGATATGAGGCCGAGGGCATAGATTTGATGCCACGAGATGGCTTGATATTGCACTTGGGCCGTAAGGGGCCCCTCCCGGAGTTTGTACACCCTCAGTGAGCATGGGTACCCATTGTGATGTGAGATATAGCCTGAGGGGCTGATATTGTTCTATGTGATTGTCCAAGAGGCTAGTACCGTTCTATGTGATTGCCCGAGGGGCTAGTATTGTTCTGAGATATTGCACGAGGGGCGGAGTTGTTGACATTGTGCCCGAGGGGCGAACCTTTATGTGTTTATCTTTCATATTTACCTGTTAAACTATGGTATTTGTGCCGATGGGCGGATTTCTGTGCTTATCTGCACTACCCGTTTTGCATTCATTTGCGTAACTGTTGAAAAAGTCATTTTCAAAGAAGTTTAAACTGAGCTAAGATGTTTTAAGAGATTTTTACAGCTTCACTGCTTTCTTACTGATTTTGAACTGCTCCTATACAACATCTTGATATGCTTTACGTGATTTCTTACCATTCAGACTTTAGTTACAATTATTACTCACTGAGTTGGAGTACTCACTTTACTCCCTGCACCTTGTGTGCAGATTCAGGTATTTATACACCCGGTAGCAGGTTTTGGCTGATTGTAGGCAGAGTCATCGGAGTTTAGCAAGGTAGTTGTCGGCGTTCGCAACACTGCTTCTCTCTCTTCATTCATTAGTCTGTATTTGTACACTCAGACTTTTAGTTGTATTTATACCCTAGTAGATGCCCGTGACTTGTGACACCCCGGTTAGGGCTGTGTTAGGTTGTACTTCCGCACTTTATTGGCACTATTCGCTACTTAGTATTTCTATATCATGTTTCAGACTGCTTTTATGTTATTTAACTGTTTAAAAAGTGAATTGGGTTTAATTGGCTGGCCTTGTCTTCTCGAGAGGCGTCATCACGACCGGGTTGGGTTTGGGTCGTGACATTAGAAAGCAAGTATAGAAAGGGAAGTATAGAAGAAAAACAGGGAAGTATAGAAAGCAAGCCATAGAAAAGGAAACATAAGCAAAAACATGCAAATATAAAAAGCAAACCATAGAAAAGGAAGCAGATGCAAAAAACAAACCGGACATTCCATTTCATACTTAAACATTTTTTTTACAAAGGCTCGTGGAAACGCAAATAAAAATACACAAACTCGCAAAAAAAAGAAGAGAAAAACTATTGGTCGCCACCATCAAGATCTTCGGCACCTCTACCACCCTGAATGTCGATGTCTGGATCATCTCGTTCCCTTTCTTCATCATCACCTTCACCCTCGAGGTATACAACATTATACCAGGTGTTCTTCTCAAGCTGGTCCACGCCTCCATCCCCCTCATCATCACCAGACTCAGGCTTGGGGGATCATATCCACAAGCAACCCACACCTCGTGGGCCTTAACGCGAACATTATCAAGGGCGTCCGCAGAAACGAACCCTGACTTATACAAATCTCGGAACATGTCTAATTGAGCTTCAACATGAATCCACTCCCGTACAGGTCCCGAGGAATGTTGGGAAATACGAAGTACGTAAGGAAGACGGCTGCGCAAGCAGTTAAACCTTTTCAGCCTCTAAAACGGCCACCAGGTCATGGAGGAGGAAGTAGTCTTTATCCTGCTCTCCTATCCTCTCCTCCAATCTATCCTCTATAACCTAAGTTGTAGATTGATCAATCTCCCGCTCGGCCCGGAGAGTCTTATTCGCCAACTCTAACATCTCTGATTTTCTCCGAGCCTCCAAACGGGAAGACTGCGCCTTCTTCGGCTCGCTCTGCTTCTCGACGACCTTGCCATGAACAACCTCTATCAACAACCGACATTCTTCTAATTGCCTGCGCAGCTCAACTACATGCGCCTGAAGGTCACCGCACTGGGCCTCTACGACCTTGCTGACCTTGAGCTCTTCCTCCATACTCCTCAACGTCCACTTCTCAATGACTCTCACAATCTCGTTATCCTTCTCCTTCAGCTTCTCGTGAAGGGCCTACAGATTGCCGCCCTCACCAAACCGCCTGCAAAACTCCTGATACTTGTCGCGATACTCGAAATATTTGCCTTACAAGTATTTTCCTACGCTTCTCCACCCTTCTGGCACTTTCAATCTCCAAAATCATAGTCTGCCGTGTTCTTCAGCAAATCGTGGTCCATAGGGACCGCAATGATCCTCGTAGACCCCTATAATCTCATCTCGAGTTGGTTAAAACCCTCCTCCATCATTTTCAGGTCGGACACATCAATGTCAGACCCTACATCATCACCATCAGCAGCAACACTTTTACCCCTCTCGTCAGTCGTCAAAGAAGCATCAGCGGTCGACCGAGATGTTAATGCCTCCTCTAGCCTTAAATTCCCGAAGGCATCATCGATCGATCTCTCCACTTTGGCAATCACCGAAGGCATACCCACTTTGTCTGCCTCTAACCTTGGGGACCCAGATTTCTGCTCGACATTGTCCCCAACAACTATGGTCGGCATCTCGCGCAAGGAGAAATCGTCCGTCATTGAGTCAACGACCTAAGTGACCCGGCCACCAACATCTACAGACCTCCTCTTGCGGGGCATCAATTCCCCCTCATTCGAAATAGGCTCGTCGTCTTCATCTATAAGATCACATAGGGGAGATAATGAGTTCTTCGCGGTCTCCACGATCGTAGAAGAAACGGAACCAGGTGCTGCAGCAAGAGGGGTCGAGGTATGAATAGAACCAGTCTCCATCATAGATAGGGTGAAAGCCGAATGCGCAACCATTTTTATTTTTCGGAACGAAGGGGGGGAGCCCTCGCCCTCCTCGAAGGCCCCATGTCCTATCCTAGGAAAAACACAAGAAAAGGGGGAAAATTAGCAAGGTAAACGGAAAAGAAGGGATCCAAGACTCCAACAAAATGAGTAACTTACCAGTCGAGAGGGAAGCCGACCCAAACCTCTTGAGAAAACCCGGCCACTTACGAATCCCTACGATGTGAGGGAGGAGTTGACCGACCCAACTAGAGATGTCCTCGACCAAAGGATGAGGCGAGGTCTTAGCTGCATAAGAAAAAAGTGAGAGGTCAAAATCCACAACTAAGCAAAATAAACCAAGTACCTACATGCAAGGGTTGAGGCTCTTACAAATGTCATTCCAAGATTCAGGAAAGCCGTAAACGTTGGCCACCACGTCCTCATTTCTAACAAAGAAAAAGTTGAGCCATAACTAGCGATTAGCCTTGTCGTCCATTTCACCACCAGACATTTGTCTCCTCGTTGGCGAAGGTTCAATATCATCCCCCAATAAAAGCTAGGGGAGAACAAGTGCATTAGGTGTTGAAGTATGATCTCGACCCTGGCTAACTCTACGAACTTGGTAAGCATCCTTATAAGCTTGTAGACGTACTATGCGAGTTGATCCGGGCAAACACCGTAGAAGCGACAGAACACCTCCGGCAGCAGGAGGAGAGGTAGGGTATACCCGACGTGAAAAGGATAGGCATAGAATGCACAATACCTAGGACAGTAGTACTGCACCGCATTCCACCTAACATGGATCAACTCGAAGTGATCGGGAATGCCGTATTTTGCCTTAAGCTCTAGCAAATCCGCCTCCTTCATCGCTGACTTAAAGGTTTTGGATAAGACCTCAGGCAATTTCGAGAAATAAGACCTAACATCGGGGTTATGAGGAACTATCTCTTTCATAATTAGGAAGCTTCCGTCCTCAATAGCAGCGGAAACTTTCTCCGCATGAGGAGGGGGAGGAAGAATTGCTAAAGGGACCGACTCACTTCCTTCGCTGGGTCCAGAAGGTATGTTAGACATATTTTCAATAAAAAGAGGAAAGTATCAAACAATGGAGAATAAAAACGATAAGGATCGCTGGAATATACGGAAAAGATGCACAATAATAGAAGAGGAAGAAGAAGATGCAGGGGTTCGGTGCAAGAATTTTGTAAAGTTTGAAATTATATCCTCATAACCCTATTTATAAGAATATGATGACATCCAAATTTACTACTAAAAAGTACATGAACACGGTCGCATGCAATATAATTTACCCAACTATGAGTCGGGGTCGAATCCCATAGAGAATAATATGTAGGCGATTAGGCGTGTAAGAGAATTATCACTTATTATGTAATGTCTAACATTTAGAAGGTGATTATGCAAATATTTATAACTAATTGCGAAAATGAAAACTAACCTAGAAAGCAAGTAAAATGATCAATGGCTACAAACATGAATACACAGGGAATTATACTCAAGTAACGGTCCAATGTATTTCACGATTTTACAAATACGACGAGTTTATGTTAATTAGCCTCGGGTTATGATTCTATATTAGCTTCTTCCAAAGACTAACAAGACTTCCTAATTGAATTATCCCTAAAACAATTAAGAGATTAAGCACACTCAATTATGGCTATAAGTAGTTCAATCATATCTCTAGGTAGAATCTATAAAGTAAGGGTTAAAACCTCGAGTTCTTGTTAATTAATTTTTTTCAACCCCAAATTATCTTTCCCAAAATTAATTCAAAGTAAATGGGCGAGTCCTAGGGTTAGCTAATCCCTTTAAAAACATTAAATAACAAGATTAATTAAAGAAACAATAACTCACATCATAATAAACAAAAATCATTCAATACATAAGCATAACAAGATATTTAATCCACACTTTAAATATGAATATTTTCATAAACAAGATTCAAGTGTTGGAATAAATACTACACACTTAGATATTTAATACAAAGCAAGAAAATGAAGAAATGAACATAAATGGGTAAGAAATTCTCAACCAAAAGTTTCAAATCTTCAAGACTCAAGTGTGTATGCAAGAACCCTACCTCCAAAACTTGTGTTCTCTAGTCAAGAGACTGAAAATTAAGCCAAAGATACTCTTTCCAATAAGCTAGGTCGTTTATTAAATGGTTTGGGGTAAAAAAAGTGAAATTCAGAAATTGCCCAGTTGTTTCGCCTATTTCTTCTTCGCGTTCGCGATTATGCCTTCGCGTTCGCGAAGGTTTATTTTCTTCATCTTCACGTTCGCGTTTGCCCGTTCGCGGAGGTTTATTTCCTCCAGCTTCGCGTTCCTGATTAACACTTCGCGTTCGCGAATGTTTGTTTCCAAAAGCTTCGTATTCGCGTTTATCACGTGAAGGGTAATTTACTCGGCAGTGTTCCTGTTTTCATTTTAGCTTCTTTTTGGCTCGTTTTCACTTGATTTCTTCACAATCACTTCTAAATCATATAAAACCTGTAAAATAGGTGTAAGCGGCATTAACCACACGATTTATTCAATCAAACATAACAAAAATCTAAGATTAACAACGAGATAAGTTGGTAAAATATCAACTTATTGGAATCCAAGCGTTATAACCAAGAAATTGTCTCATCATTACACGACACCGTTGTCACACCTCCTTTTTCCGCACCCGAGAGGGCGCAAGGGAGTTTTTTCCAATTAAAGGACAATCGAAACGGGATTGGTTTGGTTGTTTCAGAGTCGCCACTTGGGAGATTTAGGGTGTCCCAAGTCACCAATTTTAATCCCGAATCTAGGAAAAGAATGACTCTATATTACAGTCTGCGTACCAGAAATCCGGATAAGGAATTCTATTAACCCGGGAGAAGGTGTTAGGCATTCCCGAGTTCCGTGGTTCTAGCACGGTCGCTCAACTGTTATATTCGGCTTATTTATCTGATTTTAAATACAATTATGAACCATGTGCAAATTTTATCTTTTAACCGCTTTTGTCATTATTATTATTTTTACGAGAATTGCAACGTCGTGAAAACATATCTCGAACCACGTTACATCAATGTACCCGTGGTTATTGATATATCTCGACTCGGTTGAGATTTGGATTTGGGTCACATAAATGTGCACCCGAATTAAGGAAAATAAATTGTTAAAGGCGCGCCTAAAGCAACTAGCGTCTTGTTATTTTGGGGGAAAGTCGTAAAAATTCATTAAACGGCATATCCCGAATCCTAAATACTTTAATATATACATACATCTAGAGGGCCCCGCAGCTTTGTACATTTTGTTTGTCGAGGCCGTCTCGTTCTATTTTTAAAAGGAATTTGCGGCGTCATGGACATGGATCTCGAACCACGTCACAATCAATGTACCCGTGATTAGAAACACATTTCGAATCCGTCGAGATTTGGATTTGGGTCACATAAATGCACACCCGAATTTAAGAAGGTAAAATTATTAAATACGCGCTTAAAGAGGCTATCGCGTTATTATTCCGGGAGGGTCGTGAGATTTGCTAAACGACCCACCTTAGGGACTGAATGCTTCAACATATATATATTTAACAAGGGCCCCGCAATTTGTGCGTTTTTCTTTATTTTTTTGTCGAGGCTCATCTCGTCCTTATTTTAAAAGGATATCCTATAGCAACTACGTTTCTTGTTGCGTTTATCTCTACTAATTGAAAACAGTAGATAGCCCTAGTTAATTACATGCTTGCAAGTTATCTATACAGAATTCCGAGTGCTTGCACAAAATCAGAAGCACGGCCACGTACACAGTCGGCCGAGCAAAAATTAAGGGCCCAAATCCAGCCCATGCGTGATGGACCAGACCTGGGCCATTGTTTGTTCGATGCAGGCCTGCTTGGTCTGTTTCGACCCGGGCTCGACCTTCGTGAGGTTGAGATTGCAGTCTCCGTGTTCTTTGTCTTAAAACATGGTTTACCAGTTATATGAAGCAGTTTATCAGAAAGGAAAGAACTTAACTAGTAGAGTACGATTTTCATGCTTGGCCTACATTAAAGGACATACTACAAAGTAAAACTAAGTCTAAGATACAACCTATTTCATTGGGAATATTTTCACCTATCAGCATACATATATAAACTATCATTCAGCTAATCTATATTGATATACACTGGGCATACAGGCTACTTCTATTGTCAACACAGGAATGAAAATTATTATACAGTACATGATATCTAATGTAACAATCTATGTATGAAAGTCAACTTCAGGTCTTTTCTTTTTGTATTCATGCTCAATTTTCCAATTACATTTGACAGTGTATTGGTTGTGTACCTGGTATAGAGAACAAAAGAAGAAAGGAATGATCAGCTGGGTAGTATGCAACAGGCATAGCAGCAGCAGGTAATCAACACAACACAGCAACAAACAAAGCAGCCACAATGATGAAGCTCAGCGAGTGATCGAGCAATGAACAGACTATCCCAGAAAAAAAATAGAGTAGGAAACAACAACCCAGAGTGTTGAATGTAACAGCAATCCAGTAATCCCAATAACCCCAAAAGCTCAACAAATAACCAATACAGTTCCGATAATCAAAAACTCAAACCAACAGTACACAGAAAGCTCAGTGTAGTAACAATCACAGCAGAAGAACACAGACTTCTCTTAATGGAACAAATAACAATCCCAGTGAGGATAACCAACTTGGTTTCTTTGTGCAGTTTTTGGACAGTGTTCAGTTACAGTATTTCTGGGAGTTTCTTTCTGGTTTTTTTTTTTCCAGTTTTCTTCAACTCACAAGACCTCTCTCAAGACTAAAATTTCCAGCCTTTCTCTTCCTTCCCTTTTTAAGTTCTGAAATAGCCTATTTATAAGCCAAACAACCAGTGCAGTCAAGCTGCCTGGATTCTGCCCTATGCAGACTGCCCATACCCTTTAAACCCCATGCCTAAGCATCTTTTTGATGCCAGCCATTTGTTCCCCACGCCTGGCTTATTCCTTTTGTTCAAGAGTATGGGTTCATTTAAGTATTCATTTTAAACCCCATACTCTTGTGTCTTGTTCCCCATTGGCATTAGTTTAATCCTAAATTAGTACCCTACTTGTCAGCTCATTTAAACTAAGTTTTTCTGTTCTTTTCAAACCTCAGACTACCCATGTTATCCCTTGATTATTACTGTCCTGCCTCACTGCAGTATCAGGGCCTTTTGAACTTCTGGAAGTCCAAATTCAAGACTGCCCTAGCCTGATTCTTTTCATTGTTTACAATGCAGTTAAGGCTAAACTTAGGCAATGTCGAGCATCCAATTATCAATCAACAGGTTCATTCACTTTGTACGAATTAGAATATTTGGACATTCAGTCGTAGGAAGTCAATCGACGACATTTATCAAGTCGACTATACTAATTATAACAGGTAACAATCAGTCGTTCATATAAACAAATACATACAGGGACCTAAAGGGCTTCGGACAACTTTGGTCAATCACTGGGAACCTATATAGATTATTTATGCGACGACTATCCTAATCGGACATGTTTATCATAGGATACATTCAGAACACAAACAGAAAACAATTGACCAAATAAAAAGGTCTTTGACATAGATGGAAGAAATTAGGAAAATAACAGATAATAACAAACAATCACAACAAATCATGCTAACAACTCAATCAAAACTAAAACAAAAAAAAAGAACACTTACTGGAAAAGTTTAAACCAAAATGACCCAAGTCCGACTTAGCTTTGACCATTTGAGGCCGAACAAACTTTAACCAGGGTGTTCTCACATGAGAACACCTTGATTAAGGTCTATTAGACCTCGAACCCCTGTTAAGGCCGGCCGGATTCCAAGGCTATTCGTGTTCTAGGTTTTGGATTTTCAGATCTGGTTTTTTAGGAGTTGTGGGTAGATTCGGACCAAACCAGGTCTGGTTTGGTCACGAGGGAGGTCAGGGGAGTGTCTGGTATGAAGATGGTGAGGTTCGGCATAGATCGAGTTTTGTCTCGAATCTTCAAATCCAGATTCGAGACGATGGGAGGTGATTCGAGGTACATGGTTAGTGAATTCGTGCTCAGGGTGGTTGGATGTTTCAGGGGTGTGAAGGGGGTGGTCACCGGCGTTCGTGCCGCCGGGTTCTGGTGAATGGGAAATTAGGGTGGCTGCTAGGGTTTCGGGGTGGGGGGGTGTCAAGGCTTGGTGAAGAAGATGAGGAAAGGTGGGGTTCGGATAGGGGGCGTGGGGTGAAGGGTCAAGTTTATATACGTAAAGAGTAATTAGATCCTGGTCGTTGGATGCATCGAGATTGATGGCCAGGATCTTTTACTTAGAACGGAACGACACTGTTTGGCCTCGGTTGGGGGTTGGTTCGGACTGGTTCTTGGGTCGGGTTTGGAAACGGGTTACTGACAGGGAGCCTGGGCCGTTGGATTGGATTGGTTGGAACGGCTGAGATGAGCCGTCCTTGAAACGACGTAGTCTTGGTATTGGACGACGTCGTTTCGATGACCTGCGGATGGGTCTTGGGTTGGCTGACTTGGACTGGTTTTGGGCCTTAAAAATTTTGAAATATCATAGGCCCAATCCGATTTCTTGCACTTTTTTTTATTTTGTTTTCTAATTTTTGAAATACAACTAAATTAAAAATGAATTTGAAATACCCATTAATCAATACTTAACACAATTATTCACACACATATATATATAAAAACTTTTAAATGGTTAAATTACAACCTAGAAATGCATACATATTTTTTGTATTTTGTTTGATAATGATTAAATGCAAAATGGACAGACCCACAAATGACTAACAACACATGTCACGGAAAAGTCGAAAAATTGTACAGCGAAGTCATTTGTCACTATTTTTTTATTTTCTTTTGGAGCGATTGTCTGTGAAGCAAAAATCACGTGCTTACAACCGTAATCGAAGCGACTGATCCAATCAAAAGATGCACTCGAAATGAAGCGACGCATCGGGAAAATACGTCATAATGACGTGTGACGTCGTGACGTCACTTTGATTCATGGATAGCACAACTCTAAAATTCGCGGCTCACATAGGGCCACGCTCACCAGCTCGCCCATATCATCACGATCTGGTCAGCTCGTCCAAATCGTTTCGACCGCAATGAACATAATTCGCTCATCAAGCCCGCCTGAGGCCGGCCTCAATAAGCGAAAGGACTAACTGTATGGGTCAAAATCTACCATAGAATATTTAAGATAAGATAACACTAAAGAAAGAATTCTCATTGGTCGTGGTGGATCAGGAAGTATTGAGTTTTGTAGTTGAAGAGTCGACGAGAACTGAGGTCCATATGTCAATAATGGTCGAGGTCGAGCATCGTAGATGAAGCTGTAACGGCTAGTTCCGAAATAGGATATTAAAGAGAATATTTTATTGTATATTCTCTACACTTGTACTATTAGAGTTTGTTAGGAATGTGTCTCGTGTAAATAGAAAAAGAGACAATGATATGAGGCAAGTGATATTCATTTTGTAAACATACTTTAACAAAAAGACTCTCTCTCTCTCTCTCTTCCTAATATACAATTACTACATGTTACCAAGATTCGTGTCTACATTATTCCATACTTTTCCATCAAATCCGAGAATAATTCGAACATTCAAGGATTCATCAATAATTCGAACATTCAAGGATTCATCTGTCACTCATCATTGTCAGGAGGAACAATCATCTAGTTCATCATTTTTAGGTGAATCACTCCTACTATTTACTTACATGTCATTTATTGTTATTCATTACTATTAAATGCTGCATTGTTGCAAATACCTTTTGGAATAGTTATTGCACACTGTTATTACTTTTCTACCAGATCTATTCAATGCTTATCATACTTTTAGAAGTCACGTCTAGAAATATTATTACTCCCTCCGGTCCAAAATAAGTGATTTTTTGGTTGTTTTCACATATATTAAGAAATTCACCTTTTAATATTAATTGGCAATGAAATTGACCATATTAACCTTTACTATCTCTTCATATAAACACTTCTAACACATTCCAACATTAATTACTCCAAGGGCAATGTAGGAAAAAATAATTAATTCATTCTTGAAATCTTAAAAAATCACTTATTTTGGACCACAAGAAAAAAGGCAAAAAATCACTTATTTTAGACCGGAGGGAGTATTAACTAAGTTTAACCCATAATCATGTAAATTTGATTTGAACCAAGAGTTATATTTTTTGTCAAACAGAATTGTACTTTATGAGTTCATCAATTGCATAAAGCAAACCAAACAGAATATTGAAATTAATATAAACTCTAGAGACAAATTACTAGAGCTTTATAGATTGTAATTCTTTGGTTAGAAGTGCAAAGATTAGCCAAATTTGCCCAAATTTCATTATTAAATATCCTGAATTCTTGAGCTACTAATTTGAAATTTAGGACATAGTGTTCTAAATTTTTTAGATGCTAATTTGAAATTCTGGACTAAGTACCTTGAATTTTTGAATTGCTAATTTAAAATTCATGTCATAATATTTGAATTCCTTGACACAATTTTTAAACTTTAGGACATGACGTCATGAAGTTTGAACCTTGAGGTTCAAAATTCGTAACGTCGTATCCTGATATTCGAGTCAATTAGCTAATCTTTAAATACATTGTAAAATATGAATATATTTTAGGCGAAATACATAAACGGCCCCTTCAAGTTGTCCTCAACGGTTAGCCAGACACCTCAACAGACCCTTTTATCATCTAAACACTTCAAAGGGCTATTAACTGTATCAAATAGACACCTCATAATGACATGGCAAGTTACATGCATTTTAGTTATAGTTGAGCATGTGAGGATTTTATCAGACCTGTTTTCTCTTATTTTAGAAATAAGTTAAATTTATACATGGGTCCCACATCCCATTATCATTTTTGCCCACACCTTTGAATGATCAAACCGGTGTTTTTTCACCCAAATTTCATAAGGACCTTCCTCACCCTAACACCATTATCTCCACCACCTTCCACCATAAATTCATCACCTATATTTCAACCTGGATGCCAAAAATCTATCAAAAAACAAACAAAAAAAAACAGAAGCTCGCATCTTTCAATTGTTTTTAGGTCAGCAAAACAAAAGGCTGGTAACTTCAAGTGGCCTTAGTTAGAGTCTGGAGAATCTCGACCAACAAAGAGCGAGCCATCTTTGTCGGGCAAGGATGAGCCATCTGTAATGCATTCAAATGACAAGCTGTTAGCTGCAGATGCGAGCTCTTTTTCCTCACTTGGACGGGCCAATAGCGAAGACTTAAGATTGTCAAGTCAAACTGTTGATGAGATAAAACAAGAACAGGTAAACAAAAGCATGTCTCATGATCAACTATTGTCTTTATCTGAAAACTTTGAAGAATTTAAAGCTGATAAAGAGGCGGAATTAGAAGAGTGGTTGGGAGAATAAGGAATTTGTGAAGTCTCATTTCTTTTCTTTGTGGCTATTGCTCTATAAATCGTTAATTATTGGAATATTTTCTGTCCTACAATGGCATTGGCTCTATTAAATTAGGGATGAGAGAGAGATAGGAGGTGAGAGGGAGATAGGGCGGAAGGAATGAAGAAGAAGAAGAATAGGTTTGGGCTTTGAGAAAGGTGTCGGTGTGCTTAAAACTTAAAAAGGGATTTTTTTTTATTTTCTTTATTGTATTTATTTGTTAATAACAAATATCAATTTTTTTAATTACAAATTACACGTGTCATTGTTTAATTGGTTCATTTGATACCTTTTTGGCAAGTGTAACTCACGCATCTAGTCTGCTGCACTCGGATGTCTATTCGATACAGTTAACAGCCACTTGGAGTGTTTAGATGATAAAAGGGTCAGTTGAGGTGTTTGGCTGACCGTTGAGGACAACTTGAAGGGACTGTTTATGTATTTCGCCGATATTTTAAACAATATGTTTGAAAGTGGTTTCCTGGTATCATTTCCATAACACGTTTATTGACTTCACACAAAATATTCTTTTTTGTTGTTTGGGCCAATTCTCTCACATCACATATGTCTGTAATAGTTACTAATTAGGCAAAATACATTGTCGGGCCCTTAAAGTTGCACTCACTTTTCACTTATACACTCCATCTAAAGTTTGTTTCATTTGAACATTTTAATCATGTATTTATCATGTCACTTAGACACAATATGATGACATGGCAAGGTAAGCGATTCTAACATTTTTCAAACGCGTGAAATCATCATAAAAAATTAAACTCCACATACTTCTTACTAACAAATAAATAATTTATGCCGGAAAATTTTCCAGATTTATTCATAGGATTACTATCAAATCATACTTCAGATCTAGGCTCACCACCACCTCTAAATCCAGCCATCACCATAAACTTCTCATTTTTCTTCTTGTTTTTAAGATTCGATTGGCCGATGTAATTCTGTTAGCGTTCAATGAGATTTTTTTCTTCTTCCTCGAATTTTCAGATTTGAAACTTCCAGATATAAAAGTTTTTGGCTTAGATTAGTATTTATTTCCTAATGTATAACTCTGAGAAGAAGAAAGTTCCGAACTTTTTGTCATGATGGATAAGGAGTTTGGGCTCAAGGATGGCATTGGGCCGTCTGAAGATGCAAGAATTGGGCCAACTAGGAAAAGCAAAAGAACTAAAAGACCACCACAAAGGTTTTCAGGCTTTATATGGGATCCGGGTTAATGAATTAGGTACATGGAATGAGAATATTAGCGAGGGCACACGAATGGTTAAATGGCCAAATAGTAGCACTAATGTGGGAGGCTGAATTTTTGTAGAAACTTTTTCTCTGTGGTCTTTCTCCCTCGACTATTTCTTTTGTGGCTCTGTCTTCCCATCCCCTTCTTTCTATCCCTGTCTTAGTTATGTTAATTTCCATCTTATTATTCTCTAATTCCATGTATTGAGTTTCAATTAATCAAAGATCAATTCTCAGTTCCTATTTGCAATTGTGTTGTTTGTTAAATTCATAACATTGGTGCTTTCAATGAGAGTAATCCATGGTAGATTCCTCCAAGGCAGTGGTCATTTTAGATCGATTCATCGGTGGGAATCCAGCGGGCTGTATTTGTCAGGCGGAGTGGTACTTCAACTTTTGTCGTATCCCCAAGGACTATTGGCTATCTCTCGCTTCATTCTACCTCGGCGGCGATGTACTCGCTTGGTTCGACTGGCTTTACCGCAATGACCAGTTCTTTGATTGGAAACATTTTACTGAGAAATTGGTTATGCGCTTTCAGAAACGGACTTTTGCATATTCGGTGGAGCGTATGACCTATCTCTCACAGACTCGTTTTGACTATGTTCATTTTGAAATTTCGGTCCCTCCTAAAGTCCAGCGGCCTACCTTTGCTCCTATGAGCAATAGCCTCAATTCTTCTAATGGATTTGACTGCTCACCTACTGCTTATTTGGAGGTCACGCTAACTAGTGATGACAACGCTCCAAAACCTCCAATAGAAATACCGGATGAAGAAGCTACAGCTATTGCGAGCAGCGATGTCCAACTGATTAATGAAAGTTCCGAGAGGTACATTGCTGCAACTTCTCTTGATAATGGTTGTATTCAACGACAACTTGAATTTGAGACCTTTGAAGATATGTATCTTGCTGAATTTTTCTTAGAACTTGAGCTTATTCCGGATTTATATCTTGATAAATATTTTATGGAGAATGAGGACGGCATTCCAACAAGTGCAATGCATTCTGATGAACTAGTGCCAGAAGTTGTGCATGAAAAATCCAATAGAGAAGTAGAACACGATGAAGGTTTTCTTTCAATCTGGACGGACAACATGGTAAGTGTACCATAGTTTGCTTTTCAGATATATAGTCTGTGCAAACACTGTTCAAACATAGTGGTGGATGATTTCAAGGGGAATTCTTAGGAAATCGGCTTGTCCTATTGATACCATGTTCAGTGATCAATATATTTGGAATCAGTTGCCATTTAATCCTACTGCGATGGATTTGTGTGTTTGGGATTCAGGAATAAGTTCTATTTCCCTGGCTCTAACAAATTCTATAGATAACGTCGAGGAACTACTTTTGTTGGGATGTAGATGCAAGTTTTTGTTTTCTAACTTCATGACTAGAGTGTGGGAACCTGGAGAACCATGGTGTGTTACTTCATATATTTTACAATTTAATTCGTCACTAGAATTTCTTATTTTGTTGTTGGCATTGCATGATGACTATATGGTGCAACACTTGGAACTTGATATTTCAGAGAAGTTTTTACTCAAGGATATAAATGTTGCCTTTGGAAGCAATTTGACAGCCACGTGTTTTAACAAAAGGCTTGGAGTAAGGTATTATAGTTAGGGGTGTACATAGGTCGGGTTGGTTCGGATTTTACAATTACCAAACCAAACCAATTGTGTCGGATTATTAAATCTAAAGACCAAACCAACCAATAAAACTCGGGTTTTTCACTCTCGGGTTTTCGGGTTATTCGGGTTTTTTCAGGGGGGGTTTCCGGTAAAATTTTCGTAGAACAAAACATATAAATTATGCTCAAAATATTTCTTTAGTCCTAGTAAGATACAACTATATAAAGTATTTTTCAAGAAAATAATACGAAATATGAGATATGTCATGACATTATCCTAAAATATTCAACAATAAAGACAATAAAATTTTGTAATATAAATATTGCTAATTAAAAAGCCATAATAAAAATAAACAAAATCTAAAAGTACTAAGTCATGCTAAAATAAGTAGACTAATAAGGGATTATTAAATACATGACTAAACGCTAAAGAAAAAATAAAAATAGGTTATGCATTTTTATCTAAATTATTGCAAAACAAAAAATAGATATTCAATACATTCCCGTTCGTAGTATTGAATTAAATGTCTTTTATTAGAATTAGTATTGATTTGATTTTGTTTTGGGCTTTTATTAGCACTATTTAATTTACTAATGTTAATGGCTATAAAACTTATTGGAACATTCAAAAGTTCTAAGTCCAACCTTAAAATAATACCTCAAAAAATAAAATTATAAAATCTTTTAAGAAAGATTTATAAATTACATCACAATAAGTATATTTATATATTAAATATATCTAAAATTTATATATATGTAATGTCGGGTTGGTTTGGTTTCGGTTTGACTTTCTTTAGTTAAAATCAAACCAAACCAATTATGGTCGGGTTTTTTTTTCCAACACCAAACCAAATCAAACCAATCCATAGTCGGATTTTTTTTTCTCGGTTTGACTCGGATTATCAGGTTGGAGCTGTTTGTCGGTTTTCTTTGTACACCCCTAATTATAGTGTCCCGACATTCCATTTAAAATGTGTATTTGCTACTTTTGGACTTGCACCAGAGAGTTTAGATGTGGGTTCTAAGTGGCATGGAAAGATTGATGAACTGCAATGTATGTGGAGCAATATTAATATGTGGCTCATAGTGCCAAGGCTCAATTGAGGGTTTAAGGATTAGTGGTGTATTTCTGAAGGCAATTAGAAGTGGTGGTGCTTCTATCTGCTTGACTTGTGGATTTGAACAACAATTTCATAAAATGTCTCAGTTTTTTAATCCTAGAGATAGCATTTTGCTGGTTCAATTAGTGCGGCTGTGGATTATTTCTTTGAGGGTTGTGCCACAATATACAGTCAAAGATGATAACTTATTTGGTGGAACCTTAATCGAGATATACATGCCATTATCATATTATGCAATTGGGAAAAGAGTTGTTCAATCTCTTAGTCAAAGAAATAACTTGAGAAACTCTTTAGAGGAATCAATTTCACCACACATTCATAAATTGTGTTTCCTTCTATGTTCTCGCTCTTCAGTATTTGTGTGGCGTAGAAGGCAGAGTAACAATGAGCAACAACAATTAGTGGCAAAGGTTCTAGCATTCTTGATGCCAAGAGTGATTTTTAAACACATTGATGAAGGAATAAATAGCTCAGTTGTTTGGCTTGCACTAGGAGAAAAACAAGATTATTCAAGGTTCTAATTGAGGATGGGGGTAATGTCATGATGGATAAGGAGTTTGGGCTCAAGGATGGCATTGGGCCGTCTGAAGATGCAAGAATTAGGCCAACTAGGAAAAGCAAAAGAACTAAAAGACCACCACAAAGGCTTTCGGGCTTTATATGGGATTTAGGTTAATGAATTGGGTACATTGGAATGAGAATATTAGCGAGGGCACACGAATGGTTAAATGGCCAAACAGTAGCACTAATGTGAGAGGCTGAATTTTGTAGAAACTTTCTCTCTGTGGTCTCTCTCCCTCGACTATTTCTTCTGTGGCTCTGTCTTCCCATCCCCTTCTTTTTGTCCCTATCTTAGTTATGTTAATTTACATCTTGTTATTCTCTAATTTCATGTATTGAGTTTTAATTAATCAAAGATCAATTCTCAGTTCCTATTTGCAATTGTGTTGTTTGTTAAATTCATAACACTTTTCCAGTAAAAGCCAAGAACTTTCCTAAAAAAAGGTTGGCCCCAGAAAGAGAAATGAGGCTAACATAGGGAAGGGATTTTCATATAAAGGTGATTGTCCTTCTCTGTTGTGCCAACGATTTTTTGTAGCTACTAAACCAACAACCCTTACTCGTGAAATGTTGAGAAACAACATATGCTTCTTCAGTCGACAAGTTAAACTATGAACCTTTGTGTATGTTTCCTTGCGTATGTGTTACTTTTTCCTCCTTTGGAAATATTTTACAAAAAAGGCAATAATGATAATATGTGACTTTTTAGGCTACCAACTAGCGGGAATTCATTGTTTCATTTTGTCGAGTACCTGGTATGCTCGGAACAACTGAAATCTCTTTATGTATTGTTGTGGAGTTTGGCTTGATAAAGTCAGTGGGAGAAAGTTTAGACATATTCTCCATGACAACAGAAAGCTTATTGCACTGGTTATGTTTGATTTGGAACCCTAAAACTCCATTTTTAGCCAACTAAAGCTTGTCGTTTTTTTGCAAAATCTCGGGGCTAATGTTTTCAACAATGGTCCAATTTTGGATTCCTAGATTTGAGGGTCAAAATAAGGGTAAAATTTATGCATCTTTAGTAGTATGGTGGCAAAATGGATAAAAAAACGAAAAAAGGCCTAAAAATGCCACTCAACTTTCAGAAATGGTCTATCCGTGTCATCCATTAAAAAAATAAATTTTTATATTCCTATGCCACATAGGAAACCTTATTACCCTCAATGTTCAAGGTTTGACTTAATTACACTTAGTATACCAAATTACCAATTCTATACCATAATTAATTAAGGGTATAATTAATTGTACGTTTGTTACTCCTTAATTAAAGGAATCTGTATATCCCAGTATCCTCACTCATCCCACGTTTATCTCTCCTAACCCCTCAGCCCCACCCACGTTTTACCCATACCCACATTCTTTTTACCATTTCCATCTTCTGAAACCAAATTCTCCCTCTAAATTCACAGAAAATTTAAGAAACCCTTCAACAAAATTGGTTCCCCATTTTACTCCAGTTGAAGTTCATCAATGAAGAACAACATAGCTTCAAAACAAAGTACTAAAAAAATCAACAGTAGCTGATATACCCTCATTTGATTTGGGTGTTTTATCACCAAAATCACCCAAAAAGCAAGCCAAATCTCCACATGCAATTGCAGAGACTACTCATAGTTCCTCTCCCCGACAAATCAGAGCAGAGATGAGAACCAAACAAAAACATGATGTAGATGCTGGAGAAACTTCTACACCAGGCAAACAAGTCAAACGAAAAGGAAAAGAGCTTTTGGTAGATGACGACTTTGAATAAGAGGTCCCTAATCTTCAAACAGGAAAGAAAGCAAAGGTGTCTCGTGGTTCGAAAAATCCAAAAATGAAGAAACATTCAAAAAAATACCCTAAAGTTGTTCGCAACCAATCATTGGTGAAGGTAAACATTTATTAGTTTCGTTTTTAATTTTTTAGTTTGGTTTATGATGGTAAAATCTGTGTTATACGTGTTTTAGACAAGTGTAGAGTAATTTTCTTAATTTTGAAGATTATTTGTAGTTGTGATGTTCTGTCTTTATAGTTGTAGATAGTTTGTAATTTTTTTTGTAGTTATATTGTTAGGTAACTTGTACTATTTGAAGCATAATTGTAGTTATCTTTTGTTGCTGCCTTTTTGTAGAAAATGCTTTAAATTGTAGATATTATGTAATCATTTGTAGTTACGTTGCAGATAAAATTTAGATGAATGTATCCTTTTTATGCATTTTATTAATGTGAAATAATTTATTATTTGCGCAGAATGAACACTTTTTTGCCCCACATAATGTTGATTATGGGGTGCTTAGATTCCACATTTTGTATGATCCTGGCATTCCTAGCCATATTAAAGAGCTTCTATCCTCAAATGGGTTGAAGCTTTTCAAAAAGACGTGTTTTGGATACTTACTGTCTCTTCCCACCATATGCATGCAAAACCAAGTCATTCATCTTCTGATGAAGTATGAATTGACCAAATCCAATGCATCATATTTTTCTGTGCAGTTAAAGGGTGAAACATTAAATTTTGGATTGAGTGAATTTGCATTAATTACTGGTCTAAGATGTGTTACCCAGGTTACTGATTTTGGTTATACCCCCACTTATGTTAGCAAAATAATGAGCAGTTATTTTCCTAACAAATTAAGAGTGGAGAAGTCTTATTTGAAACAGATAGTAACCACTAGATCCTGGGTAAACGATGAGGATGCGGTAAAGTTGTGCATCCTTTATCTTTTAGAATTTTTCATTTGTCATTCGGACAAAGATCGTGTTTATTTTGTAGATCACTTTAGGTTCTATTTGGTAGAATCTAGGCAGTATGAGTCATACCCATGGGATATTAAATCTTTCATCCATATGATGGAATCTGTTAGGCACAGACTAAATCCGTATGTACATTCTTATCTCATATGGGGATGCTCACTAGCATTGCAAGTATGACTTTATGAGTGTTGCTCTACTGTCAGCACTGATATAGCTACGAGGTGTTCTAACTCAATATCTTGCATACTAAGATGGTCAGCTAGTAAGGGGCAGATTTGGTTAGCTACCTTTGAAGAGAAGATGATAAAGCCTGAGTTGATAAAGGTAAAGTTTCTTTTTTTATGATTATACATTTACCTTCAAAATTTCTACAATTATTCTACATATTCTGCCTTGATCAAACTAATTTATTTTTCCTCATTTAGTTTACCAACATAGGTGAATCTGGAGAAGAGATTGCAATGCTGATTTTGCCCGACAAAATTGAGTACAAAGTTCAAGAAGGTGAACAAACATCTGAGGTTCCCAATGCTGATCCTCCTACGTTGGAACACAAACAAACAGATAGAGAAGAGGACAAGGAGTCTATTGCTAAGAAGATCAGAAAATTAGAAAAAGGAATTGAGTAGATAATACATATAAACTACAATATATCTACAAAATATCTACATTTCATAAACTGACTACAAAATATCTACAAATTTGTAAATTCTGATATATATCTATATATAATTGCATATCTACAATATATCCACATTTCATAAACTGACTACAAAATATCTACAAATTTGTAAATTCTGATATATATATATATATTCTGATATATATCTATATATAATTGCATATGTTTATGAAGTTAACAACTTACTATATTGTAACTTGTAGGTTGATGGAAAGCTTGAAGATTTTAGGAAAGCTGTCTTTGTAGAACTCGATAGCCTTTGAGGGTTTATAAATGAGTCTGTGCATACTGTTTTGCAAATGATAAATAGTAGAAATGTGCAAGATGATGCAAAGGTAAGATCTGACTTTTATTTTTCTACCAAAACAATTTAGACATATGAAAAAATATATACAAACTAACATAAAACATTCAGTTTGTTGGCAGTTCAACAAAATACAATGACCAACAAAAAGACTTGAACAATCAGCATTTTCAGTTCAATATTGGGAAACAAGTGCAGGCCAGCACCCGCAAAATAGGTATCTACAAAATACCTACAAAGTATCTACAATTTGTGTCAGTGTATATACAACATATCTACACTTATCCACAAATTATCTACAATTTTGATACACATATTCTACAACTCAAGCCACCATTATCCAGTATTATTTACTAATTTTAATTATAAAACAGAGCATGTTGAAGGTGCAGTTGGTAAAGAAAATCTTCTAGCACATGGTGATTTATATACACATTTTCAAGTTGCAACTGATAAAGATAAAGCAGGTATCATACTGTCATTCAGAGATATTTTCTTGTTGTTTATAAATTTTAACATTCTTGTTAAGTAAGATATGAATTGTGTTACAGTGATGGAAGATATCAATGCACAGTCCCCAATTCACAAAATGACAGTAGCAGCTCAGACAGAACAAGTCATTGAGGAACATGACAATGAAGGTGCAGATGCACGGTATGTAGATCTAGGTGATTCGGAAGGATCAGGAGTTGAGAAGAAAGGGGTCACACTAGATGATTTTGAGTTGCCTGACAACTTATACCAATTGGTTAAGTTTGGAGAGCCCATACAAGATGATGCAACACCTATGCATCCAGGGATAACAAGGCATCCGGGAAAGCATGCCCGATCACCATTTATCCCTCTATACAGTTCTGGGGGCAGCAACTCAGTTGGGCTTAAAATTTTCTACCTCAAGCACCCTTTTACTACTGTTATTGATGAAGATATAGATCCGGAGGTTTTAGATAACTTCAACAAGTGGTTATACCACTGTAGCGACAAAGGTTCAAAGAGGTATGGATGCATAATTTGACACTTGCATTTCAACATTTATCTTTTACATATCTAATTCATTCTACAATTTTTTTGATATTTATTTGTTGTTACAGGAGGAAGGCTCCGTTTTCCATATAAGATAGCCAAATTAAGCCTTGGTTAGACCTTGGAGTGGAAAAGATTAATAAGAAGGAATGGTTCTTTTCCCTAACTCACCCCGGACAAATCCTCAATGACTCGGTAAGTATCAAGGAGTCTATTCCCAAGATATGATTTGTAGATATTTTGTCTTCTGTTTTGTAGTTTAATTGTAGTTATGTTATAGATATCTATAATATATGAAGATGACTTGTAGTATAAATTGTAGATATTATGTAGATATGATTGTAAATGTTGTCTTTCTTGTATCTAGTGTAATTGTATTTAGGTTTCAGATTATGTATCATATTTGATGATTATTTATAGTATAAATTCTATATATATTTTGTGGATAGAATAGTTTGTTGCTGTATTTCTTTTTTGTAGTGTAATTGTAGTTATTTTATAGTTTATGTAGAACATTACAAGATTAATTGTAGTATAAATATAGATATAATGTATGCATGATTGTAGATGTTGTATTACATGCTTGCCCAATAATTGTAGATAAATTGTAGTTATTTTTAGATTATTTGAAGTTGACTTTGTAGTTTAAATTGTAGAGCTGTTTTTAGACATCATTGTAGATTTTTTGTTTCAGTTTTGTAGTAAATTGTAGTTATAATGTAGTTTTATGTAGATTATTTGAAGTTGACTTGCTGTTTATATGCCAACTATTTTTGGTTGCAGCACATTGATGTTTTAATGTATTACTTGAGGAAAAGAGGCAAGTATGGCCCCAATAACAAGACCAGGTTTACCACAACGGATTGTTTGTTCAAGACCAGGATAGAACAAATTTATGAAAAGTTCATAAATTCACCTCCACAAAAGAAGTATTTGGTTGTTAAACCCCAAGATGTTGTTGCAAAATATATTTTGGGATATAGACTACTTGCCAATGTTGCATGGATGAAGTTGGCTATGTCATCATGCCGGTCAATATTGTACAAAAATTCCATTGGGTGTTGGTCATTTTCGACATTGCAGACATGCAACTTTATGCGTATGATTCCATGGTCTCTTCATGCAACCATCAAGTTGTTGAATCCTGTGTCGAAAAGTTCTCTGTTATTATCCCTTTGTATTTGTCATGCACTGGTTTCTATGGGAAGCGTAAAGACATTAACTTCAAGAATACAAAGGCATACATCGAGAAACTTGTTACCGACTCTCTTAACATTCAGTGGATCGTTGGAGAGATTCCACATCAAAAAGGAGGGTCATTGTAAAAAATCTATTCTCTCTTTCTATGCATTTAATTCCTTTTTTATTTCTAATCATTTGGTAAATATTTTAAAAAAATTATGTTATGCAGCGATTGTGGTGTATTTGTTGCTGCCTTTGCGGAGTATGTTAGCCTTGGAGATTTGTCAATTTCCGCAGAAGACCTTTCTGATATTGACCAACATCATAGACGCTATGGAGCGCTCCTATGGGACTATGCTACAAAGAAGCAGGAAGATGGGTCAATCAGTGAAAGTGAGGTTACATGCATACTGGCAAGGAGGAAGGGTGCACCTGCATTGAATGAGAAAACAAGAGTCTAGAGAAAGAAGAAGCAGTGTCATGTATATGTAATTTAGTTGATGCTAGTTTGTAGGAGAAGTATAGTACACAACTTTCCGAACAATTCATTTGTGTTTTTATTATAGCAAACCTTTTGTTTTGTTAATTTCTATCCAATGTAGTAGTTCACTTGAAAATAACTTGGTGGTTTTATCTCCAGTTGTTTAATATTTACAGCACTTGTTCTTCATTATCTTAAACGTAGTTATTACGTTGTTAGAATACAATTTATCTACTAAAAAACTTCAAATTATCTACAATCTGAAAACACTGAATGTTGAGATTGTATATAATTTTATAGTTGAATATGTATATAACTTGTAGGGAATACCTCCAGTTGTATTTAATTTCTGTATATAACTGTTAGTTCAAGTTAAGTTAATTTTTTTAACTTGTAGTTATATTGTAGATAATAAATAGTAACTGCTATGAACAGAATGTCAAAAATGGAGGAAGATGCTTGACACAATACAGAAAAACATGTTAACAAACACAGAAACAAATTGAAATTAACTACATTAAGATCTTTAAAAACTTAAACGATTACACACAAAATTCTGTTAACTTGAACACATTAACAATTATTTTGAAATACTATTCTAACTACATGATATTTATTTCTTTTTGGACGCATTCTTGCAAGATCTTTTGTTATGCCATTCACCTCCACAGTTGCCACATGACACCTTATACTTCGATTTTAGTTCATCATATGTTTTGTATCTTTCCTTTTGAGGTCTTCCTGACTGCCTTTTCTCTCCCGTAAGTGGATTTACTACTTCATCAAATATATGTTGTGGCACATTTCATTTACTTTCATCAGGAAGGGGATTTACTGGTATTTCACATGTACGCAGTAGGCTCTTCTTTGTGTAATATGGAGAGCAATAGTTTTCATAAGTTTCATTCCCGTTCCTTAAAGCTGCCAAAGCATGCACACATGGAAGTTCTTCAAGTTGGAACTGGCCACAGCTACATTTCTTGCTTTCAAGACACACAATATACCGCTTCACACCATCTATCACAGTATGGATATGATCTGTTGAAGCACTCACCTACAATTACATAACAAACAGAAAGAAAAATATTTACAATCATAAAAAATAGATTATCTACAACTTATCTACAATTTATCTACAATCTACAAATTAACTACAATTTGTCTACAATTTATCTACAATATAGAAATATTGTATATTAAAATATTATTTTTCTGCACCAAATAAACAGATCTTACCCTAAGTTTATGAGATAATGTTCTGTTGTTCTCCAATTCTTTGTTGAATTTGGACCCAAGGAATGTGAAAGTACCATTTGCCTTCAATAACTTCTCGTTCGTCCAACGTTCAAGAAGTGTCCTCATATACTCTAATAGGTCAAATATTGGCAGCTCTCTTGCATCTTTTGTTACAGCATTCAACGGCTCTGCAATGTTTGATGTCATAGTCCAAGTTCTATTCACCGTTGCATGTACTCTTGACCATCTATGATAGTCAATATCACGCGGGTCTATCTCTTCAATCTTCGACATCCTTTCATTAAACTCATCCAGAGTGTATGACCGTGTTGTAGCAAAGTACAACAACAACAATAACGACCCAGTATAATCCCACAGGTAGGGTCTGGGGAGGGTAATATGTACGCAGACCTTACCCCTACCCCGAAGGGTTGAGAGGCTGTTTCCAGGAGACCCTTGGCTCAAAAAAGCAACAGGAGCCGATATATTAGTACCATAAAATGCATAATAAAATAACCGCAATATAAGAGATATTAAATACAGAATACGAAATACGAAATACGAAATATATGGCTGGTATAGTAAAACTAGCAGGTAAAGCCCTACATCAATAGACGACCAATGACATTCTTAGTCTAACTCCTTACTGGCTAGTCTCACTCTATTGTGTTGTAGAAATATTCACAACTTTCCCCTAACCTACAACCTTAATGCTCGACCTCCATAATCCTCTGTCAAGGGTCATGTCCTCAGTAATCCTAAGTCGCGCCATGTCTTGTCTGATCACCTCTCCCCAATACTTCTTAGGTCGCCCTCTACCTCTCCGCGTGCCCACCACAGCCAGTCGCTCACACCTCCTCACCGGTGCATCAATGCTCCTCCTCTGAATGTGCCCGAACCATCTGAGTCTTACTTCCCGCATCTTGTCCTCCATGGGGCCCACACCCACCTTCTCTTGAATATCTTCATTCCTAATCTTATCCATCCTTGTATGCCCGCACATCCACCTCAACATCCTCATCTCCGCTACTTTCATCTTCTGTATGTGTAAGTTCTTTACCGGCCAACATTCAGTTCCATATAACATGGCAGGCCTAACCACTGCTCTATAAAACTTACCTTTTAGTAACGGTGACACTTTCTTGTCACACAAGACTCCCGACGTTGTAGCAAAGTACAATTCATTTAATTGTAGATGACCCTTCTTGAACTTTGCCCTTATATTTGTCCAAATATGCCACATGCAAGAGTAGTGTGGCACGCCCGGATAGACAATTGATGTTGCCTTCAGGATACTCTCATTCCTATCTGAAACAACACACATTGAAGTTCTTTCACCATATGCTTGCTTGAATTGTTCAAAAAATCACTTCCACGATGCGTCGTTTTTCGAATCAACCACAGCATATGCCAAAGGCAATATTGTACCTACATTATTAGTCAAAAAATAATTAACTGGCAGCTTTGAAAATGCATATGAAATACAAATACATATAAACTACAATATATCTACAAAGTATCTATAATGTATCTATCATTTATAAACTGCCTACAAAATAACTACAAAATAACTACAATTTTACTTACTGCATCCATTGTGCTTGTTGTCAGCATAATCCCCTTGTAGGCTGACTTTAAGAATGTCCCATCAACTACTACTACTAGTCTACAATATTTCCAATCACTTATTGATGTACAAAGAGCAACAAATGCATATAAGAAGCATTCATCTGCTGTCTTCTTCAATTTAACAACTGAGTCAGGATACGTCTTCTCAAGAATATAAAAATATTTTGGTAATTTGCTGTAGGAGTCAGCCAGATGACCTCTCAAAAACTGTAAAGCCTTTTCCTTTGCTCTCCATGCTTGCATGTAGCTTAGGTTCACTCCATGTTGGGACAACATGTCAGTTTGTATGTCATTTGGTGTGTAAATTGTCTTATGGTCACAATACTTTGGAATGGTCATGCTACGAACTACAATTGCAGTACGTTTACGTTGTATGAATGTATCATCCATTAAGGTGCATGTGTGTTGTCGGTTGAAACTCCTGACCTTAAACATTGTAGAATCATTAATTGATGTTGCCTTGAAGTGCCAATTACAATTTCTCCAACGCATATAAGCCAGTAGCTACAAAAAAATACATTTATAATACAAGTTATCAATGTAGATGTAACAAAAGGACTGTTTTAACATAAAGTAACACACTATACAATATAACTACGTTTCATCTACAATGTTTGAAAAACACATATCACAAGGAAAATATTGTTTATAATGATCTTTTCACCATTAATATATTCAAACCTTTTGTGGCTAGATCTTTTAACCCTGAATTGGTACTTGTGCATGACAGAATAGTGTTTCATTGCAGTTGCAATTGTTTGCTTGTCTTGATACACTTGTCTTTCTTCGATAACACTTTGTGTACCTTCAGTTATTATTTCACTTTGATATTCCTCTATGACGGGAGAGGCTGACATATCAAGTAACTTTATTGTCTCAGACGAACCTGCATGAAAATAAAGATAAACAATGTCATTACAATTTTTTAGAATCTTTGTAGATAAATTGTAGATGAGAGAAAATTTTGTGGTCAACCTTTTTTCCCACATAGATTGCAGTTTAATTGTAGCATAAATATAGTAATTATATAGATACCCTTACAAATAATACTGTTTTATATATACTTAAACTGATTTGTAGTATATTTGTAGAATTTTTGTAGATGAAGAGAAAAATTTTTTAGTCAACATTTTAGAAACATAGATTGTAGTTTAATTGTAGTATAAATATAGTAATTTTGTAGATAATCATGAAAATAATATTGCTTTATACATCCTAAAATTGATGTGTAATTTATTTGTAGATAAATGTAGGAATTTTATAAATATTACCGTAAAATCAGACTTTCATAGAATTTGAAACATAACAAACATGCACTTGTGTTCTCATTGGTAATAGTCAATTCCATATTGAAATCTCGTACACTTATACATAACAGATACGATCCTAAATTTTTATTCTCCTTTTTTGTCTCCATATACACACGAACCCCCATATCGTTCTTAATCTCCATTGGAGGACAATTCTCATTCACAATGTATTTGATTTCTATAGTTTTTTCCGAAGTATCAATCATTAATTGCTCTGCAATTGTAGAAATCAACATACTGTAACTTGCATCCTCATCGAGCACAATGCCATCAACTTGAAAATCTCTAAATCTGCCATAGCTATCCCAATTCCCATTTAATTGTAGCATGATTGGGATTTTGGACATAATTGCGTGTCGTTGCTAAGGTATTGTTCAATATTTTGTCGTTATTTATTTATTTTTTGGATTAAGAAAAAAAGACGAAGAATAGAGTATCGGCAGAATTGATTTCTACAGTTTGACTTGAATTTGTTGAATATTTTGTCGCTTTTTTAATCAGTGGATTGAGGAAAAAAGTTGACGAATTGAGCTTTTGCAGAACTGATTTCTACAATTTGATTCGAATTTGTTGACGATTTTATCTTTTTTGATTTGTGGTTTAAGGAAAAATATCGAAGAATAGAGTTTTTGGAGAAAAGAGTCTATGTAATTTGATTTTAAATTGAAGATAAAGGATTTCTGTTTCAAATTTGATCTGAAGGTCGCTAAATCAATTAGAATATTCTGTTCCTGATTTGTAGCGCGCCTAATTAGGAAGATTCAGCTACTAATAATTAGTATTTAATGAATGGTATAATAATTGTAGAAAAAGAGTGAACATGACGGCTAAATTAGAAACTACGCACATATTTGGTAATAAAGTTTCATATATGGTATAGGAAGGAAAAAATCTCTTAAAAAATGCTCATTTCATGCCACTGCTGTTACACATTTGGCCCATTCATGCCATTATTGACTAACGACTCAATTTTTATTTGGCCCATCCATGCCACTGCCGTTAGTCAATAATGGCATGGATGGGCCATTTCTGTAACGACAGTGGCATGGAAATAGCAAATTTTTAACGAATAGCAAATTTCTGAAAGTTGAAAGGCATTTTTAGGTCTTTTTCGATAAAAAAACAGTTATCCATTCATATTATCCACTAAAAAATGGGTTGGATAATGAACATTTTAAAAACGAATCAAATATGAATAAAAATTCCATTATCTACTTAGAAAATAGATAACTAATTGATAACTAATGAGTTTAGTTTTTACATTTGTAAATACTTAAATTGGGAGGTCGAACTTGGGAGACTAGAAATTCTCCCAAAAGAATCATATTCAAAAAGCCCATATTATCCGCCGGTTAACCTATTTTCTATCCGTATTAAATATGGGTTGAGTCAGATAATTCATCCATTTTATGTTACCTATTTCGACCCGCCTATATCCGACCCGACCCGACCTGTCCGCTTACCACCTCTAATCTATCTATAATTAAAACAGAAGACAAAAGCACCTCATGAAGCCAAATGGCAGAACAATAGAATGACACATGACATAATTAGTTATTGGTTATTCTTTTTAATTTAAATATATATCTAAAAAATGAAAATAATTAAATCAACTACCATATATATGTATATATATATATATATATATATACTAATTGGTTACTTTACTTTAATTAATAAATATAGATTTCTTAACTATTTCTATATTAATAATTAACTATAATAAAAAAAATAAAAAACAAATATATAAAAAAATAACTACCCATTCAAATTGGGTGGGAGTAGTTTCAAGTTGGAATTTTTAAATTATTTTAAAATCAAAAAGCATAAAAAAAATAAAGCTACAAAAAATGAAAAAAAAAACAGAAGAAAAACTACCCATTCAAATCGGGGAATAGTTTCAAGTTGGAGTTTTAAAATAATTAAAATAAAAAAATATATCTTATAATTAACTATAATAAAAAAACGAAAATATAAATATATAAGAAAATAACTACCCATTCAAATTGGTAGTGATTTTTAATTAATAATTAGTTATTGGTTATTATTTTTGAATTTAAATATATATAAAAACGGAAAGTAAAAAATATAAAACTACCATATATATATATATAATATATATTGGTTACTTTAATTGAATATATAAATATAGATATCTTATAATTAACTATAATAAAAAAAATAAAAATAAAAATATATGTAAAAATAACTACTCATTCAAATTGGGTGGGATTAGTTTAAAGTTGGAGTTTTTAAATTATTTTAAAATAAAAAAACAAAAAAACTATAAAAAAAACAGAAGAAAAACAACTCATTCAAATCATGGAGTAGTTTCAAGTTGGTGTTTTAAAATACTTTTAAAATAAAAATAGATATCTTATAATTAATTATAATAAAAAAACAAAAATATAAATATATAAGAAAATAACTACCCATTCAAATTGGTAGTTATTTTTAATTAATAATTAGTTATTGGTTACTTTATTTAAATTAATAAATATAGATATCTTATAATTAACTATAATATAAAAACAAAAATATAAATATATAAAAAAATAACTACCCATTCAAATTGGGTGGGAGTATTTTCAAGTTGGAGCTTTTAAATTATTTTTTTTAAAAAGCAAAAAAAAAAAGCTATAAAAAAACGAAAAAAGAGAAGAAAAACTACCCATCCAAATCGGGAGTAGTTTCAAATGTGAGATTTAAAATAAAAAACGAAATTAAAAAAATAATAAATTATCAATTCAAATTGGGGAGTAGTTTTAAGTTGGAGTTTTAAAATTATTTGAAAATAAAAAAACAAAAATAAAGAAATAAAAAAAACTTCAGAGAAAAATATTAAATAACGTAATATGCTAATGAAACTTTCTATTAACAATGTAGTAGCATTAAATATTTGAAAATATAATAAAGAAAAATACATAACAAAAACGTTATTCGATGCGCTGCCTGTATAAGTCCCGTTAGTTTAACAAAGATTTTATTCACTAAAATTTAAATAATATTATTAAGAACAGCAGAATCTATATATTACTAAAAGGAAATGAAAAAACGCTTTCGTTAATCCAAGTGACAGCTTAAAAAAAAGCCACATGACATAATTAGTTACTAAATTTATTATTTAGTTAATAATTAATTGTTGGTTATTCTTTTTGAATTTAAATATATATAAAAACGAAAATAATAAAAAAATATAAAACTACCATATATATGAATATATTCATATATATATATATATAAACTATTATATATTAGTTGATTACTTTATTTGAATTAATAAATATAGATATCTTATAATTAACTATATAAAAAACGAAAATATAAATATAAAAAAAACTACCCATTCAAATTGGGTGGGAGTAGTTTCAAGTTGGAGTTTTTAAATTATTTTAAAATAAAAAATCAAAAAAAAATCTATAAAAAAACAAAAATAAAAAGAGAAGAAAAACTACCCATTCAAATCGGGGAGTAGTTTCAAGTTGGAGTTTTAAAATAATTTTAAAATAAAAATAGATATCTTATAATTAACTATAATTAGAAAATGAAAATATAAATATATAAAAAAGTAATTACCCGTTCAAATTGGGTGGGAGTAGTTTCAAGTTGGAGTTTTTAAATTATTTTAAAATAAAAAAGCTATAAAAAACGAAAAAAAGAGAAAAAAAACTACCTATTCAAATTGGGGAGTAGTTCAAGTTGGAATTTTAATATAAAAAACAAAATTAAAAAAATAATAAATTACCAATTCAAATTGGGGAGTAGTTTTAAGTTGGAGTTTTAAAATTATTTAAAAATAAAAAACAAAAATAAAGTAATAAAAAAAACTTTAGAGAAAAATATTAAATAACGTAATATGCTAATGAAACTTTCTATTAACAAAGTAATAGTATTAAATATTGAAAGATATAATAAAGAAAAATACATAACAAAAACGTTATTCGATGCGCTGCCTGTATAAGTCCCGTTAGTTTAACATAGATTTTATTCACTAAAATTTAGATAATATTATTAAGAACAACATAATAAAATTAAAAAAAAATTCAATAGTAATAAATTATATATCTTCTCATATATTACAAAAAGAAAGCGAATACTAAATATTGTTTAATATAATAAAGAAAAATAGAACAAAAAAGTTATTCACTGACTATATAAGTACGTTTGATTTAATAGAGATTTCATTATTGGGTATATCGTATTGACAAACAAGATGACAATTGAATTTTATTAAAGCAATACGATCTAATAGGATCAAACAAGCCTGATCATAATTTAATTTAATTAATATTTTTTTAATATTGACCGCGCATCGCGCAGGTACGACTACTAACAGTACTATACAACTTAAACAGACTTCCTTTTACTTGCCTTCTCATTTGGAGTTCCTTTTTTAAAAAGAAACCAAAAATACAAAATAAAGATACAACTCAAAATCAAGTCGTTTTATCTTTGCATTATGAGCAAAAGAAAGAAAGGGATAAAATTTACGGGCAAAATGCTCTCGTCATTCATAATATAGTCTCGCGCCTATCACGGTTACCTTTGCGATTTTACCTTACTATCATTAAATTATTTTGCACTAAAATTATTTATTTATTGTTGTTGAAATTCAGCCCTTTTAATGAAATATTTGTCGATAAGAATAATCTTTTTTTGACCTTTATGTAGTTATATTAGCAAAGGAAATTATGTGATGGATGAATGAGGTCTCTCTGCCTTTAAATCAAATACCGTATTGATTATACTGAATATATTTATATATCAAACAATGTGTATTAGTGTAATAGAAAAAATTTAAATTAAAAAGAAAGAAAAAAAGAAAATTTTCGTTTTGTCGGGTAGCGCTCATCATAAAGGGCGTAAGGCGGGAAAAAGTTTTTCTCTCCAGTACTCTCTACCCCTCTCTCACACGCGCTTCCATTCGCTAATCGCTCTCTAAAAATTTCAGGAAGCTTCTTAGGGTTTCTGATTCACCTCGCAATGGCGGACTCCACCGAGACGGAGGCGATAAGAGTAATCTCCCGAATTGGGAAACAATTGGGTGCATACAAAACTTGCCCCAACAAAGATACTCTAGTCAACTTATTAAAAGTAAGACCTCATTCTCAACTACCTTTACTCGTTTTTCCAATTGTTAAACATGCTTTATGAATATTCTTACTTGTTAATTTGTCATTTCTAACACGAATATATTTTAATTTTTTAAGTAATTTATCATTTATGCTCTAATTCTCACATGCCTTGCCCTTGCGACTGAAGATATTATAAGTTTGGGTTCCATTTGCTCCACTCTAGTATTTATCAAAAACTCCTTTTTTTTTCTTTTCAATTCTGTTATTGCTTATTGTGTTGGCAATTTTTGCTCTTTTTTCACTACGTTCTCTTCATTATTGGAGCTCAGTAAGTTTGTTAAGGATATTTTTTTTGACATAGAAATCTATCATCTGAATTAGCTGTAAGTTTTTTTCTTTCTTTTTGCTATTTATTGCCTGTTTAACCAAGCTTCTAAAATCAGCTTCTTATTTTGAGAAGTGTTTTTTCATTTTCAAACAAGTAAAGCAATTTGTGTTTGAGACAAGAGGGGTTGCTCCGATGGTAAGCAACCTCCACTTCCAACCAAGAGGTTGTGAGTTCGAGTCTCCTTAAGAGTAAGGTGGAAAGTTCTTGGAGGGAAGGATGCCGATGGTCTATTTGTAAACAACCTCTCTACCCCAGGCTAGGGGTAAGGTTTGCGTACACACTACCTTCCCCAGACCCCACTAAGTGGGATTATACTGTGTTGTTTTTGTAAAACAATTTGTGTTTGACTACTTAATTTGAAAAACACTAATGAGTATCAATTAGTGTTTGGCCAAAAAAGTGCTTTTAAGTATTTTAAAAAATAGTGGTTTTAGGGATCAATTATTTTTTCCTGCTTCTCAAAAACTGCTTCTGTTTCTACTCGAAAACATTTTGTTTTCTTTTTAAAAGCTTGGCCAAACACCTCAACTTTGGAAAAAAGCACTTTTGGCCCAAAAGAAGCTTGACCGAACATGCTATTAGTTCTTGTATTTTTAAATGATATCATGTAGTATGAAGGAACATACATATAATTCACTTCTCAACTAGTACTAGTGAGAGTTCACATTCTGTGGTGGAAGCAAAGGCAATTGTAAATGGAGTACAGAATCTGGTGTGCTTTTGGGCTCTTTAGAAATGTATATATACTTTCTTGGGTTAAGAAAATGTGACACCTTCTTGGGGCATTTGTAAATAAAATACTTATAAAGGGAAAAGAATAATAAGTATTGTTACCCCAAGAGTGTAGGCTCAGTGCTAAGGGCGCAATGTGGAATGTGACTGTAAGGCACAAGTCATGATTTGGACCTTGCTGCTGCAATGCTTTGTATTTAAGTGGGAGCAGGGGTAAAGGCATACTTGCCTGAGTTTTGAACACGTTGCCTACTGGGGTTGAGCCAGCTAACTCACAGGGGATTTTTTTGGTTATAATAAAAGTATGATTGTTAGCATCTGGATGAAGTTTTCTTGGCTTTTGAGAATTACTGTGCTTTGTCTTCTCAGATGCCATATTACTCTCTAGTTCTTTGCATGACATGAGCTGTTTCTGCTGCAGCAAGCCAATCGTGCTTTTGCAGGGTTAAAGCAGTCCGAATCACTGAAGTCTGTCATTAAACCCTTGAGCAGTTCTCTCGTTAAACATAGTTTACTTCTTCACAAGGACAAAGATATCAGACTTCTGGTTGGCATCTGCTTCTGCGAAATTATCCGTGTCTTGGCACCAGACCCCGAATTTACTGATGCAGTTTCTAGGGTAAAGTCTTATTTTGTGCAATTGTTTCTGTTATATGGTCCTCTCCGTGCTACTTTATTCTTTATACTGTCAATACAATTGCTGACTTTCAAATTTTAGCAGGATATATTTAGACTTCTCGTCAATATCTTCGCAGAGCTTGACGATACCAAGAATCCTTACTTCAGCTTGAGGGTACAGCTGTTAGAGACTGTTGCAAAACTGAGGTTTTGTTTGATAATGCTAGATATCGGCTGTGAAGATTTGGTTAAAAAATTGTTCAAAAACTTTTTTACCGTCTTGAGGTGAAATTCTTTATTTCCTTATTATTAGCCCTTTTTCCTGATTGATTCTGAGGGCTTTGATGCCCCCTCCCCCTTTGCTCATCTTTTAAACTCCTTGATTTGTCTAGTAGTTGAAATGCTTTGAGAAACAGCACATGAAGAAAACCGATTAAAATAAAAGTGGGTGCGGATGAATATATCTGATGCTAGGAATTTCACCCAAGTCAGGAAATTTCGGGATGCTAAATTGAATTTACATAATTGTTTACCATGTCATGTTCTCATGCTTAATTTTATAGTTTAAATTTCCTGCGGTTTACATGGGCACATCTCTTGAAGGTTAGTTTTACTATCTGATGGTGCTAACTTTTTCCTTGTAGGGAACATCACCCTCCAAGTATGGTTTCTGCAGTAGTATCGATAATGTCACAAATTTTGGAGGAGAAGATGAAGGAGAAAATGCAAGAGAAAGAGAGGAGCAGTTCTGAGCTGCTCACTTTTGAAAAAAAAGTTTCTGAGCCCCTTTTGGATGTGGTTTTGCAGAACCTATTGAAAGAAGCAAAGGTATATATGATGATCTATAACTTAATAAGATCCAAAGCTAAAAGTGGTTGCTGCATTAGCAGTTTCAGGGATACTTTCAATTTTGTTTTGAGAGATGAAAAACCTTCTTTCCTTTATCCCTGTAAAACAGAAATTTTTTATCTTCTTTTTGTCCTTCTCCAAGATAAATTAGCAGTAATACCTAGTGCTGTAATCTCTACTCAATGATGTTGTCTTGAAGCCACAAACCAAGTTTTATTTGGTGTCATCTTCTCACTGGAGAACAGTTGGAGGAGGGGTAGGGTGGTAGCTGAAGCTTTGAAGAGGATGTTCTATTTTCTGTATCTTCCTTTCTGAACTTGTAAAACTTTAATTAAGGACTTAAGTACTCCTAAGTCTTCAGATTTACTCTGCCTCCATTATAATTTTTTTCCCATTCTGTTTCTTTTCTCTTCTTTGTTGTTATTTCCGATTTAGTTTTCTAACTAATTGTCTTGCTATCTCTTGCTATCACTTGCTATCAGGGCTTCCTTCACCTTCTTTAGCCGAGGGTCATTCGGAAACAGTCTCCCTATCCTGGATAGGGGTAAGGCTGCGTACATCCTACCCTCCCCAGACCCCACTTGGTGGGATTATACTGGGTAGTTGTTGTCTGTTTCTTTTCTCTAGCTAATTTCTTATCCAATTATATATTTTCCATTTCTAAATCAATTTATGTCACCTATTAAGAGCAAATGAATTTTATTTAATTCATATAGACCTTTTCCAAATTAAAATGAATGTTTTTTGATGTTTTGTCCTACAGCAGTGTACAGTTTCTGATGCAGAACGTCTTATACTTCTACATAAGTTCATGGATCAATTTTTACACTCTTCTTATCTAAATAAACCAAGAAAGTAATCTCTTGCCCTGAAGTGGCACTTGTGATGAAGCTATTCATTCACCAACACACACACACACACACAATATATTTATATGTGTGTGTGTGTAGCCCCTAGGGCTTGATCTAATGTATGGGTTAGTTGCACGTCACTTGTTAGGTAGTGGAGTGGGCCCATTATCCAATGAGTTCCGAATCATGTGCCATTGGCCCTCGCTCGGGATTTCTCAGTTTATATATATATATATATATATATAGTCCTTCGTTTCAATTTATGTGAACCTATTTTCTTTTTAGTCCGTGCCAAAAAAAGATCCCTTTCTATATTTGGAAACAATTTACCTTTATGCAGTGATTTATAGCCACACAATATATATGTGCCTCATTTTGCACCACAAATTCAAAAATCTTCTCTTTTTTTTAAACAATTCCGTGCCTAGTCAAATAGGTTCAGATAAATTGAAACGGAGGGAGTATATATTATATGTGTGTGTATGTAATATCGAATACATAGTTGTTCATATATGACTCTAGTTCAAAACTATTTTAATTCGACTTCTCTGAAGTCAAACTTACATTCAATTCGCAAAGACGGTTTTAAGAAAAATGAAAAACAATTGTTTGTAGACCGGGGTGCTGTGGCTGTAAGAAAACCGAGTGTCTGTGAGCTTGCTCATATTACCTGTCCTAAGCCCAAATACTGGAGTAGGGTTGTGAAAGGGCAGGATGGAAGAAAAAGATCCTTACAGGTGATACCATTTAGTTGGGTTAAGTTTTAGTGACATTGATACGTTTACTTTATGTCCAATGTTCATTAAGAGTAAGTTTTGTTAGAGATTATATTCCAATAGAAAAAATAGATAACTTGTAGTGATAGAGAACCTAAATTTTAAAACATTGGATTGAGATGGGTTTAATGGAGCTATATGGATAGCAAGGATATGTATGGCTGGCTACTACTAGCTTGGAATTGAGAAAATTGTTATCATTGTTGTTTGAGTGTCCATCACCTGCACGTACACTGGTTCTATATCCATGATGATTAAAGACAACACCCTTGTACTGATTTGGATGTCTGGAAATTACTATCCGCCAAGTTATGAGTCCATAGTTGCAGTTCCCCTCCCTTAGGTTCACAGCCAACGGAAGTTTTTGTTTGTAGATAAATTTTTTGCATAAAGTTTCTGCTACTGTCTTAGAAGTTATGGCTTTTAATCTCTCTTTTTTACTTTTTGGTTGCATTAGTGATGGTATGGATCCTGGTATGCTTTAGATTAGCACATATTTCCTTGGGGCTAATGGAGACTTATCATTTGCTCTAACTTTTTCCTCTGGGTGTTTGGGGAGAAGTGACAAAGGCATCTTCCTTTTGTCCAAGAATACCTATTTTTTTGAATGTAGAAAGTTGTAATACATGTTTTGGCTGTGGAGCAGGGCTAGTGTGTTTTGTTAAGTAGATGTAGTGCAAAAGATGAAAATAGGGGTTGGAGGATTCATCAACGTATGAACATTAGTAATGCCCCAAACTGATAGTAATATTGAATTTATCATCCTTTAATTTTGGGTGCAGAATCATCTGTTTAAATCGAACCTTCTGATTGACTCGTCAAAATGCAGGAGTAGTAGTACATGTTATCTGCAGTTGCTCATAGACTTGTTAATTTTTTTGATGAGATAAGTTGCTTCATTTCAAGCATCAAGAAGATGCAAAAGTTACAAGAAGTATCAATGTTAGCTCCATTACAATATAACAAAAACCTGCCCGGGAGCTAACAAAAAGAATCAAAAGTAGAAAGGGGCTAACTTAGAGTAAGTGAGCCAATGAAGTCTAGAAGGGGAATAACATTATTTACAGGGCCTAGAATACTCCAACTAAACAGATACACAAGACATTTAGCTTTAAGAGCATGTATTGGAGTTGAAATGCCATCAAAACATCTGCGATTCCTTTCTTGCCAAAGACACCAAAAAATGCATACTGGGATCATCTTCTTCCAGACTTTCTTGATGGCTCTGTCAACTTTCCATCTGCTCCATCCTTCTACTGCCTCCTTAATGCCCTGAGGTTGTGTCCGGCTAAGCCTCGAGATTGCTAGAAACATATTCCACATATTTGCTGCCATTCGACAATGCAAAATAAGGTGGTTGACTGACTCAGAGTTTTGCTGGCATAGGTAGCATCTATTCACCAACTGAAAACTCCTTTTACAAAGATTATCTTGAGTTAAACAGGCTTCTCTAAGGGCTGTCCAAGTGAAACAAATAACCTTTGTTGGAAGCTTTGTCCTCCAAATGAGCTTCCGCAGCCAAGAGTCTATGATTCCATTCTGTTCACACATATGCCTATAGCCTGCCTTGACTGTATAGGAATCTGCACTACCTCTTCCCCATATGAGCTTGTCTGGAATCTGATCATTCACGGTGAGGTTTTCCAGTCTTTCCAACAACACAAAAAAATTGTCCAACTCCCAGTCATGCATGTTTCTTCTAAAGAGAGGGGCCCATGCGTTTTCTGATCTATATCCCCTAACTGTAGAATTGGGATCATTGGCTATTTGAAATAGTAGAGGGAAGCTCTCCTTCAGTGGGCAATTTCCAAACCAAATATCCTTCCAGAATCTAACATGAGTACCATTCCCAACCTTGAAAGAGACATACTGTGAAAAATCATCCCAAAGGTTACTGATGTGTTTCCAAAACCCCACTCCATGAGGGGCTCTGCTTAGTTTAGTACACCAATGGCTTTGTTGCCCATGTTTGGCTATCGCCACCTTCTTCCACAGGCTGGTATCCTCCTCCCCAAATTTTCCTAGCCATTTCATTAGCATGCTCTTGTTGTGTTTTGCCAAATCTTTGATACCAAGTCCACCAAGTTCTTTGAGTTGGATTACTTTGGACCACTTGACAAAGTGGAACTTAGCCCCTCACTATTCCCTTTCCAAAGAAAGGTCCTCCTGAGCTTGTCCAGCTGCTCGAGCACCTTATTAGGCATAGGGTAAAGTGGCATGTCATAGGTTGGAATGCTATCCATAACACTGCTAATCAAGGTTAGCCTGCCACCCATAGAGAGATATTGTAGTTGCCATGTTGCCATAACACTGCTCATAGACTTGTTCTTTTAAGCTTACTTCCAGTTATGGCTTTGAAAGATTACCTTCTTCCATGTCATGCTAAGTGTTTTTTGTCATTGATGGTGAAATGACAAAAATACCCTCATGATGAAGCAGGCATATTGACCATCAGAGGCATCCTCTCTTATATATTAGTAGTATAGATGTTGCAAGTTTATAGTGATGTGCAATATAGGAACTTTATACACTTACTAAGTGGTGCTTGTTTGGCTTAGGTGAAATTGATTGACATTTCTCTCTTAGTTTTGCAATTCATTTTTTCCTGTTATGAAATTGTTGTGTACTTGTCTTAAATGGAATCATTTCTTAACTTCTGTTCCAGGGTGCATCTCGTGCGTCCCACCAGCTTGCTGTCTCTGTCATTGAAAAATGCAGTGAGAAGATCGAAGATATCGTTTCAGGATTTTTAAGGTCTTGCATACTCAACAGAGATGCTGTGCAGAGTGAGATCAAGGAATACTACCATGATATTATATATGAAATCTTCCAGTGTGCTCCTCAAATGCTTCTTTCTGTCATACCTAGCTTGATGAACGAATTATTGGTGTGTGATTCTTCTGCCTTTTAGTCTATTATGGTATGACGGTGTGCTTTAGTTTTCCGGTCCGATGAATGCTAAAATAAATTTTGAAAGTAATGTCTTCCTCATTTTCTCATATTACTGTTGTTAAAATTCTTCCATTGAAGTTGGTTATTTTGCCCACTTTATTGCTCAAACTAGAAATGTAACTCTCTTTGCAGACAGATCAAGTGGATGTTCGGATAAAAGCTCTTGGCTTGATGAAAAGGATCTTTTCCTTGCCTGGAAACCATTTTGCGCAGGATTATCACCAGCTTTTCGTTGAATTCTTAAATAGATCCTGTGATAAGTCTGCTGAAGTGAGACTCATTACACTTTCATGTGCTAAAGCGTTCTACATGACCAATCCATCTGCAAAAGAATCACTTAAAGTTCTTGGTAAGATGTCAAAACTTGAAAGCCATTTGTTTTCATTTCTTTTTTGTCTTTTAGAATGCCTTAATGTTGGTCTTCTAATTCAGCATTACATCTCATGTTTTAACTCTTGTGAACCGAGAAGCCGCTCTTCAAGATCGACTTTTGGATTCTGATGACAGAGTGAGATCAGAGGCAGTTACTGTGATGTGTGACTTGGCAAGACATAAGCTAAAATCTAATACCCATGAACTAATCACACTTGTTGCAGAACGACTGAGAGATAAAAAGGTTATGGTGATTGAACAGCTTCCATAAGATAGAATTGTTTTTTGTGCATTTCTTAAAAAGAACTCTGATTGTGCTTTCTAATATTTGCTTTTTTTTGCCTCTTTTTTCCATCTAAATATATAGGTGTCTGTCAGAAAGAAAGCATTGAAAAAGTTGTTAGAACTGTATCAGGAATATTGCACACAATGTGCTGCTGCAATCATGGATTTCAATGCTCATTTTGAACAGATTCCATGTAAAATTTTGATGCTATGCTATGACAGAGACTGTAAGGAGTTCAAGTATGCCTATTTCATGATGTGACCGTTCTAAATAGATGCATGTTCTAGTTGATGGAGATCTAATTATGATTCATCTGATGCACAGGCCTCAGCGAATGGAGATTGTGCTAGCTGACTCTCTGTTTCCTGGTTCTCTTTCAGTTGAGGATAGAACCAGGCATTGGGTCTTCATGTTCTCACTTTTTACGCCTTGTCATCTGAAGGCTTTGAATGCAATTTTGTCCCAAAAGCTGAGGTACTTTGGTGAAATCTGGATTTCTTTAACTTCTAAGATCTGCTTTGCTTCTTTTGCTTGAATTCATGGGGTGATGTGCTTCCAGGTTGCGAAATGAATTGCAAGTGTACTTAACTCTCTGCAACAAAGACAAGGTATCTCAAATAATTGCCAATTGTTAATCGTTTATGATAAGTCTCTTTGTTCTCCACTGTATAGGAGAAAATTGAATTCATTAAAGCTGAGGCAATAGATGCTTTAATGTTATAATTACTGGATTGTTCGAAATTCCAAATTCCAGATATGAGTACCTCTTGAACTTTGGGATACCTTTTTCCTTTTTGGCTGAAGCCTTTCTGGTTTAGCCCAGAATGCCTGTCTGATGGCATTAACTACCCTTCTTGTTTCTAATTTCTTGGTAGCTGATGTTGGCAAGACAGACTGCTGTGTTTTTTATGAAGAAATTCCAAATTGCAGGGAATGGTGGTCCTCCCACATGATTTTCTCACTTCATTTTGTGTAGTAATTTTGCATTGGTTTTCTATCTTTATCCTCCAGGAGGAAGTCTCTGAAGAAGTAGAAAAGAAAATGAAAATGTCCATTGTGAAAATGTCAGCATCTTTTGAGGATACTACCAAAGCACAAGACTGCTTTCGTAAACTGGATATGGTGAAAAACAGTCGAATATTTAATCTGTTGGGAAAGTTGTTAAATGAACAGAAAACTGAAGATGCTCAAACCACCAGGGTGAGCTTGTTTCACTTTAAGTTTTACTTTCTTACTGTTTTTCACTTTCAACCTGGATATAGAGTGGATTTCTTTTTATCAAAATTTCTACCATGGAGCAAGATGCCTTTAGAGTTTCTAATGAATTCTTGCTCAAGTAATCTCAGGATAATTTTTTTAACCTTCCAGTGGCTTTTATATTTTCTTGGATTCAATCCCCCAATAAATTGCATTAAAATTCTGTGGTGTCTAGAACTGAGAATAACCAGGAAGCAGGGCAAGCGGTTGGGCCTCTTGAGTGGTTTTTCTTGGATGAGCTTGATTTTCAAGGAGCCCTAAGTGGCTCAACAAACTGAAAATTGTGATTTAACGAGAGGAAAAAAAGCTAAACAGGCCAAGGAGTCTGCCTGGAGTAAAGAGAGTAGACTAATGTTAATGGCCGTAATGTATCAAATATCAATGGGAAAAATGATTCCAAGGCTTAACAGACTGAAATGTGGGCTTGGAGTAGAGCGAGAATGCTTAACAAAATAAGGAGTGTGATTGGATCTCTGGTTTTGGTCAGTATAAGGAAGAAGATTTTCTGGAGAGAAGCTTGAAAACATTTCAGGATAGGTGTATGCCTAAGCTTATGTGTGAAAAAGATCAACCTTTTGGTTTCTTTGGGGTTTCAGGCTATAAGCTTGTACAGTGGCAACAGCCTTGCTAGAACTTCAAAGTGATTTACTTTTTATGAGTAAATGTTGCATATTTAATTTGAAGACATCTTTTTCTTCCCATTCTACATTTACCTATTTTGAGAAAATTTTCTTGCCTTGGAAACTAATTAAAGATAACAGTTTACAATTACATTAGCCCTGGTGGTGGGTGCTGGTGTGGAGGCACTGAAACTGAGTGTATTTGACAAGCTTATGGATGAGAGGATCTAGTTATCTAAAATTAGATATTTATGTTATATGCATTTCCGATGTTGAGTAAATTCTTTAATGCATTTGAATTAGTTCGACTCACTTTTAATGAGTCAAAGAGGACTTTCAATTGTGTTAGAGAGGAGTTTACTTTTCATGATTTAAGTAAGAAGCAGAGTGTTTTGTGTGGTCATTCCCCATAATATATCTGCCTTCTGTAACTCTTTGGTTCCGTCTGGACTATATGCACACCTGATTTGGCGTAAGGCAGCGATTTTGGGGCACATACAAGTTCATGATAACATGGTAGTGCAATTTTTTGTGGATTAATCTAATTTTCCCTCCTTTTATCTTGTTTTCTTCTTTAGATTTTAGTTATTGCGCCATTATCAATTCCTTGACAAATTTAATGCACAACTTGTCGGCCCTTTGCATTATCCAGGATAATCTTTTGAGAGAGATTGGGGACAAGAATCCGCATGCTGAGTTTCTTCAATTACTCTCTATGAAATGCTCATTCAATCTGTTTGGTTCAGAGCATGTGTGCTGTATTTTACGTCATCTTGCAGATGACAGATTCAGAAATAAGCATTTGGAGGACTCTTCTGTTCAACTCCTCTTGGTAAGAGAAATTACTTTAAAAGAAAGAATCCTGAAATTGGTGGATATTAGCAGCTTTTTTCTATTGTCATCTTTTGTGCTCCTCACACCCAATATTCCTTAGGAACTTTGGGTAGTAACAGATGACTGTTTTGCAGATTATGCTTATAATAGTCCAAAAATTGCACTCTAGTCTTTTCTTCCTCTCTTCCTTTTCTGACAGTCAATAGAAATACTGGCATCACTTAATTGAACTAGACTATAAGTCTGAGAAAGTTCTTTTTTGAGTTCCGCTGATGGTGACTTTTAGAAAGTTAAACCTAGCTCTCTATTACTGTACTAGTCTCTATGTTAAATGAAAAGGGGATCATATAAAGCTTCAGATTTTTTGCTATTTGAGCACGACAAATGTGAAAGTCGTCATGCTTAAAAAGGCTACCTTTTGTTAGTTATTTTTCATTGATATTTCACAAAGCCATCTGCTGGTGCAATCACTTCTTTGGCATGAAGTTCTCCAGTTTGATAAAGGGCTTTAGGTAACCTAAGCTTTACATGCCACCTTGACCCTGTTAATCTCTTTCATTTTGTCTGTTAGATTTTTATTCATATAGTATTTGCAGCCGTATTTATTGTATGCTATATCTTTGGCTTTCATATTCATCCCCTTTTTTTGCCAGACTATTCTCAGTGCATTTCCTTCACTCTTGAGAGGTTTGGAGACAGAATTCCAGCTCTTGTTGTCAAAGGAGATTATCCCATTTAATGAACGGCTGATCCAGATTCTTGCAAAAGAAGGATCCCATATGTTAATCAACCTTGGGTAATTTTTTCACGTTCTAGGTTGTGGTTTGTGCATTTTTTTCTATAGAGCGACTGCAGTATGTGGAAAAATGAGTCAAAAGAGACAGATTAAGCTTCCATTAATTATTTTTTCACATGAATATGGCATATGGTCTGACAAAAGTTTACACGGTTAGGTTGGGAGTAACTTACTCTTTGGTTCATGCACTGTAGAATTTACTGTATAATGTCCTATATTTAACATTTCCATTCCGAGACCTACTAATCTTGATGATCTGTGTAATTTGTCTGTTATGAGATTGAGCATTACCTCCCTTGGCATTTGTTCTGGAAATTAGCATCTCTCGGCATTAAATATTTCATTTGGTGATTTAGCAAGAACATGAACTTAAATTAAATTTTACATTCACTGCTTTCTATTTTAGTGTCATATGCAAGTGTTAAATTTCTTAAGTTAATCATCTGATTCTTTTTTAAAGTCTGCCCTTTGGTTCTGTTGTCTTTACTATTCCAAGGAGTGGCCCAGATGCTTCACCATGTTAGCATCACTTCTAATCCTGAAGCAATGAAGTCTTTTCTGCTATTAGCTTCAACCTGGGTGAATTCCTCAGACCATCAGTTTAGCTTCTTTTTTCTTCTTTTCTGTATTACATTTTGTTTGAGTTCTTGTTGGTGCTATGATTTGATAAGACAGGATTGCAGCTTCTTCCTAATATGTATCATAGCAAACAGTCTCTACCTTCACATAGGAGGATGATGTGGGTTTTCTTCTTACTTGGTTGAAAGACTAGATTACACATTCTGTACTTGTTTTTACACAAGTTCTTTGGTGGTTGGCTTCTTCTAGAACTCAATCAAGAAATTGCATGCTTTTACATTCCATTTCCCCACCTTTTTTTCCCGTGTAGAATGTTTAGTTAGCCTCCCTTTTTTCCCCAGAAAAGTGGAATGTGTTTTTCCTTGTTGCATATGTTATGCTGCGTTACTACTCTCTTTTTGGTTCTGAGTTAGAGCGGTTGTATTTGCAGTGATATATATCCGTTTTTAGAGAAGGTTTGCTTGGAGGGCAGGCGTGTTCAATCTAAATTGGCTGTTTCTGCAATTGCTGCATTGATGAGCCCTTCAGAGCAGTCCTTATCAAAAGAATTATGCAAGGTGGTGAAATCTCATCTTTTTGCTATGGTGATGTAAAATGTCTGTTCCTTCTAGAATTTTCTCGGAGTTTGCATGATCTTTTTTTCGTTTTAACTATTGCAATCCAATGGGATCTGACTATAAGCTTCTACTAGCACTTCCATTAGCAAGCAAATCAAATTGAAAAAATCTATAGTACTTCACTTAATTGTTTTGCCTTTGCTTCCTGTCAAACAGTTCACCTGAGCGGTTACTGCTCCTACTACTACTGTTGCAACTGTTGTTACTACTATTTCTATCACTACCACAACAAGCCAACAACTACTGCTAATAATTAAACTAATAAAAATGATAATTACATTGTCAAAATAATCATCAGATGATCAGAATTCAAAATGATATTGATAATATAAGCGTAATCATCATTTTTTTTGATAAGGTAAATTGTATTAATAAAAAATGAGAGAATCTCCCGTATACAAGAAGTATACCAAAAAGTAGAGAATTTACATCAGAACATGATTCTCTACAAAAGACGCCCAATCTTCTGTACAAATAGGGGCTATATGAGTGCACCAAAAAGCGATCAAAGATAAAAGACTATTCTTAAGATGTGAAAAAGGAAACTCAATCCCCTCAAAAGCTCTCCTATTTCTCTCCCCCCAAACTATCCACATGAGAGCTAACGGGGCGTACTTCCACGCCTTTTGCTTTCTTCTTCTACGGAAACCGGCCCAGCTATATAGCATTTCCTTTACAGTGCTTGGCATCACCCATTGAACACCAAAAAGGTTCACGATCGCCCTCCACAGAGCCGAGGCAATGCAACAAAAGATGATCAACTTCTTCCCCTGAGCGTTTACACATATAGCACCAACTAACAAGTGTAATTCCCCTCTTTCGAAGATTCTCAGCAGTCAAAATCACTCCCCTCGCCGCTAGCCATGCAAAAAAGCACACCTTCGTGGGCGCCTTAGGAATCCAGACCGAGGAGTATGGAAAAGAGGCCTCCTATCTCACCAACATACTCTGGTAAAAGGACTTTACGGTGAACAGACCATCGCCACACAAACCCCATCTCCAAGAATCACAAGATGGATGAGGCTTGTCTTGCCCATATAGCGTAATCATCATTGTCATCGGTATCATTATCATTATCACCACTGCTACTACCACCACCACCACCACCATAATCATCTCAATCTCTTGGACACCTTGTTGTCATGGTTTAAGAGGTATGATACAGGTGAGCCTTGAGATGCATTTTGAGCTGGGGGCGTCCATAAAATGCCACGGGCTGCATGTAAAATGGCTCGTTTGCTAGGGTACACGCTACCACTTGTTCTAAGCCCAAAGCTTTGTTCAGTTGGTCACTCATACTGGGTTTTCTCAAGTGATTGACTCAATGTTACAGAAGCTAAAAAATTTGGCCATAAATTTTGTCTACTTTTTTTCAATTTTTTTTTTTTTTGTAAACACTGGTTGTTCATAAAATATGATCAATTTTTGAGAAAATTTTGAATTTTTTTTTCAAGTTTCCAAAAACCGTTTTTTGGTGAAATTTTTTCTTCCACTCACAAAATCTCAACTTTTTTTTTTCAAATAAAATGCATGTCCAAACACAACTTCAACTTCCAAAAATTATTTTTCAACGTAACTTCAAAAACTCTTTTTTCAAATTTCAACCAAATCTATGTCCAAACGCTAGCTAAGAAACTGGAAAATTAGAATGGAAGATGTGAAGTTCTGACGGAAGAGGATGTGCTAATTTTGGTGGTAGTGGCATGAGATAATTATAGTTGAACTTTTCGAGCGATCGTTGTTTTTGTTTCATTTTGCATCTAATGCATAGTGTTTTTGGTTTAATGTTGACCCCAATGGTTTATAGATTGATACTACATGTCGTCATAAAAGAAATTGATAGTACATGTTTTATCAGAGATGTTTTTTGCTATAACTGACTTGAACTATTTGTTCTCTTAGCAAAATGGGCTCTGTTATGCTACAATATGCTTTCATATTGGTTGATCCATCATTTTCTCATTGTTTTCTTTTCTCGAGTCAATTTTAATTAAATTTTCTACTTTACCATTTTCACTAGCATATTATTTATTTAAACTTTACCTAGTACTGATGGAAACACTGTAAACTGGAAAATTGTGGTGCTTACACCCCATGCCTTTGTGCTCGCCTTTTACTTGTCATACTTTTTTGTTTGTGTTGTTACTCTGTTATTTTAAACTCCTCTATGGATTGATCCTAAGGTTCTATCTCTTCTGCATTTATTATCCTTCTAGAAACTTGTGGATTCTCTGCATCTGGGGAAGCAGCTTCCAACAGTTTTGCAGTCTTTGGGCTGTCTGGCACAACATTCTGTTTTAGCATTTCAAGTGCACGAAGAGGTGGTGACCCGTTATATCATTGAGGAAATATTTCAACTAAATTATGTGAGTGTCTTTTTCTGACTAGTGACTACTTGTTCCCCCAAAAAATGGAAAAAATTAAAAAGGAACTGATCAAAGGGGAAATGCATAATAACTGATAGTACTCCTTTGACCTGTTCACTTTGATATCTGTAAATTGCTGTTTCTTTCCCTACTGATGTAGATAAAATTTCTTCCTAGTAGGGGGCCATGTTGGAGGATCCAAATTTGTTAGAAAATGCTTCTTCTGAATGTAGTGTTTCTTGCCAATTAAAGGTGAGTCTCATCCATCTTATTCGCACTCCTTTTCCTCTTTGATTTGGGTTCTACCAGTCTACAATCCACTTATTGAACTGAATGTCTTTGAACATTTAAAAGCCGTCAACTGATTGATCTGCACTTGCACCTCTTTTAATATATACATCTCCATTTGGGTTCCATCTTTTAAGAATTCACTTGTAATCGCTCTTCATATTGAATAGCTGTACGTATGGATATGCACTTGAGCTTGTCAGAGGTTAATAACAGATTGCGCCTGACAAATGATATTTATAACTTGCATCTACGATGCAACCTACAATTCACATTTCCAAAATGCAATATATAAATCTCATTCCGAAATGCACCAAAAGTAACATAAATGATAATCACTTTAAATAACAAATATATACATCAAAATGTGTCTTCTAATAAAAATACTTGTTTCACCAACATATAATCCTTCTTACACTTTCCCTTTATAGAATTTCTTCATTCTGATTCTGTGTTTCTTTCTGATTGGTTTTCAAGTATTTTGATAACATTTCGCATTGCTGGATCATAAACCATGTCAGAAGAGACCCAAGATATTACTCAGACATCTTTGAGGAATTCAAAGTAAGAGAATTCCCTCAGGAAATTTTTGACGAATTTTTTTGATCAAATAAACTTAGAAAACCATCAAATTCATTGGAAAAAAGGGGGAAAGGAAGAGTGCCGGAGATATATTAAAAAGAATGGGAAAGGAAAGAGAAGGACATGGAGTGTTCAACTAAAGCTTCAATACAACGTTTTTACTCTTCATGCACCAGATTTGTTGGGAAAAAACGCACTTGCAATGCGGTAAAATAGCAGGTTACTTGCTATGGATGTGGATATATAAGGTATGTAAGAGGTTGCTCCCAAAGAAAAGGTGGAAAAGGGATAATTTGTGCAAGTTGAGTGGGGAATGTGTTTCTTTTGTTATACAACAACAAGAACAAACATAGTTTAATCCCACAAGTGGGGTCTGGGGAGGGTAGTGAATAGGCAACCTTACCCCTACCTTGTGCAGTTCCCGATAGACCCTCAACTCCAAGCAAGCATGCAAAAATCACAACAGTATTTCTTTTGTTATCTGTTCTGTTAAATGTTGTCTACATAATAATCTGAAAATTGCTTCAAAGGGGGTGACCTAGCTGTCGAAGAGATGGAGTAACAATCTCAATTATTCCTATTTGCTCAAGTCTGATGGGTAAAGTTACCCAACATCTGTGCAATTGGTAGGTGACAAGTACCCGGGCGGTTAGTCGAAGTGCACGCAAGTTTGTCCAAATACCATCGTCATAAAAGAAAAAAAAACTTAAATTATCTGAAAATTGTCCTGCATTTAACTGACTGAGCTCATGGATTGGTTTATGTGCTAATAAGTTTCGAATCACTGAACTTCAGCCAGGACCCAAAAGATGTTAATGTATAATAGTTTAGCTTTATAGTTAGGAATTTGGCTTCTGTTGACTATTCAGTTGATGCAGATTTTTGGGCTCAAGACGCTAGTCCGGAGCTTTTTGCCCCATCAAAGTGCAGCTGTCAGTCGTCCAATTAACTTTTTACTGGATATTATACTGGAAATGCTTCAGAAGGGTGATTTTTATGGTGGTAGTATCTCAAGGTAGGATGATTATTGTCAAAATTTCTAATTAGATGTTTATCAGTATATGAGATTCTGCTTCTTTGAGCATACTAGAGAGTCCTCGACATTTGGGTAATGTTATATTCCTGGTGACTTGTGAATGAAAATTTCGTTGTTAGTGGCTTGTACGTTAGCCTGAAAAACTTAAGGAATTGGGCACTACTCAATACTAATACAGAAACTGTAAGATAAGTAATGGTCTTACCGATGTCTCCACTTAATGATGTGGAAGAGGGTGAATCTCCATGCTCAAGGACCAACATACTTGTAAGCTGTAAGGCTCTTATATGCTCTGACAATATGTAGTTTAGATTCATGGTTTACCTCCTAGCAGATGTAACCACATAGGTTGAAAACAATTCTAGCATGGAGTCACTATCCATGAAGCACTGCACAAAATTTAAGGCTATGCGACACTGTATACGCTATTTGTTTATATCTTCTTTTATATTTTATATTTTTGGACATCCTTGTCGCATAAAATGGACACAAGTAACCTATTCTGGGACATCAAATTGACCTGATAAAATCTAGACTAATTACTTTGGGCCTTAGCGTGACAAATATTACTTCCAGAAATAAAAAGGATATCCCAGAATATCGCATAAAACTCCAGCAACTAGCCTAAGCCTCCATTCTTCTTCGCTTCTTCTTTCTTTCATTTTTTGTTCCCTTAGGGTGAGTGGGTGTATACTGTATGCAGTCTTCCCCTCGTTTCTGCAAAGAGACTATTTCCACACCTAGAACCTGTGACCTGTAGGTCTCCAAGGAAGAAACTCTACCGTTGTGCGGAGGCTTGTCCTTTTTGCTTGCACTTGCCTACTGGCAAAAAATGTTTGGACCTACTTTACCACTTAGTAGATTCTATGCTGCTTATACTTCAGACAAACAGAAGGTATTGCAGGTCACTTTTGTACTTCCTATAGATAACATGCTTGCAACATTGTAGCTTTTAAGAAAATTTAACCAGAACAAATGAAAGGTGGAAACTAAAGGTATTCTCTGTTTCAAAACATTTTTGCTGCAGGTGATATCTTCTTTGTTGCGTTTGTGACACTTGCAATGTCTTATTTATCCGTTATCTTTTTAGCAGTGATTCTGACAAGACTCATATTAGATTAGCTGCTGCAAAGTCCGTTCTTCAGCTCTCAAGAAGGTGGGATTCACTCATTTCACCACAACTTTTCCGCTGCACGGTTTTGACGGCCAAGGTTAGAAGAGCTCCAGTCTGAAGTAATCCTTTTGTAATTACTTACAAATTCTAGCAACTCACTGGCCAAAGAGATGCAGAGTTTGAGATTCAACAAGTTTTATATTTGTGAAGGTCTTATACAGTGCATAATTGATAAGTAACAGTTGGATTATATAATATAGAACCATACCTCTTGTTTACTTGTTGTTCTGGCGTTTAGGTTCTGGGAAGACATTATACGTTTATAGTTTATTACCTTGTCACCGTTACAATCAGCAGAATTGTGTCATTTTCTCATGTTGTCTTTCTTCTTTATGATATTGGCCAAGCGTAATGTATGTTGAGGTAGAGTAATGGTTAGTTTTGCAAATAGAATGGATTTCTCTTGTAATTTCATTTTTCTGGTAAGAGGACTTTGATGACTGAGAGCCTCGGTTCATAGGAGATAATTCAGTTTCATTTCCTGTAGTTAAACTTGGTGGAGAATGAATGAGAAAAAGTAATAAAATTTTCAAAAAGGAACAAAAGAAGTTGCTCCCTCCTTTTCAATTTATGTGTCTTAGTTTGACCGGGCACGGAGTTTAAGAAAGTAAGGAAGACCTTTAAATCTTGCTGTCTTAAACTAAAAATGCACGTAATGTACCAAGATGTCCTTGAATCTTGTGGTCTTAAATATGCCATGTGGAAAGTGGAGTTAAAGAGTTACTAACGCATAAATTGAAATGGAGGTAGTAAGAACTAAAGAGTTGATAGTTTTGTTAAGTGAGGGGAGTTCTTACACTGGATGATTTGGACTACTATATGGTGCAAGTTGGGTTTCTTGCTGTGAAAGTATAGCTTCTTAAATGTAGTTGATATTTGATGCCATTGTTTGTTATGTTATATCATGTATAAGGTAGCCAATTCAGACAAAGCTCATGATATGGACTCTGCTAAATGGCGGACTAATTCCCTTTCCTTAGTTTGTTTTATATTTTCAAGCTTGCCTTGTTTTATTTTCTTTTCTGCCATGCTTGGCAGAATCTACTTTAGCTAAGGTCGAACCGTCATAAATTTCCTGATATTCATTGTAGCAAGAATTTGACTTGATGAATTGAAAGCCTATGTAGATATAAGTTAACAGTAATAGCTTGCGTTTGAGTTTCACTTTTCTAATATTCGAAGTTTGTGATCCTGGATTCCTATAACTTGGTGATAGGATAATTCTCCTCTAGTACAGAGACTGTTTGTTAAGAAGGTGCAAAAGCTTTTGAGGGAGCATAAGATCCCTTGTAGATATGCATGTGCATTTCCATTTGCTGCCACAGACTCTCCAGAAGATCTACAACAAATTGTAGGTTTTTATTAAAATCTTAGTGGTTTGTTTGTTGTCAGATTATTTGCGCTCTCCTGACATAACCCTTTTTTTAGTCTTTGAAGTACATGGAAGAATTTGTACAGGAATATGGAAATACAGCAAGAATAAATCAAATATCTACAATGCCTGGACATGTGACTGGTCTTCCTGTTTACGTAGTGGTTTTCTTGATCCACATCCTAGCTCATGATCCAAATTTTCCCACTGCTGATCACCATGATGCCAACTTCTGTGTTCAGTTTTTCAGGTTAGTGTTTACTCATCAGTTGTGTCTTTAAACACCTCTTCCTTTTCTTACTATCCCTTTGGGCCAGTCCACTTGTTTTCAGCTTGCAGGCGTTGGTTGATTTTAATTGCTCTGATGGCACTGTGGACCTCATTAGTAAAGCTATTTCATACTTGAGAAGCATCTTCCATGCTATAAAAAAAGCAGAGGATGCTGTTGATGCACAAATTACACCTGTCAGTGTCTTGGTCTTGATATTGATGCTAGTTCCTTATTCTTAAATGTATTAGTGTTGATTCATGAGAGAGTTTGTCATATTGCAGAAGCTTCATGTTTTGTCAGATATTGGGATTTCTTTGTTGGATGCAATAGGTAACACACGCGTCTCTCGTTCACATATCCCTGGACTTATTTTGCTACCATCTTCACTGTATAAAGTGGGTCAAAAACATATTAGTCAGGCAAGTTCTACAATTCATTTTCTTTTGGCATGCAGCATTTGGTTTGACTATTTTTTGTTTTATTTACACTTCTCTTCTTTTCTTTTGCAGGGAAACAGTGATCTTTTAATTCGTTATCACCAAGATGAAAGTTTCATTAGGAAATTACTTGATAGTTCGAAAAATAAAGCTCAAGTACATTCCTTTATCCCCTCCATTGATTTTTATCAGTTGTCACTGGAAGTGCATAACCGATTTTGTTCTCATTGTTCTTCCTGTGATATCTCAGACTGCTGGCTCCATTAATGCACCAAACCAAAAATGTCAAGATGGCATGACTCGGTCAGGTAACAGTGGGGGCAGCAAATTGGAAATGCAATTTTGCAAAAAGGGACCTCTTCCGTTGAGCATCATAAAAGAGAAATATTCAGATAAGGAAGAGTTAAGTGAAACTTCAAACCAAGAGCTCGATACTAGAGAAAGACAAAAAACATCTGAACCATGTTCAGCTTCTGCATCATTTGAATTACATAAGGAGTTTTCGATTGACGATGAACATGAAGATGATGCACATGGAGCCATTGAAGCAGTGATTAGAACTGAGCATCTTCCATATCATTCAAGAACTCGCAGTTCACGACCCTTGTCTGATAAGAAGGATGAACATCCATGTTCTCTAAAAGAAAAAGAGACAATCTCAAGATGTCAAACAATTATGCGTGAGCGTTCCAAATCCGTGAAAGGCAACAGCTCAGATATTCCCATCTCAAAGGTATATCCTATCAAATCTTTCAGCTTTTTTCACTCAGACTTCTTGCTCAAACTCTTGAACATGTAGGAAAGCAAAAATAAAGGTGAAAAGTTAATCAGGCAGCAAATAGAACTGTGCTCTTCCGAGGATAAATGGTGAGAATTGCTTTGGTATTTGTATATTTTATAACATTCACTTTTCATGACATGTATGTTCTTTCAATTATGTAGTTGTTCAGAGGCTTTCGATTCTAGCGACAACACTCTCAAGGTCAGTCAGAAGATTGCTAAATATAAGAGATGTCTTCAATGATGTGTAGAAAATGTTATATCTGTTTTTTGCTCGTTTCCCTGTAACATAAATAGTCAAAAATGGAATATCTAATTGTACGATCGGGATTTTCTCTCTCTTCTTTCTTAAAGCTCTCAGGCACACTCCCCGAGGAGCCTGAGAACAAGGAATTCTGAGAATCCATTAACACCATTAGAACGCCGATCAAATTCCGACCACCCCTCTGAAAATAGCTCCGATAAAACACCCCCACGCGCCCCCACGCGCAGCCAGACTCCGGCGAGGACAAAGCCACGCGCCGGCGCGTGAGCACAATTCCGACCACTTTTTCAAAAATTTTCTTCTAGACAGCACAATCACTAGGGAATTCCGACCACAACCATACAATCGTTTCTGAATTTCGACAACTTTTTTTTTTCCGGTGGTAGGAACCTTCCAGATTTCTGGTTCTGGTTTTTCCTCTTTCATTTTCGAGTTTTCTATCCCACCGGGATAACTTCCAAACAAACTTTAACCTTCATAAGCTGAGCAGCTGGTTTTAGTACAATATGGGAGACAACAGGATATATTTCAACGCAGGATTCAAATCTTTTGACATCACCAGATGGAACTCTAACAAAGACACATGGTTTGAATGGGTTGAGAGAAGTCGCAACATGATGAGAAGATCATCCATGGGCAGAAAGGCAATGGAATGGATTTGCTTTGCACTTAATGAAGCCTCGACAAATCAAAACAATCTAGTGAAGAGATGGAAGTACAAGGAACAAATGACAGAACATTTCTGTACTAGGAAATATAACGCTCATGGAAGATATATGAGTATTCTGTCACTGAAGGGAGAAGGGAGGTCAGTGATAATACTCCCAGAGTTAACTCTGAACTCTGGCTGGAAAGACATAGCAGCTAAGATAGAAAGATTCATTAATCAGACCAACAGGCGGATTTCCATAGCACCACCCAGAAACACTGTGGAAAATCTCCCTTATGCCCAAGTAGTTAAGGAGAGTAAATGGCAGTCCAATACACTTCGAGAGGCAAGGGTCAACACGAACAATGGGGAAATCTCTATTATGGAACCTACTGGAGGAGAGGATACATGCCTACTAAAAAGATGCATTATCGGGTCTTTTGGGAAAGAAATCAATGAGAGACCCACTTTAGCAGACATAAGGCGATGGGCTTGTGCTTAATGGAACAAAGCATACAGAGTAAACATATATGAAATGACAGGAAACATGTTTCTTTTTGAATTTCCAAACAGATTCATGGCAGAGCAGATTGTGCAAGGAGAATGAAGATGGAAAAAATTCAAGCTTCATCAGGAATGGTGGAATCATATTGCCGGTAGCATTCCAAACTCACAAATTGAGGAAACATGCTGGATTAGAGCCATGGGGATTCCTTTACATTTATGGTCACAAAAGATCTTCAAAGAAATAGGAGATCTCTGTGGGGGATGGTTAGCTACAGAAGAAGAAACTGACCTCAAAAACCATCTTAAGTGGGCAAGAATCAAAATTGTTGGTGATGGCAGAAAGATTCCCAATGAGGTGGGGATTGAAAGAGACGGAACCAAAATTTTCATCCCAATCTAGGCTGAAAGAAAGACACGATATGAGCTTAACACTGGTAAAGGAAAGGCAAGTGGACAATTTGCACAAGGTTCAACTTCGATGAATCAGAGCAGTAAAGTGTCAAAAGTCAAGCTGAAATCCTATGACCCCGATATGGCTGCACAAGTCATTTTTAATGACCTCTCGTGTGAGATCTCTTATGATATTGGGCGGAAGCCTTATATCGAGGAAATGGGAGGGCCTTTTTACTCAGGGGCAAAAGAGTCCTCTTCAGGGGACCAAACCCTTAATGTGAATCTCGAAAGTATGCAAAAGGAAACAATTACCAGTTGCAATCAGTCGGATGGAGGAGCAGATTGGGCAAGATCGGAACAGAAGGAAGGGGAGCAAAGCATAAACTTAGAGATGGGGAATGAACATGTGGGAAGCACTGTGGAACACCTAAAACAACTTAGCTCTATTCAAGAGTGGGAAATCGAGGAGGTGATTCCTATAGCAGTTCAGCAACACATTCCATCACTGGATAAAGACATGGATGCAACAATATGGGTCCACCAAAATATGATCAAATTGGGGAAAATGTTTGGAGTAGATTTTCAAGGACATGAAGAAGAAGCACTGGAGTTGCTAATGCAAATTGACAGCTGCAGACAGGTAAGAAGGGTGGAGACAGAGTTGGAGGTGAAGAAATAAAGATTCAAAGGATCACTGGAATTAAAAGGTTTAACCTCGTTCGATGTCAAGTTCAAGAGTGATGGAAAAAGGAGTAGGGGAAGAGATCTATCAATCATTTCTATATGATGATCAAAGTAATTTCCTGGAATGTAAGGGGATTAAACGATAAGAAGAAAAGGGAGATAATAAAAAGTCAAGTGCAGAAATGGAGGGCAGACATTATTTGCATGCAAGAAACAAAAGTCGAGGGGGATATCGAGGAAATAGTCAGGCAAATATGGGGTGGTAGATGGGTGAGGTATGCTTGTTTAGAAGCTAGCGGCACGAGAGGGGGGATTTTGTTGTTATGGGATTGCAGAGTATGGAAAGGGGAGGTGTTACAGACTGGTGCATACACTTTGACGTGTAAGTTTGACGCTCTTCTACAGAATTTTCAATGTCACATAACAGGAGTGTATGCTCCAAATTGTAGAATAGAAAGGAAAAAAGTATGGAGAGAAATGGGTGCAGTGAGGGGATTGATGGAAGGTCCTTGGGCGGTTTGTGGCGATTTTAACGTTACAAGGTACCCTTCTGAAAAACGGGAATGTTCAAGGAGGTCCAGAGCGATGGTGGAGTTTTCGGATTGTATAGAAGATATGGAGTTAATAGATCTTCGACTTGAAGGAGGAAACTATACTTGGTTCAAAGGGACAATCATACAGCGGCTTCAAGAATTGATAGATTTCTCATCTCAGAAGAATGGGATGTAAGGTTCAGAAATATCAAGCAATCTATCCAACAAAGGTTGATTTCGGACCATTCACCTGTGGCTCTAGACTGTGGTGCGTGGGAACAAGCTAAATCATACTTTAAGTTTGAAAATTGGTGGCTGAATGTGGAAGGCTTTGAGGATAGAATTAGAGAGTGGTGGGGATCTTTTGAATTCTCAGGAAGACCTGATTACATTTTAGCTTGCAAGTTAAAAGCTCTCAAGGGCAAGCTAAAAGGATGGAGTAGAAGTTACGAAGGGAATTTGGGACTGCAGAAATCAAAATTGCTAAGTCAACTAGCAGATTTTGAGACAACGCAACAACTAAGAGCGTTGACAGAGGAGGAATCAGTCAGGAAAGCAGCCACTCTAATGGAGATTGAGGTGCAACTCAAGAATGAAGAATTGGCATGGAGACAAAAATCAAGAGCTTTGTGGCTCAAAGAAGGGGATAGGAATACAAAATTTTTCCATCGGACTGCAAATGCACGCAAGAGAAACAACAACATTGACCAAATAATGATTCGACATGAAGTAATCGAGGATCCAGAAAGAATAGAGAACGAGATCATAGAATTCTACAAGGAGCTTTACACAGAACCTGAACAGTGGAGACCAACAGTCAATTTTGAAAATAGTTCAAGCATTTCTGAATCAGACAGGGAGTCTTTACAGAGTAATTTTGAGGAACAAGAAGTGCTGAGCAGTCTGAAGATGTGTGCAAGTGACAAGGCTCCAGGGCCAGATGGATACACAATGGGTTTTTTCAGAAAGTGCTGGGACATTCTGAAGGAAGATATCATGGCGGCTTTTAACAACTTCCATTCACAGGAGATGTTTGAGAAAAGCTTCAATGCAACATATATAGCTTTGATTCCAAAGAAGACAGGTGCGAAAGAAATTGAGAGATTTCAGACCGATCAGTCTAATAGGGAGCTTCTACAAACTGCTCGCAAAAGTCTTAACTGAAAGACTTAAGAGGGTGGTTGGGAAAATTGTCGATGCTCAACAAATGACGTTCATCAAAGGAAGACAAATAATTGATGCAGTGTTGATTGCTAATGAAGCTGTGGACTCAAGAATAAAAAAGAAAGAACCTGGAATCTTATGCAAATTGGATATCGAGAAGGCCTATGATCATGTGAACTGGAGCTTCCTACTAAGAATGTTAGAACAAATGGGTTTTGGGCAAAAATGGATTAGATGGATGAAATTTTGTATATCTACTGTGAAATTTTCCATTCTTATAAATGGATGTCCTAAAGGTTATTTTTATTCACACAGAGGTCTCAGACAAGGTGATCCTTTATCTCCCTTTCTATTCATCATAGCCATGGAAGGATTAAACAACATGATCAAAACGGCTAAAGTCAGTGGATGGGTTAAAGGTTTTGAGGTAAACAGGAGTGGGGCTACAAATCTAGAGATCACACATCTCCAATATGCAGATGATACTCTAGTATTCTGTGATGCTGAAAAAGACCAACTTAGATTCTTAAGGATCATTTTGATTTTATTTGAGGGAGTATCAGGATTACACATTAACTGGAGAAAGAGCAATATTTTTCCCATTAATGAAGTTAACAATATGGGGCAACTGACTCAGATATTGGGAGGAGAACTTGGGTCCCTACCAACTGTTTACCTTGGGATGCCTCTTGGTGCAAGATCCAAATCAAAAGAAATCTGGAATTCAGTCATAGAAAAGTGTGAGAAGAAGTTGTCAAGATGGAAATCGCAGTACCTATCATTGGGGGGTAGGCTAGTTCTAATCAACTCAGTATTAGACTCTCTACCTACTTACATGATGTCTTTGTTCCCAATTCCAGCAGGTGTTATACAGAGATTGGACAAACTCCGAAGAACTTTCCTTTGGCAAGGCAATAAGGAGAAAAAGGTCTTCCATTTAGTCAATTGGAAGACGCTAACAATGGATAAAAAACAAGGTGGAATGGGGATAAGGAATTTGAAGAACCAAAGTAAGGCTCTTAGAATTAAATGGTTATGGAAGTACTCTAAAGAACCCCAATCTTTATGGTCCAAAATGATCAAAGCAAAGTATGGTGAAGAAAACAACTGGGTGTCAAAAAAAGTCAGAACATCACATGGAGTAAGTGTGTGGAAATCCATCAGAGAACTTTGGCCAATAATGAAGAATCACTCATCCATAAGAGTGAACAACGGAAGGAACACATCATTTTGGAATGATAACTGGTTAGGAATTGGAAGCTTAAAGGAAAGATACCCAGATATGTTCGTTTTAGCACAAAACCAGCATAAGACAGTAGCTGAAATGAGGAGTTGTCAAGGATGGGAAATAGCTCTAAGAAGACAGCTGAATGACTGGGAGATAATAAGACTAACTGACCTCTACAAAGAGCTGGAAGCATTTACAGGATTACAGGAAGGTTTGGATTCAATATGGTGGAAGAGGCACAACAGAGGGGTTTACCGAGTGAAGGATGCATATAAGATTTTGAATCATGATAATCAACAGGTAGACACATGGCCTTGGAAACATATATGGAAAACAAAGATTCCATACAAGGTAGCTTGCTTCACTTGGCTACTAGCAAAGGAGGCGGTTTTAACCCAGGATAATCTCATAAAAAGGGGAATATCTCTGTGTTCAAGATGTTTTCTGTGTGGGGAAAATGCAGAAACTGTCAACCATTTGTTTCTACATTGCAAGATTATAGATCAACTATGGAAAATCTTTATTAGTCTTAGGGGTATTTCATGGTCAATGCCATACAGGATTAAAGATGTCATTTATAGTTGGGAAGAAGCTGGAGCTGAAGCAACTAGCAGAGATAGATGGAGGACTGTTCCGGCTTGTATTTGGTGGACAGTCTGGAGGGAAAGGAACACTAGATGTTTTGAAGACAGAAGCAATCCACTGCAGAAGATCAAACTCAATTGTATTCTTCTATTTTGTTTTTGGTGCAAACAGATGTACACAGAAGATACATTGACAATCATAGACATACTAGGATCCTGCTAGGTTTTAAATTAGAATATCTTCAAATTCTCTCTATGTAAATTTGATTTTCAGTGCAACCTATGTACTGTTTTTTATAATATATACAATAGTTACCAATTCAAAAAACAAAAAAAATAAATAGTCAAAAATGAAGAACCTTCTCTGGGTATATTAGGAGGAAAAGTTTCCTGGTTTCTATCAGCATTCTCAACTAGTGTCACATCTACTTTTGGTCTAATTCTTTTAAGGAGGGCCCTAAAAAACTGAGCTTTGCAAGTTTGCTGTTACGATTGTTTTATTAAGCTTATGAAAGTAGGTGGATGAATGCCAATCAAAAAGCCTAACAGGATTTGCCTATGTTTCTTAGCTATATAAGGTCTGGTACAAGGAGGCTTTTGCTGATTTTGTAGAATTGGAGGGACCTGTACTTTAAGATGAATTCATAGATTGCAATGCAACTGTTTTGAGAAGATAATTAGCTAGACAAAATATGTTTGGTGAAACGGATTCTAATTGTATTTAGGTGAGGTGGCTCTGGATTGTAGGCTAGGTTTACATGATGTTGCTAGAGTTAGACTGTTGATATAATCGGTTTTGGATTCTTCTGAGAAAGTATAATTGGCTTCGGAGGTCTTCCAATTGGCAAAATAAAGGAAAATCTATTCTTGACATGATTTAAGGTTAAGTACTTTTGCATTCCCATAGACTTCTTTCTGAAAAGGGACTTCAGTCCTCAGTGCTACCTAGAAAGTGGGTTGTAGATCAAACAATGGGCCCTCCTCAGTCCACCTTCCCCTTATCACAGAATTCACCACCATATAGCCTATTGGATCCATAAGAGAAAAGGAAAGCTGAAATCAAAAAGAAAGAAGAGAAATTAGGCCATCTTTCGCGAGAGAGGCCACCTCTCTTAGGCCGGGTTCCTGACACACTGTTAGTTTCAGATGAAGATGAAAAGTGCCCCGGCCCTAGCAAGCACTTGCTCTAACAAAAAAACGAGACTACTAAGGAAGCAAAAGAAGAAAAAAGAACTACTCCTATATCTAATTAGTCAAGCACTCACAAGCAAGAAAACAGATTTGCTACCTCGTGTCTTAGGAAAATAGTAAATTCTACTTTTTTTTTTTTGATGAAGTAAGATGTTTCATTGAATGCATCAAGAAGATGCCAGAAAATTACAAAGTGTGAGTCCTTGGCTAACTCTATAAAAACAAAAAACCTATAAGACTTGAGTTAACCAAGACCAAAAGCAAAAGAGGCATTATGCCATGCTAAGGGAGCTAATAAAATCTAAAAGGGAAATGGCATCATTCACAGGGGAAAGGTAGCTCCAACTAAACAAATTCACTAGACATTTAGACTTCAAACGGCTGGTGGAAGTTGAGATGCCTTCAAAACATCTGGAATTCCTTTCTGTCCATATACTCCAGCAGATACAAGCTGGGATCATTTGCCAGATTTTTTTGATGGATTTCTCAACTTTCCAGGAGCACCAGCCTTCAAATGCATCTCTAATGTCCATAGGTATTGCCCAACTGAGTCCATAAACCGCTAAGAACATGTTCCAGATGTCAGATGCCACTGGACAGTGCAAAAAAAGGTGATTTACTGATTCAGTATTGCTGCAGCACTTGTAACATCTATTGACCAGTTGGATGCTCCTTCTGCATAGATTGTCCTGTGTCAGTGTAGCATTCCTGAGGGCAATCCAGGAGAAACAAATAACTTTGGGTAGTTTTGATCTCCAAATGTGTTTCCATGGCCAATTGTCAATCATTCCATTAGGTGCACACAATTTGTTGTACCCTGCCTTCACTGTGTATATACCCTTGCTGGAGTTGCCCCATCTTAGCCTGTCTGTAGTTTGAAGGTCTATGGAAGAACCTTCAATGATTCTGAAGAGATCAAAGAGTTCCTCTAGTTCCCAGTCCTGCAGGTTCCTTCTGAAGAGTGGTTCCCTCTATTCTATGCAATTGTTGAGTCTGGATCCAAGGCTATCTGGAAAATGTCTGAGTGTGTGTCTTTTAAAGGTTGGGGCAGGATCCACCTATCCTTCCAGAATTTAACAAATCTGCCATCCCCTACTTTGAAGTATACCTCTTGAAAGAATTCCTGTTTTAAGTTGTTGATATACTTCAAGGGCCCAACTCCATGTGGAGCTCTACTTTGTTTGGTGCTCCAGCTGTCCAACTTCCCATACTTAGCTGTCACCACCTTCTTCCATATGCAAGAATTTTCTTGAGCCTACCTCCACCACCACTTCAATAAAAGGCTCCTATTGTGCTTTTGTAGATCCCTAACTCCTAGACCACCTTGGTGCTTAGGCATGATTACTTTGGACCACTTGACCAAATGAAACTTGTGATCTTCACTATTGCCCTCCCATAGGAATGATCTTCTGGCTTTGTCTAGCTGCATTTTGACTCTGCTTGGCATAGGGAAGAGGGACATGATATAAATAGGAATGCTGTCCATGACACTTTTAATCGGCATTAATCTGCCCCCCATTGATAAATACTGCATTTTCCAAGAAGCCAGTCTTTTTTCTACCTTTTCAATGACTCCATTCCAGACTTCAGTTGTTTTATGCTTTGCTCCTAAGGGGAGCCCTAGGTAAGATGTTGGGAAAGACCCAATGCTACAACCCATAATCCCAGCCAGTTCCTCTAAATTAGTCACTTTATTCACCGAGTATATCACACTTTTTGCCATGTTGATGTGCAACCCTGAGATAGCTTCAAAAATTAGTAGTGTCAAGTTGAGATACTGGACTTGAAGCTTGTCAGCCCCACAGAAAATTAGAGTGTCATCTGCATACAACAAATGAGAGACTGAAACTGATAGGTCTGAGTTACTGCCCACCTTGAACCCTTCAATCCACAGCTCCTGCTTAGCCTTGTCAAACATTCTGCTGGGTCCTAGCATAGCTAAGATGAATAGGAAGGGAGACAAGGGGTCTCCTTGCCTTATTCCCTTCTGAGGGGAAAAGAAATCTACTGGTGACCTGTTTATTAGGATAGAGTATTTAACAGTGGTAAGGCTAAATTTGATCCATCTATCTCCAAACCCCATTTTTTTCAGTAGGTTCAGTAGGTAAGACCAGTTGACCTTATCAAAAGCTTTCTCTACATCTAGCTTGCAAAGGATTCCTGGGGTCCCTCTCTTTAATCTTTCATCCAGTAATTCATTTGCTACAAGGAAGCATCAGTGATTTGCCTGTTTTTCAAGAATGCATTTTGCTCCTCAGAAACCAGCTTCCCTATCACTGTCTTCAATCTTTCTGCTAAGAGTTTGGCTATTATCTTATACACACTACCAATGAGACTTATGGGTCTGAAGTCTCTGAGTTCTATTGCACCTTTCTTTTTGGGAATTAGAGTGATGAAGGATGCATTACATGACCTTACCATGTAACATTGATGATGGAAGTGATTAAGAGCCCCCATTAAGTCTACTTTGATAATCTCCCATGAATGTTGGAAAAAAGCCATTGTGAAACCATCAGGACCTGGGCTTTTGTTAGGGGCACAGGATTTAATTGCTGCCTTCACTTCATCTTCTTCAAATGATCTTTCCAGCCATGTCTTCTCCTCTGCAGTGAGTGTAGCTAAGTTTTCAAACTTAGCACTGGGTCTCCATGGTGCATTTTCAGTGTAGAGATCTTGATAGAAATTCAAAATTTCAGCCTTAATTTCCTCACTATCTTCACAGATGTCTTCCCCTATCATCAGCTTGTCTATACAGTTAGTTCTTCTATGAGAGTTTGCCATTCTCTGGAAGAATTTGGTGTTCCTGTCTCCTTCTTTGAGCCATAGGCATCTGAACTTTTGCCTCCAAGAAATCTCTTCAGCCTTTGCCATCTGTTGCAATTCCATTTTCATGTGCATTGACTTCTCTTTTTCTTGAGTCATCAATCTTCCTTCAGTTGCTGATTCTAGAAGAGCTAGGTCTTCTAGAGTCTTAGTCTTCCCTGCTTCCAACTGGCCAAAAGATTCCTTATTCCAGCTTGTTATGTCCTTTTTTAGACATTTAAGCTTCTGCAAAAGGATGAAGTTTGGGCTGCCATCGACTGGGTATCCAAGCCACCAATCCTTGACTTTGTCTAAGAAACCATCAGCCTGGAGCCACATATTATCAAACTTAAAATATGATGGGTTGGCTGCCCAATCTTCACATTCCAAACGCAAAGGTCTGTGATCAGAGACAACTCTAGGAAGGGCTACTTGCTTGATTGCATTGAAGCTGTCATTCCATTCTGGGGAGATGAGCAACCTGTCTATTCTGGATGCCTGGAGTGAGTCTTCATCTCTCAACCAAGTATAGTGGGCCCCCTGAAGTGGCAGGTCTATGATTCCCAATTCTTGGATGATATCAGAGAAGGATTTCATGGCCCTAGATCTTCTTATGCAATTATATCTTTCACTTTCGTATCTACAGACGTTGAAATCACCCCCTATGACCCATTGCTAATTCCATATTCCTCCAATGGCTGCTAGTTCTTGCCAAAAGATCTCCCTATCTGAGTTGTTGTGAGGCCCATAGACCCCTGTGAAGCACCATCTGAAGTCCTCCAATGCACTGTCAAACATACATGTAATTGTATGATGGCCTTGGTGTATCTCTCTGTTCAGCCATACCCTTTTATCCCACAAAACAATGATGCCCCCACTTCTGCACGTTGATTTTAATACTGCCCAGTCGACCCATCTATTACCCCAAACTTGTCTAATCCATTGTATAGACCATTCTTCAATTTTTGTTTCCTGAAGACACACTATATCCGCTCTCCATTTATGAATCAGTGACTTAATTGTGCTCCTCTTTTCTGCCTCGTTAAGGCCCCTAACATTCCAGCTTAATATTTTGATTTTCATCCAGAGAGGCTTTGTATTGCCTGTCCCTTTCCCCAGCCTTCCTACCTTCGTAATTTGTGCCCCATCGTAGTCTTTCCAACTCTAGAGACTGCTTTCTCTTTCCTTTTGATATGGTCTTGATTGATGATTTTTGCTTCTGGATTTGCTCGTCTTTTGTGCTCCATTCTAAGAATCATATCGAAAATTTCATGTTCGAATCCTGCCACATTAACCCCAAAGACCTTGCATGCTTTTAACAACATTGATTTGGTCCATCTTGAAGTTTCAATTATTGATGGAGTTCCCAATTCTCGAGAATTTGGTTGGTCCATACCATACCAAGGGAGAGGCAGTGTCTCAGAAGAAGAGAGGTCTGCTTCAGAGCTACTTACCACTCCAAAAGGGTTAATCGAGGGGGATCTTGGTATTATCTGATTCATAGGCTCTGCTTCATCGTCAGCTTCAGAGTGGGATCACATGCAAAGGGTTCTGGCCTGGGCTCTGAACGTTGGACTTCTTCTGCCGCTTCAATTTCAGCATAGAGGGGTCAAATCTGTTTGTGTATGGTAGTGGGCTATTACGACTTGAGCAAGGGTCAAGAAGAGACCCAACAGGCTTCTAGATTTTCCTATTGGGTCTATGGGAATTTGTGATTTTTGTCTTTGGGCCTTTTGAGTAGTAAGAGTGGTCCAAATTCCAACCCCACTTCCTACTCCCCTCATAACCCTTTTTATTGCGTTGGGTTAGTGGAATCCTACGTGGCAGATTCCCCACTTTGGCATGTGACTCATTAAATGAGTTTGAATTAAAGTAACCTTGTTGTCTGTGCCCAATTCTTTTATCCACCGGTTCCTCCACTGCCAATTTGGAGAAGCTCGAAGACTCCACCACCAGCGACTCCTTCTTCCGGTCTTCCACCGGCTTCCTCCCCATCTCCACCTTCGATCCTTTCTGCCTTTCTTTCACCCCATTAGACCTTTCTTCTTCTGTAACAAGCTTGATTAATTGATCCTCTATAATTGAGATTTTGTATTTCATGTTATCAACCACCAGAATCAGCTCTTTTGGGTGGTCAACTTCCTCCCCTCGGACGCAAATACGAGCCCAAAGAAGATTAGATCTGTGCTTCGTATCTTCATCAATTCCGACGAAGCCACCACACTGGTTACCAATATAGCGGAAATTGTTCATTGTCCATCCATGCAAAGGGACCCCAAATGCTTTTAACCATTTTTGACTAGCTTGCTCGCTCGCCGGCGTAGAACCCGCTTCTGGAGACCACCACTCAAGAGACGGGCGTCTCCCATTCCAAAACCATTCACCGGCCTTTACTCTAGCCGCCTCTTGCCTGGAGGGAAGTTCGAACAGCAATTGGTTATGAGCTAAAGGGGTGATTCTCAGGCCCACTGTCACCTGCCACCTTTTGGTGAACCACTGTTGTATGACTTCAGGATTAGGGTTGGAGTGAAAGGAATCACTGAAGCTTCCTAACAAGCACTTAGCCAGAAATTTGGAATTCTCTGTGTAGGATTCTCCTTCTTCTTGTAGAGATGGTCTTTTGGGTATTTCAGCAGCAGCCAAGAAGGACCCCCCCCCCCTAAGTTAGTAATTTCCTCGTATTTGTAGTTTGAAGCTTCCCCCAAAAATTGTAATATTTTCCCTGCGATGTCTCCCCATCCCCTGTTGTAAGAAACTTCAGGAATAATGATAGCTTTTTTCCTTTCCCCTGCCCATGCTTCAATTCTGATGTATCTCCCATGGATGTTGTAGTTTTGGTAAACTCTATAAGTGTATGCTTGGATCTTCCTCCCCCATCTTCTATACAGATTTCCTTGGCCTCGTGAAGCTTGCTGCATTTGTTCGCATACTTATCTTAAATTGTTTTCGTCTATTTTAATCTGGCTGGAAAATCTATGGCCCCTTTCGATCCACACATACCACCTGTCAATCCCTTCACAATCTTCTAGAATTTCGAAAGACTTATTACCAGCTATGAAAAAAGATTTCCTTCCCATTGGACAAAAGAAATTAAGTTACCGGCGGAAAAGGCCATCGGAAAAGTTAGGAGTGAGAGAGTGTAGTTGGCACATTTCCCAAGTCAGAGCACTTTTTGCAGATGCAGCAAGACTTTGGAAAAGTAAATTCTACTTTATTACTCTTTGTGTATGAGAGAATTGATTTATTTAAGGTTTTTGGCTTCTGAGCTTGGTAACTTGTCAGTACAATATTAGAGCTCATAATGCTTTTCCTTTTTTTGGTGATAGATTGTGGGACTTATGTTCACTTGTAATGAGCTACTTGTGGTTGGATTATCATGGGAAAGGGGGAGTGTAACCAATCCATGTATCTTGAGATAGAATTATATTTGCTATAACCAAATTATTATTCTATACTATCTGTTCACTTAGTCGCGGGTTGCATTCACTTCTGAAAGGCTTTCTCCTACAAATTGAAGTATATTTGAACACCCAGATACCTAGGACAAAATTTTATTTGCTATTAGTTAACAATGGAAATTTGCATGTGTAGATCACCTATGACAGCAGGGAAGCTGAGGTTGTCAGTTTGGATAGTGAGATTTTGGGGACTTTAAGTAGCCATTCCTTGCTTGACCAGGTATACTAACATCATCAAATGCTAAATTTATCCAGACACAGAAGTAGGTTTCATGTTTTTGCTTTTAAGAAGCAAACCATGAATGGGTTTTTAATGAATAAACCTTGAATGGAAGATCTAAGAAATAATATATAATGCAACAGGGTTGAATGAGTTATCACCATCTCTATTTGATCTTTTCCTAAATTTGAGTAAATAGGTTAATAAACATGTTTCATATCTGTCATGTATATGTATCATATTCCATCATATATGCATATACTCAAACAACACTGAATATAGCAAAAGGTTTTTGTAGAGTTCATGTAAGGTAGACTTGCAAAGTGGATTAGCATGCTATTTAAGACTTAGAATCTTTATTGTAAAAACTAAGAATTGTAAGGACCTTAAATGTCAATTACAAATGAGCGTGAAAAAAACTAGAGAAAAGTGGGAAAAATAGTAATGCTTGGTGACTATCTAATCTGCTAAATACAAGATAGAATGCTGGTGACGTTGTTTCTGAATGTTTCCTTTGCTCTTCAACCTTTGGATTTGACTGTAATCTTCTGCTTCTGCCAATAAGTAGCTTATTTGCTCGAAAACCCAACATCCTAATTGAAGTTTTCCTTCAGAGTATTTTGAAACTAATTGCTATATACTTAAGAAAAATATTAAATACTCTCATGCTTAACTCAAAAGAGTGTCTAAAACTCAGACATGAATTAGAAACTTTACTTTTTTGTTGCCCTTGCTTCCATTCCCACAACATGAATCTCGATTGTATTACCTTTCTTAAAGGCCTAACATTTTGTCTTGCATTGTGGTCAACAAGTTTAACTTTTCATTCAGTTGTTATTACCAAAGCAGTTTGCTTAATTCCGTGATTTGATAGTAAAAAAGAATATTCGCCTCTGCCTAAAGATTTTTGAAAATTTTGTTTCACTTTAACCCATACCTGAATTAGGATTTTATTGATTCTCAATTGAAGATTCTTTTTCACTCCAATCACTGTAATCACATTGTCATATCGAGTTTGTTCTCCATTTTCTGTACCTTATTATTTTTTTAGTATTATGATCCGGTCGATGTGGTTTGGTCCCTAATGCTGAGCTAATAATGCAGGATTCCTGTGGTCTGCAATCACGGTGCTGGTGCGCTGTTACTTCTTTCTGAATATCAATGGGGAGAAGGATTGTGTGATGCATTGCATTTTTTTTTCGAGAAAAAAAAAGTCATTTGACGTGTTAATTGCACTCAGCTTTAAGTCAGGAACGTAATTGCTTGCTATTAGTGTTCTTCCTTTTCCTAACTAAAAGAAGCATGATACAGTGGAAGCATCACCTACTTACCTTGCTCTCTTGATGAATAGCACCTGTAAAATTAACTGTATGAACTGATACGCATTACGTTGTAAAATTGAACGATATCTTTTTGAACACAATAATTTCACAAAAGCATGATAAAATACATACTTTATGCAGAAGGCACAGTCATAACATTAGCCAACTAGGAAAGCTTTTTTGATGAACTCTAATTATTTTCACTTTGACGCTAAATTCTTCGAGATTCTAATAAGGATTTTTTTGCCCTGCATAGTAGTCACTTTAACATGTCAGTGGTACTTACCTTAATTTAGGAGTTCATCTTACAAAACCAGGTAGATGAAGCATCATAATTTAGGGGTTCATCTTACAAAACCAGGTAGATCATTCACACAAATAAGTCTTATGTAAACTTTATCAAAAACAAATTTTATGTAAATTTCCTTGGATTTGGATGTCTTGATATGCATTTTGCGTAATCTTAATCAGGATTGCATTAGTATCTGGATCCTGGGTTTCACTTGAATGTAGGACGATCTGTCTGCTGGGCTGCACTTGGGTCCATTAGAATAGTCCCTCGCTAAAGACAAACTTATATCGACACAACCCCTGCAAAAACTATGGAGCTTGTGTGCTGCTGGGTTAAGATTGTCAAACATATTACTGTATTACGTAGAAAGGGTAAAAATAAGATGAAGTAGACATTCATCTATCCTCACTCTTTCACTTCTCTCCTTTAAAATGGTATTCATTTGTTAGTCATGTAAAACATGTTCACACACTGCTATTCATGCATGTACTCATGGCTCATGCAGCATCTACTGTTCTCATATTATGGTTGAATTCCACATTTTTGTTCCGTAGTGGATGCTATGACCTGTAAAAGCTTTTTGCTGTAGTTATAATAAGAAGTGCTCTTCTTTTGATAATCCTAGGAAAAGTAGTGACATGATTGGATATGTCTCTCAACAAGAAGCTGACTTGTCAAAGGATGAAGCTACTTTTGGTAGTAAAAAGACTGCTTTAGCTGGTAAAGATCTTACCTCTGTTTAGTTATTTCTTTCCTTTAACTTTGCAGATTTGTTCACAGTGAAACCTAAGCTTGTTCCAATTAGAAGAAGCATTACTAGGTCTTCTGTTATACTTGAGTTTCTTTCTGTGATGCGAGAGCTTTACTATAATTTTCTCTGTTTATTTTGTCAAGTCAATTTTTCTTTTTTCTCTTTTTTTTCTTTTTAAAAAGAACTTTTTTGCTTGAGTTCTGCTCTCTTGTTGGATGCACCAGGTTTGACAAGTTTTAGGCTTTCCTATTTATCCATTCAGTTTTATCTCCATGTGCCATCTTCTTTCTTTCTTCAATTCTGGTTAATTTTCCTTCAATTTCAAAGCTGGTTTTGCTTTGTTCCTTAAATGGAGCTAGGCAACAAGTCATGAGGCCATGTATAGACTTGAGACTATAGAGGAGGCATCCTATTTAAGTTAGAGTTCCGACCAAAAGTTTTATGATTTTCTTGCTAAAAAAATTGTTACTGTTAATGCAGCTGCACTCTCTAATTATTAAGCTTGATTAATAGCTTTGTTGACGAGAAATAAAAATCATTAACCTTGATGGTAGTGAAGCAAAATCTTAGTATGGGTGTAAATCTTCATCTATTTGTATGAATTTTCCTTCAGCAAAGGCTTTGAACTTTATTGCTGGTGGATTTTGAAGAGCAGGTCTGACTTAACTGTGTTCTATGATTCTTGTCATTTTCTACCGCAGAAATAAAGAAGCGGGGTAGTGTTCTTGTTGACTCATCACTTTCTGAAGTCATTAATGTGAATGAGGACCCCGTAAGATTCTTCTTTTTATTTTAGTTTCCTTTTAGCACATCTTGTTCTTTTTTGTTTCCTTTTAACCAGATGATTGTAGCTATTTCTGAAAGAAAAATAGCACAAATCAAATTCTTATCACCTGTATTGGGTTGAACGGTTGGTTATTTCCCTCTTCTTTAACAGAATTGCTTTTTTGCTGACATTTTTGAAGAGCCACTTGGTCTCACCTTCCAGCCACCAACTTTTTTATATTTTTCTGTTTTACCCATGTTTCTGTGAGAAGCTTTTTGGACATGCTTATCAGGAAAAAAGAAATAGAAAAGAGAAGAAGTAGCTTTAGAGCTAGGTCCTGGCGTCCTGCTAGGTCCTTTCTCAAAATAATTGACAGAGTTATAGAGATGGCTTGAAGAAGGCATGCTACAACGTTCTAATAAATCATAGGTCAGACACTGTAACTAAGAAATTAATCTGTTTAAACTTGGAAGTATTTAGACAAATTAATGTCGATATCATGTGACTTCACAGTTGTAGAGATTAGCAACTTTCCGATCAGCATGTTGAAGAGTCAAAAGGTATCATTGGTACTATGTGGGATGTGCTTAGGTCTCCTAGTCTTAGCTTTTATGTATAATACTGTGTCAATTATTGCACCGTGAATTGCTTATTTAACACAGTTGCTTTGCTCCACAAAATACCTTTTATTTGTAGTTAAACGTTGTTCGGGATCAAGACGTTATCCTCTATCAGTTGATTGCCAACTTATTTGGTTTATGCTTTCCGTCAATGTTGTTTCCTCCTTTTGGCTAAATTTATCTCTTGGATGCATGACAGATTGCCCGAAGGACTCGAAGTCGGAGAGGTTGAATATGTTTTACAAAGATAAGCTAAGGGCTAGCTTGTTAGTAATTTTTGTTTTTGGACATTGACCATCTCATAGCAGGCATACTTGATTTATTACATAAAGTTTCATCAGTAATCCTCTAGCAAATAGCTGTCTTCGGGCAGGAGATGAGGTTGGATGTTGTGAATAGTTAAATGAGATGATGTGTTTAAAGTTAGTGTTTAGATGGTGCAACTCCAACCCCCTGTATGGTCGCTGTAAATATTGAATATGTTAATCTGACAAGCTTGCTAGTGTCAAGCTGTTGATGGGTCTTCTCATACAAGTGAAGAAACTTTCTGATCCAAACTATAGAAGTATATTTGCCGAAAGTTATCTTAATGGATGTCATTATGATTTCGAGAAGATTGAGTGACATTCTCTAAGTCTATAAATCTGTTGCGTTGATTGAACTACTTATCACTAGTTCATGTAACGATATATACTCTATTGAACGGAATATGTTTGTTTATTTGACAAAGACAAAACTGAGTTAATTCTTCATGTTGAGGTTTAAAGAACCACTATTTTTATCCTAATATATCTTAAATTTAGAATTATTTATAAGCAAAATTATTATTGGAATAAATTGCGTTCTGACAAATTGGATTGCCTTAGGTCGTCTCTTGCTTTGTTAGGCCTGAAGCATAGTTGATTCATCAAGTTGATTTTTGGGTAAAATACAAAATTTATATAAAATATATATTTTGTTTGTATATAATACACATGCAAAATTATATTATATTTTATCTGTTATTATTTTTAAGAGCGGCTAAAAATATATATTTCTCTTGATTCTGCACTTGTAACTCGTAAATCATATCTCAAATTTAGATACAAGTAGTTTGGATTTGATGTGAAATTGAACGAAAGTTGGTACTACTAAATTACTCTGTTTTTTTTTTTTTGGTTTCTCATCCGGTGTTCGGTAGCTGCATTGGAGCCCGACTATATCCGGATTTGTGCCGCGTAGGACGTCATTCGGGGGAATCGCTCCCTACCAAAGATTTTTCCATAACCAGGGGCTCCTGTTTATTTTGTTGATAACTTAATGATTATGTCATGTACTGCACCGCCCCTCCCCCCTCCTCCCCACCCCCTTCCCAAACCTTGCAATTCATCGGGAGTGGACTTTCAGCCGCTATGACTGAGAAGTGAGAACATAGTAGACAAAACAAAAAGTTGCCTAAAAGAGTACCAACTTAGATATCGTTCTTTTGGACTCCTTCCTGCTCGCTTGCGTTATACGCGGTAAAACCGATTAAAAAGCAAGATTAAGATTAAGATTAAGATTAAAAAATAATTCTACTTGCTCATTGTTTGGTAAGATAATCTAGAAATTATGCTAGATCTTTTTATTGTAAACTTGTTGATTTGTGATTCAGCTTAATAAAAGTTTTTGTTTGAGTTAAAAACAAAATTAAGATTATTCACTAATGATTTATCAAATGCTATCCATCACAAATATTTTTTACCTTTAAAATGAGTAACAATTAGATATGTACGTTGTTTAAAGAATACGTGATTTAGTTTAACACGAATGGCCAAAGAACAACAAATAAATGAATTAAAATAAAACAAAACAATCAAACCAAATGTGAGTATGTGACAAAGTAGTTAAGCCTGGCGTTAGTTTTGAATGCTAAAGACCGATTTCAATAGGGCCCTCGGAATGGAGCTCAGTTGCAACTGAATGGATGAACAACTGAAGAACACTTGAACAATTGCTATAAGACAACAGTAAACTTTATTGCTTTGATTTGCTTGCCAATAGTGTCCAAAAAAATGAAAAGGTTCACCTCTTTATATAGTAGAGGAGTTTTAACCGTAAAACAAGTCTAAATAAGATAAAAATTATTTCCTTCCTTTTTTCCCAAGAAGACACGATCCACAGTTAATATCGGGCGTGATTCGTGCCGTAATATCCGGTTGGTGATGGATATTTTAGCTCCTCGTTTGTCCTATTTATCCGCCTTACCTTTTACCCCGATTCTTTGTTTCGCTCGAGCTTGATTCTTCCGGTGTTTGGCCATGCTCGATTCCTAACGTATCATTCATCCACCCCCGGGCACCCTCGGTCTTACCCAAGCCAGCGTCGAATCACGTTGTTCCTCGTTTCTTCATCGGAATATCGGGGGTAACTTTATTCCCGATTTTACCCGTACACAGATTGTCCCCTCACTTCTCGGAGAGTAGATTCATAGGAATGATGAGAAGTGACTAATTGACCCTGATTCCTTCCTTTGTACACCATAAGCAGGTTGACGAGCCAAAACGTCCCATCAATCACGTCGCTCTAATTTTGGACACGCGTCAGCCGCCGGTTGATCATCCTTGGCAGTTACTAAATGTAAAATGTCATGCATTCATTATTCCTTCCCTATAAAAGCTCTGATTTCCCTTTTTCACTCTTTTACTTTCTGATTTTGAACCTTCTTAAGTTACCATAGAGTTTTTCATCTGCTCAACAATCCTTCAAATCTTCATAATTTGTTCTTCACATCTTTATACATTCATATCTTATCTTCAAACGTTCATACTTTACCCTCAAACCTTCATACCAGATCTTCAAACCTCATACCAAACGTTCAAACCTTCATATTTCCAGATTGAGATGGCTAAGACTTCAAAATTGGTACCCCAAAATACTGCACCTTCGACTTCTTCCCAGACTACATGTACCGAGGTAGCACTTCAAGTAGTAGCCACGGGACCTCTCCTTAAAAATTTCATCCATGGAGGCTTCTCCATAGATAACGACTTCAAGGTCGAAAAAGCCTCCGCACAAGGAGACTGAGGTGATGAGGCGTGGAGGTATGTTTACTCCATCACCGAGGAGATGCTCCAAGTAGTCTGAGAGGACCGCAAATTAGAAGGCAAAAACATATTCGTTCCTAGTCCCCGATGAGGACATCATGACACACGTGGAAGCATATTTAAGCATTTACACGATAAGGTGATCCTCGAGTTCTGTAAGAGGTACAAAATCTGCCTTGGGCGGATTCATTCGTCTTTTTGGAGGATTGTGACTCTTCTTTGTTACTTTGCGAACAACTCGGAGGAGCCTCGGTTCACAATTGACCATTTGATCCGAGTCTACAGCCCCCAAATCTTCCGAGGAGGATTAATCAAGCTCGCCCATCAGGCAAAGAAAGCTCGCTTCTCCTGCATTAGACGAGGACATGAACTGAGGCTTGCAGGGAAGGTTTGTTCCGATAAAAATTGAGGACCTTATTCCTTCCGAGTACCTGCCGTTCCGCGAGAAGTGGAACTCAAAACGTAAGTTTACTTCCTCTTAAGTTGTCAAAGTACTTTTTCGAACATGCTATTCTTTCTTATTATTTGTTTCATTTGATATGCAGATGTTTCCTGAGTCCCCAATGATGTCCCTAATTTTATGGAGTGGTCAAGGGAATATGCAAACAACTCATCTATCCCGAACGTGAGAGGTGCAAGATTTCCAAAGGCAAGTGGGAGGCTCGTTCTCATGGTGAGCCTCTCCACTTTTTGGTTGATTTTTTTTTTCTTTGACCATTTCTTATTGTGTCAATATGTTATGACTAAGTCTTTTCCTTCCACAGGTTTGCCTAAGACTACTAAACTTCGGGAAATCACCGAGGTCGTGGCCTTGACCCTGTCTACAAAGCCCTCCGCTTCACTACAGCCTACTACCGAAGCTTCTTCTAAGAAGGAGGAGAAAATAAAGAAGAAGAAAAGGTCTCCTAGCTCCTTGGACGCTCCTGTCGAGGCTAAGAAAAAGAAAAGGATCGTGCTCAGGGTCACAAAAAGAACCAAAAGGGCTTCAGGTGCCCGGGTTCCGGATCTTGAGGCTCTTCATCGGCTCAAGGACTTTCCCCAGGATGACGATGACTTGGAGTTCGTCACTCACATAGCGATCGATGTCGACCTAGAGTTGGTGGCCCTGGAGGGGGACACTCGAAAGGCCGAGTTTTCCTCGGCTCGAGGGCTTGGAGAAGAACAAGTGGCTACCGCTTTACAAGAAACTCCTTTAGTTTCAAGGGGGGCTGCCTCAAAAAATGCCTATGTTATCCATGTTCCAGAGACAACGCCTCATATGGATGCCATTTTAGACGAAGCTCGGGCCACCGCAGAAAAATTGACTGAGGCATCATGGGCCGTGGATGAGTCCCTTAACTCATTTTTTGAGGGTGTGACGTCGGCATGCTAGAGGATTACTCCGGCTTTGGCCACCTTTATATCCCAAAAAGGGACATGCAACAAGGGTTAGGTCGGCTGAGTTCGAGCCCAAAGCTCGAGAAGCAGTTTCTCGCCCCGAGTGTAGACGCTGAACGGAAGAGGACGGTCATGTTCACAGTATCGACGGATACTAGCATGCTATCCGGGCTAGTCGGAGTGGAAATCTATCTCCTCTCCTTGGTAACCGAAGAGGACCAAGTGAAGATGAACTAGGTAGTCGGGCCAAGCCTCTTCAACGAGGCTTAGCAGGCGCTAGATAGAGTATACATTCCTCTCTTTTTATTTTAAAGAGTTCTCTTTGCCTTAACGTCATTTTAACGATTTCTCTTTCTTTATGTCTCAGCCTTGGTGCTTCACTATGAAACCTTTCACCGGTCAGGATGGAGGTGAGCCACCTCGAATTCGAGCTCAAAGAGCAGGTTTGGCAAAAAGAAATGTATCAAGCTCTCTGTGAGCAGACGGATGAAGTACTCTGGGACATGGTTGATCGCCCTGCCCTCCAAGCCGAGCTGGAGAAAGCCCAAAACGAGGCTCCGAAAGCAAAATAGGAACATTCCTTCTTGTTGAAAAGGTAAGAGTGCCCGAGATCGATAATGAGTGGTTAAATGCAAATGCTAATACCGCAGCCTCGTTGGTCCGGGAGAAAATAACCTTGATCGGACAGCTTAGATCTCTTAGCATCGAAGCAAGATGCCATCAAAGAGGACATGATATCGACCAAAGTGTAGCTTTGAGTGATGAGAGAAAAGGCCGATAAATGGACTCGGCTAAATGAGGAGCTACGGGCGCAACTCGCCTCGATAATTGCAGAGTGTGACGCTCTCGGTCAGGAATACACTGCACTGAAGTCCAAATTGGAGGCGACTTTAAATGAGGTTTTGAAGCCCAGGACATGCTAGCCTAGGACATGCTGGCCCAGTACAAGAATGATGTAGAGTTAGCAAAAGCTCGTATTATAACGAAGGCTGAGTACGTGAAGTGTCTATCTTGAAAAGATACTCTCGAGGAGACCCAAGCCTGAGGAGTTGACTTAGCGTCCGAGATTGAAGAGGCCAAGAGGCTTGAAGTCGAGACCAAGGTGAGGTACCAGCCCGAGGGTTCGGATAGCGAGCCGGGCTCCGATGAAAACTAGGCAGGAAATGCCTTAGCTTATTTTTGCCTTTTTTTGTTTTGTTTTTTGTATTCGTACATTTTGTGTTTTGGGGCCGTTTTCTCGTGCCTTTGTAAATGCCTTTCGCTGAATACATATTTATAAAATTACCCTTTGGCTACATTTTGTGTCCTTTAATTTTTCTGTGTTTGCTTATGTTTAGGACTTAGGATATATAACCTACATCTCGGACTTAATACAACATCGATGCCTTAGCATAAAATTTGCTTAAATTGTTTTAACTTCCAAAGCCCGGATAAAGCCTAGGTAAAGTAACAAATCTGAGTTGCTTTGACTTTGGAAGATCCGATATAAATTAAAATGAAATCTTTATTAAAGTATTCAAATGATTAATCCGGACACAACTAATTTTTGCCGAAGGTGGCTCTTTTCATGGCTGTAATTTGAGACCGATTGACTTGACAGATCATACGCAATCTCTTGTGGATTTAAAATGTGTAAGGACCTTACTTTTTATGTGTACGAACTCAAACGTCTACGGGTCGCTTATATATCATTATCGAAGTTCCAATAGCTTCGTATTTTAAGTTGGTTGTGGCTATTCGTATTCAGGCCCTGCCTCATAGGCTCAGTGCCCTCGGAGACCCGTAGGCTTAAGGGTCTTTAGGTTGTTGGGAATGGTCCCGTAGACCCTTACTACCTTTGGGGTTTCATGACCCCGATTAATGGTGGCCCGTGGACCTAGGGGTTTTTGAACCTAGCACTCGTTTTAAGTGACGTAACGATAACATTGCTTGTGCGAACGTGAACCAATGACACATAGAATGCAAATTTCTCATTTTATTACTTTAAATGTAGTGCAAGTAATTCGAAGATACAGAAGCTATCCGCCATGGGGAGAACATGCTATGTGGGCACAGTTAGTTTGATCGTTTGGCCCTTATAATAAATCCTATTATTCAATCCTTGGCTTCGATGTCATTGCCTTCTAAATTCGAGCTTAGATCTTCGGTTCTTGACTCAGGATGTGATAGTCCCCTAGTAAGGCTGAATTTTAAGGGCTAGAGTACTATTAATCCGATACGGGCAATCCGTAGTCCCCGCTCTTAGACCAGTCTTCAAAACTGGAGTAGCACTCTTACTGTTGCCTCGTTAAAAACCTTGCGTAAAACCCACTTTGGAAAAAAACCGGTCGAAGTAAAAAAGAGTTCAACACGTGCTTTCGGACCTAATCCTTGCACTTAACTTCGATTGAGTACCTACATGGGGTTAGTTCAAAGTGTAATAAACCTTACAGAAATTTATGTATTAATACCTTAGTAATAGTACCGCTTTAAGTGTGCCACATTCCAGTTGTTTGGCAATTGTACACCATTTTCGAACTCAAGTTGGTACGAGCCTTTCCCGATTATACTAGTGACTCTGTACGGTCCCTCCTAGTTGGGGCCTAGTTTTACATCATTCAAGTTATTGGTATGTAGTGTGACTTTACTCAATAACAAGTCCCCGACTTGGAAGTGTCGTAGGTTTGCCCTTCGGTTGTAGTATTTTCCCATTCGCTGCTTTTGAGCTGCTAACTAGAATAGGGCGACTTCTTGCCTTTTGTCTGCTAAATTTAGACTTGTGGCCATGGTTTCATCGTTCGGTGTCTCTGTAGCATATCAGAATCTTAAGCTCGGTTCTCCCACCTCTACCGGAATCAAAACCTATGTGTCGTAGACTAGAGAGAATGGTATTTCACCGGTACTCGACCTTGAAATTGTTCGATATGCCCATAGGACCTCGGGCAGAATTTCTTCCACTTTCATTTTGAGTTGGTCATCCTTTTCTTCATGTTCTGCAGTATGGTTTTGTTTGTTTACTCCACTTAACCATTCTCACTCGGGTGATAAGGGGTCGATAAAATCTTTTTGATTTTATGATCCTCAAAAAACTTATTGACATTGCTGCCGATGAATGGTCTCCCATTGTCACACGTGATCTCGGTCGGTATCCTGAACTATCATATTATATGATCCCAGATGAAATCGATGACCTCCCTTCTCTAACTTTCTCAAATGTCTATGCTTCAACCCACTTGGAGAAGTAATCGTTCATAAGCAAAATGTATTGGGCCTTACCAGGTGCCCATAGTAAAGGACCTACAATGTCCATTCCTCACTTCATGAACGGCCAAAGGGAAAGGACCAGGTGAAGCAGCTCCCCCGATTGGTAAATCATCGAGGAATGCCTTTGACATTCGTTATATTTTTGAACAAAGTCCTTCGCGTCCTTTTCCATTTTGTTCTAGTAGTATCTGGCCCTGGTCAATTTTTGAACCAACGATTCTGCTCCCGAATGATTTTCGCAAGTACCCTCGTGAACTTCCTCATCACGTAATCGGTCTCCCCGGTCCCCAATCACCTTGCTAGCAGCCCGAGAAACAATCTTTGGCACTGTTTTCCTTCAATTAAGCTAAACCTCGCCCTTTATTTTTTTTGGATCCAATGATAGTTTCCCTTTCTGAAGGTGTCTTTGTATTTGTTTCTCCAATACCAAGTCAAACTTGTTGAGTTTACCTCGGCGTAACCTTCCTTTATCACTGAGCTCATCAATTGAACCACCGTTCCAGAATTAAATTCATCTGAGTCGATTGTCGATCCTAAATTAGCCAACAGCCTCGCTATTCTGATCCTGGGGCACATGTTGTAACTTCCATTCTTTGAACCGATGTAACACCACTTGTAATTTATCCAAGTATCTCTACATACGGTCTTCTTTGACTTAGAACCTCCCGTTAATTTAATTAACAACAAAGAGGGAATTGCACTTGTCTTCGACCACCTCAGCCCCCAAGATTTTAGCCAGCTCCAGACCTGCAATCATATCCTCATACTCGGCTTTATTGTTAATCAATTTCACAGTTCTAATTGATTTCCTTATTATGCTACCCATGGGGGGTTTCAGTATGATCCCCAACAGGACACTTTCACATTAGAAGCACTGTCCATGAATAGGGTCCAGACCTCGGAGCTAGTCCCCGACGCGAGTAATAATTCTTTATCGACCTCATAGATCAAAGTCGATGTGAAATCGGCCATGAAGTATGCCAATATCTACTTCTTTTCACTGGATTCCACCCGTTTTGTTAGTGCTTCGAGCACTTTCATCACCTTGAAAGTTTCCCCTGTGACAATCCGTTCTTCTCTCCAAGTATCTTTTCCAACCCATTTTTGTTCGGCTGTGTTGTGTACGTGCTTTTGACTTTGCAGTTGGGCTATTGCAACTTGCTGAGCTTGAAACGTCTCCAAAATCAAATGTAAGCTAACTCCATCACCTCTCCCTTCAAGTGCATCGCGAGCCGATGGCTGGGGTGCCCTATGACTATTGTTATCAGGATCAGTCGGTAGGTTGATGTTGATAGAAACCTGTGAATTGGCATTGACTAGGTAGCAACTGGAACGCTATAAGGGTCGACATGGGGTACGCTAGTGCTTGGCACCACGTTGTTATTTTCACTGTGGTGGCCTGACTCGGCGTCAACACTCAAGTGAGCAGATTGAAAATTTGACATATTGAACAATCCTGAAATCAAACTTCAAAGAACAAGCATAAAATAGAGTGTGTTATAAAGATTCGTATTAAATCATCACTATTATTCTTAGTCCCACGATGATCGCCAAACTGTTTACCCTTAAAATGAGTAACAATTAAATTTGTACGCATTTTAAAATATACATGGTTTAATTTACCACGAATGGCCAAAGAACAACAAATAATTGAATTAAAGAAAAACAAGGCGATCAAACCAAATGTGACAAAGTAATTAAGCTTGCGTTAGATTTGAATGCTAAAGACGGGTGATGACGTCCAAATCCACTACAAAAAGTAAATAGACATGGTCGCATGCAATATAATTTATCCAACTATGAGTCAGGGTCAAATTCCACAAAGCACAATATGTAGGTGATTAGGCGTGTAAGAGAATTATCACTTATTATGCAATGCCAAACACTTAGAAAGATTTTGAGAAGATATTTATGTCTAAATGCAAAAATATAAACTAACCTAGAAAGCAAGTAAAATGATCGATTGCTACAAGCATGGATGCATTAGGAATTACACTCAAGTAACGATCTAATGTATTTCACGACTTTACAAATATGAGTGAGTTTATGTTAATTAGCCTCAGGTAATAATTCAATATTAGCTTCTTCCGAAGACTAACAAGACTTCCTAATTGAATTATCCCTAAAATAATTAAGATATTAAGCACACCCGAATATGGCAACAAGTAGTTTAATCCTATCCCTAGGTAGAATCTATAAAGTGAGGGTTAACGCCTCAAATTCTTGTTAATTAATCATTCTCAACCCTATTTTATCTTTTCCAAAATCATTTCGAAGTTAATGGGCGAGTCCTAGGGTTATCTAATCCCTTTGGAAACATTAAAGAACAAGAATAATTAAAGAAACAATAACTCACTTCATAATAAATAAAAATCGTTCAATGCATAAGCACAACAAGATATTTAATCCACATATTAAACATTAATATTCCCATAAACAAGATTCAAGAATTGAAATAAATACTACAGACTTAAATATACAATACAAAGCAAGGAAATGAAGAAATGAACATAAATAGGTAAGAAATTCTCAACGAAAAGCTTCAAATCTTCAAGACCCAAGTGTGTGTGCAAGAACCCTACCTCCAAAACTTGTGTTCTCTAGTCAAGAGACAAAAAATTAAGCCAAAGATGCGTTTCCCATAAGTTAGGTCGTGTATTAATGGGTTTGGGATAAAGGAAATATGAAATGACAGAAGTGCCCAACACTGAAGTGCGACATTCTCAATTGTGAATATTAACCTTGACATCACTTTTGAACATCGCATTTGCTATCTATATGTTCGCAATTGCGAACTAGGTATTGTGCACTTGGTTTAGCATTTACGATGAAGGGCTTTGCATTTGCGAAGGTTGACTGCCTGGTTTGATTTTGCATTTGTGAAAATTTCTGGACTTGGTTGACTTCGCAATTGCCAAGTTAATATCGCAATTGCGACATCTGAGGCCATTTTCCAGATTTCTTCTTTTCAACTTCTTTTTGACTCGTTTGCACTTGGTTTCTTCATGATCACTTCTAAATCACATATAACCTACAAATAGATGTAAACGATATTAAACACCCAATTTTATCAATCAAACATAGCAAAAATCTAAGCTTAAAGATGAGATAAGTTGGTAAAATACCAACTTATCAAACGTCCAAAATTAAACTATTGCTTGTCTTCAAGCAATGAAAACATAAAATCTCCTTCCAAGTATTTAACTCAATAGTGGATCAATATCATGCCAAGTAAAAAAATGGCTACTTTAGGCACAAATACATGACTTTGATTGGTACCAACAATTGCTCCAAAGCATATGAAACACCAAAAACTTCTTATGAGTTTTTGTCAATCAAGTCATGACACTAAAGCTTCAAACTTTGTCTTTTTATCACAATTAACTTCCCTTCTTCATTCCTCCACATTGAAGTGGGATTAAATTCACAACTCAAATCTCATGTGCGCTCACATTTAAGAGAGAATTCCACACTCATAAATTACAATTTAAAACATAAATGGGATATCAAATGGAAAGAATTAACTCTCAAAAGGGGTTGACTAGGGAAAATATGCAAGGGTAAGAAATTTAAGGTATTATAACGGTCCAAGGAAGGTCTAACATCATTTTTCCAACCAAGTTAGTCTAGGATTTCGCCTTGAAGCACATTCCGGGAAAGTTCTAGACTACAAATAATACAAAAGAACTCACAATAAATCTCACCACAATTGGCACATGAAAACTCGAGTACAATACAAATCCAAAATCCAATTGAAACCAATGAACTCAAAGAAGTCACATATAGCCTAAGAGACTATTTAATGAATTAAAGAGCCAAAAATTGAGTCTAAAAGTCATGACAATTATCTTTACTTCAATCATTTTTCTTTTTCGGCGATCAAGAATTCATATGCCGAGATTTAAATCATGTCGGTACCAAACAAGCTACAAACTGGCCAATGGATACAAACCCCAACTGAAAACTCTGTACGTTTCCAGTCAAAGAGGGGCAGCTGTAGACATGTGATTTTTGACCCTCCCCAAGATCTTTTATATATTAGCGTAAAATATTTAATTTAGGCATAATATAGATATTTTAAGTAATTTTGACTCTTTTACTCTATTTTATTACAAGAAAAACAAAATCACAAAAATAGGTTCATTTATGTTTTGTAGTTATTTTTAATTAAAAAAGAAAAATCTTAAAAATATATACAACAATAGTATCGTATTTTTATTTTTATTTTAATGTGATATTTTGAAAATACCAAAAATAGATTTGTTTTAATGATTGGTTTTATTTTAATAATTATTTGAATAGTAGGAATAATTAACAAATGGGCCCGTATTTTTAACTCGTTCGCAGCAAAAGAATAGAGTTTGGGGTCGAGCAACCCATTTTAGGCCTAATTTTGGACCTAACCCATAATTGCCAAGCCCATAATTCCTAGGCCCATACCCCTTAACCTAAAAACCCTACAACCTAGACTCTACACTATAAAAGAATGATGAAGACTAAAGGAAAAGGGGGCTAAAAAAACGAAAAGCGGAAAAAACACAAAAGTTGCGGAAGGAACGACCCCACCCCCTCAGACGTCGTCTTCTTCACACAACCCCCCTCACGATCTCATCTTCCTTCCCCACCCAAACGACCCCTCGACTCCTCCTCTCCTCACCAGCGGCGAGCTCGCTGTTACACCCCAAACAACGACCCAACCATCCCTTTCATCTTCCTCGCAGCAACTCTCCTTCAAAAACCTCCATTAACGCCAGCTGCAAATCAGCGATAGAACAACCATGAACACTGGCCATTGTCGCACCTTTTAAACCACGAAAATCTGCTGCCAAACACTAGTCAAGAGTGTTGCTGAACAACACGAAAACCATCCGGAAACAGTGGCTCAAATGTTACCTCTTTCGCCGAGAAACAGTCTTGAAGTAGTCCCAAAAACCATTTCAGCCAAGCTTTGAGGTTGTTAGCAAGGTGGTCATTCCTAGTTCATGTCGGAGTTTCTGTTGCGATGCTTGTTTCCCGTTTGGTTTAGATGCTGGGGTTTGTCGTCACGTTTGTACGTGTTAGCTGAAAAGATCAGTTTGGAGAATGTATCTCGTTGAGGTCCATATATCTCTCTCTTTAATCACAAGTTTAATACTGTTGCTGTGATACTTATCTATAGAATTACTTGCGCTAATTTAGTTGATTGACTGGATGTATTATTGCTGCTGTGTTATATTGATGGCATGATAGAGTTTAATCTACATCAGTTGTGTATGATAGATGTCTGTGGGTTAAGTTGCTCTTTTGCATCGTAAGTAGCTGGATTTTAAATGAGTTCATATTGTGCTTTCCTTAATTTGTTTCTATTTTTGCTTTATGAATTGTTGCAATACTGATATGTAAGATTTAAGGTCATGCGATGTTGTGAGATATTTCTTTAATGGAATTGGAACTAATGAGCACTGGGCTTCGACCTTGTCCAACGTGAGAATCAAATTTGGGTGTAAAAGTCGAATAGATTGTGAACATCATAGTTTGCTTTAGGCTCCTTGATTACGCTTGGGCTTGAACAAATGCCCATTAGTGTTATAAATTGGCCTGAATCTATTTCGCGTATCTTGCTAAATAATCATGGGTTCTTCTTTATTATTAGAGACAAAGTGAATAAAAATCGTAGTCTCTTTTAGGTCGGCCTTTTAAATAATAAGTGAGACGAGCCCCGCCCAATAAACACAAAATGGTGAGGCTCTCAATAAATGGTTATTAAAAATGATTAGAATTTGGGAGGGCCATTTAGCGAACTTCACGGTCTTCCCCAAAATAATATTACGTTAGGATCTTTAGGCGTGATTTTAATTAAATTACCTTCTTAAACTCGGGTGCGCATTGATGTGACCCAAATCCAAATCTCAACGGATGTCTAAATGTGTTGACAACCACGGGTGCATTGATTGTGACATGGTCCGAGACGCATTTCCACAACGTTGCAATTCTTTTAAAATATAATGATAAAAGCGGTTTACAAATAAAAGACACATAAGCTAGCATGTTTTTAAATCAGATAAAATCAAATACAACAGTTAAGCAACCGTACTATAACCACGGAGCCCGGGAATGCCTAATACCTTCTCCCGGGTTAACAGAATTCCTTACTCGGATTTCTGGTTCGCGGACTGTTAACAGAGTCATAAATTTCCTCGGTTTGGGATTCAACCGGTGACTTGGGACACCATTAATCTCCCAAGTGGCGACTCTGAATAATTAATAATTAAATCCCGTTCCGATTGTCCTTTAATTGGAAAAACTCCTTTACGCCCTTTACGAGAGGTAGATGAAAAAGGAGGTGCGACAGCTCTGGCGACTCTGCTGGGGACAGAACCCAGAATCTCTGGTTCAGGGTTCAGAATTCGAGCTTAGATCAATTGTTGTATTTTATTGTATCTGATTTTCCTACATATTTTATGCTGAATGTGCTAAATGTTACCGCTTTGATATTATCTAAACTGTATATAAACTGTGCTGACACCCTTCTCTCTTCACCTCCGGGGATGTGCTTACTGGTTGAGACTCCCTATTCTGTTAGTGTCATACCTTGAAATAAGAAAGAGGCCGGATAAGTTACGAAGCCGGATGGCCTTTTGGTTCCCGGTAAGTTGCCCCCTCCTCGACTCGAGTTGTCCGCTCGGGTACATAGTCTAGAACACCGACCCAGGTTTTGAATATAGAATAACGTGACTTCATGCCGGATCCCTAGTAGGAACGATTATTTGCATCATGTTGCATTTGACTTAGGGGACTCAACACAGGGGTTGGGTCCGTCTAGGACTAGCAACCTGAAATGAAAAGACCATCCTGATACATCCTACTTGCTCTGTACATATATTTGTTTCGAACCTACATGTTGACCGGTTTCTGAATCTCGGGAATCTTGGAAAATTGAAAAAAAAAAGAGAAAAGAGAAAAAGAAAGAAATATCAGTTAGGGAGTTAATTGATTATTTTAGAAATAAAAATCAATGACCAATTACTGGCGAAACGCTGCCGAAATTTTGAGGAAATAAAAAAAAAAAGGAAAATGTTTTATTTTGTTTTATTAAAAAAAAAAGCAAAGAAAAATAGCAAAAAAAAAAGAGTCTTTTAATTTTGGGAAGTTGGTTGTTGAAAAAGAAAAGGATAAAAAGAGTCTTTGTTTTAGTTTGAAAAACATAAGTTGTTTCATTATTTGTTGAAAAAAAGGAAAGGAAAAAAGACTCTTTTATTTTTAGTTTGGAAAAATAGGTTGTTTTATTGTCTGTGGAAAATGAAAAAGAAAAAGAGTCTGTTATTTTTAGCTTGGAAAAATAGGATGTTTTATTTGTTGAAAAGAAAAAGGAAAAAAAAAGAGTCTTGTTTCTAAAAATAGTTTTTATTCGCTTATGAAATGTCAAAAATAAAAATGGAAAAGAGTCATGTTTTAAAATAGTTCGGTTAATTCGCCCGAACTACGCATGGTTTGATTCTCACAGGGCGTGAGATACGTAGGCAACCCTCGTCGGGTCCAACCCCCCTTTGCAAAAATAACCAAAAAATATCAAAATTTTAATTTTTGTCATAAATAAACCAGGTGATGCCGTTTTTGTCAAAAATAGCCAAATGTTCCCAAATGGGGCGCTGGAAGGCTGACCTTGCATAAACAGCCACCTTTGGTCGTATTTTGATTTTTGAACCTCACAGCCTTAAAATCTTTGCCCCGAGGCGCAGGAAGGCCATGTTTGCAATACCGGGTCATTTATTTTAATTTTGAAAAAAAACAAGAAAAGAGTCAGTGGTCAAATGAATACCGTCCGGATTTTTGGGTCAAAGTTGGCATATAGGGGAAGGAATCTGTCATTTTGTTTTTGGGTTTGTATTTCTGATTAGAGTATATGGGTCATTTAATTTTCGAGTCTGTATTGCATCGTTAAGTTGGTCAGTTTTGTCGTTATTATGAAAATGGAAAATTCTAAAAAATAGTTTATTGTCGTTTACCTTTTATTTGCACGAACTACGCCTGGTCTGATTCGTGCGGGGTCACGATACGTAGGCAATCCACATAGGATTCGACCACAACCAAAAAAAAAAAATTGAATAAAAAATGGAAAAGATGTTGTTAATAATAAGGACCGACCCAATCCATTCTAACATGTTTTGTTCTGAATTGTGAAGAAAGTTGAGGTGGTCGGTTGTGGTAAGCTGGAAACGCAAGATCCAAGGAAAATGATAACTGACATTGAAGCTGTTACGAGTGCTCAAGAGACTCAGGGTCAGAGGATTCAACAAGGGTCTACTGTGGTTGAGGAAAATAGAACACTGAAACAACAAATGACCAAAATGCGTCAAGCTTGGGCCAATGGCCAAGGACAGTCTTGTCACGAGTCACGATTTGCTACACAGCAAGAACAGTACCACTCTCCCGAGTACCACTCGTACTCGTTTGAGCTTCCTGTAAACATCGAGAAGCCTTCCCGAAAGAGAGTACAGGAAGAAATAACCCAAAGAGTGAAAAGATTAGAACAACGGTTGAAAAACACGCAAGCAATGGCAGGTCAAAAGAGCGTTGCCTTCAGAGATCTATGCATGTTCCCCGATGTCCATTTGCCTCCTGGCTTCAAGATCCTCAAATTTGAAAAGTACAATGGACATGGAGACCCCATAGCCCACCTAAAAAGGTATTGCAACCAATTGAGAGGTGTGGGAAGAAATGAAGAATTGCTTATAGCTTATTTTAGGGAAAGCCTCTCGGGAGTAGCATCTGAATGATTTTTGGATCAAGACACATCTTGCTGGCACGTCTGGGATGACATGGCACGAGCCTTTGTCAAACAGTTTCAATACAACATCGACATCGCCCCAGACCGCATTTCCCTTTCTAACCTAAAAAAGAAACCAACTGAAAGTTTCAGGGAATATGCCATCAAATGGAGAGAGCAGGCAACTAGAGCTAAGCCACCCATGGATGACCACGAGTTAATCACTATCTTTCTACATGCTCAAGAGCCAGATTATTTTCAATACATGACGTCCGCAGTGGGTAAATCCTTCCCGGAAGCAATCAAAATGGGAGAAATAGTGGAGAACAGTCTTAAGACAGGCAGAATTATAAGTCAAACAGCTCTCAAAGCTGCAGCTCAAGCTGTCCAAATTGAATTTGGTAACACGAATGAGAGGGATAAAGAAATCATGGTGATATCAGGGTCGAGAAGAGGTCCTAGGAGAACATCTCGAAGGTATGTGCAGCCTCATCAGGTTTTTCATGACCCCCTTAAGCATTACTATCCACCTTCGAACCCCCATACTCTGTTGATCCTTCCCAGTATGTTGCCCAGCCATCAAATCACCCAAGAAAGCGAGCACGAGTATCACAGAATCTCCACCAGCCTCTGCAAAATTTTCAATTACCTTGTAACCCACATCCAAGCCAGGGGTATAGAGGGAACAAAAGTTGAAAGATAGTTTTACACCAATAGGAGAGTCCTATGCAAGCTTATTTGAGAAGTTAAAACAACATGATATGATTGCACCCATTCCTCCAAATCAGGTGGACCGACGTGCGAGAAGCTTTGACTCATCTAAAAGGTGTGAATACCACTCCAATGCTCTGGGGCACAATGTGGAAAATTGTCGGGATTTGAAAAGAGAAATAGAAAGGATGATCCAGGAAAATTTGATTCAAGACAGTGGCACCCAGAATATCATGTTGCATCCCTTACATGGGGAGGCACACTTGGTGGGGATGATGCCCGGTGACATGGGGTATGAGAATACTCTTGGGAACTTGTTGACTGATGTTGAAGATACTGAAGCAGATAGTGGTCATGGCAATATGGATGCGAAGCTTAGTGGCTAAGATGCCGTGATTGGTAACTGGAAAGACGCTCTGTTCCCTAAGTCAGCTGGGGAGGATCTTTGGTGGTCCATTTTGCTGTCATTTCTGTTGTCAGGGTTATTTGCATGGTTGTAATACGGATATTGTCTTGTGATAAAACCCTCTTATCCTTTCATTTTTGTCTAGCTTGTTTAGTCGAAGTGGTTCGTTTAGTGTTGTCCTAGGTTGTTTCAGTTCATTCTAGGGTTGCAATCCAGTTTGTTTTGTTTTTGTTTTGTTATTCGAGTTATTTCATCATTGTCTAATGCAAATTCCGGTCTTTTGTTACTTTCAATCATTGTTCTTCGTTTAGTTCTTTTCTATCGTTTTGTTTTGCCTTTTGCCGGTTCTAGTGACATGACATGCACGCATAATTCTCAGTCTGATCTTCAAAAGTTGCGAAGCAATGAGACCATTTTGAAAATGATAGGGGCACTTGAGGAAATAAGAACAGATTTGGACGTTTTGAGATTGTTTGACGCCCGAACCATGTGAAACTGGGGCAAATAGAATATAAGGAAACCCTAAAAGTAAGTTGGCCAAATTGACAGGGGGCCGGGCGTGGTAATAAGAGTAAGAGTGTTGCCCAACGGTGCATTATATTTGACAGATGTAGTAGGAAAATGTGTAAAAATGGCCATCAACTCCGAGGCGGTCAGGATATACTATGTGTAATTTCTGTGCATTAATCGTATTGGTTTGCCTTTGGCATGTCTTGAGGATTGAAATGACGAAGGCGTTTTGTTCTGCTATCTAAACACTTTACCCTTTTGTCAACCTCTTTGAGCCTTATTTATTTTCTTTCATACCCCTCTTTCGGAATCAACGGCACAATTAAAGAAATGCAAGTGCCGGAGATACGCAAATGGAAAAAGAAGGAAAAAGAAAAAAAAAAGGAAAAGGAAGAAAGGAAAAGGAGAAAGAAAGAAATAAGGAAAGGAAGAAAGGAAAAGAAAAAAAAAGAAAAAGGGAAGAAAAGAAAAGAAAAGAAAAGGAATAAAGAGAACAAAGAAAAAGAAAATGAAGAAAAGAAAGGAAAAAAAAAAAGAAAAAGAAAGAGAGAGAAAAAAAATCGCAACAACGTAGTTTCTATGTCGTGAACTACGTTTGACTTAATCCCGAAAGGGTACGTAGGCAGCCTCTCTGAGGTTCAGTCATACCAAAACAAAAATCCAAAAGTCCCCAAGCAAGACACTGGGGCAGAAATTGTGGTTGTTATGAGAAGTTGGATTCCGAAAATTGTAATTTTAACCCATTTTGAAATTATTTTGAGCCTTTTATACCCTTTCTTTCTAACCCATCCAAAAGCCTACATTACGGTCCAAAGAAAGACCTTCTGATCAGTCTTTGAGAAATGCTAAGTCAAGCATGTAAGGTGATTCATGTAAGGGGAAACGCTCCGGTCCAAACAAGGAAAATGAAGACGAGAGAATCTTATTGATGAAAATCCTCATGGGTAGCGCAAGGTGATGAAAGCTGAGAGAAATAAAAAATGAGAGAGTTTTATTGGTGAAAACCTTTACGGGCACCTTGAGGCGACAGTAAGTTGAGAGAAAGAATGAAATGAGAGAGGTTTGATGGTGAAAACCCTTTGGGGCACTACAAGCCGAATAAGGAATGCAAATCAAATTGGATAAGCGGAGCAATGAAGCCCAGTTTCACGGCGAAAAGGAACAACAAGAGATGAACATCAGATTTGCTTAACAGAATAGGTCGCAGGTGCATGTCAAGGTCATTAGAGTCGGTATCCACATCCGATAGGTTTCTACTGTGTAGTTTTCTTGTTAGGAATCATCTCTTTCTATTTGTCCTTTACTCTGTTCCTTTTGTTTTGTTTATGTCCCCTTTCTGAGTCTTTTGGTCGTAACAAGTGTGGAATGACTTCAAAATTGGCCACCAGCTTTCAATTGCACAAAATGGGGTCACAAGTCAGGAAAAATAACAAGAGCACTGAGCTGGTAATAATCCACATACTTTGGGATCCTTATGAAACACAAAGTTTGGTAGATGTCGGTTCAGGAATAATGCAACAGATAGAGGGTATTGGGATTGAACGGGGAAAAAGGGTATTTCAGTGACACAGATGACGGGGAAAGTGGTTAATCAGTAAACATGCAAGACCTTCAAGAAGAATCAGTTGTCACAGAAAACATATGGGGTCAGATAAGAAGACTAGAAGTAATAATTGAGAGATAGTCGTCAAGAAGGGCGGAAGTTATCAGCCAAGTTTCAAAGATGGTCGGACAACGCAAAGCATGGAAAGGAGAAAAGGAAAGCCATCCCAGCGGGAGTACCACAACCAACCACCGTACTTTTAAACTGACAGAATTTTCTTTGATTTGAAACAGGGGCATGGAAATGTTATTGATGGCAGAAAGATATGTTATAGGAGGATTATCAAACTGGGGCAAAAAATGTTTTGTCGTCTTGAAAATTTTCTTGAAGTCGGGTACCTATCTGAAGAACATGAAGGTCAATACAGGTGTTTTTAAAAAGAGAGAAAAAGAGAGGGAAGTAGTTTTCAGGAAAGAAACACCAGTTCTAAGAAAAGTAATTTTTGGAGGAATGAAACACTAGTTTTTAGGGAAGTGGTTTTTTTTGAAGGAGGACAACACCAGTTTTTAGGGAAGCGGTTCCGAAGGAAGATAATTCAAGTTAGTAGGTAGATAAAACAAATTTTGAAGGAAAATGGTTAAAAGAAATCTTAGTCTGATGAATTTTTCACCTAAGATAAAGAAATCTTAGTCTGTTGAATCTTTCACCTAAGATAAAGAAATCTTAGTCTGTTGAATTTTTCACCTAAGATAAAAATCTTAGTCTGATGAATCTTTCACCTAAGATAAATGCAAAAGTTGGAAAAACTAAAGGAAGGCATAATTTGGAAAAAGATAAAGGCAGAAGTTGGAAAAGAAAGAAGGGCATAATTTAGATAAAGGCAGAAGTTGGAAAAGAAAGGAGGGCATAATTTAGATAAAGGCAGAAGTTGGAAAAAAGAAAGGAAGACATAATTTGGGAACAAGAAAGGAAGGCAGAATTTGAAAAGAAAGGAAGTTGGAATTTGTAAAATTAAGAAAGTCGGGATCACACAAAAATGGACCTAGTCTGATGAATTATCTCCTAGAGTCACAATCTTAGTCTGTTGAATCTTTCTCCTAAGATGAAAATCTTAGTCTGATGAAGTTTTCACCTAAGATAAAGACAAAAATCTTAGTCTGTTGAATCTTTCTCCTAAGATGAAAATCTTAGTCTGATGAAGTTTTCACCTAAGATAAAGACAAAAATCTTAGTCTGTTGAATCTTTCTCCTAAAATGAAAATCTTAGTCTGATGAATTTTTTACCTAAGATAAAGACAAAAATCTTAGTCTGTTGAATCTTTCTCCTAAGATGAAAATCTTAGTCTGATGAATTTTTTACCTAAGATAAAGACAAAATCTTAATCTGATGAATTTTTCACCTAAGATAAAGTTTAAAATTTAAGATACATTGCAGTCTTTAAATTTTTAAAAGTTGCATTTCAATCTTATCACAATTCAAGTTTTTAGTTCTTATTAGTATGTGGTAACAAACAACCAGTTTTCCAAACTGGGGCAGAAAGTTTTCTTTGTTTTGTCAATTTTTATGAAGTCAGGAGTCCGCCTGGAGAATAGAGACATACAATTCAAGTTTCAGCAATCAGGAGCCCGCCTGAAGAACAGAGGTGATACAATTCAAATTTTTAGTTCTCAATTGATTTCTTTGTCTTTTTGAAGTCAGGAACCCGCCTGAAGAACAGAGGTATAGAATTCAAGTTTCGGAAATCAGGATCCCACCTGGATAATAGAGGAATACATTTCAAATTTCAGAAGTCAGGAGTCCGCCTGGAGAATAGAGACATACAATTCAAGTTTCAGCAATCAGGAGCCCGTCTGAAGAACAAAGGTGATACAATTCAAATTTTTAGTTCTCGGTTGATTTCTTTGTCTTTTTGAAGTCAGGAACCTGCCTGAAGAACAGAGGTATACAATTCAAGTTTCAGAAATCAGGAGCCCGCTTGGATAATAGAGGAAAACATTTCAAATTTCAGAAGTCAGGAGTCCGCCTGGAGAATAGAGACATACAATTCAAGTGTCAGAAATCAGGAGCCCGCCTGTATAACAGAGTCAGGAGCCCGCCTGGATAACAGAGGAATACATTCAATTTCAAGTTCAGCAGTCAGGCGCCCACCTGGAGAACAAGGGAAAACAACTCAAGTTTCTAGGGAAAACAGTTTCGAAGGAAGAGAGCTCGAGTTTCAGGGAAAATGGTTCAAAGTGTAAGGGAAAATAGTGTCAAGTAACAAGGGAGGACAGTTCAGGTTCAGTAATCAGGCGCCCACCTGGAAAAAAGGGAATTCAATTCAGAATGCAATTCAGAAGTTGATGAAGGATGTGAGTTGCTCACGACATGGTCGAGGTCACAAGCACTACATGTCCGGTCCTGACCCAGAAGCTGTAGAAGAACGAGCTAGCACCTGCAGCTAACAAGTGTCAAGGTTCAAATCTAAAGTCTGTATGAAGAACCATTCAAGACTCAAGATCAAGCTTCAGAAGACTTATAGATAGGAATCTTGTAGCTCGTAGTCGATAGGCTTAGCTAGTTTTTTTCATCTTTTGACTTTTGATGTAATAACAGGGATCGCAGACCAGAACCTCGACAGAAGGGCACCTCGACCGGATTTCCACCTCGGTATACTCCGTCATCTCACTCATCTCTGAACTACACGTGGCCTGATTCCTTTATAGCCAAGGATATGTAGGCAGCTCAAATGCCAGAGCTCAGTCACATCCCCCTTTTCTCTTAGTCTTAGTCTCTCCAAATAAGGGTCGGGTCAAAAACCTGTCTAGTCAGTCTTTGTCTGAAAACTCTGTACGTTTCCAGTCAAAGTGGGGCAGCTGTAGACATGTGATTTTTGATCTTCCCCAAGATCTTTTATATATTAGCGTAAAATATTTATTTTAGGAATAATATAGATATTTTAAGTAATTTTGACTCTTTTACTCTATTTTATTACAAGAAAAACAAAATCACAAAAATAGGTTCATTTATGTTTTGTAGTTATTTTTAATTAAAAAAAATCTTAAAAATATATACAACAATAGTATCGTATTTTTATTTTTATTTTAATGTGATATTTTAAAAATACCAAAAATAGATTTGTTTTAATGATTAGTTTTATTTTAATAATTATTTGAATAGTAGGAATAATTAACAAATGGGCCCGTATTTTTAACTCGTTCGCAGCGAAAGAATAGAGTTTGGGCTCGAGCAACCCATTTTAGGCCTAATTTTGGACCTAACCCATAATTGCCAAGACCATAATTCCTAGGACCATACCCCTTAACCTAAAAACCCTACAACTTAAACTCTACACTATAAAAGAATGATGAAGACTAAAGGAAAAGGGGCTAAAAAAACGAAAAGCGGAAAAAACACAAAAGCTGCGCAAGGAACGACCCCACCCCCCCAAACGTCGTCTTCTTCACACAACCCCCCTCACGATCTCATCTTCCTTCCCCACCCAAATGACCCCTCGACTCCTCCTCTCCTCACCAGCGGCGAGCTCACTGTTACACCCCAAACAACGACCCAACCATCCCTTTCATCTTCCTCGCAGCAACTCTCCTTCAAAAACCTCCATTAACGCCAGCTGCAAATCAGCGACAGAACAACCATGAACACTGGCCATTGTCGCACCTTTTAAACCACGAAAATCTGCCGCCAAACACTAGTCAAGAGTGTTGCTGAACAACACGAAAACCATCCGGAAACAGTGGCTCAAATGTTACCTCTTTCGCCGAGAAACAGTCTTGAAGTAGTCCCAAAAACCATTTCAACCAAGCTTTGAGGTTGTTAGCGAGGTGGTCATTCCTGGTTCATGTCGGAGTTTCTGTTGCGATGCTTGTTTCCTGTTCGGTTTAGATGCTGGGGTTCGTCGTCACGTTTGTACGTGTTAGCTGAAAAGATCAGTTTGGAGAATGTATCTCGTTGAGGTCCATATATCTCTCTCTTTAATCACAAGTTTAATACTGTTGTTGTGATACTTATCTATAGAATTACTTGCGCTAATTTAGTTGATTGACTGGATGTATTATTGCTGCTGTGTTATATTGATGGCATGATAGAGTTTAATCTACGTCAGTTGTGTATGATAGATGTCTGTGGGTTAAGTTGTTCTTTTGCATCGTAAGTAGCTGGATTTTAAATGAGTTCATATTGTGCTTTCCTTAATTTGTTTCTATTTTTGCTTTATGAATTGTTGCAATACTGATATGTAAGATTTAAGGTCATGCGATGTTGCCAGATATTTCTTTAATGGAATTGGAACTAATGAGCACTGGGCTTCGACCTTGTCCAACGTGAGAATCAAATTTGGGTGTAAAAGTCGAATAGATTGTGAACATTGTAGTTTGCTTTAGGCTCCTTGGTTACGCTTGGGCTTGTACAAATACCCATTAGTGTTATAAATTGGCCTGATTCTATTTCGCGTATCTTGCTAAATAATCATGGGTTCTTCTTTATTATTAGAGACAAAGTGAATAAAAATCATAGTCTCTTTTAGGTCGGCCTTTTAAATAATAAGTGAGACGAGCCCCGCCCAATAAACACAAAATGGTGAGGCTCTCAATAAATGGTTATTAAAAATGATTAAAATTTGGGAGGGCCATTTAGCAAACTTCACGGTCTTCCCCAAAATAATATTACGTTAGGATCTTTAGGCGCGATTTTAATTAAATTACCTTCTTAAACTCGGGTGCGCATTGATGTGACCCAAATCCAAATCTCAACGGATGTCTAAGTGTGTTGACAACCACGGGTGCATTGATTGTGACATGGTCCGAGACGCATTTCCACAACGTTGCAATTCTTTTAAAATATAATGATAAAAGCGGTTTACAAATAAAAGGCACATAAGCTAGCATGTTTTGAAATCAGATAAAATCAAATACAACAGTTAAGTGACCGTGCTAGAACCACGGAGCCCGGGAATGCCTAATACCTTCTCCCGGGTTAACAGAATTCCTTACTCGGATTTCTGGTTCGCGGACTGTTAACAGAGTCATAAATTTCCTCGGTTTGGGATTCAACCGGTGACTTGGGACACAATTAATCTCCCAAGTGGCGACTCTGAATAATTAATAATTAAATCCCGTTCCGATTATCCTTTAATTGGAAAAACTCCTTTACGCCCTTTACGGGAGGTAGATGAAAAAGGAGGTGCGACAACTACAAGACTAATTCCCTCAAGAAAGTCGCCTAGATATCCATTATTGGGAAAATTCGACGCAAAAAAAAATTACCAAAAATTTCCCGGTTTAAAATAAAATTGGCATCCTCGGAAAAAGAACTGTAGTACAAAGAAAACCAAGGATATTGCCCACAAAATAAAACATACTATTTAAAATAATCAAGTCAATAAAACATACTATATATAAAAACAAAAATTCAAGAAGCTAGTAAACATACTAATATAACACATCACACGAAAATAAAATATCAATCTACCATATCCACAGTTATACAAGAAGCCAAGAAGCCACCCCCAACTAGAAATGTTGCAATGCCCTCAATGTGACTAAACAAAATAGAGTAAAATGGTGGAAAGTGCTCCCTGAATACTGCATCTAGTGCTCTCCTTACTGTCGAACTCAGCCGCATCCTACTCCTCCTCTTTCTGTTCCTCAGACCAATGCACTGGAGCATCATCATCATCTTCTGGCTCGGTTGATGGCACTGACTCTTGAGACTTTAGAACTTTCCATAGCCCCTTCACACCCTTCCACACGCAGGTGAAGAATTTATCTCTCTTCTTCTTCCTTTTCTTTATCCTAGTGTGTGCATTTGCTAGCTTGGCATGAGAAGTACTCAAAGTACTGTGCGTCGTGGCCAAATTAGTATATGCTTTCTCCAGCTTCTTAAGGTGATCCCCCTACTTCTTCTGATCATCAAGATACTTTTAAAATTATTTCATTTAAGTGCATACAGAGGGTCCCTCAGATGTTTCCCTATATCCCTGTGGAAGGCCAACTACTAGGCCGTGAATCAGCCGCATTTTCTCGGAAAGCATAGCAAATGATCCTCTTGCAAAAAATGATGGTTGGCTACCCTGGTCGGTCTGAGAAGAAGATCCCAATTTTTTTTCTTTTGACGGCGCCGCCCTCTCCTCTTTTCTTCAATGGAGCAATAGGCTTTCCCTTATCTATCAAGTTGTCTCTCGGATCCTCCTCAACCCCTGCTAGGTGGCATAGCTCAGTGATAAGAGATAGGAACATCAGTGATTGACCATTCTGCTTTAAATAATCCATCAGCTCATCGATGAAAAGTGAATTCAACAGGATATCATAAAAAATGGAAGCGATAATTTGAGCTCTCATTGTTGGTGCATTCTATATATTTCCCGCAGGAAAGATGCGACTGCATATGATAGCTAGCCATATCTTTGCTTCGGCAGTGAATTCTTTGGATGTGATCCCTCTTTTTTCAGCTACCCATGGAGCATCCACACCCGAGCACAGTTTGAAGACCAACCACTCGCTTGAGGCTTTAATTTTCTCATGATATGGTTCCATGTTATGGTCCTGCAGGTGATAGAGTCGATTCACAGCTTCAGCTCCAAAATTCACCATTTTGCCGCAAATCCTCATGGTTGGATTTCTTAACTTGATGGCTGGAAGATTTTCATAGAGCCCCACCCATTGCTCATATGCTTTGCAAGGCTGAGGGGCAAAACAGGTCCATTCCATGGCCACAAGCCTCCGATAGAATTCGGGAAGATGTTCTGGGACCTTTTCCAGCAATATACCACTTTCCGGGAGAACTTCTTCGTAATCAACTCGGCATAGTACCGTTCTTGGCATTCCAATGACAAGAATCGGTATGGTCATAGTTATCCTCTACTTCCAAAGGATTGTCATGCGCGGATTCGTCGGAGTTAGAGCTTATTTTCAGCTTATGATACATGTAAACAAAGTATTGGAGAGAAAACGTGGTATGACTATGAAATATATTGCAAAATGAGTCAAGTATGCCAAAAGAAATGATTGGACATCGAAACCCAGCATTAGAAAAAAATTTAGATTTTCAGTTCAGCAGCACACATCTCTTTGATGTCGCAATTGCGAAGGCGACAGACATTTCCAGAGTTCGCAATTGCAGTCCATTTTTCACAATTGCGAAGGTTGCCAGAGCTGACTGTCGTCGTAATTGCGATCAACTCTTCGCAGATGCGAAGAGACCATCACAATTACGATCTCATCGTCCCCAGCCACTACCTTACACAGAACAGTCCCAATCTCCAGAATTTCTAACAAATGCACACTTTTAAAAGCCCAGTCAGTTTTAAAGCACAAAATAATGAAATAAACTTCACACACAACCACGAGTTGAAGAAATTTCAATGATTCGGCCAATAATTTCATTCGTGCCTATCATCGAACACGTTGAAGGCACAAAACTCATTTCACATTCCAACAATCTATGGGTACTCAGACTTCCCTATTTTTTTAGCAAAGAAAGAAGCTCACACTCTCAACCAACCTTACCTAAAAATTACAACACGATTTAAAATATTTTCAACAATTTTACACAGAAGAGAAGAACCCATTTGAACCCTAAATGTTGAGAAAGAATGGAGAGAAAGAAGAAGAAGAAGAAGAAGAAGAAGAAGAAGAAGAAGAAGAAGAAGAAGAAGATAATGATATTATAAAGCATAAAGGGTATAAAATTAAACTTTCATACCTGGATGCTTGCAATTAGGAGTGAAAATGGTAGAAATTGAGAGTTGGGAGAGTGAGGAAGATGAAGGTCGTTTAATTTTTGAGAGCCCCAAATTTTCTTACTTTTGTTCAAAATGAAATGAAGTTACATGTTTAAGACCTCTGATGTCGCAACTGTGACCCTTCTTCGCAATTGCGAAATTCAAAAATTCAGTAGAGGTCGCAAATGGGCAACACTTTCTTCGGTTTTGCAACTAATTAGATGATCACAATTGCGAAATCAGAGGCCTGAGCCTGATTTTTCTAGCTGCCCAATCTCCCTACTTTGTGTCCCGAACACTTCCAAACTTACTGAAACTTGGTAGATTGATCTAAAATAATAAATAAACTATTCTAAAGATAAAATTTGAAAAACAAATATAAAAATTTAAAAAATGACAGAAAATGAAATAATAAAAAAATTAAAAAGGAGGGGTTGCCTCAACATAAAAAAATTACATAAGTGATTAGAGCGATGCCCCCTTGCTTTGGAAAGAGTTGACTTCTTCCTGTACAGGATAGCCACTGACTCTTCCGATTAATTAAGATATAGGGAAAGGCGAACACGTCAAAGTAAAGTCAAATTCAACAATCGACGTAACTGGTTCAAATACAAGAAGCTAGGTCATAGAACTAAGTGCCGCATTTAACGTCGTGGCACGAAACGAATAAACTTTACCACTTTTCTCTCCACTTGGAGGATATGAACTGGGCACCTAACTTGGAATCAAGTTTGTGACCACGAGTGGTGAGAGGTGGTAAGAAGATGATCAAGCCAATGCCATTTGCTTGATTTTGCATTTCTTGCCTTTCATGTGAGGAATGCCATTTTGCCTTCTTGTACTTTCAAATTGTAAAATGTATGTGTATACGGTCAAAATTAGGCTTTCCAAATTTTGTATGGCTAATCGAAACCGGTGTGGCAGACCAAGGCTCGACCTCGCATTGTATCGAACCATGGCACGAAGGTGGATTGTTAAGCTCATGAATCAATGACCAATTATGATCGAGACCAGTCGTGATTGAGACCGGAGCGGGATAGAGATCGAGCGAGATCGAAGGAAGTCTGTTAAGTTGGATAACAGAAAGCCGAGATATCCGTGATCGGGCAAGGATCGTGACAAAAATCTTGCCACGTATCAAGTCAAGACCGGTTATTTAGTCAATCATGGGATTTCCTTGTATATTTAGAATTTCACCATAAGTAGAATTCTTCTACTATATAAAGGAGGTTCTAATCATTTTGTGAACATGATATTCATGCATAACAAAGCAATACGTTACACTTTCTCTCTTAAGCTCCGTTGTTCAGTTCATACTTTTCAATAGTATACTCAATTGATTCGAGGGCGATCTAGCTCAAGGGCCATAACCTCTCATCATATTGGTTTACTTTATTTTACAGTTAATTTATAACATTAATTCTCATATTTCTCAGTTTGTGCCAAATGAAATCACATATCCTTAAAACCTCTTATAAATTTAATTGTTATCCAATTTTAAGGGTAAACAGTTTGGCGCCTACCGTGGGGCTAATTATAATAGTGATTGCCTGGTAAATTTTCGTAACACACACTATTTTACACTTGTTATTTGAAGTGTCTTTGATTCTAGGATCAACATGTCAAACTCTCAAGCAACATCCACACATATAGATAATGGCCTTGGCCTCCATGGCGAGAATGACAACATAGCCACCCCAGGAGATGGAGTACCTCCAGTCAACCTCGATGGAGCCCCAACCGTAGACCCAATCGACGTTAGTACCCATATTGCCATTAATGGGAATTTGGCCGTTGATCCTGAAAATAGCATCTGCAATGACGTTTGACCAGCCGATCAGAACGCATAAGGCGGTGACAAAGGTGGGATCAGCCTTCGAGTGATATTCAAAATGTTACAGAGTCAGCAAGCTGCAATAGCACAACTCTAAAATTAGAACCGTGCACCAAGCAGGATTGAGCTTGAGCCTTCACAGGAAATTATTCATAGGTCTGAATCGGTACCAAAGAGATCGAATGGAGGAGAATCGGAGACCAATCATGCTATCATAAAGATGATCGAAGAACTGACAAAGCGAATTGAAACAGGGGAAAGGAAGATTGAGTAAAACGATAAGAAGGTGAAAACTTATATCTCCACGGTCGACCAAATCCCGGGGGCACTAGCGATATTGAAAGGACTAGATTCTAAAAAGTTTGTGCAAAAACCTATCACCCCGAGTGCGGCTTCGAAGCCAATCCCTAAGAAGTTCTGTATGCCCTAGATTCTGAAATATAACGGGACGGCAGATCCAAACAAACACGTCACCTCATACACGTGCTTCATCAAGGGAAATGACTTGGAAGATAACGAGATTGAATCCGTATTGCTGAAGAAATTTGAGGAGACTCTATAGAAGGGTGCTATGATATGGTATCATAATATACCACTTAATTCTATTGATTCATTTGCTATGCTTGCAGATTCTTTTGTAAAGGCACACGCCAGAGCCATTAAGGTCGCTACAAGAAAGTCGGACCTTTTCAAGGTAAGGCAGAAAGACAACAAAATGCTAAGGGAATTCACATCTCGATTCCAAATGAAATGAATGGATTTGACACCAGTCACTGATGATTGGGCTGTTTAAGCTTTTACTCAAGCTCTCAATGCTCGGAGTTCCATAGCTTCATAGCAGTTGAAGTAGAATTTGATCGAATATCCATTATCCAACAATCACTTGGGCCGATGTACATAATCAGTATCAGTCAAAGATCAGGGTCGAGGATGATCAACTGGGGGATCCTTCTGGGTCAATTTATCCTAATAGGCCCATGGATAGAGTTAAAAGGGATATCGAACGAGAGTCAAGGTCGAATAGGGATCAATACCAACCATATAATGGAGACCGTAGAGGCACTGGATTTGTGCGAAATTTTGCATGGAATGAGAAGAGAAATGATCGAGGTCAAACTTTACGGGGACTCATGAGCAAGGGTGCTTTCGACAGGGATCAGGCCCAAAGAAGCATTGTGATTGTCAGAATATAACTTCAGTGTTGATGCATCCGCCATCGTATCGGTCATCGGACGTATCAAAGATACTAGATGGCCTCGAACTCTGCAGACTGATCCGACCCAGAGAAATCCAAACCAAATATGCAAGTATCATGGTACCCATGGCTATAAAACAGAATATTGTAGATAGCTAAAGGAGGAAGTAGCTAAAGGAGCAAGTATCATGGCACCTTAGGGAATTATTAAGTGATCAGGCCAAGAACCACTTCAAAAACAGAGATTCAAATAGACAGAACGAGTAAGAAGAGCCACAACACGTGATCCACCGGATCTTTGGAGGGGTCGATATTCCTCAAGGACCAGTATTTAAACGCACCAAGGTGTCGATCACAAGAGAGAAGCGAACTCGAGATTACTTACCAGAAGGGACATTGTATTTCAATGACGAGGATGCAAAAGGGATCAAACAACCACACAAATGACGCACTGGTAATATTTGTACTTATGAATAAGACTCAAGTTAAACGTGTTTTGATTGATCCAGGTAGCTCGGCCAACATAATTCGATCGAAGGTCATAGAACAGCTCAGCCTACAGGATCAGGTTGTACCCGCGGCCCGAGTTCTAAACGGCTTCAACATGGCATGTGAAACTACCAAAGGCGAGATAACTTTGCTAGTAAACGTGGCCGGGATCATCCAAGAAATGAAGTTCCATGTGATCGAGGGCGATATGGGGTATAATGCCTTATTCGAGAGACCGTGAATCCATAACATGAGAGCAGTGCCTTCGATCCTTCACCAGGTTCTAAAGTTCCCAATGCTAGAGGGAGTCAAAACAGTCTATGGAGAGTAACCCGCCGCCAAAGAAATGTTTTCCATCGACGAAATGATACCGATATTGGTGATCTTATCAACAAAAGGGTCAAGTTCGAAGGAAAAACAGGAGGTTAAATAGCAACCACAGACACCGGCGTCGACCCAATCGGAGGATCAGGGGACTTAAGAGGATGATGACTATACGATACCTCGATCCTTCATAATACCTGATGATTCTGACGCTACAAAATCAATGGTCGAAGAGATAGAACAGATCATACTGATCGAGTATCAGCCCGATCGAAAAGTATACATAGGAACGGGGTTAACTCCCGAGCTCAGGAAAAAACTTATTCAATTTCTTGTAGCTAATATGGATTATTTTTCCTGGTCCCATCTTGATATGACAGGGATCCTACCAGGGATCACTACTCATAAACTAAGCTTGGACCCGAAGTTCTGCCCGGTGAAAGAAAAAAGAAGGCCTCAGTCCGAGGTCAAACAAACTTTCATCAAAGACGAGGTAACCAAGATTCTCAAAATAGGACCCATCTGGGAAGTAAAATATCCCAAATAGTTAGCAATTGTGGTAGTAGTCCCTAAAAAGTGAAAAAGCTTAGGTTGTGTGTAGACTACAAAGACCTAAATAAAGCATTCCCCAAGGATTCTTTTCCTTTGCATAACATAGATCTCATGATCGATGCCACAACCGACCACTAGATCCTCAGTTTTCTCGACGCCTATTCTAGGTACAACAAAATACAAATGAACAAGAAGACCAGGAAAAGATTTTGTTCATCACTAAGTATAGTACCTACTGTTATAATGTAATGTCATTCGGACTAAAAAATGTTGGTGTAACCTATCAATGCCTAGTAAATCGAATGTTCGAAGAACAAATAGGGAAATCTATGGAAGTCTATATTGATGACATGCTAGTTAAGTCCCTGCGAGCAGAGAACCATTTAAAGCATTTGCAGGAGACTTTCGATATACTGAGGAAGTATAATATGAAGCTCAGCCCAGAAAAGTACGCGTTCGGGGTTGGCTCGAGCAAGTTTCTTGGCTTCATGACATCTAACCGGGGGATGAGATCAATCCCGATAAAATTAAAGCTATCAAGGATATCACAGTCGTAGATAATGTAAAGGTCGTGTAGAGGCTAACGGGGCACATAGCTGTCCTAGTGCGATTCAATTCGAGATCCTCAGATAGAAGTCACCAATTCTTCTCACTACTTATGAAGAAGAGCAATTTTACATGGACTCCAGAATGCCAGCAGGCCTTGGAGGAACAAAAGCAGTATTTATCGAGCTCATCGCTGCTTCATACCTCAAAAGTGGACGAACATCTTTACTTGTATTTGGTAGTCTCAGAGGTAGCGGTAAGTGGAGTCCTCGTTCGAGAAGAACAAGGTACGCAATTCCCTGTCTATTATGTTAGTTGGGCCTTAGGGGAGGCCAAAACTAGTATCCGCACTAAGAAAAATTAGTGCTTGCTTTAATAAGCGCTTATAGGAAACTAAAAACATATTTCCAATGTCATCCAATATGTGTTGTGACAACTTATCCTATTCGAAATATTTTGCACAAACCTGAGCTTTCGGGGCGATTGGCCAAATGGGCCGTGGAAATCAATGGGTACGATATTGAGTATCGACCCCGAACAACCATCAAGTCTCAAATCTTGGCAAACTTCGTGGCTGACTTCGTGTCGTCCCTCATACCTGAGGCTGAAAGAACTGCTGATAAAATTGGGTACATCTTCGGGAGTCTGGACCCTTTTTACGGACGGTGCTTCGAACGTGAAGGGCTTCAGACTAGGCATCGTGCTAAAATCACCCACGGGTAATATAGTTAGACAATCTATCAGAACTACAAAATTGACTAATAATGAGGCCGAATATGAGGCCATGGTTGCAGGTCTTGAACTAGCTAAAAGTTTGGGAGCGAAGGTCATAGAAGCCAAATGTGATTCCCTCCTCGTAAACCAAGTTAACAAGACTTTTGAAGTCCAAGAAGACCGAATGCAAATGCACTTGGATAAACTACAGATGACTCCACATCGATTTTAAGAAATAGACCTTGCAACATGTACCTCGAGAATAGAGCAGTGAGGCCCACGCTCTTGCCAATCTAGATTCATCGGTCGAAGACGACGAACTCAACTCAGGGACTGTCGTACAACTCATGAGGTCGGTGATCGAAGAAGGCCACACCGAAATAAACTCCACGAGTTTGATCGGGGATTGGAGAAACAATTACATAGAGTACTTAAAGAATTTGAAGCTTCCATCAGATCCAAAGGAGTCAAGAGCTCTATGCACTTAGGCGTCACGGTTCATTTTATTTGAAGATAAAATGTTGTTTAGAAGGATGTTCGATGAAGCGTTGACAATATGTTTGGGACCGAGAGATACCGACTCGTCCTACGGGAAGTTCATGAAGGCACTTGTGGAAATCATTCCAGTGCCGAATCGTTGGTCCATAAAGTAATCAGACCAGGGTACTATTGAACTGATATGGAGAACGATGCAATGGAGTTCTTTCAAAACTGCGCCAATAATTCACCAGCCTGTAGAGCAGCTCCATTAGGTCTTATCCCCATGGCCATTCATAAAATGGGGAATGGACATCGTCGGCCCTCTTTCATCGGCCCCAAGTAAAGTTAGTTTATTTTATTTATGACTAATTATTTTTCTAAGTGGGTTGAAGCACAGTCTTTCGAGAAAGTCAGAGAAAAAGAAGTCATAGACTTCATTTGGGACCACATCGCCAATTCGGAATGCCCTCCGAGATCATATGTGATAATGGAAAGCAATTCATCGGCAACAAAGTGACTAAATTTCTCGAGGATCACAAGATCAAAAGAATCCTATCAACTCCTTATCATCCCAGCGGGAACGGAAGAGACTAATCGACCAACAAAACCATCATTCAGAACCTTAAGAAGAGATTGATCGACGCTAAAGGGAAGTGGAGAGAGATACTGCCCGAACTTCTATGGGCATATCGCAAACATCGGAATCTAGTACCTAAGCAACACCATTCTCATTAGTTTATGGCGCTGAAGCCCTAATCTCGGTCGAAGTCGGAGAACCTAACATCATATTTTGATATGCAACAGAGGAGTCAAATAACGAGTCCATGAATACGAGCCTAGAATTGTTGGATGAAAGACGCGAAGCCACCCTCGTCCGATTGGCTGCCCAAAAACAGCGGATCGAAAGGTACTACAATCGAAGAGACAATGTTCGACATTTTAATATTGGGGACTTGGTGCTAAGAAAAGTCACCCTCAACACCCGAATTCCGAATGAAGGGAAATTGGGTCCGAACTGGGAAGGACCGTACCAGGTTCTCGTAATCAGCGGAAATGGATCATACAATCTCGGCACGATGAACGGCGAACAACTACCGAGCAATTAGAACGTATCACACCTAAAATGATACTACTGCTAAGGACGACCCATTCCATTTTCATTTATATTTTAAACTAAATTTTGTAGGTGTTTGATCAAAAACAACGATGGACTCCTCAACACAAAGTCTTTAGGTATGAAAGCACGCGTTGCACTCTTTTTCCCTTAGACCGGTTTTGTCCCAAATGGGTTTTTCGGCGAGGTTTTTAATGAGGCAACCATTGATCGTGCTAACTTAGAACAATTCAACAGTATCCGAGGCTTCTTTACAATCAACCTCGAATACTAGGGGCATTACCCTTGAATGTCAACTTTTTTGCAAGGAATTTACTTTATGGCATCAGGGTCTTGATAGGAAAAATTTGTAAGGGCCAAACGGTCAAACGAACCGTGCCCGCATAGTTTGCTCGAGCCCTGGCACAGAACATGTACGCATATATAATCAATTATAAAGAGAAGTATTTTTCCTTGTCGATATCTCATGCCTTAGAATTTTCTTTCTACTTTACAATTTCATACTCTCGATCTATTATGTAAACAAGTTTAAGGGCCGATCATTACCAGATTTCGGATAATTACCCCCACACTTGGGGACTACCGTCCAAAAAATAAACGAGATCAAACTATTAAAACTGCGAGATCATAAGACCTTTTAGGCAACTCTCAATTTTTATAGGTCACGGCCACCCCACTCGGGGACTGACACTTCGGGCAAACTTGAAGTAAAATAGGAAAATAAGCCCAAGGGGCAAATCCCGAACTAAAAAGGCTACGACCAAATTAACACGGTTCGGAGACATCCGAAATCCATAAAAAAAGGCATTCGAAAAAGAAAAAATTCTTTAACAACCAGTCTTATAGGCTATCCTCGGCAGAATCTTAAACTTAAGATATTTTTGAGAAAAAACTTCGGAAACATCGAACCCCGATAACACCTTAACCCAGAAAAGCAATAAAGGCAAGGTTTTATTCGAACCATCAAACACAAACTCATTATCTCATGCTAAGGCATTACAACCTTTGTGAACACGAATGATAAAACAAAGGAAAAAATTTGAAAGCCGAAAACGAGTAGAAAGCCTTTTATATATGTCTAAACGATCGTTTTACAAAGGCCAGATCGGCCAAATACAAAATTTACAAAGGACTAAAGGCTACTTTCACTTCGAGTTCGAGAAATCATTCTCACTCGACTAGAAAGCCCAATGGCTACCTTGTTTCGAGTTCGAGCAGCTCCTCATTCGACCGATAAGCTTAAGGGCTACATAAGCTCAAGTTCGAATAATCATTCAGGGTCCATCGATTAGAAACGGTCGAGGGCAGTACTTATTATCGGTCCTTATTATCTCGACCTTGGACCTTCGAATGCAACACCATTTTATGTCAACATTATAAATTTATGTTAAGGCATTCTGACCTTTGAATAAATTAAAAAGATGACAGACTCAGAAGACATGGAAGGGAAAAAAGTTTTATATAATGACCTCAACAGAAATTCAAAACACTATCTTAAAGCCTAAGTAGCCTGGTCGTCTTCGGAGAAGCATCTCCGTCCTCGGGGTCTTCTCTACTTCCGGATTCGCTCAAGCTCCCAGACTCGTCGTCATCATCGGGGTAAGCTAATCTCCATGCTTCATCTTCGAGCTCGTTAGAATTCTCAATCTCGGTTGTGAGATCAAAGCCCTGAGCATGGGTTTACTCGAGGGTCTCCCTTTGAGATTGACATTTGGCGTGCTCGGCGACTTTCTTTGCTTGAATTTGAGAGGTCTCATCAACCTTCTTTGCTCGAATTTGAGCGGCTTCGATGTCGGTCCGGTAAATAGCCACCACTGCGTTAACATCGACCTTGGGTTCCTTAACTTTAGATTTGGCCGCTTCGAGCTCCGCGACCAGATTCTCCCGAGCAGAAACTGCTGAACCCAACTAGGACTGGAGATCCTCGACTTTCTTGGCCCGCACCAAGATTTCCTCTTTCATACCCCGAAGCTGGTTTTTAGCCGAGGCTAGTTGGGCCCGAGCAGTTTCCATCTTTGAGGACAGGCGGTCCATTTTCTCCCTCCAACCTCCGGCCTCGGTTTTTAGTGCATCAGCCTCTTCATGGAGTTGCCTGATCACGTCAAGTTTTTATTGGACCTGCTGGTTTGAACCATTAGATATCACGCCTGAATAGCCGTCACTAACTTCAAATATTCTTCTTACCTGCTCGACTAGTTCGGCATGGTCTTTCTAAGCTGTTTCCAGTTTAGCGCGGAGGCCTTTTAACTTCCCCTTCCCTTTGCTCGCTAAGAAACTTGAAGGCATCATTTTCCTCAATAAGCCCTTGGACCTCGGCCTCATACTAGCTCATCTCCCCTCGAAATCGGAGGAAAGCCTCATGATGAAGCACATAAGCCTGCAAAAACTGAAAAGGAAGTTATATAAAAGGAGAAAAATCTAAATATGAAAATTGACATCGGCAGGGGGATCTGGGATTACCCAGTTCAGAGCTTGTTGGGCCTTGTTAAAAAGACAAGGTATTTCCACCTCATCCATCTTGGCTTGGTCTTCTTCGATGACCAAGCATCGGAGGTGGATAGCCACCCCTACGCGGGTAGAGAGAACTTGAGCATCCTCTGGGACCGAGATGATGATTAATCGTTTACGCACAGGATCGACGCTGGGGGATGGGAACTAGCCAGTCAGTTTAAAACTCGAGGAGGCTTCATTCGAGACCTTCCTCGGTACTTCCAAGTCACCCAGACCGGTGACGTCTTCCACTCCAACAAAATAACCACGAAAAGGGTCTACGACCCTACGGACCCCTTCCCCGTGGCAAGTTTCCATTGCTTGAGCATCTTTGATTGTCGAGTCAGAGAATGAAGGCAATGAAGGTGAATCTCCAATTTTTATCGCCCTAAGTAAATCTTTTGAGACGCCACCTTCAACTTAGGGGGCCTCAGATGTGGTTTTTACATCAGCGTCCGCCGCCTCCTCGATAGCCTTCTCACCTCAAGGGGAAGCGATTTCGGCTCTTTCTGGCCTAGGGACTTCGACTGAGGCTTCCCCCCCGATCTCACCAAGTCGAGGCGGAGCAGTCTCAACTCCCGCCGACTCGGAGATTTTTTTAGCATCAGCGCCTGCCCGCGATCGGGGCACCAGCCAGGTTTCTTCTTTATCCTCTTCGGGGTCATCTAGTAGCCGAAGGACAGAGTCCATTATTAGAGGGATGATATTTCCTTTACGGGTTCATCTCTTTTTAGGCTTCCCCTTATCCAACTTCGTAGAGCTCGGAGCCTCTCTCCACTTCCACTTCAGAGCAGATGGTTGGGGAAGGTTGTTTTCATCGCCAGATGGGGGCCTCATCGGCACGTCCTTCCCGAGACCTACAAAAGAAAGACGATTAAGATCGAGAAAAATTCAAACAATGATCAAAATTGTCGAGTCATAGAGGAAAATGAAAATTTACCATGGCTTCGGGACTCCTATCGACCCTTCGTCAATCACGCCATGCGCGCTCATCATGTGTTGACTTCGATACTAGGCTCTTGACCCAGTTCTCGAGTTAGGGAATCGCACCTGGCATCCAGGCAACGGTTGCATCAAGTAAAATGCTGATAAGAAAGAATAAAGAAATGAAGACAATAAGCAAAAATTAAAGATGGAGTTATACTTACGTCTCATATTCCATTTCTCTGCAAATGGCATACTCTCGGTTGGGATCAAGTCCGAGGTCTTCATTCGGACAAATCGGCTCATCCAGCCCCGGTCCTTGACCTCATCTATGCTCGAGAAAGGTGCCTTGGAGGCCATTCATTGAAGCTTTATTAGTCCCCCTCGATAGAGTTCGGGGCTATATAGGCGTACGAGGTGATCGAGGGTAAAGGGAATCCCATCAACTTGGATCACAAAGAGGCAGAGTAATATCACTATCCTCTAGAAAGAGGGGTGAATCTGACCGAGGGTCACTTTGTACTTCTTGCAGAAGTCTACAATGACTGGGTCCAAAGGACCCAATGTGAAAAGGTAAGTGTAAACACTTAGAAACCTTTCTACATAGGTAGTGATTGACTCCTCAGGCGAGGGCACCACCACCTGTTTGTCAACCTAGTTGCAGTCCTCTTTAACTTGGTCGAGGAGATCACTGGTGATCATGCATATGTACCTCGGAATTGGCTCGCATCAACCCGCAACCGAGGGGTTTTTTTAAACCTTAAAGTCGGAGTCAAGGACGCATCCTCCCGGAATGAACTCTTCAGGGCATGGCATCGCTGATGGTTACTCGCCGGCCTACCAGGATGAGGAAGCAGCTTCCTTTTGCGGAACAATTTTTGAAGTCTTAGCCATTTTACTTTTGCGAGTGAACAAGAATGGAAACTGATGAGAAACGTTTGGTATTTTGTGATGTAATAGGCAAAGAAACACCAAAGATCCGAAAGTTCAGAGCTTTTAGGGAGGCAAAGGATTTTGGAGAAGAAGATTTGAAAGTAAAGTTTGGGCAAAAGAAGGAAGATATATTTATAGGTTGAAGACGACGGTTCAAAACCGGTAGTGGTCAACAATAACTAATGGCATTTAATGCCTCGACGTCCGAACCGATGGGACGTTTCAATGCGTACTTACCGTTGACATCATGGTCGGGCTCGTCGCTTACATCATGGTAAACCGAGGGGAAATTCGAAGACTCAATTCGTTTATTGTCATTACACTCCAAAAAATGAGGGGACTATCTATATACGGTCAAAATCGGGCTTCCCCAATTCTGTATGGCTAATCGAAACCAGTGTGGTAGACCAAGGCTCGGCCTCGCATTGTATCGAACTATGGCAGGAAGTGGATTGCTAAGCTTATGAATCAATGATCGATCATGATCGAGACCAGCCGTAATCGAGAAAAAAGCGGGATAGAGATCAAGCGAGATCGAAGGAAGTCTATTAAGTCGGATAACATAAAGCTGAGATATCCGTGATTGGGCAAGGATCGTTGCGGAAATCTCGGCACATATCAAGTCAAGACCGGTTATTTAGTCAATCATGAGATTTCCTTCTGTTTTTAGAATTGCACCATAAGTAGAATTCCTCTACTATATAAAGGAGGTTCTAATCATTTTATGAACATGATATTCACGCATAACAAAGCAATACATTACACTTTCTCTCTTAAGCTCTGTTATTCAGTTCATACTTTTCAATAGCATACTCAGTTGGTTCGAGGGCGATATAGCTCGAGGGACATAATCACTCATCATATTGGTTTACTTTATTTTACATTTAATTTCTAACATTAATTCTCATATTTCTCAGTTTGTACCAAGTAAAATCACATATACTTAAAACCACTTATAAGTTTAATTGTTACCCAATTTTAAGGGTAAACAGTATGGCCTTTGCCTTTCCTCTTCGCAATCCCTCAATGACTCGTGCAGTTCAATTCCCATATCACCACACAATTTCAATATTGATAAGTGCTTGGAATGTGACATCAAAACTCTAAATTGCAAGTATTTCTAGATTTTAACATCCTCTTGGTCCCCCGAACTAGAGTCACTTACAACCACATCTTCAAATTTTTTAGTTGCTCTAATTTTATATTTTTCTTGGCATCACTAACAAGCATGGAGTCGGTTGGCGGATGTTCAATTCTTGATTCCTCAAAATAAAGCTTACTTTCTTCCTCGAAGTTGGACTCTTCTTGACCTCTTTCGACACTCTCAAATTGATAGGCATAATGAGCCTCAATCAATGATTTCATTTGATCTTCCAAAGTGCAGATAGTCTCATCATTTTGATGTAGTGCTTGTTTTAAGTTCTCGAGTGCCAAGTTTTGTTTCTCCTCATTTTCAAGAATGGCCTCCAACATGAGCATCATCCTCTCATTTTGAGCATTTGAGAGTTCTTCTTGGTTTGGATCAAGTGCCCAAGAAGGATTTTCGGCTTCAACATCTAAGGAAGATTATTGGCCATCGTTCACTTCCGAGGCTTTTTGGACCTATAACATCAATCATTTCTCTCATTTGTGAGTTATCACCAAATTATTTTGGAGACTGTTTTTCAAAAGTTCTTCCAAGGTATTCTGCTCTTTGTTTCCTCCTTCAAGTAGGCATTCTATCATAAGTTTGAACTCTCCATTTTGACCGTGCTCACTTTCTTCATTTTGTCCTCTTTAACTGTATTCCTTCTAACCCCGATTCTTTGTTTCGCTCGAGCTTGATTCTTCCTGTGTTGGGCCATGCTCGATTCCAGGCATATCATTCATCCACCCTCGGGCTCCGATCTATGGTTACCCTCAGCCTTACCCGAGCCAGCGTCGATTCACGTTGTTCGTTGTTTCTTCATCGGGAAATCGGGGGTAACTTTATCTCCGATTTTACCCGTACATAAATATGATAGATGATATTACATCATGTCTTCTAGGACAACTTTAGTTTGTGTCTCGTTCTTTTTTGTTATGGCCATTTTATAAGTTTACCATATCGCACCTAAGGGTGTTTAAGAAAAAAACAAAAAAAGAAGAAGAAGAAAGAATTACAAGAAAATACACATGATTTCGCACCATAACAAAAAATGGCCCGTGTTTTTAAGTTTTACCCTACCTAGCTCATATTGTATATATTTTAAAAGCATTAGCAAATTCAAAATCCGTGTTCTTACAACCATTGCTTCTAACAGCTATGGAGTTAAATCTGTGTTCTCACAACCATTGCTTTCACCCAGTCTTCTTCTCACATCTTCTACATATGCTTCAAAGGGGCGTGTATTTTCTGCTTCTCCCCTTGTTTGCAATGTCAGAAAATTGAAGAATAGAAGTCCACAATTGAAGGTCATTCAAAGCATTGCTTTCGAAAATAGGATTTTTTGATTTTGTAAGTTGTTTGAATTGAGTATTGTTCCAATTGATTGAAAATATCAAAAGGAGTTCAAAATTTAAATTTGAAGTGATTTGGAATAGATTTAAGCAAGATTTGAGTTAAATTTAAGCAAAGGCGCAAGGTAGAAGACGAAGTCAGTTTTTTGTATAATTATGTATAATCTTGTATAATAGTGTATATGAGTGTATAAACACATCTTATACACTATTATATACTTTTATACACCTTTATACAAACGCTTGTAGACGAACTTCTTCCACGATTTTCAGTTACAATTCTTGTTCAAAATCAGTCCAAAACTCCATTAAATGACTTCAAATTTTATATACAACCTCCTTATACTATTTCTAACAATTCTAAATAACACACACTCTAAAATATTCACAAACTCAAATTCGAAATTTAAACTCATATATTTAAGCTTATTAAACATCTAATTTTCACCACCCAAATGGATTTGGTTTGTTGAACTAATATTTGAGTCACAATTACTGATTTAAAAATTAACTTAAAAGGTTGAACAATCTTTTTTAAAAATTAAATAGTAATTTCGAGAATCTATTGGAGTTGAATATTGAGTATTAACCTAATATTTTTGGATTAGTTGGTTAGAAATTGAAATATGGGCTATAAAATTAAAAAGTAGGGAGCCCCAATTGTTCTTGTGCCAAAATTTTCCAAAAAAACCGAAACAAATAAAAAATCAAACTAAACTGTGGTAAAAAGCTACTCTATTTAGGATTGATTTATTTATTGTTTTAAAATCATTAAGATACATATAAGGATGTAAGTTTAACCCCATTTATTCGAACTTTCGAGGTCCATTTCTAATTGTTTATACTGTGACTTATGCTTCGACTGTAAACATTGTAGAGTTCTCAAGTCTCATGGCTCTGCAGAAGAAGATTTGTGCTTCGTCAATGGAGGAATTACAGAAAGCGTTGAGTGATAAGGGGCTAACAGTGTCTCCTGTGCCGGAAAAGGGTCGCTGCCTTTTCACTACTCGTGATTTCTCTCCAGGTCTTCCTCCATTTTAAATTCGTTAAAATTTAGGAACATACCTAAGGTTATGTGAAACTTAAATGGGTTTTTGTTTGGATAACAGGGGAAGTAATTATATGGGAAGAGCCATATGTTTCAGTTCCAAACAAATCATCAGCAAAATGTGAATGGTGTTTCACTTCAACTAACCTTAAGAGATGTTCTGCTTGCCATGTTGTTTACTACTGTGGTAATACATGCCAGGTACACTTTGTATACTTCAAAATTCAGTGTATCGGATTGCTGATTCAGATTTTTTTTTTGGGGGGAGGGGGAGGGAATCTAAATGAAGTAACTTGGTCAGTGAGGGTTCATATAGCTGACCCCAACTTGTTTGGGACTGAGGCGTAGTGCCACAGATAGCTATTTGTTTTTTATTTTTGTTTGGGCTATTAATAATTATAGTGAAGCTAACTGCAGAAGTCAGATTGGAAGTTGCATAGGGTTGAATGCAAGGCTTTATCCAAGGTTGACAAGGAAAGAATAAAATCACTTACGCCCAGTGTAAGATTGATGGTCAAGCTTTATCTGCGGAGGAAACTGCAAGATGAGAAGGTCAGTTTCCATCTACTTCCTCTGTTTCTACAATTCAGTTGCTATGAATTTAATATTCTTATTAAGTGACTGTTTACTAGTCTGAAGTGAGTTTAAAAGCTGGATAACTGTACATCTTTCAAGAAGTGGGAGCATATGTAATATGTATAACTTGAATAATATTGTTATCGCTAGATGTGATTCTTAAACATATTTGTTTCCTCTTCTGAGGTTTTTTGATGATATTCTGCACAAGTAAGTCAAAATGAGGTCTTTGCTTTCTGAAGTTACTTGGTTTGAAGGGTTTTCTGTAAAAAAACACAGGCAACTAAAGTCAATTGAGAAGGCTATCTAATTCCTTGAATCCTTTCAATTCTTTATGAAAATTATGTACCAGCTCGGTCGTGTCTTTGATTGAGCCAATCATACCAAGATAACCCAGCTAAACTTTTATTCCTCATAGGTAAAGCAATTTTTTATTCTTACAACTAAATTTAATGTGCCAAGGATCTGTTACATTCCTTATGGATACAGTGATGTGGCAAACGGATCACATTCAAAGAGAACACCTTTTTACCTCATCCGCCAAATATCTGCAAGCACATGGTTGTTTTCATCGACCATAGGAGTGAATTGCCATGGAAATGTCTATCAGACATCCTTAACATTTAGAAAGTGAAAAGATTCCGACAGAAGCCCTTTGTTTGGAAACTAGGGAAGTAAACGGAATTGAGGCTTGGCTAAGTTATCTATTTCCTGGGTTTAGCTTGGCAAAAGAAAGAAGGAAACTGAAGTGACAAAAATATGTTCCTCCTCAATCTGCTAAGGTCTCTCTTTCTTTTCGGAGGGAATCAAATCATAAAATTTTGAAAGGAGAATCAGTTTCTGTCATCTCTTCTATTTACCTTTCCTCACTTCCTTCCTTTCCTAAGTTTCTAGACAAAGTGTAAAATCTTAATAAGTGCATGGAAATACCTAGAAGAATTTGCTGGTGGGAGGTGGCAGTATCCCATGGAATTAATCGAGGTGCGCACTGTTATCAAAAAATTACCTAGAAGAATGTTAACATCATCAGATTGTTTGGAATAGTTGATGGCTAGAAATCCAAAGTAATGGCTTCCAAACCATGGAAACCTCAATATGTGCTATATAAAAGTAGGTAAGTTTCCAAAGTAGCTGGAATATATGTTCCAGCAGGTTTAATCACTTCAGCGCTTTTCTTTCTGTTTATCAGATGTCATTGTTTCGAGTAATTACTTTGTCCTGATCACCTCTGATTTTATCTTCTTACCCTTGTTGGATTTGTCGTTCTCGATTCTCAACTTTGTCTTATAAAGTAGTCTTTCGACGATAGTATATGTTGGTTTTTCTATGAAGCGCTTAACTACTCTTTCATTGCCAGGTTATTCCAGCTACAGTCCTGGACAATTTCAATCTGGTGGAATCCTTGGTATCTCGTATCCTTCTGAGCTTATACTGATGGTTTTTTTTGGTTGCTGAGAAAGAGCTTATACTGACGTGTTTCTGATGTAATTTTGAATTATGCTTCATTAAGATCTATATTTGCTATGTGTTTGACCTTTTGTTGTTCTTAACAAGTTTGTTTCCCAAGATATCGCTGATATTGATGAGAAGCAACTTGTTTTGTATGCTCAGATGGCAAACCTTGTCAATCTGATTCTTCAGCGGCCTGAGATGAGTATAAAGGAGATTGCAGAAAAGTTTTCTAAGGTATAGATTGTGGGCCAGATACAACATTTCGCTTTATTTGTCTAAAAACTATGCAACTGTATGATGTGTTGCATAGGCCTGTCCATGCATAACGTCTGGGCCTTGTTCATGAAAACTGAGGCCGACGTGGCTGAAGTCTTCCCTTATTCACTTGTCTGGAAGCATAATCCTTTTTCCTACAGAATTTATTGTCTAACCTGGTGTACCACTGCTGTTTTTCTGAGAATGGGCAGTTCTCATGTAACGCACATACAATTTGTGACGCTGAACTGAAACCCCTGGGGACAGGACTTTATCCGTTGGTTTCTATAATCAACCACAGGTAATTGTTATAGTAACTTTCTTTCTAGCTAGTATATTTATTTCTCTAAATGGCCTTTTTGTGTTATAGTTGTTTGCCGAATTCGGTTCTAATATTTGAAGGACGAATGGCTGTTGTCCGCGCAGTGCAGCATATACCCAAAGGTACTGAGGTAATACATTGTTTTCCAAATTATTTTGATCAACCTCTATTAGTAAAAATTATCATTAATTGATAGAGTAGGTTATCCTTCTGAAAACCAAGCATAAGTTAGTTATTGAAAAAGAAGAAGAATTTGAGTTTTCCACTGAGTGATGCAAATCAGCCACCAAGAGGTGTTATCTGAGAAAGATGCTTTTCATTTGACCAAAAACTCCAATTTTGAGCAGGGTTTGTATTGACGAATTTAGGAAGAATGTATAATGATATGCATGTCATTGTGATGATGTACATGATCAGCAAGCATTTACATCTTTGTCCTTGACAGTTGAATGTCCTTTTGGAAGTTAATTACTTTAAGATTCTTGTTTGCTTTTTTGAATTCTGTGTGGAGTTCAAAAGGAGACTGTAGAAAAGGTGGAAGAGAAAAAGTGGTGCACAATCAGTGAAGTGGGATTTTCTGATGGCTGAGCTTCCAATGGTTCTGATGATGTTGTATGTCAAAGAAAAAAGCTTCCACTGGTTAAAATTGGGCCAATTTGTAAGGGTTTAGGTTTGAAACACATTACTATAGTATTTTGTTAAATTTGTCATTATTCTGAGGGATTCCTCTCTACAAACTTCTCCTGCTCTCCGTGTGCGGGTTTGGGCGTGTGCATTCTTGAATGTACAACAAGTTGATGGAACGATAAGTAGTACATGGATGTTATTTACTGGTTTTTAAGCAGTAAACTAGAAGCACAAGTAATAATATTGGCATCCAGAAATCACTAACTTTCTGATTTACTTGATTGTCTTTCAAAAGGTATTGATAAGTTACATAGAAATGGCTGGAAGCACTGCAACTCGTCAAAAGGCTCTTAGTGGACAGTACTTTTTCTCCTGCACTTGCATTCGCTGCATCAAGTTGGTATGTTCGTTGTATTGTCTAATTAGTCCTCAGTAATTTGGTTTCTGATCTCAAACTTATCACCCTGCTCATTATAAGGGCCAAAACGATGATATCCAAGAAAGTGCAGTTTTGGAGGGTTATAGATGCAAGGATAAGAGATGCAGTGGTTTCCTGCTTCGCGACTCTGGTATATGATCCTTGTCTCAACCTCATCTTATATCTGCATGATTGATCTGGTCTGCCTGTGACTTCTCAGTTTCTTGTGTTTGCAGGTAATAAAGGATTCAGATGCCAATTGTGTGGACTCTTTAGGGACAGGGAAGAAATAAAAATTGTTGTTAATGAAATGGAATCAATGTCAGAAAAAGCTTCATTTTCACTTTCCAATGGTCGTATCCTTTGAAGCCAGTGGCTGAGAATATCTAATCTATGTTATTGTGTATAAACACTACATCATAGCCTTCTAATTACTAATTTTAGAATAATCATCATATTTATGCTACTTCTAAAGATGATTTGAGCAAAGAATCTCCTCTCTATGTCTGCACAAGCTACATTCTTATGTCATAAGAGGAGGCACTTTTGATCAGTCCACCTGAGTGAGTAGAAGTGAGGAGGCGAAATGTTCCTTTAATTAATTTAAACAGTATTTAGATTATATTTAGTTTTGTTGGGAAAACAGACTGCTTTGACAGAATTTAGATAATAAAGATGCAAGTGTAATGTATAAAATGATTGAGAAACTTCAGCAGAAGCTATACCATCAATTCTCAGTCAATCTGATGCGCACACGGGAGAATCTTTTAAAGGTTTGATTTCCTTTACTGCAGTGTGTAACAGAAGAATGGTATAATCTATGTTTATTCCGTTGAGGAAACTTCTTTTTGCTGTCCCTAGGAAGATGCTGACATCAATCTTGTTCCAGTCATCTTTAATTAGTTAATACTTTTTTGGACCTGAAGAATGGATGTTTATTCGTTTAGATATTGATGGAGCTGCAAGATTGGAAAGAGGCACTGAAGTACTGCAGATTAACTATCCCGGTTTATAAGAGTAAGTTGGCACTACCTGAAGGTTCAAGAGAATTCTATTCAGCAATCACTATTTCAGTGCTATCCCTTAGTTTAGTATAATATAGTAGTAGGCCAGGTTCAAGACTTAAAACTACTTTTCCTGTCCCAAATTAATCTACCCACTTCCTGTTTTTAAGTTGTCTCAAAGCTGGGTCCATATTCTAAAACACTATATTCTTCAGTACTTCTTCAAATTTCTACTATAAGAAAGTACAATGAGATCCAGTTTTATATTTAATTCAATAAGGGAATTATCTCTGACCTTGGCCCCAAGTTTATACATGACAGTTTTTTTTACTTTCTCATTAATAATTGCGCTCAAATTAAAGAAGGAATCTAAATTCGAATGGAGAGAGAGCAGGTTTTTCTACATGCTTTAGCTATATTCCTTATTGGTGCCAGTTGAATGTCTGTGTAACAAATTCTTATCATCATGTCTTTATTTTGCTCATGCACCCCGGACCTTGCTGTTTTGCTCCTCTGCCTGGGATGTTACTAATTCTATTGCTTTTCTGTTCTTTCTGGTATTAGACATTCATCTTTTACCTGGAGATTGTTCGCATTCGTTCTGAAGGAACATGTATAGATTTGAGTTGCTTCGTAGTATAACCAAGAAACTTTCTTATGCTTCATTCGTATCACCAGCATATATAAGGAAGTAATGACTTTTTCTGAACTTAGTCATGCACTAAAGTTCTGTTTCCCAATCGTTATGTGCAGCTTGCTCAACATATGTACTTATTAGATGTACATGCTTTCTCCATATGGTAATATTTCTTCTTTTGATAGGAGTTTATCCAGAATGTCATCCTTTGCTCGGACTGCAATATTACACTTGTGGAAAACTTGAATGGTTAGAGAGCTTTTGGTTTTTCAATATATTGCGTTGCTTATTTCTGGCTTTTAACAGTTGTCTTCTTTCTATTTCATGTTTCATTATTTTGATTATCAGACATTTGTTTAGATCTAGTATATCTTGTTGCAATACTGCTCAAGCATATCCTGCACATGCCAACTTCTGGTGAAGTTGTGGCAATGCCTCTAGAGGCATGGGGAAGTTCGCGTACGGTTTGAAACAGGTGCTCGAGGTGGCTCGTAGTTTCTTGAACTGTAGTCCAGCCATTTACATTGTTAGCACTTATTTAAGAAAATGAGGACATGATTGTTAAATAGTAAACAGCACTTATATTCTAGTAAATAAAGGATTATAAGGAAAAGATAAGATTTGAAAAGTACATTTAATAGTCACTCGAATTAATAAGTATTAATGTATATTAGATCATTACGGACTAATATATGTATGTGTATGCACTGATTGAAGTGTCTCAAAATTGAAAGTATTACCTAAGAAATTAGTTTGTCTTAAGTTCGACAGTCTCTAGGACTAGTGCCAAGCAGACTGTTGTACCAGACAATTACTGATATGGTTGCTTACACGAAACGTGTGTACAAAATATACTAGTGGTCCAGTACAATGTATGCATATGAAAGAGTATGTAACTGCAAAAGACGAATATGTATATTCGATAGTAGCCCATACTGATCCTCGATTCTTCTGTACATTCTCTTTTTAACTCTCACCAACACCCAGCACATGATAACCCGTACCATTATCTCAGGACTCCATTGTATAAGGGTCTAAAACTGCTTAGAGATCATTAAACAACTGTCTTTGTTTTTTAGTTTTTTGATGTGTGCTAAACTTTTGTCTTTATATACATATAGAATATTTTTAATCTGCTTAGTTTAAGTTGTTGAGATGCGAAAACTATCTTTCATCTTAGTTGATTAGATGTATTCTGCGACCATTTTGTGGTCTGGGGATTTGCTCCTCCTGGCTTATTCTGTTTTATTTTGCCGATCTTGGTCCTAGTAAACATCAGGAGAAAACAGAGCGAGTTCGACCAGTTGTGCAGGTCTTTGAGGATTTTTATACATTTATCAACTTTATCAACGATCCAAGATTTGCTAACTTCTGAAATTATGTGACGTCAAAACTATTAATGAAGTTAGCAACAGTTTTCCATTGAGCAGGATTTATTGTTCAAGTTATTCAACTTGTTGCAAATTTTGAGCTTCTTGGAGACATGGAAAAAGCTGGAATCTATAGTTTTATACAATTCTTAAAGAAATGTCGAGAAAGTGGTGGTTTTGTTAATGATCTCCCGAGGAACTGTTTTGTTCATTACAGGTGGCTTGGTGAGACTGGGGAAGCATACAGGTCACTAGCCAAGGCAGCAGAGATACTGCGAATTACTCATGGAACAAACACTAATTTCATGAAGGAGCTCTTTGTGAAGATAGAAGAAGCTCGTGCGGAGTTCTCTTATAGGATTTCATCAACTTGGAAGATAGAAGAGGATGTTTGAACTGCATCCACAGATGCACATAATTTTGTAGACAATATATACAAAATTCTGTTATACCAGTTTGACAAAGGGTGGCCCCTCTTTCCTAATTATTACAATGAAAAGTTTCTTGTGAGATACTAATTAATTAGAAGGAAAATTTGTTCTATGACCAAGTCAGGCAGGGTAAAAAGGAATAACCTCTCCAAAAACTTAAAAGTACAAAAAAGTGGCCAATCCTCACGGCTTGAGCCTGCTCTCTCCTTTTGATGGAAGTTGAATTACTACTGAGAGAAAATATGCTATCTTGGCAGGTTCTTCTATCTTATATAAGACACTTGAGTATTGATTTTTGGAAAGGGGTGCAAGGCATGTTTCATAGGAAGGTGTAAATAGCTAAAACTATGTATTGTTGATTAAATTCCGAGTTCTATTTGGGGCCTGCATAACAGTGCAGGAATTCTCTATATGTGATAATATATTTTATTTTCGAGTATTTCTGCATTGAAGAACTAGAGTATGCTTTTGAACTTCAAGCTTTGCAACCAAGTTAATTAGAAGGAAAATTTGTTCTATGACCAAGTCAAAAACATGGTAATAAGGAACAACCTCTCCAAAAACTTCAAAAGTACAAAAAAGTGGCCAATCCTCACGGCTTGAGCCTGGATTACACGGGTCTAAGACAGACGTTTAAAAGAAATGAGCTGACATGTAGTAGCATCTAAAATGACCTGAAAAATATACCAGTATAACATAATAATCTATCATCATATTGCCCAACGCTCAAATCGAGCTGTTCTAAGAAGTTTCTGCAGAACTTGATTTCCAAAAAGGGATGAAAGGTCTACAACCGTGAAAATATAACAAGAAACTCTCTCTAAAAAGTCTAAGCATATCAACGGTAGCGACGTAGAGACAAAGTCTGGTTCCTCTTCCAAGTTGCCCTTCTTGAGGGGCGTTGCTTGTGGTGCAAGTGTCCTTTTCCTTGGAGACCCCTGTTTTTCTTGCCAGCTGAAGTCAGTCCACGAAGCTCTCTATGCTTGTGCACCGGGTTGCAGATCCAGTTGATTCTTGGGTCATTCCTCACAGCAGCATGGGCAGCATCAATCAGGATCACTTCAAAGTACTTATAAGTAGAATCCTGCAATCAACAACGTAAAAAGTTGTTTTGTATGACATGAGCCCAGAGAATCTGCACTGGTAGAAAATTCAAATTTTGCTAAGAGAGTCAACAGGCAAATACCTCGTTGATCCAGTAAGAATTAAGGACCTTTAGACCACCCAATTTCCTACCAGCACGCTCCTCAGCAACAGAGCGCTTACTGCGCTGAAACTTCAACTGGGTTACTCCCTGGTTGGTAGGCTTACCATACACAATACCTTTGGGTACAGGTCTCTTCCTTCCACCACGCTTTACACGAACACGGTAAACCACGTAGCCCTGCAAATATTATTGAACACAGTCACACGGATATAAATCAAAAGTAGACAACAAAGGCACCATTTCTAATATGGAAATGGAGAATTGACAATACTGTTACTTAGTTCTAACTTTGAGAAGTCATACAACAATTGCATGTACTACAAGAAAAAAACTGCAACTTGCTTGAATCCAGTGCATCAAGAAATTTCAGATGACAATGAATGGAAAGAGGGACATTATACTCTCATAGCAGCAACCTGTTAACAGAAATTACAGATGCTGCTCTACACAATTATTTACAGGGGCAATAAGAAGAGACACGACAATTATGGCTAAGCCGAGAAAGGAGCATATTTATTTAATCAGATATTGAATCAAATATTGCTAATTGTAATAGAATCGCATCAATTGAATACATGCCGTCAAAGGCAACAGAATTAAATCAAAAGTACAATCTCAATTGAACACACAAACTCAGGTTTTACCAGACCAAGTTCATTTTCACCTTAGTGCATCCAAGAACAAACAATTGTAGATTCAGAGAACTTAGCACACCCTACATATGAGTATAGGTACAGATTTGCAATATGCACGACTGAAACCTCTCAGCAAGTGACATTGTCAAAAATATCACAAACAACAACTATGCCTCAATTACAAGCAAGTAGGGATTGACTACAAGAATCGTCACGACACATGTCACTACATTTAAGCTCAACTCAACACCGTCAAATATCAGAACGAAAAGAAAAAGTACCTGCTTGGCTTTGTAGCCGAGGCGTCGTGCCTTGTCAGGACGAGTAGGTCTAGTGACACGCACTATGGATGGGAGCTGGCGGTACTCCCAGCACCTCACCCTCTGCAAAAACCTCATCACATCCGACTGTTTCTTCCTCCATAGCTCAGACACGTAAGTATAGGCACCTACATATCCACCACATAACAAACCACAATCATTTTCCAGAAAAACACAATATAAGCATATCCTGTATTTGCATGATCAAACCAGCATTACCAAAATTCCAACAATTACATTTCAAACACTAAAAATTGCACCATTATTTTGACATGAATAAAGCGACCCTCATTTTGACATGAATCAATATCAAACAAGAAGGGTAATGCAGAGATAACTGAAATAAAATTAGATAAACATACCCATTGTAGTGCGGCGGAACTCTCTCCTCTTACTCAACTATTACCGGTGAAGTTCCGCCTTAGGGTTTTGTGGGAGACTGGGTTTTTAATGACCTCTTGGGCTAAAGACCAATCGGTCCATTGTCCAAATTCCAAAATAGAGTAATTTTACGTATGGTTTGCACGAGGTAGCCGATTTAGGATCCCTATTTAAGGAATAGCCGAATTTACAAAGTTTTTAGAGCTTAACCGCCTCATAATTAATTTCAATTTTCAAATATGTGAGTCTTAAGTTAATATCAGGGGTTTAAAGTTTCCAAATTTAGAGTGAGGCTGAAGTTTAAATTCAGACATGAGGTCTGAAGTTAGACCGAAAAAGATACTGTATAACCGTTGTAAAAATAATAGTCGAAAAATGTATAAAATTTATATATTTTTTGTATATATATACATTCTGTATATTATATACAAATTTTATACACTTTTTCGGCTACCAAATATAAATAATTTCTGGTGTGGGTTAAAAATGATAATACCCCAAGTTAGACAGTGGAAGAGCCCAACTTCACATCCGAAGATCTAAATTTAAACTTTGGCTTTTAAAACTTCAAATTTTAGGTATGAATTTAGGTTTTGGCAAAGTATAAATTCATATCAGAATGTTTGAGTAAGAAGCACCAACAGATTCAGTGAAGTTTGTCAAAATTAATTAAATTTTAACTACTTTAATAAACTTGATATATATTAGTAATATATATTAAATAGGGGTGTTACAAGCAGTTACACAATGTCATCCTATTGTAATTACACCATGTGGACACTCTTAGAAGTTCGTTATTTTTTCACAATTAAAATTAAACTCTTAATTTGAATATTAATTTCAAATTTTAAACTTTCGAACTTTAGATCACTAATTTAAAGCTTAAAATAAGTGGTCAACTTCTAAATATAAGGCTATAAAATAGACTATTTGCAAATCAACTCACCCTGAGGCAGGAATGTGGTAATGACGTGGGGTGGTCATTTTTTAACCTACCATTTAAGGTTTAGTCACCAATTTTAAAGCTGAGCAAAAAGAGTCATTTTTCTGTTATAATTAATACGAAAAGACTTTCTTTTATCCTTTATTCATCTTTTTTTTTTCTTTCAAACCCTCTTTTCTTCGGGAAAATTACATGATATACTCATTTGTAAAGCTCACTTTCATGATATACCTAAGTTTTGAAATTACATCAAATATCTCAAAAATATTACACGCTATACCTTCATATATTCTAAAACATATAACGATATTCTACTTTGGAATACAATCAAAATCTAACTTACCATATATTCTAATTTGGAATACAATATTTTAACTAAACAGACCATAATGTTTTAATTTTGAATATATTATTCAAACTAAAGATACCACAATATTCTAATTCGAAAAATCCAAACCTAGCTTACCATAATATTTTAATTAAGAATACAATATCCAAACTAAACATACTATAATATTCTAACAAAAACAAACTATAGTATTCTAATTTGGAATACAGTATCCAAATCAAATATACTACAACGTTTTAATTTGGAATACAATATCCAATGCAAATATACAATAATTATTAATTTGGAATACACTATTCAAACTAAATATGCTACAATATTCTAATTTGAAATACAATATCCAAATTAAATATATCGCAATATTCTAATATGGAATATACAGTATTATATTTTAGAATACAATAGGTATACATGGTAAAATAATTTTATAAAGTAGGTATACAGAGTAAAATAAATATTTTAATGGTCTATGGTGTTAACTGATATTTTCAATGGGCATACCGCGTAGATTATCCCTTTTCTTTTACAAACCCTTGTTTCTTTTCTAAACTAAGGAGAAACTCATATAATTGTTAGGAGTTGAAAAGTACTCGAGGAAATTATATGTGCAATTCAGGGACGATTAGTGTCGTCCGAGAGATTGTGCAACAGTTCTGGAGTTGAATGGAAAAAGTAAAAGAAGAAATATTTGTTTGACCAAAAAGTATAATCCTTGGTTTAAATAATTAAATTTATGATATGAAGGGATAAACCTAATTAACAATAATATCTCTAGATGCGAGTTCCGAAAGTGTGATTAGCGTTGGACAGATCTGGTAGAAATATAGTGATGGTGTGCAATAATCATTCCAAGTAACATGAGCAATAATAGAACATTTAATGGCAATGAATAACAATAAATGACATTTAAGTAAATATAAGGAGTGCTTCACCCAATAAAGGATGAACTAGGTGGTTATTTCCTCCTGACAATGATGAGTGACAGATAAATCCTTGAATGTTCGAATTATACGCGGATCTGATGGAAAGTGGGGAATAATTTGGACAAGAATCTTGATGAAAAGGTCCTTCTTGTATCATAGTAAGAGAGAGAATCTTTAGCCAAAAATTTGTTCTTACATATGAAAGTTCACGTGCCTCACATCATTGGCCCTTCTTTTTATATATATGAAACATATTTCTAACAAACTTTAATAGTACAAACCGCAAAGAATATTCGCTAGAATATTCCCTTTAATATCTTATTTCAAAAACTAGTCGTTACAACTTCATCAGTGATGTTCGACCTCGACCATTATCGACATCTCGATCACGACTCCTATCGACTCTTTGGCTATGAATATTTTTGCTTCTTGGCCTATCTCGACTAATGACTACTGGAGAATTCTTCCTTCGGGCTATTTGTATTTCGAATATTATTTGACAGATTTCGACCAATACAGTTAGTCCCCCACTTATTGAGGCGGGCTTAATGAGCGGATTCTGTTTGCCTTGGTCGAGATGATTGGATGAGTGGGTCGGTCGTGATGTTTGAGGCGAGTTGGCAACGTGGCCTTTCATGAGCCGCAACTTTTGGGGTTACGTTGTTCCTAGATCAGAGTGACGTCAAATGTCATTATGATGCATTTTCCTGATGCGTTGCATCGTTTCGCATGCGTCTTTTGGTTGGATCTGCCGCTTTGATAGTGGTGCCAAGTAATGATGACCTAATTTCTTGGTTCTGACGCCTAAGCTCTTATAAATAGGGATGTGAAGATATAATCACAAGTTTTACAGATTTCCCATATCGAAACCTTGTGTCTTCTTATTCTTCCATTGTTGTGCATCTCCTTTCCCTGCCCTAGCGATCCTTGTTGTTTTTAACTCCCCTTTGCTTTGAATAGTCTCTATTTCGTTGGAAATATGTCTAACGTATCTTCTTGTCCAACGAGGAAAGTGACATGGTTCCCTTAGCGATGGTTTTCCCTCCTCAAGTGGAGGGCGTCTCTGTTGTTGTTGAAGACGAGAACTTCCATACGGTGGAGGAGATAATTCCTCGTAGTGAGAAAGCCATGTATAATTTTACAAAGGCACCTGAAGCTGAGCCCTAAATCTCTGAGTCGGCAATGAAGGAGGCCGATTTATTAGAGCTTAGGGCTAAATAGGCATTCCCCTTCTTCCACTAGTGAAGGAGTTTTGCTATTTCTATGGCGTTTGGAACTCAGCTCGTACCGTATATCTACAAGCTCATAAAGGTGTCACGACCCTAAAACCGACTCAGTCGTGAAGGCGCCTATCGTAATACTAGGTCAGCCGACACAACTCCCAAGTTAACCATTTAATCAATAATAATTCGTTTTAAGCTTTTAATTAATCAAATATCTCAAAATGTAAGTATGAATGAATAGTGCAGAAATAATATACAAGCCCGACATCGGGATGTCACAAGTCACGAGCATCTATTAAGTTCTGAGTACAACAAGAGTGTAAAAATGTACTAAATACAGTAGAAGGAAGACAAGAGGGAGAAAAGCAGTGCTGCGAACGTCGAGCTACCTTGCTAACTCCAATGATTCTGCCACTGAGCAATCAACACCCATTACCGTGTCCAGAACTACCTGAGTCTGCACACAAGGTGCAGGGAGTAATGTGAGTACGTCAACTCAGTGAGTAATAAAAGTAAAAGCAGCTGAGAGATAAGAAAACTCGTAAAACACAGCAAAATTCCACAAAGAGGCAGTGTAACCAATACAATACAATAAAACAGTGAGAACTTGTAAAAAAACACATTAGTTCAGTATAAGCTTCTTTAAAACATCTTTTAACAGTTAAACGAGTGAATGAAAACAGTAAGAAAAGGTAAACACATAAAATCAACCCCTCGGGCAAAATACCAACAGAACTAGCCCCTTGGGCTATCTCACAATCACTTGTATCAGCCCCTCGGGCAATAACATGGAACAATCTCAACCCCTCGGGCTAATCACATCACACACTGGGTACTTGTGCTCACTGGGGGTGTACAGACTCCGGGAGGGGCCCCTTATAACCCAAGCGCAATATCAAGCCATCTCGTGGCATGATCAATAGGCTCCTGGCCTCATATCAAGCCACCTCATGGAATAACAACTCAGGCCCTCGGCCTTATAATCTTAAATCAGTACAATACTGCTGCGATATGCAGCCTGATCCCATAATAATCTCACAACACATGTCCTCAACCCTACTCAGTCAGAAATCTCTAAAAGCCACTCGGGCACAGTAAAATATGATGCTCAGCTCAAAATATCATTTAAGATGTCAAAACAGAGTAAAACATGATTGAGTTATGAAAATAATAGAATATAGCATGACTGAGTACAAGTATAAAGTCAAAACAGTGATGAATAGTGGTAAAAATCCCCTAAGAGTCCAAAACAGTTGGCACGAGGCCCAAATATGACATTCAACCCAAAACATGATGATATCAAATAATTTTTAATCAAATACGCAGTAAAACAGTCATTCGGGATGGACTAAGTCACAATCCCCAACAGTGTACAACTCCACGCTCGTCGTCTAGCATGTGCGTCACCTCAAAATAGCACAACGATGTGAAATTCGGGGTTTCATACCCTCAGGACAACATTTACAATCATTACTCACCTCAATCTGATCCAAAATCTAGCCCGCAATGCCTTTGCCTCTCGACTCGGCCTCCGAATGATCCAAATCTAGCCAAAAGCAGATTCATACCATCAAAAATATGCTAAGGGAACAAAGTCCATTCGAAAATATCCAATTTATACCAAAAATCCCGAAATTGGCTAAACCTGGCCCCGGCCCACGTCTCGAAATCCGATAAAAATTACATCAATAAAATCCTTATCCTCTCACGAGCCCATACATACCAAGAACATCAAAATCAGACAAATTGCCTAATCGAGAAGGAGCTGGATTTTGAGTTTGTCCCTGTTGATATGGCCTCTAGCGAACACAAGAAGCACCCTTACCTTTCCCTCAATGTAAGCATAATTACATTGAGTCTATTGTTAGTGATTATTTACATATATATATTTATGTTCCGGAAAAAGAAACTCGTTGAATAGAGTCTCCGCCTGCCTCTACTTACCACCATTCCACTTTTCAGCATATTGCAATTGACCATTGATAAAGATGTCTCATTTTATCATTTTCTGCAACTTTAGCTTTGAACATGGGGATTCATGCCCCCTCTCTAAAAATGAGATTTTTTTAAACAGATGCAGCCTTTTGGTCAAGTACCAACATTTGAAGATGGGGACTTGAAGCTCTTTGGTAAGTACTTTTGCAATTCTTGCAATTTATATATATGAACACAAAGGTGACAAAATATGAAAGGATTTAAGTTTATATACAAATAGTGTAAATATTTTCTACACTATTCTGTTTGTGAGCACGTGATTTTTGCCCTATATGAATTATTCCCATAAATTCAAACAAAATAAATTTTTCCCAATGTTTGCAATTTCGTGGATTTTTGTAGCATTTTTTGTTGATTGCCTGCATTTATTTGTGCACGTTTATTTTATTTAATTCATGAAAAATACAAAAAATATATTGCATTTGCATTTAGGATTTAATTTTGCATCTTTAAATTAATTAGTAATTTAGTTGTTACAAAAATAGAAAAATCACAAAACTAACCCATTTTTGCACTTAGATTCGAATCTTGTAGTTTTCTTTAATTTGGTAATTAATTAGTTGTTGTAAATATTATTTTGAGTAATTAATCTAATTTGGTGGGATAATTTGGTTTGGGATTTAATTTAGGTTTTATTTTTAATTTTTTATTTTGAAAAGAAAAGAAAACTTGAAATTGAAAAAGAGAAAAAGGTTTTGAAACAAGAGAATTTGAATTTTGGGCTTATCAATTGAATTTCCCCCCAGGCCCAAACAATTTTCCCCTGAGACCCGCCCCACCCGCCTGGCTGACCCGACCCGCCCCACTCGCCCAAAATATAATCAGACAATGCGACGAGCCCTAAATCCCAAGCGCAAAAATGGGCGTTACTGTTCTTCTTCTCCAACAAGCTTAAATTCGTCCCTAAATTACTCAAATCCATGGCGAGTGAATCCAATCTCAAACCACGCGTTCCCTCCTTCTCTCCTCTTGCCATTTCTAACGGTTCTGACACCAAAGATTCCCCCTCCTCTCACTCGCTCGAATTTGAGATATAACGCGCGATTGGAAGGTTCTAAGAACGATTCGTTGGATGAGTATGAGGCGTTGGATTGATTTCACTCAATCCGAGCCCCACATTCATCAGGGGTTTGTTTTCAAAAAGGGACCTCATCCGATTTTGAGGGCGGAGATTTTTGGGAGTAAAAATTTGGAAGGGAAAGGTTTAAGGATTTTCTGGAGCTTCTCATTTTCTCTTCTCTGAAAAATTTCTTCTAAAAGTTTCTCTAAAAGGCTCAAAGAGTGAGATACATATATATTTTAGTTTTTGAATATGGTTTTGAAGTTCCAAAGAGATAAAATGAATTGAGGTCATTCGATTGGTAGTGAGATTCAAGTTCGTCGACTTCGATTTTCTACTGTTGTCCTACTGCTTCGCTGCTGAACCTCGCTAGGATCTTGGAATCCAAAAGTGTATTTGTTGTTTCTTCTGTAATTATTATAAAGGGAATTTGCAATTTCAGGTTCGATTTCCTCTTTTATGTGACCTTATTCTTTAAGTGTTCATGAGCTATAAGATCCTATCTAGAATGGTTTGTTATGTTCTGTGATCGAACTTCATGGAGGAGTCGAGCTTGGGTTCATCATTTAGTCCCGATTCGTAGTCGAAAATGATTTATGACGCGTTATTCTCGCTGATGAATCTCTTCTCAATGGTGTGATGTACTTGAGTATGTTCAGTCTGTAAAAGTTGATTTTGACTGGTCGTCCTCTATGCTTATGTGCTTTAACTGTTATTATGGTGTCGAGTTTTCATTTGAGTCAAGATTTTGTCGTTTTCAAATGAACGATTGCGTTCAGCTTTGAGATTGTATGGATTCTTGAAGGGTGTCACATTACTGTTAGTTTAGGTCAACTGGTTCTCCTAATGTTTGCAAAGTTGTCCTGTTATAGTTAGTTAGTCTGTTAGCATAAAGCTGCTCTTGTCTGTTGAAATTGGGAGGTTGAATCATAGGTTTGCTTGATTTTGAACATCATAGTATGAGTATGAAAATCGAAGTTGTGATGGGATCAGTTTCTATTGGAGTTTCTCTCATGAAAAGAATGCTCTGTTCATTACTTGCTTAGCTGTTTCAATTTACCACCTTGAGGCATGTTGAAATCCATCTTATTTGGTGAAGTCTGTTGGGCACCTTAACTAGCTGGATTATTGTTAGAAAAGTGTGAAGGCATCGTGTCACTGCTTGTCGCTGTCATGAATATTTCCGTTTGTCTGGTTTGAGTTTGAACTTTAAATAAGTGTTGAGAATGTCGCTCGAAGTTTTATGCCCTTAACATAAAAATGCCGATAATGTTAAATAATTTTCATGACTCTTGTGAGCACGTGATTTTTTCCCTATATGAATTACTCCCACAAATTCAAAACAAAATAATTTTTCTCATTGTTTGCAATTTTGTGGATTTTTGTGGCATTTTCTGTCAATTGTTTGCATTTGTCTATGCACGTTTGTTTTATTTAATTAATAAAAAATACAAAAAATATGTTGTGCATTTATGATAAAACTTTGCATTTTTAAGAATTAATTAGTAATTAGTTATTAGTTATTTTATAAAAAAAGGAAAATCACAAAATAGTTTAATTCGCACTCTTTAATTTTAACTTTGATTTTGAGTAGTCCTCTTTTAATCTGTTTTTAATTAATTTTGATAATTTTTATTTAGGTTTAATTAGTATTTTTCAGGTTAATTAGGTTCTAGGATTTAATTTAAATTTGAAAAAAATAAGAAAAAAGAATTATTTTGAAAAAAAAATGGGAATTGAAAAGTTAGAAAGTTGGGCTGTCTTGTTTTAATTTGTCCAAGCCCAATGTGAATTCCCCCACGGATACCCGCTTAACCCAGGCCCAAAACCCGTTATTTTACCCGGTCCAAGGAGTCAGTCGCCCAAGCCTTCGAAAAGACGCAGTACGGGATTGGAACTACGTCGTTTCAAGTTCAGTGTAGCCTCAACAAATCTGGGCCCTTCATCTTTGTTTCATCTAACGACCTAAAACACTTCTCTATTCTCTTTTAAGACTGTCCAAAATTCCTCTGAGATGGTCAGTTCCCAAACACCCTTCACTTCATCTCCAGGAGCCCTAATCTGCCGCCCTAAAAGCTCACCATCATCGCTGGTGGCGGCGCAGCCTTGCACCACCCTTACCCGCCACAAAATCACATCATAGATCCCCTCATGCCAAATCCATAACCCGTTCCCTTCAAATCACCCTTAAACCCTTCGAATCTGAGATCGAAGGTCGGGCACTTGAACCTTAAACTACCCAAATCCACTCAAATTTGCACCCCCACAGTCACTACGTCTCTCCAAACCCAAAACTCCAGATTATTTGCCCGAATGAACCTAGATTTTACCGAGTTTAGGATCTAAGGCTAAATCTGATTTCAAAACTGGAGTCGAGTTGAAGTCCTTTGCTCGTCAGGGTTCGAAGCTCGCCTTAACAGGGCATTCTTGTTTGAGGGAGTTCGTTAAGACGAGTTTCTCACCCTTGAAGAGCAGTTCGAGTTGGCCAGTAGATTCGCCTCTATTTTCATCTGTTGTGGTTAGTCATTTCGTTTTCTTTCTTTTCTTTTGATTGCGTTGTCCGTATTTGTCCTCTCCGGTGTTCTTCTTCTCTCTTTCTTTTCTTATTCAAATATGTTTGCATGATAGGCCTTTGAATCCGTATGGTTCTGCATTGGTCATTTCTAAATTCCTCTAATTAATCTTTGTTACAATTCTGTGGTTTAGTTTGATTTGGCCCATTAGGTTTGTTTTAATTTCATTGAGTCAGATTGTCGCGACTTTCTTCTTCTTCCAAACTCGTCGTGTGTGGGTCTTTGTTTGGCTTGGGCCTGCATTACATGCAGACGGGCCCATTAGATGAGGCCCAAAAGATTGTGGGGGAAGTTTTGGGTCTGCCAGTCGTTTAATAGGTTCCAAGTTTCAGATACGGGTAAGGGTAATTATTAGTAGTTTAGGGGTAAATAGTAGCTGTTTAAGGGGTAGTTCAAGGATATTAGGCAGGGGAATCTTTTGTAACTTCATTGGGAAGCTTCTAGGAAAGTGGGGGAAGAGATTGGCTTGCAAAAACGGATTTGAATTGGGGTCTGAACTGAAATAATGAAATTGGGGAAGGGGTGAATGATAATTAACAAAGCTATTACTGCTGCCCTAAAACCCCCTCTATAAAGTCCCCATTTCCTGAATTTCTGAGGGGTATCAGACTTGGAAAGATTAGAAACGGCTGAAAACAAAAATACTGAAGGGGTTTGAATAATCAGAAGAAAATACAAAGACAAATCACAAAATTACTATTACATTGAAGTTTTTTCTATTATTCTTGGTGGTTTTCAAATTTTGAAGTAATTTCTGATGCCTTCTGGGCTCGAAATGATCTAAGGAAGTGGGATTGGTTGTTGTTGATCTGTTGATTTGCACTACTACACTGCTGTTGATTCCTCATCTTCTCTTGCTTAAATTTTTGTCCCCAGGTACTTCTCAGACACCCATGAATGTATGAAATGTGAGCTTGAAGCCATGTAATCGACTGGAAGCCCAAGATGCACATTAGTCTCCTGACATTGAATATTAGCTGTATTTTCTTAAAAGTTCTGTATTAATTTAGTGCATCTACGGTCCATTACGTTCATTCATGTCATTAAGATTTACTATGAATTCATTTATAGTTTCATGTTGGATGGCTTGCAAGAAGAACACCTCTTGTCGGAGTTTATTTAAATGCATTTGGTTTAAAAGCTGCTCCATGCTTAATATAATATGTATTCCTTCATGTTGCTACTTTGCAAATTTGGCTTAAGCTATGTTTTCTCCGTCCATCAACTTGTTATTTTAGTTCTTAAAGAATTGAAGTGTGTTTGACATCTGGTGGAAATTTTGGTATGTGTCTTTGGTTAAAAACAAACTTTCTTGGTTGAATATGTGGAATTTTCATTATAAGTTAAAGTCAAATTACATATGGAGTCACAAACCTCTTAATTCTTCGGCTGAGTGAATTTTAGCTTTACTCCTAAAAGTTATGTTGTGGTCAGTTAGTCTATGACATTTGACCATGTTCTTTGTTTATGGACTTGACAATAGTTTAGCATGATTTGAGGTCTTAATGTTTCCTTAGATTGATGTGCGATGAGATTGTTAAGTTAATTTTACAACTTAATGCTGAATTTTGAAAGTTAGTGTTGGCAAACGTACTTAAATGCTGGATGTTGAATTATGAGGTTAACGTTTGAGCAAATGTAGTGGGCTCGTTGTTGGCCCAAATCCTTTTATGTGATTGAAGGTGCCTAGTGTTATCAAACACAGGCTTATAACTGGTAAGGGCAATTTGAACATTAATTTAGAGTAAAGCCAACTTTTGGACCTCTTTTTAGTCAGTTAAGCATTGCCCTTCACAATTAGAAATCGAGGTGTGCCACTGGTGAATCTTCCATGGCCCTCGCCAACTTGAAAATGCGTAGTTGCTTTAGGCGCGTAATTTTAAATTAATTTCCTTAAACTCGGGTGTGCATTTCATGTGACCCAAATCCAAATCTCAACAACGTTAGATAAAATATGTTGCGGATCGCGGGTGTACTTCATGTGGAATGGTCCAAGGCGTGTTTTAAATAACGTTGAATCTTCTTAAAAATGATCAAAAGCAGTTAATAAATCAAAATCTACCATAGGTTAAAATATGTGTTAAAATCAGATAAATAAGCCGATTATAACAGTTGAGCGACCGTGCTAGAACCACGGAACTCGGGAATGTCTAACACCTTCTCCCGGGTTAACAGAATTCCTTACCCGGATTTCTGTGTTCGCGGACTGTAATATAGAGTCAATCTTTCCTCGATTCAGGATTTAAAACCGGTGATTTGGGACACCATAAATTATCCCAAGTGGCGACTCTGAATAATAAAAAATGATCCTGTTTCGATTGTTACTTTAAGTTGGAAAAAACTCCTTTATATACCTCCCTTTCGGGAGTGTAGAAAAAAGGAGGTGTGATAGCTCTAGCGACTCTGCTGGGGATCGAACCCAGAATCTCTGGTTCAGGGTTCAGAATTCGAGCTTAGATGAATTATTATAGTTGGCTTTATTAATTATCTGATTTTATTACATGTTTGGGCCTAATGTGCTAAGTGTTGCTTTTACCGCTTTGATATTCTGTGAACTGTATATAAACTAGTGTGCACTTCGTGTGACTTCTCTTCTGTTAGAGTCATATCCCAAATTTTAGAACGAGGTTCGGACAAGTTGCAAAGCCGGTGAAGCTTTTGTATTCCCGGTACGCTGCCCTCTCTCGGCTCGAGTTGTCCGCTCGGATAAGCCAGGTCTAGAACAATAAACCCAGGTTTTAAACCTAGTATAACAAAGCCTCATGCCGGATCCCTAGTAGGAACGCTTATCTGCATCATGTGTATCTGACTTTGGAGACTCAACACAGGGGTTGGGTCTGTCTAGGACAAGTGTACCAAAAATGAAAAGACCATCCTGATGCATCTTGCTTGCTACTTGTGCATTTATTTGATTTGAATTTGCATGTTGACCGGCTTTTGAATAATGGGAGAAAGTTGGAAAAAAGAAAATAGCAATGTGAGGGTTAAGTGAGTTAAATCACCTATTTTGGAAAATCCAATGTCCAAATGGTACTGAAACTCTGCCAATTTTTTTTTGAGAAAATGAAAAAAAAGAAAGGGTTTTGTTTTGAAAAATAGTTGGTTTTATTTTATTTGTCCGAACTACGCCAGTTTGATTTTCACAGGGTGTGAGATATGTAGGCAGCCCCCATCGGGTCCAACTTACCTTTTGCAAAAATAGCCTAAAAGAACAAAAAATTTAATTTTATTGCAAATAAGTAAGGTGATGTCATTCTTGTCTAAAATAGCCGAATGTCCCCAAAGGGGTGTCGGAAGGCTGTTTTTGCAAGAATAGACACCTTTGGTCATTTTTCAAGGTTTTTGCCGGTTAGCGAACACAACCTTAAAATCTTCGTTTTCGGAGTGCTGAAAGGCCGTATTGGCAAAGCCGGATATTTTTGTGAAAATTTTGAAAAAATGGTAATTTTTCTTGAGTCAAAATGAGTCATGGTTTTCTTTTAATTAAAATCACCTTAATAAATGTGCAGGATGAGCACAATTCAAAATGAACCTTTCTCAGTCCGTGAAGAGATCCCGTTGGAGCTACATATGTGGTGGCATGATTTGGGGGACAATAGCAGGAAAGTTGTGATAAAAGCGTTGGGTGGTCTTGTCGGACTCTTGAAGGTTAAGCCGAGAAAGGACATAATTGAGGCCTTGGTACCATTTTGGGACCCAGCACATAATGTATTCCACTTTGCTGATTTCGAGTTAACTCCTACACTGGAAGAGATAGCAGGCTACACCGGTTTCGAGGGGAATCTTAAAAATCAATATCCGGTAGCACCGAGAACAGTAACCCCTCACAAATTTTTGGACTTGTTAAGCATCAGTCGGGACATCCGAGACGGAAATTTGGCCAAAGGATTCTGTACCTTCTACTTTTTGTACCAACGTTACGAGAATCCCCATGGCTTCGAGATGCCAGATACCGGTCTTACTCACGCGGGAAACCAAGACAAGTGGGAACCTCGGAGAGGATTAGCTTTTATAATGGCGTTCCTGGGTATTTTGATTTGCCCTAGAAAAGACGGGAACATAGAGTTGGGACTCGTGGGGATAACCGACTTTATGATGAAAAAGGCAAATAGGACCATAGTTTCGATGATTTTGGCAAAAATTTACCGAGCTCTGACCCTTTGTCGAGAAGGGGGAAAGTTCTTTGAAGGGTGCAATATGCTGTTACAATTATGGATGGAGGAATACCTTTGCCACCGTCCTGGATACTTGAATTATGGTATTACTGGCCTCGAGTGCATTGAAAAACATGAAAAACGGGTAGAGGGTTATGAGTTCCCGGATGGTGCAGAAGCATGGCATGCTCATTTGAGATCTTTGACTGCAAATAAGATCGAATGGACATTCGGGTGGCTCTCAGTTAGTGAAGTAATTTATATGTCGGCTGAGGTATGTTTTCTGCTGTTGATGGGTCTTCGGAGTATCCAACCTTATGCTACGCACCGAGTTCTACGTCAGTTGGGCCGATACCAGACCATCCCACACGATGAGGATTTGAGTCGGTAGGTTATTGAGTTGGAACCAAAAGCCGCTTTTCCAGAAGAAAAAGTGCGTTGGATTTGGCATCAGTGCAGATTCTTAGAGCCTAAAACTCAAGTACGAGATCTATCCAAAGGCGAGGTGGAGCCTAGTTACATTGCTAGTATGGTAAAAGATCCCGAGTTTATCATGAGCCCGAAAGGCCCACAAAGAAACCCTATGTCCAACAATTTACCGATGGAGCACAGGTATAACGGGACTGGTTAACCAAAGAAAATGAGTACCGAGCCACCATAAGTAGGTTGGAAAAGTAAGTCATGGACCTTCAGTTTGAGAATGGGTTGCAAGCCGCCGCAGATGAAGGCGAGAAAAAGAAATTAACTCAGGAAAATGAAGCCCTCAAAGCTCACATCCGGAAGATGAAAATAGCTACTAGAAACCCGGAAAGAAGCCGAGCGGATGAAAGGCTTATAAGCAGTCTGAAAAAGAAAGCCCTTGAGTGTCAAGATGACCTAGAAAAGTCTGAGGCCAGTCTAGCGAAAGTCCGGGCTCAATTGGTGGAAAATGCAAAAGGTCAGACACAGTTTGTGCAACAAATGAAGAGAAAGTATGAAGGGACAATCACCAGCCTGAAAAGAAAAGTAACTACTTTTGAGAATGAGACAACCAAGCAGGCTAAAGATTTCAAAGCTGATAGGGAACACTGTTATGATTTGATGGCTCGGATGGAGGAAGAAATGCAACAGTTGCAAAATTAATATCTCCATGACACTCAGGTGTTAGAAGCACAGAATTAATAGGTCGGGCGTCTGCTTCAGGAAAAAGGTAGAATCCGAGAGTGGGTCAGAGCCATTGCCGACTACATTATCATGAAATGCCAAGCATGTGAGGATATGACTTGCACCACTTTCCTTGTGGCAGTGATGATGTTTGTCCGACAGATAATGAGTGATTTGGAGAGGCTTCAAAGGGATCTTGCATATAGGCCCATGGCAAGACCGAATGATGTCCCGCGGGCCCTAGGAGCATTTGAGGCATTAATGTATTCATGATTTTCATTAGAGTTTGTTAGTTTGTTTGCGAGTCTGTATTTTATTTTATTGGAGTTTGTTAGTTGGTTTTCGAGTCTGTTGTTTTCACCTTTCTGTCAGAGTCTGTTGGTTTTGTTTTGAGTCAGAGTCTGTTAATTTCCCTTTTCGAGTCTGTTAATTTTATAATTTGGTAGAATGAGTGGTTGTAATCAAAACTATTTTATTTTATGGAAAAAATTTAAAAATCCCAAAATATTTTGTTATTTATTTTATGCACTTATCTCCAAGAATTACGCTTGGTCTGATTCATGCGAGGTCATGATACGTAGGCAATCTCCATAGGATTCGACCGTAACCAAATGAAAAGAAAGGAAAAGATGAAGAGAGGAAAAACAAGAGGGAAAAGAAAAGAAAAGAGAGAAAATAAGGAACCGTGAGAAGGAGACAATGGAAAAATAAGAGAGAGAAATGAGAGAATAAAAACAAAGCGGCAAGAATGAAAAAGAGAGGAAAAGGGAAGTTGCAAATAAAAATAAGGAAAATCTAGGATGACGCAAGCAACCGATCAAATGCATAATAGAAACGGTTAACTGCTTAGGTGCATTCACTCCTCAAATGTGTGGTTGCTTATCTGTTAAAGCCCTAATCGCTAACAAGTTTGTTATTGATGAAATTATAGTTCAGGCAGGTGGTTAGTTTGATTGGCATTCTGGCAACTCACTCCTACAACACCCGGTCCAAAAACAAGCTGAACATGGCCAACCAGGAACTTGAGGCAAGTATTGTCGATCCGTCAAAAGAGGTGGAAGAATCGGAGGTTAATCTGAAAGATGACTTGTATAAGCAGAAGCAGCAGATGGCTGAAATGTACCAAGGATGGGCAAAAAGGGCACTCACCGCCAGTTTACCCCACCAACCCTGCTTTATCCCGCCATTGGCTCAGCCCCATGAACCTCCCACCGTGAACTCATCTCCGGCCTTTCCCTTCTACCAACAATGCCACGGCACCACTTCCCATACATCACAAGCTCCACCACCCAAACAAGTCACGTACCCTCCTCTACCAGTCACTTCTATTTTTGTGGCACCCCCACCTGCTGCATTACACCGATCCTCTAGTGAGCCTCTGTTCCAGACTCACGACAACCAGTATTACCCCCGGAGCCCACTTTCAAGGTTCCCGAACCCTATTCCTACACTCCTTATTTTGACCTCCATGCAGAAACCGAAAAACCATCTAAAAATCCCGAACAGGAGGAGATGTTCAGGAAAGTTAAAAGCCTAGAACAGTTATTCAGAGACATGCGAGGGTTGGGAGGTCAAGTAAGTGTGGCCTACAAAGACCTATGTCTGTTTCCAGATGTGCAATTGTCGGCAGGGTTTAAGATGCCCAAGTTTGATTTGTATGATGGGCACGGTGATCCAGTGGCACATTTGAGAGGTTTTTGTAGCAAAATGAGGGGAGATGGAGGGAAAGACGAACTGCTAATGGCGTATTCTAGTCAGAGTCTGAGTGGATCAGTGCTATAATGGTATACTCGATAGGATCACAGAAGATGGTACACATAGGATGATCTAGCCCAGGCATTTGCTTGCCACTTCCAGTACAATCTCGAAATTATTCTGGATCGTCTGTGTTTGATGAAACTTGAGAAAAAGCACAATGAAAGTTTCAGGGAGTATGGTTTTAGGTGGAGAGAGCAGGCAACAAGGGTTGACCCTCCAATGAAAGAACTACAGGCCTTAGAACCTACTTATTACGGTCATCTGGTATCAGCTATAGGCAAGTCCTTCAATAAAGTGGTAAAGATGGCAGCATGGTAGAAGAATGACTCAAGACAAACAAAATCATGAGCTATTCGGCGATCAAGGCAACCACCCAGGCCATTCAAAGTGGAACTGGGGGAGTAATTGGAAAGAAGAAGAAAGAGGATGTCGCAACAGTTGAATCAGGAGCTTGGTTCGGGCCCAGGGGTTCACCTCACCACTATCATCAGCCTCGTCCCTACCACCAAACCTATCCTCATACCCCGTATAATCTACCCCAACACTACTACCCACCACCAGACCCCTATTTTCTGTCCACCGTGCCCAAACATACAGCCAACCTCTGGCCCACGCACAATGGTGTGTGCCAGTCCCACAAAATACACACCCAGCTCCACAAAATGCCTATCCACCCCTAAGAGCCTATCGAAACCCTCATGGATCAGGTTTCCGGCCCAACCAAGCATTTAAGAACGAAAGGTTGCAGAAGAAGAAAACCTTCACTCCATTAGGAGAATCCTATACCAGTTTGTTTCACAGGTTGCGACAATTGGGTATGCTGAGTTCGATCAAGCCAAAACTGCCAAATCCTTCCCTGATGAATCTTGATCACTCTGTGAGTTGCGAATATTGTTCTGGTGCTCCGGGGCACGACACAGAGAAATGCTGGGAATTTAAAACAGCTATTCAAGAGCTCATTGATACTAATCGGATTGAGGTCCAAGCTCCGGAGGCGCCCAATATCAACCAGAATCTGTTGCCAGCCCATCATGAGACACATATGATTGAGATAGTGCATAAGGGAGGGGACTAAGAAGCCTTCACAGACCGTCATGATGATTCGGTCCAGTGAAGTCAGGTCGGTTGAAATGCCAACAAGTGATAAATCAGTGATCAGGTTGAGCGGGACAAACAGTGAACCATCTACAGTAGTCAAAAAGGGGACCCCAAGTGATGTAGCAGTAAAACAAGAAAGAGCAAAAGTGGTTGTTCCAGGAGTGGCGAACAAGCCTGTTGTAATTGTGGAGGGTGCCCGCACAGATCCTGTCATTATCAAGCCGGTAACTCAATTACCAATAGTCAACAGCAAGGCCATCTTGTGGAATTATGAACGGGTGACAGTGACTTACAAAGGCAAAGAAGTCAAAGAAGAAGTCTATGAGACCCATGGATTGACTCGGTCGGGGAGATGCTTTGCCCCCGAAGAGTTAAGAAAAGCTAAAACCTCCAAAGAGAACCCAGTGCTAGTGAAGAAAGCTGTGACCAAAGAAGAGGCAAAAGAGTTTTTGAGAAAGATGAAAGTGCAGGACTATTCCATTGTAGAGTAGCTGAGGAAGACACCGACTCAGATTTCACTATTGTCATTATTGATCCATTCAGACGAGCATCATCGGGCTTTGATGAAGATCCTGAATGAGGCCCACGTTCTTTACAAAATCTCAGTAAACCACTTGGAAAAGATAGCTAACAAGATATTTGAGGTAAACAGAGTCACTTTTTCTGATGATGAGTTGCCAGTGGAGGGTACTGAGAACAATAGATCCCTCTATCTTACGGTGAAATGTGAAGATTCCATGGTTACCCGGGTACTGATCGACAATGGTTCTAGTGTGAATATTTGCCCTCTCTCCACTCTGAACAAGTTGAAAGGGGATGATGAAAGAATTCACAAGAACAGTATTTGCGTTGGGGGATTCGACGATGGAGGAAAAGATTTAGTCGGTGACATAGTGCTCAAGCTGGCAATCAAACCAGTTGAATTTACCATGGAATTCCAGGTGCTAGATATGGATGTTTCTTACAATCTGCTATTGAGTCAACCCTGTATTCATGCCGCCAAAGCAATCCCATCTACACTGCATCAGATGGTAAAGTTTGAATGGGATAGACAGAAAATCGTTGTGCACGGCGTGGATAATTTGTGTGCTCCCGGTGATGCCATTGTTCCGTTCATTGAGGTTGAAGACGATAAGGGTCCTTGGGTCTACCAGGTTTTTGACACGGTGTCGGTAGAGAAAATTCCAGAAGGGAAGTGTGTCCCAATTCCGAGGGTAGCTGCTACATCAGTCATGGTAGCCGTTGAAATGTTGAAAAATGGTTTTGTACCGGGCAAGTGTTTGGGTGCATCTCTGCAAGGTATCGTACAACCGGTGTCTCTCCCCAAAAACTTGGATACATTTGGTTTGGGATTCAAGCCCACAGTTGCGAACATAAAAAGTGCCAGAAAGTTGAAACAGAGGGCATGGGTCATCCCAAAGCCCATCCCACGTCTTTCCAGATCATTTGTTAGGCGTGACACCAAGAAACGCCTAGTAACAACAGTTCCCAGTTCTGTGGTTGGTCCTGATTGAAAGGTTCGAGAAGTTATTCGATGATGTGTGTAAGCACGTGATTTTTGCCCTATATGAGAATTACTCCCAAAAAATTCAAAAATAAAATAATTTTTCTTGGTGTGCAATTTTTGTGATATTTTGTGTAACTATTTGTATGTTTGTCTATGCATGTTTATTTGTTAAATTAATAAAAAATACAAAAATAGGCATCTTTTGCATTTTTAGCATTTAATGTCCAAATGAACAATTTTATGCTTAATTATTACTTAATTGTGCGTTAATTGTTATTGGAAGTTAATTTGCGCTTTTATAACTTAATTTAGTTCTTAATAATAATTTAAGTACTTTTATAATTTAGTTTTAGAAAAATAAAAGAAGAAAAGAGAACAAAAATACAAAGAAAAATCGGATTGGGCCACTTCTTCAATTTCAAACCACAGGCCCAAATAATTGCCCAACTTTCCCCATGACCCGGTCCGTTTCAAACCGGGTCGATCCGGTCCGCTCCATTAACCCAACACCCCTTCTTCATTTTTGTCCAACACAAAACAAAACCAAAAAAATAAAAAATAAAAAGTGAATTATCACTATTAATAGTTTTATTTTTTGTTTTTTTTATATATAAAAAAATCCGAAAATATTTTATTTTATTTATTATTTTTATTTTAAAATATATATATATATAGTAATTTCGGAAATGATTTTAAAAAAATAAAAAATAAAAAAATAAAAAAAAGTAAAAGAATGTAGAAAATTTAAAAAAAAGTAAAAAGTTTTAAAAAATTTAAAAGTAAAATAAGGTTGGAATTAAAAAATAAATATAAAGGTATCTGAAAATTTAAAAAATTTAAAGTAATTGAAAGTAGCATTTTTAAAAGAAAAAGAAAAGATAGTGGTTTGTTTTTTAAAGAAAAGTTAAATAAAGTGAGATTCTCTTTTAAAAAAATAAAAAGTGGGATTTTAAATAAGATAAAGTAATTAAAGTTGGAATTTTAAAAATAAAAGTAAATAAAGGTGGGATTTCTTTTTCTAAAAAAATAAAAGCAATTTGTAAGTGGGATTTCTTTTAATTAAAAAAATAATAAAATAATAAAAAAACAAATCTGAAAATTTCGAAAATTTTGCTATAAATAGAAGAGAAAATTTAGGAAGAAGGGGTGGAAAAAAAAGAGGAAAAACTAGATAGAGAGAAGAAAAAAAGAGGGGGCGGAGTGAGAAGTATACACCCGATATACATTCTGGATACACTGAATATACAGGGGCAGAATTCATTTTGGAGAGTTTTGAAGTTGAAAAAGAATAGTTACTGTTTCATTGCCTCGCTTAAGATCTGAAATAGTCAGAACCTTCCTGCCTTTTACTTCTTCTCTATACTTGGAGTCGTTTATAGTCTCCTGGGTTTTCTACTATTCCTACTGTTACTGGTCTATTCCTGTGTTGCTGGACTGTCGTTGTTGTGCTACATTGTTACTACTGTTGCTGCTTCTCAGCTTCATCTTCTCTTGTTTTCCAATACCAGGTACACGAATGTAATACTAGTTATTGCAAGCTAAAAATGTGGAAGCATGAATACATATGAAGAATCGAATTTTGAAGTTTTAATTTCGCTTTTTCTCTGTTCCTTTTATTGATTGTATTTAGGCTATTTTATGTATTATTGAATAATAATTGGAATAAGAGAAAATAACATAAGTTAGTCTTTAATGAATCGGCTTGGCAAAACGGGTTAATTCACTAGCTATGAAGGTTCTAAGATTATCAACAGTAGGTTAATTGTGAACAAGTACTTAAATTTAGCTAAGGCATGAATTTGAACTAAATTTCGTGAATTAGGTATTAAGGCATGATTTGAGTTCAAACAAAATTAGAAGAACGTTTAAGTCTAATAAACTTTCTATTAAGCTTTAGTAATTATGGTTAAATCCAGTTTCAAATGGTTGTGAATAATTAATTCCAATAGTTTTTTTATATATAACAATGCGAGCTTCAATCTAACTATATTTGATTCTTTTGAATATTAGTTGTCAAATTTTTATTTTATTTATAATTTCGAATTTTTTTAGTAAAATTCTTGTTCATCAATATTTGTATTAATATAGCAATTAGTATGCCATGCTTTCTTAAATAAAAAAAAGCTCGTAATTAATTAGGATTTTCTTTATTTATTTTAGAGACTAATTTTAATAGAAAAGATGTAGTCGCTTTAGGATTTGTCCATTTAAAATAAATGAGATGAGCCTCGCCTAGTAAAATATATAGATTGCGGGGCCCTCACAAATGTATGTGTTAATTACTTAGAACTCGGGATCGGCCGCTTAGCGAACTTCACGGCCTTTTCTCAAAATAACCCTGCGCTAGTCGCTTTAGGCGCGTATTTAATAATGTTATCTCCTTAAACTCGGGTGCACATTTATGTGACCCAAATCCAAATCTCAACGAAATCGAAATGTGTCTCTAATCACGGGTACATTGATTGTGACGTGGTCTGAGATGTATTTCCATGACATTGCAAATTCTTTTTAATAATGAATGAGACGAGCCTCGACAAACAAAAAATGCACAAGCTGCGGGGCCCTCTAAATGTATATATTAAAATACTTAGAATTCGAGGACAGGCCGTTTAGCGAATTTTACGGCCTTCCCCAAAATAACAAGACGCTAGTTGCTTTAGGCGCGCCTTTAATAATTTATTTTCCTTAACTCGGGTGCACATTTATGTGACCCAAATCCAAATCTCAACCGAGTCGAGATATGCCAAACAACTACGGGTGCATTGATGTAACGTGGTTCGAGATATGTTTCCACGACGTTGCAATTCTCGTAAAATAATAACAATAAGTAAGAAAGCGGTAAAAAGATAAAATTTTGCACATAAGTTCATATTTGTATAAAATCAGATAATCAAGCCGAATATAACAGTTGAGCGACCGTGCTAGAACCACGGAACTCGGGAATGCCTAACACCTTCTCCCGGGTTAACAGAATTCCTTATCCGGATTTCTGGTGCGCAGACTGTAATATGGAGTCATTCTTTTCCTCGATTCGGGATTAAAATTGGTGACTTGGGACACCCTAAATCTCCCAAGTGGCGACTCTGAAATAAATAAACGAATCCCGTTTCGATTGTCCTTTAATTGGAAAAAACTCCCTTGTACCCTCGCGGGTATGTAAAAAGGAGGTGTGACAATGTGAACATGGTGGAAGCTGGAGAGGGTTCTAGCAAGGCGTATGCGAAATTTGTTGGGCCTAGTGCAAAGATTAACAATTGGGAAGCTACTCCTCTCCCCACCAGGAAGGAGTTTTGGTAGTTTGCTTTGATTTTCTTTCAGTTTATCTGGATTATTTCAGGGTTGTAATTCAGATTCTATGTTCCGTCCGTTTGGATGTATAAACCTTGTTATCTTTTAATTTCAATGAAATGCAATTTCCTTTTTTTCTTCATTCCTGATAGTTTTATTTTTGTTTTGTTTTCTTTCTTGTATAGTTCTTTTTATGCTGGATTCAATGACATGACATGCATGAGGAATCTTCGGCCCAGTCTTAAAAGCTAATCTAATTCTGAAATAGTAATTCAAGAAATAGAGTGTAATGATGAATCAGAATATGATGAGGATGAGGCATTTGAAGAGATTAGTAAAGAATTAAGCCATTTTGAAGAAAAACCCAAGCCTAACTTGAGTGATACAGAAACAATCAATTTAGGGGACCCAGATAATACCAGAGAAACTAAGATAAGTGTCCATCTTGAACCTCAACTCATGGAGGAGATAATTAAAGCATTGTTTGAGTACAAAGATATTTTTGCATGGTCATATGACGACATGCCGGGTCTAAGCACTAATTTGGTGGTTCACAAATTGTCCACTGACCCGGCATTCCCTCTTGTCAAGTAGAAGCTAAGGAAATTTAAAACTGATATGAGTGTGAAGATCAAAGAAGAGGTCACCAAGCAGTTCGATGCAAAAGTCATTCGGGTCACTTGGTATCCCACTTGGTTAGCCAATGTAGTACCTGTGCCAAAGAAGGATGGTAAGTCCAGGGTGTGTGTTGATTATCGAGATCTCAACAAGGCAAGCCCAAAGGATAACTTCCCATTGCCAAACATCCACATTTTGATTGACAATTGCGCCAAATATGAGATTGGGTCTTTTGTGGATTGCTATGCGAGCTATCATCGAATCTAATGGATGAGGAAGATGCAGAGAAGACGACATTCATCACGCCATGGGGAACATACTGCTACAGGGTCATGCCTTTCGGTTTGAAAAATGTTGGGGAAACTTACATGAGGGCAATGATGACCATATTCCACAACATGATACACAAGGAGATTGAGGTTTATGTGGATGATATGATCATAAAGTCTAGAAAGCAGTCTGACCATGTCAGGGATTTGAGAAAGTTCTTCCAAAGGATTCGCAGGTACAATCTTAAGCTCAATCCTGCAAAATGCGCATTCGGTGTGCCATCTAGAAAATTGTTGGGATTCATAGTCAGCCGCCAAGGTATTGAATTGGACCCGTCAAAGATTAAAGCTATCCAAGAATTGCCACCTCCAAGGAACAAGACTAAAGTGATGAGTCTATTAGGGAGGTTGAATTACATCAGCAGGTTTATTGCTTAGCTTACGACAACTTGTGAGCTTATCTTCAAACTGTTGAAGAAAGATGTTGCGGTCAAGTGGACAGATGAGTGTTAAGAAGCATTTGATAAGATAAAGGGGTATTTGTCAAACCCACCTGTGTTGGTGCCACCAGAACCGGAGAGACCTTTGATTCAATATTTGACGATTTTGTATAATTCGTTTGGTTGCGTGTTAGGTCAGCATGATATCACCGGCAGGAAAGAGCAGGCCATCTATTATCTCAGCAAGAAATTCACATCTTACGAGGTTAAGTACACTCACCTGGAAATGACATGTTGCGCCCTAACTTGGGTGGCACAGAAGCTGAAGCATTATTTGTCATCTTACACTACTTACCTCATCTCTCGTATGGATCCATTAAAGTATATCTTTCAGAAGCCTATGCCCACAGGGAGGCTCGCAAAGTGGCAGATTTTGCTCACAGAATTTGACATCGTCTATGTGACCCGGACTGCGATGAAAGCCCAGGCATTGGCCGACCATTTGACTGAGAACCTAGTGGATGAAGAATATGAGCCTTTAAAGACTTACTTCCCTGATGAAGAGGTAATGCACATTGATGAGTTGGAACAAGTTGGAGAGCCAGGTTGGAAAATTTTCTTTGATGGAGCTGCTAACATGAAAGGCGTTGGGATAGGAGCTGTATTGATTTCTGAAACAGGACATCTCCCTGTTATGGCTCAGCTTCGTTTCTACTGTACTAACAACATGGCTGAGTACGAGGCATGCATTTTGGGCTTGAGTTTAGCTGCAGACATGAGTGTCCAGGAAGTTTTGGTCTTGAGGGACTCGGACCTTCTGGTGCACCAGATTCAAGGGGAATGGGAAACACGAGATTTGAAACTCATACCGTACTGGCAATGTTTGCATGATCTTTGTCAACGATTTTGATCAGTAGAGTTCAGGCATATTCAAGGATCCATAACGAAGTTGCTGATGCTTTGGCTACCTTGGCGTCAATGTTACATCATCCGGATAAGGCTTATATTGACCCGTTGCATATTCAAGTCCATGATCAGCATGCTTACTGTAATGTGGTAGAAGAAGAACTTGATGGTGAGCCTTGGTTTCATGATATCAAAGACTATATCAGGATGGGGGTGTATCTGGTACAAGCCACAAGTGATCAAAAGAGAACAATTCGGCGGTTGGCGAGCGAATTTTTCTTCAGCGGAGGGGTTTTGTACAAAAGGACTCCAGATCTTGGATTGTTAAGATGCATAGATGCTAGACAAGCCACATCTATCATGACCGAAGTACATTCTGGAGTCTGTGGACCGCATATGAGTGGGTACGCGTTGGCAAAGAAGATCCTCCGAGCAGGTTATTATTGGCTCACTATGGAGCGAGATTGTATCAGTTTCGTGCGCAAATGTCATAAGTGCCAAGTGCATGGAGATTTGATTCATTCTCCACCATCTGAATTGCATGCAATGTCTGCACCATGGCCTTTTGTTGCATGGGGCATGGATGTCATTGGGACAATTGAGCCATCAACATCAAATGGGCACAAGTTCATTCTAGTGGTCATCGACTATTTCACCAAGTGGATAGAGGCTAAAACGTTCAAGTCTGTAACCAAGAAAGCGGTGGTTGATTTTGTTCACTCAAATATCATTTGTCGGTTTGGGATACCAAAGGTGATCATTACAGACAATGGGGATAATCTCAATAGCCATCTAATGAAAGAGGTATGTCAGCAGTTCAAGATTACACATCGCAATTCCACCCCTTACCGCCCCAAGGCAAACGGAGCAGTTGAGGCGGCCAACAAGAATATAAAGAAGATACTTCGGAAAATGGTGGAAGGTTCCAGGCAATGGCATGAGAAGCTGCCTTTTACATTTTTGGGTTATCGCACTACTATTCGTACTTCAATAGGGGCAACTCCTTATTGTTAATATATGGCACTGAAGTAGTAATACCCGCGAAAGTTGAAATCCCGTCGCTTCAGATTGTCGCTGAGGCCGGAATTGATGATGATGAATGGGTCAAAACCCGCATGGAGCAACTGAGTTTGATTGATGAGAAAAGATTAGCAGCAATGTGTCATGGCCAGTTGTATCAACAGAGAATGGCAAGAGCATATAATAAGAAGGTGCGTCCACAAAAGTTTGAAGTGGGTCAGTTAGTATTGAAACACATCCTTTCTCATCAGGCTGAAGCAAAAGGCAAGTTCGCCCCAAATCGGCAGGGGCCGTTCATCGTAACTAAAGTGTTGTCCAATAGTGCTTTGTATTTAACAGACATAGAAGGCAAGTGTGTAAAAATGGCCATCAATTCCGATGCGGTCAAGAGATATTATGTATGATTTTCTTTGGGTTAAATTGTATTTGTTTGTACTTGGCATATTTTGAAGATTGGAATGACGAAGGCATTTTTGTTCTGCTGTCTAAACACTTTATCCTTTGTTACCCCGTTTGAGCCTTATTTACTTCCTTTCGTACCCCTCTTTTGGAATCAGTAGCAAAGATCAGAACCGCAAGCACGAAAGATAAGTAAAGGAAAAGAGAGAAAAGAAAAGATGAAAATTGGAAAAAAAGAAAAAAAGGAGAAAAAGAGGAAAAAGAAGAAAGAAAAAAACAACAAAATAACAAAAAGATAAAAAGGAAGAAAGAAAAGAAAAGAAAAGAGAAAGAGAAAAGAAAAATCACAACAACAGAGCAATTCCTATGACATGAACTACGTTCGACCTGATTCCTTTTAAGGATACGTAGGCAGCCTCATGGTTCGGTCCCATCAAAACAAAAATCCAAAAGTCCCCAAGCAAAGAAACTGGGGCAGAAGTTGTGGTTGTTGTAAGAAATTTGATTCTGAAAGTTGTAATTTTGAACCCATTTAAATTGTTTTGAGCCTTGTGACACCCTTTCTTTGTAACCCTATCCAAAAGCCCACATTACGGTCCGAAGAAAGACCTTCTGATCAGTCTTCGAGAGATGCCAAGTCGAGCAAGTAGAAGTGATTCATATCAGGGGCAACACTCTGGTCCAAGCAGGAAAATGAAAAATGAGAGAGTCTTATTGGTGAAAACCCTCACGGGCACCGTAAGGCGACGGGAGCTGAGAGAAATGAAAAATGAGAGAGTCGTATTGGTGAAAACCCTCACGGGCACCGTAAGGCGATGGGAGCTAAGAGAAATCAAAATGAGAGAGTCTTGTTGGTAAAAACCTTCACGGGCACCTTGAGGCTAAAGTGAGTTGAGAAATGAACAAATGGGAGAGGTCTGTTGGTGAAAACCCTTCAGGGCACCACATGTCTAACAAGGTCAAAGTTTTGGCAAAGAAATTAGGTTTCGAAGGTCTCGGGGCACAAGGTATGGCAACTGAAAGTTGATTGGTTGGACAGATTGGGCCGATTAATCCAAAATGCATGTCATGATCATTGGTGCCAGCTGCTCCACTCAGATAAGTCTCTTTTCTTTTTCCCCTTCAGATAGTCTTCCAGTTTTAAATTTTTCTTATCCTTAACTCTGAAAGTCATTGCATTTCATTTCTTTTGGGTTTATTTCTCTAAGATGTTCCTAATGTCAGTTCTGTTTAAGCAAATAAGAAGAAATTTCAAAGCTTACTCCCAACTTCCAAAGTTGCACAAGGCACAGGGCGTAGAGATAGTATGATGTGAAATGGGTTATAAAAGGTTAGAGGAAGTTCCATCGGTGAAATGGTTTGGTAATTTCGTGGGAAATGCAGAGGTTCAAACAGATGGGGCAGAGATGTAACACAATGGTTTGGGTATAGAACACGCGGGTCATCCAATGTCATGGGGTTTGAAAGTTAGTCGAGAAGTCAAACGGTTCTTGTCCAGTTCAGGAGAAGTCAGTCAAACCAAAGCACGATAGCGGGGAGGCCATTTTCAGCAAGAATGCCACAAACTAACCACCACATTTTAAACTGACAACATTTTTCTTTGATTGAAACAGGGGCAGGAAATTTCGATTGTTTCGGAGAAACCTACCGTAAGGAAAGGCAAGCACCAGACAGGTTTGACTGTAAATTTTAAGGACCCTCCTGGAAAATGGGACCTAGTTTAAAATTCAAAACAATCATTAGTAGCATAATCTAGCATAAATGTAACCCTAAGGAATATAAGTTGGCTTCAAAGTTTGCATGTTTGAGATAGTATTCAATTAAGAGCTGTCAGGACCCTCCTAAATAATGGGACCTAGCTTTAAAATTTCCATTGGATAACAAATTTAGCGTAAGTTCTGGTGTAAGGTAATATAATTTAGCCGTAATATAGTCATTCTTAAGATAAAACTTGACTTTTGATTTTCAGGACCCTCCTGGATAATGAGATGTAGCTTTAATACTTTCTTACCTTCAGAAGATATAACTTAGATTTAAAATTGTCGTTTAATTAAGAGTTGTCAGGACCCTCCTGGATAATGGGGTGTAGTCTAAAGATCGGCTTAGATAACAAGATGTAGCGAAAGTAATACCTTTAGGAGATATAATTTAGATTTAAAACTGTCGTTTAACTAGGAGCTGTCACGACCCTCCTGGATAACGGGACCTAGCTTTCAAATTCTTAGTAATATTTGGTAATATTAGTCAGTTTAACACTCACATATGTGCCCAGCTACCAAACTGGGGCAGAAAATTTTTCTTTGTTTTGTTTATTTTTGTTGAAATTAGGTACCCACTTGGAGAACATGGAGAATCAGTTTAAGTTTAGCAGTCAGGTGCCCACCTGGAGAGCACAGGAATATGATTTAAGTTCAGCAGTCAGGCGCCTACCTGGAGAGCACGGGAATACAATTCAAGTTCAGCAATCAGGATCCCACCTGGAGAGCACGGGAATACAATTCAAGTTCAGCAGTCAGGAGCCCATCTCAAGAGCACGAGAATACATTTCAAGTTCAGCAATCAGGCACCCACCTAGAGAGCACTGGAATACAATTCAAGTTCAGCAGTAAGGCGCCCACCTGGAGAGCACGGGAATACAATTCAAGTTTAGCAGTCAGGCGCCCACCTGGAGAGCACGGGAATATAATTCAAAGTTCAGCAATCAGGCGTCCACCTGGGGAAAAGGGAAAGCATCTCAGATTACAATTCAAGTCGGCAACAAAGGGACTTCACCGGGAGAATACATGTCAACAAGAACCGCAAAATCAAGTTTGAAGATATAGTTAGGATTCTTGTAATTCATATATCCTAGTCTAGCCTAGCTTCTTTTATCATGGTGTAATAAGGAGTTCAGTAAGCAATAGCAGCAGCAACAATAGTGAAATCACAGCTTCATGGTAGTCCCAGCCACCGAAACTTCCTGAACTACACTGACATGATTCCTTTATAGCCAAGGATATGTAGGCAACCTAGGAAGTAGGGTGCGGTCAAATATTTCAAAAAATACTTTCCACGGAGTATTCAAACGGGCAAAAATCGCTCGTATCCGCTCACTTTATCTTTGCACAAAAACTCTTCGTGTTTCCGAGCAAAGAGGGGCAGCTGTGAGCACGTGATTTTTGCCCTATATGAATTACTCCCACAAATTCAGAACAAAATAATTTTCCCATTGTTTGTAGTTTTGTGGATTTTTGTGGCATTTTCTATCAATTGTTTTCATTTGTCTGTGCACAGTTATTTTATTTAATTAATGAAAAATACAAAAAAATATGTTGCATGTGCATTTAGGATTTAACTTTGCATTTTTAAGAATTAATTAGTAATTAGTTATTTTATAAAAAAAGGAAAATCACAAAAATAGTTTAATTTGCACTCTTTAATTTTAACTTTGATTTTGAGTAGTCTCTTTTAATTTGTTTATAATTAATTGTGATAATTTTTATTTAGGTTTAATTAGTTTTTTCAGGTTAATTAGGTTCTAGGATTTAATTTAGATATTAATTTAATTTTGAAAAAAAAGAAGAAAAAAGAATTATTTTGAAAAAAAAGAAATGGGAATTGAAAAGTTAGAAAGTTGGGTTGTCTTGTTTTAATTTTTCCAAGCCCAATGTGAATTCCCCCACGGATACCCGCTTAGCCTAGGCCCAAAACCTGCTATTTTACCCGGTCCAAGGAGCCAGTTGCCCAGGCCTTCGAAACGACGCAGTACAGGATTGGAACTACACCGTTTCAAGTTCAGTGTAGCCTCAACAAATACGGGCCCTTCATCTTGTTTCATCTAATGGCCTAAAACACTTCTCTATTCTCGTTTAAGACTATCCAAAATTCCTCAGAGACGATCAGTTCCCAAACACCCTTCACTTCATCTCCAGGAGCCCTAATCTGCCGCCCTACAAGCTCACCATCATCGCTGGTGGCGGCTCAACCTTGCACCACCCTTACCCACCTCAAAATCACATCATAAAATCCTTGTCGTCCCCTCATGCCAAATCTATAATTCGTTCCCTTCAAATCGCCCTTAAACCCTTCGAATATGAGATCGAAGGTCGGGCACTTGAACCTTAAACTACCCAAATCCACTCAAATTTGCACCCCCACAGTCACTACGTCTCTCCAAACCCAAAACTCCAGATTATTTTCCCGAATGAACCTAGATTTTACCGAGTTTGGGATCTAGGGCTAAATCTGATTTCAAAACTAGAGTCGAGTTGAAGTCCTTTGCTCGTCAGGGTTCGAATCTCGCCTTGACAAGGCATTCTTGTTTGAGGGAGTTCGTTAAGACGAGTTTCTCACCCTTGAAGAGCAGTTCGAGTTGGCTAGTAGATTCGCCTCTATTTTCATTTGCTGTGGTTAGTCATTTAGTTTTCTTTCTTTTCTTTTGATTGCGTTGTCCGTATTTGTCCTCTTCGATGTTCTTCTTATGTCTTTCTTTTCTTATTCAAATGTGTTTGCATGATAGGCCTTTGGCCCATTAGATTTGTTTTAATTTCATTGAGTCAGATTGTGGCTGCTTTCTTCTTCTTCCAAACTCGTTGTGTATGGGTCTTTGTTTGGATTGGGCCTGCATTACATGCAGACGAGCCCATTAGATGAGGCCCAAAAGATTGTGGGGGAAGTTTTGGGTCTGCCAGTCATTTAATGGGTTCCAAGTTTCAGATATGGGTAAGGGTAATTATCAGTAGTTTAGAGGTAAATAGTAGCTGTTTAAGGGGTAGTTCAAGGAAATTGGGTAGGGGAATCTTTTGTAACTACATTGGGAAGCTTCTAGGAAAGTGGGGTAAGGGATTGGCTTGCAAAAACTAATTTGAATTGGGGTCTGAACTGAAATAATGAAATTAGGGAAAGGGGTGAATGATAATTAACAAAGCTATTACTGCTGCCCTAAAAACATCTCTATAAAGTCCCCATTTTTTGAATTTTTGAGGGGGATCAGACTTGTAAAGATTAGAAACGGCTGAAAACAAAAATACTGAAGGGGTTTGAATAATCAGAAGAAAATACAAAGACAAATCACAAAATTATTGTTACATTGAAGTTTTTTCAGTAATTCTTGGTGGTTTTCAAATTTTGAAGTAATTTCTAATGCCTTCTGGGCTCGAAATGGTTTAAGGAAGTGGGATTGGTTGTTGTTGATCTGTTGATTTGCACTACTACACTGCTATTGATTCCTCATCTTCTCTTGCTTTAATTTCTGTCCCCAGGTACTTCTCAGACCCCCATGAATGTATGAAATGTGAGCTTGAAGCCATGTAATCGACTGGAAGCCCAAGATGCACATTAGTCTCCTGACATTGAATATTAGCTGTATTTTCTTAAAAGTTCTATATTAATTTAGTGCTTCTACTGTCCATTACGTTCATTCATGTCATTAAGATTTACTATGAATTCATTTATAGTTTCATGTTGGATGGCTTGCAAGAAGAACACCTTTTGTCGGGGTTTATTTAAATGCATTTGGTTTAAAAGCTGCTCCATGCTTAGTATAATATGTATTCCTTCATGTTGCTACTTTGCAAATTTGGCTTAAGCTATGTTTTCTCCATCCATCAACTTGTTATTTTAGTTCTTAAAGAATTGAAGTGTGTTTGACATCTGGTGGAAATTTTGGTATGTGTCTTTGGTTAAAAACAAGCTTTCTTGGTTGAATATGTGGAAGTTTCATTATAAGTTAAAGTCAAATTACATATGGAGTCACAAACCTCTTAATTCTCCCGCTGAGTGAATTTTAACTTTACTCCTGAAAGTTATGTTGTGATCAGTTAGTCTAGGACATTTGACCATGTTCTTTGTTTATGGACTTGACAGTAGTTTAGCATGATTTGAGGTCTTAATGTTTCCTTAGATTGTTGTGATGAGATTGTTAAGTTAATTTTGCAACTTAATGCTGAATTTTGAAAGTTAGTGTTGGCAAACGTACTTAAATGCTGGATGCTGAATTATGAGGTTCATGTTTGAGCAAATGTAGTGGGCTCGTTGCTGGCCCAAATCCTTTTATGTGATTGAAGGTGCCTAGTGTTATCAAACACAGGCTTATAACTGGTAAGGGCAATTTGAACATTAATTTAGAGTAACCCAACTTTTGGACCTCTTTTTAGTCAGTTAAGCATTTCCCTTCACAATTAGAAATCGAGGTGTGCCACTGGTGAATCTTCCATGGCCCTCGCCAACTTGAAAACGCGTAGTTGCTTTAGGCGCGTAATTTTAAATTAACTTCCTTAAACTCGGGTGTGCATTTCATGTGACCCAAATCCAAATCTCAACATCGTTAGATAAAATATGTTGCGGATCGCGGGTGCATTTCATGTGGCGTAGTCCAAGACGTGTTTTAAATAGCGTTGAATCTTCTTAAAAATGATCAAAAGCGGTTAATAAATCAAAATCTACCATAGGTTAAAATACGTGTTAAAATCAGATAAATAAGTCGATTATAACAGTTGAGTGACCGTGCTAGAACCACGGAACTCGGGAATGCCTAACACCTTCTCCCGGGTTAACAAAATTCCTTACCCGGATTTCTGTGTTTGTGGACTGTAATACAGAGTCAATCGTTCCTCAATTCGGGATTTAAAATCAGTGACTTGGGATACCATAAATTATCCCAAGTGGCGACTCTGAATAATAAAAAATGATCCCATTTCGATTGTCACTTTAAGTTGAAAATAACTCCCTTATGTACCTCCCTTTCGGGAGGTGTAGAAAAAAGGAGGTGTGACAACTCTTTGTTTACGTATCTAAGCATGCAAAATTAGTATGTTTACTTGAATCAACTTTTGAGTTAGCCTGGGATTACTTTGCTGAAAATCTGCCCTGTTTGCACTGTCTCGGCAACCTATTTGCACGACTTTGAGTGTAAAATTCTACACTAGTTGGCTTGCAGTAGCTCTGTTTTACTTGTTACTTTATGTATTTATCTGAGTTCTGTTTGGTTTTGCAATTGTTAATCAGCCAAAGGAAATCAGCGGGGTGAGTTTGTTTTGATAGGTTCATTGTTGAGTAGAAGTTTTCAATGAGTTTTATTTTGTCAATTTGGGGTATTGTAAGCACGTGATTTTTGACCCTCCCCGAGAATTTTCACATTTATAGCGTGAATATGTGAAATTGGGTCTAATATAGCCATTTTAACTATTTTTACTTTATTTCTCGCAAAAGAAAAAATTACAAAAATATATATATATATAAATTTTAGTTTATGTATCCCTCATAAACTTGAAAAAATCAAAAAATTGCACTTTATTCTGGGACTTTATATAAATTCGAAAATTACAAAAAATATATATAGTTCTATTAATGTTTGCAGTCATTATAATTTTAAAAAATACAAAAAAATATTACTTCATATTTTGTCTTTATATAAAAAACGAAAATTACAAAAAATAGTTTTATTAATATTTTGTAGTTATTTTAAATCTTGAAAAAATATTAAGAAAATAATATAGTTTTGTTTTAAATAATTAGTCTTATTTTAGTAGCTATTTTGCTTACATAGGACTAGTTAAGCAACGTTTTCCTATTTCTCGGGTCCGGGCAAAAGAATAATATTCGGGTTCAAACTACCCGGTTTTAGGCCTAATTTCGGACCTAGCCCATAATAAACCGAGTCCCTGATACATGGGGAACCCCACCACGCGTGGGGGACATAAACCTTGAACCCCACCACGCGTGGGGCTCATTTTTCTTGGCCAAAGCTACAAATGCACGGACTTGGACATTTTAAAAGGGGGACCAACAAACAGACTTTTGAAAAAGGGAGAGGGACTACTGTGCATCGTTCTTCTTTCTCTTTTGAAAGAAGAAATAGAAGAAAACTTTCATCTTCCTGGGCAAAAAAAAACTGAAAAACCAACCAGTCCCTCTCCGTCTCGCCACCTCCGTCGAACAACCAAACAGGCTCGTCGACCACCGCTCGTCGCAACCAGTCCATCACCTTCCCCGTCACCTTCTTCTTCCTTTTGAAAACTAGAAAACCCATACCCCGAAACCACCTGCGTCCACCCCCGTCGTCTTCCTCACCGTGAAACCACCATAACCAAACAGAAACCAATCGCAAACCACCCCCCCTAACGCCTGAACACCACCGGACAACCCCGACCGGAGCTGCTCCACCATTTTCAGCTTCGCTGCATTTCCGAGCAGCTGGTTTTGCATGCTTTCGCGTCGCACCCCCCCGTCGCCGTCGTCAACAAACACCCAAAGCTAAGCCCGTCAGCAGCCCCCCCTGGCGTCGACCTTACTACTGTCGGCATTGTCGAGCAGCTGTTGGTTGCCTCGATTCGACTTTGGTCCGAGCTTTCTGTTTTTCCGGTGAGTTTGCTTTTGCTCGTCGAGGTGTTTTGTCCGAGGTTTCATCATTGTTCCTTGTTCAGTGAAGTCCGGTTCGAGTTCCGTGGGAAGCACTGTTTGTCGTTCTAGGATTGTCGAGGTTCGAAGGTTGGTGTTCTTCGTCCCTTGTTTCATTTTGTTCGTTTCGCATGTTATGATTCAAGGAAAATGAGAGTATTTGATATTGATGAATGTCGACAATGCAATTTTGTTGTTTTGTTAAAAATGTTTATTTTTATGGATAGTTACTGCATGTTTAAAGTGAATGCGAGAATGTATGAACGGTTTGCGAGTCATCTTGGTTGAATCGTTTTTCTTCATTTTACCATGGATATTATTATTTATTAGAATCGTTGTTTTCATTTAACCTCAGATGACGTCATGGGTAGAAAATCTTAATTATTTTTAGGCTTGCCTTTAATAAAAATGAGACGAGCCTCGAAAAATGCACAAGCTGCGGGGCCCTCACAGATATATGTATCATAATGAACACTTAGATTCTGGGACGGGCCGTTTAACAAATTTCACGGCCCTAGCCCAAAATAATAATGCGCTAGTTGCTTTAGGAGCGCCTTTAATAATGTTATCTCCCTAAACTCGGGTGCACATTTATGTGACCCAAATCCAAATCTCAACGAAATCGAAATGTGTCTCTAATCACGGGTACATTGACTGTGACGTGGTCTGAGATGCATTTCCATGACGTTGCAAATTCTAATAAAAAATAAAATGAGACGAGCCTCGCCAAATAAAAGGGACAAATTGCGGGGCCCTCACAAAATATATGTAAAAATTGTTTAGACTTCGGGATGGACCGTTTAGTAAAATTCCACGGTCCTACCCAAAATAAATACGCTAGTCGCTTTAGGCGCGCCTTTAATAATTTAATTTCCTTAAACTCGGGTGCACATTGATGTGACCCAAATCCAAATCTCAACGGAGTCAAAGTGTGTCGACGACCACGGGTACATTGATTGTAACGCGGTTCGAGATACATTTTCACAACGTTGCAATTCTTGATAAAAACAGTAAATGATAAAAGCGGTTAAAAGTTAAATTTTGCACATAAGTTCACACTTGTATAAAATCAGATAATCAAGCCGAATATAACAGTTGAGCGACCGTGCTAGAACCACGGAACTCGGGAATGCCTAACACCTTCTCCCGGGTTAACAGAATTCCTTATCCAGATTTCTGGTACGCAAACTGTAATATGGAGTCATTCTTTTCCTCGATTCGGGATTAAAATTGGTTACTTGGGACACCCTAAATCTCCCAAGTGGCGACTCTGAAATAAATAAGCAAATCCCGTTTCGATTGTCCTTTAATTGGAAAAAACTCCCCTTGCGCCCTCGGGTGCGGAAAAAGGAGGTGTGACAACTCTGGCGACTCCGCTGGGGAACTCGACCCAGAACCACTGGTTCAGGGTTAAGAATTCGAGCTTAGAATAATTGTTATTATTTGGCTTTATTTATTATCTGATTTTATTACATGTTTTGAGCCTAATGTGCTAAATGCTGCTTTTACCGCTTTGATATTATTTGAACTGTACATATAAACTGTGCCGAAACCATTCACTTCTTACCTCCGGGGAGAAGCTCGCTGGTCGAGACTCCATATTCTGTTAGTATCAATACCTGAAATAAGAAAGAGGTCGGACAAGTTACAAAGCCGGACGATCCCGCGGGTCCCCGGTATGTAGCCCCCTCCTCGACTCGAGTTGTCCGCTCGGGTACACTGTCTAGAACAAATACCCAGGTTTTGAACCTAGAATAACTCAACTTCATGCCGGATCCCTAGTAGGAGCGTTTATTTGCATCATGTGCATTTGACTTAGGGGACTCAACACAGGGGTTGGGTCCGTCTAGGACAAGCAACCTGAAAATAATAGACCATCTTTTGGCATCCTATGTGCTACATGTTGTACTTATTCAAGGGTGAATTGTTATGTTGATCACGTTTAATAAGAAGGCCGCACGTAACACACCTTGTTAGGTTGATCACATTTAATAAGAAGGCCGCACGTTTTTCCAGCATGATGTTATTTTAATCAAAGCATGGGGAACATTTGTGGAATCCAAGAAGTCTTGGAATTCCCATATGTCCCCCACGCTTCATATGTTGGGAAAAGCGCATGGGGAGCATTTGCGGAATCCAAGAAGTCTTGGAAATCGTTATGTCTCCCACGCCACATTTTTGAAAGAAATAATAAATATAAAAAATAAAATTACAAATAAAACAAAGCATGAAAATTCAAAAAGATTTTGTATGTTTTCATTATTTTCCACATATTAAAAAAAATCGTGAAAAAGAGGAGAAAAAATGACAGTGTAGAGATATAACTACTTATTTTTAGAGAAAAATCAATGTCCGAGTAGTATCGAAACTCTGCCGAAATTTTGAGAAAATGAAAATGAATGTCTTATTAGTTTGTTATATTAAAAGCAAAGGAAAAATAGAGAAAAAATCATCATTGTTCTGTCTTGTTTTTTAAAAAAAATATAGAAAAGAAAATAGTTTGTTTTGCCATAAAAATGAAAAAAAAAGGTTTTGTTTTAAAATGGGTTTTTATTTATTTATCTGTTTATGAAAATGTCAAAATAAAAATAAAAATAATAAAATAAAAAGAGTTGGGCGTTGAAAGTAGTTTTACTATTTGTTGCAAATATATATATATATATATATATATATATATATATAAAATCCAAAAAGTTTTTCTTTATTTCCAAAATATGTATATATATATCTTTATCTGTTGCAAGAACATTTGTCTTACCAAAAGTTTTTTAGAATCCCAATTTTCAAAACAAATAATCCAAAATATTTTCCATTATTGACTTCTTTAGAAAGTCTTTCTAGTTGTTTCTTTAAAAAATAAAATAAAAAATAAAAAAAAATATATAATATAAAAAAAAACAAATCCGAAAATATTTTGATTCTTCTTTCAAAAATTGAAAAGAAAATTCAAAATTAAAAAAAAAAAACATTTTAGAAGCATTTCTTATATTAAAGGTAGAATTCCGAAAAATATTTTCTTCTTTTCTTTAGAATAAAAAAAAAAACGAAAATTCAAAAAAAATATTAGTCTTTCTTTTAAAAGAAAATCAATCAAAAAATAATATTTCCTTGCTTCTTTTAAAGTAGTTCTTTTAAACGAAAATTCAAAAAAAAGTTAGTTCATCTGGTTATTATTATTTGCCTACTTATTCTTATTTGCCCGAACTACGCGGGTTTGATTCTCACCGGATGTGAGATACGTAGGCAACCCTCATCGGGTCCAACCCCCTTTTTTGCTAAAAACCCAAAAACAAATAATAATAATAATAAAAAAAAAAAGACATGTCAAGTTTTTATTCATAAATAAGTCGGGTGATGTCCAACTTCTCCTTTTACAAAAAAAAATAACAAAATATATGTCAAATTTTGGTGATGCTGTTTTGTCATAAATAGCCGAATGTTCCCGAAAGGGACGCCGGAAGGCTGACTTTGCATAAACAGCCACTTTTGGGTCATTTTTAAGACTTGGTCCTGTTGACCCACACAACCTTAAAAATCTTCGTCCCCGGGACGTTGAAAGGCCGTGCTTGCAATATTGAGTTTTCTAATTTGAAAAACGACAAAAGAGTCATAAATAAATCAGGTGATGCTGTTTTGTCATACATAGCCGAATGTTCCCGAAAGGGACGCCGGAAGGCTGACTTTGCATAAATAGCCACCTTCGGGTCATGTTTAGAATTTTTGGTCTAAGTTGACCCACACAGCCTTATAAATCTTCGTCCCCGAGGCGCTGAAGGGCCGTGTTTACAACGCCAAGTCTTTTATTGTAATTTGAAAAGAAAAAAATCAAAGAGTCAGCGGTCATGTGAATACCGTATTTTGTCATAATAAGCCGAGCCAGCTTCGGCCGCGTCTTAAACCGTTCTTGCCGAAATAGCCTTAGAGTATCTTTCAGTTGTCGAAAGGTTATTTTCGTAAAAGAATGGACCAGTTTGTAAAGTGTCATAAAATAATCCTCCTCGGCCTCAAAATTCGTGTGAGAGTTGGAAAGGGCCACGTTTGCAAAAAAACAACCATTTGGTTAAAATTAGCAAATGGAAGAAGGAAGTTGGCCATTTGTTTTGAAGTTTGTAAACCTTTTGATTAAAATAGGCGGGTTGTTTGATCTTCAAGTTTGTAGGTTATCTTTAAACCTTTGAAACCCAGTTTGTTTTAATATGAAAGTGAAAAGAAAAAATGTTCATTATTGTTTATCTTTTATTGGCACGAACTACGCAAGGTCTGATTCATGCGGGGTCATGATACGTAGGCAATCTCCATAAGATTCGACCACAACAAAAAAAAGAATGAAAAAAAGAGAATGAAAAAAAAGAATGAAAAAAAAACGAAATGAAAAAAAATGAAAAAATGAAAAGAAAAAAGAATGGAAAAAAAGAAAGAAAAAAAGAAGAAGAAAAGATGTTGTCAATAATGAGGACCGACTGAGTCCATTCTAACCTGTTTGTTTTGCAAATAAGTTAAGGTGGTTGGTTTGTGGTAAGCCGGACAATGACACCCAGAATCCTTTACTTGCACCTCCTGATGCACACTCTGCGGGGATCAGGCCTGATGACGGAAGCATTCGAGTCCTATTGGGAACTTGTTGACTAAGGGTAATGATATGGAAGTTGGCAATGGTCATTGCAATACTAATGCAAAGCTCAGTGGCTACGATGCCAAGTTTGATAAAATGGGAGGACGCTCCGTTCCTTGGTTAACAAGAAAGAAGCAGTTGGTGGCTTATTTTGTTGTCATTCCTGTTTGTTCGGATTATTAGGATTGTAATTCGGATTTTGTTTTGTGTCAATATCTTTCCGCTTATCTTTCCGTTTTGTCATAGCGGTTTGTTTAAGTTTTGTCCAGGTTGTTTAGGATTTTATTTCGTTTGTTTTGTTATTCAAACCATTTCACCGGTAGTCTAGCACAAAATCCAGTCTTTTATTATTTCCATTCACCTTTTTGTTTAGTCTTTTTATCATTTTTGTTCAGCGCCGATTCTAGTGACATGACATGCGCACACAGTTTGGGCCTAATCTTTAAAGTTAATCATAAAACCCTGGAAAGGCGATCAGACCATTTAAAGAAAATAAGGACGGTTTGAGATTATTCAGAGCTCGAGTCATGTGGAACTGGGGCAAGTTAAGCACAAAGAAAACCGTTAAAAGCAAGATTCGCCAAATTGGCATGAGGGTCGGTCATGATAATGAGAGTGTCGCCCAACGGTGCTTAGAAATGACAAAGGAAAAATAAAATGTTTAACATAATTGTCAAGTCCAGCACCATCAGAAGAGACTACAAATTTAAAGTGTGTTGTTTGCACTTGGCATGTTTTGAAGACTGAAATGACGAAGGCATTTTGTTCTGCTACCTAAACACTTTATCCTTCGTTACCCCTTTTGAGCCTTATTTATTTTTCTTTCATACCCCTCGTTCGGAATCAGTAAAAAAAAAAAGAGAGAGAAAGAAAGAAAACAACAATGAAAAAAAAAAGAGAAAAAAAGAAAAGAAAAGAAAAGAAAATTGATAACAAAGAAAAAAAAGAAATCGAATGAAAAAGAGGAATTGGGAACTACGTTTGACCTGATTCCTCAAAGAGGATACGTAGGTGCTTCACGGCTCGGTCATAGTTTTGAAAAATGAAAAAAACCCAATTAAAATATCCCCAAGCAAGAAACTGGGGCAAAAGTTGCGTTTGTTGTAAATAAATCTAATTCCGAAGGTTGTAATTAATAACCCAAAAATTAATGCATTTTTGAGCCTTTAATACCCTTTCTTTCTAGCCCTATCCAAAACCCACATTACGGTCCAAAGAAAGACCTTCCGATCAGTCTTCAAAAGATGCCAAGTCAGACAAATGTTGTCTTACCGGCGAACATGACATTCTGTTCCACAGCAGAAAGGACTCTAATCTCCAATAGAAAGAGTCATACCGGCAACACTTCAAATCCCCAACTGAAAAGTGATACAAATGACAGAGTCTTATCGGTGAAAACCTTCACAGACACCATAAGGCGATGAAAGCTGAGAGAAAAGCCAAAAATGAGAGAGACTTGATAGTGAAAACCCTTCGGGCACTGCAAGTCGAATAAGATTGGGAATCAGATGGGGAATCGCCAATTGAAGATCTTGAAAGATGATTGACGGTAGAGGATAGGCCACATACGCATGTCATGGCCATTAGAGTCGGTATCTGCGTTTGATAGGTTTTTATTTATAGTTTCTTTTGTAAAAGAGTCATCGTTTCCTTTGTCTTTTATTTTGTTTCTGTTATTTTTCTCCTTTCATAAAAAATTTCCCCAATAGAGTCTGTCCGGTAAGAACAAGTATGAAATGACTTCAAAAATATGCCATCAGCTTTCCAAGATGAGATCTGACTAGTATATCCAAATGGTATAGTCAGCGAGGAACAAGCGCGAGGCCAGTGTCAAAAAAGATATCCCCAGCAAAGGGAATCGACAGAAGGATTGACAAGTGTCAAGAGGGATACCATTGCCTTTATCAAAAGTTATAAGCCTCAAGGCCAAGGCCCATGAACAAAGTAAGGAAAGCAGTGAGCATGATTTGGCGGAATCCATACTAGACTAAAAGGTCGGGGAAATGCCAGTTTCCAAGCTATGCCGCAAAAGAAGAGGGATATCCCCCAGTAGGAAGGGATTATCCCCAACACATAATATCATCCCCAACAAGTCGTGGAACACAGCGCAAGGAAGGAAAAAAGAAAAAGCCATCCCGTTGGGAGTATCACAACCAACGACCATGTTTTAAACTGACACATTTTGTTTGATTTGAAACAGGTAAAGGAAGGGCATTGATGTAGAAACGCATGCCACAATGGATATTATCAAACTGGGGCAGAAAATTTTCCTTCCATTTAGAAAATTTTCTGAAAGTCAGGTACCCCCAGCTGATAACATTTTACCCCCCAACAGGTAAGTAAATCAAGGGAGGTAGTCTTTGAAGGAAGAAGCTATGCAAAAACAAAACAAAAACAAAAAAGTAATAAAAAAAAGGGAATAATAATAAAAAATGGGGAAGGTAGAAAAGGAAAATTCATCCCAATCCCCAGCAAGTATTTGAGGTAAGACATTTTCAAGTCTTAAGGATATGTTGGGTTCATCCGCCCTCAAATAGGATATGTCGGGTTCATCCGCCCTCAAATAGGATCTGTTGGGTTCATCCACCCTCAAATAGGATATGTCGGGTTCATCCGCCCTCAAATAGGATATGTCGGGTTCATCCGCCCTCAAATAGGATCTGTCGGGTTCATCCGCCCTCAAATAGGATCTGTTGGGTTCATCCGCCCTCAAATAGGATCTGTTGGGTTCATCCGCCCTCAAATAGGATCTGTCGGGTTCATCCGCCCTCAAATAGGATATGTTGGGTTCATCCGCCCTCAAATAGGATATGTCGGGTTCATCCGCCCTCAAATAGGATATGTCGGGTTCATCCGCCCTCAAATAGGATCTGTCGGGTTCATCCGCCCTCAAATAGGATCTGTCGGGTTCATCCGCCCTCAAATAGGATCTGTCGGGTTCATCCGCCCTCAAATAGGATCTGTTGGGTTCATCCGCCCTCAAATAGGATATGTTGGGTTCATCCGCCCTCAAATAGGATCTGTCGGGTTCATCCGCCCTCAAATAGGATATGTTGGGTTCATCCGCCCTCAAATAGGATATGTTGGGTTCATCCGCCCTCAAATAGGATATGTTTGGGTTCATCCGCCCTCAAATAGGATATGTTTGGGTTCATCCGCCCTCAAATAGGATATGTTGGGTTCATCCGCCCTCAAATAGGATATGTTGGGTTCATCCGCCCTCAAATAGGATATGTCGGGTTCATCCGCCCTCAAATAGGATATGTCGGGTTCATCCGCCCTCAAATAGGATCTGTCGGGTTCATCCGCCCTCAAATAGGATCTGTCGGGTTCATCCGCCCTCAAATAGGATCTGTCGGGTTCATCCGCCCTCAAATAGGATATGTCGGGTTCATCCGCCCTCAAATAGGATATGTCGGGTTCATCCGCCCTCAAATAGGATATGTCGGGTTCATCCGCCCTCAAATAGGATATGTTGGGTTCATCCGCCCTCAAATAGGATATGTCGGGTTCATCCGCCCTCAAATAGGATCTGTCGGGTTCATCCGCCCTCAAATAGGATATGTCGGGTTCATCCGCCCTCAAATAGGATATGTTGGGTTCATCCGCCCTCAAATAGGATATGTTGGTCTCAGTCTTTACTTTTAAGTGTTGAAGTTGGGAGCCCGCCCAGATAACAGAGGCATACATTTAGTCTTTTTACTTTTAGGTGTTGAAATTGGGAGCCCGCCCATAATAACAGAGGAATACATTTCAGTCTTTACTTTCAAGTGTTGAAGTTGGGAGCCCGCCCAGATAACAGAGGCATACATTTCCTTCCTAAGTTTACTGTACCCACAGGAGACGCACTTCCTAAATCCATTGTACCAGTAGGAGACGCACTTCCTAAAAAGTTTTACCATAGGAGACGCACTTCCTAAGAACAGTTATCCCCAATAAGAGACGCACTTCCTAAGTTTATTGTACCCATGGGAGACGCATTTCCTCCTAAGTTTACTTTCACCCATAGGAGATGCATTTCCTCCTAAGTTTATTTTACCCATATGAGATGCATTTCCTCCTAAGTTGTTGTTAAAAAAAAATAAAAAAAAAACAAAAAAAAAAAACAAAAATGACCTAGTCTGATGAACCTTCTCCTAGGATCAAAATCTTAGTCCGATGAATTTTTCTCCTAAGATAGAGACCTAGTCTGACGAACCTTCTCCTAGGATCAAAATCTTAGTCTGATGAATCTTTCTCCTAAGATACCAAAAAGAAAAACCTAGTCTGATGAACCTTCTCCTAGGATCAAAATCTTAGTCCGATGAATTTTTCTCCTAAGATAGAGACCTAGTCTGACGAACCTTCTCCTAGGATCAAAATCTTAGTCTGATGAATCTTTCTCCTAAGATACCAAAAAGAAAAAAAACCTAGTCTGATGAACCTTCTCCTAGGATCAAAATCTTAGTCTGACGAATTTTTCTCCTAAGATAGAGACCTAGTCTGACGAACCTTCTCCTAGGATCAAAATCTTAGTCTGATGAATCTTTCTCCTAAGATACCAAAAAAACAAAAATGACCTAGTCTGATGAACCTTCTCCTAGGATCAAAATCTTAGTCCGATGAATTTTTCTCCTAAGATAGAGACCTAGTCTGACGAACCTTCTCCTAGGATCAAAATCTTAGTCTGATGAATCTTTCTCCTAAGATACCAAAAAAACAAAAATGACCTAGTCTGATGAACCTTCTCCTAGGATCAAAATCTTAGTCTGACTAATTTTTCTCCTAAGATAGAGACCTAGTCTGATGAACCTTCTCCTAGGATCAAAATCTTAGTCTGATGAATCTTTCTCCTAAGATACCAAAAAGAAAAGACCTAGTCTGATGAACCTTCTCCTAGGATCAAAATCTTAGTCTGACGAATTTTTCTCCTAAGATAGAGACCTAGTCTGACGAACCTTCTCCTAGGATCAAAATCTTAGTCTGATGAATCTTTCTCCTAAGATACCAAAAAGAAAAGACCTAGTCTGATGATTTTCCTAAATCCAGGCGCCCACCTGTATAACGAGAGGAATACATTTCAGTCTTTTTCATTACAAGTGTTGAAGTTGGGAGCCCGCCCATAGAACAGAGGAATACATTTCAGTCCTTACATTTCAAGCATTGAAGTTAGGCGCCCACCTGTATAACAAGGGAATACATCCTAATCTAGTGTTTAGTTCACTCTCAGCACTGCATCAGTAGTATCAGTGGGCTACGATTTTGCTAACGACTCACAAACCTCCCCAGGGCAAACTGGGTTAGGAAATTTTGTTTGTTTTGTTTGTTTTGATTGTCACGGACCCGCCTGTAGAACGGAGTTTGTGGTATGTCAAAGATCGAAGAAGTCAGGAGTCCGCCTGTCAAAGATCAAGCAGTGACCCACTAGAAAGCAGAAGGATTACAACAGAAATCCCCAGCATTCAATCCAAGTTAGAAGCTCGCCTCAAGAACGCGAATCAATAGTCTGGGATGATCAACAGAAACTGGTCACAAAAAAAAAAACAAGAAAAAAGAAGAAAAAAAGAAGAAGGAGAAGAGCCTAAAATACGGAAGTGGAGAACAAATGTGGTCTGCTCAAGAACTAGCACCTACAACTACCAAGTATCAAGGTTCAAATCCAAAGTCTGTATGAAGCACCATTCAAGACTCAAGACCAAGTTTCAGAAGACTTAAGAGATAGGAATCCTTGTAACTAGTAGCTGATAGGTTTAGTTAGTCTTTTTTCAGTTTTCATTTTTGTTGTAATGACAGGACCGCAGACCGGAACCTCAACGGAACGGCACCTCGATCGGCTCTCCACCTCGGTACACTTCACTATCTCTCTCATTCCCGAACTACACGTGGCCTGATTCCTGTATAACCAAGGATATGTAGGCAGCTCAGATACCAGGGCTCGGTCACATTCCCTCCCTTTCCTTAAGTGTAGTCCGTCCAAGTAATGGTCGGGTCAAAAACACGTCTAGTCGTTCTTTGTCGGAAAACTCTTCGTGTTTCCAGTCAAAGAGGGGCAGCTGTAAGCACGTGATTTTTGACCCTCCCCGAGAATTTTCACATTTTTAGCGTGAATATGTGAAATTGGGTCTAATATAGCCATTTTAACTATTTTTACTTTATTTCTCGCAAAAGAAAAAATTACAAAAATATATATATATAAATTTTAGTTTATGTATCCCTCATAAACTTGAAAAAATCAAAAAATTGCACTTTATTCTGGGACTTTATATAAATTCGAAAATTACAAAAAATATATATAGTTCTATTAATGTTTGCAGTCATTATAATTTTGAAAAATACAAAAAAATATTACTTCATATTTTGTCTTTATATAAAAAACGAAAATTACAAAAAATAGTTTTATTAATATTTTGTAGTTATTTTAAATCTTGAAAAAATATTAAGAAAATAATATAGTTTTGTTTTAAATAATTAGTCTTATTTTAGTAGCTATTTTGCTTACATAGGACTAGTTAAGCAACGTTTTCCTATTTCTCGGGTCCGGGCAAAAGAATAATATTCGGGTTCAAACTACCCGGTTTTAGGCCTAATTTCGGACCTAGCCCATAATAAACCGAGTCCCTGATACATGGGGAACCCCACCACGCGTGGGGGACATAAACCTTGAACCCCACCACGCGTGGGGCTCATTTTTCTTGGCCAAAGCTACAAATGCACGGACTTGGACATTTTAAAAGGGGGACCAACAAACAGACTTTTGAAAAAGGGAGAGGGACTACTGTGCATCGTTCTTCTTTCTCTTTTGAAAGAAGAAACAGAAGAAAACTTTCATCTTCCTGGGCAAAAAAAAACTGAAAAACCAACCAGTCCCTCTCCGTCTCGCCACCTCCGTCGAACAACCAAACAGGCTCGTCGACCACCGCTCGTCGCAACCAGTCCATCACCTTCCCCGTCACCTTCTTCTTCCTTTTGAAAACTAGAAAACCCATACCCCGAAACCACCTGCGTCCACCCCCGTCGTCTTCCTCACCGTGAAACCACCATAACCAAACAGAAACCAATCGCAAACCACCCCCCCTAACGCCTGAACACCACCGGACAACCCCGACCGGAGCTGCTCCACCATTTTCAGCTTCGCTGCATTTCCGAGCAGCTGGTTCTGCATGCTTTCGCGTCGCACCCCCCCCCCCCCCCCCCCCCTCGTCAACAAACACCCAAAGCTAAGCCCGTCAGCAGCCCCCCCTGGCGTCGACCTTACTACTGTCGGCATTGTCGAGCAGCTGTTGGTTGCCTCGATTCGACTTTGGTCCGAGCTTTCTGTTTTTCCGGTGAGTTTGCTTTTGCTCGTCGAGGTGTTTTGTCCGAGGTTTCATCATTGTTCCTTGTTCAGTGAAGTCCGGTTCGAGTTCCGTGGGAAGCACTGTTTGTCGTTCTAGGATTGTCGAGGTTCGAAGGTTGGTGTTCTTCGTCCCTTGTTTCATTTTGTTCGTTTCGCATGTTATGATTCAAGGCAAATGAGAGTATTTGATATTGATGAATGTCGACAATGCAATTTTGTTGTTTTGTTAAAAATGTTTATTTTTATGGATAGTTACTGCATGTTTAAAGTGAATGTGAGAATGTATGAACGGTTTGCGAGTCATCTTGGTTGAATCGTTTTTCTTCATTTTACCATGGATATTATTATTTATTAGAATCGTTGTTTTCATTTAACCTCAGATGACGTCATGGGTAGAAAATCTTAATTATTTTTAGGCTTGCCTTTAATAAAAATGAGACGAGCCTCGAAAAATGCACAAGCTGCGGGGCCCTCACAGATATATGTATCATAATGAACACTTAGATTCTGGGACGGGCCGTTTAACAAATTTCACGGCCCTAGCCCAAAATAATAATGCGCTAGTTGCTTTAGGAGCGCCTTTAATAATGTTATCTCCCTAAACTCGGGTGCACATTTATGTGACCCAAATCCAAATCTCAACGAAATCGAAATGTGTCTCTAATCACGGGTACATTGACTGTGACGTGGTCTGAGATGCATTTCCATGACGTTGCAAATTCTAATAAAAAATAAAATGAGACGAGCCTCGCCAAATAAAAGGGACAAATTGCGGGGTCCTCACAAAATATATGTAAAAATTGTTTAGACTTCGGGATGGACCGTTTAGTAAAATTCCACGGTCCTACCCAAAATAAATACGCTAGTCGCTTTAGGCGCGCCTTTAATAATTTAATTTCCTTAAACTCGGGTGCACATTGATGTGACCCAAATCCAAATCTCAACGGAGTCAAAGTGTGTCGACGACCACGGGTACATTGATTGTAACGCGGTTCGAGATACATTTTCACAACGTTGCAATTCTTGATAAAAACAGTAAATGATAAAAGCGGTTAAAAGTTAAATTTTGCACATAAGTTCACACTTGTATAAAATCAGATAATCAAGCCGAATATAACAGTTGAGCGACCGTGCTAGAACCACGGAACTCGGGAATGCCTAACACCTTCTCCCGGGTTAACAGAATTCCTTATCCAGATTTCTGGTACGCAGACTGTAATATGGAGTCATTCTTTTCCTCGATTCGGGATTAAAATTGGTGACTTGGGACACCCTAAATCTCCCAAGTGGCGACTCTGAAATAAATAAGCAAATCCCGTTTCGATTGTCCTTTAATTGGAAAAAACTCCCCCTGCGCCCTCGGGTGCGGAAAAAGGAGGTGTGACAGGTATATCTGATGCGTCTAAATCATGTTGTCATTCAATGGCCCTCCTGTGTTAATCAATTCATTGGATAGTCCCATTTGTTTTCCCTGGAATGGTTTGGCACATGTTTGTAATATCCAGGGGGAAATATGAGCTATGTGCTTATTTGATTCTGATGTGCTGCTGCATACTCATGTAGTACTAGTACTATCATGGGTTTGAAACTTGAGTAATCTTGCAAAAACATGAATTTCAATGAGTTTTTTTGCATCCTTTTTAACATAGAGATACTTACAGTTATCATCATAATTCTAGGGATGTAAAAAGGCACTAGCTATGTTGTAGTTTGTGATTAGATTTCGTAATTGTATGATTAATTATTGATTGTCTGTCTTCGTGTAATTAACATTTTTTCCTTCTCCCTAAGCCTCTGCATATAATCTGCTCTAAATCCTCATGTTGCTCACGCTAGTATAAGATAATAACGTAAATGAATTCATTTCTTTTGATATTAAGTGGTTGAAATCCATAGTTGGTTGTTTAGTTAAACTATGTTCCTTTCTTATAATCAAAGCAGCACCTCTCCTTTTATTCTTGGCTAGCGCTCTAATGGTTATTCACTATCTGCATATTTCCCACACTATGTGCTTCTTCTTTCTTGGCTCACATCTTTTCCTTTTCACAAATTCACATTACCTCTCCTACAACAATCTTCCATAAACACATGGCCCTCATTTAATTAATTTTAATCCTTAGAATTCGAGGCGTGCCATTTAGCGAATTTTTCATGGCCCTCGCAAAGTTGAAAATGCGTAGTTGCTTTAGGCGCGTAATTTAAAATTACCTTCCTAAACTCGGGTGTTCATTTCATGTGACCCAAATTCAAATCTTAACAACGTTAAATAAAACGTGTCGCGGACTGCAGGTGCATTTCATGTGACGTAGTCCAAAGACGTGTTTTAGATGACGTTGAAATCTTCCTTAAATAATTATTAAAAGCGGTTTAAAGTTAAAATGCACATAAGCTTAAAAGTATTTTAAAATCAGATAATTAGGCCAATAATAACAGTTGAGCAACCGTGCTAGAACCACAGAACTCGGAAATGCCTAATACCTTCTCCCGGATTAATAGAATTCCTTACCCGAATTTCTGTGTTCGCGGACTGTAATACAGAGTCAATCTTTTCCTCAATTCGGGATTTGAACCGGTGACTTGGGACACCATAAATCATCCCAAGTGGCGACTCTGATCTTGAAATAAATAATCCCGTTTCGATTGTCATTTTAAGTTGAAAAAAACTCCCTTATACCCTTCCGGGGGTATAGAAAAAAGGAGGTGTGACAACTCTGGCGACTCTGCTGGGGAGAAGAACCTAGAATCTCTGGTTCAGGGTTCAAGAATTCGAGCTTAGAATAATTGTTATATTTTGGCTTTATTTATTATCTGGTTTTATTCACATGTTTGGGCCTAATGTGCTAAATGTTGCTTTTTACCGCTTTGATATGGTTGAACTGTATATAATTGTTGCGAAATCCTCCTCTCTCTGAGTCTTCTAAATCATCTAGGAAGTGTGCACTTCATGTGACTTCTCTTCTGTTAGAGTCATATTCCAATTTTAGAACGAGGTTCGGACAAGTTGTAAAGCCGGTGAAGCTTCTGTAATCCCGATACGCTGCCCCCCTCGGCCCGAGCTGTCCACTCGGGTAAGTAAGGTTTAGAACAAATAAACCCAGGTTTTTAATCCTAGAATAACATAGCCTCATGCCAGATCCCTAGTAGGAACGTTTGTTGCATCACGTGCATTTGACTTTGGGGACTCAACATAGGGGTTGGGTCCGTCTAGGACAGGTGTACTCAAAATAACAGACCATCTTGATGCATCCTACGTGTTACATGTTGCATTTCTTCAAGGGTAAAAGGGTCATTTGGCAGACCAATGATAGTTGAGGGCAAATGAAAAAGAAAAAAAAAAGAAAAAAAGAGGGTGAAGTGTGAAAATAAAGCAAGTAGGTCTCAATTATATTTTCTTTCACATTTTTGTTAAGAAAAAAATGAAAAATTCAAAAAAAAAAAATTGCACTTTTTCATCATTTTCTGAAAAACAAAAAATCAAAAAAGGGGAAAAGAAAATCCAAAATGATGATTACATGTTTCATCATTTTTTTTTCAAAACAAAAAACAAAATATATTTTTTCTTCTCTGAATTAGTTGTTATTTTTATTTCTCGCCCGTATCCAATTTGCCCGAACTATGCATACACGATTCTCGTCTTTCGGAGCGTGATACACAGACAACCCACATAGGGTCCGGTCTTCCTAGTGAGTTAGGTTCTTGGCTTCGCGGGCTCTTAGCCAAATCTTGCATTTTTAGCCACTTTTAGCCACATAGGTTAATTTTAGAAAAATAGTCACAATCATGTCTTGAAGGTGTCCAACAGGAAGGGTTGTTGTCTCACACAGCGTTCTAGGTCTTTAACTTTATTTGGTCTTAATTTTTTTCATACAGGTATGGATTTACTTACCGGAGTTTGGGTAGAAATTTGGAATGTATTAAAAAATCAAGAATTGTTGTCAAAGCAGTGATGCGAGTGGGGTTGGAGAAAATTCAAAGATCAAGTGAATTGAAGAGTTTAAAAAGAAAGGGTATTTAGGCTTTGATGTGGTGACAGAAAAGGAACTAAAGGAAAATGGATTCTTGGGGTTAAGGAAAACAAAGTTAGTTTGCACAATTGGACCAGTTTGTTGTTCTTTGGATGAGTTGGAGAAGTTAGCTTTAGGAGGTATGAATGTGGCTAGGCTAAATGTGTCATAACTTAAGGGAGTGGCATCAAGATGTGATTAGGAAAATTAAGATGTTGAATCAAGAAAAGGTTATGGTGTATCGGTCATGATTGATACATAGGGGAATCAAATACAAGTAGTTGATCATGGCTCTTCATCTTCTGTTAAAGCAGAGGAGGATTCAATTTGGTACTTTACTACTGAGAAGTTTGAAGGTTCTCGTCCATTTACAATTCAGGCAAATTATGAAGGTTTTTCTGAAGGTTGTCAATCCTGGTGATGAAATTGTCGTAGATGGAGGAATGGCTACTTTTGAAGTTATAGAGAGAGTCGGGAATGACTTGCGCTGCAAGTGCACAGACCCCGGTCTGCTTCTGCCTAGAGCTAAGTTGAGTTTTGGAGAGATGGCAAGCTTTTAGGAACAGATTATGACCTCCCCACTCTATCAACAAAGGATTGGTCAGATATTGTGTTTGGAATATCTGAAGATATCGATTTTATTGCCGTTTCATTTGTAAAGGATGCTGATGCGATCAAGCATATGAAGGACTACCTCGCAACTAAATCCTCCAAGGCCATAAAAGTGTTGGCAAAGATAGAGAGTTTACAGTCTCTCCAAAGGTTGGAAGAGATCGTTGAGGCTTCTGATGGGATTATGATAGCAAGGGGAGATCTTGGAGTTGAGATTCCACTTGAACAAAGTCCATCTGTTCAGGAAGATATTACTTATGTTTGCAGGAAGCTCAACAAGCCCGTTATTGTCACCTTTCAACTTCTGGAGTCAATGGTTGAATTCCCAACTCCAACACGAGCAGAGGTTGCAGATGTTTCTGAAGCGGTTCGACAGTATGCTGATGCATTGATGTTATCTGGTGAGTCAGCCATTGGATCATATGGAATGAAAGCTCTTTCTGTCTTGCGTACAACTAGCACCCGAATGGAACAATCATGTCGTGAAGAGAACAAGCAAACTTTATTGCATCAACGTAAACTTGAAGTATCTTTGCCAGATCAAATTGCTGAGCAAATTTGCAATTATGCAGTGGAAATGGCTGACAACCTAGGGGTGGATGCTATATTTGTGTACACAAGGCACGGGAAGATGGCGTCTACAGACGCCCTAGGACCATCCAGTCAAGATCGCTCATTCAGGAGTTGCTTAAGTAGATTTTTCTTTTTATGTTTTGAGTATGTTTTTCTTTTTATGTCTTCTTTTACCTTCTAGTTTTGTACAGTAATATCGAGTCTTTTGTTATTGTACTTTCTATTTTGTATTTGAAAAAAAGTGTGTTATAACTCAAAAATCCAAAAAAGAGATATTTTGCGTTTTTACATTTCCGTTAGAGTTTTCTTTAGAAATACTACTCCTAGAAATAAAAAAAAAATTGAGGTGGTTTTTTTAGAAAATTAATATCTAGAACTCAAAAAATCAAAAATTGCTTTTATATTTCCTTTATGATACTAGGACTAAAAAGCTCAAAAAAAATGGGATTTTTCTCTTTTGATGTCTCTTTACAAGTTTTTTTTAAGGTATTAATTCCAAAAGCCAAAAAGATTTTCCTTTGAGGTTATTCTTTCGGAAATTAATAAAAACAACAAAAATATATTCTTTTTATTTTCACTAGAACTTTAGGACATTATGCATAGAAGAAAAAAAATACAAAATAGTTTATTTCTTTCATTTCTCGTTGCGAAGTTTTTCTTCAGAGTATTAAATGAAAATTCAAAATATGTTTGGGTTCATTCTTTAGATTTCCTTCCTAAAAAAAAGTCAAAAAATATTTTTCTCTTCTAGGATTTTTCCTTAATAGAGTATTTGTTTCAAAAAGAAAAGAAAAAAGAAAAAAAATCCGTTAAGCTTGAGTTTAGAATAGGTTATAGAACATTAAGTCTAGAAAACACAAAAAAAAGATTTGTTTCTTTTATTTCTCTTTTCTCGTCAAGGTAGTCATTAAAGTAAAAAGAAAAAGAAAAAAAGAAAAGGAAAAGGAATGTTAGTTTGTTTGCTTTATTTCCGATCTTCCAAAACTACGCAAAGATCTGATTCATGCAGCGTCATGATACGTAGGCAACTTACATAGGGTTCGATCAAATCATTGTTTTTATTATTAAAAGAAAAGGAAAATAAAAGGATGAAGCTATGGGATGCGAGAAATGAGGGGAAAGAAAAGAGTGATAATTAGAATAAAAAGAGGAAGGAAAATGAGCAAGCAAGTGCTAGAAAAGCAAAGAAAAGAGAGGTTGAAATGAACAAATTGGGATGATGTCAACTGACCTTTGTACTCTCGAAATCATTCTAGAACCGATAACTGTGGCTAGGTGCATTGCACATAAAGCGAAATTATCTTATGTTAAATGCCATAACGCTAATGTGATGGCCTCATTTTGTTATATTCATAGCAGAAAGGTGGTTGGTTTGTGATTTTTAAAGTGGTAACTCCTCTCTACAACATAAAGTCAAAAGGCAATGGCAGACAACAACATGATTGAGTTGGTTGATACCGGTGCCCGAAAACATTTGGTTGAACAAGACACTGGGTTGGCTGATGAGGTAAGGATATTAAGACAACACATTACAGACATGTATCATGCTTGGATGACTGGGAAGGTACCACCCCCGCCACCACCTAGCTTCCTAGATGCTACCCTTACCCAAACTCCGGTCATAGTGCCAGATAATCCCCCATACTCTCCAGATCCACCCGCTTATCACAGCTTTCCAACCACCCTAGTAGCTCCATCACTCGTCCTCCAGTTACCTTTCCCCAAAATTGCCCTCCTGTCATAGCCACTATCCCCGACAATGAATACCCACTCAAAGCTCATAATGCCCAATATTACCCCTCAGAGGTTGCCCACAAGGTTTCCAACTCGTACAAGCAGAGCCCAGGGGATGAGCCTCATGTTGAAAATGAAAAGTTCACAGGAAGAGAAGGGCGAGATGAGATACCCAGGAAGCTGAAAGGCATAGAACAATCCTTAAAGAACAAGCAAGGAATGGGAGACCAGGGTAACGTGGCCTACAAAGAATTGTCTGTGTCCCCTGACGTTCGCCTGCCCGCGGGGTTTAAAGCGCCAAAATTTAACTTGTACGATGGGTGTGGAGATCCGGTAGCCCACCTGAGGGTTTACTGTAGTGAAATGAGAAGTGTTGGAGAGAAATATGACTTGTTGATGGCATATTTCAGTAAGAGCTTGACTGGGGAATCTTTGGAATGGCATAATCGTCAAGATGTCGGTAAGTGGCATACATTGGGCGACATGGCTAAAGATTTTGTTCGACACTTTCAATACAAGTTATGCATTACCCCAGACCGCTCCTCCCTATCTAAAATGGAAAAGAAGCCGGAGGAAAGCTTTAGGGAGTTTGGGCTCAGGTGGAGGGAGCAAGCTATTCGAGTCAGCCCCACGATTGGTGAAGAAGAAATGGCTGAGCTTTTCCTACAAGCTCAGGGGCCCACCTACTTCAGTTATTTGATTCTGACCTTGGGTAAACCTTTCAATGATGTGGTAAAAATAGGGGAGATAGTAGAAGAGGGAATCAAGTCAGGCAAAATCATGAGTTATTCGACATTGAAAGATACTACGGAAGACATTCAGAACATCCCATGGAGAAAGGGAAATAGAAAAGATGATCCGCTGGGCATTCTTGCTCAACTCCTTCAGCCTCGACATCGGCCCCATGGATATCCTTATGGACCAGATGACCCTTCCTAATGCTACTTCTCTCCACAGAACCCCCAAAGTCGTATATCACTTTCCCAGTACCCTATCCACAATGCCCCACTATATGCTCCACACCCACGAGGCCCGTGATGGCCCACACCACTTCCCCAAATGTCTTACCCGCCCCCTCAAGCATATCAGCCACCTGCCCGCAAAAGGTTCCAACCGAGGCCAGAATATAAACTGAAAAGACTACTGAAAAAAGAAAAGGCTTTCACCCCTATTGAAGAATCATATGCCAGTTTGTTCCAAAGGTTGATACAATTGGACATGTTGAAGCCGATTCAGATAAAATGCCAAACTTTCTGCCAAAGAAGTTTGATTTTTCTAAAAGGTGTGCATATTGCTCCATGCCCCGGGTCACATTACAGAAAAATGTTGGCACCTGAAAAAAGCAATTCAGAAGCTTATTGATGTAGGTGACATTGTCGTGCAAAATCCAGATACAGCATACACTAGCCAAAGTCCATCGTCTGTTCATAATGAGACGCATATGGTGGGTATGACTTATTTTGAAAAGGAATATGAGAATTCTTCTGAGATCCTCGGAGGTCCACATGCTACGAATCTTTCAGCGCTATCAGAGATTGATCTTAAGAATGAGCCGGCAAAAGGGACCCAAACGCAATTTGCTAAACTCAATGTGATGAAGACTTATGAAGGTCTTAGTAATGTTGATGCGGAACTCAGTGGCTAAGATGTTGAGCTTGGTGATTGGAAAGATGCTCCTTTCTTGGCTAGACAGGGAGGAGTCTTGGTGGTTTATTTTGTTGTCATTTCTGTTGTCCAGTTTATTTCAGGGTTGTAATCCGGATATTGTCTTGTGGCTCAAACCCTTATTTTGCCTGGTTTGTTTAGTCGTAGTAACTCGTTTAGTGCTGTCTAGGTTTGTTCCAGGGTTGTAACCCAAGTTTAGTGCTTGTTTTGTTGTTCAAACCCCTTCACCATTTGTCTAATGCAATTTTCTATTTTTTGTTATTTCTAGTCATTTCTATTTAGTTTTATTCTCCTTTTATAGTTCTTTTCATGCTAGTTCTGGTGATGTGACATGCACGCATTAATTCTAGGTCTGATCTTAAAAGTTAGTTTAATCACGAAGTAATGAAACAATTTTGAAGATGATTGGGGCATTTGAAGGAAATAAGTACATAATTTTGAGATCATTTGAAGCCCAAACAGTGTGAAACTAGGGCAGATAATTTTGAGATCATTTGAAGCTTGAACTGTGTGAAACTGAGGGCAGATAATTTTGAAGTTAATAGGATGGCAAGAATTTGTTAAAGGAAAGTGCATCCCGGACGATTTGAAGCAAGCAATTTTGAGTTCAAGTGCATCTCAAGTTGCAAAATAAAGGAAGTTTTCTCCGAATTGACGGAGGATATCCATTGTGAAAAGATAATCACCCAACGAGGGTTTTGTACTTGACAAGGCACTAAAGGAAAGTGGAAGGCATATTAGTGATATCAACGCTGAAGCCGCAAAAGAAATATTGTGCATGATCTTCAATTTTCATTTTAAGTTGCATTTGTTGTACTTGGCATTCTTAGGGATTGAGAGGCCCTCTTTCAGCTACCCAAATACTTATACCATTTGATACCCTCTTGAGCCTGTACTAGTTTCTTTGACCTCCCCTCTTTTGGAATCAAGTTAGAGTCATAAAAAAAGAAGAAAAAAGAAGTTTATGTCCCAATAGGTTTATTTGAAAAAGTTCATACCAAAATGAAAATTCAAAAAAAAAATAGATATAAAAAGGGAAAAGAAAGAAAAAAGAAAAATAACAACAACAAAACGTATCTTTGTGAACTACGTTTGACCTGATTCTTGTCACCACAAGATACGTAGGCAGTCTCATGGTTCGGTCGCACCAAATAAAATATTTCATGATCCCACGAAGTCAAGAGTGTGCGAAAATTCCATCTCAAAAAGAAAAGAATCAAATTCCCTTGCTTTAGAAATTGGGGCAAAGTTTTTAGAATGGATTCCAAAAGTTGTAAATAAATAACCTTGTTGTCATAGTTACTTTGAGCCTTTATGATATCCTTTCTTTCTAATCCTGTCCAAAAACCACATTACAATCCAAAAAAGCCCTCCCAAATAATCTTTGAGAATGCTGAGTTTAGACATGCCAAGAGTATATGCTATTTTTTTACCATGGTTAATGCCTTGTCATCTGCAGAATCAGAGTAGAATAAGAAGAAAAGAACAAAATGAGAGAGTCTTATTGGTGAAAACCTTCACATGCACCATGAGGCGATGATGAGTTGAGAGAAAAAACAAGATGAGAGAGGCTTGATGGTGAAAACCCTTCGGGCACTACAAGTCGAATAAGGATTGTGAATCAAGACTGGATAATCGGAGCATTGAAGCCCAATTTCAAGGTGAAAAGGCACAACAAGAGTTGAACATCAGACTTGCTTGACAGATTAGGCCACTTAATCCACAGGTGCATGTCATGGTCATTAGAGTTGATATCCACATCTGATAGGTTTCTACTTTGTAGTTTTCTTAGTAGGAATCATCTCTTTCCATTGTCCTTTACTCTGTTCCTTTTGTCTTGTTTACTTCCTCTTTCTGAGTCTGTTTGGTCAAAACAAGTGAGAAATGACTTCAAAATTTGCCACCAGCTTTCCAATGGCACAAAACAGGATCTGGCTAGCATATCAAAGTGGCAAAGAACAACAAACGCACTGAGTTGGTAACAATCAACATGCTTTGGGATCCATGTGAAATACAAATGTTTGGTATATATCAATTCATGAACAATGCAACAGATGGAGGGTGTTAGGTGAACGGATCAAAGGTATTTTCTGTGATAATATTGACAAGGAAAGTGGTTAACCAGTGACAAGCAAGGTCTTCCAAGCAAAAATCAAAGTTATCATGGCAAGTGATGGAGCAATAGACCTCACGGCTAAGGCCAGTGGTTTAAGTCAAGAAGGAACAACATACGCACTGAGTGGGTGACAATTGACGTGCTTTGGGATTCGTGTGAGACATAAAGGTTTGGTAAATGCTAGTTCATGAGCAATGCAACAAATAGAGGGTATTAGGTCTGAACGGAGAAGAGGTATTTTCTGTGATAAGGGTGATAGAGAAAGTGGTTAGTCAGTAAACAAGCAAGGTCTTCGAGTGGAAATCAAAGTTATCATGGGAAGTGAAGGAGCAATCGCCCTCAAAGCCAAGGCCACAAACCAACCACCATATTTTTAAACTGACAAAATTTTTCTTTGATTTGAAACAGGGGCAAAAAATTTTATTTGTTTCGGAGAAATCCTCCGTAAGGAAAAGCAAGCACCAGACAGGTTTGACCGTAAATTCTCAGGACCCTCCTGGAAAATGGGACCTAGTTTAAAATTCAAAACAATCATGAGTATCAAAATCTAGCATAAATGTACCGCAAAGGAATATAAGTTGGCTTCAAAATTTGCATGCTTGAGATAGGATTCAATTAGGAGTTTTCGGGACCCTTCTTAATAATGGGACTTAGCTCTAAAATTTCTATTAGATAACAAGATTTAGCGGAAGTCAACCTTTAGAAGATATAATTTAGATTTAAAATCGTCATTTAACTAGGAGTTTTCAGGAACCTCCTAGATAATGGGATCTAGCTTTCAAATTCTTAGTGATATTTGGTAACCTGATTCAGTTAACACTCACAGATGTGCCCAGCTACCAAACTGGGGCAAAAAATTTTCTTTGTTTTGTCTATTTTGTTGAAGTCGGGCACCCATCAGGAGAGCAAGGGAGAACAATGCCAGTTTTAAGGATAGGAAGCAATTCAAGCATCGGTAGTAAGGAGCCCACTTGGAGAACAAAGCAATTCAAGCGTCGATAATCAGAAGCCCGCCTGGAGAACAAAGCAATTCAAGCGTCGGTAATTAGGATCCCACCTGGAGAATAAAGCAATTCAAGCGTCGGTAATCAGGAGCCCACCTGGAGAACAAAACAGATCAAGCGTCGGTAATCAGGAGCCCACATGGAAAACAAAGCAGATCAAGCGTCGATAATCAGGAGCCCGCCTGGAGAACAAAGCAGATCAAGCGTCGGTAATCAGGAGCCTACCTAGAGAACAAGGTAGATCAAGTGTCGGTAATCAGGAGCCCACTTGGAGAACAAAGCAGATCAAGCGTCGGTAATCAGGAGCCCACCTGGAGAACAAAGCAAATCAAGCGTCGGTAATTAGGAGCCCACCTGGAGAACAAAGCAGCAATGTTCAAAGGAAGACGGTTCAAGTTCAGCAATCAGGCGCCTACTTGAAGAAAAGGGAAAGTATCTCAGATTACAATTCAAGTCGGCAACAAAGGAGTTTCACCTGGAGAGTACGAGACAACAGAGCAACATGAACTGCAAGATCAAGTTTGAAGATATAGATATGATTCTTGTAATGCATAGATCATAATTTAGTCTAGCTTCTTTTATTTTGTCATGGTGTAATAAGGAGTTCAGTAAGCAGTAGCAGCAGCAGCAATATTGAAATCACAGCTTCATGGTAGTCCCAGCTACCGAAACTTTCCGAACTACACTGACCTGATTTCTTTATAGCCAAGGATATATAGACAACCTCGGAAGCAGGGTGCGGTCAAATCTTTCAAAAATGTTTCCCATGGAGTATTCAAACGGGCAAAAATCGCTCGTATCCGCTCACTTTATCTTTGCACGAAAACTCTTCGTATTTCCAAGCAAAGAGGGGCAGCTGTGAGCACGTGATTTTTGCCCTATATGAATTATTCCCATAAATTCAAACAAAATAATTTTTTCCCAATGTTTGCAATTTCGTAGATTTTTGTAGCATTTTTTGTTGATTGCCTGCATTTGTCTATGCACGTTTATTTTATTTAATTCATGAAAAATACAAAAAATATATTGCATTTGCATTTAGGATTTAATTTGCATCTTTAAATTAATTAGTAATTTAGTTGTGTTACAAAAATAAAAAATCACAAAAATAACCCATTTTTGCACTTAGCTTCGAATCTTGTAGTTTTCTTTAATTTGATGATTAATTAGTTGTTGTAAATATTATTTTGAGTAATTAATCTAATTTTGTGGGATAATTTGGTTTGGGATTTAATTTAGGTTTTATTTTTAATTTTTAATTTTGAAAAGAAAAGAAAACTTGAAATTGAAAAAGAGAAAAAGGTTTTGAAACAAGAGAATTTGAATTTTGGGCTTATCAATTGAATTTCCCCCAGACCCAAACAATTTTCCCCTGAGACCCACCCAACCCGCCTGGCTGACCCGACCCGACCTACTCGCCCAAAATATAATCAGACAATGCGACGAGCCCTAAATCCCAAGCGCAGAAACGGGCGTTACTGTTCTTCTTCTCCAACAAGCCTAAATTCGTCCCTAAATCATCCAAATCCATGGTGAGTGAATCCAGTCTCCAACCATGTGTTCCCTCCTTCTCTCCTCTTACCATTTCTAACGGTTCTTATACCAAAGATTCCCCCTCCTCTCACTCGCTCGAATTTGAGATATAGCACGTGATTGGAAGGTTCTGAGAAAAATTCGTTGGATGAGTGTGAGGCGTTGGATTGATTTCACTCAATTCGAGCCCCACATTCATCAGGGGTTCATTTACTAAAAGGGACCTCATCCGATTTTGATGGCGGAGATTTTTGGGAGTAAAAATTTGGAAGGGAAAGGTTTAAGGATTTTCTGGAGCTTCTCATTTTCTCTTCTCTGAAAAATTTCTTCTAAAAGTTTCTCTAAAAGGTTCAAAGAGTGAGATATATATATATTTTAATTTCTAAATCTGGCTTTTGAAGTTCCAAAGAGATAAAATGAATTGAGGTCATTCGATTGGTGGTGAGATTCAAGTTTGTCGACTTCGATTTTCTACTGCTGTCCTACTGCTTCGCTACTGAACCTCTCTAGGATCTTGGAATCCAAAAGTGTATTTGTTGCTTCTTCCTGTAACTATTATAAAGGGAATTTGCAATTTCAGGTTCGATTTCCTCTTTTATGTGACCCTATTCTTTAAGTATTCCTGAGCTATAAGATCCTATCTAGAATGGTTTGTTGTGTTCTGCGATCGAACTTCATGAAGAAGTCGAGCTTGGGTTCATCATTTAGTCCCGATTCGTATTTGAAAATGATTTTTGACGTGTTATTCTCGCTGATGAATCTCTTCTCAATGGTATGATGTACTTGAGTATATTCAGTCAGTAAAAGTTGATTTAGAGTGGTCTTCCTCTATGCTTATATGCTTTAATTGTTATTATGGTGTCGAGTTTTCATTTGAGTCAAGATTTCGTCGTTTTCAAATAAACAATTGTGTTCAGCTTTGAGATTGTATGGATTCTTGAAGGGTGTCACATTACTCTTAGTTTAGGTCGACTGGTTCTCCTAATGTTTGCAAAGTTGTCCTGTTATAGTTGGTTAGTCTGTTAGCGTAAAGCTGCTCTTGTCTGTTAAAACTGGGAAGTTGAATCATAGGTTTGCTTGATTTTGAACATCATAGTATGAGTATGAAAATCGAAGTTGTGATGGGATCATTTTCTATTGGAGTTGCTCTCATGAAAAGAATGATTTGTTCATTACTTGCCTAGCTATTTCAATTTACCACCTTGAGGCATGTTGAAATCCATCTTATTTGCTTAAGGTGAAGTCTATTGGGCACCTTAACTAGCTGGACTATTGTTAGCAAAGTGCGAAGGCATCGTGTAACTGCTTGCCGTTGTCATGAATATTTATATTTGTCTGGTTTGAGTTTGAACTTTAAATAAATGTTGAGAATGTCGCTCGAAGTTTTCTGACCTTAACCTAAAAATGCCGATAATGTTAAATAATGCTCATGACTCTTTGTTCACATATCTAAGCATGAAAAATTAGTATGTTTACTTGAATCAACTTTTGAGTTAGCCTGGGATTACTTTGCTGAAAATCTGCCCTGTTTGCACTATCTCGGCAACCTATTTGCACGACTTTGAGTGTAAAATTCTGCACTGGTTGGCTTGCAGCAGCTCTGCTTTACTTGTTACTTTATGTGTTTATCTAAGTACTGTTTGGTTTTGCATTGTTAATCAGCCAAAGGAAATCAGCGGGGTGAGTTTGTTTGATAGGTTCATTGTTGAGTAGAAGTTTTCAGTGAGTTTTATTCTATCAATTTGGGGTATATCTGATGCGTCTAAATCATGTTGTCGTTCAATGTCCCTCCTGTGTTAATCAATTCATTGGATAGTCCCATTTTTTTCCCTGGAATGGTTTGGCACATGTTTGTAATATCCGGAGGGGAATTTGAGCTATGTGCTTATTTGATTCTGATGTGCTGCTGCATACTCATGTAGTATTGGTACTATCGTGGGTTTGAAACTTGAGTAATCTTGCAAAAACATGGATTTCAATGGGGGGTTTTTTGTATCCTTTTTAACATAGAGATACTTACAGTTATCATCATAATTCTAGGGATGTAAAAAGGCACTAGCTATGTTGTAGTTTGTGATTAGATTTGGTAATTGTATGATTAATTATTGATTGTCCGTCTTCGTGTAATTAATATTTTTTCCTTCTCCCTAAGCCTCTGCATATAATCTGCTCTAAATCCTCATGTTCCTCACGTTGGTATAAGATAATAACGTAAATGAATTCATTTCTTTTGATATTAAGTGGTTGAAATCCATAGTTGATTGTTTAGTTAAACTATGTTCCTTTCTTATAATCAAAGCAGCACCTCTCCTTTTATTCTTGGCTAGCGCTCTAATGGTTATTCACTATCTGCATATTTCCCACACTATGTGCTTCTTCTTTCTTGGCTCACATCTTTTCCTTTTCACAAATTCACATTACCTCTCCTACAACAATTTTCCATAAACGCATGACCCTCATTTAATTAATTTTAATCCTTAGAATTCGAGGCATGCCATTTAAGGAATTTTCCATGGCCCTCGCAAAGTTGCAAGTGCGTAGTTGCTTTAGGCGCGTAATTTAAAATTACCTTCCTAAACTCGGGTGTGCATTTCATGTGACCCAAATCCAAATCTTAACAACGTTAAATAAAACGTGTCGCGGACTGCAGGTGCATTTCATGTGGCGTCGTCCAAAGACGTGTTTTAGATGACGTTGAAATCTTCCTTAAAATAATTAAAAGCGGTTGAAAGTTAAAATACACATAGGCTTAAAAGTGTTTTAAAATCAGATAATTAGTCCAATAATAATAGTTGAGCAACCGTGCTAGAACCACGGAACTCGGGAATTCCTAATACCTTCTCCCGGGTTACCCAAATTTCTTTGTTCGCAGACTGTAATACAGAGTCAATCTTTTCCTTGATTCGGGATTTGAACCGGTGGCTTGGGACACCATAAATCATCTCAAGTGGCGACTCTGATCTTTAAATAAATAATCTCATTTCAATTGTCACTTTAAGTTGGAAAAAACTTTCTTATACCCTTCCGGGGGTGTAGGAAAAAGGAGGTGTGACACTGTTGATGTAATCTTACCCTATTGTAGCAGGTTAGTTATTATACCTACTAGTTACTAGTTAATGATTATTTTAGATATTTTTACGTATAATTACCTTATAAGTCCCTAGTGTAATGGTAAAGCCATAAAGGAGGTTCAGAAGTTGATAAGTTCAAATCCAAAGACATTCTAACATAATTTTTATAAATTCCTGATTCCGCCACACTTATAAGCGGCATGATTTTTTACACTATCAATTTGAAATGATAAATTGGGTATAGTCGTAAGAAAGTACGACGGTCAAAAACCACTGGATAAAAGGAAAGGGAACTATATATATGGGGGAGGGAGCCCAGAGAAGGGGGGATTTGGAGGATAGCAACCACAATAGAGGAAACAAGAGGAATCTCTTATTTATCAACAGTTACTCCTCTTCTTTTTCTTAGCTCCCATGATTACGATGTATCTTTGCTTTAGATGTAAGCTCATCTCTTATGCTTGATCTATGATTATTGCATTAACAAATCTTATACTTTCTTACTCTTCTTTTATTTCGCTCTTTATATGCTTGGATCTGGAATTAATTATGTTTGGCTAAGATTTACCTTCTTTATTATCAATGATTAATTCGACAAAAGAGTTTTATACTTTTTGCTCAAACAATTTGGCGTCGTCTGTGGGGATTTCTTAGCCAAATTTCTTAGTTTTTTTAGATCTAGAATCGGTGAAATGCAACCACCCACTCGAAAGAGCGGTAAATAAACCTTACATGTTAATCTAGGTCAGGCTGTCACATAAAAGTAGAAGTTATAACTGATATCTACGCAAAACCCACATCTCGCTAGTAACAATAGGTTTAGCATGACGTATGCACGTACAAAATAGGATCATGGTCATCTGGCGTGACCACATCCCCATTTGACACATTCACCTTGTATATTAACTCGTGTTCCCACCCTTTATGAGAGGACGACAGCTTGTTGCGCGGTCCTTTGAAAGAATAGGCACATCCTGCCCTACTTTCACATTCCCCCACACATCGGATGGTGCGTGAACGAAGTATGACATGTCTCCCTTGTTGTGGGTACAAATCGAACGAGATCGGACCGGGACTCGATTTCAACACTGCAACAAGTGAGGCGGTCCCAATCCGCGCAAAGCTTAGACCTTATTAAAAACGGAGCTGAACATGGTCGTCAAATCTAAAATCGCCATTCCATCAACCATTAGAACACCAGGCAGAGCGAGCAACGCTACAACGCCGCCCCCCTTCGCCGAATTGTTGGATCAAGGTACGAAAAATTTCATTTTGGTTTACCCTCTGTTTTTGATTTAAACAAGAACGCGAGCGCTCGCACGGGCAAGTGAGCAAAGGAGCATGCCAACTAGAGACAATGGAAGGAAAACTACTACAAAATAATTGAAATGTCTCCCACATTAAATACTTCAACTCCTAAAAAAGGACACCCTTCAAGTTGTACTTTTTTCCCTCACCCGGGTTTCGCCCTAATTGGGTTCTCAAGGAAGTTTTTAATGGGGAAACGAAGGAGATGTCTCGAAGTTTAAGTATGATTCATCACCCTGTTTGTTGACTACTTCCCCAGACCGGGCGATGAAGGGACTAGATACATGGAAACTTCTCCAATATATGTCTGAAACGAACATGTATAGCATTCTCCAGTGAGTGAAATAACAACATTTTGTAGTCCCCATCAAGGTATTCTCCTATACAAGCAAAATTAAGCAAACTGGGACTCACCCAGGAAATGCATCGTATTCTCCAATGCAAGCAAAATTAAGCAAACTGGGACTTGCCCAGGAAATGTAGAAGCTAAGCAAAACTGGGACTCCCCCAGGAATGCCTAATACTCTCTAGAGAAAACAAAATCGAGTACGCCAGGATCCACCCCGACGTATACACAAACAATATGGTGACCTGTGTTTCTCCAAAATCTGACAATGAAACAATGGGTTAACATTTCGACCTTAGCTCGAAATAACACCCCTACGGCCAAGGGCCATCGCCAAAAGAAGAATTCAACCTCGCTCAAATCACAACGGGTTAACATTTCGACCTTAACTCGAAATAACACCCTTATGGCCAGGGGCCATCGCCAAAAGAAGACTTCGACCTTGCTCAAATCACAACAGGTTAACATTTCGACCTTAGCTCGAATCACAATGGGTTAATATTTCGACCTTAGCTCGAAATAACACCCCTACGGCCAAGGGCCATCGCCAAAAGAAGAATTCGACCTTGCTTGAATCACATCGGGTTAACATTTCAACCTTAGCTCGAAATAACACCCCTACGGCTAAGGGTCATCACCAAAAGAAGAATTCGACCTCGTTCGAATCACAACGGGTTAACATTTCGACCTTAGCTCGAAATAACACCCCTACGGCCAAGGGCCATCGCTAAAAGAAGAATTTGACCTCGCTCGAATCACAACGGGTTAACATTTCGACCTTAGCTCGAAATAACACCCCTACGGCCAAGGGCCATCGCCAAAAGAATAATTCGACCTTGCTCAAATCACAACGTCTTAACATTTCGACCTAAGCTCGAAATAACACCCCTACAGCCAAGGGCCATCGCCAAAAGAAGAATTAGACCTCGCTCGAATCACAACGGGTTAACATGTCGACCTTAGCTCGAAATAACACCCATACGGCCAAGGGTCATCGCCAAAAGAAGAATTCGACCTCGCTCGAATCACAACGGGTTAACATTTCGACCTTAGCTCTAAACAACACCCCTACGACCAAGGGCCATCACCAAAAGAAGAATTCGACCTCGCTCGAATCACAACAGGTTAGCATTTCGATCTTAGCTCAGAATAGCACCCCTATGACCAAGGGTCATCGCTAAAAGAAAAATTCGACCTCGCAAAAATCACAACGGGTTAACATTTCGACCTTAGCTCGAAATAACACCCCTACGGCTAAGGGCCATCACCAAAAGAATAATTCGACCTTGCTCAAATCACAACGTCTTAACATTTCGACCTTAGCTCGAAATAACACCCCTACGGCCAAGGGCCATCGCCAAAAAAAAATTCGACCTCGCTCGAATCACAACGGATTAACATTTCGACCTTGGGCCGAAATAACACCCCTACGGCCAAGGGCCACCACCAAAAGAAAAATTCGACCTCGCTCGTATTACATGGATTGACATTTTGGTCTCGCTTGAAAATAATGCCTTTGCGGCCACCGGTCATCGACAAACAAAATTTTTTATTTTTTTGAACTTGTCCAAATAATTCAGAAATTGACTTCGCTCCAAGTTCCAAGTCCGACCTCGCTCGAATACATATGAAAAAGTCAACTTCACCTAAATCGGCAAGAGTTCAATCCCCCTCGATTGATTCAAGTCGAAACCGACTTCGTCCAAAACGACGAATCCGAATTCAACCTCGTTTGAATCAAGGATGATTCCGCCTAAAGCGACAAGTCAAAAGTCAAACTCGCCCAAATATGCAAACCCTAAGAAACTCCATGCGGACTCACACGACGAGACCCTACTCAATCCAGTTAAAATCGGATTCCCAAAACGAGAAATCAGGGATTCGCCATACAAAAATCTGAAGGTCTACATCAAAACAAAAAATGTAAAGCGAGGGGAAAGGAGAGAAATTCAAAGGACGTACAACGACGAAACAACCCTTTTATTTATACACTTGCGCAACGGCCGCACCTTACACATAGCCAAAACAGGCCCAATACAAAAAAACAACAAAACAAAACAAAATAGAATAAGGCAACAACTTTTCACTCGGCATCATCACCGCCGTTCTCCCCATCATTATCTCCAAGAAATTCCTCCTCAGCATCAGCATCCTCGCCGATCTCTGGTGTCGTAGGGTCGTAGTCGCAGTTGACACGAGCCTCTCGTGCCTTCGTCCGGGCTCCTTCATAAGCAGCCCCAAAAATATTGCATGCCTCCCACAAACTCTTGTATATGTCCCATTGGGCCTCGACATGAACCCAAAGCTCGTGCAAGTGGCAAGGAACAACGACAGAGGCAGATTCAACTTAGGCCAACAATTGCGCCTTTTCAGCCTCGAGTACAGCAACCTGATCCCCCAAGTTTGAAGCTTCCCGGTCAATTTTGCCAATACGCTCTTCAATCCTCGCCTCTTTTAGCGTGGTCGTTGTCACACCTCCTTTTTACCTACACCCGCAAGGGCATAAGGGAGTTTTTCCAATGAAAGGACAATTGAAACGGGATTTATTATTAAAGATTTAGAGTCGCCACTTGGGAGATTTATGGTGTCCCAAGTCACCGGTTGAATCCCGAATCGAGGAAAAGATTGACTCTGTACTACAGTCCGCGAACCAGAAATCTGAGTAAGGAATTCTGTTAACCCGGGAGAAGGTGTTAGGCATTCCCAAGTTCCGTGCTTCTAGCACGGTCGCTCAACTGTTATATTTGGCTTAATTATCTGATCTTAACGATTATGAACCTATGTGCAAATTTTAACATTAACCGCTTTTATTCATTTTTAAAGAAAATTGCAACGTCATTAAAACAAGTCTTGAACCACGTCACATAAATGCACCTGTGGTTTTTGGACATACTTTAACATCGTTGGGATTTGGATTTGGGTCACATAAATGCGCACCCGAGTTTAGGGAGGTAATGTTATTAAAATACGCGCCTAAAGAGACTAACGCATTATTATTTTGGGGAAGGCCATGAAATTTGCTAAACGGCCCGTCCCGAAATCTAAGTATTTTAATATATACAATTATCGAGGGCCCCGCAATTTATGTGTTTTGTTTAACGAGGCTCATCCCGCTTTATTATTTTAAAGTGCAAACCTAGAGCAATCTATAGTTTTCTACTTAATTTGTCTCTAAAATAAAAGAAAAGCCCTAATTAATTTGTTACTGGACTGATGCAAACTAAGTAATATTTGCACCAACATCCGACCATTGGGCTCCGATGTGAGCCCAGCAGAGGGAATTTAAAACCAGATATACACCATAAAATCGGCCAATAGAGACCTTGGCCCAGGCCTAAATGAGAAAGGGGCCAAAACTGGCCTGGGCCGTGCATCAATTATCCTGAGGCCCAAACATTTAGGGACTAGCTTGTTAAGCCCTATCTTTTACACTAAATGGAATTTCAATTTAATTAAGAACACAAATCTGATGAATATACTACTAAAATTAACTAGCCAGTAAAATAAATTCAATGCAACATTAAACATGAGTTGGAAAGCAACTGATTTCAGATTTTATGACCCACGTAAACTGCCTATGATCACAATTTCAAACATGGTGCATACTAGTTAAAATTTTAAATTCCCTACTATGACTCATTTTTATTAAAATGCTTACTCATGAACTTTGATTAAACACTAACGTGACCACATATGAGAATTGAAACTCGAGAATTAAGGATGCTGGACGAAAATGGATTGCCTAAATTAACCTTACGAATTACATATCTCATATCTACTTTTAACTTTCTGATTTCGAACCCACACACAACTACTCAAACTCAGAATTATAGATTAACTCACATCATCACTACTAAATATAAAGCTCCCATGATCATAAGAAGTATCACACTACTTTAACAGTCTACAACCTAATTAATCACAGCTTGAAAATACCATTTATACAGATCTAGGAAAATCGGAAATTAACTAAACTAATAGAAACTATTCTGTCAGTCCAGCATGAAATTATTACAACGAATACTCAACTAAACTCATATGCATTTCTAAATATCTAACACACACTTAATGGTTCAAATGCATAAACTTATAATTAACAGTCCATCAGTACGATTATTACAGTATAATGAAAGCAGTAAATCAACAATAGGCCTCTACTTCAACAACAATAGGCCTCCACTTCATTCATTTTCAACTGGATATTTACATACATCGAGTTTCAGGACATGTACCTGGTATGTAGAACAGAAAAATGGGGTAAGCAATCAGCAATAGCAAACAACAAAATACAACAGCAGAAAGCCCAACACAGTAGCTTCAACACCTCAATCTAGAAAGCCCAGCAACACGGAGAAAACCAGTAAAAATGGAGAAGAAAAATAGTCCGAAAATCTCTCTTTGTTTTATCTTTCTAGCTTTGAACACTCTCTGGTGTTCTTCCGCTCTCAATATTTCAGAAAATTTGGTTCTATCTTTTTTACTCTCTCCAAAATGAATTCTTCCCCTGTATATCCAGTGTATCCAGAGTGTATATCGAGTGTATACCGCTCTCTCCACCCCCTTCTTTTTTCTTTTTCCCCCCTTCTGTTCTGATTTTCAGGTCCCTTTAATAGGCATACAATTAGTGCATTTTCCACTACCAACTTAACTTTTCATTTATTTAATCCTCCACTCCATTTTCCACTCAATTATCCACTTAATTATTTAATCCATTAGTGCAATCCTAACCCTACTATCCACTAGAAACTTCTTAAGTAGGTAAACCCTTGAATTACTTATATTAATCAGTTCTTATTGACACAATTAAACAAGAACTTAATACAAAACTAATTGAACTAATCCTACTTATTTTGACTGAGTGATTAACGAGATACAATTTCACAGTCTTACAACAAGCTAATATCCTAATTATACGAAACAAATCTATAAAACCAAATCTTAAAGAAACAACAGTGAACAGAAATAATTCATACCAAAGAACTGATCGAATTTCAAATGAAATTGACCAGAAAAAGAAAAAGAGACGAGGAAGACGAATATTAGAATAACACTAATGAAAATAAACAAAAACTAGGAAAGAACTCACTGGATAGGCTCGAACTTGGATTTGGCACTCTGAATCATCCCAAAATAATACCAAACGTTTGTTCCTGATGCAGAACAAACGAGCGTTATTATTTTGTGATGAAACAAGTTTGAATAAGCCCAGAAATCCAACCAAATGATCTTTCATGCACTGGTCGGAATTTTAAGGTTCTAAGGCTCGAACTCAGATTCGATATTCGGGGAGTTCTGGATACATTCGAGGGAAACTAATGATATATTGGGCCTAAGGGGGTTGTGGAGGTTGTGTGGTGTTAATTTGGGAGGGATTGGAGTCGGCGCCGCCACCTGAGAAAGTTAGGGCGGCGCTAGGGTTCATCCTTTTGAATCGATAACCGAAGGGATTCAGGCATGTTCGAAGGTAAAGGGTTACGGATCCGGAAAGAGGGGATCGAGGGGGTTCTGGGGTGTATTTTTGGGAGTGATTGGAGCCGGCGCCGCCACCGGAAGGCGGTGGGGAATGGTGGCGGCTGGTCTCTAGGGTTTGGGTGAGGAAGATGAGATGAGGGGTTATGAGGGGGGTGGGGTCTGTTTGGTCAAATATATACTGGGGTGAAATTGGATCCAGGCCGTTCGATCAAACGAGATCAACGGCTTGGATCATCTGACTAATTGGAACGATGTCGTTTGAATGATTTAAAGACCGGATCGGTCTCAGATGAAATGGGTCGGGGTCGGGTAATGGGCAAAGCTTTGGGGCCGTTCGATCAAATGAAATTGATGGCCCTGATCAAAACGTGTCCAAACGACGTCGTTTGATTCTGGTAGGGGTGGACCGGGTATGGCAGACGGGTCTAGGATGGTTTGGGGTGTGTTTGGACGGGTTTTGTTTTGGGCTTGGGGATCTTTTGGCCCAAATTTGATTTCCTCTCTTTTATTAAGTCTTTTTCTTTTCTTTTCTTCTTTTTCTTTCAAAAAAATTAAAACTAAAATCCTAATTAAATTATAAAACACCAAATTAACTTAAAAATACTAATTAACTCTAACTAATAGTTATCACAAATAATTAAATGCCAAATTAAAAGAAAATCACACAATTTGACTAAAATTACACAAATATCTTGTTATTATTTTTTTGAATTTTCATTTTTGTAAAATACCTAATTATTAATTAGTTCCAAAAAATGTAAAAATCAAATCTTAAATGCCAATGCTATATTTTTGTATTTTTAATGCATTAATAAAATTAAACATGCCCACAAATATATGCAAACAATCAGAAAAATCACGCAATAATTCCTAAAAATAACAAATAATCAAAGCCAAAACCTAATTTTGGGAATTATTTTGGAGTAATTCGTATGAGACAAAAATCACGTGCTCACAGTCGTTGCCCTTTCGGATTCCTGCTCGGATTGAAGGACACAGATAGTGTCCTCCAATGCCGCCGCCCTTGCCGAGGCCGAGGCCCGAGCACTCTCGGCGCTCTCTAACTCGGACACTTTCCTCTCTAGATCAGCTAACTTACCCATCTATTCTGCACTCAAAGTCTCAACTCTGATGGCATTTTGATCGAGCTCGAATTGCAACGATAGCACCTTCGCCTGAAGATGCTCACACTCTGCAGCGACCCCCTTTCCCAACTCAAGTTCTTCGTCCTTTGCATGAAGTAGCTCCTCGAGCTCACTATTCCTGCGAATGGACTACATTAGCTCATGATCCCTTTTCTCCAGCTCCTCCCCAAGAGATTGATTGCCGGTGCTCGCCCAGAGCCGCTCATGCATCTCACGGCACTTGTTGCGGTAGCGCCAATACTTTTCCAACATCATTAGAAATATCTTGGCCCGAGTGTCAGCCCTACGAGCACTTTTGATCTCCAGCATGTAAGACTGAAAGAAAAAAAAAGAGTCGGTAAAGGCCAAGGCCGCCAAAAACAAAAGGAACACAAAAAATAAAATAAAAACAACAAAGAGGAGAAACTTACCCTCAGGCCCATAGCGGCCACTTCATGTATCAATTCAATGTCGCTGACATCCCGAAGAGCCTCACACTCTGCGGCGGAGCATAGAAGGTAAAACTAAGACACCAAACCCTCCGTATCCCGCAGAAGATTAAGCTCCGATGGAATCTCAAATATACGGGAGGGACCTCCCGCTCTTACTACAGTACGGGTAAAGACCTCCTCGAACATCCTGACATCATCAAGATCAAGGTCGGAGTCAGAATTTTAGTCATCGACCACAATACCATTTCCCCTCTCTGCGGCCGAAGAAGAAGCTCGATTCGGTCCAGATGACGAAGGCCCACCCAAAACAGCAATAGCGGCATTGGGACCCCGACTTCTCGTTGTAATAGCCTGTTGATCGTTCACAATGGTCGAAGCCTCTGCCGTCGGGTTGGCCTCTGCCACCTGGTTTGCCTCTGCGACTGGGTTAGCATCATCTCCAATTTCAAACACCGCCAAGGGAGGGTCGCCCCCCGAAGATACTTCGGCTGAATGAGCCACTTCAGACTCCACTCGTCGTCTCTTCGATGGACTCTCTCCGCCATCAGCACGGGAAAATTCACCCGTTGAGCGGGTAGTAAGAGCCGGAGTCTCGGGTTGAGAAATAATTTCCATGTACACGGCTTGGCTGTAGGTGCATTGAGTAGCTTTTGATGTAGGCCGAGCAGCAGACCTCAGCGCGGGTCTGGCAGAAGGCGCCGGTTGACGGAACGCGAGTGGAGGAGGACTCGCCCTTCTCACTCTCCCTGTTAAAAGAGAAAAACGATCATGTAACCAACATGATCAAATTACAAGGCAAAAAATAAGGAAACTGCAACGAGCCGACTTACCAGTGAGAGGCTTACACCCGTGTCTCTCATAGAAGGGCGCCCACTCACGGATCCTCATTGTATGGGGAAGAATAACATTAACCCACTTGCGGATGTCGTTAACGGGCAAGGGAGGCAATCTCTCAGCTGCGAATGCAGAAAATGAATTAGCAATGCCATCTAAAGAGAAACGGTCGGCCACCGCCTCGAGAGGAGTCACAAACTAAACAAAGGAAAAACTTATGGGCGAAGTTCCACGTCTCGGGAAACCCTACTAGGTCCGCCACAAGGTGATCGATCTGTACGAAGAAATAACTTTCCTAGAAACGACGATTAGCCTTGTCATCTATCTTCACCACCAAACTCGTTGTTCCTCGGTGGCGCATGTGGATCATCGAACCTCGGATAAGTTGGGGGCAAAAATATTAAGCATATGCCCCAAAGTGACCTCTCGACCGTCGAGCTCTGCGTACTTGAGCAGTATGAGGAAGAGTTTGTACACGTACGACGAAAGCTGAGCCGGGCACACTTCATAGAAGTGGCAGAAGTCTATCACCAAGGAGAGGAGTGGAAGCGTATACCCGACAACAAAAGGGTACGCATAGAATGCGCAGTACCCTGGGCAGTGCAGATGCACAATGTCCGTCCCTGTCGCCGGTACCATATCAATGTGATTCGGATTTCCCCATTTGGTCTTGAGCGCCGCAATCGCCGCTTCATCTATAATAGATGACGCAGGATCCGGTTCTTCTCCGACGGGGTTGTTGAAATCATTCCATAATTTCCCCGGACGGGGCAATATTTCAGCCGTTGTTTGAACCCCCTTATCTTCCACCACCTCCGCTCCTTCTCCGAGAACAGATGCGTTATTTTCCAGCACAAGAGCTTTGACGAGTCTGTCAGTGTGGGAAGAAATACCAGCTATTTGTCTCGATTGATCGGAATAAATGAGTATGAGGAAGGAATGGAGAAGATGGTGGCGTCAAGTTCTGACTGGCAGGAGAATGAACGTAGAAGTTTGAAATATTGAAGAAGGTAAAGGTTTGCAAAACTCTTCAAATAAGTCGAAAAGTGAAGCAATAGAATGTTGTTTTCCCCCTATTTATAGGAATATAAATGTCCTGAGCGGGAAACATAAGAGCCGCCAATCAAAACTGATAGGACACAAGAAACGATACGATGCCTGAGAAACATGCGCCATAATGACAATGGCTATTCATGATGCATTGACTCAATACAACTATTCAATTCCGAACGGATGTAACGGTCCGATGGTACCACTGAAGCGTCACGCCGCCACCTCGACCTAAGGATCTCGCTCAAGGCGTAAACATTCAGATTTCTCCTATCGAATCGATAGAGTCCGCCTGCCGAGCCCGCTAAGAGACGACCTTAATGGACGGAGAGACTAACTGTACGGGTCAAAATTTGACCAGAGTGGTCGTCTTTAAGAGGAATGATAAGGGGTCGACTAGCTGAAATCATGCCCGTGGGGCGAGATAGCAAAGAGCGCCTCGGCCATCGTCGGGGTCAAATCGTCGGATAACGTACATCATAGAACAAGCGGTGTTCAAGCAGACGACGAAAGGTACAGTCGTAAGAAAATACGACGGTCAAAGACAATTGGATAAAAGGGAAGAGAACTATATATATGGGGGAGGGAGCCCAGAGAAGGGGGGATTGGAGGATAGCAACCACAATAGAAGAAACAAGAGGAATCTCTTATTTATCAACAATTATCCCTCTTCTCTTTCTTGGCTCCCATGATTGCGATGTATCTCTGCTCTAGATGTAAGCTCATCTCTCATGCTTGATGTACGATTATCACATTAATAAATCTTATACGTTATTACTCTTCATATGCTTGAATCTGAAATTAATTATGGTTTGCTAAGATTTACTTTTTTTTATTATTAATAATTAGTTCGACAAAAGAATTTTATACTTTTTGCTCAAACAGATGGACCTCTTGAAATTAGGGCAAGGTGGTTTGTAATTGGATGATTGAATACGTTCTTTTAGGACTTAATAATAGTTTAATATTGGTTGTTGTTGTATACTCTGTCTTACTTCTAAGAGAGCCAGACGATAATATATGGGTCTTCTGTTTTTTATCGTGTTTTCTGCTTTGAGGTGTCACATTACTCTAACTTTTTTCCAAAAGATTTCTCAGATATTAATTCATAGTATTTGGGTATGGACCTTATGAGGGTACAAAATACTTGCATTACTTGAGTCGATTTGAGCAACACTTTGCAGTAGTTGTAGTAAAAGTCTTTTTCTTTTTCATTTCTTGCTTTATTTGATGTTTGGAGTGAACTCGCTGTGTGAATGTATCGAGGTTAACTCGTTCTTTTAAGTAGGTCAAAGTGTTGGCTTGACTAATTTTTTAATCGGAAAAGGATTCAAAATACCCTTAAACTATTAGAAAAGGTTTAAAAATACCCTTAATTCATTTATTGAGTTAAAAATATCTCTTCATCCACTTTTTTGGTTCACTTATGCCCTTTGTCCGTTAGGTCAATGCTAAATTAAATATTATTATTATTCTTTTTATAAAACTTAAAAAAAATTATTTTGCAAAATATTTTCGTTTCTTTAAACTAATGCACCAATTACCCACTATTAGTAAAGTCTTCTTCTTCTTTTTTCAGTTTTTACAAAACACAATTTAGTTTTTACAAAAAGTATTTTTTTTCCAGTTTTTCTAAAGCATTTTTTTGTAAAAGCTGGAAAAAAAATTATAAAAACAGAAAAAAATGTTTTTAATAAAATATTTGCATTTTTTAAAAACTGAAAAAAATATTTTCAACAAAATATTTTCGTTTTTTGAAAAATATCTTTTTCCACTTTTTTAATGCATTTCGTTTTATTTTCGTTTTTCAGTATTTTTTTAAAAGAAAAAATATTTTTGTTTTAAAAAAAAACTGAAATTTTTTTTTTTCAAAAACAAAAATATTTTTTTCAGTTTTTAAGAAACGAAAATATTTTATTAAAAACAGTTTTTTTTTCTGTTTTTACAATTTTTTTAAAGTTTTTACAAAAAAAATGCTTTAAGAAAAATGAAAAAAAAAATATTTTTTTTGTAAAAACTAAATATTTTTTTGTAAAAACTGAAAAAAGGAAAGAAGAAGACTTTAATAAATTAGTGGACTACTGGTGCATTAGTTTAAAAAAATAAAAATATTTTGTAAAATATTTTTTTAAGTTTTACAAAAAGAATAATAATTATTTTTAATTCAGCATTGACCTAACGGTCAAAGGGCATAAGTGAACAAAAAAGGTGGATGGAGGAGTATTTTTAACCCAATAAATAAATGAAGGGTATTTTTAAACCTTTTCCGTTTTTTAATTCTTGGCAGCTATTTACTGTGGCATCCGTTACTCCTTTTCTCCCTAATGAAAGAAAAAAAAGAAGGAACAATGTCATTTCACACTAGATTAATGTTTATTTAATATTTACACAATCCTAAGGTTTCTCGCCCATAAAAGGCAAAATACCTTAAACCATCCTTATCTTGGCTCAAATTATTAGTATCCTCTCCGAATTATGCCCGGTCTTACTTACCCTCCTCAACTTCACCTTTTGAGAGCCATTACCCTCCTAGACGTTGATGTGGCAAAAAGTGTGTGTGCACTCGCCTGCCACGTGGATTTTTCTGTATATGTGACATTTTTTTGAAAAATAAAATATATTTTTACCTTTTTAAGAATATTAATTTGTTAGATTATTTTTTTCGAATAAAATTTATAATAAAACTTGGATAGAACTACATCATTTAGGCTAAATATTTTTATTTGGCCAAAAATAATAATGTTTTAGTTAATTGTTTTTTTGAATTTGACCTGAGAATAAAGATTTATACAACTGAAATAAATAGTCAAGACATCTAAAAAGTTATATAAAAAAATAGTTTAAAATTAATTATTTTGGCTATAACTTTTTATGTATCTCTAAATTACGGTGCTCTAAAAATATTTTTTTTTACAGATTTTACCTAAAAAGTAAAAATACAGAGTTGAAATAAATAGTCATTGCATCAAAAGAAGAAATAAAAAGAGTGTATTCAGGCATCTAAAAAGTTATATAAAAAAATAGTTTAAAATTCATTATTTTGGCTATAACTTTTTATGTATCTCTAAATTACGGTGCTCTAAAAATATTTTTTTTTACAGATTTTACCTAAAAAGTAAAAATACAGAGTTGAAATAAATAGTCATTGCATCAAAAGAAGAAATAAAAAGAGTGTATTCAGGCATCTAAAAAGTTATATAAAAAAATAGTTTAAAATTCATTATTTTGGCTATAACTTTTTATGTATCTCTAAATTACGGTGCTCTAAAAATATTTTTTTTTACAGATTTTACCTAAAAAAGTAAAAATACACAGTTGAAATAAATAGTCATTGCATCAAAAGAAGAAATAAAAGTATTTAGCCTAAATGATGTAGTTCTATCCAAGTTTTATTATAAATTTTATTCGAAAAAAATAATCTAACAAAGTAATATTCTTAAAAATGTAAAAATATATTTTATTTTTTAAAAAATGCCACATATACAGAAAAATTCACGTGGCAGGTCACCCACACTTTTTGTCATATAAACGTCTAGGGGGGTAATGACTCTCAAAAGACCAAGTTAAGGGGGGGGGGGTTAATTAAGACCGGACATAGTTTTGGAAGGATACTAATAATCTGAGCCAAATTAAGGAGCGATTTAAAGTATTTTGCCCCCATAAAATTAAAAAAAGTAAAGATTAGAAGGTGTCTCCTTTAAGAAGGGACTGAAAATTCAACAAGTTTGAAAATATTTTATTGCAAATTGAAAAAGGGTAACATGTGGCTCATATATTATCAATTCCATTATGCATCATACGTTGTCAATTTCATTTGTTTTTAGTGCTATTTAGATGTGAAACTTCAGTCGGGTATTGCAATATAGCAGCATCTTCCCTTTCTTCTCCTTTTAGTGAATGTATAAGTCCTACAAAAGGGTAAACTTAAAAACATACTTATAATAAAACTTTTATCCTTTAAACTAGTTTAGTTAAGAAAAGACTAAAAAAACAGAAGTACAAATATGTAACTTTTTTTTTTTTTTTTTTTGTTGCAAACTAACTGTTTAATAATCATTACTAGAACAGATGGGGAGGAGGAATGTCTTAAAACTAGAAAAGCAAAGATATTTAAGTACATTTGGTAGTGGCACGTACAAAATAAAGAGAGAAAACTAGATGCCAATGCCACGACCAAATCTTTCCGTCAAAGTCGGGAACTTGCACAAAGAAAACCACGAGCGCCTAGAAATATTTTCCTCTAAATCCATCCGTCGGAATATAGATCTACGGCTGAAATTAAATCAAGGTGGCTCCACAATTCACATAAAACCCGCTCCACTTTCGCCTCTCTCTAATTACACACACTCTCTCTCTCTCTCTAGAGACAGACGCTCTCTTTTTCTCGTTTTTTTCTACTTCAAAAAACCTGCTTAACCTGCGCACTTGGGAACTGCTTAACCTGCGCCCACCGCCGCTGAGAGATGAAGCAGTTATTCGAGTTTGTTATAAGAAGAATATCAAGATACAGGATGGAACAGTGAAGATCCAACGGCTGAGATTACAGATAATCATCGGGACCCAGTAACAATGGAGCCGCAGAAAAGCCAGTCGAAGCTGACGAGGACCAAGTCTTCACTTCTCCGGTCGTCTCCTACTCTCCGGTCCTCGTCCCTCCACAGCATATCTGATGATGAACCGGACATTGAAGAGCAGAAGCCCCATAAAACCGGCTCAAATCCGGTTCGACCGGTTTTATCTTCCGGTCCGGCCAGGGCAGCTCCTGTTATTACAATTTCCTTGCTCTCTATATACACACTGTTCTATTTCTTCAACAGGGATGGCATATCCACGTCGGAAAATCTCCTCATCGCACTGATTTTCATTGCCGTTTTGCTGTTCTTCGCCGGAAAAAACAAGAGTACAATTCATCAATGTTATAACGGTTTAAAAATCATGTGTAATGAGTACGGGAAGAAACTCGGTTTAATATCTAGTAGTAATAATAAGAGTAAAGTGCAATGGTTCATTGGGGAGCGAAAATTAGATGGGAAAGAGAAGCAAATTGTGAGAGAAGGAGTGGAAGTTTACAGCAATGGGGACATGTATGAAGGGGAGTTTCATAAGGGGAAGTGTAACGGGAGTGGTGTCTACACGTTTTTTGTGAAAGGGAGATATGAAGGTGAGTGGATTGATGGAAGGTATGATGGGTATGGGATGGAGAGCTGGGCAAGAGGTAGCAAATATAGAGGGCAGTATAGGCAAGGATTGAGGCATGGCTATGGAGTGTATAAGTTCTATACTGGTGATACTTATGCTGGGGAATGGTGTAATGGGCAGAGTCATGGCATTGGAGTTCAGAGTTGCTCCGATGGGAGCTGTTACATTGGTGAATTTAAACGCGGTGTAAAGCACGGCCTTGGCTGTTACCATTTCAGGTAAACATTATGTACTAATTCCTTTATGGATTTTAATTATATACACCAACTATGTAAATGTTACATTGTAACCTGTGATAGTAGGTTAGTTACCATTTTTATCATATTGTCAAGATAGTTGCATGTAATTTACCTAATAATTGATCTGATTATGTAGATTGTTTTGTTACACTGCATATAGAACTTAAACTCTTTCTTTATTTGGACTTTGTTTGTTATGGAGTATTTTTCTTCAGATCTGGAAATTTCCAGTTGTTATATGACTGGAATCTATTTTGCTTGTGATAGCTTAGGTACAGTTCATTTTGTCAGATTCCTTTTTAATTGTGAGATTTACAGATAGGATCAGCGATAATTCTTGTGATATGTAGTTCAAGCTTGGTTGCATTCTTGTAGATGTTATATTAACTTTTCTTTTTGGACTGTGGTTTCTTCTTGCATAATGATGGATTTAGGACAGAGTTCTGTAGCAATATTAATGCTACTGTTTGATGGCGTTTTGTGAATTTATTAGCATCAAAATCAAGTCCGGACTAATTATATAAATTGGATTTTTCAAACATTTCTTTCCATTTTGAGTGAAGTTCTTGTCGCTGTCTGGTTCTTGATTGTTTTAGTATTAAAATGAGTGGGAGTAGGTCATAAGCAACTGGGACAGCTGCTACTAAAATAATTTTTTTAGCAATCTCTTTCTTCATTTGGGATTGACTATGAGCTGTGTATCACTAATTTGGTGCAGGAACGGGGATCGATATGCGGGGGAATATTTTGGAGACAAGATTCATGGTTTTGGTGTGTATCACTTTGCCAATGGGCATTGCTATGAAGGGTCATGGCATGAGGGTCGTAAGCAAGGTTACGGAATGTACACATTTAGAAATGGTGACTCAAGGTGTGGAGAGTGGGCCTCTGGGAATCTCAATACTCCATTGCCCCAACTTACTGATGCCGTCCTCCTAGCCGTTCAGGTAAAATTTATGTTGTGGTCTAATATGGTCAGTGAGGATTCATATAGTCGACCCTCGTATAGTCGACTCCAATTTGCTTTGTGATTGAGACGTGTAGTTGTTGTTGACTTCTCATTTAATACCCTCACCCTCCTCCTCCTTGCAGTTAAGTCTCTCTAGTTATGCAACTGCTCAAACATTGACTTGTTATCATCTTTCTGATTGTTTCTCACGTGCTCTCTGGTTATTGTTGCAGGCAGCTAGAAAGGCAGCAGAGAATGCAATTAACATACGTAGGGTGGATGGCCAAGTGAACAAGGCAGTGATGGCAGCAAACAGAGCTGCCACTGCTGCCAGAGTTGCTGCTATTAAAGCAGTTCAAAACCAAATGCATGGAAAATTCTGTGACACTAACAATTATTACTAAGTCTTTACTGGCGCATTAAAGTTTGGTAAATGTAAATTTACTACTAGTATGCAAAGTATGAATGAATATTCCAAAGCCACCCTGGCTGGCAAAATGCCCGCTGGAGGTTGAGTTTAATGCCTTACCGTTTAGTTGACCCCAATTGTAACCTGTATATACATCCTTTCAACCTACATGCACATCAACGAAGATGATTTTTTTCCAATTTTTGCACTTCTGTTTTCCTTGCAAGAGTTAATGTGTATGATACTATTTCGCCTTAGTATCCGGTGTTCATACCAAATCATACAATTTAATCTTAGCACTTTAAAATTGAAGTGAGAATAATGGTTTAAGTGATAAATGCGAATATCAGTATATGAAAGACAAGTATCTTGCATTTATTAGTTTGATTTAAACGCTGCTTTCTTTTTGTTTCTGGTCTGTTTAAGAAAAGCTTTATATTTGTTTGACCGCTTTTGGCCCAAAAAAAAATGAAATTTCTCATGGTCAAGGAGCTCTAATTACAAAGTAATGGAGTAGACAGTTATGTTTTTTGGTTTCAAATTAAAGAACAACTTACTAATGAACTTTTATGGAAAAGGAAGAATACCAAATGCTATCCTTTTGTTCACAAATCTCAATAATAGATTCTTGGGACTCTGCATTCTTTAGAGCTGCTTCACTGGATCAGCCTTTTCCAAAAAAAAAAATTAAAAAAAAAAGAAGTGAAAATGTCAGTATCCTTTTATCGCATTCAACTATTTGGAAGTCAAATGTGAGTAAATTTTTCTGGAATATGCCTTTTCTCAAAGAGGAAATGAACTTCATGCCATTTACCATGTTAAAATTAAGAAAGTCTCATTTTTAGATCTTTTGTGTAAAAAATAAATCTCTTATGTATAAGAGTAAATCTCCTATATATAATTAAAAAAAATAGAGCCATAAGACTAAAAGCACGTTTACAAAGACCCACAAAACCATTTGTAAAATTGTTGTATGTGCAAATCAAATCAAGATCAATAAGTGACCAGTCCACCATTCAGCCGAGTAGGCTATCCTACAGAAAAATAATTTAATGTACTTTGAATACTTTGGTTATTAATTGTAACAGTAATATCTTTGACTTTCTTTTTAGAACGCCAGAGGTTCAGATATGAGTTGGAGAAGGTAAGAATTAGGTAGAAATTGAACGACATAGCAGCAATTTCACTAGTATTAAACTACAAATTTTTGACTTTAATGGGATAATCATTTTGCCAGACCATCTTATTTCACACCTTTTTAATTGTATAGTTTGAAATGTGGACATATCAAAAGCTATAAATTGTACCATACAATATCAGCTAAAATAAAATATCTTTACAGAATCAAAAGAGTAACAATAAAGAGTGGAAGCCTCGTGTTAGATCATAATGCATGTTCTCTGGTGGGTAATAAACATGAAAGATTCATTATTGTGCTTTCAATTGCAATTATAAAAACCTCACTTGGTTTTCACGACACCATCATCACTCAGAACTCGCAATTGCTATTTAGTAAAATAATAATAGTATCTTTGATTTGAATAATTATTCTCAAGTCAAGATTCAAGAAGATTAGGTCATAGATTTTGAAAAAGTTTTTTTCAAATTGTTTTTGGCAAAATCAGATTTTATCCATATTTTGACAAATTTTGAAAACAACATTCCCAAACCCCAAAATCAGTTCTAGACCTGTTTTTGATTCAAAATATTACCGTTGGATTTTTTAATAATTTCAAAAATTATACCAAACCTTTTGTATTTTATAAAAAATACCACCATCTATTATGACCCAACTAATCTACCAGCTAGTTGCTATCATTTTTTTTTGGGACAGGTGGATCTTGTAATATTATTGTAATTTGACGAATTGTAGTAATTACAAACTATGTAATAACAGTTGATATTAAAAAATGAGATTATGATTTTAGGATAGTGTATTATGTAGTTCATTATAAAAACGATAATTTTGTGCAAAACTTGTTCGGGACTATGGCCTGGTTTGTGGTACTGATAATGAATGTTGTTGATGCATATACAGGATTAGCAAGTTTATTGTTGGGTATAGTATAAGTCACGTTTCATGTTTTCTCAACAAATAAAAAGTAAAATATATTTTAAAACAAATTTGGAAATCTACGACCAAACTAGTATGCTGTCAGATCAAGGAACTTATAGTAATTCTGGAATTGTTCCACTTATAAATCTTAAACGTCCTTTAAATAACAAAAGAAATTATTAAAAAAAGATTGTCAAAATGATGTAACTTTTTCAGACTATGATATAAATTTGCAAGAAAAATTTGGTAGTTGAAAAAGGGCATTCTTCACTGAGATCAAATCTTGTAACATAAACAAAAAATTAGTTATTTTAACACAATAATGCTGCAAAACTTTATTTTAATGAAAATTAAGAATAAGAGGGAAATAGTATAGCGAGAAATAGCCTCCACAAATGCACAAGAACACACACTAGGCTGATGTGTTAACGCATGTATACACGAAATTTTAATTGTTCATGTATTTTTTCTTTTTTCTTTGTTGCCGAAAAACTGTATAGAATACATTATCATATAGCAAACCATATACAAATTCTAGACAGAATATAGCAGGATATAATATGCATGTATTTTGCTGTCTGCTCTACCTATAAGTGTAGCAAGATTATTTCGTAGTCATCAATTCCCATGCCCATGTTACACACATGCTAGAGATGGCCAGAAAATGTGATCGGTAAAATCCGATCTGAATAAATCAATGTTTACATTAAATTAATGTATATAAATAATGCATAAATTTACTACTTAATTCACTTAATCACGGTTGAATAATATATTTTTTGATATTAATAATTAGTTGTTTACATTAAATTATTTGGTTAAATATAAACATTAGGTACGGATAAATATTAACCAGATATAAAGGTTTTCAATCCGTACATGAAATTATTTTCCTGCCTCTTTATACGACGTTGCAATTTTTCAATTGGAGGTACCAATTGATATTATACGTTGTATTTAATCGTTCATTTCAGTAATAATTTTGTAAACACAGTCTGACTAATTTTTAGATCAAGATCGAATCACTTACTGTTTGTTTTGTAAAAATCCCTTAATTAAGGATGGACCATCTTTTTTTATTTTATTTTATCATATATTTAGGTGTAAGGAAAGAGAATTACAAGATAGAGAATCCAATCCACACCAACAAAGTCAAAGTTGAGATAGTGAAGTGAACCAACTACACTATTAAAATCCTGATGGACAATCTATTCTGGTAGTATATAGGTGAGAAATGGCATCGACTTGAGTCTAAGAGGGTGTTTGGATTGAGTTTTAAGCTAGTCAAATCAGCTTTTAAGCTCTTTTTAGCTTTTTTTAGTATTTGGTAAAGTAAAAAGTGCTTAAAATAAGTTGAAAGCTGCTTAAAACAAGTCAAAAGCAAGAAGTTGAGCAACCCCAACTTATTGTTTTTTAGCTTAAAAACTATTTATGCTGAAAAGTTATTTTTTTAAACCAATCCAAACAGGCTCTAAGTTATACTCCCTCTGTTTCAATTTAGATGAGGTAGTTTGACACGACACGAAGTTTAAGAAAAAATAGATGACTTTTGAAATTTGTGGTCTTAAAGGCCTAAAAAGTAAAAACTTTGTGGGGCCATAACATTTATAAAGTTGAATTATTTTCCATTATAAAAATGTATCATTTTTTTGGAAAGGACTAATAAGAAAAGTGTAAACTAATAACTAAGCGATGTTAGAATTATTCTTAAGGAAGCACATGCTAGGGCGGTAGGATGGTGGGGTTCTTTACTGAAAAATCTTTAACTTTTTATGCATGTCTGTTTCTCCTATTTTTTTAAAGATGAAAGTGTTAAGAACTTTGTTCTTCTTTTCTAACTTTTAGTATTCTTCTCTATGTAGTATAGATTCTCCTTTTACTTAAACAAACCATAAGCTCCCTTCCCCTTCTTTTTGCCCCTACTTTTCTAGATTTTTCAATACAACACCCTTTTTTCCTCATGCATCTCAACTAAATACCAAATTCCAAATGTGATGCGATCGCTTAACTCTTAAAAGAAAGATCTCGGGTTTGAACTTTGAAAATCGAGAAAATTTTAGTAGAGAGAGTGGCAATGCAAATTCAAATTAGTCGGACCAATAAATTTCTGTTAGTGAACGCATAAAGCTAAAAAGAAAAAGGAAATTCGGCCAACCACACATTCGTACAGTTCCGTAATAGGAAAGATGCCTACTTCTTATGCAGGAACAACTTATTACAACCAAAAACTGGAAAGATTGCTGAATAATGCAGCAACACATTGTGATCCGACCAAAAAGAAAAAGAAAAAAGAATGAAGCCAAATGCATGAGAAATTGTTAATTTTTATTTAATAAGGAATTCATGACTTTCATTGAATAAGCAAACGTTGTGCTCATTTACTGTGTACGGGTCAATTTGTCTTTACATTAATTTAAGAATTATACCTATTTAAGATAAAACATTAATCTTTAGATCAATACTTGTGCCTAGTTAAATAAGACATGCGATGTTCTCGCGGGACAACTTGCTAAAGGGTACCATGCAAATTGCCTTTATAACTTAGAGTACAATCTAGTAATCTTATGTGGCTGCAGCTTTCAATTGGATTTTCTATCCCTTTGTTAATTATTATAGTAATAAAAAATAAAATAAAAAAGATATTTACGATATATAATTACTGATAATTGTTATCAAGTGGAACTTTATAACTATATATTGCAAGTGTTATCGTTTGCATATTTAATGTCACTTTATATATTTCTGATTGACTAATCCTTGACAAATTAGTTTGATGGTTTCCATTATATGATTATTAAAATCCTTGAAAATAGATTGCTTGAATTAAAACGTGTGCTTACATCGTCCATAACTCATCCATGTTACCCTTTTTTCTTTAGCCCGTTAATTAAACAGACCCTAGCTCCAAAATACTAATTAATATGACATATCAATTATCAAATGCAAAGGACAGAGTAATCATGTATTAAACGTGTATTCTTGTGCATATTGTTGGTTTTATTTTTAGCGATTATCCATTGTGATAAGGTACAACTATTATGAGATACACCTGTTCATGATTAACTAAAAAATTGTGTTCAATCTTATAGAAGAAAACATGATGAGATACATTATTTGTATTTCACTCTCAATAAACATCTAATTACCAGCCAGAAATGATGTCGTTAGAGTTTTTATAACTTCATCTTTTGGCTCTTTATTCTTTTCAAGAATTCCTTTTTTATTATGCAAAAATAATTGAGAGATTTAAGAGTTTTTGGAAACTTTTGATTGTGATGGTTGGTCGAGCGAAATAAAGGAATGGATGCCTACAAATTCTGTTTTAAGATGGACTTGAAGACAACAAAGTCTATTGAAATTTTTGAGTGGTTCAATAAATGTGTTGAATTTGGTAATATTATGAAATAAAGACTGTCATAATAGGTTCCTCCAAGCCAAGGATCCTTTATACCAGCAAAAGGCCAATCCATACATGAATCCAGCAATTCTGTAGTTGGGATAGGCAACAATTTTGATTTGCAATGGACAGTAAAACAACTTTCAAGTCATGGATAAAGAAGAAAAGTGGCAATAAAATCAAGTCCTAATTTATCACCTCCACTTATTATCTATTCATTTTATTTTATTTATCTATTACTAGCATGTGAACTTTTATGAATGATAGGATAGACATTTCATAGAGTTATCGTCGAGCAAATATATATCATGTTCTGCATACAAATATTTAAAACTTATAGTTAGTCAAAATGCAAATTATTTGGTATACATGTGTTACATGTTTTTAGTTTACTTTCAAATTGTGGAATTATAGATAGCGTATTAATCGAAAGAAATCATGTCTATACTTGAAAGTTGGTTATATCAAATTTGAGATCATGAAATAAAATGATGTTTTTATCTAGACATATTTTGGTTTCATATAAACTTTAAGACCTTTAATAAATTTGATGTCTTACTTGTGAGGAAATAATTTATTGCTAAATTATGCAGATCATGTTATATTGACATCACCCTGTGCTTTACACATATAAGATGGATTAGAGCTCATATGTTGAAGGGAAGTGCACTGTTATCCACTAATAACACATGTATTTATTTTTAAGTTACTGTTTAAAATGTCTTTAGTCTTTAGCCACTGCTTTAATAAACTTTAACTGCCCAGACGAAAATATTCTTCTGCTCATGTCCTTAATTTTTGAACTTAACTTCAGGACTTCAAGACTACATGTCCTTAAATTTTGAACTTGTAACTCTAAGTTCAAGACTACATGTCCTTAACTTTTGAACTTGGAACTCTAAGTTCAGGATTACATGTCCTTAACTTTTGAACTTGTAACTGTAAATTCAGGACCAAGTGTCCTTAACTTTTGAGCTTGTTAGTCTAAGTTCAGGACCTATTGTCCTTAACTTTTGGGCTTCTTAGCCTAAGTTCAGGACTTGAGGACCTATTGTCCTTAACTTTTGAACTTGTACCTGTAAGTTCAGGACCTATTGTCCTTAACTTTTGGGCTTCTTAGCCTAAGTTCGGGACCTATTGTTCTTAACTTTTGAGCTTGTTAGTCTAATTTCAGGACCAAGTGTCCTCAACTTTTGAACTTGTAATTCTAAGTTCAGGACCAAGTGTCTTTAACTTTTGAACTTGGAACTCGAAGTTCAGGACCAAGTGTCCTTAACTTTTAAACTTGGAACTCGAAGTTCAGGACCAAGTGTCCTTAACTTTTGAACTTGTAACTCTAAGTTAAGGACCACCTGTCCTTAATTTCTGTGCTTGTAACATTTTCATCTGACTCTTTGACATGTGGTTCCACATGGATGTTTATTATTCATAATTAGTCAAATTAGTCATAGTTGCAGTTGCAGTTAACTCATGTTAGGAACTTATAATTTGTGAAATAACACAGTGCATAGTCTAGATGTTTCTTTGGATGCCCGTTATGAACTCTCAAGCAAATAGCTTTAGTAATGCTCCTCTTCTCCGGTAACAGTTGAGCGAGATTCTACAGAAGTTTCGCCCTGCAAATGAAATGAGAGCACAGGGGCTTCGAGGAGCATGGAGATTTGAATCTCTTTGGCTATTCTACTTCTTCTCAAACTTCAGTTTCGCCCAATCGCCCAGACAAAACTGAGAACTGAGTATTTCAACTTTGAGAAAAGCTTTCGAATTTTGTTGCCGATGACAAAGCAATCTCAACCGGAGTTCCGAGAGAAGCGAGGGTTTGAAAAGAAAAGCAATGGAAGAAAGGGTAAAAATGTCTTTTCATATTAATTTTAATAGAGTAGTGTCTATTTTTGCTCAACATTAGAATTGTTGGATAAAAAATAAATACCACCTTCAATAGTGGCTACCACACGCCATTTTTACTATGTTGAAAGAATTTGGGGGAAACTAAATAGCATTAAATTATTTACAACCCCAAAACTGTTAGAACTAGAATACAGCTGAGTTTATAAAGTTACATGTTTTATTATGGAGTATTTGAGAAATATGCTTCTTTGAATATGAGAAATCAAATTTTGATATGCGGGCATATTAGTTGAGTTACAAGAAAGAAAAAATATGAGAAATCAAATTTTGATATGCGGGCATATTAGTTGAGTTAAAAGAAAGTAAAAATATGAGAAATTTCAAAGGGGAAAATTACTTCAAAGAAACATGAATTTCTTGATCAATAAAATCCCATTATGATATTCCCCTATTATAATGGTTTGTGAGTCATAAATAAAACAACCATGACATTGTTCAGAGTACAGGGAGAAATTGCTCTTTGACAAAATCACGGTCACTTGAATAGTTGAATGGGATAATGGTATCGCTTTTCATAGAATACGTTAAAATGAAAGGCAAAAGTGTGGTTTATGGTCGTTTTGCTTGATGGCGAATGCCGGCTTGAAAACCTTCAGAATACGCAGTGTTCTTGAACATCGTCTGCACAGATAAAGCTATGGTGAAAAGAAAATACCATGCTCAACCTACTTAGAGGAACTTAACTTTCTCCTGGAAAATAGTGGCGAGCAGAAACTTGGTTTTTTCTTCAAAAAACCAGCCAACACCTAACCAATCCTATCCAAAGATGCCATTCTACACATTATTCTGATCGTTTTGGCTTCGAAAATTAAACCTCAAAATACCAGTTTGGGAACTGCCAAAAACCAAACCATACTGACTACGTTCATTAATACTATGACTTTTGTTTGACTAATATATCTGTCAGAAGTGAAATAAATTATGTCTAAGTTTGGATAGACTCGCCTACCATTTCATCTGAGATATATTTGCTTTGTTGATGCTTAAGTATAAAGATTTTTTAAAACTGCATGAATGTAAAATCATACAAGAAGATTTCATCAAAGTGATTCAGGAAGAGGAAATAGGTACTCACAGCCATGCTATTGAACTCTGTTGCAAGCTTATTCCTAATTTTATTTGATATGGCTTCACCAAGTTTCTCACCGTGTTGCTTTACATTCTCCTCTGTTATCTGGATTTTTTTAAATGAGATAAGTTTTAACTGGATGTTACGTTTCTCATATCATCACAATAAATATGTACTTCTGAGTAAAAAGAGCATCATTTCCTTACCTCTGAAAGAACTAGAGATGACGTCTTCTCTAGAAAGTCTTCAACAAATTTTTCGGGATCAGCAAAGGAGTTCGGTGAGTTAACTCCATTTGATAGTTTCTCCTTCCGCACATCAGCTGATGGCTTAACAGCTTTAGCTATTTGATTAGAAGGAAATTTTATGTCAGATTCCTTCTTCATGTCTTCACAACCACAAAATGAAATCCAACAAGATAAGCTGACGGTATAATAAAATAATTGTATGGATTGGCACCAATTCAAGGTTGAACTTAAATTAAACCCCACTTAAATTGATCCTTTAGTCACTACGAAATTTCTAACTGGAATACAATTGTAGACACTATCAACGACCATTGCCATGTTAGAAAGGAAAAAAATTGAACTCCTATGAAAGGAGACAGTTGAATGGACACCTGAACTTATCAACTGTAAATTAGAATTAAGGGCCACATTTTGAAATTAACCAGGAAGCGAAAAGCTCCAAATTTCAAATCTCACCTGAACTAGTAGCTGAAACTACCAACCTAATGCTACTAATAGTTTTCCAATAAACTAGGCTGTAGATTCAGTGAAAAAAACCAAAATAATTCTGAATAGTTTGACCTTCAACGTATTATGTGCATAACTCATGTTGAAATGCAACAATGCAATCGGTAAAGCATAAACATTGCCAGAAGTGTACCTGAAACTCCAGTTGCCTTGTTACTGACAGGGGCATGATTTGTGTCAGAAACTTGCAAAGGAGCTGCTTTGTCTGGTTGTCCTGGTAGAACAATTGTATCAGAGGGAACAAAAGTGGCCAGATCAGGAGGTTGATCTTTTCCTACTGGAGGATTAGCCTTAAAAAGTGGAACACAAAAATGTTATGTAAGAAACAGGAGCATAATCAATTTTCAGATAATTCATTGATCAAGCATATGAATTCAGCCAAGCAACTAGATATGAGATCACCTCCAGGTCAACATAGACTGGTTGCTTTCCTATGGAACCCAGGAATTTATCGAGATCACGAGCATTAAGAGCTGCAAGAAATACCTGGGTTACATAATCACAATCACATACTCAAGAATGTAAATGCAGAATTCTGTATTAAGCTTGAACTAGTAATCCCCAATATTCTAGTCCTGAAAAAATCAACGAATTTTATGTCTCTCATTAAGTACTATTTGCAATGAACTTCCGTAGATAATGTCAGGACCACCAGGAGACAAAATCGGCCACTTTAATTTCCTAACTTCCTGTTGATTTCCATCAACACTTGCAGCACCATGGAAAGGTATCATTCTCCAAGTAAATGTGAAAAGAAAATTGTACGATACACTACCTTGCACAAAATAAACTAGGACTTGAAGAGTATTAGAGGATAATATATATCAACCGTATATTTGGTCTACGCTAAAAAGTCCAATAAGGCAGTAACAGTTAAATTCACTTGTAGTTGGTCAAAGGTAAAAGCTACCCTCTAATACTTGAAATTAAAGTGCAATACTATATAAGTTCTAAAATTTAACAACACCCACTTGTGACTTCTGAGCATAATTTATTGAAGTAGACAAAATCACATATAGTGACAATTTACAACATTATCCCACTAAAGTTCAAAAAATTATGTGTGAAATAAGATAAATGGCAGAAAGATTGAGGAAACGCATCCAGACAAAGGTCTTACACCTGGCTGTTTGTATTCACACTTTTTGATGTATTAGCAGTACATGTAGGACATCTATATTCACTTCTATACAATCTAACTGGTGCATACAGAGAATATGTGCCGAGCTTGTCAAAACTAATTCGGGGGCTGACGAGAGACTAGATGTCTGTGTGCTAAGCTGGTCATTTTTTACAAATTTTGTGAAAATATGGCCTAAGAGTATCTTTCCAGTGACAAAGTAACAATAGTGATCCGTGTGCTTGACTGCTTGGTCCTCTCATGAAACATTGGATTTGATGCAATGTGAAGAATGACTTGATTATCACATCTGATCAATCACTTCAAACTTCAGTTTTTGAATAGTTGTTTGTTTCATAAAAGTTCCCAACTCTTAAGTAGCAATCACCATGGCACTTGCTGTTTCTGTTTCCTAGTTTTTTTTTTTTTTTTTTTTGACTACTGGTGTTGGTGTTCTGAAGGTGAAGATGGAATTTTTGCAAGAAGAACACAATTTTGGGGTTAAATTGTAACTAATGAAACTTAGGATGAGTGCAGAAGTGCTTTTTCAGATTTTTAAGCATAATGACACCTATAGCGCTGACATTGGTGTGTGTCATGCACTTCCAAGTTTAGAAGTGGCTCAAGGTTAAATCGTGCGGTACTAGCCAAGGATATTTGGTTGCCCATGTATTTAGAGTGTGTAAGAGGAAAATCTGTGCAAACTGAGGGAGGAAATATGCATTAAGCTAAATGGTTAAAAGAGCATAAATTATTGTTTAGCAGTTTAGCTAAAAAGTCCTGGAAGGATGAATAAGGATAATGAAAGTAAAATCTATACAAGTCGTGTTGTCTTACCAATTGTTGTATCATTAGAGAGTGGGTGGAAGAAGCAGCATTCCTGAGTTTTAAATCCTTGATCTAACAGCAAGGAAACATGCCTTGAAAAAGGAATAGCAAGTTGTAACCTTAAGAATCATTGACACGTGGGATCAAGGAAAACAGCAGAAATTTTACTGTAGCTTAATAAAAGAGTGAAATGAGTACCTTGCTGATTCATTTACTAATGCAAAAGGAGTGACACAACCTAGTGGTACCTAACATAGCAATGAAGAAAGAAATATTACAGGGGCTTGCCAGCAAGTTATGACCATCAGTGAAAGATATAAGAGAAATGATTCTGATCTCTCTACTGCAAACATTTTATTCAAGCCAATATTGTATAAGTTACATCACCAGATTTAAAAAAATATTTCCTCAACAGGATTTAAAACTTGCTATTAAAAGGCAAGGAACTATCTCTTGTGAAGGAGGTTCTTACCATCAATGGTTTCAAGAATGAATACATGAAAATTTCAAGTAGGAAATAACATTTATAATGCAACTGCATTGAAAGACTTGTTAAACATAAACATTTAGCCAGCGAAGTTCAAGCACTACAAGCTAATTCAAGCTCAGTCTAAAGAGGGGTTGAACTTATTAGTAGCCAGCTGATTTCTTCGTTAACCTCGGCCATCAAGTTATCATGAGATAACTCATGGTAAACTTCCGGTTTGGAAGAGCAATATATTTCTAACAGAAACAGCAGAAATCCCCAAGGATAATCAGGACATTTCACTTTGCACGCCTTCAAGCACTTGGAGAGGAGGATCTTTGGAAAATCTCGGATCTAGCATGCCATGTTCAATTGCACTACCTATGCCACAGGGACTTGGTATGACAGTGAATTGTGGTGTCGTGTTAGTCTAAGTCTGGATTGTAATATGAAAGGTTAAATATAGAAAAGTTTTATCCTCCCTTATTCAGAACTTAGTTGACCTATTTTCTATTTTATTCTGTTCCAGATGACTCCTTTAAAATGACAAAATATTCCATCTTCAGAAAGTAATCTAATATAGACTAATAGTGCTTTGTTTCTGATGGCATGTTGCAGATGTAGAAAAGGCAAAGTACAACTAACGGCAAAATATATGAAATCCAGGCAACAGGGGGAAAGAGAAAGAAACAGCAAACTAAGGTATACATCATCTTAATCAACGCAACATGGAACAGAAAAGAAAAGGATAACATGTAATGAATTGACAAACCTGAAGTACTTCCCCAAGTGCTTCTTCAGGAGCCATTCTTAGCCCTCCTTTTCCCAAACCAAGCCTCTGAGACAAAACTGCTCAGTTTTCAACAGAATGCATAGCATCCGTTAAAAATCAAAATACTTCACAATAACAAAAAGATTGAGATAATGCTTGTAGTACAACAGCAGTCTCTACTGGTACATAAACTGTGATCATAAATATTCTGTTCCCATACACATCACTCTATATAAGATCAATTTTATGCCATTGTCCCAAGTAATGGAAACTAAAGAATAGATACCTTTCAAATCTACATTTGTTTTTGCCAGTGCAGAAACAACGTAGAACCTGTGTTTCTTATCCTGCATCAGAAGCAAGGTGTGGGCATTATATTAAGTACATGAGCTTGAGTGGATTAAAGTTGGAATTACTAACTTCTTTTTAGAAAAGGTAAAGCAAACATACTACCAGTCTACCACAGGAAGTCTATCATACCTTTAAGAATAAGTTTTTACTCAATGCCCCGTTCAGATGCCCAACATGCTTTGCCTGATGCGAATGAGAACTTAAAACTGTCATCAGTAATCAGAATGGAAGAGCAATTAACAGTGATTCGGCAAGTTCACTTACCTGTGCTTCAACTGTCAAAACCACGGGGTGTTCGTGTTTGGTGAAATCAATCTGAAGCTCCTGAAAGAACCGAGAATATTGATTACTCACTGTAAAATTCTTGCTCATAAAATCCCATCCTCAAGGATGTTATGAATGATAGATAGCATATCCAAGTTATCTTTTTTTTTTTTTGTGTGGATAAATTAAGGTAATATTAATCAAGCTAGTATAAAGATGGTACTGCAAAACTAGATAACATACTCAAGTTATCTGATACAAAAGATAAGATGAGCTATTAATTTGTAACAACTTTAACATATATTTTCGAATAGGACCCTTTTGGCTTTGAATTAATAGTTGCCAATACATATATCAAAACAATCGAGAGATCAGCAATGTAGAAACCTGTAAACGGGCAAGCAATTGCTCCTTCCTATAACCCATTTTGTCTTTGTAGAAATCTTCTCTGCAGGTCCACGCTCTGCTTATAACAGAAAAAGAAAATATTAAATTTACTAATAACCAATAACCTCAAGGGGCGACAAATCTAGATTTTGGGCATTAAGTTAATTCAAATGCTTATATTTGGGATTTCAGAAATTGATATAGTACAACTTACATTATTATGATAATACTTCGTGTTTTATAGTCCTATTCTATGTATCCTTTTCTATTGTAAAGTGCAATGTTTTAAATTTTCAAAATTAGATTAGTACACCTCAATTTTGTCGCAAACAAGAGTGTATACTCTCACCAAAGATGAAAATATATCTACAGTATAAGTTTCTAGGAAACAAACAGCAAAACTCAGGGGCATAGTAGTACACAACTTCGGAGCTATTATCACATGGAAGCAAACAAAAAAAGGCATATTCTCATAAAAATCACGAATACAAATTGGTGCTGAATTTTAGCAAAGCATTTCCTTCGATCCACATTTGGTAGTTTATCATAGCAAAGAAATTAGAAATATATATAGAGAGAGGGAGGGGGAGTGCGTGGCAGAGAGAGAGTGGAGCTTACAACTGGATTTCGCCGCAGAAGGAGGCAGACCGCGGCTGAGAAGACTTGCCTTTGTGTTTGGATTGCTGTTTCTTATTCATTTTGACCCAAATAGTTCCTAAAGTTCCAGAGTTGCCTTAACCTGGTCCTTTAAGTATAACACTGAGCAAAAAACATTCCTAAGTTTATAATTTCGGTGTATTTTTAGTCCTTGAATGACGGATAGAGGGGGTTACAGCTTGTATTGTACTGTACTGTATCATTTTGATGTATACAATATTTAGATAGATTATATTATTTTTTATCGTTTCATGGTGTCATGCACCAACAATATGAAGAATAAATTTGCAATACTATAAAGAAAAAGTAAGGCACGAGGTAGAATTATCTATATATATTTATATCTATCTATATTTATCTATCTATATCTGTATTCTATATCTATATCTATATTATTATAAAACACGAATAATTTATACTAAATGTTATGTGACAAAATATCCCTAAAATATTAACGTACTTTTATGCCCCTCAATATCCCTTAACATTTAAAAGGTATATTTCATTAATTAGAGTCCAAATAGAATTAGCATATGTTGGTCGGCATTTGCTTCGACCATCTTACGTGGTATTATAATTACTGTAGGAAACAAAAATTGAATTTCATTATAACTAGAATCATGATAATTAATAGTCTTACTCAATTAAAATAATAGTTATTGCTTCGAATCCAATACTCCTTATTATAGTCATCTTATCTTTATTAAAGTTTTTTTTTAAGGTTTAACTTGTGGTATGTGAACAAACTTTTGATTCCAATGAGAGACTTTCATTGCAAAACATAGAGGTTAAGTTGATGTCACGATCCTAACCCCGAACCCGGTTGTGATGGCGCCTCTCGTGAAAACAAGGCCAGCCAAACCAAAACAGAACACCTCATTTAAATAGTTAAATACCATAAATAGTTCTAAAACATGATATAATAACCATAATTTGCGGAAATAACGATAACAACAGTAGAAACCATCCCGACATAGCCCAAACCGGGGTGTCACAAGTCATGAGCAACTAATAAATCCAGACACCAGTCTACTAGATACGAAATCCGATACAGAAGTTCAAGGACATGAAAATAGTAAGATAAGGGAGGCACGGGGGCTGTGGACGCCGACAGCTACCTCGTAGTCTCCGAAAACACTGCCTGGACTATGAGGATCAACACTCAGGAGTGGACTCTGCGATGCATGAATCTGCATACACGGTGCAGGGAGTAATGTGAGTACTCCGACCTAGTGAGTAGTAAATATAAATAATGGCTGAAAGTAAGAAAACACGTAAAGGCACAAAGCAATTCTATATCAAGCAATAAAATCACTTAAAGCAGTAAATCAGTGAAGAAGTCAAATGAAATTCCTTTAAACCAAGTAAAACAAGTAATTTAGCAGGTAAATAACAAGTAGAAATACGCCCCTCGGGCACAGTAACAATCGCTCAGAACAGTATCAGCCCCCCGGGCTCACTCTCAGATCATGATGGGTACCCGCGCTCATTGTGGGTGTGCAGACTCCGAAAGGGCCCTTACGGCCCAAACGCTATATCAAGACACCTCGTGGCATCATCTCTCGGCACTCGGCCTCACATCACTCGGCACTCGGCCTCACATCACTCAAGCCACCTCGTGGCGTATAAAAAGTATCTCAGTCTCTCGGCCTCATATCGCTCAGCATATCCTCACATATGGCCCTCGGCCTCACTCAGTCTGAAAATCATCACAAGCCCCTCGGGCATTAATAAAACAGTAGTTCTCAGCCCAAAACATCTTTTAGAAATATCATTTAAGTTTCAAATATGAGTAAAAGTGGTTGAGTTTGTAAAAAACAGTAAATATCAACAGGACTGAGTTCAAGTGATAAATCAATACAGTGAGGAAATAGTGATAAAAATCCCTAGAGGGTTCAAATAGTTGGCACGAAGCCTAAATATGGCAATCAGCCCAAATCATGATGATAACAAACAAGTTTCAGTCAAATACGCGGTAAAATCATCAATCGGGATGGACTAAGTCACAATCCTCAATAGTAAACGACTCCACGCTCATCATCAAGCGCGTGTCTCACCTCAATATAGCACCACGATGTGCAATCCAGGGTTTCAAACCCTCAGGACATCATTTACAATCATTACTCACCTCGAACCGGCTACAACTCTAGCTCGCGACGCCTTTGCCCCTCGAATTGGCTTCCATGTGCGTCGAATCTAACCAAAAGTAGAACGAATACGTCACAATATGCTAAGGGAACAAAGCCCAAGCAAAAACAATCGAAAAATATCAAAAATCCCGAAATTAGCAAAACTCGAGCCCCGAGCCCACTTCTCGAAACTCATAAATTTTTACATCATTAGATTCCTTATCACCCCACGAGTTTATACATATCAAAAGTTCTCCAATCCGACCTCAAATGGTCCTTCAAATCCCAATTCAAAAGTTCAAAATCCCAAGCCCTAGTTCTTCCATTTTTAGCTTAAGTTCCATGAATTTCTAGGTTAATTTCACAGTAGAGTCACGTTTTAGGTTCAAAAATCTTACCTCCAATCAATTCTCCTTGAATCCTTCTTTAATCACCCTCAAAAGTTCTCAAAATGCTCAACTATGGAGGAAAATGACTCAAAATCGCAGATGAAATAACTTATAAACTTTCTGCCCAGGGCTGACTCTTCCTTCTTCGCGAACGCGGTCAACCTCTCGCGTTCGCGTAGCATAAATTTACGTTAACCAACTTTTACCTTATGTGAATGCAACACACCAGATGCGAACGCGATGCCTCTTCCGCCTTGACCTTCGCGAACGCGAGATACCTGATGCGAACGCGAAGAGCAAATTCCACTGGACCCCAAATCCTTATACGTGAACGCGGAGAGCCTCATGCGAATGCGAAGCACAAACTCCTAGCCTTCCGCGAACGCGAGGCACCTCTCGCGAACGTGAAGTCTTAATTCTGGCTTTCCTCAAATTCTTCTACGCGAACGCGAGGCTCCTCTCGCGAATGCGAAGAGATAATTCTCTGCAATAGCTGGGCAGATTTTTCTGCAACTTTCGAACTCCAAAATGGTCCGATGGACCATCCGAAGCTCACCCGAGGCCTCCAGGACCTCGACCAACAGCACCAACACATCCTAAAACCTCATTCAAACTTGTTCCAATCATCAAAACACCTCAAACAACACCAAATCCATCAATTCACATTGAATTCAAGCCTAAGTTTTCTAAAAACTTCCGAAATACGCTTTCAATCAAAAACCTAACCAAACCACGTCCGAATGACCTGAAATTTTGCACACACATCACAAATGACATAACGAAGCTACAACAACTCTCGGAATTCCATTCCGACCCTCGGATCAAAATCTCACCTACCAACCGGAAATCACCAAAATACTAACTTTGCCAATTCAAGTCTAAATCTACACGGGACCTCCAGAACCAATTCCGATCACACTCCTAAGTCATAAATCACCTCCCGAAGCTAACCGAACCATCAAAACTCACATCCGAGCACTCTAACACATAAGTCTACATCCGTTTGACTTTTCCAACTTAAACCTTCTTAAAAGAGACTAAGTATCTCATTTCTTACCAAATCCATCCCGAACGCAAACTAATCAACTCGATCACATAAAACGCGGATAACGAAGCACAAAGAAGCAGAAATGGGGGAAAATGGAGCGGTAACTCATGAGACGTTTGGCTGGGTCGTCACATCCTCCCCAACTTAAACAAACGTTTGTCCTCAAACGAGTCAAGAAACATACGTGAAACCTCGAATAGGTGAGGATATCTGCTCCGCATCTCCCGCTCGGTCTCCCAGGTAGCCTCCTCCACGGGCCGACCTCTCCATTGCACTTTCACTAAAGCTATATCCTTTGACCTCAACTTCCGAATCTGATGACCCAAAATAGCCACTAGCTCCACATCATAGGTCAAATCTTCCTCCAATTGAACCGTGCTGAAGTCCAAAACATGAGACGGATCCCCAATATACTTTCGGAGCATAGAAACATGAAATACCGGATGCACACTCGATAGGCTGGGTGACAAAACAAGCTCATAAGCCACCTCCCCAATCCTCCAAAGCACCTCAAAAGGCCCAATGAATCGAGGACTCAATTTTCCTTTCTTTCCAAATCTCATAACACCCTTCATGGGTGAAACCTTCAGCAAAACCTTATCGCCAACCATGTAGGACACATCTCGAACCTTCCGATCCGCATAACTCTTCTGTTGCGATTGCGCTGTACGAAGCCTCTCCTAAATAACCTTCACCTTCTCTAAGGCATCCTGAACCAAATCTATCCCCAATAGCCTAGCCTCGCCGGGCTCGAACCAACCGACTAGATATCTACATCGCCTCCCATACAAAGCCTCATATGGAGCCATATGAATACTCGACTGGTAGCTGTTGTTGTAGGCAAACTCTGAAAGCGGTAGAAACTTATCCCCATGAACCTCCGAATCAATAACATAAGCACGCAACATGTCCTCCAGTATTTGAATAGTACGCTCGGACTGCCCGTCCATCTGAGGGTGAAAAGCTGTGCTCAACTCTACCTGAGTACCCAACTCTCGCTAAATAGACTTCCAAAACTGGGAAGTAAACTGAGTACCCCGATCTGAAATGATAGAAACTGGAACACCATGCAGCCGAATAATCTCTCGGATATATAACTCTGCTAACCGCTCTGAAGAATAGGTAGTACACACAAGAATGAAGTGCGCGGACTTGGTCAGCCGATCCACAATCACCCAAATAGCATCGAACTTCTTCAAAGTCCGTGGAAGTCCAACAATAAAGTCCATAGTGCTCCTTTCCCACTTCCACTAAGGAATAACCATCTGCTGAAGCAAGCTACCTGGTCTCTGATGCTCATATTTCACCTGCTGACAATTGAGACATCGAGCTACAAATCCCACAATATCTTTCTTTATTCTTCTCCACCAATAGTGCTGCCTCAAATTCTAATACATCTTTGTGGCACCCGGATGAATGGAATACCGTGAGCTATGGGCCTCTCTAGAATCAACTCTCTAAGCCCATCCACATTGGGCACACAAATCCGGCCCTGCATCCTCAATACCCTATCATCACCAATGGTCACATCTCTAGCATCATCATGCTGAACTCTGTCCTTAAGGACAAGCAAATGCGGATTATCATACGGGCGCTCTCTGATGCGATCATATAAGGAAGACCGAGAAACCACACATGCCAACACCCGACTGGGCTCCGAAATATCCAACCTCACAAACCGATTGGCCAAGGGCTGAACATCAACTGCAAGAGGTCTCTCCCCAACTGGAATGTATGCCAAACTCCTCATACTCACTGCCTTTCGGCTCAAAGCATTGGCCACTACATTGTCCTTTCCCGGATGGTACAATATGGTGATATCATAGTCCTTAAGGAACTCTAACCATCTTCGCTGGCTCAAATTAAGATCCTTTTCCTTGAACAAATGCTGAAGACTGCGATGATCAGTGAATACCTCACAAGATACGCCATACAGGTAGTGCCTCCAAATCTTCAATGCATGAACTATAGCAGCCAACTCCAAATCATGAATGGGGTAGTTCTTCTCATGGGGCTTCAACTGACGAGAAGCATAAGCAATAACCCTACCCTCCTGCATCAATACACGACCAATCCCAACTCTCGAGGTATCACAATACACAGTATATGAACCTGAAGCTGATGGAAAAACCAATATTAGAGCTATGGTCAAAGCTGTCTTGAGCTTCTGAAAGCTCTCTTCATACTCGTCCGACCATACAAATGAAACATCCTTCTGAGTCAACTTGGTCAAGGGCGATGCGATAGATGAGAATCCCTGAACAAACCGGTGATAATAGCCTGCCAAACCAAGAAAGCTACGAATCTCTATGGTTGAGGACGGTCTGGGCCAACTCTGAACCGCCTCTATCTTCTTTGGATCAACCTGAATACCCTCGCTGGACACCACGTGCCCCAAGAAAGCCACTGAATTGAGCCAAAACTCACACTTGGAGAATTTTGTGTAAAGCTTCTCTTTCCTCAATCTCTATAACACAACTCTCAAATGCTCTGCGTGCTCCTCCTGACTACGCGAGTATACCAGAATATCATCAATGAATACTATAATGAACGAATCAAGATAAGACCAGAACACGTTGTTCATCAAATGCATGAAAGTTGCTGGGGCATTGGTTAGCCCGAAAGACATCACAAGGAACTCATAATGACCATATCTAGTCCTGAAAGCAGTCTTAAGAATATCTGAATCCCTGATCTTCAACTGGTGATAACCCGAACGAAGATCAATCTTGGAGAACACTCTCGCTCCCTGAAACTAGTCAAATAAATCATCAATGTGAGGCAAAGGATACTTGTTCTTAATTGTTACCTTGTTCAATTGCCTATAATCAATGCACATTCTCATGGTGCCATCCTTCTTTTTCACAAACAGGATTGGCGTACCCCAAGGTGACACACTAGGCCGAATGAACCCCTTATCTAGGAGTTCCTGAAGCTGCTCCTTCATTTCTTTCAACTACGCTGGTGCCATACGATATGGTGGAATAGAAATGGGTTGAGTTCCCAACACCAAGTCAATACCAAAATCAATATCCCTGTCCGGTGGCATACCCGACAGGTCTGTAGGAAACACACTGGGAAAATCCCTCACAATTGGAACAGAATCAATACTGGGAGTCTCAGCTCCAACATACCTCACAAACGCTAGATATGAAAGACAACCCTTCCCAACTATACATTGGGCCTTCAAGACAGATATCACTTTACTAGGAATATAATCAGTCACACCACGCCATTCGATCAGCGGTACACCCAGCGTAGCCAAAGTGACTATCTTAGCATAACAGTCTAGAATAGCACGATACGGAGATAGCCAATCCATGCCTAAAATGACATCAAGATCCACCATGCTCAATAGCAATAGATCTACTCGGGTCTCCAAACCCCCTATAGTCACCACACATGACCGGTACACACGGTCTACAACAACAGTATCGCCCATCGGGGTAGATACATGAACAGGTAAAGCAAGAAACTCACAGGGCATACCCAAGTAACGAGCAAAGTATGATGACACATAAGAAAAGTTGGAACCGGGATCAAATAATACATAGGCATCCCTGTGGCAGACTGAGACAATACCTGTAATGACAGCATCTGAAGCAATGGCATCTGGCCTGCCTGGAAGTGCATAGAAACGGGCCTGACCGCACCCTAATCGACCTCCCCCTCTGGGGCGACCCCTGGCTGCCTGACTTCCACCCCTAGCTGGCTGGGCAGGTGGTGAAGTAACTGGAGTAGAAGTCGAGGGTTGACCCCTCTGTTGGGACGAACTAGCAACACGACGAGGACACTGCCTCCACACATGCCCAAACTCTCCACACTCAAAACAACTCTCAGGTGCTGAAGAAGGGGACTGAAGGGAACCCCTCGCACCAGAGTGACTAGATGATGCACTCGGCATAGAAGAACCCTGAGCTAACGGGGCACGAGATGAACTCTGAGCTGGGAGGGAGCTGAGTGAAGGCTGGCCCTGCTGAGACCCATGATAACCACGAACTGAAGATGCCCCGTGATACTCTGGACGGGCTGACTGAGCAGGCTTGAAAGAACGACCTCTACCATGCTGGAGCTGGCCCCTCGAAGGAGCACCACTATAACTGCCAGATCCTTGAAGCCTCTTGGCCTCCCTCTCCTCTCGATCCTGACAGCGAACTGTCTCAATCTCGCGAGCGATATCAACCACCTCCTCGAACCTAGCACCCAATACTCTCTCTCTCTGGTCATAAGAATACAGATATGGTAGTTAAGGCCATCAACGAATCTCCTGATCCTCTCACGATCTGTTAGAACCATAAAGATGGCATGACGAGCCAACTCAGAATACCTCGCCTCATACTGTGACACAGTCATATCCCCCTGCTTCAACCACTCAAACTATCTACATAGCTCCTCTCTACGGGACTGCGGTACATACTTCTCCAATAAGAGAGTGGAGAACTCCTGCCAGGTAAGGGGCGGTGCACCAACCGACTTATGCCTCTCATACGCCTCCCACCAAGTGAAGGCAACCCCAGTAAACTGAAAGGTGGTAAATGCCACACTATTAGACTCGAGAATCCCTGTTGTACGAAGCATCCGCTGACACTTATCTAGAAAACCCTGGGCATCCTCGCCCTCAGCACCACTGAATGACGGAGGCTGGAGTCTACCAAATCTCTCAAGACGACGTTGCTCATCATCCGGCATAACTGGCATAACAAACTCCTGAGCTGGTGCAACCGGCTGGGCTGGAGGTGCCCCCGATGTCTGAAGTCCCTGCACTACCTGCTCAGGCGTGCGAGCAGTGGGGGTCTGATTGCCTCCCCCATCCTGTGAAATAGCTGTTGTTGTAGTGGCTGAAACTGCCTGAGCCAGGCCAGTACAAACTGATAAGATCTGTGCCAAGGCCTCCTGAAGACCCGGAATCACGATGGGCACAACTGGTGCCTGAACTGGTGCTGTTGGAGCATCCATAGCTGGAGCCTAATCCAGAGCTAGGGCAGCTGGTGGATCTATAGGTGCTGCCCTTGCTGCTCTTCCTCTACCATGACCACGACCGCGTCCACGGCCTATGATGGTCTTAGCTGGTGGCACTGGTGGTCATCCACCTCATCAGGTAGCTCGTGTCCTCACCATCTGTGAGAGAGTAGAATAACAAAAGTTTAGTTCTCGGATCAACAAGGTCACATGACAAGAATTTCAAGGATATGATGTTTTTCCTAAAGGTTCTGTAGCCTATCGAGGATAAATACAGACGTCTTTGTACCGATCCGTGAGACTCTACTAAACATGCTCATGACTCGTGAGACCTAAGTAACCTAGACTCTGATACCAATTTGTCACGACCCTAACCCCGAACCCGGTCGTGATGGCGCCTCTCGTGAAGACAAGGCCAGCCAAACCAAAATAGAACACCTCATTTAAACAGTTAAATACCATAAATAGTTCTAAAATATGATATAATAACCATAATTTGCGGAAATAACGATAACAACAGTAGAAACCTTCCCGACACAGCCTAAACCGGGGTGTCACAAGTCATGAGCAACTAATAAATCCGGACACCAGTATACTAGATACGAAATCTGATACAGAAGTTTGAGGACATGAAAATAGTAAGATAAGGGAGGCACGGTGGCTGCAGACGCCGACAACTACCTCGTAATCTCCGATAACACTGCTAGGACTGGGAGGAACAACACTCAGGAGCGAACTCTGTGATGCCTGAATCTGCACACACGGTGTAGGGAGTAATGTGAGTACTCCGACCTAGTGAGTAATAAATATAAATAATGGCTGAAAACAAGAAAATACATAAAGACACAAAGTAATTCTATATCAAGTAGAAAAATCACTTAAAGCACAGTGAGGAAGTCAAATGAAATTCCTTTAAACCAAGTAAAACAGGTAATTTAGTAGGTAAATAACAAGTAGAAATACGCCCCTCGGGCACAGTAACAATCGCTCAGAACAGTATCAGCCCCTCGGGCTCACTCTTAGTACAGTTTCAACCCCTCGGGCTCACTCTCAGATCATGATGGGTACCCACGCTCACTGTGGGTGTACAGACTCCGGAGGGGCCCCTTACGGCCCAAACGCTATATCAAGCCACCTCGTGGCATCATCTCTCGGCACTCGACCTCACATCACTCGGCACTCGGCCTCATATCACTCAAGTCACCTTGTGGCATATAAAAAGTATCTCAGACCCTCGGCCTCATATCGCTCAACATATCCTCACATATGGCCCTCGGCCTCACTCAGTCCGAAAATCATCACAAGCCCCTTCGGGCATTAGTAAAACAGTAGTTCTCAGTCCAAAACATCTTTTAGAGATATCATTTAAGTTTCAAATATGAGAAATAATGACTGAGTTTGTAAAAAAAACAGTAAATATCAACAAGACTGAGTTCAAGTGATAAATCAATACAGTGAGGAAATTGTGATAAAAATCTCCGAAGGGTTCAAATAGTTGGCACGAAGCCTAAATATGGCAATCAACCCAAATCATGATGATAACAAACAAGTTTCAGTCAAATACGCGGTAAAATCATCAATCGGGACGGACCAAGTCACAATCCTCAATAGTAAATGACTCCACGCTCATCATCAAGCGCGTGTCTCACCTCAATATAGCACTACGATGTGCAATCCGGAGTTTCAAACCCTCAGGACATCATTTACAATTATTACTCACCTCGAACCGGCTACAACTCTAGCTCGCGATGACTTTGCCCCTCGAATTGGCCTCCACGTGCGTCGAATCTAACCAAAAGCAGAACGAATACGTTACAATATGCTAAGGGAACAAAGCCCAAGCGAAAACGATCGAAAATATCAAAAATCCCAAAATTAGCAAACCCCGAGCCCCGGGCCCACTTCTCGAAACTCATAAATTTTCACATCATTAGATTCCTTATCATCCCACAAGTTCATACATATCAAAAGTTCTCCAATCCGACCTCAAATGGTCCTTCAACTCCCAATTCAAAAGTTCAAAATCCCAAGCCCTAGTTCTTCCATTTTTAGCTTAAGTTTCATGAATTTCTAGGTTAATTTCACAGTAGAATCACGTTTTAGGTTCAAAAATCTTACCTCCAATCAATTCTCCTTGAATCTTTCTTTAATCACCCTCAAAAGCTCTCAAAATGCTCAACTATGGAGGAAAATGACTCAAAATCGCAGATGAAATAACTTATAAACTTTCTGCCCAAGTCTGACCCTTCCTTCTCCGCGAACGTGGTCAACCTCTCGCGTTCGCGTAGCACAAATTTACGTTGACCAACTTTTACCTTATGCGAACGCAACACGCTAGTCGCGAACGCGATGCCTCTTCCGCCTTGACCTTCGCGAACGCGAGATACCTGATGCGAACGCGAAGAGCAAATTTCACTGGACCCCAAATCCTTATACGCGAATGCGGAGAGCCTCATGCGAATGCGAAGCACAAACTCCTAGCCTTCCGCGAACGCGAGGCACCTCTCGTGAACGCGAAGGCTTAATTCTGGCCTTCCTCAAATTCTTCTACGCGAACGCGAGGCTCCTCTCGTGAACGCGAAGAGATAATTCTATGCAACAGCTGGGCAGATTTTTCTACAACTTTCGAACTTTAAAATGGTCCGATGGACCATCTGAAGCTTACCCGAGGCCTCCAGGACCTCAACCGACAGCACCAACAAATCCTAAAACCTCATTCAAACTTGTTCCAATCATCAAAATACCTCAAACAACACCAAATCCATCAATTCACATTGAATTCAAGCCTAAGTTTTCTAAAAACTTCCGAAATACGCTTTCGATCAAAAACCCAACCAAACCACGTCCGAATGACCTAAAATTTTGCACACACATAAAAAATGACATAAAAAAGCTACATCAACTCTCGAAATTCCATTCCGACCCTCGGATCAAAATCTCACCTACCAACCGGAAATCGCCAAAATACTAACTTCGCCAATTCAAGTTTAATTCTACACGGGACCTCCAGAACCAATTCCGATCACATTCCTAAGTCATAAATCACCCCCCGAAGATAACCGAACCATCAAAACTCACATCTGAGCTCTCTAACACATAAGTTTACATTCGGTTCAAATTTCCTTGAATTCAACTGTGATGACTGGTCGGGTCGTCACAGTTGAATTCAAGAAAATTTGAACCAAGCCAAAAAGAGAAAATCTTAGTTATAAGTATGCTTTGTTCATCGTAAGATAAGAATTATATAGGCGAAGTAATTGGAGTACACACTCCTTTTTTAAAAATCAAACGCCACCTGCTGGCGGGGTTAACTGGGCATATAGTTTAAGAAAGTTAAAATTATAGTTATTTGTGCATTGTAAATCATCTAATTAAGGGTGAAATAATAAGTTTATAATTAAATGTAAAATATGTCGTTCCTTTTTTTTGTAACGAACTAAAAAATGTGCAGTATAAAATGGACCAGAGCAAGTATATTATTCTAAAAATATGAATGTAAAAAAGAAATTTAGATACAATCCAATTTTCATATTTACGTACTCAATATTACATACTCAAAATCTAGAAATAAGAACACTCTAACACAAGTATCCAAATTAAAATATTTAACTCGAAATATAAGTGCTTATTGACTTAAATAAATGGTCAGGGCTACACGTGTGAGGCACGTGAAATAGAGACTAGTTATTATAAAAGCACGAATGATTTATGTTAAATGTTGAACGACTTTTAAATATCCCTGAAACATTGATTGACTTTTATAACCTTGAATATTTGTATAATTTAAGAATATAATTGTAAATTACCTAAGATTGGAATTCTTTTCCGATTTAAATTAAGCATACACTTAGCCTACAAAGTTAATTTCGGGTCAAATTATTTTGGGATTTTATCGTTGGCCTACATCTTCTTGGATAACGGACGCTTTGTATAGTAGCTTTTTTTTGGACAACAATATTTCTTCCTTCAGATGCTTCGTCGTAATCGTTGCAATATAACCTTTGGAATCTAAAATCAATTGAGACTTTGTATCTGACTCCATGTCAGATTAACTTTGTGTTATTCCTTCAAACAATAATTTCATTTCGAATAAAATTAAAATATTAGACTTGGACTATGAAGTAAAATTGTGAAAGGAATATGAATTTGAGTTGGAGAAAAAGTTGAAGCAACATAGCTAAAGAAAAGTATTTAAACTGATAGAAATTATTTCACAAGTAAATTGTCCAAAACCAAATTGAATCGGTGTTATCATACAGCTTAAATACATGTTTTAGAATCGCGAAGGATTCCTTTCAAATTACAGTTATAGCAGTTCTAATTTTAACTTTGTTTATATGGGATAAGAATAATAAAAAAGCAGAGATCATGACAAAGTTATAACTATTTTGAGATGACTTCTATTGTCATGATGTACATATTCATATCTTGTATATGTACTGTGTATATTAACATTGGTCTTATGTTATTCATCACGTGTTTTATTCTCAACATAATGTTTGTACGTGTAGGATCGTCAACAAGATAAAGAGCCCAATGCTGCTATGCGGATGCTTCTCAAAAAGATATTTATTTCAAATCAAATAAAAATAAAGTCCTTAAGAGACGATTGATTTTGAAGAAAAATGCATCCAACTGAATAATTGGATCTCTCAAATGGCTTACATAATTTACAAAGATGGTAGGTACAGGTTTTGATAATAATGCCATATTTCCAAATAAACTTTCGCCTCCAAAAAATAAAGATCATTCTTTCCAATACACTTTTGTTTTGTAATGACAATAAATGAAGCACATGCCTAAACAATAACACAATATGTTTTCTCATACGAACAATTATATGTTGGACTTTCAAGAGATATCAATATGACAATAACAAGATATCTGGTGATGAGTGATGGCAAAACGGCCAAAGTGATAGAAGGGAACATACACTAAAAACATCAAGTATTAGGTAAGATACGACACAAATATTATGTAGCTTAACTAAATTTATAATCTTTGTAGCTCAGACGATATCTAATCATCAAATATTATGTTAATGTAAGTAAAATTAATTTCAACATTTAAATGATAGTTGCATTTTTTCCACGTCATTATGATATGATTATTTTTCTTGTAAATATTGTCTTAATAATTATAATTATATATTCTTTCACATAAATAACGGAATAGAGATTTACGTGCATCGCACGTACATAAAAACTAGTTATTATAAAAGCACGAATGTTCCACGCTAAATGTTGAACGACAAAAAATATCTCGAAATATTAGTCGACTTTTATATCCTTTATTAATTAAATTAAACTTCATTGCGCCCTTTTTTTGGTCAAAAGGATGTACTTATATTATATATAAACTAACCAGTTACATGAGAATGTAGTAGATGCATAAGAGGCATCATAGTTGATAAACTAGGGTTTACAAACAAGCTTCCTCTAGGGAAAGCATTAGTAGACTGGAAATTAAAAGTAGATACTAGACTAATATCATTAGAGTTTATACATCTATTACACAAACTATTAGTAGCAAAGTGCAGTTATGTTGAAGTACTGGAAGTTACTGGAACAAGTCTCCTTTGTAATATACCGCTACAGTCGTTATGATATGGAGACTCTGCAAAAGATGGCGGTGTGTCAAAAAGTATGCACTGCTCTTGTGCATGGATGGATCCATATTTAGCTAAAGTATCTGCAACACAATTCTGCTCTCTGTAGATGGATAATATATGAGGGTTATCCAGCTGTAGGAGGAGTAACCTGCAATCGTTAAGGATGTTAGTGTAGTGCATAGTAGTTGAGTGAAACATACCTAGGATTGCATGTGCATCTGTTTCGATAATGAGAGGTTGGAGGTGTTGTTGCACTGCCAGTTTTAACCCCATAAGGAGTGCAACAAATTTTGTTTGAACACTTGTACCTGGGTTTGCTTTGCCTGAGAAACCTAAAATCCAATTGCCTTGATGGTTGCGAAAAATGCCTCCAATACCATACCTTTATTGTATATTAGAGCACGAGCCATCAATGTTTAATTTATAAGTAGAACATGTGGGAGGATGCCATTTTATATAAAGAGGAGTTACACACTTATGTGTTGACTTTGGGGTGGTTAGAAAATAATATTCAGCTGCCATATTTGTTATGAAATGAAGATTCAAAGGAAGTCATTGATGTTCAAAAGTTTTATTATTTCTTATAATCCAAATGTGCCATAGTACAAATGGAATAAAAGGTGTAGAAGGTATTTTATGGGGAGTAGATGGTATAAGTGTGTGTATAAATTGGTGTAACCAATTGATATTAAGTGTTGGGGATGTAGTGAAATTAGGATGAGGAAAAGAGTGATGAAGGTCATTCCATAATTGAGTTGTATGTGAGTATTCAAAAAAGAGATGAATGATATTTTCAGGGGCCAGATGACATTGTGGGCATAAAGATGAATTTAGGATTCCTAAATTTGTAAGGTACACCGCTGTGGGTAATCTATTATGGCAAATTAACCAGAGGAAGAAAGATATTTTTGGAAGAATGAGAAGTGTCCAAATCCACTTATAAGAATACTGTGAGGTCATGGGTTTGATAAGAGAATTATAAATAGATTTAACCGAAAATTGACCATTTTGTGTATTTGCCCAATATATTTGTCATGTGTTATAGGTGAAAAAGGCAAGTAGATATTTAGGATGTTAGATTGTAATTGATTTGGTATAACAAAAGGTAATTTGTCAAGGTGCCACCTATGATTGTAGTAGTAGTTAGAGACTAGTTTTTTTCCCTCAAAACAAGGGAGAAGTCCCGTTAGGCAGTTACAAAGTAGTAAATTAGGCTGGATCCAAGGATCCGACTAGAACTTAATATTTTGTCCGTTTGTAATATTCCATTTATATCCTAGTTGACAGTAAGACCATCCATTCATGATATTATGCCAAGTAGAGGAGACATTAGTTTTAATTGAGTTTGATGGTCGTAGATACTTGTGTAGGAGCACCTGTGCCCATAGTTGGTATGGATTTTGAAATAGTCTTCATGCAAGACTTGCATGTAGGGCTTTGTTCTTAGTAGATAGATTTTGTATTCCTAAACCCCTTTGGGCTAAAGGTTGAGTAATTGTGCTCCAATTAATGAGGTGTAATTTTTTCTTCTGAGGAGATGTTCCCCAGAGAAAATTTCTTTAGTAGGATTGAGGTGGGATAGTATATAAGTAAAAATTTTAATGTATTGCATAAGATGATTAGGAAGGTGATTTAAAGTAGAGCGAATTAAGGTAGTCCTTCCTGCTTTAGATAAAAAATTAGTTTTTTAACCTGCTAACTTAGTTTTAAAATTGTCAATTAAGAATTGGCAATCCCTTTTTGTTGGTTGCTTTATGAAAATAGGGAATCCTACATATTTACCAAAACTTTTGCCATTATTCATGTGAAAAAGTTGTAGTATAGAGGTTCTAGTAGGAGTGGTGCAGTTTTTTGAGAAAAAAATTTGTGACTTGTCAAAGTTAATTGTTTGTCCAGATAATTTAGTGAATTGAGCCAAAGTATGAAGAATTGATTGGCACTTAGTAGGTGTTACTTTGGTTGTGAGAATAATATCGTCAGCAAAAATAAATGAGATAGTTGAGGACCTCTGTTGGCCAAGGCTAATGGTAACCAATTATTGTAATCCACTTCCATATTTATTTTTCGTGAAAGCATTTCTAGACAAATGATAAAAAGATAAGGTGATAGTGGATCCCCCTGTCGTATGCCTCTGGTTGGTGTGAAATATTCAGTAGGGTTTCCATTAATTAAAATTGAAGTGGATGTTGTTGTTATGCAAGACATAATAAATTTAATAAAATTTGGAGGAAAATTTAAAGTTATTAAAGAGTTATGAATGAAAGACCATTATATTTTGTCAAAAGCCTTTTCAAAGTCCAATTTAAGAAGCATATTTAAATTATTCCCCTTCAATCTTTGGAATTTTGTAATGATTTCCTGAACAATAAGAGCATTATCAGGTGCTCTTTTGTTCTTTTGGAAACTAGATTGAGTTGGATGAATAATGTGTTCCACGATTGGTTTTAGTTTATTTACGATTATCTTGGTTATAATTTTGTAAATAATATTACAAAGACTGATAGGTCAATATTGAGATATTGTAGCAGTGCTTAAGTTTAGGAATTATACATATGTAAGTAGTGTTAATGGTAGGATTTATTTGATGATCTAGGAAAATTTTATGACAAAAATACTTGACAGAGCTACCTATGATGTCCCAATATTTTTGATAAAAAAACGGGTGAAGACCATCTAGTCCAGGTGCTTTTAATGGTTTGAAGGAATGGATTGCGGTTAGAATTTCATGATCTTGTAACGGTTTGGATAATGATAAACAATCCTGAGGAGTTAAAACATTAGAGGGTTGTATTGTGGTGTGTTTTTTAGAAGAAATTTGTTGGGTGTTGAACAGAGTTTGATAATAATGTGTAATATTATTCCTAATGAGATGTGGATCTGTGATCCAATTTCCCCCTTGATCTTGTAGAGTTGTTAAACGATTATGTCTTTGACGATTTAACATTGTAAGATGGAAAATTTTGTATTTGCATCACAATCATTTAACTAACTAATACGGGACTTTAACTTCCAAAAGTCCTCCTCAAGCTTTAATATGTGGTTAAAATCCAGTTTTAATTGATGCTCTAAATTATGTAAGAACTGGCTAGTAGGGTAGTTAAAAGAAGATTGAATACCATTTAATCTAGCCAAAATCTTCCTCTTTCGTTTAAATATGTTACCAAAAGTGAAAGTATTCTATTCTTGGACCATGTCAGTGAAATTTGTTATGGCTGGAAGTAACATTAAATTATCCAGCCATGCTTGTTTGACTATACTAGGAAATTGAGGATGTGTAGTCCATATCGTCTCAAATCTTAAAAAAAATCAAGGTAATACACAATGTTTTAATTTTAATAACAGGAGACAATGATCGGAATGCGTATGTGGGAGATGTGTAACTAAAGCTTCAGGGTAGTTTGAAAGCCACTCATAATTTGCATTAATACGATCAATGCGTTCAAGAATGTTGTACTTATTATGTCTACCATTTGTCCAAGTGTAACGACTGCCTTTGTATCCTAAATCAGTTAGGTGACAATAATTTAAACATTCCAAAAATTTATTTGCTCGTGAATTATTAATAGGTAGGCCTCCAAATTTATCAGTGGAAGTAATTATTTCATTAAATCTCCACCTATAAGCCATGGTCCTTTATAATTATCAAATACACACCTAAGGTTTTGCCATAAAGTCTGCCTATTTACCAAATAAGTGCTTGCATAAATAGCAGTAAACAACCACTTAAATGAAGAGGGGTGTACTAGAATGTGACAGTGAATTTCATGTGCAGTCGTTGCCACATGTTCAATGGTAAGGGCGTCAGTAAGCCATAATAATACAATACCACCTGACTGACCTATTGCTGCCACTTCGATCATGCCAGTGAAATTAAAATCCTCATTCAAAGTCTGATGTGTTTGACAGTGGATTTCCAGCAAAACCACTAAAGACGGGCGGTTATAATCGAGTAATGATCTAAAATTACGACTAAACTTAGATGAAATAGCTCCTCTACAGTTCTATATAATAAAATTCATAGAGGAGGAGCACTGATGCACCGGTGAGGAGGTATGAGCGACTGGCTGTAGTGGGCACGCAGAGAGGTAGAGGGCGACCTAAGAAGTATTGGGGAGAGGTGATCAGACAGGACATGGCACGACTTAGGGTTACGGAGGACTTGGCCCTTGACAGGGAATTATGGAGGTCGAACATTAAGGTTGTAGGCTAGGGGAAAGTTGTGAATATTTCTACAGCACAATAGAGTGAGACTAGCCAGTTAGGAGTTAGACTAAGAATGTCATTGGTCGGCTATTGATGCAGGGCTTTACCTGCTAGTTTTACTATACCAGCCATCTATTTCGTATTTCGTATTCTGTATTTCATATCTCTTATACTGCTGTTATTTTATTATGCATTTTTATGGTACTAATATATTGACGCCTGTTGCTTTTTTTGAGCCGAGGGTCTCCTGGAAACAACCTCTCTACCCTTCGGGGCAGGAGTAAGGTCTGCGTATATATTACCCTCCCCAGACCCCACTTGTGGGATTATACTGGGTCGTTGTTGTTGTTGTTGTTGTATGGCTATCAGGTTGATCAAACAACTGGTCGTTCCTTGCATGCATCCTGGTACTGTTGCTTTTACCTGGACGCAGATGTAAAGTTGGTAAGAGTAGCATGACATACTTGCCCACGTCTGGATTTGTGGTTGGCCTTAGGCGAAATGAGACTGTCATTAAGTTGGGAGGACACCTTATGTAAATCTTTCTTTCGTACTCCTCCTTCTGGACAAACACCTTGATGCCATCTATCCTTGCATGAATTGGTCTTGTTTTCCTGTTGTAAATGACTATTGCTTCTAGTTCTGCCTAAAGTTTCATGTCTTGTGCGAGTGGATTGGGAGGGGGTGGGGGTGACTGTGGGGGTGAGGGAGTTGGAGGTGTTACTGGTTCCATTAAGGGTGTGTGTGGTTGTGGAACCCAGTAGGGTTGAATCCAAGGTGTTGTGGGAGTTGGGTTGGGGTAAAATGGCATTTGGAGAAGATGTGGGTGAAGATGAGCAGGATCCCAGTAGGGAGATGTAAGCTGTAGAAGCTGATATGGTGAAATTCAAGGTCCTTGCATCATGGACCAGTGGTATCTCCCATAAATATTTGTCCCTAGTTGCATGCCCTCCACTACTATTTGCGCAAGGTCCCTCAGATTGTTTATTAGAATCGTCACTTCTTGGTTGTGGACCTCCATGGTGAAGGTTAGTGCATGGTTCTAAAGACCTGTCTCGAGCCAAGATGATGGATTGGTTGGTGCAAATGGAGTGAGCAGTGTAAATGATGATATTCGGCTCCATTATGAGATGGGAGGGAGGAAGTGAGTGAGGAGTGCGTTGGTGTTGGAGACGATGAACTGTTTGCCTGGAAATGTTGTTGGGTGTTCTGCGTAAATAGTTGAGATTGTTTGAAAATATTTTTTAAAGGCAAAGGAGATGATAATAGATTGGAAATGGTAGATAGTGGATGTGAAGGTTGAACTATAGTGGAAGATATCCCAATGGTGGAGGAAGGCGGTGTGATTGAAGGATTTGGATTTTGTGTTTGAGATTGAGTGTTTGAGATGGTAGAAGTAAGGTGTTCATCATTAGCTAGTTGCATGGAAGCTATAGTAGAGCTAATAATTGGGGAGGGTATGGTGGTATGCAGAGATAGTGGTGAATGCATGCATGAGTTTTGGGATGGGCCGGAAGTGTTTGTTGAGGTGGAGGGACTAGAAGGATTTGATTGGGCTTGCATGTGGGGTGAGGTATTGTGGCTCTTTGCATGGGCTGTGATAGGTGTTGAAGTTCGGGGTGATTGTAAGTGGGCCGAGTGGGTAGGGTTTTCTAGAAGAAATTGAGTAGTAATGCTAGGATGTAATTGGTCTTTGTCAATAGGATTAGGGAGGGAATGATCATTAGTGGGGTCAGTTGAGCTAAGTAAGTCAAATTTATTATTAATTGAAAAATTAGAAGGTGGGGATATGGTTTTTGTATTTCGACGGTTAAGAGTAGTATTTTTATTATCAAGAAAAATATTAGTGAAGGGTAGAGTATTAGGAGTATTAAACGAGTTTATGTTATTAGCATACTTACATGATGGTCAAGTAGGGCTTAACATAGAACCAGGCAGTGATTGTGGTGGATTTGCTTTGGGGTGAGTCGTCCTTAATATGGATTTCTTAGGAAACTGTACTGTTTTCCATTCTTCAACCAATGGAGAGGGAAGGGTAGAAGATATAGGGTTTGTAGTGGTCAAAGGGTTCAAAGAAGATGACTCTAAAGAATTTGTGTTTAGTGCGGGGAAGGTACAATTACGTTGATTATGGCCCAATCTACCACACTTAATACACAACAAGTTTAATCCTTCATAAAGGATATATTGCTTAAGATTACCAAAAAAATATGAGTTCTTAATGGTTGATCTAATGGGACCTCAACACATAACCTTGCATATCTTCCTCTTGTAGTGGAGGAAGTGCAAGTATTAACAGTAAGTAATTTTCCAATTTTATTACCCAATTTCTGAAGAATTTGAAAATCATAAAATTCAGTAGGTAATTTTGGTAGTCGTAACCAAATGGTAGAGTATTTGATTTTTGTTTCTAACGCCATAAACTTGGGTTCCCATTGGCGAACGGAGAGGAAATGATTTAAAATAAATCAGGGTCCATCATGCAAAACATGAATCTTATTTTCCTCTTTTTGAAATTTGATGAGGAAGAAATCTGTACCTTGGCCAATAAGGGGTAAATTTTTCGTTGGCTGCCATAAGGAGTATAATTTTTGCCTAAGTATTTGATGGCTAATTTTTCGACCATATACCTTGATAATAACGACATGTTGCCATGGTGAGTAAATTCTGGGTTTTTCTTCAATGGATAGTGGTATAAAGATGGAGGGGTCAGAAGGTGCCTCCGTTTCATTAGTAATATCTAAGGTAAAGTTGAGTAAGCCATTTGTATACGTCTGTAAAGAGGTTGTATTATGAGATAGGAGGGTGTTTAGATAAGGTTGCTTAACAAACTGAGAAGGTGTTGATGGAGGTTCTTTCGAGTCAATATTCATATTACCCTCGTTGGTTTGTGAGTTGGGTAGTGAAGTTGGAGAGGAGAAGGAAGTGGAATTCATGCAGTAGATGTCCGGTGGTTTAGGAGGTATTGGAGATGTAGAACCATATGGAATAGGGTTCATGGTAGAGAAAGTTTTTTCACTTTTAGTTTTTTACAACTTCATTGCACCTTGGATAATATAGTAAGAACCGCTAATTGAGTTCCTAATGTTAAGGTCTTTAAAGTCAAGTATAATTCTATTTTCATGGGATTCTGATACCAATCAAGTGTTCTACCTATTGTTGAACTTTAAAGTCAAGTATAATTATATTTTCATGGGATTCTGATACCAATCAAGTGTTCTACCTATTTTTAAAGTAGCAAGACACACCAACCGAAGTTATGATTGTAAAGTTATTATTGGAATAAGAATTGGGTTTGACTATACAAATTTGATCCCAACAAAAAGACTTCCAACTCCAAGTCATTTCATGTCGGAATAAATTTTATTCCTTTTTCTTGTCTATAAAGAACATTATTACTATGTAATTTTCTATATTTTCTGATCCAAAGTATTAAGATTGAATTAGATGAAGATGCATCTCCCTCAAGTTCGTCATTGGATTCTTATATTGCAGCATAAGATCATTTGTTTTTAACGCACAACTTCATGAATTACATCTCCTATTTCTTCCACTTTTTGTTCAAGGTGTTTTAGCTCAACGCTCTATATTTTTTAGTAGTGGTTATCCATGCATATGTAGGTTATATTCTTGAGGCAGTTTATATAGTATTATAGTTAAGTTTTATATTGGTTACGTGTATGTTTTATCCAATTTTTCTCGTACAAGGAAATACTTTATTTGGATTCGTCATGCTTATAACATCCGTGAGTCCTATATATAAGAATTAATTACATAGAATTTCAAATAAGGAAAGATTAACACGTAAAATTTTAGTTGATTTTAAAAACCTAAATTTTAGGAAAATAATTAAATCACTATTTTGTCTAGTTTTAAATTAATTTTTTAAAAGATAAAATAGGCGAACAACATTTCGCTAAAAACCTTCGTGTTTTTAACATATTATAGATTATAGATTATAGATAGATAACAAAGGAGAGATTTGCAGCCATACCCTATATTTATGCCACCTTTTAACCTATACCCTATTTTTAAAAATTATAGATTTGGTGTCCAGATGACAAAAAATCCGTAATAACATGACAATTACATCCCTAACAAAAGAAATAAAACCTGCATCACGCATTAATCGCGTGATCTGCAACCTCATTCGTGAAAAAAGATCTCCTCCTCTCCTCTCAGCAGCTTTATCAAAAAATCAGAAACTTGTCCAGATTAATCTTCAGAATCACACTTGCATGAAGTTGTTTCACGTTGAAGCTAAAAATTCATGCTAATATAGCATAAAGTTGTTTCACATTGAAGCTAAAACTTTATGCAAATGCATGTTGTAGTTATTTATCCTGCAGTCTACAGTTTTATCATGAGTTTTATCCGAAACTTCAGTCTAAACATGCTGAAGTTATTTAGTTCATTTGCTAAAACTTCAGACTAAACATGCTTAAGTTTTTTAGTTCAATTGATAAAAGTTCAGAGTAAACATGCTTAAGTTTTTGTCTTGCAGTATGTAATTTTCTAATGAGTTTTTGCTAATGCATGCTGAAGTTATTTAGTTCATTTGCTAAAACTCCAGGCTAAACATGCTTGGGTTTTTTAGTTCATTTGCTAAAACTTCAGACTAAACATGCTTAGGTTTTTTAGTTCATTTGCTAAAACTTCAGATTAAATATGCTTAAGTTTTTGTCTTGCAGTATGTAATTTTCTAAAGAGTTTTTGCTAATGCATGCTAAAGTTATTTAGTTCATTTTCTAAAACTTCATACCAAAACATGCTGAAGTTTTGTAACGCGGTCTACAGTTTTGTCCTGAGTTTTATCCGAAACTTCAGTCTAAACAAACTGAAATTTTTAGTTCATTTGCTAAAAATTCAGCCTAAACATGCTTAAGTTTTGTCCTGTAGTTTGTCAAGAGTCTTTTATTAAAAAGGGCAAAATCATCTTTTTAAAATGCTTTTAATAAAAAAAATGAGTACGGATGCAAATGAAAAAATAAAACGGGTAAAAGTCAAAAAGGGGCGACCAAAAAGGGCACCCCATGCAATTTTTACATAACGAAGTCCCTTATCACTTTATTTTTAAAATTTTTGAAGTGATTTTTATTGTACGTCATTTTCGATGGGACTCGAAGAGCTTCTTCAATTGTTCGGAGCAAAAATCATACTATATTATAAGTGTGAAGACCTAAAGGGAAAGTTAAATGACCAAAATACCTATTTAAAGCTGAATGACCATTTTGCCCTTCAGTCAAATATTACTCCTATAATGTTTGTAATGACCCGACTGGTCATTTTGAGCAATTGCGTTCGGTTCGGTAATTTGAGATCATGAGTAGCTTCACACAGTGTATTATAACTTGCGTGCATCATTGGTTCGGGTTTTTGAGAAGTTCGGAAATGATTTTTAGGAGTGACTCTCATTTGAGAAGCTCGAAGTTGAAAGAATTGACCAAGGTTTGTCTTTTGAGTATTTGACCTCGGATTGGAGTTTTAATGGTTCTGTTAGGCTCGGGTGGTGATTTTGGACTTCGACGTACGTTCGAATTTGTATTTGAAGCACGAAAATTGAAAAGTTAGTTTTGGAAAATTGAGAGGTTTGACCAAGAATTGACTTTGGTAATATCGGGGTCAGAATGCGATTTCGAGAGTTGGAACAACTCTATTATGTCATTTGGTACTTGCCTGCAAAATTTGGTGTCATTTGGAGTTGATTTGATATGGTTCAGACACTTGGTTGCTATTCTAGAAGTTTTTGAAGTTCATTGCGATTTTCATGTGTTTTTCATCCGATTTGTGATTTTAGAGGTTATTTTGATATTCTAATCACGAGATATAGTTTCAGACTTGTTTGGGTGTTTGGCATAGAGCCCCGAGGGCTCGGATGAGTTTCGTTTGCGTTTCAGAGTGTTGGAAGAAGGTTCAGTTTTGCTGGTGTCTCTGTTCTCGTATTTGCGAGATTTTCATCGCATTTGCTATGTCCGTATTTGCGAGATCATTCACTCTTTTGCAATGATGGGCTGGGTCAAGGGAATTGGCAATGTGAACTATTTCATTGCATTTGTGATTAGCCAGCTTCGCATTTGTGACACAAACTGTCGCTTTTGCGAAAACTCTAAGCTCGCATTTGCGAGTCTTGTGTCGCATTTGCGACCTTGATAGAACTGGTCAGCCTTCGCTTTTGCAACACTTTTGTCGCATTTACGAGCATCACATTTGCGATCCGGATGTCGCAAATGCGACATCTGAGGCTGGTATTAAGACTTCCATTTCGGGACTTAGCTTCATTTTATCATATTTTGAACCCTAAGCCCGAGAGTGGGCGATTTTGAGAGAGGAATTACATCTACAATCATTGGGTAAGTACCTCTAATCAATTTTCCATAATATTTTGTGATTATACCGTAGATTTAACATCAAATTCATGATAATCTAAAGGAAAATTTGGATAAAATTGTAAAATCTTTCAAAATATAAAATGATGATTTAAAGGACGAATTGGTATCGAAAATTGATAATTTTGATATAGTTGAACTCGTATCGGAATGGGTGTTCGGGTTTTGTAAATTTTGTCAGGTTTCAAGGTACGGGCCTGGGGGGATTGACTTTTTGCAAATTGTATAAGGATCATAGCTTTTTTAATTGAAATTATATTTTCTTGTATTGTTTGATGTATTTAAGTCGTCTTTGGCTAGATTGAGCTGAGCGGTGGTGAATTGGTAAAGAAAAAGCTAAATTGAGTATTGAGTTGGCCGAAATGAGGTGAGTGTCTTGTCTAACTTTGTGTGGGGGAAACTACCCTTTAGGAATTGAGTTAATTGTGCTATCTAGTTACGTAAAATCCGTGTACGCAAGGTGACGAGTGGGTACACGGTCTATATATGGTATTGACTGGATTAGATTGTCTAGTCTCTTCCCATGCCTGCAATTAAATTGTCATAACATGTGATATCTCATTGTTAGGCTACTCCTATATGCTATATGATGTTGTTAGCACTTATTATACCTCTTACTCGTTATTTAGCCCGTATATGCCTTAGTTGAAGTTATTGCCTTCCTTATTGTCTTGTTACCTCATAATTGTTGAGTTCCTCTATGACTATGTGCATATCTACTACATGTCCAAATTATTGTGATTGCATGCTTAGTTATCACGTTCCTTACATGTCTTGTCATTTTTGTAAAGGTTGTTGTATTCTTTTGATTTTTATGTGGTCCCTTTGTTGCCACGTACTCATACCCTTGATTGTAGGAATTCTTGAACTTGAGTTATTGAATTATTTTTGTTGATTTAAAATATTGTACGAGGGATCGAGTTGCACATCGTAACAGGTAAAATAAAGGAGGATATTTATATTATGATATTGTGATTATACGGTGGGATAGGGGTACACGCTGCAACAGGTAAATAAGGGTGGACTGTTATGGTGAAATAAGAGTGAATTATGATATTGATATTATATGGTGGGATCGGGTTGCGCACTGCAACATACTATGCTTATTGTTATGATATTGATATTGTACGGTGGGATTGGGTTGCACGTTGCAACAAGTAAAATAAGGGTGAATTGATATGGTGGAATAAAGTGAATTATGATATTGATATTATATGATGGGATAGGACTGCGCGCCGCAACATAATTTGTATTTTGTATCCCCTGTTTTAGTGTATTGGCTTCACTTCCTTTGTACGTGACTCTCAGACTTTGTATTTCTGGTTTTCACTGCTTTTTGAGGATTGAGTTATTGTCATTGGCTTATTGCCTTGCCGTCACTTCATGGGCTCCTTTCCTAATACTATTATTTTGGTGAATTGATTTTCAAGATGAATTTATTACGTTGAGTCATTACCTCCTGCCCTGCTGAGTTATTAGTAATATAGTGATTTAAAATAAAAAGTTTAATATCATGCTACCTCATGTGACTTTTAATTTAAAACTCGCTGTATATTTCGGTTTTTACTATTTCTAATATTTATATTTTATTTCAGTTGATTTCTCAACTTAATAGCCTTAACCTGCCTAAGATTTTTATTTCACTTAAAAAGGGATTGTTATTATGTTTTAATTTAAATAAATTCTATATTTAATTCAATAGCTTATTCGCTATTGTATTTTATTTGAAAATGTTATTTTTGTTCACTCAAATGATTTCTAAAATAAAGTCATCTTTCTCACAGATTTCCTACTTGGTATAGAAACTGTAATTTTACTTTATGATATATAAATGGAATCTCTTGAACATCTTAATTAGCATTTGACACGGATATTATATACTGAGTAGCACGTGAATTCTGCCGTGCAAAGTCAGATGGAAAGATGTGGGCACAAGGTTCCATGTGTGTTAAAGGTTTGGAACTTGTGGTTTATGATATGAGATTACGAGAATTGGGATTGTTGGAATTGTGTATTAGAAATGATTTGATTGGTTGAGTTAACATCGTTTTCCCTACTCGAGCACATTTATACTTCATCCGTACCCCAACTATGTTGTTGTTTAATTACTTGGTTATTTCTTGTTGCCATTCGTGTTCCCTTTATCATTACTACTATTTGTAATCTGATATATTTCTGCTATTAGTATTACTTTGATAGTCCTTTCTTGTTAGTTTTGTGTCATATTCTGCAGGTTTACATAGATAGTAGTGTCTTGGCATGACCTCGTCACTACTCTACCAAAGTTAGGCTTGATACTTACTGAGTACCACTGTAGTGTACTCATACTACACTTCTGCACATCTTTTTGTGCAGAGCCAGGTACTTCGGATCATGTTGGTTTGAGACTTATGCTTGGTATGGCTAGAGACTTCAAGGTACACCTGCTGGGCGTTCGGAGGCTCCGAAGTCACCTTCTATTGTACTTATTTTTGTTGTTCCTTTTATTCTGGAACAGTGATGTATTCATTATGTATAATTACTCCTAGAAATGCTTATGACTTGTACTACTGGTTTTGAGGTTATTGTATCATGTTGAGACTATTGGTTTATTTAGAAATTTTTGGTTCATGTTTGATAGTTGTTAGTAGAACCTGTTACTATTTCGGTATGTGTTAGACTTACCTAGTTTTAGAGACTAGGTGTCATCACGATTCCTTCGAAGGAATTTTGGATCGTGACAAGTTGGAATCAGAGCTCTAGGTTCATAGGTGCTACTTGTCATAAACAGGTTTAGTCGAGTCTTGCGGATTGGTACAGAGACGTCTGTACTTATCTTCGAGAGGCTACGAAAACTATTAGGAAATTCCACTTCTTTCATTTCTTATCGTGCGATGTTGATTCAGCTTGAGCATATATCTTATGTTCCTTTGCATCCACTCGTGTATCATATTGTGCACTCAATATCAGCTATGTGCCGACTGTTCATGATGCTATGGATGGGATACGAGGGAGACATGGATGCTCAAATATTAGCTTAACGTGTCATCCAAACTATGGATAGAGAGGTATTGAGAGACTATTCATTTGTTCACATGTGGGTGCAGCGGGTTCTGGCATCTGATTGATAAGTACGAACTTGGGAAGGTTTAATTGGTTGAATAGTGGTCGCGATCGTGGTAGTGTCACGAGGTGGATGTTGATTTGAGAGTAGTTGGTGGTATTGGAGACTATGTGGTTCGTATGAGATTTTTACACAGTGGAAGGTACATATTACATTCAAGTCACTCAAGGAAGTGAGTTTGACGGTCACGAGAATGGACATGCGCTTAGTAGATGAATTTGCGTACCTTGTGATTGGAGTTGTACGAGCTGTGAAGGTTAGTTTTGCGGATCATCAAATATTGTTTTCTATGGTTTCGTGCCAAGTGAGGGAGTCTACTAACGACATTTAGATTGCAGAGTCAGGTATTACCTCAGTTTTAGCCTGAGATGTGTATATATATGGTATTGGAAGGTTCCCTAAAATTTGTTCATGACTAAGATCTGAGATCTTGCATGGCATGATGTTGGGGCTTACGGTGTTTTTGCGTCATTAATGGATCTATATTTTAGTATCAAAAAGGGGTCGGAGAAACAACTTCAGATTCATAGAAGGTCTATTCAGCGTGGGCATCTCGATCGGGGAATTATGGAGTGCTTCAGAGAAAATACAGTGGTTTATGAGCTTCTGTGCTATGTGGTTTGTGCTAGGATTTTTTGCATTTAGTTTTGGTTGGGGTAGTTGTGTATCGACAGGGAAAAGTGTTACCCCAGAGGAAAGACGAGGAGTATCCGAAGAAATGGGTTAGCTCCGTGGTGTTGGGTCAGCATACAATGGAAGTAATTGGTCCTTTTTGAATGGGAATTCCCTACTAGTATTTGTGGCAGTACTCTTGGGTTGGACTGTTTGTGTGACTCGGTTGAGTTGGGGATATGCGGTCCTAATGGCTTAGTTGCGTGCGTGCAGGTCTCGGAGAGTTCTCGATGGTTTCGGCCACGGCTTGAGTCGGTTGTCTGCTATGGGCATAAGGAATATGATGTACATTATGGTTTTATCCTGGATAGATATCAGGAGTTAATAGAATGTTGGCATTATTGGATATCATATGTGAAGAGAGTGCATTTTAGGAAGGAACCTTGAGTTTTGGTTTGCGGGTGCGTGGCTAGTGGCATGGTGATTACATGGTTTTGAGGCTCTTGAGGTTCAAGTTTTGTTATGCGGCCGGAAAATCTATATGGGTGATCCAGTAAGATGATAGGGTGTGAGTGATGTATCAGTCATTCGAGTAGCGTAGCTGAGTTCGGGTATGGAAATTTCGGTATTCCTAAGGTTTTAGGGCTGGATGTCCTCATATGCGGACTATTTCTTATTTGCGGATTGTGAAGGAATATTGAGAATGGGATAACTGATAGCATACATTATCGATAGGTTGCTATGGACTTTTGGAAGGATATTTACCTATTTGGGAATGATCAGGATTTGGTTTAGGGGCTATTTGAAAGCTCAACGAGAATGTGTACTTTATATCGGATCAGGTTTGGGTACTCTTGTGAAGTTGATATCACGGTTAGGTTACCGGGTAGAATGAATATTATTTATGCCTCTGGCCTATGTTATGTGTTACTCTCTTATGATATGATGGACTATGAGGTTGTATGATTATTCTCCATACATGTTGTAATTCCGTTCAGGCCTTATGGCGATGTGGGCGAGATGACCCTCGTGATGTTGATTTGCTCATTGCACCTTAGTTGTGCTTGCTTACCTCCATGTTTTATTATTTCTATTCATTTTCCTGCAGTTATACTTGTGCACTCTATTATGCTTGATGTCAGCATTCATGTGATCAGTGAACCTGAGCACTTTGGCTCGATGAGTATCTGGGACCGGGCTGCACGCAGCAACGGATGTTATGTAGTGTACCCTTTCCTTGTGTTTATATGGAGTTTCATTTTCCCTTTTGTGGTATGGTTTAATGAAACCGTACTTTTGTCGTTATACCTGTTGTACTTGTTAGATAGTCCTTATACCTTGCTTTCTTTCTATTTATACTGCATAACTGAGTTATTGATGGGTTGGTGTACGAATCGTGTGGTAAGAGAATCTGTGTGGTTCCGTGATGAGTTGTCATTTGGGCTTCTTGCTTGGTGTATGGACGAGAGAGAGCTTCTTGACTTGTTGACTTCATAGGCGGTTATGAGTTCCCGCATGTTTATTTCTCATGGGCAGCGTTGCGGAGGTCCGGAACAAAGCCTTATTTGATGTGAAGTGTATTACCGGTGCCAAGATTGTATTGGACAGCCATGGTGGTCGGAAGTTATTACTACGGGCATTTGAGTTGTGTGGAATATCATGTGATTGTACCCTGGGTGGGAATTATGGCTCGATTTGGCTTGTTCAGGTTTGTACAGTGTGATGATATGAGATTCGGATCCTATTATGAGTTTTAGATGTTGAGGGTTGGGTTCTGTCCTAAGGTTATGGACTAAGGATGATGTGAGATCTTCAGTTAAGTTGCATCGTCAGGCCTGCATAGGTTTGGGTGATGGGGAATCACCCCCGGGTGTATGTATGGTGAGCTCGTGCAGTGATTTGATAGCTTTGGAATGACTCCTGGCACGTTCGAGGATGAACATATGTTTAAGTGGGGGAGGATATAACAACTCGACTGGTCATTTTGAGCAATTGCATCTAGTTTGGCAGTTTGAGGTCACGAGTAGCTTCACACAGTGTATTATGACTTGTGTGCATCATCGGTTTGAGTTTTTGAGAAGTTCGAAAAGGATTTTTAGGAGTGACTCCCATTTGAGAAGCTCGAAGTTGAAAGAATTGACCAAGGTTTGACTTTTGAGTATTTGACCTCGGATTGGAGTTTCGATGGTTCCGTTAGGCTCGGCTGGTAATTTTGGACTTAGGCGTATGTCTAGATTTGGATTTAGAGGTTCGTAGGATAATTTGAAGCATTTTGGCGAAAATTGAAAAGTTGAAGTTTCGGAAGATTGAGAGATTTGACCGAGAGTTGACTTTGGTGATATTAGGGTCGGAATATGATTACAAGAGTTGGAACAGCTCCGTTATGTCATTTGGGACTTGCCTGCAAAATTTGGTGTCATTTGGAGTTGATTTGATATGGTTCGGACGCTTGGTTGCGATTCTAGAAGTTCTTAAAGTTCATTGCGATTTTCATGCATTTTGGCGTCCGATTCGTGATTTTAGAGGTTATATTGATGTTCCGATTGCGTGTGCGAGTTCGTGTTGTGTTTTCAAACTTGTGTGGATGTTTGGCATAGAGCCCCAAGGGCTCCGATGAGTTTCGTACGCGTTTCGGAGTGTTGGAAGAAGGTTCAACTTTGCTGGTATCTCTATTCTTGCATTTGCGAGGTTTTCATCACATTTGCGATGTACGCTTTGCGAGATCATTCTCTCTTTTGAGACGATGGACTGGGGAAAGGGAGTTCGCAATCATCGCATTTGCGATTAGCTAGCTTCGCATTTGCGACAAAAACTATCGCTTTTGGGAAAACTTTGAGCTCGCATTTGCGAGTCATGTGTCGCATTTGCGACCTTGACAGAGCTAGTCAGCCTTCGCTTTTGCGATGCTTTTGTCGTATTTTTGAGCATCGCATTTGCGATCCGGATGTCGCAAATGCGACGTCTGAGGCTGGTATTAAGACTTTCATTTCGGGACTTAGATTCATTTTATCATATTTTGAACCCTAGATCCGAGAATGGGTGATTTTGAGAGAGGAATTTCATCTACAATCATTAGATAAGTACCTCTAATCAATTTTCTATTATATTTTGTGATTATACCTTAGATTTAACATCAAATTCATAAGAACCTAAAGGAAAATTTGGGAAAATTTGTAAAATCTTTCAAAATATAAAATGATGATTTGAATGACGAATTGATATCGGAATTTGATAATTTTGGTATGGTTAAACTCGTATCGAAATGGGTGTTCAAGTTTTGTAAATTTGGTCGAGTTCCTAGGTGCGGGCCCGAGTCGGGGGGGGGGTGTTGACTTGTGTTGACTTTTTGCAAATTGTATAAGGATCATAGCTTTGTTAATTAAAATAATTTCTCTTGCATTGTTTGATGTATTTAAGTCGTCTTTCGCTAGATTGATCCGAGCGATGATGAATTGGCAAAGGAAAAGCTAAATTGTGTATTGAGTTGGCCGAAGTGAGGTAGATGTCTTATCTAACTTTGTGTGGGGGAAACTGCCCCTTAGGAATTGAGTTAATTGTGCTATCTTGTTATGTGAAAGCCATGTACATAAGGTGATGAGTGGGTACACAGTCTATATGTGGTATTGACCGGTTTAGATTGTCTAGTCTCTTCCCATGCTTGTGATTAAATTGTCTTAACATGTGGTATCTCGTTGTTAGGCTACTCCTACATACTCTATATGATGTTGTTAGCACTTATTGTACCTCTTACTCGTTATTTGGCTCTTATATGCCTTAGTTGAATTTATTGCCTTCCTTATTGTCTTGTTACCTCATAATTGTTGAGTTCCTCTATGACTCTGTGCATATCTGCTACATGTCTAAATTGTTGTGATTGTATGCTTAGTTATCGCGTGCCTTACACGTCTTGTCATTTTTGTAAAGGTTGTTGTATTCCTTTGATTTTTACGTGGTCCCTTTGTTGCCGTGTATTCACACCCTTCATTGTAGGAATTCTTGTAAATTGAGTTATTGAATTATTGTTGTTGATTTAAAATATTGTACGGGGGATCAGGTTGCATGCCGCAACATGTGAAATAAGGGAGGTGATGAAATAAGGGGGACATTTATATTATGATATTGTGATTATACGGTGGGATCGGGTTGCACGCCGCAACAGATGAAATAAAGGTGGACTGTTATGGCAAAATAAGGGTGAATTATAATATTGACATTATATGGTAGGATCGGGTTGAATGCCATAACATATTATGTTTATTGTTATGATATTAATATTATACGGTGGGATCGGGTTACACGCCGCAACAGGTGAAATAAGGGTGAATTGTATGGTGGAATAAGCGTGAATTATGATATTGATATTATATGGTAGGATCGGGTTGCGCCGCAACATAATTTGTATTTTGTATCCCCTGTTTTAGTGTATTGGCTTCAGTTCCTTCGTACGAGACTCTGAGAATTTGTATTTCTAGTTTTCACTGCTTTCTGAGGATTAAATTATTGTCATTGGCTTATTGCCTTGCCGTCACTTCCTGGGCTCCTTTCCTAATACTATTATTCCGGTGAATTGGTTTTTAAGGTGAATTTACTACGTTGAATCATTACCTCCTGCCTTGCTGAGTTGTTAGTAATATAATGATTTAAAATAAAAGAATTAATTTCATGCTACCTTGTGTGACGCTTAAGTTAAAACTCGTCGTATATTTTGGTATTTATTATTTCTAATAATTTTTATATTTTATTTCAATTGATTTCTCAACTTAATATCCTTAACATGTCTGAGGTTTTTATTTCACTTAAAAAGGGATTGTTATTATGTTTTAATTTAAATAAATTCTATGTTTAATTCAATAGCTTATTATGTTGTATTTTATTTGAAAATGTTATTTTTCGTCACTCAAATGATTTCTAAAATAAACTCATCTTTCTCAGAGATTTCCTACTTGGTCTAGAAACTGCAATTTTACTTTATGATATATAAATGGAATCTCTTGAACATCTTAATTAGCATTTGACACGGATATTATGTACTGAGTAGCACGTGGATTTTACCGTGCAAAGTGAGATGGAAAGATGTGGGCACAAGGTGCCATGTGTGTTAAAGATTTGGAAGTTGTGGTTTATGATATGGGATTACGAGAATTGGGATTGTTGGAACTATGTATTAGAAACGATTTGATTGGTTGAGTTGACATCGTTTTCCCTACTCGAGCACATTTATACTTCATTCGTACCCCAAATATATTGTTGTTTAATTACTTGGTTATTTCTCGTTGCCATTTGTGTTACCCTTATCGTTACTGTTGTTTGTAATCTGATATTTTTCTGCTATTGGTAGTACTTTGATAGTCCTTCCTTGTTAGCTTTATGTCATATTCTGTAGGTTTATATAGCAGGTAGTGTCTTGACCCGGCCTCGTCACTACTCTACCGAAATTAGGCTTGATACTTACTGGGTACCACTGTGGTGTACTCATGCTACGCTTTTGCACATCTTTTTGTGCAGAGCCAGGTACTTTGGATCATGTTGGACTTATGCTTGGTGTGGCAGGAGACTTCAAGGTACACCTGTTGGGCGTTCACAGGCTCCGAAGTCACCTTCTATTGTACTTATTTCCATTATTCCTTTTATTCCGGAATAGTGATGTATTCATTATATATAATCTCCTAGACAGGTTTATGACTTGAACTGCCGGTTTTTGAGGTATTGTATCATGTTGAGACTATTGGTTTATTTATAAATTTTTGGTTCATATTTGATAGCTGCTAGTAAAACCTGTTACTATTTCGCTATTGTAACGACCCGACCGATGGTTTTGAGCTTTTGCACTTTGATCGCCAGTTCTCGGGCATGACGTGCCCTGTGTGATGTATTATGACTTATGTTAATCGTTGGTTTTGGTTTTTAGGGTAATCAGAATGAAATTGGAAGAACAATTCCCAGTTTAAAGCTTAAAATTTGAAAGGTTTGATCAAGATTTGACTTATTTGTATATGATCTCGAATCGGGATTTTTATGATTTAGTTAGCTATGTTAGGTGATTTGGGCCTTAGGAGTGTGATCAGAATGCATTTTGGAAGTCCGTGGATGGTTTAGGCTTGAATTGGCGAAATTGAGATTTCGGCGTTTTCCGGTCGATAGGTGAAATTTTGATATAGAGGTCGGAATGAAATTCCGACAGTTGCAATAGCTTCATTGTATCATTTGGGATGTGTGTGTAAAATTTTAGGTCATTCGGACGTGGTTTGGTTAGGTTTTTGATCGAAAGCGTATTTCGGAAGTTTTTGGAAAATTTAGGCTTGAATTCGATGAGTTTTGGGTAATTTGATGTTGCTTGAGGTGTTTTGATGATTGGAGCAAGTTTGAATGAGGTTTTAAGATGTGTTGGTGACTTTGGTTGAGGTCCCGGGGGCCTCGGGTGAGTTTCGGATGGTCAATCAGACCATTTTTGGAGTTGAGAAATTGTAGAAAATCAGTCGAGCAATTGCAGGTATTTTGGTCTTCGCATTCGCGAAGGGAAGTTCGCATTCACGAAGGGCTGGATTCTGGAAGCTACGCATTCGCAAGGGTCTAGGCCACGTTCGTGAAGGGTTCTTCAGGCTGTTCATTGCGTTCGCGTTATGGTTTATGCGATCGCGTATAAGGAATTTGGTCCCAGGAGAATTCCTCATCGCGTTCGCGTTATAGTCTCCGCATTCGCGGAGGTATAAGAGGAAATGCATTGCGTTAGCGACTGGCGTGTCGCGTTCGCTTAAGGTAAAAGTTGGTCAACGTGAATTTGTGCTACGCGAACGCGAGAGGTTGACCGCGTTCGCGAAGAAGGAAGGGTCAGACCTGGGCAGAATGTTTTAAGTCACTTCATCCGCAATTTTAGGGCTCATTTTCCCCATTGTTGATCATTTTGAGAGCTTGTTGAAGGAAATTGAAGAGGGATTCAAGCGGAATCACCTAGAGGTAAGATTTTTGAACTCAATATTCGATTATTATTGTGAAATCCACCTAGAAATTCATGGAACTAAGCCTAAAATTGAAGAGCTAGGGCTTGAGAAATTGGACTTTTGATTTGGGATTTGGAGGACCATTTGGGGTCGGATTTGAGAACTTTTGGTATGTATGAACTCGTGGGAGGATAAGGAACCCGTTGATGTGAAAATTTCTGAGTTCCGAGAAGTGGGCCCAAGGCTCGGGTTTTAGTGATTTCGAGATTTGTGCCCGTTATTGATTGTTTTCGCTTGGGATTTGTTCCCTTAGCATATTGTGATGTGTTCGTTCTGATTTTGGATAGATTCGTCGTGCGTGAAGGCCGATTTGAGGGGCAAAGGCGTCGCGAGCTAGAGATTTCGCCGGCTCAAGGTGAGTAATGATTGTAAATGATACTCTGAGGGGTTGAAAACCCGAATTGCACATCGTAGTGCTATATTGAGGTGAGACACGCGCTTGATGATGAGCGTGGGGTCATTTACTATTGGGAGTTATAACTTGGTCCGTCCCGATTGATGATTTTACCGCGTATTTGACTTGAACTTATTTGTTAGCATCATGATTTGGGCTGATTACCATATTTGGGCTTTGTTCCAATTATTTGAACCCTTTGGGAATTTTTATCACTGTTTTGACTTAATACTTGAACTCAGTCCTGTTGTTTTCTACTGTTTTACAACTCAACCACTTTTACTCAGTTTTGAGACTTAAATGATATTTCTAAATGATGTTTTGGGCAGAGAACCTACTGTTTTACTAATGCCCGAGGGGCTTGTGATGATTTTCGGATTGAGTGCGGCCGAGGGCCAGATGTGAGGATACACTGAGTGATATGAGGTCGAGGGCCTGAGATACATTTATACGCCACGAGGTGGCTTGAGTGATGTGAGGCCGAGTGCCGAGTGATGTTAGGCCGAGTGCCGAGAGATGATGCCACGAGGTGGCTTGATATAGCGCTTGGGCCGTAAGGGGGCCTTCCAGAGTTTGCACACCCCCAATGAGCGCGGATACTCATTGTGATCTGAGAGTGAGCCCGAGGGGCTGATATTGTTCTGAGAGTGAGCCCAAGGGGCTGATATTGTTCTAAGAGTGAGCCTGAGGGGCTGATACTGTTCTGAGAGATTGCCCGAGGGGCGAACCTTTATGTGTTCATCTTTCACATTTACTTATCATTTTGCCTGTTATACTGTGGTATTTGTGCCCGGGGGGTGGATGTTCTGTGCTTATCAGCACTAACTATTTTGCATTCATTTGCGTAACTATTGAAAAAGTCATTTTCAAAAGAGGTTTTAAACTGAGCTAAGATGTTTCTAAAGATTTCACAGCTTCATTGCTTTTCTCAAAGGTTTTACACTGCTTCTATACAACATGTTGATTTGCATTACGTGATTTCTTACTGCTCAGCTGTTATTTACCTTTATTACTCACTGAGTTGGAGTAATCACTTTACTCCCTGCACCTTGTGTGCAGATGCAGGTATTTATACACCCCGGTAGCGGGTTTTGGCTAATCGGTGGTAGAGTTATCGGAGTTTAGCAAGGTGGCTGTCGGCGTTCGCAGCACCGCTTTTCTCCCTTTTGCTCATCGGTCCTGTTTTGTATATTTCATACCTTGTCATTGTATTTATACTCTAATAGATGCTCGTGACTTGTGACACCCCGGTTTGGGCTGTGTCGGGATGGTTTCTTCTATTGTTATCTATATTTTCGCGAATTATTGCTATTAAATCATGCTTTAAACTGTTTTATGGTAATTAACTGCTTAAAGAAGTGCACCGAGTTGGACTGTCTGGCCTTGTCTCCACGAGAGGCGCCATCACGACCGGGTTCGGGGTTAGGGTCGTGACAGATATGTGTTAGACTTACCTAATTTTAGAGATTATGTATCATTACGACTCCTTCAGAGAGATTTTGGGTCGTGATAGCGTTAATGTGTACGTAAATGTAATTATTCATTTATGTTTTGTTTCTTTCATCCTCCATGTTAATAGCCTTTCTATACCTTCTTACATTTTTTACAGCATTATAAATTTTCTTACTTATTACTGATTGTATCTTTCATCTTCTACTGAAGTAATAATAATTTTTCTTCGCAACTTGTCACATTCTTTAAAGTATTTTATAAAAGTGCAAAATAAAGTGTCAAAAATTTATAAAGTAAAATTAATTAAATGCATTAAAGAAAGATGTCCTTCTCTTCAAAAACAATATTTTTAGTAATTGTTTTCTCTACCAAATAACTCGTATTCTATCAAAAACTTTCTAATAGAGAACAAGAAGCAGAAGAATATATGTAGATTAGCAATAAGAGGATTATTTGCAGTTTCCTCTTCTGTCTTCTCATTTTTTTAAGTAAGTGTCACTTATCTTTTTTATATAAAAGAATTTTAAATTCTTCGCCAAGTCACTATTCCTTCAAGATCTATTTATAAATCGTTATACAGTGTTGATCGTTTTATATTTCATATTAATTTTTCTTTGTTACTTCCAACGAGTATTCATGGAACTTTACAAGTAATTTTTTTCCTGAGATATATCATCATCTATGTTAGAGCTGGTAACTATGATAGATAAATGGTGATATTAAAATAAAGTTTACTGTGCAAGTATCTTTATTTTTATATAGACTCATGTATGTTAGAACTGATAACGACAACAGATAAATGGTGATATTTAAATTTTGAAGTTTATTCTAACTTGAGGTCTTATTACTTCCGACAATATTTACTTATAAATTGTATTTTTTTCTTTTTATTAGTTCTTGGAAGAGCTTTAAAGTGAAAATGATATTAATGCAAAAAATCATGTAAAAAGTCACAAGCATGTTAAGCTTATATGGAATTTTCAGGATTGTTCGGAATACCTTCAAATTATCATCTTTTATTCAAATAGGCTAATTATTTATCAAATTGAGCTTGTAATTTTTCCGTTTTATATTTTTTTATTACTCATTATACGCATACTTTAATATATTATTTTAAACAAATCTATTTTAATTTATATGTGACACGTGCACGTCTACATAAACTAGTAACTTTAAAAGGAAGAGCAATCTAATAGGTCTAATAGCCAAGGAAATATCAATCTCTAAGTAAATAAACGTGCAAGATTAATATTTTTTTCTTTTTCTGCGGAAGTGTAAGGTTAATATTCATATGTATAATTACATAATCTAATATTGTCTTCACAAAAGCAGTAATCTTCGCAAATTCACGTATCCAACTATTTTTAAAGAGAGCCACTCTTTTTCCTTTTTCTATGTACATTTTGGTGCTGCAGAAATTTGCGTTTCTTTATTGGTGTCTTTTAGGAATGAAAAACAATTTTTTTTCCTTAAAAATATCTTTTTCCTCTTTTATTTTTAGGATAAGATTTCGTGGAATTGAAAACATTTGACACCACCTTGAAAAGGTATAATTTTTTTTCCTTTTAATTTCTCAATTTAGGAATGAAAAAATTTCACATAAAAACAATTGGGCTCCTACTTTTCAATTTTATAGCCTATATTTCAATTTACAACCAACTAACCCAAAAATAATAGGCTAATACTTAACATTCAACTCCAATAGGTTCTCAAAATTACTATTAAATTTTTAAAAAGGATTGCTCAAACTTTTAAGTTAATTTTCGAATAAATAACTATGACTCAAATATTAATTCAACAAACCAAATCTATTTGGATGGTGAAAATTAGATTTTTAACAAGCTTAAATATGTGGGTTTAAATTCCGAATTTGATTTTGTACGAAATTTGGGTGGTGTTATTTAGCCTTGTTATTCCGAATTTGATTTTGTGCGAAATTTGGAGTGGTGTTATTTAGACTTGTTAGAAATAGTATAAGGATGTTGTATATACAATTTGAAGTCATTTAATGGAGATTTGGATTGGTTTTGAACAAGAATTGTAACTGAAAATCGCGGAAGAAGTTCGTCTACATACGCTTGTATAAAGGTGTATAAAATTGTATAATAGTGTATAAGATGTGTTTATTACTCATATACACTATTATACATAATTATACAAAAAATCGACTTCGTCTTCTTCCTTGCGTCTTTTCTGAAATTTAACTCAAATCTTGATCAAATCTACTCCAAATCACTTCAAATTTAAAATTTGAATTTCTTTTGATATTTCAATCAATTGGAGTAACACCCAGTCCGAACAACTAACAAACTCAAAAAATCCTATTCTCGAAAGCAAAGCTTTGAATGGCATTCAATGGTGGATTTCTACTCTTCAATTTTCATACATTGCAACCAGGTGATACAGGGGGGGGGTAGCAGAAAATACACGCCTCCTTGAAGTATATGTAGAAAATATGAGAAGAAGAGAGAGTGAAAGCAATGGTTGTGAGAACACAGGTTTAACTCCATAGCTTTTAGAAACAATGATTGTAAGAACACAAACTTTGCATTTGCTAGTGCTTTCAAAATATATACAATATGGGCTAGGTCGGGTAAAACTTAAAAACATGGATAATTTTTTGTTATGGTGTGAAGTCACGTGTATTTTCTTATAATTCTTTCTTTAGGAATTGAAGACAGTTTGAGTCCTTTAAAAAAATCATCTTTATTTATGTTAGGAATTTTTTCTTACCTTTTCAATTTACTCAATTCAGGTTAGAAATTTCAGGAATGTATTTTCTTAGAACGCAATTTAATTCCTTCTTGGAAAATGCTGCTATATTATAAAAAAATTGTTTGGCGAGATTGTCTTTAAATTTCAAGCATCAATTTACCTTCTTTTATATAATTCTGTCCTACTTAAAACTTTAATATTACCAAATGATTGCATTTTTTAAAGTAAATATTACATCAGTACAATATACTTGCGATACGTCTTTGTTGAACCCTCACTTTATACCCATTAATCCTAAATTATTTACCCTTTAATACTCAGACCCAAACTATTTACTACTCCTACCCATGAGGCCAAACTATTTACCCGTTTTTTTCCTTGCCAACCATATTTCTTTCTTCTATCCTCCAGTTTATGCCCAAAATCGAAGAATTCTCCGCATTACACAAGAAAATGACAAATACCACTATGTGTCTCAATTCCACAGGCAAAATGCTCTGCACTTTTTTTCTTGTCATTTTCGTCCTCGATTGTGACCCTCTTTTCTATATAAACTTCCCTATTACTTGTCATTTCTTTCTTTTTTTCCTTTTTTTTTATTATTAATTTTGTCCTTTTGTGTTTGATGAGTGCAAAAAATTGTAGTATGGAACTTATATACTTAAATTTATTTTTGTTCTTTTATGCTAAAAAAGTTATACAAATTGCAATTATTGTTTATTACCTTAACCATATTCAAAGTGGATGTTGTTAAATATTGCTTATAGTACCTTCTGGGAGTTCATACTGAAATTTGATAGCATTTGGAGCTGATTTGAGGTGATTGAGATCGAAATTTTCAGTTGAAAATCGAAGAAGAACACAGCTATAGTATACCACTACGGTATACAATATGTTGTAGGAGTATATAGCTATACTGCAACAGTATACTATTATAGTTTACAATATACTGCAATGATATATTGTAATAATTGAAGAAGAACATAGTTACCTAATAGTATACCGCTACAGTATACAATATACTATAGGAGTATATAGTTATACTGTCACAGTATACTATTATAGTATACAATATACTGTAATAATATGCAATATACTATAACAGTATACTTATTACATGTAAATTCACTTGCCTTTTCCCTTTTAATTTGCTTTAATCTTTTACCCAGCGTGAAGGGCAAATTGAAAATGCAAAAAATAAATAAATAAATATATATATATATATATATATATATATTATAGTGATATATAATATAATGGTACACTCTTACAGTTAGATCCTTTTAGAATTTTTTGAAATTTTTATTGACAACTGATATTATTTCAGTTTAATAATTTGATTAATTTTTTTTTAACTCTTTGCGTACAATTGTATACCTTATTGGTATAGCTATATACTATACTGGTATCATATGTTAGTTAATATTTTTTTGGTTGTATTAGCTACATTTAATTGGTACACAATTTGAGTTTTATTTAGTAATAATATAAAAAAAAGAATAATAAAAAATAGTGAAAACAGTAAATGAAATTAGATTATGAAGAGAAAAAGAATATAAAAAAAGAAATCAAATGAAATTAGAAAAGGAAAAAAGAAAAAAATAAGAAGAAAACGAGAAAAAGAAAATGAGAAAAGAAAAAAAAGAAAAAAGAAAAGAAGCATAGAAATAAAAAAGAATTGGAGAATAAAGAAAAAATTCCCTACAAAACCTATTATGGGTAGGAAATGTAATTAGTTTATGGATAGAATAATAAATGGATAGACAAGAATAAATAGTTTTGTTTTTGTGGATAACTGTGTCAAAATCGTTATTTTATATCTGGATGTTTACCTTTCAAAATGCATATACTCCTATTTAAGTGAATATACATTTTAGACTAACTTGATCTCTAATTGATTGTGGTCATCTTTTAATGGAATCTAAGATGAGGTTCGAAGTATTGGAGTATTTTCATTGAAATTATCATTACATGCGTGATTCCTTCACATAATTTTTGGAGGAAAATACTTTTCCTTCTCAACCGAGGACAAAAAAAATAAATTGCACCTATTTTTCACTTTCTTCCTCCTTCTGATTTGGAATTTTTCCTTTTCCTTTCTCTTGTTACTTGTAGTTAAATTTTGGAAAAAGAAAAGATTAAAAGTTTATTACATTGGATACAAATTACATAATAATCACCATGGGAGCTGTGACATACGTGCAAAGCACGTACATCAAGACTAGTTATATAAAAAGATAGAGCAAATGATAAAATAAGATTATTTAATAATATGAAAGGGCAAGGTGAGAAAAAAAAACAGAAAACGACGCGACACACCAAATCGGTCGTTCCATAAAGTGGCATTTTCAACGGATTTAACGATACAATACAATAAAATTTAAGTAACAATCAAAACAAATATTGTATTTAAAGCAACAATTAGGGGTGTTCATGGTTCGGTTTGGATCGATTTTTCCATAAAAAAGAAACCAAACCAAGTAAGTCGGTTCTTAAAATGTTGGAACCAAACCAAACTAATTAAGTCAGTTTTTTATTGATTCGATTTCTGTCGGTTTTTTGGTTTTCGATTTTTCGGTTATTTAGCGATTTTTTTTTCTTAAATATGAGATATACACTACCAAACACATATTCCGGCGATTACATTTTCAACGTAACACTATCAAACCAATTGCTCTTTGAGAAATCTATCATTTACCATGATATATTGATGGTAATTGAATTAAATATTGATGAATAATTTAAGTACTCAATTAAAAATTGATATTTTTAACATGAAATGATTCTTGTACTTTGCAAAAACAAACTACCCATCAAACTAGAATGTAAAGGCAAAGAATTAGATTATTGTAATAGCAAAGAACTAGACTTAAAATACAAACGACTAATATGTACCATAACATTTTAGAAACTTTATATAAAATATATATATATATATATATATATATATATATATATATATATATATATAGGTGTAATAATAAATTTAAATAGATACTTTTATAATCGGTTTGGTTCGTTTTTTCTGGTTATTTTTTGATTAAAACCAAACTAGATTTGATCGGTTTTTAAAATTCAAAACCAAACCTAAAAAGTATCGGTTTTTTGGTCGGTTTGGTTCGATTTTCGATTTAGTTCTATTTTTTGGATTTTTATGAACAACTCTAGCAACAACGATACAATAAAATATGTAACAACTATCTAAACAAGCTTGCATTAGTATGACCCATATAGTCTTTTAAGTTATTGGTTTAATTTTGATCTTTGAACTAACTTGATAATTGCGGTTCAATTGAAGCGGTGGTTTAAAACCTAACTTTAGTAAGAGATCTTAAATATATCTAGTAAAATTTATTTATATTTTTATTTGAAGTGAGAGTTTGTAATAAAACTAAGATAAAAAAGAATATGCAATTTAAGCTATTCTTTGTTATTTGGCAGGACGGACAGATGAACATGATAAGGAGGTAAACAAGAACTTGTTTTTTATAGTACAAGGATTGAATAATTGAATGTTGCAAAATATGCCTATTTGCATAACTCGCACGCTTGAAGGGGGTAAAAGAGAACTTGCTTTTTACAGAGTACAAGGATTGAATAATTGAATGCTGCAAATTTTGCCTATTTGCATAACTCACATGCTTGAATTTCTCCCAATTAAATTGCTTGTACTAATAATAATTAAAAAAAATGTACAAATTTTGTTTTTTCTACATATAGCATTGCCAATTTTTATGGCCTCAATTTTATCGCGGCCTAAAGCAAGTGCTTGGGCTACCATACTGGAATATCTTAGTTTGTATTTGTAGTACAAGTGAAAATTTTATTCCGCAACAAAGGAAACCAAGTGGAATCTGGTAAGTTAGTAGAATTTGCAAGTAACCAGCACAAAAGAGAAACTCCTTTACTGTTGTGTTGGTCATCCACAGATTATGTTAATTTAGTGACCAAAAATGCATGAAAGTGGTAGACAGAGAAGATATCTTTTGCTCAATTTTTAATATTTATTTATTTAGAAGACAAAGTTAAAATAGTATTTAGGTAAAAACTTCGCCTTTTGCGTCCCAACTCCTAGCTGAGAGCTCTACCCTTACAAATCCTATTTCAATTGGTCATTCTTTAAATCGAAAAAAACGAAGAAAAAAAACGGCGTGGCGCCAAGCTCAATCTCCCTCGGTTCATTATCCACCCGCGTAAACGCGCGTGCTGAACCTTCTGTCCTTCAAAACCAATCACGAAGCGCGTACAACAACCACAGTCTCCTTGCGTAAAGAATGCATGTCTCACCTAAATTCAAACTACTCAGAATACTGTTCTTACCAAAATCCAGCTTACTTAAATATACACTATTATCCTGTAGTCCGAGAGATTTTTTGTGATTAACACAGAGATTAGGGTAGGGAAGAATGAAATTAGTAGAGGTGTTAATTTAGCAGAAGAATTTTGGCATTTTTCTACCAAGTATCGCAACTCATAGGAGTGGGTTCAGAGCACATAATTGGAAAAAATAAATAAAATATCCTACTACTCTGATCAGGATTTTTTAGGAAATGTAATTGTGAGAAAAGAGCTAGAGAAGGATTTTCTTCCTTCAGTAAGGTAATAGATTGTACAAAAGCAGCTTCCATCATAGTAATAATCCCCTCCCTTACCTGGTGTTTAGTCTTTTAGAAAGTAGTAATAAATTTTCAGAATTTGATGTTAAACCAATTTTCATCACATATAACTGTCATTAGATATTACTGGGGTTTTTCGCTTGGATTATACCATGTTTCATATCCCGAGAGAATAATCCTATTAGGAGTAGCATTTTTCTCATTACAGGACGTGTAGATACAAAAAATTATACACTTAACAAAGGGGCAAACTGGAGAGTTCAATTGAGGAATGCAAGTGGTTGAAATCATGGGACTAGTTCTAGTTCTTCCTTGATGCGAGAGAATAATTGCTTATGAGATCAATTCATGGTGCAAATATAGGGAAAATGCATCTGCAAAGGTGTAGTTTTTAGATAACGTGTAGGTGTTGTAGACGTATTTGGAGCATTTTAAATCAAAATGTAATCTTCTTGATTTTATTGATCTTCAATTCAGATTAGCAGTGAGAAAAATAATTACTAATTCTACTCATGATAGAGTTACATAGACATCACCCGAACATTCTTTTTTCAGGTTACATCACCATTTGGAAACAATCTCCACCATGAAGAAAACGTCACTTATGGTCAATTTGCTTTTACAACCACTGAGGCTGGAAACTACATGGCGTGCTTTCGGATGAATAGCCATGCCCCAGGTAGTAAAGGTGTAACTATTGGTATTGACTGGTAAACTGGTATTGCTGCCAAGGATTTGAATTCAATTGCACGGAAACAAAAGATCGAAGTAAGTTTACAGTTATATCACTTTACTCTTGGTGCCAGTTTGGATTTGGATTCAGTTGCACGGAAGAGGAGAGCACTCTGTTCTTTCTTTAATTTTGTACTCTTCCTTTCCATTTCAGGACGTTGAACTTGTGCTGATGAAGTTGGAAGGTAGGGTGCAAGCCATACATGAAAAGTTAGTCAATCTGAAAAAGAGGTAATTTCTGATAGGACCAAACCTGTTGTTGTATGTGAAAGTAGACAAAACAAAAGACAGAAAAATAAAAAGAGATGAAAATATGATGTAAGCGCTTACATCAGCATTCTTATGATGTAAGCGCTTACCTCGGCAGGGCATTCAAATGCTTATAAATAGGGGTCTACATTTTCATTTGTAGATCATCCCAAAACTTCTTCTTTCTCTCTTTAATTAATAAAGAGTTATTCTTTGTGTGGCCGTGGAGTAAGCAAAAATTGCCGAACCACGTAAATCTTGTCTTGTCTTGTGCAATTTATTGTTTTTCTCTCTTAAATATTCTTTTCTTTCTATTAGCATGATACACTTCCCTACAACTGGTATCAGAGCACAGACAGTGTAATTCTGGTAGAAAAGTACAGTATTGGTACAGGTACTATTCACAAGAATAGTGCGACACTATTGATCATCGTTACTATTCACAAGCACTATTCACATAAATTGTTTTTGTGAAAAATGGCATCGGAAGAAGGGAAAGTTAAGATTGACAAGTTCAATGACAAATATTTTGGATCATGGAAAATGCAAATAGAGGACTATTTGTACCAGAAAAAATTACGCTTACCTCTGACCGAGGTGAAACCGGAGACTATGCCCAAAGCGGATTGGGATATATTAGATCGCCAAGCTCTTGGTGTGATTCGTTTGACGCTAACACGAAATGTGGCGTTTAACATCATTAACGAGAAGACCACTGCAGGCCTGATGAAGGCGTTATCAAATATGTATGAGAAACCATCTGCTTCAAATAAAGTCTATTTGATGCGTCGATTGTTCAACTTAAAAATGACAGAAGGTGGATCAGTCACGGAACATATCAATGAGTTTAATACAATATTAACTCAGTTGAGTTCTGTTAATATAACAATTGATGACGAAATTAGGGCGTTGATTCTACTATCATCTCTACCGGAGAGTTGGTCTGCAACAGTAACTGCAGTTAGCAGTTCATCAGGAAGTACCAAACTCAAATTGAATGATATTAGAGACTTGGTTCTAAGCGAAGATATTCGCCGAAGAGAATCAAGTGATTCCCCAGGATCTGCTTTTAGTACCGAAAGCAGGGGAGAATCAACCAAAGAGGACAGATTTATGGTCGTGGCAGATCAAAGTCAAGGAGAAGAGGACAATCCAAAAATCGCAAGGACATTACTTGTTGGAATTGCGATAAAAAGGGTCACTACAGTAGTCAATGTAGAGAACCAAAGAAGAAGAAGGAAGAAAATTCAGCAAATGTAATTGCTGAACAAGTCGGTGATGCACTAATTTGTTGTGCAGACAGTCCAGTCGAATCTTGGATTCTGGACTCAGGTGCATCCTTTCACTCTACATCATGCAAAGAATTATTGCATAATTATATTGCTGGAAAATTTGGGAAAGTTTATCTAGCAGACGGCGAACCTCTCGACATTGCCGGAAAAGGTGAAGTTCATATAAAGACTTCACAAGGCACGCTATGGAAATTGCAAAATGTACGACATGTTCCTGGCCTCAAGAAAAATATGATATCTATGGGTCAGATTGACGATGAAGGATATACAACAACATTCGGCAACGGATCGTGGAAGATAACCAAAGGGAATTTGGTTGTGGCACGAGGCTTCAAAAGGGGAACACTGTATGCAACTGCAATAGAAAGAGGTACTATAGCAACAACTGATCATGGTCGTGATACAACATTGTGGCACCAGAGGCTCACGCATATGAGTGAGAAGGGAATGAAGCTTTTGACATCCAAAAAGAAGTTGTCAAACCTAAAACATGTTGAATTAGGTTTGTGCGAAGATTGCATTTACGGGAAACAAAAGAGAGTTAGTTTCTCAAAGGTGGGAAGGACGCCAAAGAAAGAGAAGCTGGAACTAGTGCATACAGATGTGTGGGGACCAACTCCTGTAACTTCTCTAGGAGGCTCACGCTATTATGTCACCTTCATTGATGATTCCACAAGAAAGGTATGGGTTTATTTTCTGAAAAATAAATCTGATGTATTTGTTACCTTTAAAAGATGGAAAGCTGAAGTTGAAAATCAGACAAGTCTAAAGTTAAAATGTCTGAAGTCTGACAATGGAGGAGAGTATGATAGCCAAGAGTTCAAAGCATTTTGCTCGGAGAATGGGATCAGAATGATCAAGACAGTTCCTGGAACACCGGAACAAAATGGTGTTGCTGAGAGGATGAACAGAACCCTGAATGAACGAGCCAGAAGTATGAGAATACATTCTGGATTGCCGAAGTATTTTTGGGCTGAGGCTGTTAACACGGCAGCTTACCTCATAAACAGGGGACCCTCTGTACCGCTGAATTTTGAAATTCCTGAGGAGGTATGGACAGGAAAGGAGGTAACTCTCTCACATCTGAAATTTTTTGGTTGTGTTGCTTATGTGCATGTAAACTCTAATGATAGAGATAAGCTTGATCCTAAAGCAAAGAAATGTTTCTTTATTGGCTATGGTGATGATAATTTTGGTTATCGGTTTTGGGATGATCAGAATAGAAAGATCCTAAGACACAGGAATGTCACATTTAATGAAAATGTGATGTACAAAGACAAGCTTGATGTAGAACCAACCAACACCAGCAAACAGACAATGTCTGAAACAGTTGAGTTAGAAGAAATCTCAGAAAATGAAGTGGCTAGAGGGATTACAACTGATTTTGAAATTGAAGATGAAGAACCAGAAGCCGAATTTGAAGAAGAACTAGAAGCCGAACCTGAAGCCGAACCAGAGATAGAATCAAATCCAGAACCAAATCTGGAATCAGGACCTGAATCAAATTCGGATTCTGTTACTCATGAACCTACATTGAGGAGATCTAAAAGAGTCACGAATGCTCCATATAGGTTAACTCTCTCTCTCTCTTCACTATTTACTTCTTACTGATACTGGAGAACCAGCGCATTTTGTTGAAGCAATGCAGGTGATAGACTCTGATAAGTGGAAGCTAGCCATGAAAGAAGAGATGAATTCTCTTCAAAAGAATAAAATATGGATACTTACGGAGTTACCAAAAGGAAAGAAGGCATTGCAGAACAAGTGGGTGTACAGAGTCAAGGAAGAGCATGATGGTAAGAAGAGATACAAAGCACGATTAGTAGTAAAAGGCTTTCAGCAGAAGGAAGGAATTGACTACATCGAGATCGTCTCTCCTGTAGTCAAATTAACTACTATCAGGTTGGTGCTAAGTATCGTAGCTACAGAAAATTTGCATTTGGAGCAGCTAGATGTTAAAACTGCTTTCTTGCATGGTGACCTTGAAGAAGACATCTACATGAAGCAATCTGAAGTTTTTCAAGTTTCTGGTAAAGAAAACCTTGTGTGTAAGTTGAAGAAGAGTTTGTATGGTTTGAAACAAACTCCCCAACAATGGTACAAGAAATTTGATGGATTCATGCATAAAAATGGTTTCACACGATGTGAGACCATTGCTGTTATATAAAAAATCTTGATGAATCCTATACCATTTTATTGTTGTACGTTGATGATATGCTAATTGCAGGATCTAGCATAAATGAGATCAACTTGGTTAAGCAACAACTGGCGGAGGAGTTTGAAATGAAAGACTTAGGACCAGCTAAGCAAATGCTTGGGATGAGGATTAGCAGAAACAGGTCGGAAGGAACCTTAAAGTTGTCTCAAGAAAAGTACATACAGAAGGTACTAAGCAGGTTCAGTCTTCATGATGCAAAAACCAGAAGCACTCCACTTGGAAGCCATCTAAATCTGTCAAAGGACCAATCACCTAAGACAGATGAAGAAAGGAAGTACATGTCCAAAGTTCTGTATGCTTCAGCAGTAAAAAGTTTGATGTATGTTATGGTTTGCACTAGACCTGACATAGCCCATGCAGTTGGAGTTGTCAGTAGATATATGTCAGATCCAGGAAAGGAGCATTGGGAAGGTGTAAAATGGATATTGCGATATCTCAAGGCACATCAGGTATGACACTTTGTTTCAAAAAGAGCAATATTATCTTACAAGGTTTTGCTGATGCAAATTTAGGTGGCGATCTGGATAGTCGAAAAAGTACCACGGGCTACGTGTTCACCTTGGGTGGTACTGCTGTTAGTTGGATGTCCAGACTTCAGAAAAATGTTGCTCTATCTACCACTGAAGCAGAGTACATGACAATCTCAGAAGCTGGAAAAGAGATGATTTGGCTAAAGAATTTTCTTAAAGAGCTAGGTAAAGAGCAGGACAATTGTGAGCTTTTCAGCGATAGCCAGAGTGCAATTCATCTTGCCAAGAATCCAGTGTTTCATGCAAGATCGAAGCATATCCAGTTGATGTATCATCATATCCGAGAGTTGATAAATGAAGGAACTCTTTCCCTACAGAAGATACCAGGATCAAAGAACCCGTCATACATGTTGACCAAAGTTGTCGGTGTTGACAAACTGAGGCTGTGCACTGCCTCAGTTAGCCTTCAAGACTGACAGAGTGAAGGCGCCACCAGAGAATAGCAAATCTTTCTTTATTTTCTTTCTTGATGTAACATAGGTTTGAGGGGGAGATTGATAGGACCAAACCTGTTGTTGTATGTGAAAGTAGACAAAACAAAAGAAAGAAAAATAAAAAAGAGATGAAAATATGATGTAAGTGCTTACATCGACATTCTTGTGATGTAAGCACTTACCTCAACATTCTTATGATGTAAGCGCTTACATCGGCATTCTTATGATGTAAGCGCTTACCTCGGCATGACATTCAAATGCTTATAAATAGGGGTCTACATTTTCATTTGTAGATCATCCCAAAACTTCTTCTTTCTCTCTTCAATTAATAAAGAGCTATTCTTTGTGTGGCCGTGGAGTACGCAAAAATTGCCGAACCACGTAAATCTTGTCTTGTCTTGTGCAATTTATTGCTTTTCTCTTTTACATATTCTTTTCTTTCTATTAGCTTGATACACTTCCCTACAATTTCCAGGTTTGAATTTGCTGAAGTTTGCTTCTTTTTACCCCAGATTATATGTTTTTTGTTATTCCTTTTAGTGCCACCATCTCCTCTTGCTTCATGTTTCATTTTGAGTGGCCAAAAGTGTAGAAGAGTTTGAACATCTAACCAAATTTTTTTAAGGCTATGGGTAAAGTAGCCCAAAAAATCATAAATTCCTTTGGAAATCTTTACAGAACTAATGTTGTGCAGGTTTATCTTTTTAGCACACTCCTTACATAAGTTTTTAATGTGGAACAGACATTCTTTTCTAGTTTATTCCTTGAAAAGAGGGCCTGGAGTAGAGAGAAGACTCAATAGTTAAGGAGTACTCCAGGAGCAGAGTTAATGGCTTGGTGGCTGAATTGAGAGAGAGAAGTCCAGAAAGGATCAATGAGTTGAGTTGAAAGATAGAAAACTCGGAGCGATAGAATAGGTAGTGAGGAAAAGATTGCGAAAACGGGCTCATTAAAATTTGGTACTGATTCCATGTGAAAAAATTGGAGCATTCAATCTAAACTTTAAGGTTATGGAGGCAGTAGCCCAAGGTTGAACCCCTTTGATTAGTTTACACAATCAATGTGAGGTAGGTTTATTCTTTAACATAAAGAGGTTACGTATATAAATAAACAATATCTTCATTGTAAGATAGTATTACTTTCTTCATTCTTCTTGTTGTGTTTTTACCTAAATCTTATTTCATGTAAAAGAAAAAAGTTCAATAAATCCAGGAAGGATTCTACACATAATTGATAACAAAGATGGTGAAATTTTAAGGAACAAGTAGAGGGTCCATAGTAACTTATCATGGTATAGCAATGGCTTATGGATTTGGAGTACTTGGCAGAAAAATGCCATGTTTTGATTGGTATGATATTGGCTTATGAATTTGGAATACTTGACAGAGAATGTCATGCTGTTTATTGCCACTTCACATAACCATGAACATTTAAAACTTGATTTAATTCAAACATGCATATTATCCAACCATGTTTATTTTTTATAATAGGGGTGGCAAATGGCCGGGTTGGGCTGAATTTGGGCGGGTCAAGATGGGTTAGGTAATAAATGGGTCATTGCCCAACCCAGTCCAAAGTGTATTGGGTTAAGATGGGTTGGGTCAAGATGGGCTAAACAATGAGTCATAACCCAACCCGCCCAACTTGACCCATGTTTTAGAACCATGCTCATCTTGCATAAAAAAAATATTTTACCTTAAAATATGTAAGTTGACAAATATTTTATGGGTGGGGTGGGGAGAGGGTGGATGGTGCAGAAAAACGAAAAAATATAAAACAAAAAACAGAAATTGAAATTATAAAAAAAAGTAAAAAAAAATTGAGGGGTTTTGCGCGCGAGGTAGGGGGTAGGGGTAGGGTGGATGGTGCAGAAAATAAAAAAATAGAAATTGAAAATACAAAAAAAAGTGAATTTTTTTTAGGTGGGGAGGGTGGGTTAGGGGGGAGGGTGGGTGACGCAGAAAAACAAAAAAACAGAAAATTGAAAATAAAATAAAAAAAGTAAAAAAAAATTTGGGGGTTTTGCAGGGGTGGGTGGGTATGGTAGAAAAACAAAAGAACAGAAAATTAAAAATACAAAATAAATAAATAAATAAAATTGGGGAAACTAAGTAAATTTCTAGATAAGTTGGGTTGAGATTCTTTGTTTTGGGTGAGTTTTATGGGTTGTATTTTGGCTGTTAAATAGGTCAGAATGGGCTATAAAAAATAATGGGTTAACTTGGGCTCAACCCAAATTGACCCATGAGCTAAAATATTTGTAGCCCAACCCATTAATCTCTGGGCTAGTTGGGCGGATTAGATGAGTTTGGACTCAAATTGCCACCCCTATATAAAATTATGGATACAACATTGTAACTAATGTATTTATCATCGTTTAACCATGCAGGAAGAAGAAATGAGAGAAGTGAGTGAAAAAACTAATGTCGAAGTGGCATGGTTCAGTATATTGTCCATTAGCGTCTGCATATTGGCTGCAGCTATGCAAGTATGGTATTTGAAGCGCTTCTTCAGGAAGAAAAAACTCATATAGTTTTATGAGTTGATAGCTTTTCCTCTTGTGGGGGAACCATAGCTCACAGAAAAATAGCAACGACGAAATTCTTTCCCTTTGTAACTGTCACACCTCCTTTTTGCGCACCCGCCCCGAAGGGTTAAATGCGCGAGGGAGTTTTTCTAATTTAAGTGACAATATTCGAAATGAGATTATTTATTTAATTCAGAGTCGCCACTTGGGAAAGGTTTGGCTTTTGGTGTCCCAAGTCACCGGTTTATCTTGAATCCCAAATCGAGGAAATTTTCGACTTTTCCAAATGAAGTCTGCGAACCAGAAATTCTAAGTAAGGAATTCTGTTGACCCGAGGGAAGGTGTTAGGCACCCTCGAATCCCGTGGTTCTAGCACGGTCGCTTAAATTGTTATAATGGCTAAATATCTGATTTAAATACATGTTATGACTTACGTGCTTTTATTAAGTTTAAACCGCTTTTATCATTATCACTTATTTTTATAGAATTGCAACGTCGTGAAAATGCATCTCGAACCACGTCACAATCAATGCGCCCGTGATCGTCAACACATTTTGACTTCGTTGAGATTTGGATTTGGGTCACATCAATGTGCACCCGAATTTAAGAATATGATTTAATTAAGCCGCGCCTAAAGAGTCTAACGCGTTATTATTTTTTGAGAAGGCCATGAGATTCACTAAACGGCCTAGCCTGAATTCTAAATATTATGATTAGTTGTTGAGGGCCCCGCAATTTGCATTTTTATTTGGCGAGGCTCGTCTCATTTTTATTTTAAAGGATAAACCTATAGTGACTATATTTTCTATTAAGTTCGTCTCTAAAATAAAAGAAAATCTCTTAATTATTTACATGCTGAAAACGTAACTTATTAGTTATTAGTTTACGGCTAATGCGATTGGAAAATTGCGATCGAGTTTGTACAAAGAAAAACTGCTTTCATTTTTATATTCTATTATTTACTAATGCTGGAACATGAGAGGGATACACAATAATATCAAAGCCGATTAACTATTCTTCAAGTAATTTAAACTAGCATTATTAGATGAAGACATCATACATATGCAGCCTCATTACTAATTAATTAATCGACTACATTTTTATACAAAGAGAGGAAAATTAATATTCAAACACAGATCCAAACAAAAGAATTCAACAGGAACAGGAGCCTGATTAATATTTCATTTTTCGCTTCAAGCCAAGAGTGTACAAATGTGTACCTGGAAACAGCAGTACAAGAACAAAAGAAGTAGGAGTCAGCAACAGTAATAACGCGGCAACAACAGGTTCAGCAACACCGCAAAACCAGTAACAACCAGTAGAATAACCCAGTAACAGATTGAAAACTCAGCAGTGCAAAAGTACAATCGCAGTCAAAGCAGAAGAGAGAAAAGATACGAGATGCAGTAGTTTCTGACTTTTGAATAACACTCGAAGAAAAGCAAACAGAATTGTTCGAGTGAAAGTTCAAATTGTCTTTCTCTTTTACTATCACAAACTCTCTCAAGTATAAAAGTATGTCAACTCTCAAGTGTAAAAGAATCTGTCAACTCTCTCTAAAAATCCTCTCAATAATATTCAACTCTTTTTCTCTCCCCCAAAAATCCTTCTTAAAACTCTCTAGTCTTCTCCTCAATGTCAAGAAATGACTCCAAGACAAGTCTTCAATTCCCAAACCCCAATTTATTCCCCCAATGGCATGTTGTGTCCCACTATTAAATGTCTTCCTTAAATAAATATCACATTCCCAACCCATTACCATATGTCCCCCATGCCTACATTAAATAAATGCCACATTACCAACCCATTACAATATGTCCCACATGCCTACATTAAACAAGTACAAGATTCCTCCCCATTATGTTTTGTCTTGTCCCCCATTATATTAAACAAGTACATCAAAAACCTCACCCCATTATATTTGTCCCCCATGCTTAACATAAAGAATCAAAATAATGTTCAATTACCAAACTACCCCTCCGACCTCATTGCAATTACAAATCTACCCCCGAATGCAATGCAATTTACCAAATTACCCCCATCAGCTCTAAACACTCAATTAATCATAACTTGACCAAAATATGATCAAGATGACCAATTTCTCAACAATCTTCAACAACAATTATATGAACACCATGAACAACACAACTCAAAATTAATGGAATGAATTAACCATATCGGGAACCAATCCTAGTTAATTTAGACCATGAATGTATGAGCAAGAACACAACAATACAAACAACAAAATACTAAATTAACAAATCAAAGACAAACATAAACTCACATTAAATCACTGGATTTAAACATGAACTTCAAACAAAGATGAACATGAATTAAATCTGTTTTTAAGCAACAAACATGACGGATTCTAACGATTCAAACAACATTAATATTTTCTGGAAAATACATAACACATGAAACAAATTGAAGAAATAATTAATTAAATTTCAATTTGAATCTAACAAACATTAAACTAACAAATATTCACTTCAACAATAATACGAACATGAAATAAACATGAAAAACAAGTAATTAATCTTTCATTTGGAATCTGAAAAATTAATTTAACAAACAACACATGAACATGAACTAAAAATTAATTCAAACGATAAACAAAACAAACATTTGCCGATTTTAGATTCGAAAATATCAAAACAAAATACGGGCAAAAAATAAAACTCGAAAATCTACTAATCGGAGATGAACAACGACGAATTCGATTGTATGGACTGTTTCGACAACCCTCAAATGGGAATAAATCTGCCCGAACTCAACAACGAACTCAACGACGAACGAACGACGGAGACGATCCGAAGCAAACGAAGAAGATGAAGAAGGCGTTAGACGTAGCAAGGACGACGGACTGTGGCGGGCGCAGCTGAAGCAGCTATGGTCGTTGACATGCTGCTGTGTTCAACGACTAAGGTTGTTGATGAGGAACAACAACCGTCGACGCAGCAGAAACTGTGCTCGAGCAGCAACAATATCCATGGCCGACGATGAGGAAGGTGAAGCAGAAGCAGCAGCGCTGGGTCTGTTTGGCTCGACTGGTTCATCCGGGCAGCAGTGACTGGTTCTGTGAAGACGCATCAACGGGGTTTGGACGATGAAGCCGCAACTCGGAGGAAGGAGGAGAAGCAGCGGTGTCGGAGGGTTGTTTGGACGTGAAGAAGCAGCAGCTGGGGGGGACTGGACGTCGAGCAGTAGCAGTCATGGTGAACTGCCTGAAACTGCGAACGGGAAGGAGGAAGCAACAACGATGGTGGGTGCAGCAGTTGTTGCTACCGTGTCGCCGAGCTGGAGGGTGAAGGAGGCAGCCATAGACGTTGGTGTTTGGAAGGCGAGGGCATCCATGGTCGTCATTTTAGGGTGGTATTGACGACGAGGGAGGGGACTGTTTGGTCGAAGGACTGGATGACGCCATGGGAGGTAGCCATGGTTATCTTGGGTCGAAGGTTTTGGAGAAGAAGAAGATGGAGAGGGGAGGCGGATGTTAGTGTTAGGGTTTTTGTTTTTGTTATTTTTTTGTTTTGTTCTTGTGTTTAGACCCAAAAATGAAGAATGGGGTTGGGTATTGGGTTAATGGGGCGGACCGGGTTGACCCGGTCTGAAGTGGACTGGGTCGTGGACAATTGTTTGGGCCTGGGGTTGAAAATTGAAGAAGTGGCCCAATCCGATTTTTATTTGTATTTTTGTTATCTTTTCTTCTTTTATTTTCTAAAACTAAATTATAAAAATACTTAAATTATTATTAAGAACTAAATTAAGTTATAAAATCGCAAATTAACTCCCAATAACAATTAACGCACAATTAAGTAATAATTAAGCATAAAATTGTTCATTTGGACATTAAATGCTAAAAATGCAAAAGATGCCTATTTTTGTAATTTTAATTTTTGTAAAACTAATTTAATTACTAACAATTGTAGAATTAAATACTACTTGCAAAATGCGACATATTTTTATATTTTTTATTAATTTAACAAATAAGCAAACACAGACAAATACGAAAAATATCACAAAAATACTCAAAATTGCACACCAAGGAAAATCATTTTATTTTGAATTTTTGGGAGTAATTCTCATATAGGGCAAAAATCACGTGCTTACAGCTGCCCCTCTTTGCCCGAAGACACGAAGGGTTTTCGCGCAAAGATAAAGTGAGCGATTTTTGCCTATTCGAGTACTCCGTGTGAAGCATTTTTTTGAAAAAGATTTAACCGAACCTCTGCTTCAAAGATTTCCTACATATCTCTGGCTAAAGGGGAATCAGGTTAATGTAGTTCGGGAAACTTTGGGTAGCTGGGACTACCATGGGATTGCAATGCTTGCTGTTACTGCTGTTGCTGTTGTCACCGCTGCTTTACTGACCGCCTTATTACAACCAAAGAAAAATTGAAACTGAACTAAACACTTATATGCATGTCAACTGCTAGTTACAAGATTCCTATCTATGATTCTTTTGCGACTTGATCTTGGGTCTTAGCTGATTCTGCTTGTAGACTCCGATCTGAATCTTGATGCTTGCAAGTTGTAGGCGCCTATTTATTTCTGCGATACTGAATATGACGGGGTAGGTAGAACTCGGGACCTTGATCAAATCTTGGAGCGATCCGCCTTCCATTTTCTCCGGTGTCTCGGGACATCTTTTTTCTTTTTCTTCTTAGATTCTGAGTTGAGACTCATCTTGTGGGTCGTTTCGATCCGTGTGGCTCGAGGTTAGACCTGCGGGAAAAACAAATGAACGAAATTTTCTGCCCCAGTTTCACTAGGAAAATTTCGTGAATTATTCGCCAGGAAGTTCATAAAATTGATGAAAGAGGATATGCATGCTCAGTTCAGGGTTGGAGCCCTAATATCGACTAGCTGGGGAAAGGTTCAGTTTAGAGTTGAAACTCTAATACTGACCAACTGGGGAAAAGTTCAGTTTAGGGTTTAAAACCCTAATGCTGACCAAAGGAAAAATTCAGTTTAGGGTTTAAAACCCTAATGCTAACTAAAGGAAAAGTTCAGTTTAGGGTTTAAAACCCTAATGCTGATTAAAGGAAAAAGTTCAGTTTAGGGTTTAAAACCCTAATGCTGACTGAAAGGGAAAGGTTCAGTTTAGGGTTTAAAACCCTAATGCTGACTGAAAGGGAAAAGTTCAGTTTAGGGTTTAAAACCCTAATGCTTCCTGAAAGGAAAAGTTCAGTTTAGGGTTTAAAGCCCTAATGCTGACTAAAGGAAAGAGTTCAGTTTAGGGTTTAAAACCCTAATGCTGACTGAAAGGAAAAAGTTCAGTTTAGGGTTTAAAACCCTAATGCTGACTGAAAGGAAAAGTTCGGTTTAGGGTTTAAAGCCCTAATGCTGACTGGAAAGAAAAAGCTCAGTTTAGGGTTTAAAACCCTAATGCTGGCTGAATGGAAAAAGTTTAGTTTAGGGTTTAAAACCCTAAGGCTGATTAAAGGAAAAAGTTCAGTTCAGAGTTTAAAACCCTAATGCTGACTAAAGGAAAGAGTTCAGTTTAGGGTTTAAAACCCTAATGCTGACATGCATGGAAAAAGCTCAGTTTAGGGTTTAAAACCCTAATGCTGGCTGAATGGAAAGAGTTCAGTTTAGGGTTTAAAACCCTAATGCTGACTAAATGGAAAAGTTCAGTTCAGGGTTTAAAACCCTGATGCTGATCAAAGGAAAAAGTTCAGTTCAGGGTTTAAAACCCTAATGCTGACTGAAAGGAAAAATTCAGTTTAGGGTTTAAAACCCTAATGCTGACTGGAAGGAAAAAGCTCAGTTTAGGGTTTAAAACCCTAATGCTGGCTGAATGGAAAGAGTTCAGTTTAGGGTATAAACCCTAATGCTGACTAAATGGAAAAGCTCAGTTTAGGGTTTAAAACCCTAATGCTGGCTGAATGGAAAAAAGTTCAGTTTAGGGTTTAAAACCCTAATGCTGGCTGAATGGAAAAAAGTTCAGTTTAGGGTTTAAAACCCTAATGCTGACTAAAGGAAAAATTCAGTTTAGGGTTTAAAACCCTAATGCTGATTGCATGGAAAAGCTCAGTTTAGGGTTTAAAACCCTAATGCTGGCTGAATGGAAAAAGTTCAGTTTAGGGTTTAAAACCCTAATGCTGACTAAAGGAAAAATTCAGTTTAGGGTTTAAAACCCTAATGCTGATTGCATGGAAAAGCTCAGTTTAAGGTTTAAAACCCTAATGCTGGCTGAATGGAAAAAAGTTCAGTTTAGGGTTTAAAACCCTAATGCTGACTAAAGGAAAAATTCAGTTTAGGGTTTAAAACCCTAATGCTGACTAAAGGAAAAATTCAGTTTAGGGTTTACAACCCTAATGCTGATTGCATGGAAAAGCTCAGTTTAGGGTTTAAAACCCTAATGCTGGCTGAATGGAAAAAAATTCAGTTTAGGGTTTAAAACCCTAATGCTGACTAAAGGAAAAATTCAGTTTAGGGTTTAAAACCCTAATGCTGATTGCATGGAAAAGCTCAGTTTAGGGTTTAAAACCCTAATGCTGGCTGAAAGGAAAAAGTTTCAGTTTAGGGTTTAAAACCCTAATGCTGACTGCATGGAAAAGCTCAGTTTAGGGTTTAAAACCCTAATGCTGGCTGAATGGAAAAAGTTCAGTTTAGGGTTTAAAACCCTAATGCTGACTGCATGGAAAAGCTCAGTTTAGGGTTTAAAACCCTAATGCTGGCTGAATGGAAAAAAGTTCAGTTTAGGGTTTAAAACCCTAATGCTGACTTAAAGGAAAAGTTCAGTTTAGGGTTTAAAACCCTAATGCTGATTAAAGGAAAAAGTTCAGTTTAGGGTTTAAAACCCTAATGCTGACTGAAAGGGAAAAGTTCAGTTTAGGGTTTAAAACCCTAATGCTGACTGAAAGGAAAAGTTCAGTTTAGGGTTTAAAACCCTAATGCTGATTGCATGGAAAAGCTCAGTTTAAGGTTTAAAACCCTAATGCTGGCTGAATGGAAAAAAGTTCAGTTTAGGGTTTAAAACCCTAATGCTAACTAAAGGAAAAGTTCAGTTTAGGGTTTAAAACCCTAATGCTGACTGAAGAGAAAATTCAGTTTTGGGTTTAAAACCCTAATGCTGATTGCATAGAAAAGCTCAGTTTAGTGTTTAAAACCCTAATGCTGGCTGAATGGAAAAAAGTTCAGTTTAGGGTTTAAAACCCTAATGCTGACTAAAGGAAAAAATTCAGTTTAGGGGTTTAAAACCCTAATGCTGACTAAAGGAAAGAGTTCAGTTTAGGGTTTAAAACCCTAATGCTGATTGAAAGGGAAAAGTTCAGTTTAGGGTTTAAAACCCTAATGCTGACTGAAAGGAAAAGTTCAGTTTAGGGTTTAAAACCCTAATGCTGATTGCATGGAAAAGCTCAGTTTAAGGTTTAAAACCCTAATGCTGGCTGAATGGAAAAAAGTTCAGTTTAGGGTTTAAAACCCTAATGCTGACTAAAGGAAAAATTCAGTTTAGGGTTTAAAACCCTAATGCTGACTGAAGGGAAAATTCAGTTTAGGGTTTAAAACCCTAATGCTGATTGCATAGAAAAGCTCAGTTTAGGGTTTAAAACCCTAATGCTGGCTGAATGGAAAAAAGTTCAGTTTAGGGTTTAAAACCCTAATGCTGACTAAAGGAAAAATTCAGTTTAGGGTTTAAAACCCTAATGCTGATTGCATGGAAAAAGCTCAGTTTAGGGTTTAAAACCCTAATGCTGGCTGAATGGAAAGAGTTCAGTTTAGGGTTTAAAACCCTAATGCTGACTAAATGGAAAAGTTCAGTTCAGGGTTTAAAACCCTGATGCTGTTCAAAGGAAAAAGTTCAGTTCAGGGTTTAAAACCGTAATGTTGACTAAAGGAAAAATTCAGTTTAGGGTTTAAAACCCTAATGCTGATTGCATGGAAAAGCTCAGTTTAGGGTTTAAAACCTTAATGTTGGCTGAATGGAAAAAAGTTCAGTTTAGGGTTTAAAACCCCAATGCTGACTAAAGGAAAAATTCAGTTTAGGGTTTAAAACCCTAATGCTGATTAAAAGGAAAATTCAGTTTAGGGTTTAAAACCTTAATGCTGATTGGCTGGGGACAAAGTTCGAGAATACTAAGCGACCTCTTTTTTTGAATTTTCTTGTTTTAGTAGAAGATAAAAGGGAGTTTCGTGGAAACTCACCTTTCGAGTGAATTCCTTGTTGCCAAAATATTTCTTGTACCCATGTACCTTCTTCTTTGGGCGACACCTGCTTCTTGCACGGTTGTCTTGGATTACACCTGTTTCAACTTTTCAGACAAAGGACAATTGTTAGTTTGGAAATGACGGTCGGTTTGATGACCTTGATCGTTCCCGGTTGCTTTGTTGCGCATTCATTTCTGTTGTGAAGTCCCACCATTGATTTGATTCATATGCCGAAACCCTTTAGACCGCTCAGGCTTGTATTTCCAGATTCTGTGATGATTTGCCTCGTAAGGCTCTTTTTTTTTTTTTTTTTTGTGTCCCGTTTTGCTTGGAGGTTCTCAACAGAGATTTTATTGGAGGTATTTTGTGGGGATTTGTACAAAGGAAACCCTATGGAGGAGTATTTACAAAGTGGATTCTTTGTGTGGATTTTTGTACAATGGGGCATGCTGGGGATTTGTTTCGAAGCGGGCTTTCTAGGCTTGGTTGGGGTAAGCTTGTTGGGGAATTTTTACAAAGGGACTCGCTGGGGATGTGCTGGGGATTTTTTTTTATGTATATTGGGGAGACTTTGTGGGGGATTGTACAAAGGGAGACTCTGTGGGGATTCGTCCGAAGGCGGACTTGCTGGGGGAAATTTCTCTTTTTCCTCTTTACTTTGAACGCCATCAAACATCATGATTCATCAGGCTTGGACAAACGTACCAACGAAACGAGGCGTTTTCCTTCATGAAACGGAATTCTGTGAAAACAAACCTGCCACCTGCCCTTTTTGGTGTATCCTGAACTTGGGGTTAAAACATAAAAGGGATTCGAAGAGAAAGAAAGAAAGGAGAAAACAAATTTCAGGAAGGGAGTGTCCCTTTTGGGACAAGAAAGACTTATCTGAGGAAGATAACGCTGGCTTTAAATGACATGACATGCTCTTTGGACTGGACGCCTGACCTTCCATGAACTTGCATTTCCCTGAACCAGAATGGATCTGTGATTCCAAACCGGTGGAGCTTTGCCGAGACCTCCTTGGTGTGGAGTCATTCTTTTCGGCCAACAACGCCCTTTACGGGTTTTCGCTGGCCGACCTCTCTCATTTCTCTTCCTGTCATCTCTTGATAGCACTCTTTGTGAGTTTTTAACTAAACAAGCTCTCTCATTTTGGTTTCTCTACTCCCGTCGCCTCGCGGTGCCCGAAGGTTTTCATCGACGAGACTCTCTCATTTTATCTCTCTCAATTCAGAGTGTGTCGGTCTCCATTTGTGACGCTTATTGGGTTCCCACTATCTTTGGTAATTGATCTGAAGGCTTGTGCTTGGTAAAGAGAGGTAGATGATACTAACTTCTAAACTGCTCGACGTGCCCCGGTTTTAATTTCAGGGTGAATGGGATTTTATTGTTGGTGTGACTGAACCTCAGGGAGAGGCTGCCTACGTATCCTTTCGGAATCAAGTCAAACGTAGTTCAGGCTCAATCAATTGTTGTTTTTTTTTCTTTTTTTCTTTTTTTTTCGGAGCATCAGGGATTTTTTTTTTGATCCTCAAACCTAACTGCAATGGCTAGTCGTGTGGGACTTAACCTTTCCAACTTTATTTTGCCTTTGTAGGCCTTTCTTTTCTGTCTTCTTTCTTCCAATTTCAATTTTAGAGCATTTGGGGGTACCTTGGTTTCTTCGACTTTGCTGAGGCGATTAGCCATGTGAAACTCAACCCTTTCAACTTCAATTGCCTTTATAGGCGCTTTAATTTAATTTTCTCCTTCCAAGAGTTTTGATTCCTGAGCATCGGCCACCATGGCCAGTTGAGGTCGACTTGATGCACCTGCTGAGGCTGGGTGCCTTTTGCACATTAGCGTGTATCAAACGAAAGCCCTGTAAATCAGTCTTGCCAATCTTTCTTTGTCTTGGTTTTGGAACAGTGTTAGACCAAAAGGGATTCAAAGAGAAACAAATAATTGAATGGAGAAAGAGTTTAAAACTAGAAGTGTCCCTTTCGGGGAAAGGAGAGAAGGACTTATCTGGAGTACATGCGGACTTCAATGAACATGACATGCCTTTTGGACTGGATGCCTGATCTGTGTAAACCGTCTGACTCCCAAAAATTTATCACAACTTTGCCTTGAATACCGAGGAACCTTGCTAGGACTCTGTTGATGACGGTGGTTGTGAGGATCTCATTTTCGGTCATGGGCGCCCTTTGTGGGTTTTCACGAGCTGGCATTTTCATTTCGTTTCTTACCATCTCCTTATAGTGCCCGTGTGGGTGTTCACTAACAAGACTTCTCATTTGATTTTCTCTGCTTACCGTCGTCTTACGGTGCCCGTGTGGGTTTTCACCAATAAGACTCTCTCATTTTATTCTTCTCATTTTGTTGTATCAGGTCCAAATAACTCCATCCTCCCATTTTGAACCGCTTTGCCGATTGATCAGAAGGACTTAAACAAGGTTTGGGGTAAAAGGAATTTGGATTGAACTACAACTTTGGAACCTTTTGGTCGGGATCATTGCCGAACCATTATAACTCCTGCCCCAGTCTCACTTTTGGGGGACTTTTTGGATTTTTGTTTTGGTGTGACTGAACCCCAAGGAGAGGTTGCCTACGTATCCTTTCGGAATCAAGTCAAACGTAGTTTAGGCCACTTTTGTTTTTGGATTTTTTTTCTTATTTGCTTTTTTGTATATATATTTTCTTATTTTTCCAATTCTTTCTTCTTCTTTTTTTTTCATTTTTCTTTTTCATTTCAATTTTTTTTCATTTTATTTTAAATAATATTTTCAGGTTCCAAAGAGGGTAATCAAAGAAGAGTAACCAGCTCAAATGAGTTTTGCAAAGGGTTGATAGTGTTTGGGTAGCGAGAATGAAAGCCTTCATCATCTCAACCGGAAAAGATTTTATTATATAAAGGATCCAACATAGTACCTTTTGATTGCATTTGCATTGACAGTTATTTCAAGGACATTTCCTTCGATGTGTCCCAAGTACAACACACTCTTTTTGGCAGTACTCTTGTTGTAATATATGGACCTTTTCAATTTCGGGAATCAATTTTCCTTCAGTTGTTCCAACTCTTTGTCTTGTTTCCTTAAGCTATTCTTCATTGCGACCCAATTCTTGATTCATTATTTCGAGATCTGACAGAGTTTTAAGATCCGGGCATGAAGTCCGCAAGCATGTCATATTTTGAAATCTGCATTTAACAGAACTAAAAGAGAATGAGAAAATTGACAAGATTTAAGAAAAGAGAAATTCCGGAAAAATGAAATATCAATTTCATTTGATTTTCTTTTTGTTTTTTTTTTTGATATTTTTTTTGATGATTTTTTTTTTGTTTTTATTTTTTGAAGATAGAAGGGTTTACATTGGAAAGTAAGACAATAAAGTAAAACATCTGGATCACACCCTGAGACAATCCAGATGCAAAAAGGATAGCAAGACTGGCTACCGAGACTCCCGTCTGATGGGGAACGACTTTTCTTTTTTGGCTTTTCTTCTGTCTCGGCAATGGCTGCAATAGCCTTCAGTGCCGGATCAAATTCCTCAGCTTCACAGATCATTCCATCTATTGGCCCATTTGTGAGAGTAGGCAGGGGAATGTTCATCATATTATGAACCTTTTCGTCCCGGTGAATGATTCTTTCAGCTTCAATCAAGTCCTCAACTGCTATTTTGAGGGTCCAATGACCAACAGTCCTTTGTAACGTGCCCCACTACTCCAGAGTGGCATTCACATCTAGTATCAGCTCGATGCGGGGAGGGGGGACTCGGTGTTTGGCCGATTTGGGGCCACTGGCTGCAGCAGACTTCGCCTGACTAGCTTTTGGAACAAGCCTGAGTATGATTCACCAATAGAGGTGAACTGATTCCTTTTGAAAGACTCTCTTGGGTGAGGATTGTACTGATGAACATTTGATTGGGGGACTATATGGAGCTTGGTAAGGATGGGCGTTTCTGGGAGGTGGAGCTCAGTTTTGTGTATAATGTTGTGGCCGCGTGCAAGGCTGCTCATCACTGGATACCAACAAAACCAATCACCTGAACAGAACCTGGCTAATTTACTCACACACACAACCTTGTTAGTTTTGAAGCATTTAACATATAGGAAATCGCAAGATGGGATGCAATGCACCTAAACAGTTAAACGCTTTTACCATGTGTTTGAACGGGTTGCATGTTTCATCCCGACCCTAAACTAGCCCTCTTCACTATGTACCTCTTTTCTTTTATTCTTGCCTCTCTTTAGTCACTCTTGATCTTGTTTTTGCCGCTCTTTTATTTTTTGCACTCTTTTTTTTCCTTTTTTTTCTATTTTCTTTTTCACTCGATTTTCTTTTTCCTTTTCTTTCAGTTTTTTTTAACTCAATTTATTTTATAGCTATGATCGAATCCGATGGAGATTGCCTACGTATCATGACCCCGCATGAATCAGATCTTGCGTAGTTCGGGCCGAATGAAAGGTAAAAGCAATGAAACATTTTTTTTCTTGGTAGTAAAATATTGGGTTTCAACACTCACAAAATGCAACCGAACGGTTATTTTTTGCAAACGTGGCCCCTTCCAAATTTCACATGAATTTTGAGGCCGGGGAGGATCATTTTACAAACTTGTCCGTTCTTTTACGAAAATAACCTTTCGACAACTGAAAGATACTCTAAGGCTACTTCGGCAAGAACGGTTTAAGACGCGACCGAAGCTGGCTCGGCTTATTATGACAAAATTCAAACGGTATTCACCCGACCGCTGACTCTTTGTTTTTTTTTGTTTGTTGTTTTTTTTTTCAAATTACAATAAAAACCTGGTGTTGCAAACACGGCCCTTCAGCGCCTCGGGGCGAAGGTTTTTAAGGCTGTGTGGGTCAACTGGATAAAAAATACTAAACAAGACCCAAAGGTGGCTGTTTATGCAAAGTCAGCCTTCCGGCGTCCCTTTCGGGAACATTCGGCTATTTATGACAAAACAACATCACCTGACTTATTTATGACTCTTTTTATCGTTTTTTTTTCAAATTAGAAAACTCAATATTGCCAACACGACCTTTCAACACCTCGGTGACGATGATTTTAAGGTTGTGTGGGTCAACTGGACCAAACCTTAAAAAATGACCCAAAAGTGGATGTTTATGCAAAGTCAGCCTTCCGGCGTCCCTTTCGGGAACATTCGGCTATTTATGACAAAACAGCATCACCTGACTTATTTATGACTCTTTTTATCATTTTTCAAATTAGAAAACTCAATATTGCCAACACGGCCTTTCAACGCCTCGGTGACGAAGATTTTAAGGTTGTGTGGGTCAACTGGACCAAACCTTAAAAAATGACCCAAAGGTGGCTGTTTATGCAAAGTCAGCCTTCCGGCGTCCCTTTCGGGAACATTCGGCTATTTATGACAAAACAACATCACCTGACTTATTTATGACAGATTTAAAATTTGACATATATTTTTGGCTATTTTTAGCAAAAGGGAAGGTTGGACACCACCCAACTTATTTATGGCAAAATTTAAAATTTGACACGTTTTTATTTATTTATTGATTTTGGCTATTTTAGCAAAAGGTGGGGTTGGACCCGATGAGGGTTGCCTACGTATCTCACATCCGGTGAGAATCAAACCGGCGTAGTTCTCGCTCATGAATAGAGTAAGCAAACTAACCCTTTTTTTGGAATTTTTTAAAGAAATGCTTTAAAAGAAGAAAGAAGATTTTTTTTTTATTTTGATTTTTGTTTTATTATTAAATTTTAAAGAGAGACTTCTAAAAAATTATTTACTTTTGACTTGAACTTTGGGAATATTTTTTCTTTTTTTTTTTAAAAAAAAAAAAGAAAAGAAAAATGTGTTTTGGTTGATTTTTCATTTGTTTCACCTTTTTCTACGGAAGAAAGAATATATTTTTTTTGATTCATGATGTTGCCTCTTAAATTTTGAAAGAGGGACTTTTAAGAAAATGATTTGGAATTTCTGAGTTTTTATTTATTTACAAAAACACTTCTAAAAAAAAGTCCTAATATTTTGGGAATTCAATTTTTCAACTATTTTTTTTTGAACATTTTACAAAAGAGAGATTAAAAAGCAAAGAGTATTTTTTTGGATTTTTGTTGCTGATTTTTAATTCTTATTTCATTTTTTCATATGAAAGATTTTAGAAATAGGAGACTATTTTTTTTATTTGAGTTTAAAGAAAACTTCTATATTATTCTTTATTTCTTTTTTGTATTTTCTAAAGAAAAATTTATAAAGAAAGAACTAAAGAAAAATATTTATTTTTTTTGGATTTTTGAAAATTGGGGCCGGAACTGATGAGGTTTGCCTACGTATCTTACATCCGGTGAGAATCAGACCCGCGTAGTTCGGTCAGATCAAAATAGGGGAAACAAAAATAAAATCCTTTAAAGAAAAGAAGAATAACCCCTTTTTTTGAAATTTTGTTATATGTTTTGTTTTTCATTTTATTATTTATTTTTGAAAAGAGACCAAGGAAATATTTACACATTTTAAATTTCCTCCTTTTTTGAAATTTTGAAAATCTTTTAAAGCGGTGCTACAAATGAAACAATAATTTTTTTTTGATTTTTGATTTATATATTTTTTTGGATTTTGAATGTGATTAAAAGGAATAGTCAAATTGAAAGGCAAGCTTTTTTTTTTATATATTAGAAAATGCCGGTTAGGTTTGACATCACTCGGACATGGTTTTTTTTTCAAAAGAATAAGTAATTATCTCCCTATCCTGCTATTCTTTTTTTTGAAAATTTTTCGGAAACCGGTCAACATGCAGATCTGAAACAAATAGATGCGCACAACAAACGGGATGCAGCAGGATGGTCTTTTCATTCCAGGTTGTCTGTCCTAGACGGACCCAACCCCTGTGTTGAGTCCCCTATGTCAAATGCAACATGATGCAGATAAGCGTTCCTACTAGGGATCCGGCATGAGGTTTCGTTATACTAGGTTTATAACCTGGGTAGATGTTCTAGACTGTGTACCCGAGCGGACAACTCGAGTCGAGGAGGGGCAACTTACCGGGAACCAAAAGGCCGTCCGGCTTCGTAACTTATCCGTCCTCTTTCTTATTTCAGGTATCGACACTAACAGAATAGGGAGCCTCGACCAGCGAGCTTCTCCCCGGAGGTGAAGAGAGAAGGGTTCGGCACAGTTTATATACAGTTCAGATAATATCAAAGCAGTAAAAAAACAAACATTGCAGCACGTTATGTCAAAACATGTAATAAATATCAGATAATAAAGCCAAATATAACAATTATTCTAAGCTCGAATTCTTGAACCCTGAACCGGAGGTTCTGGGTATTAAGTCCCCAGCGGAGTCGCCAAAGTTGTCACACCTCCTTTTTGCGCACCCGCCCCGAAGGGTTAAATGAGAGAGAGAGTTTTTCCAATTTAAGTGACAATATTCGAAATGGGATTATTTATTTAATTCAGAGTCGCCACTTGGGAAAGGTTTGGCTTTTGGTGTCCCAAGTCACCAGTTTATCTTGAATCCCAAATCGAGGAAATTTTCGACTTTTCCAAATGAAGTCTGCGAACCAGAAATTCTAAGTAAGGAATTCTGTTGACCCGAGGGAAGGTGTTAGGCACCCTCGAATCCCGTGGTTCTAGCACGATCGCTTAAATTGTTATAATGGCTAAATATCTGATTTAAATACATGTTATGACTTACGTGCTTTTATTAAGTTTAAACCGCTTTTATCATTATCACTTATTTTTATAGAATTGCAACGTCGTGAAAATGCATCTCGAACCACGTCACAATCAATGCGCCCGTGATCGTCAACACATTTTGACTTCGTTGAGATTTGGATTTGGGTCACATCAATGTGCACCCGAATTTAAGAATATGATTTAATTAAGCCGCGCCTAAAGAGTCTAACGCGTTATTATTTTTTGAGAAGGCCATGAGATTCACTAAACGGCCTAGCCTGAATTCTAAATATTATGATTAGTTGTTGAGGGCCCCGCAATTTGCATTTTTATTTGGCGAGGCTCGTCTCATTTTTATTTTAAAGGATAAACCTATAGTGACTATATTTTCTATTAAGTTCGTCTCTAAAATAAAAGAAAATCTCTTAATTATTTACATGCTGAAAACGTAACTTATTAGTTATTAGTTTACGGCTAATGCGATTGGAAAATTGCGATCGAGTTTGTACAAAGAAAAACTGCTTTCATTTTTATATTCTATTATTTACTAATGCTGGAACATGAGAGGGATACACAATAATATCAAAGCCGATTAACTATTCTTCAAGTAATTTAAACTAGCATTATTAGATGAAGACATCATACATATGCAGCCTCATTACTAATTAATTAATCGACTACATTTTTATACAAAGAGAGGAAAATTAATATTCAAACACAGATCCAAACAAAAGAATTCAACAGGAACAGGAGCCTGATTAATATTTCATTTTTCGCTTCAAGCCAAGAGTGTACAAATGTGTACCTGGAAACAGCAGTACAAGAACAAAAGAAGTAGGAGTCAGCAACAGTAATAACGCGGCAACAACAGGTTCAGCAACACCGCAAAACCAGTAACAACCAGTAGAATAACCCAGTAACAGATTGAAAACTCAGCAGTGCAAAAGTACAATCGCAGTCAAAGCAGAAGAGAGAAAAGATACGAGATGCAGTAGTTTCTGACTTTTGAATAACACTCGAAGAAAAGCAAACAGAATTGTTCGAGTGAAAGTTCAAATTGTCTTTCTCTTTTACTATCACAAACTCTCTCCAAGTATAAAAGTATGTCAACTCTCAAGTGTAAAAAGAATCTGTCAACTCTCTCTAAAAATCCTCTCAATAATATTCAACTCTTTTTCTCTCCCCCCAAAAATCTCTCTTAAAACTCTCAAGGCCCCCCCTTTTAATGTCAAGAATGACTCTATATATAGCAAGACAAGTCTTCAATTCTCAAACCCCAATTTATTCCCCCAATGGCATGTTGTGTCCCACTATTAAATGTCTTCCTTAAATAAATATCACATTCCCAACCCATTACCATATGTCCCCCATGCCTACATTAAATAAATGTCACATTACCAACCCATTACAATATGTCCCCCATGCCTACATTAAACAAGTACAAGATTCCTCCCCATTATGTTTTGTCTTGTCCCCCATTATATTAAACAAGTACATCAAAAACCCCACCCCATTATATTTGTCCCCCATGCTTAACATAAAGAATCAAAATAATGTTCAATTACCAAACTACCCCTCCGACCTTATTGCAATTACAAATCTACCCCCGAATGCAATGCAATTTACCAAATTACCCCCATCAGCTCTAAACACTCAATTAATCATAACTTGACCAAAATATGATCAAGATGACCAATTTCTCAACAATCTTCAACAACAATTATATGAACACGATGAACAACACAACTCAAAATTAATGGAATGAATTAACCATATCGGGAACCAATCCTGGTTAATTTAGACCATGAATGTATGAGCAAGAACACAACAATACAAACAACAATATGCATGATTCAAATTAAATCAAGCGAATCACATTAAATCACTGGATTTAAACATGAACTTCAAACAAAGATGAACATGAATTAAATCTGTTTTTAAGCAACAAACATGACGGATTCTAACGATTCAAACAACATTAATATTTTCTGGAAAATACATAACACATGAAACAAATTGAAGAAATAATTAATTAAATTTCAATTTGAATCTAACAAACATTAAACTAACAAATATTCACTTCAACAATAATACGAACATGAAATAAACATGAAAAACAAGTAATTAATCTTTCATTTGGAATCTGAAAAATTAATTTAACAAACAACACATGAACATGAACTAAAAATTAATTCAAACGATAAACAAAAACAAACATTTGCCGATTTTAGATTCGAAAATATCAAAACAAAATACGGGCAAAAAATAAAACTCGAAAATCTACTAACCGGAGATGAACAACGACGAATTCGATTGTATGGACTGTTTCGACAACCCTCAAATGGGAATAAATCTGCCCGGACTCAACAACGAACTCAACGACGAACGAACGACGGAGACGATCCGAAGCAAACGAAGAAGATGAAGAAGGCGTTGGACGTAGCAAGGTCGACGGACTGTGGCGGGCGCAGCTGAAGCAGCTATGGTCGTCGACATGCTGCTGCATTCAACGACTAAGGTCGTTGATGAGGAACAAAAACCGTCGACGCAGCAGAAACTGTGCTCGAGCAGCAACAATATCCATGGCCGACGATGAGGAAGGTGAAGCAGAAGCAGCAGCGCTGGGTCTGTTTGGCTCGACTGGTTTATCCGGGCAGCAGTGACTGGTTCTGTGAAGACGCAGCAACGGGGTTTGGACGATGAAGCCGCAGCTCGGAGGAAGGAGGAGAAGCAGCGGCGTCGGAGGGTTGTTTGGACGTGAAGAAGCAGCAGCTGGGGGGGACTGGACGTCGAGCAGTAGCAGTCATGGTGAACTGCCTGAAACTGCGAACGGGAAGGAGGAATCAACAACGATGGTGGGTGCATCAGTTGTTGCTGCCGTGTCGCCGAGCTGGAGGGTGAAGGAGGCAGCCATAGTCGTTGGTGTTTGGAAGGCGAGGGCATCCATGGTCGTCGTTTTAGGGTGGTGTTGACGACGAGGGAGGGGACTGTTTGGTCAAAGGACTGGATGACGCCATGGGAGGCAACCATGGTTATCTTGGGTCGAAGGTTTTGGAGAAGAAGAAGATGGAGGGGGAGGCGGATGTTAGTGTTAGGGTTTTTGTTTTTGTTATTTTTTTGTTTTGTTCTTGTGTTTAGACCCAAAAATGAAGAATGGGGTTGGGTATTGGGTTAATGGGGCGGACCGGGTCGACCCGGTCTGAAGTGGACTGGGTCGTGGACAATTGTTTGGGCCTGGGGTTGAAAATTGAAGAAGTGGCCCAATCCGATTTTTATTTGTATTTTTGTTATCTTTTCTTCTTTTATTTTCTAAAACTAAATTATAAAAATACTTAAATTATTATTAAGAACTAAATTAAGTTATAAAATCGCAAATTAACTCCCAATAACAATTAACGCACAATTAAGTAATAATTAAGCATAAAATTGTTCATTTGGACATTAAATGCTAAAAATGCAAAAGATGCCTATTTTTGTAATTTTAATTTTTGTAAAACTAATTTAATTACTAACAATTGTAGAATTAAATCCTACATGCAAAATGCGACATATTTTTATATTTTTTATTAATTTAACAAATAAGCAAACACAGACAAATACGAAAAATATCACAAAAATACTCAAAATTGCACACCAAGGAAAATCATTTTATTTTGAATTTTTGGGAGTAATTCTCATATAGGGCAAAAATCACGTGCTTACAGTACCATAAGAGCATCTTCCATTCTTTTCTCTAGGCTTATATTGTTTTGCAGTTCTGAGATTTGACTGGAGTTGGAATCTAAGTTAGCAATAGTGACAGATATCATCTCTTCTGCCAATGTAACTAGGTAAGTTCAGGAAACAGTTTTGCACTTAAGCGTTCTTGTCTTCTGTTAATGGAATTTGTCCGAAACTACATATCCACATCCCAGTTGCTCGCTGCAGCAAAACTAGCATTGGCTAAGACATTTGAGAACTGGCTTCCCATGGTGATCCTCTTCAATGGGGTCAGCCCGGAGGACATAATTTCAGTATAATTCTTGAGCTATCAAGGGCTACTCGAACGTCTTTCGGTTAGTAAACTGTATTTATAAAATAATTTTGGAGAAGATAAGATAACGTATAAACAGAATTTAATCTGAGCCCACTGAATTTACAGTGTTTCCTAGGGGTATCAATGGATATTAGAAAACCGACTAAACCGACCGAACCGCACCGCACCGAACCGATTTTTAGGTTTCTGTTAAAGAAACCGTAGATTTTTATATAAATTTATAATTGTACCGATAATTAGGGTAGGTTTTTTATTTTATAAAAATAAACCGAAAAAATACCGAACCGTACCGAATAAATTTTACATGTGAAAAATATATTCATATAGTAAGTTTAAAACTAATAAAGTATTAAATTTTTCATTGGGTCTTGGAATTATGAAAACTGTTACAAGCCAATAAGTAATTAAACTCAAAATACTAATTCCTAAAACCTATTCTGCTACTTATAATTAAACTAAGCTATTTCAAGTATCTTTATTAGCAAGACACAAAGTATTCTAACGATTATGAGTAGCAAACTACAATGTTTGAATATGTTTCCTTTTATATAATTTACATTTATCTTTTTAAATATTTAATATAGACTTATTCTTGAGTCCCAACTTGGTTAATATCTTTCCACTCGTGTGATTTATATTTTCTTTGCTTTTACTTGGTTTCTTTTACTTGGTTTCTTTTACGTTGGTGTCGAATAGTTGTGTATCTATACTCTAGCCATCTTTCATGTTTTTTAATTCATTATCCTTTAAACAGTAAAAATGTCTAGAAAGTTTCGCTAAGTCCTATAAAAGAACGTACGTTATTGCATTCTATTTTTATTGGTGAATTTTATATGACATTTAAAAAATACCGAAAATTAACCGAACCGTACCGATACCGAAGGGAAATCGACATGATTGGGACGGTTTCGAAAAGTCTAATTTTGGTTATACATAATAAAATAACCGAAAAATTTGTATGGTACAAATTTTATAAAAAAATCGGCTGAACCGAACCATTGACACCCCTAGTGTTTCCTTAAGGAACTTAATGTTGGAATTTTTTTTTGGATGATTATGGAGAATAAAAGGTTTAGCTTGAAGCGTGCCAAAGACACTGTCCTTAAGGATATTTCGCCCATACCGAGATGAATAATATTAGGCGTATCCCCTAGGATTTAACAAACTCTTTTAGTATAACTAGGAGCAGAAACAACAAAGATTTATGAGAAGAAAACTAGCATAAAAGAAAGAAGAATGAAAAGCTTTTACTATTTTTACACTTTTTCAAAGTGACCACATAAAGGACTTATATAGTCCAAAAACTGAAATACCCATCCGATAAAAATCTAAGCCATAAAGGCTCGTCAAAATGTTAACGTTGCTTTTCTATTACAAAACATAAAGACAATCATGAAAGACCAATACGTTAACAAATGATACTAATGTATAATAGCTATCATTTAGTTGTCAGATTTCAAAATATGTTAACAAAGTAATCCTTAAAGACAATTTGATAAAGCAATACGTTAACAAAAGATAGTAACGTATAATAATGTACAAATTCATACTAATGAGTATTCAATTGTCTAATTTATTTTGTCCCAAATTGAATTCAAAATTAAACTAATTTTCTGTTACAAATATTTTTAAAATAATTAGTATAATGACTCATTAATACAATAGTAAGAAAATGAATCTAGACATAGTTTTAGAAAATTTCTTTTTGAGATATCAAAAGTATTTTTCTATCAACCCCCCACATATCTCAAAAAGAATATTAAAAAATAATAAAATAATTTATTGGGTTTCACAAATGAGCATAATGTGTCGAATATGGTGTCTCTTGGACTATGAACCAGATCTAGATAAAATAAGATTAAACTTACAGAACAATTGGTGAAGTCTAGAACTTCTATGAACCAAGAATTCTTTTGTAAGTTTAGCGTCTTATCTATCACATTATACCCGCATACAATTTGTTGTTTATCGCGGTTTTGCACTAATAGGCCATGCGCGCACCTAGTTTTCATGAGTGCGCTAGAAATTTTTTGCCATAAATTTCATAGGAGCGGCCCTACTCCACACTCGTATAGGTCCATCCATCAAGTGTATTCTGTAGCGCAATACACCACCTAAAATTAGGCTATGGATTAGATTAAGAGTTTAATAACTCAGCCTCCCATTCCTTGCAGTCTTGTCATAGGAAGGGATATAATTTAATAGTGCACATTTGATCAACTAATGACTTGTTATTACCAATATGAACCTACTTCATGGGATCTCCAATCACATAGGTTGGATTACCATCATAGTTGATATAACTCAAATTGGCAAAAGCCCCATTCCCCTCGATGTTTCAAATATTAATTTTGTTCCCAAAGGTTCAGTCAGAGGATCGACCAAATTCACTTCTGACTTCACATAATCTATGGAAATAATTCCATCTTTCAACAGCTGCTTTATTACATTATGTCTCAATCGGATATGTCTACTCTTCCCATTAAAGGATTTATTTTTAGCAATGACTATTGCAGCTTGGCAATCACAATGCATCGACACAGAAGGTGTCAGTTTTATTTCTAGTGGAATACTTGCCAAAAGGTTCTTTAACCACTCGGCCTCATTGCTAGACAATTCCAATGCCACAAACTCAGATTCCATGGTAGATCTAGCTATTTTTGTTTGTTTAGCTGATTTCCATGCCACAGCACCCCCACCAAGGGTGGACACATAACCACTAGTGGAGTTTGTCGCATCTGAATCAGAGATCCAGTTAGCATCACTGTATACTTCTAGTATAGTGAAAAATCCACTATATTTAATACCATAGTTCATGGTACCTCTCAAATATTTCATTACTCTTAGTAATGCATTCCAATGATCATGACTCGGGTTTTAAGTATATCTACTCAATCTACACACAACATAGTAATATCATGTCTAGTAAAATTCATCAAATGCATTAGACTACTAATAACTTGAGCATATTTATTTTGATCTATAGCATCTCCCTTATTCTTATTTAATTGACTACTAGCATCATAAGGAGTGCTTACAGGTACCACATCAAAATTATCAATTTTTTTAAGAATTCTTTCAACATAATGTCCTTGAGTCAACATCAAACTATTGTCATCTCTTATAATTTTCGTGCCTAAAATAATATTAGCTTCTCCCATGTCTTTCATCTCAAAATTAGAAGACAAGAAAAATTTGGTTTTATGTACTAAATCAAGGCTAGAACTAAAAATAAGCATGTCATCCACATAAAGACAAATAATAACACATGTACCATCTACACATTTTGTATAAACACATTTATCTACTTCAATTGATGAAAACCCACCATTAATCAATACTTGATCAAATTTTTCATACCACTATTTAGGTGCTTGCTTTAGAACATATAAAGATTTTAGCAATTTACATACTTTATTTTCTTGGCCAGACACTATACAACCCTCAGGTTGCTCCATGTAAATTTCCTCTTCTAAATCACCATTTAAAAATGCAGTTTTAACATTCATTTGGTGAATAAAAAGTTTATAAATAAAAGTCAAGGCAAGTAAAACACGAATTGAGGAAATTCTAGTTACAGGAGCATAAGTATCAAAATAATCAATATTTTGCTTTTGGGTAAAACCTTTTGCAACAAGTCTAGCTTTTTATTTATCAATGAAACTATCCAGATTGAGTTTCTTCTTAAAAATCTATTTACAACCAATAGGTTTAGCTCCCAGAGGTAAATCAACTAAAATCCAAGTTTTATTTTGTAAAATTGAATTTACTTCTACATCAATAGCTTCTTTACAAAACGAGGCATCAGACGGAGAAATAACTTCAGAATATGTTAAAGGATCATTATCTGCAAGATAAGTATAAAAATCATTACCAAAAGATTTTTTTTCCCTTGGTCTTTTGCTTCTTCTTAAATCCTCACTTTCCTCACTTTCAATGATTAATTGGAACATGTGAAATATTATCACTTGGAATAATATGAGCATCAGAAATATTCTCAAATTTTAAAGGAAAAATATTTTCAAAAAATTCAGCATTTTTTTTCCAACAATAGTATTATTTTCGAGTACATTACTTTTGACTACTAAAAATCTATACGTTGCACTACTTTCAGCATACCCAATAAACATACAATCAGATGTCTTAGATCACATTTTTCTCCTTAGGATCAAGCAACATAACTTTAGCAAGGCACCCCCACACTTTCAAATATTTCAAATTAGGTGGATACCCATTCCACAACTCATAAGGAGTTTTACTCGTTTTTCTATAAGGAATTCTATTTTGTAAATGACAAGCAGATAAAATAGCTTCACCCCAAAGATTATCCGGAGCACCAGAACTTACAAGCATGCTATTCATCATTTCCTTTAAGGTCCTATTTTTTCTTTCTGCTACACCATTTGATTGTGGAGAATATGGCGGAGTTATCTCGTGAATTATGTCTTCTTTCTCACAATAATCATTCAACAAAATAAATTCACCACCTCTATCGGATCTAACTCTAATAATTTTTTTATCCAATTTATTTTCTACTTCAGATTTATAAATTAAAAACTTATCAAAAGCTTCATCTTTATTTCTCAACAAATAAACTTTTGTATATCTAGAAAAATCGTCTATAAAAGTCACATAATATTTTTTCCCTCCTCTAGTCATAGTTTGTTTCAAGTCTCCTAAATCAGTATGAATTAAACTTAATAATTCAGATTCTCTAAATACTGAAACACATGATTTCTTAGTTTGTTTAGCTTCTGCACAAACTTCACACTTATCAATATTTGAAAAATTAATATTTGAAATAAGACCTTCAAAATGCATTTTCTTAATATAAGATAAACTAACATGTCTTAATCTAGCATGCCATAAAGTAAAAGAATCAATCAAGTAAGCAGAAGTGCTAGTATTTTCATTGATAACATTGAGTACAAACAAGCCATGGTTATAATAACCCTTGCCAACAAAATTATTATTCTTGGTCAACACGACCTTATTAGATTCAAAAGAAACCTTCACCCCCATTTTTCCTAATAATCCCACAAAGACCAAATTGGCTCGGATATTAGGAACATGCAACATGTCATTCAATGCCAAAATTTTGCCAGACGTGAGTTTGAGAAGAACTTTGTCTTTTCCAAGAACTGGAGTAGTCCTTGAGTCACCAAGATATACAACTCCTTCTCCTTCCTCAATGTGGGTGTAAGACACAAAGTCTTTTTTGTTAGCATATATGTGCCTAGTGGAACCAGAATCTAACACCCGGTCTTTCACATTGGCCACAAGGTTCACTTAGGAAACAACTGCAGTAATTTTGTCATCCACTTTGGCTTCAGTTAAATTTACTTTAGCCTTAGCAGGATTGTAATTCCCAACCCTCTTCCGGCATTGAGCACCATGATGGCCAGATTTGCCACACACAAAGTAGTTACCTTTTTTCTTGAAGGTTTGATTGTTGGTTTAGGCTTATAACCATTTTCTTTATCATACATGTTATTTGATTTGTTCTGCCTCTTATTGTTCTCCACCAGGTTGGATTTTGTAGCAATCTCCTTTCCTTTATCAGCAACAACTTGCTTGCGATTTGTATTTTCAATTATAATGTGCTTGACCAAGTCCTTCAGCGATAATTGCTTGTTTTTGTATTTTAATTGTTGTTTGTAGTCACTCCAAGATTTGGGAAGTTTTTCTATAAACATACTAGCAACAAACTATTCGGGCAGAGAAATATCTTCAGATTTGAGATCTTCAATCAACTTGTGATATTCGTTGATTTGTGCAGTTATGTCCTTGTCCTCCATCATATCCCACTTGTAGTAGTTTCCAATTATGGACTTTTGTTTAGTAGCATGTTCAGTAGTGTACTTTGTTATCATTGACTCCCAAATTTCTTTTGCCTCCTTGTAGGAAATATGGACATCGAAAAATTCGTTAGAAAGAGTAGAAATTATAGTATGTCTACATACCTTATTAGCATGAACCCATTGATCCATCTGAATGGAAGTTGCTTCAGTTGGCTTAGGATTAGTAAGTGCAAAAGCAACTCCATGCATATCCAAAATAGAATGCACCCATTCCTGCCAACGCTTAAAATTATCTCCACCAAAAACCTCAATTTTCGAAACATCAGGAAAAGGTTTGGCATATGTAATTGGTGATGGAACAACAACAGAAACAGTTGGTGCAACAGGAGTAGTAGCATCAACAACAATATTAGCAGCGTTATTCTCCATAATAACAACGTAAAATATCCTTAAGATTGTTGGGAAAAAATTTAGATGATTATGGATAATAAAAGGTTTTGCTTGAGGCGTGTCAAAGACACTGTCCTTAAGAATATTTCACCCACACCGAGATGAATAATATTAGACGTATCCCCAGGATTCAACAAGCTTTTCTAGTATAACTAAGAGCAGAAACAACAAAGATTAATGAGAAGAAAACCCAACACAAAAGAAAGAAGAAGAAAAGTTTTTACTATTTTCACACTTTTTCAAAGTGACCACACGAAGGACTTATATAGTCCAAAAACTGAAAAACCCATTTGATAAAAATCTAAGCCATAAAGGCTCATCAAAATGTTAACGTTGCTTTTCTGTTACAAAACATAAAGACAATCATGAAAGACCAATACGTTAACAAATGATACTAATGTATAATAGCTATCATTTAGTTGTTAGATTTCAAAATATGTTAACAAAGTAATCCTTAAAGAAAATTTGATAAAGCAATACGTTAACAAATGATAATACCGTATAATAATGTACAAATCCATACTAATGAGTATTCAATTGTCTAATTTATTTTGTCCCAAATTGAATTCAAAATTAAACTAATTTTCTATTATAAATAATTTTTAAAATAATTAGTATAATGACTCATTAATATAATAGTAAGAAAATGAATCTAGATATAGTTTTAGAAAATTTCTTTGTGAGATATCAAAAGTATTTTTCTATCAATTAATCCCCTCCTAGTACCCGAGGTTGTGGATTATTTCCTCCCAGGATAAAATTCCAGTATTTCTGCGAACACAATGATCGATAGCAAATCACACTCACTATTGCTTTCTTTGTAGTTAAAATAATGCAGAAGAAAGGGGGAGAATTTAGAACTTCGTATGGAAAATATGAGAGAATGGACTGCTATTTATAGCCCCAACATGTTGAGTTGAAACGAAGAGGTGCAACTCTTCAGAGGTCGGTTATGACTGTTCACGTAAAACGACAATAACATAAATGGCCATTTACGCAAATTAAAATGGGAATTCAAAACGCAGAGCATTATCTGATTTTATAACTGTATTATGATGAATATCCGAATTTTCTGATTTATGAACCAAAAATCGATATGTTTTACTATTAGTCGCATATCATATGAAAACACAATCAATGGTTTTCGGTCCTACTTTTACCCTTTTGGGTTTAGGAACTTGCATTTTTTGCCAAACACCCCCACACTTTAAAATAATTCAAGTTGGGCTTCCTTCCTTTCCATTTTTTATATGGAATTGATTGCGTCTTGCTATGGGATACTCGATTTAGTATCCGATTAGCCGTAAGAATGGCTTCCCGCACAAGTTCTGTGGCAAACCAGAACTTATCAACAATGCATTCATCATCTCATTTAATGAACGATTCTTTCTTTCCACAATCCCATTGGATTGGGGCGTGTAAGGGGCCGTTGTTTGATGAATAATTCCATATTCTAAACATATTTCTTAAAAAGGAGATTCATATTCACCACCCCTATCACTTCTTATCATTTTGATTTTCTTGTTAAGATGCGTTTCAACTTCATTTTGTATTACTTGAATGCGTCTATTGCTTCATATTTACTATTAAGTAAGTAAACATAGCAATATCGAGTACTGTCGTCAATAAAAGTTATGAAATACTTCTTTTCACCGCGAGATTGTATTGACTTCATGTCGCAAATATCTGTGTGAATTAAGTCTAAAGGATTTGAATTCCTTTCAACTGACTTATAAGGATGTTTAACATACTTAGATTCCACACATATTTGACATTTTGATTTTTCGTATTCAAACTTAGGCAATACTTCTAAATTAATCATTTTTTGTAAGGTTTTATAATTGATATGTCTCAAACATATATGCCATAAATCATTTGACTCAAGTAAGTAAGAAGAAGCTGAAATTTTATTATTCTCAACGACCATTACATTCAGTTTGAAAAGGCCCTCAGTGAGCTAACATTTTCCTACAAATATCTCATTCTTATATATTACAACCTTATCAGATACAAAAGCACACTTAAACCCGTTCTTAATGAGAAGTGCAACAGAGGCTAAGTTCTTCTTAATCTCTAGAACATGAAGGACGTTGTTCAGAGTCAACACCTTGCTAGAAGTCATTTTCAGAAATATCTTGCCATATCCTTCAATTTTGGCCGTTGCAGAATTTCTCATAGAAAGCGTCTCTTCGGGTCCAACGGGAACATATGCAGCAAACACTTCTCTAACAGCACAAACATGGCGAGTGGCTCTAGAATCAATCCACCACTCTTTAAGATTTCTCACCAGGTTGCATTCAGAAAGCATAACACACAAATCATCAATATCTTCGTGCTTTTCAACCATGTTTGCTTGACCCTTCTTCGTGTCTTTCCTTGGAGCACGACAATCTGCAAATTTGTGTCCAGCTTTCCCACAGTTGTAGCAATTTCCGTTGAACCGCTTCTTGCTTAGGTTGATTTTCGGTCCAGAAGCCTTCTTCCTCTTTCTATTATTTTGAGGAGTATCCTCAACAATGTTTGCTCCCATTATTGTTGAGTTTCCATGACATTTCTTTTCAGTAGCTTTGTTGTTCTCTTCGATTCTCAACCGAACAATGAGATCTTCAAGCGACATCTCCTTGCGTTTGTGTTTCAAGTAGTTTTTGAAGTCCTTCCACAAATGAGGCAACTTCTCAATCATCACTGTAACTTGGAATGCTTCATTGATGATAAGAACTTCAATGAAAATTCTGTTAGTAAAAATAATATAATTAATACTTTCAACATTAGTATTAATTCGACTTATACCTTCAGCAAGGAGATCCTGAATAATCACTTGCAATTCCTAGACTTGGGTAATAACAGACTTGCTATCTACCATTTTGTAGTCCAAAAAATTTGCGGCAACAAATTTATTCAACCCGATATCTTCATTTTTGTATTTCCTTTCAAGCGCAATCCACATTTCTTTTGATTTCTCCATATTACTATAGACGTTATACAGATCGTCCTCTAGTCCGCTAATGTAACAACCCGATAGCTCATTTTGAGCTCTAGCGCATCGTTAAGCAGTTTGGGGTCATGAGCAGCTTCACCTCAGGTATTATGACTTGTACGCATGGTCGAAATTGAATTCCGGGGGATTCAGAGTTGATTTGGAAAGGGAATTCTCATTTTGGAAGCTTTAAGTTCAAAGAATTGACTAAGGTTGGGTTTTTGAGCGACATCGGAATCGGGATTCGAAGGTTCCAGCAAGTTCGTATGATAATTTCGGACCTGGGCGTATGCCCGGATCGGGTTTTGGATGACCCGGGAGCGTTCTGGCGCCTATTGTGGAAGTTAGCATTTTGGAAGAAATTTCATAAGTTTGGGTTGAAGTGCATTTCAGTGTTATCAATGTATGTTTGGGATTCCGAGTCTGGGAGTAGCTCCATATGGTGATCTTGGTGTTGGGAGCGCGATCATAAGTGAATTCGAAGGTCCTTAGGTCATTTTGGAGTCATTTGGATAAAGATAGAAATTTGATGGTTTTTGAGAAGTTTGACCAGAAGTGGACTTTTTGATATCGGGGTCGAAATCCGATTCCAGAAGTTGGAGTAGGTCCGTAACGTCAAATGTGACTTGTGTGCAAAATTTGGGGTCAATCGGACGTGATTTGATAGGTTTAAACATCGAGAGTAGAAGTTTGAAGTTCTAAAGTTCGTAAAGCTTGGATTGGAGGTCGATTCATGGTTTTAGCGTTGTTTGCTATGATTTGAGGCCTCGAGCAAGTCTGTAATGTGTTTTGGGACTGGTTGGTATGATTGGTTGAGGTCCCGAGGGCCTCGGGTGGATTCCGGGTGGTTAACGGATCGAAAATGGGATTTTTGAAAGGGCTGAAGTTGTTGGTTACTGATATAACCGCAACTGCGAAATTTGGGCCGCAGGTGCGGAGCCGCAAAAAGCGGCCAGAAGAGCTGCAGATGCAGTTTTGGCCAGAAGTGAAGAGACCGCAGATACGGTCATGGAGCCGCAGAAGCGGGACCGCACCTGCGATGGTAAGGCGCAGAAGCGGAAAAGGGGAGCCTAGAGGAAACCGCAGAAGTGGTAGAGTGGCTCGCACCTGCAGAATAGCAGAAGCGGTCAAGGGATCGCAGGTGCGGAAAAGCTGGAGGCAGTGAGGTTCTTTTAAATCGGGGGTTGGGTTCATTTCAACCCTTTTTTTTCCATTAGAGCCAATTTTGGAGCAACTTTGAGGTGCCATTTTCACCATCAAGCATGAGGTAAGTAATTTATGCTAGTTTTGAGTTAAATACATGATTATATATGGATTTGGACATGGAAATCTGTAGAAAACTTGGGGTTTAAGGGAAAACCTAGAAAATTAATATTCTTGGAATTTGACCACGATTTTGGGTATGGAATTAAGAGAAAATCATATATTTGAGTTCGTGAGTTCATAGGTAAACCTTATCTTTGGAAATTTTGGAATTCGGTTACGTGGGCCCGAGGGCGTTTTTGTCAACTTCTCGATCGGGGCTAAGAATGATTATAAATTGGATTGTAATGAGTAATTGAGCATATATTAATGGATTTGCATAATTATTGGCTAGTTTTGGAGCATTTAGCATCGATTCGAGTCTTCGGAAGGGCGTGGAATGCCGGTTATGGATCTTCGGAGCGAGGTGAGTCTCCTTTCTAACCTTGTAAGAGGGAATTGTCCCTATAGGTGAAATAATTGGTTATGTGCTCCTATTTGTGGGGGCTACATACACACGAGGTGACGAGAGTCCGTGCGTAGTTACTAATATGTGTAAGTCCAGGTAGTCTAGGACCCAAAAGCATGCTATACTAGGAATATTTGTAATCTTATTGACAGTTGAATTGCTTAAATCCTATCGAATTGGTAAATGAATTTCTAAAAGGATTAAACTTCATTTTCTTAAATTGTTATAAGAGAATTGGCTTTTATTTGGATAAATGTTCCCCGACAAATTCTTAATTGGCTGTTTGAGCATGTATTTCTATGTGTAGCATGTATGATTCGCGAGCAGGGTGATTCTTTATTTAAATTTGACTGCGTCACATGTATGGTTCGCGAGCGGGGTAATAGATGCATCTATGGTTCGTGCCGCTCGACCCTCGGCAGTGCACATTTTACATTTCTGTTGGATCGGGCCGTATGACCTCGACATGATTTGCGCATGCTTGTATTGCTTGCCTTGAAACTTATTGAAGTTGTTGTTGCCTCTTCCTGGCTTAAGAATATATGTATAAACGATGAAAAGAAATTTGGAAATTTCCTATAAAAGAGAGAATTGTTTACTTGCTTCAACCTATCGAATTATAATCATGTTTATAAAAATTCACGATTTAATTTATTATTGATATAACATTATTGGACCACTAGTAAGTGTCAATGTCGACCTCTCATCTCTACTTCTTCGAGATTAGACGGGATACTCATTGGGTACACATTGTCTTTCTACTCATACTACACTTCTATACATTTTTATTGCACAGGTATATGCATCTCTAGTCGCCTAGTGGGCGTAGCAGCATGGTTGATACGAAGACTTAGGTGAGCTGCATTTCCTGAGACTACCCGTAGCCAACAAGTCTCTTTTAGATTACTGTATTTATTTCCCATCCAATATTGTATTCCGGACGGTTGTTGTATTGCATTATTTCTTATAAATTTCTCATGCAATTGTGACACCGGGTTTTGGGATGTCTTTGGGTTTATTCAGGAATTTTAAAGGTTGTTAAATGTTTCATTATTTATTCAGAGGGATTTACTATGTATTGTTTTAAACGTATAAAAGAAGTGTTTGCGGAAATATTTACACGAGAAGTTAATTAAGTATTTTGGTTGGCTTGCCTAACAGCGGTGTCCGGCACCATCACGACCCTTAGTGGATTTTGGATCGTGATAACATGGTATCAGAGTACTAGGTTCCCTTAGGTCTTACGAGTCATGAGCAAGTCTAGTAGAGTCTCGCAGATCGGTACGGAGACGTCTATACTTATATTCGGGAGGCTACAGGGCTGTTAGGAGTACTTCCCTTCTTGATTCCTCATCGTGCGATTTAATTCCTTGAGGCTTATGCCCTTGTTTCCTTCCTACCCAATCTTACGCGACGCGAACCGCTTGTTATAAATCGACAATTGAAGAATTGTAATGGTACTACAGATGTGGTGCGAGATGTTTCTCCTGGTATAGTTGGTTGGGCTATTGTCCTCACCTTGCGGAAGGATTTTTCTATCGTTTCGGCTCGGTAGTGGTGCTTCTAAGAGCTTGGAGGCTATGCACAGGTTTCTATGATGCTCACGATTGGTTATCACACAGTATTACTTGATAGTAGGATACTTGCCTATATGTTGGGTGGTGAATGATTTGAAAGGAAGTCTACTCAATGCACGATTCAGAGATATGATATTTCATTTCCGGCAGAGGAAAATCAATTGGCCTATGGATGTCCAGATTTGGGGTAATGGAGTAACGAGACTTGGTATTTTCGAGTGTGGTGGAATTTTCATCTGCGATGTAGTGTCGTCGTCCTCGATTGTACGTGTTAATTTCACCGGTGTTATGGTCTTCTGCAATTCGCCTATGGGGTAAGATATTATGAAATAATATTGGAGAAACAACTGTTAGATATCGTGGGGTATAGTGGTTCAAGATTGAATCGGTGTTCCTAATGTTGACGGCTCGAGTAAAATGATCTCCGAAAAGGGTTAAAGTTAGTAGCGATTTGCGAGTTCAAGTGCTACAAAGGTAGATTTTATTTAGGCAACAACTGAGCAGCAAATGATGAAGAAGGACATGTGGGAAGTGTCAGGCGGTGGTTAAAATTTCTAGAAGACCAGGTGTCACGACCCAGATTTCCCACCATCGGGTGTCGTGATGGCGCCTACTATCGAAGCTAGGCAAGACAAATATTTAAAATACCTTTCCTGCTTTCTTTCAAACAATATAATAAACGAGACAAAATTTAAGCGGAAGACTTTAAATCTAAAGCAACTGAAAACCAAAAGTGTGGAAGTTTAATACACAGCACTACCCAAGGTCTGGTGTCACTAGCTCACGGACTACTACAGAATACTACAAACAATGTCTGAAAGGAAATACATCATGTTTGTCTGATACAAGATGAACAAACGAAAAACATGAAAAGGGACTTCGGCCTGCGAACGCCAGCTAGGCTACCTCGAGAGTCCCTGGACTGAAGACAGCTCCCAAAAATCCTACTGTTGTGGTCCGTAAGTTGCTCCCTGATTTGTGCAAAAAAATTTGCACATAGTGTAGCATCAGCACAACCGACCCCATGTGCTGGTAAGTGCCTGGCCTAACCCCGGTGAAGTAGTGACGAGTCTAGACAGTACCTACCATATTTAACCTATACAGATATATATACAACAAGTGCAAGAAAACAATAACAAGATAATACAAAGTAAAACTGGGAGGGGACATGCTATCGGGGAGTAACAGATAAAAATGAAATATCGGAAATAAGCAGAAGAGACTCCGGTTCCCATGATGTATATATATATATATATATATATATATATATATATATATATATATATATATATAAAAGTGGACGGCGTGCCACACGATCCCATAATATCATATATAAGTGGACGGCGTGTCACACGATCCCATAATATCATATATAAGTGGACGACATGCCACACGATCCCATAATATCATATATAAGTGGACGGCGTGCCACACGATCCCATAATATCATATATAAGTGGACGGCGTGCCACACGATCCCATAATATCATATATAAGTGGACGACGTGCCACACGATCCCATAATATCATATATAAGTGGACGGCGTGCCACACGATCCCATAATATCATATATAAGTGGACGGCGTGCCACACGATCCCATAATATAGTTCATAATATCTGACTTCATATAGTAGACCCCTTCAGGGGAGAATAACAACTCAATACCTTTAACCCGGCAAGGGTACAACTAACAGCCCAAAATATCCCGACAAGGGAGAATATATATATCAGTCTACACATCCCGGCAAGGGAGTATTCACAACACATTCTCCTTTTAAATCATTCTTCCTCAACCGTTCACATTCATGTTCGAGCTAACGCTCCAAAAGTACAGCAATCGCAATTTTTCCTCAACCGTTCATATTATGTGAAACTCATCAAATAAACAAGGAGCTTGTGTCACATTATTCGAATTAAAAGCAATCAAGACTCACGGTCATGCTAGACTCCGGTGCATAGATAACCGTCACCATGCCTATACATCGTACTCCACATTAGCAAGTAGCAAATATCATCCTAATCCTATTCCCTCAAGCCAAAGTTAGAACAAACACTTACCTCGAATGCTCCAAACTCAACTCATGCTTCTAGTATAGCTTTACCTCTTGATTCCACCACTAATCCGCTCGAATCTAGTCATAAGTTACTTAATCACATTAATAATTACTAAATGAATCATCCCCAATGCATGAAAAATAGATTTTTTCAAGGTTTTTCCCAAAAAGGTCAAAAATACCCCCGGACCCACGTGGTCGAAACTCGAGGTTCGGACCAAAACCCGGTTACCCATTCCCCCATGAATCCCAATATATGATTTCTTTTTAAATCGGACCCCAAATTGAGGTCCAACTTCTCAATTTGTAGAAAACCTAGGTTCTACCCAAAACACCCAATTTTTCCCATGAAAATCTTTGATTTGAAGTTGAAATTATGTTAAAAGATGTTAAGGAATAAAGAAATTAAGTTAGAAATCACTTACCAATCGTTTTGGAGAAAAAAAGTTGTTTGGAAAATCGCCTCTTAGGTTTTGGGTTTTTGAAAAGTGAAAAATGACTGAGATTTTCCGAACTTGTATACCTTTCTGAGGACCTGGCGCGGACCGCACAAAAATGTGTTGCGGCCGTGCCGAGTGGGAGAAAAGTGGGGCTTCTCTGAACCCTTCCAGTGCGGACCGCACTGTTTTGGTGCGCGGCCGCGCTGGTTAACCTGAAACCCTAACCCTCAGACTCAGCCACGCGGACCGTACAAAAATGCATCGCGGCCGCACGGCTCCAGCGCGGATCGCGCAGAAATTACCGCGGCTGCGCTGGTGTCTGCAACACCTGAACCTGCATTTTCTTAAGTCCAAGACCTCTCGGGCCCCATTCAAAACTCACCCGAGCCCTCGGGGCTCCAAACCAAATATGCACACAACCTTAAAAACATCTTACGGACTTACTCGTGCGATCAAATCGCCAAAATAACATCATATACATAGGATCAAGCCTCAAACACATGATTTTCTTTCTTCAACTTTCATAACTCAAACTCTCCATTTTTAGTCCGAAACACGTCATATGATGTCCGTTTTTAGCCAAACTTTACAGATAGTACTTAACACATATTTAAGACTTGTATCGGGCGTCGGAATCAAAATACGAGCCCGATACCTATATTTTCTAACCCCTTTTTCATTTCAAATTTTCATATCAAATTTCAGAAAAACAATTTCTTTCAAAAATTCATTTCTCGGGCTTGGGACCTCAGAATTTGATTCCGGGCACACGCCCAAGTCCCATATTTTTCTACGGACCCTCCGGGACCGTCGAATCACAGGTCCGGGTCCGTTTACCCAAAATGTTGACCGAAGTCAACATTATGCATATTAATACCAAAATTCATCAAATGTTTCACATAATTCACATATTCTAACATAAAAACTTTCCGGCTATGCGCCCGAACTGTGCACGCCAACCGAGGCAACTAAAAGTGAGGTTTTCAAGGCCTCGGGAGCACGGAACAAGGAAGAATTACGGTGATGACCCGCTTGGGTCGTCACATTCTCCACCTCTAAAACAACCGTTCGTCCTTGAATGGACAAAAGAAAGAAGTCCCTGAGTCGGAAAATAAATGAGGATAACGGCTCTGCATATCGGACTCGGACTCCCAGGTCGATGCCTCAGGAGGCTGACCTCTCCACTGAACCCGCACCGAAGGAAAACTTTTTGACCTCAACTGTCGAACCTGCCGGTCTAGAATAGCCACCAGCTCCTCCTCATATAACAGATCCTTGTCCAATTGGACAGTGCTGAAATCCAACAAGTGCGATGGATCCCCGCGATACTTCCGGAGCATAGATACATGAAACACGGGATGCACAACTGACAAGCTAGGTGGCAAGGCAAGTCTATAAGCCACCTTTCCCACACGATCAAGAATCTCAAATGGACCGATGAACCTAGGACTGAGCTTGCCCTTCTTCCCAAATCTCATCACGCCCTTCATAGGCGATACACGGAGCAATACCCGCTCACCAACCATGAAAGCAACATATCTGACCTTGCGGTCTGCATAACTCTTCTGTCTGGACTGAGCTGTACGAAGTGACCTTGTCCAAGGCTTCCTGAACCAGATCCGTACCCAATAATCGAGCCTCTCCCGGCTCAAACCATCCAACTGGAGACCGACATCGCCTACCATACAATGCCTCATACGGAGCCATCTGACTGCTGGACTGGTAGCTGTTGTTGTAGGCGAACTCTGCTAAAGGCAAAAACTGGTCCCATGAGCCTCCAAAATCAATGACATAGGCTCGGAGCATGTCCTCAAGAATCTGAATAGTCCTCTCGGACTGACCATCCGTCTGGGGATGAAATGTTGTACTCAACTCAACCTCGGTGCCCAACTCTCACTGAACCGCTCTCCAGAAATGCGAGGTAAACTGCGTACCCCGATCCGAAATGATAGATAGCGGCACCCCATGAGGGCGAACAATCTCCCTGATATAAATCTCGGCTAACCTTTCGGACAAATAGGTGGCTGGAACAGGAACAAAATGCGCTGACTTGGTCAGCCTATCAACAATGACCCAAACTGTGTCAAACTTTTTCCGAGTCATCGGAAGTCCAGTAACGAAATCCATCGTAATCCTCTCCCACTTCCACTCGGGAAGTGCAATCCTCTGAAATAGACCACCGGGTCTTTGATGCTCGTACTTAACCTGCTGACAATTCAAACACCGAGCCACGTATGCAACGATGTCTTTCTTTATCTTATGCCACCAATAGTGCTGCCTCAGATCCTGATACATCTTCGCGGCGCCTGGGTGAATAGAATACCTAGAATTGTGGGCCTCTGCTAAGATCAACTCTCGAATCCCATCAACATTGGGCACACAAACTCGCCCCTGCAATCTCAATACACCATCATCATCTAAGGTTACTTTCTTGGCACCTCCACGCTGCACCATGTCTCTCAAGATACACAAATGGGGATCCTCAAACTGCCGCTCGCGGATACGCTCTAATAGTAAGGAACGAGCAACCGTGCAAGCTAACACTCTGCTAGGCTCAGAAATATCCAACCTCACAAGACGATTGGCCAAGGCTTGAACATCCAAAGCAAGCGATCTCTGGCTGACTGGAATATAAGCAAGACTACCCATGCTGGCGGACTTCCTGCTCAATGTATCGGCCACCACATTGGCCTTCCCCGGGTGGTATAAGATAGTAACATCATAATCCTTTAGCAACTCTAACCACATCCTCTGCCTCAAATTCAACTCTTTCTGCTTGAACAGATACTGAAGACTCTTGTGATCAGTGTAAACCTCACATGTCATGCCATATAAGTAATGCCTCCAGATCTTCAAGGCATGAACAATGGCCGCCAACTAGAGATCATAAACCGGATAATTCTTCTCGTGGATCTTCAACTGCCTCGAAGCATAAGCAATGACTTTGCCTTCCTACATCAACACTGCACCAAGCCCAATACGAGACGCATCACAATAGACCATATATGGCCCTGAACCTGTGGGCAAAACCAATACTGGTGCCATAGTCAGAGCCGTCTTGAGCTTATGAAAGCTCGCCTCACACTCGTCCGACCACCTGAACTGGACACCCTTTTGGGTCAATCTGGTCATAGGGGCTGCAATGGATGAAACCCCTCCACGAACCGACGGTAGTAACCTGCTAACCCCAGGAAACTCCGAATATCCGTAGCTTAAACTAGTTGAGGCCAGTTCTTGACTGCCTCTATCTTCTTCGGGTCTACCTGAATACCTGCTGCTGATACGACATGACCCAGGAATGCGACCGAACTCAACCAAAACTTGCACTTTGAGAACTTAGCATACAACTGACTATCCTTTAGGGTCTGAAGGACCACTCTGAGGTACTGCTCATGCTCCTCCTGACTGTGGGAGTATATAAGAATATCGTCAATGAAGACTATCACGAACAAGTCCAAATAAGGTCTGAACACTCGGTTCATCAACGCCATGAATGCTGCTGGGGCATTAGTCAATCCAAATGACATGACTAAAAACTCATAGTGCCCATACCGAGTGCGAAATGCTGTCTTGGGGACATCAGACACCCTAATCCTCAGTTGATGATAACCAGATCTCAAATCTATCTTTGAGAACACCCTTGCACCCTGAAGCTGGTCGAATAAATCGTCGATCCTCGGCAGTGGATACTTATTCTTAATTGTAACCTTGTTCAATTGCCGGTAATCGATGCACATTCTTATCAAACCATCCTTTTTCTTAACAAACAACACCGGCGCACCCCAAGGTGAAACACTGGGTCTAATGAAACCTTTCTCAAGCAAATCCTGTAGCTGTTCCTTTAACTCTTTCAACTCCGGCGGGGCCATACGATATGGTGGGATAGAAATGGGCTGAGTGCCCGGGGCCAAATCAATACAAAAGTCGATATCCCTGTCGGGCGGCATACCCGGCAAGTCTGAAGGGAAAACCTCAAGAAACTCCCGAACAACGGGCACAGAATCAATAGAAGGGGCCTCCGCGCTAGAATCGCGAACATACACCAAGTAGGCCAAACATCCCTTCTCGACCATACGTCGAGCTTTCACATACGAGACAACACTGCGGGTACAATGACCAGAAGTCCCTCTCCACTCTAAACGGGGTAAATCCGGTAAGGCTAAGGTCACGGTCTTGGCATGGCAATCCAAGATAGCATGGTACGGGGATAACCAATCCATCCCCAATATAACATCAAAGTCGACCATGTCCAAAAGCAACAAATCAACACGGGTCTCAAGACCCCCAAACACTACGATACAAGAACGATGAACTTGGTCGACCACAATAGAATCACCCACCGGTGTTGACACATAAACAGGAATACTCAATGAGTCACTAGGCATAACCAAATAGGGTGCAAAATAGGACGACACATATGAATACGTAGATCCGGGATCAAATAGCACAGAAGCATCCCTATCACATACCAGAATAGTACCTGTAATCACGGCATCTGATGAATCAGCCTCTGGCCTGGCTGGCAAAGCATAACAACGGGGCTGGGCCCCACTTCCCTGAATCATATCCCTGGGACGATCTACTGCTGGTTGACCCCTACCTCTAGCGGTCTGAGCTCCACCTCTAAGACCTCTACCTCCACCTCTATGTCCTCGACCCCCGCCTCTAGCTGGCTGGCAGGCTGTGGGGCAACTGGTGCCTGGATCATCGGGCGAGGACCCTGCTGCTGCGAGCTACTGGAAGCTCGAGGGCAATATCTGGCAATGTGACTCACATCGCCGCAAGTATAACAAGCCCTCGGCTGCTGAGAATAACGAAGTGGTGGTGCACTGATAGGTGCTGATGGTGAACTAAAGAGCTGCTGATCAGAATACTGCGGCTGAGAACCACAACCACCTGGTGTACCATGAGAAGCCTGGAGAGCTGACTGAAAGGGCCTCGAAGGATGGCCTCTACCATAAGAATCCCTACCTCCAGACGAGGTACCACTGAATCTACCAGAATGACGGGGCCTCTTATCAGACCCATGACCACCTCCCTGAGCAAGTGCCATCTCTATCCGGCGGGCACCATCTGCCGCCTCCTGAAATGAAATCTCACTACCGGCACTCATGGCCATCTGAACACGGATCGGCTGGGCCAACCCATCAATAAACCTCCACACCCTCTCTCTATCGGTGGGGAGTATCACAATGGCATGACGAGCAAGATCAATGAACCGGGTCTCATACTGGGTGACCGTCATACGACCCTGCTGGAGACGCTCAAACTGCCTGCGAAAGGCATCTCGCTGAGTAACTGGGAGAAACTTCCCCAGAAATAACTCTGAAAACTGATCCCAGGTCAATGATGGCGACCCTGCTGGCCTGGCTAAATAGAAATCCCTCCACCAAGTCTTGGCAGATCCTGCCAGGCGAAAAGTGGCGAAGTCGACCCCATTGGTCTCTATAATGCCCATAGTCCATAGAACCTCATGACAGCTGAATATGAAATCTTGAGCATCCTCTGAGGGAGTGCCACTATATGTGGTTGTGAAGAGCTTGGTAAAACGATCAAGCCTCCACAAAGCATTCGCGGACATAGCCGCACCATCGCTGGACTGAGCCGCAATACCTGACTGGGTTGCCACAGCTGGCTGAACTGCCACGGCTGGCTGAACTGCCACGGCTGGCTGAACTGCTGGAACCTGAGCCTGAAGAGCTATCGGCTCTGGAGTACGAGTATCGGGAGTCTGAACTCCTCCCCCAGCTTGAGATGTGGCTGGAGCTACGGGAAGCAAACCCGCTCTAGAAATGTACTCCATAAAGCCTACCAGTCAGACCAAAGCGTCCTGAAGCACTGGAGTGGCTATGAAACCCTCTGGGACCTGAGCTGGGCCCACTGGAACAGCTGGGGCCGAAACCTCCTCCTCAAAATCGACCTGAGGCTCTGTCCCTGGAAATGCTGCTCGGGGCTGAGCTCTGCCCCGGCCTCGGCCTCTCCCTCTGCCCCTAATAGGGGCTGCTGCTGGGGGCTCAGGCTGTTGCGCGGTAGAAAAGGAAGCACTTGTCCTCGCCATCTACGAAAGAATAGAGTGGAAGGACAATCAGTACTTGAGAAACAGAATCGCACGACAAGAATGAACAAGGTGAAGTCTTCCTAACTCAGTAGCCTCTGCGGGATAAATACAGACGTCTCCGTACCGATCCCTCAGACTCTACTGAGCTTGTTCGTGAGTTGTGAGACCTAAGTAACCTAGTGCTCTGATACCAACTTGTCACGACCCGAATTTCCCACCATCGGGTGTCATGATGGCGCCTACTATCGGAGCTAGGCAAGCCAAATATTTAAAACACCTTTCCTGCTTTCTTTCAAACAATATAATAAATGAGACAAAATTTAAGCAGAAGACTTTAAATCTAAAGCAACTGAAAACCAAAAGTGTGGAAGTTTAATACATATCACTACCCAAGGTCTGGTGTCACTAGCTCACAGACTACTACAGAATACTACAAACAATGTCTGAAAGGAAATACATCATGTTTGTCTGATACAAGATGAACAAACGAAAAATATGAAAAAGCGACTTCGGCCTGCGAACGCCAGCTAGGCTACCTCGAGAGTCCCTGGACTGAAGACAGCTCCCAGAAATCCTACTGCCGTGGTCCGTAAGCTGCTCCCTGATCTGTGCACAAAAATTTGCACATAGTGTAGCATCAGCACAATCGACCCCATGTGTTGGTAAGTGTCTGGCCTAACCCCGGCGAAGTAGTAACGAGGCTAGACAGTACCTACCACATTTAACCTATAAATATATATATACAACTAGTGCAAGAAAACAATAACAAGATAATACAAAGTAAAACTGGGAGGGGACATGATATCGGGGAGTAACAGATAAAAATGAAATATCGGAAATAAGTAGGAGAGACTCCGGTTCCCATGATATATATATATATATATATATATATATAAGTGGACGGCGTGCCACACGATCCCATAATATCATATATAAGTGGACGGCGTGCCACACGATCCCATAATATCATATATAAGTGGACGGCGTGCCACACGATCCCATAATATCATATATAAGTGGACGGCGTGCCACACGATCCCATAATATCATATATAAGTGGACGGCGTGCCACACGATCCCATAATATCATATATAAGTGGACGGCGTGCCACACGATCCCATAATATCATATATAAGTGGACGGCGTGCCACACGATCCCATAATATCATATATAAGTGGACGGCGTGCCACACGATCCCATAATATCATATATAAGTGGACGGCGTGCCACACGATCCCATAATATCATATATAAGTGGACGGAGCTTGTGTCACATTATTCGAATTAAAAGCAATCAAGACTCACGGTCATGCTAGACTCCGGTGCATAGATAACTGTCACCATGCCTATACACCGTACTCCACATTAGCAAGTAGCACATATCATCCTAATCATATTCCCTCAAGCCAAAGTTAAAACAAACACTTACCTCGAATGCTCCAAACTCAACTCACGCTTCTAGTATAGCTTTACCTCTTGATTCCACCACCAATACGCTCGAATCTCGTCATAAGTTACTTAATCACATTAATAATTACTAAATGAATCATCCCCAATGCATGAAAAATAAATTTTTTCAAGGTTTTTCCCAAAAAGGTCAAAAATACCCCCGGACCCACGTGGTCGAAACTCGAGGTTCGGACCAAAACCCGGTTACCCATTCCCCCATGAATCCCAATAGATGATTTGTTTTTAAATCGGACCCCAAATTGAGGTCCAACTTCTCAATTTGTAGAAAACCTAGGTTCTACCCAAAACACCCAATTTTTCCCATGAAAATCTTTGATTTGAAGTTGAAATTATGTTAAAAGATGTTAAGGAATAAAGAAATTAAGTTAGAAATCACTTACCAATCGTTTTGGAGAAAAAAAGTTGTTTGGAAAATCGCCTCTTAGGTTTTGGGTTTTTGAAAAGTGAAAAATGACTGAGATTTTCCGAACTTGTATACCTTTCTGAGGACCTGGCGCGGACCGCACAAAAATGTGCTGCGGTCGCGCCGAGTGGGAGAAAAGTGGGGCTTCTCTGAACCCTTCCAGCGCGGACCGCACTGTTTTGGTGCGCGGCCGCGCTGGTTAACCTGAAACCCTAACCCTCAGACTCAGCCACGCGGACCGCACAAAAATGCATCGCGGCCGCACGGCTCCAGCGCGGACTGCGCGGAAATGACCGCGGCCGTGCTGGTGTCTGCAACACCTGAACCTGCATTTTCTTAAGTCCAAGACCTCCCGGGCCTCAATCAAAACTCACCCGAGCCCTCGGAGCTCCAAACCAAACATGCACACAACCTTAAAAACATCTTACGGACTTACTCGTGCGATCAAATCGCCAAAATAACATCATATACATAGGATCAAGCCTCAAACACATGATTTTCTTTCTTCAACTTTCATAACTCAAACTCTCCATTTTTAGTCCGAAACACGTCATATGATGTCCATTTTTAGCAAAACTTTACAGATAGTGCTTAACACATATTTAAGACTTGTACTGGGCGTCAGAACTAAAATACGAGCCCAATACCTATATTTTCTAACCCCTTTTTCATTTCAAATTTTCATATCAAATTTCAGAAAAACAATTTCTTTCAAAAATTCATTTATCGGGCTTGGGACCTCAGAATTTGATTCTGGGCACACGCCCAAGTCCCATATTTTTCTACGGACCCTCCGGGACCGTCGAATCATAGGTCCGAGTCCGTTTACCCAAAATATTGACCGAAGTCAACATTATGCATATTAATACCAAAATTCATCAAATGTTTCACATAATTCACATATTCTAACATAAAAACTTTCCGGCTACGTGCCCGAACTGTGCACGCCAATCGAGGCAACTAAAAGCGAGGTTTTCAAGGCCTCGGGAGCACGGAACAAGGAAGAATTACAGTTATGGCCCCTTGGGTCGTCACACCAGGTATAAGAAGCAAAGGTCGAGTAGTCGATTAAAGGGATAAGTTCCGTCAAAGTGGGAGAGTGGCGGAGTTGCATATGGGCATTGTAGTAGGATGACTATGCACCTTAAGGAGAGTTTGGAATGACTTGGGAATTTTAGTGATTGGTGATTGGGGTCTACAGATTTAATTTGAAGTATAAGCTATTATGTGGCAGGAGATTTGATATAACGGGAATGAGCTGCTTGAAATGAAGAAGGATACAACATAACTTTGAATTGGAAGGATGTTGCCGCATATTTAATTAATGTCCACGAGGGGTGAATGGACTTGTGCAGCTAGAGAGTGAGCTCAGACTCAGGATGAGTTATTGATGTCGTAGTGATTATACCCCGTGAGGCAGCGTTGGAAGATGTTGGGAAGTGATTTCCACAGGTGGGTTATTTCGTGTGAGCAGGTTAGCGGTCGCTTGGTTGGCGAAGCTTCTACAAAGAATTTTATTGGTTATACAGTAAGGAAATCGGCCGTGCGAATATGGTTGATGATTCAGAGTATAAAAAGGGGTTTTACAGAAGGATTCCGAGAATTTTGGCGATTGATTGCGCAAGGTTATGTCAATAAGAGATAAAGAATCCTGGTGAATTCTAGAGTTGTATAATAGTGGATTCAAGCTAAGTGGAAGAGTCCCACCGCCTATGATTAGGTTGCATGGTTAACTACTTGTGTGGTTTCTGGTTATTAGCATATTGTTGGGATACATCCGTAACGGGAAAAGGCACATAAGTGGTAATTCGAGCAAGGGAATTGTTGAAGGTGTGCTACGGTTGGCCTTATTGGCTCATGTTCAGACTTAAAGGATTCAGGATTTATGCCTCGTATAAGTGTGGGTTTCAAGGGAAGTGATTCTGTCGGGTGCTCCATCGAGAGGGTATGATTGTGCTAGAAGAATCATGGAGTTGATTATATTCGGGCCAAGTTAGAGCGGGCGGCTCTCAGCAACGGTCCTAGTGGATTAAAAGGGGTAAGGTGTGGTGCCTAATGATTTAGAGCTTATAGGTACAATTAAGAATGAAGCTTTGTAGCAGCTTATGAGAAGGGCCCAGAATGTTCGGTGATGTTTTGACTTGCAGTGTAGCAATTGGGAGGTATGAAATGGTTTGTGGGATTTGAGACAGCATGGTCTCGTGATTCAGGGTCACTCGGGATGAGTGCGTATGGAGTGTGTTAAGTGTTGAATGGAGTTATTATTGTTTCTTTGGCAATCAAGGATAAATTGGAAGAAGATGGATTGGTTAGCCATAGTCGAATTGGCATATTGCTGGTAGTGATTAGTTCCTTCAGCGTGATCACGTTATGCAAGTGATTTGTGACGGTGCATGTGAGGCTTGTCGCCCGTCGTAATTGGTGTTATTTAGAAAGTATTTCTACTGTTGTGACCTGTTATGTGGAGGCGGGTCCCGGAAGGGCTATGGTGGCTTAGACCACTACTTAGAGATTTGTATATTCTACGATTATGAGAATTCACCTGTGTATTGCTATGGTTCTCCTGAAGTGAGTTAAGTGAAAAGTTTTATATGATGAAGTGTTAATCTATTAGTGGTTCTGGAGTTATGATGAGAGTCGTGTTCTATCATATATTGGCATATTGGGTGCAGTGAGTGGTGTGGAATTTGAAGTAAGGATCGAGGTTGCGGTTCGGTGTTGCCAAGGATGTCATGAGCTCAGACGAGTAGGAAAGGAGTTTCGATGTTTAAGGAAAGTTGGTATTGTCTTCGGCGTCACTTGAGATCGGTGTTTTGTGAAAAAGGCTTTGCATCCTGGTTAAGGATTCTTGCCCGCTTTTTAGTGTTAGTACGGCCGGTGGTTTGGGTGTACAGACCTGTATCCGTTACGGAAGGTTGTGGGAGCGTGCCCCACGGGAAGGTGGTATAAGTGTGGCATGTAGTCACTTGATTGATTGAAGAGTTAAACCAAATATGAAGATTGTGGTGATATCGTTAAATTGAGAATTGATTCCTGGAGGGCACTCGGTCTATTGGGTTGTGGACTGTGGAGGATTACTCCGGTTGTGATGGTTGTTCTTGTGTGTTATGAGAAAAGGGGAGTTAGTATATACCTTTGAAAGGTTATTGGCCTAGTTTGGTACGATCAGGATCGACTTGAGGTCGGTGGATGGATTTAAATGTGAATATGGGCTTTATATCAGGCCAGATGTGTTCATTTCAACAAAGCGCTCCTTATGGAAGGTAGTCAGGGTGTTATTTTGTCGTCAGCTATTTCATGTAATGATGTATTACACCGTGCGAGTTGTGAGACGGCTTGGGGAATTTCTTATATGTTGAGGTTCCGCATAGAGATGATGTTATATGAGCAGGATGGCTTTTGAGATTTAGATCGTATATTGCACCTCAGTTGTGCTTGAGTTTTTGTAGCTTATGGTGCTATATGTCTCCCCAGGGATGGTATTATGCACTTAGCGTGCTGATGACCGATATTCGGTATCTTATTATAATAAGCAATTTAGCTCGATGTATATCTCCTTATGTGAATTCTATGTGTGGATCGGGTGGCACGCCGCCATGGGTATGTTATTTGGATCGGGTTGCACGCCGTAATAGTGTGATGTTGAGTACAGTTCCCCGTAGCCATTTTTATGTGTTTTTTTCCTATGTTTCTAAGGGAAACTCATATTAGCTGTGTGCCCGCATTGCATGTATGATTCGTGAGCGGTGTGTCAGTTCAATTATGATGACCGCGTCACATGTATGATTCGCGAGCGGGGTAATTGGATTTCCTTTTCAGAGTTTGTTTTCCTTTTGTATCTCATTCGAATTGGTAGCCTATTGGCACATTGTGGCATCATATGAGACTATTGATCATGTCCGAGGTGGCTTAGTGCCTGAGCAGTTCGTACTGAGTGAGATGAGGTCATTGGATTTGGGATCAATGCAATCTGATTGTATGAAGTATATTAAGGAGCTAAGACCATTATTTGGTTCAGGATGAGGTGATGGTTCTTGTCAAGAGTATAGACCCAATGATTTGTTGATTCGGCAGTTGGTTATGGATTTCTACACATCTCTTCCGTCGTGGCGGTATTGGCAGAGTTAGAGCAAGACCTAAGTGGGTCATGAGGTGCAATGGGAGCATCAGATTCGTGGAATTTCGGTTTATTTGATCAGAGAATATTATTGTGGTCCTGTGAGTAAAGTGGTGCAAGGTGTGAATTCAACTAAGATATGCAGTCATGTTTTGGTGTTGAGTGTAGTTATTGATACGGTGAGCGTATGTTGGAACTGACCTGGAAGAGAATTCCGGATGATAGAATTGGGCTCTAAGGCTTATTTGCTTAAGTGAAAAAGGATATCTTCAGATTGACCGAGCTAGGGTGCCCAACTGAGTTGTGGCAGCACTGGTAGGTGCTCGAGGTGTTAATAGTGGTTTCAGATAGCCCCAACACAATTCTCAGCACATTCGAGGACGAACATATGTTTAAGTGGGAGAGAATGTAACGACCCGACCGGTCGTTTTGAGCTCTAGCGCGTCGTTAAGCAGTTTGGGTCCATGAGCAGCTTCACCTCAGGTATTATGACTTGTACGCATGGTCGGAATTGAATTCCGGGGGATTCGGAGTTGATTTGGAAATGGAATTCTCATTTCGGAAGCTTTAAGTTCAAAGAATTGACTAAGGTTGGGTTTTTGAGTAAACGACATCGAAATCGGGATTCGAAGGTTCCAGCAGGTTCATATGATGATTTCGGACCTGGGCGTATGCTCGGATCGGGTTTTGGATTACCCGGGAGCGTTCTGGCGCCTATTGTGGAAGTTAGCATTTTGTAAGAAATTTCATAAGTTTGGGTTGAAGTGCATTTTAGTGTTATCGATGTCCGTTTGGGATTCCGAGTCCGGGATTAGCTCCATATGGTGATCCTGGTGTTGGGGGCCCAATCATAAGTGAATTCGGAGGTCCGTGGGTCATTTTGGAGTCATTTGGATAAAGATAGAAATTTGAAGGTTTTTGAGAAGTTTGACCGAAAGTGGACTTTTTGATACCGGGGTCGGAATCTGATTCTAAAAGTTGGAGTAGGTTCGTAACGTCAGATGTGACTTGTGTGCAAAATTTGGGGTCAATCGGACGTGATTTGATAGGTTTAAATATCGAGAGTAGAAGTTTGAACTTCTAAAGTTCATAAAACTTGGATTGGAGGTCGATTCGTTGTTTTAGCATTGTTTGCTATGATTTGAGGCCTCGAACAAGTTCGTAATGTGTTTTGGGACTGGTTGGTATGATTGATTGGGGTCCCGAGGGCCTTGGGTGGATTCCGGGTGGTTAACGGATCGAAAATGGGATTTTTGAAAGGGCTGAAGTTGCTGATAAAACCGCACCTGTGAAATTTGGGCCGCAGGTGCGGAGCCGCAAAAACGGCCAGAAGAGTCACAGATACGGTTTCGACCAGAAGTGAAGAGACCCCAGATGCGGTCATGGAGTTGCACAAGCGGGACAACACCTGCAGTGGACGAGGCGCAGAAACAGAAAAGGAGAGCCTGGAGGAAATCACAGAAGTGGTAGAGTGGCTCACACCTGCGGAACAGCAAAAGCGGTCAAGAGACCGCAGGTGCGGAAATGCTGGAAGTAGTGAGGTTCTTTTAAATCGGGGGTTGGGTTCATTTCAACCCCATTTTCTTCCATTGGAGCCGATTTTGGAGCAACTTTGAGGTACCATTTTCACCACCAAGCATGAGGTAAGTAATTTATGCTAGTTTTGAGTTAAATACATGATTATATACAGATTTGGACATGGAAATCTGTAGAAAATTTGGGGTTTGAGGGAAAACTTAGAAAATTGATATTCTTGAAATTTGACCACGATTTTGGGTATGGAATTAAGAGAAAATTATATATTTGAGTTCGTGAGTTCATGGGTAAACCTTATCTTCGAATATTTTCGGAATCCGGACACGTGGGCCCGAGGGCATTTTTGTCAACTTCTCGATTGGGGTTAAGAATTATTATAAATTGAATTTTAATGAGTAATTAAGCATATATTAATGAATTTTCATAATTATTGGCTAGTTTTGGAGCATTTAGCATCGATTCGAGTATTCGGAAGGGCGTGGAATGTCGGTTATGGATCTTCGGAGCGAGGTGAGTCTCCTCTCTAACCTTGTAAGAGGAAATTGTCCCCATAGGTGAAATAATTGGTTATGTGTTCCTATTTGTGGGGACTACGTACGCACGAGGTGACGAGAGTCCGTGCGTAGCTACTAATATGTGTAAGTCTGGGTAGTCTAGGACCCAAAAGCATGCTATACTTGGAATATCTGTTTGACAGTTGAATTGCTTAAATCCTATCGAATTGGTAAATGAATTTCTAAAATGATTAAATTTCATTTTCTTAAATTGTTAAAAGAGAATTGGCTTTTATTTGGATAAATGTTCCCCGACAAATTCTTAATTGGTTGTTTCAGCATGTATTTCTATGTGTACCTGCGTCGCATTTATGATTCACGAGCAGGGTGATTCTTTATTTAAATTTGACCGCGTCGCATGTATGGTTTGCGAGCGGGGTAATAGATGCATCTATGGTTCGCGCCGTTCGATCCTCGGCAGTGCACATTTTACATTTCTGTTAGATCGGGTCGTACGACCTCGACATGAATTGCACATGCTTGTTTGAAACTTATTGAAGTTGTTGTTGCCGCTTCCTGGCTTAAGAATATATGTATAAACAATGAAAAGAAATTTGGAAATTTCCTATAAAAGAGAGAATTGTTTACACTCTTCAACCTATCGGATTATAATCATGTTTATAAAAATTCACGATTTAATTTATTATTGATATAACATTATTGGACCACTAGTAAGTGTCGAAGTTGACCTCTTCTCTCTACTTCTTAGAGATTAGACAGGATACTCATTGGGTACATGTTGTCTTTCGTACTCATACTACACTTCTGTGCATTTTTGTTGCACAGGCACATACATCTCTAGTAGCCTAGTGGGCGTAGCAGTATGGTTGATACGGAGACTTAGGTGAACTGCATTTCCCGAGACTACCCGCAGCCAGCCAGTCTCTTTCAGATTACTCTATTTATTTCCTGTCCAATATTGTATTCTGGACGGTTATTGTATTGCATTACTTCTTAAAAATTGCTCATGCACTTGTGACATCGGGTTCTGGGATATCTTTGGGTTTATTCAGGAATTTTAAAGGTTGTTAAATGTTTTATTATTTATTCAGAGGATTTTACTATGTATTGTTTTAAACGTATAAAGAAAGTGTTTGTGGAAATATTTACACGAGAAGTTAATTAAGTATTTTGGTTGGCTTGCCTGACAGCGGTGTCCGGCGCCATCACGACCCTTAGTGGATTTTGGGTCGTGACAGCTAAGAATGTAATTCTTGCATAGAAAATCAGAATTTTTCCACGCCTCAGTCATGAGAAAGCGTTCATTATCTGGAGTTTCGTCGGGAAGAACATGAACATCTTCCTTAATAAATTCTATAGACTTAAAGTCGTCAAGCAGAAGAACATCTTCTGCTGCCACCGCTTGAAATCAATCCCTAAAAATATTTCAGGTTTTTTTGCAGGTGTTGTTCGGCTTGTCGATGCATTGGCAGTCACCATAGGAACAATCTGGTTTCCGTTGTCATTCATCATTTCTGTAAAAGAATGACACAAACAAACGCTTAATAAACGGCAAAGTTTTTATATATTTAAACAGATTAAAACTGGAGTAGAAATTCATGTAGATTTTGATCTCCAATGGAATAGAAAATCGCCACAAAGGGTTTAATCTCCAAAACGAGAGTAGAATGTCACAAAGGTTTTAGTCTCCAGAATAATGAGTATAACACAAATACAGAAAATAATTAAGTTCCTTAAGCTTGTTAGTAAACTGTATTTGTAAAATAATTCTGGAGAAGATAAAATAACGTATAAACAAAAATGTAATAGAAACAAAATTTAATCCGAACCTACTGAATTCATAGTGTTTTCTTAAGGAACTTAATCCCCTCCTAGTACCCGAGGTTGTGGATTATTTCCTCCCAAGATAGAATTATTTACACACTAGTGTAGTGGTACTTCAAACCCCAGTATTTCAGCGAACAGAATGATCGGTAGCAAATCACACTTACTGTTACTTTCTTTGTAGTTAAAACAATGCAGAAGAAAGGAGGAAAATTCAGAATTTTGTATGGAAAATCTGAGAGAATGGACTGTTATTTATAGCCCCAGCATGTTGAGTTCAAATGAAGAGGTGCAACTCTTCAAAGGTCAGTTATGACTATTCACGTAAAACAGCTCATTTCTGCTTCCTCGTTTCATGAGTTACCGCTCCACTTCCCCCATTTCTGCTTCTTTATATATTGTCCAGCTATATTTTGTTGCCTCGTGTTGGTTAGTTTGGGTTCGGAGAGGTTTTGTGGAGAAATGAGATACTTAGTCTCTTAAGTTGAACTTTTAGTTGGAAAAGTCAACCGGAAGTTGACTTGTGAGTAAACGATCACGGAATTTATTTTTATGATTTGGATAGCTTCGAGAGGTGATTTGAGACTTAGGAGCATGATTGGAATGTGTTTTGGAGGTCCGGGATAGATTTAGGCTTGAATTGGTGAAATTGAAATTTTGGCGTCTTCCGGTTGGTAGTGTAGATTTTGATATAGGGGTCAGAATGGAATTCCGGAAATTAGAGTAGGTTTGTTGTGTCATTTTTGACGTGTGTGAAAAATTTCAGGTCATTCGAACGAGGTTTGATAGACTTTTTGATTGAAAGCGGAATTCAGAAGTTTTAGGATCCTTAGGCTTGAATCCGAGGGTGATTCGGTGTTTCGGCATTGTTTTTGAGTGTTTCGAGGGTTGGTACAAGTTTGAATAGTGGTATGTGACTTGTTCGTACTTTTGGTTGAGGTTTCGAGGGCCTCGGAATGATTTCGGGAGGTTGTCGGAAAGATTGGAGTTGAGTTTGAGCATGTTTCAGCTGCTGAAGTTCCTGTCATAACCACACCTGCGGATTGGGGACCGCAGGTGCGGGCTCGCAGATGCGGACATTTGGGCGCACCTTGCGGGTGTTTGAGCACAAGTGTGAGTTTGGGGCGGATAAGTGATTTCCGCGTCCCAGGTACGGGTCCGTAGGTGCAAGAATTTTGACCGCAGATGCGGTATTAATGGGGCGGAACATATAAATAATTGCCTTCATGAAATTTGGGTTGTTTTTCACTATTTTCATCCGAGATTGAAGTTTTTTGGGAGAATTAAAGAGGGAATTCAAGGGAACTTCGTGGAGGTAAAATTCTTGGAACTAAAACTCATTTCTATGGTATTATTTCACTGATTAGGCTTGAAATTTATGGAAATTAAGGGTTAAAAATTGGAGGACTAGGGCTTGGAATTGGAGACCTTGATTTAGGGATTTGAGGGGTCGTTTGTGGTCGTATTTTGGTATATTTAGTATGTATGAACTCGTGAGAGTGTAAGGATTCTAGTTTTGTAATTTTTATCAGAATCCGAGACCTGGGCCAGGGGGTTGGGTTTGGCCAATTTCAGGATTTTTGGTGTAAATTGATTATTTTCGAGTGGGCTTTGTTTCCTTAGCATATTTTGATGGCATGAATCTGTTTTTGGCTAGATTTGGAGCATTCGGAGGCCGAGTCGAGAGGCAAAGGCATCGCGGTCTAGAGTTTGGACCGGATTGAGGCAAGTAATGATTGTAAATGTTGTCTTGAGGGTATAAAACTCGGAATTTCACATTGTTGTGCAACTTTGAGGTGACACACACGCTAGATGACGAGCATGGGGTCGTGCACCGTTGGAGATTGTGACTTAGTCCATCCCGTATGACTGTTAAGTCGCGTATTTGATTGAAAACTGTTTGATATCATTCTGTTTTGGAAAGTATCACCATGTTTTGGGCTGAATGCCATATATGGGCCTTGTGCCAACTGTTTTGGACCCTTAGGGGCTTTTTACTGCTATTCCTCACTATTTTGACTTCATAATTGTACTCAGTCATGTTCTACTCTACTATTTTCATAACTGAGCCGTATTTACTCCGTGTTTGATATTTTAAATGATATTTTTGGCTGAGCATCATGTTTTACTGTTGCCCGAGTGACTTGAGATATTTCTGACTGAGTGAGGCCGAGGGCCTGTATTGTAAGGATATCATGGGATCGGACTGTGCGTCGTAGCATGTGTACTGATTTGTGATATATGAGAGGCCGAGGGCCTGATTTGTTATGCCACGAAATGGCTTATTATAGCACTTTGGCTGTAGGAGCCTCTCCGGAGTCTGAACACCCCCAGTGAGTGCGGGTACCCAGTGTGAGATGTGATATTTCCCGAGGGGCTGTTGTTGTTTCATGTTGTTGCCCGAAGAGCCGATTACGAGTGATTGTGAGGTAGCCCGAGGGGTTGTTTACATTTGTATCCTGTTACTCACTGTTTTCATCACTCGTTTGAAATTATTGAAATATGTTTTAAAAGATTTTACTAAATTGAGTTGTTTTTACAAGTTTTATTGCTTTACTGCATTGTACTGAACTTATATTGTTTTGCTGTAGCGCCTTGACGTGGTTTACATGTTTTCTTACTGCCCAGCTACATTTACTTTTATTACTTACTGAGATGGCGTACTCACATTACTCCCTGCACCCTGTGTGCAGATCCAGGAGTCTCGGGTCGCGATAACGAGTGCTGATTTGGCTACCTGCAGGCCTCCGGAGTTGACTAGGTAGTTTCTTCGCGTTCGCAACCCAGTACTTCTCCTTCCTATCTCATTTAGCCTTGTATTAGCATTGTTTCCAGACTATGTTGTCTTTTCTTATTTTTGGATGAGTTATAGTTGCTCATGACTTGTGATACTCCGATGTCGGACTGTGTTTTATATTTTCCGCACTGTTTAAACTTCTATCATGGGATTTTAGCTAATTAATGGTTTTAAATGACTTATTATGAACTTATGGTTTATTTTAGGGTTTGTGTCGGCTGGCCTAGTTTCACGACAGGCGCCATCATGACCGGGTCAGTTTTAGGGTCATGACAAGTTGGTATCAGAGCCTAGATTACATAGGACTCACGAGTCATAAGCAGGTTTAGTAGAGTTTCGTGGATCGGTACGGAGACATCTGTATTTATCCTCGGGAGGCTGCAGAACTTTTAGGAAAAACTTCATATTCTTGAATTCCTGTCATGCGAATCTATTGATTCTAGTACTAAACTTCTGTTATTCTATTCTCTCACAGATGGAAAGGACACGTGATATCGGTCAGGATGAACGACCCCCAGTACCACCAGCTGTAGCCACTAGAGGTCGAGGGCGCGGTCAAGGCCGTGGTAGGGGCAGGGGTGTAGCCCGCACAACAGCTAGGGCAGCACCTGCAGATCCACCAACCACCCCAGTTCATGATTAGGTCCCAGTTGTGGACGCTCCAGCAGCACCAGCTCAGGAACCGGCTGTGCCTATTGTGATTCTAGGCCTTCAAGAGGCCCTAGCCCAGATTCTATCAGTGTGCACTGGCCTAGCTCAGGCGGTCCAGTTACTACATCCGCAACTACTTCTTAGGCCAAGGGAGGCACTCAGACTCCCGCCGCTCGCACACCTGAGCAAGTCGTGCAGGGACTTCAGACACCGGGGGCACCTCCAGCCCAGCCGGTTGCAGCTGCTCAGGACTATGTAGCTCCTGTTATGCCAGAGGATGAGTAGTGCAAATTGGAGAGGTTTGGTAGAATCCAGCCTCTGACTCTCAGTGGCACAGAGGGCGAGGATGCCCAGGGTTTCTTGGACAAGTGTTAGAGGATGCTTCGGACTGCGGGTATTTTGGATACCAGTGGGGTATCGTTCACTACTTTCCAGTTCTCAAGGGATTCACTTAGATGGTGGGAGGCTTACGAGAGGCGTGTGCCGGTTGACGCATCACCCCTTTCTTGGCAGCAATTCTCTATTCTCTTCCTGGAGAAGTTTGTACCTGAGTCTCACCGAGAGGAGCTGCATAAGTAGTTCGAGCAGCTTCGTTAGGGCGACAGATCTGTTACATAGTATGAGATGCGGTTCTCTAAGTTAGCTCGTCATGCGGTCTGGTTAGTTCCCACAGATCGAGAAAGGATCAGGAGGTTTATAGATGGCCTCAGTTTTTAGCTTCGGTTGCTTATGACCCGAGAGAGAGTATCGGGTGATACTTTTGATGAGGTTGTTGACACAGCTCGACAGATTGATATTGTTCGTGGTTAGGAGAGGTTTGAGCGGGAGGCTAAGAGGCCTCGTGGTCAGGGTGGATTCAGTGGTACTCCTTATAGGGGTCAGTTTTAGCACGGCAGAGGCCGTCCATTCAGGCATGCTCAGTCAGCTCGCCTAGGTTATCGTGGGGCATCGTCGGGCCATGGTTCTCATAGTTCTGTGGAAGGCGTTAATGAAAATGTTCAAGTAAAATAGACATCAAATGCGAATTGATGTTGAGATGGAGTCCTTACGGAGGTACTTCCTCAGGGCCATTCATCACTCAGTGCCCTTCCAGCCCAGAGTTCGTCCCATGCTCCATCAATTCAGGGCTATTCTATGCTAGGTTCTTTTGCTAGTCATCCCGGTGCTAGGGGTTCCTTTCAGTCCCCGTCTCTAGCACCAGAGAGTTGTTATGAGTGTGGAGAGTTGGGTCACATGTGGATGCAATGTCCTCGTCGTCTTGAAGGTTCATCTCAGCAGAGGAGTCAGCCATCGACTTCAGCACCAATTACTTCACCACCCACCCAGCTACCTAGGGGTGGAGGACAGTCATCTAGGGGTTGCCCTAGAGGGGGAGGTCGATCAGGTGGTGGTCAAGCCCATTTCTATGTACTCTCAGCTAGACCCGATGATATTGCTTCAGATACTGTGATTACAGGTATTGTCTCAGTCTGCCACAGAGACGCCTCTGTGTTATTTGATCCCGGTTCCAATTTTTCATATGTATCATCATATTTTGCTCGGTATTTGGATACGCCCCGTAAGTCTCTTGTTTCATCGGTTCGTGTATCTACTCCGGTGGACGATACTATTATTGTGGATCGTGTGTACCAGTTGTGTGTGGTGACTATTGGGGGTCTAAAGACCCGAGTGGACCTTTTGTTGCTTTGCATGGTGGACTTTGACGTGATATTAGGCATGGATTGGCTATCTCCGTGTTGTGATATTTTGGACTGTCATGCTAAGACAGTGACGTTGGCTATGCCGGGGGTGCCACAAATTGAGTGGCGAGGTTCGACTAATTTTGTTCCCAGTAGGGTGATTTCATTTCTGAAGACCCAGCGGATGGTTGGGAAAGGTTGCCTTTCATACTTAGCTTTTGTGAGGGATGTAGTGTAGAGACTCCTAGTATTGATTTTGTTCTAGTAGTGAGATATTCTCCCGATGTGTTTTTTGCAGATCTGTCGGGCATGCCACCGGACAGGGATATTGATTTTGGTATTGATCTAGTGTTGGGCACTCAACCCATTTCTATTCCACCATATCGTATGGCACTAGCAGAGTTTAAGGGGTTTATTCGGCCTAGTGTGTTGCCATGGGGTGCGCCTGTTCTATTTATGAAGAAAAAGGATGGCACGATGAGGATGTGCATTGATTACAAGCAGTTGAACAAAGTAACAGTCAAGAACAAGTATCCTTTGCCTTGTATCTATTATTTGACCAGCTTCAGGGAGCGAGAGTGTTCTCTAAGATTGATCTTCATTCAGGGTATCACCAGTTGAAGATTAGGGACTCAGATATTGTTAAGACAGCTTTCAGGACCCGCTATGGTCATTATGAGTTCCTGATGATGTTTTGGGTTGACCAATGCCCCAACATCGTTCATACATTTGATGAACAACGTGTTTCGGCCTTATCTCGACTCGTTCGTGATTGTTTTCATTGATGATATTCTAGTGTACTCGCATAGTCAGGAGGAGCACGTGGAACATTTGAGAGTTGTGTTGCAGAGATTGAGGGAGGAGAAACTTTATGTAAAGTTCTCCAAGTGTGAGTTCTGGCTCGGTTTAGTGGCTTTCTTGGGGCACGTGTTGTCTAGTGAGGACATTCAAGTTGATCCGAAGAAGATAGAGACGGTTCAAAGTTGGCCTAGACCATCTTTAGCCACAGAGATTCACAACTTTCTTGGTCTGGCGGGTTATTGCCATTGATTTGTTCAAGGATTTTCATCTATTGCATCACTCTTGACCAAGTTGACTCAAAGGGGTGCTCCATCCAAGTGGTCGGATGAGTGTGAAGAGAACTTTCAGAAGCTCAAGACCGCCTTGATCACATCTCCAGTGTTAGTTTTGCTATCAACTTCATGTTCCTATACCATGTATTGTGATGCTTCGAGAGTTGGTATTGGGTGTGTGTTGATGCAGGAGGGTAGAGTTATTTCTTATGCTTCTCATCAGTTGAAGACCCACGAGAAGAACTACCATGTTCATGATTTGGAGTTGGCTGCCATTATGCACACATTGAAGATTTGGAGGCATTATCTTTGTGGTGTGTCTTGTGAGGTGTTTACTGATCATCGTAGCCTCAAGCACTTGTTCAAGCAGAAGGATCTCAATTTGAGGCGGCGGAGATAGTTGGAGCTGCTAAAGGATTATGATATTACTATCTTGTACCATCCAGGGAAGGACAATGTAGTGGCCGATGCTTTAAGTAGGAAAACGATGAGTATGGGGAGTTTGGCGTATATTCCTGTTGGGGAGAGACCTCTTGCAGTTGATATTTAGGCCTTGGCCAATCGGTTCATAAGGTTGGATGTTTCGGAGCCTATTCGAGTATTGACTTGTGTGATTTCTCGGTCTTCCTTATTTGATCGCATTAGAGAGGGCCAGTATGATGATCCTCATTTGCTTGTCCTTAAGGACAGAGTTCAGCACGACGATTCCAGAGATGTGACCATTGGTGAAGATGGGGTGCTGAGGATGTAGGGCCAGATATGTGTCCTTAATATAGATGGGCTTCGGGAGTTGATTCTAGAGGAGACCCATAGCTTGCGGTATTCCATCCATCCTGGTGCCGCGAAGATGTATCAGTATCTGAGACAACATTATTGGTGGTGGAGAATGAAGAAGAACATTGTGGAATTTGTAGCTCGGTGTCTCAATTGTCAGCAGGTGAAATATGAGCATCAGAGATCGGGTGGCTTGCTTCAGCAAATGGACATTCCAGAGAGGAAGTGGGAGCGGATCACCATGGATTTTATAGTTGGACTCCCACAGACTTTGAAAAAGTTCGATGCTATTTGGGTGATTGTGGATCGGCTGACCAAGTCCGCACATTTCATTCCTGTGTGTACTACTTATTCTTTAGAGCGGTTGGCAGAGATCTATATCCGAGAGATATTTCGTTTGCATGGTGTCCCAGTTTCCATCATTTCAGATAGATGTACTCAGTTTATTTCATAGTTTTGGAGGGTCGTGCAGCGAGAGTTGGGTACTCAGGTTGAGTTGAGCACAACTTTTCACCCTCAGACGGACGGGTAGTCCGAGCGCACTATTCAGATATTGGAGGACATGTTGCGCGCTTGTGTCATTGATTTTTTGAGGGTCATGGGATCAGTTTCTACCGCTTGCAGAGTTTGCTTATAACAATAGCTATCTTTTGAGTATTCAGATGGCTCCATATGAGGCTTTTGTATGGGAGACGATGTACATCTTTGGTTGGTTGGTTTGAGCTGGGTGAGGCTAGGCTATTGGGTACAGACTGGTGCAGGATGCTTTGGACAATGTGAAGGTAATTTAGGAGCGGCTTCGTACAGCACAATCGAGACAAAAGAGTTATGCTGACAGGAAGGTTCGGGATGTGTCCTACATGGTTGGGGAGAAGGTTCTACTGAAGGTTTCACCCATGAAGAGTGTTATGAGATTTGGGAAGAAGGGTAAATTGAGTCCTCGGTTCATTGGGTCTTTTGAGGTGCTTCGGAGGATTGGGGAGGTGGCTTATGAGCTTGCTTTGCCACCCAGCTTGTCGAGTGCGCATCCGGTATTTCATATTTCTATGCTCTGGAAGTATATTGGTGATCCGTCTCATGTTTTGGATTTTAGCACGGTTCATTTAGATGGGGATTTGACTTATGAAGTGGAGCCAGTGGCTATTTTGGAGCGTCAGGTTCAAAAGTTGAGATCAAAGGATATAGCTTCAATGAAAGTGCAGCGGAGAGGTCGGCCCGTAGAGGAGGCTACCTGGGAGACCGAGTGGGAGATGCGGAGTAGATATCCTCACCTATTTGAGGCTTCAGGTATGTTTTTTGACTCGTTCGAGGACGAATGTTTGTTTAAGAGGGGAGGATGTAATGACCCGGCCAGTCGTTTCATGAGTTACCGCTCTGTTTCACCCATTTTTGCTTCTTTATATGTTGTTCAGCTGTATTTTGTCGCCTCGTATTGGTTAGTTTGGTTTCGGAGAGGTTTTGTGGAGAAATGAGACACTTAATCTCTTAAGTTGGCCTTTTAGTTGGAAAAGTCAACTAGAAGTTGACTTGTGAGTAAACGATCTCGGAATTTAGTTTTTATGATTCAGATAGCTTTGGTAGGTGATTTGGGACTTAGGAGCGTGATTAAAATGTGTTTTGGATGTCCGGAGTAGATTTAGGCTTGAATTGGCAAAATTGAAATTTTAGCGTCTTCCGGTTGGTAGTGGAGATTTTGATATAGGGGTCGGAGTGGAATTACCGAAATTGGAGTAGGTCCATTGTGTCATTCGTGATGTGTGTGCAAAATTTTAGGTCATTCAGACGAGGTTTGATAGATTTTTTGATCGAAAGTGGAATTCAGAAGTTTTAGGATCCTTAGGCTTGAATCCGAGGGTGATTCGGTGTTCGGTGTTGTTTTGAGTGTTCTGAGCATTGGTACAAGTTTGAATAGTGGTATGTGACTTGTTCGTACTTTTGGTTGAGTTCCCGGAGGCCTCGGGATGATTTCGGGAGATTGTCGGAAAGATTGGAGTTGAGTTTGAGCATGTTTCAGCTGCTGAAGTTCCTATCATAAACGCACCTGCGGATTGGGGACCGCAGGTGCGGGTTCACAGAAGTGGAGAAGGCGTCGCAGATGCGGCCAAAGTGGAAAAGGACTCGAGCCGCAGATGCGGAGATTTGGGCACACCTGCGATAGTGCAGGTGTGGGTGTTTGAGCGCAGGTGCGGATGTTTGAGTGCAGATGCGAGTTTGGGGCGGATAAGTGATTTCCGCAGATATGCACCTGGGACCGCAGATGCGAGAATTTTAACCGCAGATGCGGTATTACTGGGGTAGAATGTATAAATAATGGCCTTCGCGAAATTTGGATTATTTTTCACCATTTTCATCCGGGATTGAAGCTTTTTGGGATATTTAAAGAGGGAATTCAAGGGAACTTCGTGGAGGTAAGATTCTTGGAACTAAAACTCGTTTCTATGGTGTTATTTCATTGATTAGGCTTGAAATTTATGGAAATAAGGGTTAAAAATTGGAGGACTAGGGCTTGGAATTGGAGACCTTGATTTGAGGATTTGAGGGGTCATTTGTGGTCGGATTTTGGTATATTTAGTATGTATGAACTCGTAAAAGTGTAAGGATTCTAGTTTTGTGATTTTTATCTGAATCCGAGATGTGGGCCCGAGGGTCGAGTTTGGCCAATTTCAGAATTTTTGGTGTAAATTGGTTATTTTTGAGTGGGCTTTGTTCCTTTAGCATATTTTGATGGTATGAATATGTTTTTGGCTAGATATGGAGCATTCGGAGGCCGAGTCGAGAAGCAAAGGCATCGCGGGCTAGAGTTTGGACCGGATTGAGGTAAGTAATGATTGTAAATATTGTCTTGAGGGTATGAAATCGTTGTACTACTGGGGTCGTGCACAGTTTGGGATTATGACTTAGTCCGTTCTGTATGACTGTTAAGTCGCGTATTTGATTGAAAACTGTTTGATATCATTGTGTTTTGGAAAGTATTACCATGTTTTGGGTCGAATTCCATATTTGGGCTTTGTGCCAGCTGTTTTGGACCCTTAGAGGGGTTTTATTGCTATTCCTCACTGTTTTGACTTTATAATTGTACTCAAACATGTTGTATTCTACTATTTTCATAACTCAGCCGTATTTACTCCGTTTTTGATATTTTAAATGATATTTTGTGCTGAGCATCATGTTTTACTGTTGCCCGAGTAGCTTGAGAGATTTCTGACTGAGTGAGGTCGAGGGCCTGTATTGTGAGGATATCATGGGATCGGGCTGCGCGCCGCAGCATGTGTACTGATTTGTGATATATGAGAGGCCGATGGCCCGATTTGTTATGCCACGAGATGGATTATGATAGCTCTTGGGTTGTAGGAGCACCTCCGGAGTCTGAACACCCCCAGTGAGCGCGGGTACCCAGTGTGAGATGTGATATTGTCCGAGGGGCTATTGTTGTTTCATGTTGTTGCATGAGGGGCCGATTACGAGTAATTGTGAGGTAGCCCGATGGGCTAGTTTCTGTTGATATTTTTGCCCGAGGGTCTGTTTACGTTTTTATATTGTTACTCATTGTTTTCATTACTCGTTTGCAATTATTGAAAGATGTTTTAAATGGTTTTACTGAATTGAGTTGTTTTTACGAGTTTTATTGCTTTACTGCATTGTACTGAACTTAAACCGTTTGATGTAGCGCCTTGATGTGGTTTACGTATTTTCTTACTTCTCAGCTATTTTTACTTTTATTACTTACTGAGTTGGCGTACTTACATTACTCCCTGCACCCTATGTGCAAATCCAGGAGTCTCGGGTCGCAATAGCGAATGCTGATTTGGCTATCAACAGGCATTCGGAGTTTACTAGGTAGCTGCTTGGCATTTGCAGCCCAGTGCTTCTCCTTCCTATCTTATTTAGCCTTGTATTAGCACTGTTCCAGACTATGTTGTCTTTTCTTATTTTTTGACGAGTTGTAGTTGCTCATGTCTGGTGACACTCCGATGTCGGGCTGTATTTTATATTTTCCGCACTGTTTAAACTTCTATCATGGGATTTTAGCTAATTAATGGTTTTAAATGACTTATTATGAACTTATGGTTGGTTTTGGGGTTTGTGTCGGCTATCCTAGTTTCACGATAGGTGCCATCACGATCGGGTCAGTTTTAGGGTCGTGACAGTTACAAAAAATGGATAATTTAGATTTAATATTAATTTTTCATTACAAAAACGAATATTTAATAATATTCTGTTAATATTTACTATTAACAAATTAATTTGGTCCAAAAAAATTAATCAATCAATCATTTGACCAAAGCCGAAGCCGAGCGAGCGATGACGACAACGCGAAGCTTGCCTTCTTCTTAACTCTTTAAGAGCTAGAAGAAAAGCAATTTATATATATACCCATCAAAAGTCTTTTCCTCCTCCAATATGCGACATTATCCCTTTGTCAAAGAGGGAAACTTAAATATTTTATTTTCCTCCATTTCCCATTCACCCTTTTAAGCTAAAATAAGCTTTAAAAATCCAACAATTTCAACTTATCTTTATACTAGATGTGTGTTGCCCGGGCTAAGCCCAGGCCTGACATATTGGTTCATAAAATATGAAATACATTAATACATTTTACTTTCACTTAATAAAAAGTGAAGAAGCACGAGTAAAAGAATGCATAAAAGTAACATAAAAATGTAAAAAAAAATGAGACTTTCTTGAGGAAATGTGCACCGATAAAGAGAGGAAACATCCTAAGTACTACACACTGTTATGTCCAATTTAACTTGCACAACACAAACTATATGCATCAATAACTCTAATCTAGCATTCAAGACATGCTCCAAAATCGGCATCAGTTAGCCTCACCCTCTGTCCATATCCCTGCAAAATATTTAAAAGAGCATATAAATTGTTAGTATTCCTTAAATAATCAACTTTCATTGGCTAAGCATGCTTAAAAACTTTAAACATTGATATGCTTGTTTAACATATATATTAAGTTATTTTTTAAGTATTATGTGGTTCATCTTCATCTGTTACATAAAGTTTCATTTTTTGGAGCTAACAGATTTCATTTCAGTTTTTTGTCATGTCTCATCTCAGATGTAAGTATATCATTTCCGCACCTATATATTTTTAAGAAGTACAAGATCTGCTGGACAATCATGTCTCTTTACAAGAAGCAAAAGAATTGATGTGGTTATCTGGTAGATTTTGCTCTTTCTAAAAGTATAAAACACATACAAAAACAAACAAGAAAATATCTAATATTTTTGTTACTATTATACTAAAACAACAAAATTTACTCTTTCGTATTTCTTTTTTGAAAAGGTAAATAGACAAATTTTCTAACATTTGGTCAGCTCTTTGTTGCTCATTCAATGATTCTTTAGTGTTACCTACCTCTCCCGCCATATAGAAAATACTAAGATATAGCTATTCATTTACCTGTGCGCAATTCTTCCTCACATCCTTATACATTTGAATTTGGCTAAACTTCTTAGAAGTAACAAATGAATTATAGACCAGACTGTAGCCTAAAATTTATATCCAGAGTAGAATGCTAAGAGCACACACAATCTCTTATTACAACAATCAATGAGTTAGGAGTCAGAAAGCTATAAGATCTATTCGATTATTGTACTCTATACAAAGCAGTTAATAGATTTTTGAACAGAGATCCATACTAAGCTCAAAGATATGTATAAGAGACTATGTACCTAACATTAGAAAAAGGAAAGTGTTCCGATCCATTTCAACTTGGGAATTTCAACTTCTATCACTGGAATCTCTTCAGAGCTAAGATCCATTAAATGACGAAGAAACCTCGGAGCTCTAGAAGTTAAGGAATCCATATCTTCTAAGGCACCAGCATAAACCTAATAAATGTAAGACTTGAATTTCCGTTATTCACAATGGGGATGCCCTTTAGATGACTTTGAAGTGGCATATCATGATGAAACTTAACTTTTTCAATTGTAAGCCTCGAGTATCTGTTACAATATCATATATCAATTATTCCAATGATATGAAGCTAAATATAACCAAATAAGCTGAGCATGTCATACTCATAAGGAATTTTTTCTTTAATACCCATTATAGTAATAAGAAATTTAAATTTTGATATGAAATTAGTTCATGAGTTTGTCATCAACTTGATGCTTTTTTCTCTTTCAGTAAAATGCAGGAAAGTTTCCTTTATGTTAAGAAGAATCAACCAAATGCTGATTTTCAACAGTAAAGTAAAGGAAAACTAACAGTTTTTAAATAAATATCAAGATCACATTAGGTTTTGTTGCATATTTTTTCACATGAATCATGCGTAAGCATAGGCGGTTTTGTTACTAGTCAAAATTAGTTTCTTAATTGGTTGACTTATGGGAATATCATATATGCCAATACAAATTTTATGAAAAAAAAAAGAGACATCTTTAAAGTACTGTATTAAAAATATGCTAAATTTCCTTAAGTAAACAATGCAAGACATTTTACTTTTAATAAGAAAAGAAGCCTGAAAACTTCCAGTAAAAGATGACAACGCGTCGATACACAAACCTTTACAACAACAAAATTATCATCCAGTATTATGATATCAATCTTTATTTGGCGACTCTGTTCCTTGAAAGCCCATAGCTAGACCAATATCAACCTTCAAGACAGATGCAAGACAAATTATTATAGAAAATATCTTAGCCAAACTCGCATGATAGAGACAATGAGAGTGAACATGACAACTTAATTTAGAGGGTAGAAAAAAAACTACGAATAAAAGTTTTAAACATCAGTTAGTACAATTTTAAGATACATATTGTCACGATCCGGATTTTTCACCCTGGGGAATCGTGATGACGCCTACTCATAAAAGTTAGGCAAGCCAACTATTAAGGTTCTACATGTTTAACATTCAACCCAAAGAGATATAAGCCAAAATTAAAGTTAAACAGTTGATAAATGCGGAAGAGTTATAATATAATCAAATAAGTCAATATAAGTCTACCCATGAATCTGGTGTCACAATATCACGAACATTTAAAAATTTTACTACAAATACTGGTCTGAAAAGAAAAGTACATTTTTTCTTGGAAAAAGAAAAGAGACAGTAGAAAAACTAAAGTAGGGAAAGGGAACACTAGGCTCTGCGGACGCCATCAGATCTACCTTAGTCTCCCTAGATTGAAGGCAGCTACCTCAGTTACTCACTAGGTCCGGTATCGAAATCTGCATAAAAGAGTGCAGAGTGTAGTATCAGTAAAACCGATCCCATGTACTGAGTAAGTGTCGAGTTTAACCTCGACGAAGTAGTGACAAGGCAAGGACACGACTATCAAATAAACCTGTGCAGTTAAACTATATACAGACAGAATCATAATAATAGAAATCAACAGAATAAAGTGGGAAGGGGACATGCTACAGGGAATAACAGATTCTAACAATAAACCAATAAGGAAGCATTAATAACGAAGCAAAATGAACATCATATTTAAACCAACAAGATAATGAAACGGTAACACGTGCACGACATCACCCTTCGTGCTTTTACTCGCATCCTCACCATATGAAATATCATAAACGGCACGGTATCACCCTTCGTGCATTACCTCACATAATCATGGCACAACATCACCTTTCGTGCATTAACACTCATAATATCGGCACGACATCACCCTTCGTGCTTTACACTCTCTCACAATAACATGCACAGTTTCACCCTTCATGATTTACGCTCTCACAATATCATGCATGACATCACCCTTCTTGCTTTATACTCTTCCTCACCCAAACAATAGAAAATAATATATCCCGGCAAGGGAAAATCAACAACATCAACAGAACATCCCGGCAAGGGATTTAGCTATAACCAATCTCGTTTCAACAACTTCTTTACAAGATGAAACTTCAATTTGAATCAATACTTAACAACAGTCAATTACCAAGAAACTTTCATAAGCTTTGTTCGACATTATTGAGCATCAAGTGAGCATGATTGGTACATGATAGGTTCACAAAATTATGATATAAGACTCACGGGCATGCTTCATACCAACGTACAGATACTCGTCACCATACCTATATATCGTACTCGATACAAACACATAGCAAATAGACCACAACTTCTATTCCCTCAAGCTAAGGCTAGGCCAAATACTTACCTCGAATCCACAGACAAGATTATTAAACCTCAACTACCGCTTTACGTCTCGGTTCCACTTCCTATTCGCTTGTATCTAGCCACAATTTACTTAATAAGGTTAATAATTGCTAAATAGACCAATTCCAATGCATGAAAATAGATTTCCCATTGTTTTCCCCAAAAGTCAAAAATCAACCCCGGGTCCGCTTGGTCCAAACCCGAAATTCGGACCAAAACTAGATTACCCATTCACCCCCGATCCCGGATATACAATTGGTTTTGGAATTCGACCTCAATTTGAGGTCCAAATCCCCAAATTTCAATATTCCTAAGTTCTACCCAAAATTCTCAATTCCACCATGAAAACCCTAGATTCTAGGATGAAATCTTGTAAAAAAAAGAAGTTAGAAGTGAAAGAAATGAGTTTAAAATCACTTACTAGTGTTTTGGGGAAGAAAGAGTGTTTGAAAAATCACCTCTTATGTTTTAGGGTTTTGAAAAATGGAAAATGGCTGAAGAGCCTTGTTTATATATACCCCTCTCAGATCCTCACCGCAGACGGCAAAAAAAGGACCGCATCCGCGGAGCACCACCACGGACCGCAAAATAATGAGTGCGGCCGCGGACGTTTGGAGTTGCCCACCGCGGCAGCGAAGACCCCAGCACGGTCGCGAAGATTCACCGCGGACCGCGAAGCTCAGTTCAGAGACCTGCAACTTCACTGAACCTGCAACAACTATTCCTCTAAGTCTAAATTCACTCTGTGACCTATCCAAAACTCACCCGACCCTCGGGGCTCCAAACTCATGCACATAAGTCTAAAAATATCATATGGACTTGCTCGTGCGGTCAAATTATCAAAATAACATCAACAACTATGAAGTAAACCTCAAATTCATGAAATTATCCAATAACATTGAAATTTTCATTTTCTCAACTATAGGTCCGTTTTATACCAAACCACTTCCGATTATTACCAAATTGCACAAATTCAACTTAATTATTATTTTAAACTTGTACCGGGCTCCGGAACCAAGATACAGGCCCAATACCATCAAGAGAATGCATCAATTCACTTCTAAAAGCCTTTATATTTTCCAACAAATAATTTTCTTTTAAAAAAATTCTTTTCTCAGGCTTGAGACCTTGGAATTCGATTCCGGGCATACGCCCAAGTCCCACATTTTATTATGGACCCTACGGGACCGTCAAATTACGGGTCCGGGTCCATTTTTTCAAGAATATTGACCAAAGTCAAATTTAACCAATTTTAAAGGCCAAATTCATTATTCTTCTAAAATTTCACATAAAAGCTTTCTGGAAATGCGTCCGGACTGCGCACGCAATACGAGGTGAGTCAAAAAGAGGTTTTCAAGGCTTCAAAACACAATTTTGACTTCTAAAACAAGAGATGAACTCTCGGGTCATCACATTCTCCACCTCTAAAACAACCATTTGTCCTCGAACGGACATAGAAAAGTATTTGAGTCGGTGAAAAGATGAGGGTAATGGCTCCGCATATCGGGCTCAGACTCCCAGGTCGCTGCCTTAACGGGTTGACCTCTCCACTACACGCGAACTGAAGGAAAATTCTTCGATCTCAACTGACGAACCTGCCGGTCTAGAATGGCTACCGGCTCCTCCTCATAGGTAAAGTCCTTGTCCAACTGGACAGTGCTGAAGTCTAACATGTGGGATGGATCGCTGTGATACTTCCGAAGCATGGACACATGAAACACTAGGTGCACAACTGATAAACTCGGCGGCAACGCAAGTCTGTAAGCCACCTATCCCACTCGATCAACAATCTCAAAAGGACCAATGAATCTAGGGCTTAGCTTGCCCTTCTTCCCAAATCTCATCACGCCCTTCATAGGCGACACCTGAAGCAACACTCGCTCTCCGACCATGAATGCCACATCACGAACCTTACGGTCGGTGTAACTCTTTTGCCTGGACTGAGCTGTACGAAGCCTATCCTGGATGATCTTAACCTTATCCAAGGCATCCCGTACTAGATCTGTACCCAACAACCAAGCCTCTCCCGGCTCAAACCATCCAACCGGCGACTGACACCGCCTACCATATAATGCCTCATAGGGAGCCATCTGGATGCTCGACTGGTAACTGTTATTGTAGGCAAACTCCGCTAATGGCAAGAACTGATCCCACGAACCTCCAAAGTCAATAACACATGCTCGGAGTATATCATCCAAAATCTGAATAGTACGCTCAAATTGCCCGTCCGTTTGGGGATGAAATGGTGTGCTCAACTCGACCCGCGTACCCAACTCACGTTGTACTGCCCTCCAGAAATGCGAGGTAAACTACATACTTCGATCAAAAATAATAGACACGTGCACACCATGAAGACGAACAATCTCACGGATATAGATCTCTGCCAATCGCTCTAAAGAATAATAGTCTGCCACAGGAATGAAATGCGCTGACTTAGTCAGCCTATCAACAATAGCCCACACTACGTCAAACTTTCTCTAAGTCCGTGGGAGTTCGACAACGAAGTCCATGGTGATACTCTCCCACTTCCATTTAGAAATCTCAATCTTCTAGAACAAACCACCAGGTCTCTAATGCTCGTACTTTACCTACTGACAATTCAAATACTGAGCTACATACATAACAATATCCTTCTTCATCCTCATCTACCAATAATGTTGCCGCAAGTCCTGATACATCTTTGCGATGCCCGGATGAATAGAATACCGGGAACTATGGGCCTCCTCTAAAATCAACCTACGAAGCCATCCACATTAGGCACACAAACTCGACCCTGCATCCTCAAAACTCCATCATCTCCGACTGTAACCTGCTTGGCACCTTCGTGCTGCACTGTGTCCCTAAGGACAAGCAAATAAGGATCATCATACTGTCGATCTCGGATACGCTCAAATAATGAAGAACGAGCGACGATACAAGTTAGCACACGGCTGGGCTCAGAAACATCCAGCCTCACGAACTGATTGGCTAAAGCCTGGACATCCAAAGCAAATGGTCTCTCACCAACCAGAATATACGCAAGACTGCCCATACTAGCTGACTTCCTACTCAACGCATCAGCCACTATATTGACCTTTCCCAGATGATACAAGATGGTGATATCATAGTCTTTCAATAGCTCCAACCACCTCCTCCGCCTCAAATTTAGCTCCTTCCGCTTGAACAAGTATTGCAAACTCTTGTGATCCGTGAACAACTCATATGACACGGCGTATAAATAATACCTCCAAATCTTCAGCGCGTGAACAATGGCTGCTAGCTCAAAATTATGAACTGGATAATTCTTCTCGTGGATCTTAAACTGTCGCGAAGCATATGCAATAACCTTGTCATTCTGCATCAACACCGCACCAAGTCCAATACGAGATGCATCATAATATACCGTATATGGCCCTAAACATGTAGGCAATATCAACACTGGCGCCATAGTCAAAACTATCTTAAGCTTCTAAAAGCTCATCTCACACTGGTTCGACCACCTGAATTGGGCACCCTTTTAGGTCAACCTGGTCATCGGGGTTGCAATAGATGAATATCCCTCCACAAACCGATGGTAATAGCCCGCCAAACCTAAGAAACTCCAGATCTTTGTAGCTCATGTGGGTCTAGGACAGTCCTTGACTGCCGCAACCTTCTTAGGATCCACCTGAATACCCTCTACTAATACAACATGACCCAAAAATGCAATTGAACTCAACCAAAACTCACATTTCGAAAACTTAGCATATAACTGACTGTCCCTCAAAGTCTGGAGAATGACTCGAAGATGCTGCTCATGCTCCTCCCGGCTGCGGGAATAGATCAAAATATCATCAATAAAGACAATCACAAAGGAATCCAAATAAAGTTTGAACACTCTGTTCATCAAGTTCATGAAAGTTGATGGGGCATTTGTCAACCCAAATGACATCACTAAGAATTCATAATGCCCGTACCGAGTGCGAAAAGCTATCTTAGGGACATCGGATGCCCTAATCCTCAATTGGTGGTAGCCAGATCTTAAATCAATCTTCAAAAATACCTTGGCACCCTGAAGCTGATCAAACAAATCATCAATCCTCGGCAATGAATACTTATTCTTGATTGTAACCTTGTTCAACTCCGATAATCTATGCACATCCTCATAGATTCATCGTTCTTCTTAACAAACAACACCGGTGCACCCCAAGGCGAGACACTAGGTCTAATAAAGCCTTTATCAAGCAGGTCTTGCAACTGTTCTTTCAATTATTTCAACTCTCGTAGGGCCATACGATATGGTGCGATAGAAATGGGTTGAGTGTCCGGAGCCAAATCAATGCAAAAGTTAATATCCCTGTCGGGTGGCATCCCCGGTATGTCTGAAGGGAATACCTCTGGAAACTCATGAACAATGGGCACAGAATCCATAGAAGGAATCTCAGCACTAGAATCATGAACATACGCCAAATAAGACAAACACCCTTTTCAACAATATGCCGAGCCTTTATATATGAAACGACCCTACTGACAGAATGACTGGGAGTCCCTCTCCACTCCAATCGAGGAAAACCCGGCAAGGTTAAGGTCACGGTCTTGGTGTGACAGTCCAATACAGCATGATAAGGGGATAACCAGTCCATCCCTAAAATGACATCGAAGTCTATTATATCGAGAAGTAAGAGATCTACATGGGTCTCAAGACCCCCAATAATAACCACACACGAGTGATAGACTCGATCTATAACAATAGAATCATCCACCGGTGTAGACACATATACATGTGCGCTCAAAGAATCACGAGGCACAACCAGATAGGGGGCAAGATAAGATGACACATAGGAATATGTAGAACTTGGATCAAATAAAACTGAAACATCTTTGCTGCATACTGAAACCGTACCTGTGATGACTGCATTAGAGGCCTCAGCCTCAGGTCGGGCTAGAATAGCATAACATCGAGGATAGGCCCTACCACTTTGAACTACATCCCGAGGACGGCCTCCACCTCTAGCTGCCTGACCTCTACCTCTAATAGCCTGACCTCCATCTCTAATGGCCTGACCTCCACCTCTAACACCTCGACCCATGCCTCTAGCTGGCTGAGCGGGCGGTGGAACACTCGGTGCCTGAACCATGACACGGGAACCCTGATGCTGGGAAGTACTCGGTGCTCGAGGGCAATATCTAGCAATGTGCCCCGGATCACCACATGTATAACAAGACTTTGGTTGCTGAGACTGCTAACCCTGAAACTGACCCTAACGGCTAGAGAAACCACCATGATAACTCTGGAGTGGAGGGTCACTGATAGGATCTGGTAGCGCACGGTAGGGAAACTGATCAAAATACTGCATGTGAGAATCACGGCCACCTGGAGCACCATGAGAAGCCTGAAGTGCTGAATGAAACGTCCTGGGAAGATGGCCCCTACCAAAAGAATCTCTGGCTCCAGATGAGTCACCACTGAATCTGCCCGCATGACGGGCCTCTTGTCAGACCCCTGAACACTCCCTTGTGATAGAACCATCTCAACTCTCTTGGCCATATTGGCTGCATTCTGAAAAGAAATCTCGCTCCCTGTCTCCTTAGCCATCTGTAATCGAGTCGGCCGAGCGAGTCCCTCAATGAACCTCCTCACCCTCTCTCTCTCTCGGTGGGAAATATGATACAAGCATGATGGGCCAAAGCAATGAATCTAGTCTCATACTGAGTGACGATTATAGAACCCTGCTGGAGACACTCAAACTGCTTCCTATAGTCCTCCCTCTGAGTGATAGGAAGAAACTTCTCCAGAAATAATTGAGAGAACTGATCCTAAGTCAAGGCTGGTGACCTAGCTATCCTAGCCAAACAAAAATCCCTCTACCAAGTCTTGGCGGAACCTGACAGTGAAAAAGCAGCGAAGTCGACCCCATTGGTCTCCACTATCCCCATGTTCCGAAGAACCTCGTGACAACTATCCAAATAGTCCTGGGGATCCTCTGAAGATGTACCACCATAAGTAGTAGTGAAGAGCTTGGTAAACCTATCCAACCTCCACAAAGCATCACCAGACATAGCTGCACCATCACCGGCATGAGCCACAACACCCGGCTGGACTACCCCAACTGGCTAAGCTACTAGAGTTTGAAATTGGGGAGCTATCTCCTCCGAAGTGCGAGTAGCGGGAGTCTGTGCTCCTCCTCCAGCCTAAGAGACGGTTGGTGCTACTGGAAGTAAGCCCGCTTGGGCGATACTCTCCATAAGGCCCACTAGATGGACCAGAGCATCCTGAAGTACTGGGGTGGCGATGAACCCATCTGGGACCTGATCTTGCCCTGCTGGAACGGTCTGGGCTGAGCCTCCTCCTCAAACTCTACCTGAGGCTCCGCTACTGGTGCTGCTGCTCTAGGATGAGCCCTACCCCTACCTCGACCTCTAACACGACCTCAGCCTCGTCCTCTGCCCCTCGTAGGAGCTGCCACTGGAGGCTTGGGCTACTGATCAATAGATGAAGAACCACGTGTTCTTGCCATCTGCGAAAGAACAACGTAGAAGTTCAATCAGCATTGAGAAGTCAAATCGCACGACATAGAAGAATAGATGTGAAGTTTTCCTAAACTCTATAGCCTCTGGGGATAAGCACAGATGTCTCCATACCGATCCCTCAGACTCTACCTAGCTTGTTCGTGAATTGTAAGACCTAAGCAACTTAGAGCTCCGATACCAACTTGTCACGACCTAGATTTCCCATCCTCGGGAGTCGTGATGGCACCTACTCATGAAAGCTAGGCAAGCCAACTATTAAAGTTCTACATGCTTAACATTCAACCCAAAGAGATATAAGCCAAAATTAAAGTTAAACAGTTGATAAATGCGGAAGAGTTATAATATAATCAAATAAGTCAATACAAGTCTACCCATGAATCTGGTGTCACAATATCATGAATGTCTAATATTTCTACTACAAATACTGGTCTGAAAAGAAAAGTAAAACTGTTCTCGGAAAAAGAAAAGAGACAGTAGAAAAACTAAAGCAGGAAAGGGGAACACCAGGCTCTGCGGACGCAGTAGATCTACCTTAGTCTCCATGGACTGAAGGCAACTACCTCAGCTACTCACTAGGTACGGTACCGAAATCTGCACAAAAGAGTGCAGAGTGTAGTATCAGTACAACCGACCCCATGTACTGAGTAAGTGTCGAGCCTAATCTCGGCGAAGTAGTGACGAGGCTAGGACGCGACTATCAAATAAACCTGTGCAGTTAAACCATATACAGACAGAATTATAATAATAGGAATCGACAGAATAAAGTGGGAAGGGGACATGCTATGGGGAATAACAGATTCGAACAATAAACCAGTAAGGAAGCATTAATACCGAAGCAAAATGAACGTCATATTTAAACCAACAAGATAATGAAACGGTAACACGTGCATGACATCACCCTTTGTGCTTTTACTCTCATCCTCACCATATGAAACATCATAAACGACACGACATCACCCTTCGTGCATTGTCTCACATAATCATGGCACGACATCACCCTTTGTGTATTAACACTCATAATATCGGCACGATATCACCCTCCATGCTTTACACTCTCTCACAATAACATGCATGACATCACCCATCGTGCTTCACTCTCTCACAATATCATGCACGACATCACCCTTTGTGTTTTATACTCTTCCTTACCCAAACAATAGAAAACAATATATCCCAGCAAGGGAAAATCAACAACATCAACAAAATATCCCGGCAAGAGATTTAGCTATAACGAATCTCGTTTCAACAACTTCTTTACAAGACGAAACTTCAATTTGAATCAATACTCAACAATAGTCAATTACCAAGAAACTTTCATAAGCTTTGTTCAACATTATTAAGCATCAAGTGAGCATGATTGGTACATGATATGTTCACAAAATCATGATATAAGACTCACGGGTATACTTGACAGCAACGTATAGATACTCATCACCTTACCTATACATCGTACTCGATACAAACACATAGCAAATAGACCACAACTCCTATTCTATCGAGCTAAGGCTAGGCCAAACACTTACCTCGAATCCACAAACAAGATTAAGCCTCAACTACCGCTTTACCTCTCGGTTCCACTTCCAATTCGCTTGTATCTAGCCCCAATTTACTTAATAACGTTAATAATTGCTAAATAAATCAATTCAAATGCATGAAAATAAATTTCCCATTGTTTTCCCCAAAGTCAAAAATCGGCCCCGTGCCCGCTTGGTCCAAACCCGAAATTCGGATCAAAACCCGATTACCCATTCACCTCCGAGTCCGGATATACAATTGATTTTGGAATCCGACCTCAATTTGAGGTCCAAATCCCCAAATTTCAATATTCCTAAGTTCTATCCAAAATTCTCAATTCCACTATGAAAACCCTAGATTCTAGGATGAAATCTTGTAAAAAAAAAAGTTAAGGAGTGAAAGAAATGAGTTTAAAATCACTTACTAGTATTTTGGGGAAGAAAGAGTGTTTGAAAAATCATCTCTTATGTTTTAGAGTTTTGAAAAATGAAAAATGGCTGAAGAGACTCGTTTATATATACCCCGCTCAGATCCTCACAACTGACCGCGGAAAAAGGACCGTGGCCGTGGAGCTCCACCGCGGACCGCGAAATAACGAGCGCGGCCGCGGACGTTTGGCCTTGCCCACCGCTGACCGCAAAAATCCCACCGTGGCAGCGAAGACCCCAACGTGGTCGTGAAGATTCACCGTGGCCGTGAAGCTCAGTTCAGAGACCTGCAACAGTTATTACTCTAAGTCTAAATTCACTCTGTGGCCTATCCAAAACTCACCTGAGCCCTCGGGGCTCCAAACCAATCATGCACGCAAGTCTAAAAAAAATTATATGGACTTGCTCGTGCAGTCAAATCATCAAAATAACATCAACCACTATGAAGTAAACCTCAAAGTCATGAAATTATCCAAGAACATTGAAATTTCCATTTTCTTAACTATAGGTCCGTTTTATACCAAACCACTTTCGATTATTACAAATTGCACAGATTCAACTTAATTATTATTTAAAACTTGTACTGGGCTCCGGAACCAAGATACGGACCCGATACCATCAAGAGAATGCATCAATTCACTTCTAAAAGCCTTTATATTTTCCAGCAAACAACTTTCTTTTAGAAAAAATTCTTTTCTCGGGCTTGGGACCTCGGAATTCGATTACGGGCATACTCTCAAGTCCCATATTTTACTACGGACCCTACGGGACCGTCAAATTACGGGTCCGAGTCCATTTTTTCAAGAATGTTGACTAAAGTCAACTTTAACCAATTTTAAAGGCCAAATTCATTATTCTTCTAAAATTTCACATAAAAGCTTTTCGAAAACGCGCCCGGACTATGTACGCAATATGAGGTGAGGCAAAAAGAAGTTTTCAAGGCCTCAGAATGCAGTTTTGACTTCTAAAAGAAGAGATGACCTTTCGGGTCATCACACATATAGGCAAAGATAGAATTTTTCTATCCGATTCCAACTTTTCAAAATATGAGCTCATTCATCTATCAATAATTTGTGAGAGAGAAGAAAAATGAAGAATAAAAAGGGCGAATGATGCTACTTTAAAATTCAGAAAGGACACAACAAAAATGAAATGCGTCAGCATTCATAAACTAAAAGAACATATTGAATCAATGTTGTACTCCTTCGATCCAGCAAGACCCGAAAAGGATAGCACTTCAACTATTATAATAACAAATTAGAAAATATTAAAACCATCATTAAATCCCGAGTCAATTTTTCGGAAAGTCACTGAAAGAAATTGTTTGTGAAAGTCACTTTACTTTGTTTTGTAACTAAAAAATTATTATATTTTGCAAATTGTAACTCAAAAGTTACTCTACACTTTTAGGGCATATTAAATATTATTGTTCATATTTATTTTGCAACCCAACCATTTAAAAGATTAGAAACATCCATTTAAACATGACCGAACCTGCTAAAGGAAAATCAAAAATTGTTGTGACTCGATTATTCCGTAACAAATCCAATTAAGCAATAGTAACTCATTAAGTAGCAATAGATAAATGTGGATCAGTTTTTAAAGTATATAATGAATCACGTAGAGAGAAGTAGGAATTGGGTCCTCGCCTGTGTTGGAGTAGAAGAAGTTTATCCCAGTTTAATATGTAGCAGATCAGTTTACCTTGCAATTCAACCTTGTTTGAAATCAATCAGTCAAAAAGTTCTTATAGAAAGATGGCAGAGCAACTAATTAATAGAAGAGAAGTAAGAATGAGATGCAGTTTCCATTCATATAGTCTTAGATGAGATGGACATTCATAAAAATAAATAGATATAATAAAATTCAAATGAGCAAGAGAAGAATAAACATGAGAGAATGGTTGAATCATAGGAAGAGAGCAGGAGTGGAACATTCCAGTATATTTTGTTTAATGATGATGCAAGACGGAAGAAGTTGGGAGGCTTTTAACATGCGTTTAGTAAGCAAAGCATAGGTTTAAGTGAAATACCAATTATACCCTTGGTCGACCATCTTCTCTTTTCTATATAATAGAAAAAATGTCAATGTACATAACAGAGAAATTGTTATTTTGTGCATTGTCTGAACTTGCATAACACATGAAATACAACCAACTCAGTCGAGTATCTTCTGCCGATGTGTTGAGACTCAATCTTGATCACTTGGTCTTTATCTAATGATTGTTATAAATGTGGTGCGGTCTAGTAAATACTGAAGTGATTTCCTATAGATATATTTCTGAAGCGAGTTTCTCCCTTATTCATATAATAATTATGTATTTCAAAAAATAACTGGCCGTAGTGCTATTTTTACTCAAAGCTTTGCTACTTCAGGTATTTTAACTGAAATATACCAATTTGTAATATTAGTACCTACTCTTCAAATTTTATCTCTTATAGAAAACTATTGCACCCTATTTTTTATAAACCAAAACAAATTCAAAATATTATTATTTATAGCTACTGTAGGCAATTTAAATTTTATTGAATTTAAATCAATAAGAAATTTAAATTTAATCTCAATTAAATATATTATAGTCCAAATAAATATTATGGGTTAATACAACTGAATTAATTATTCAAATTGAATAAATTTAATAAATAGGTCCAAATCCATTAGGCTATAGACGATGAGCCCACTTTATTAGGCCTAAGAAGTCATGTTCTTAGAAGCCCATTTTGGTGCCACGTGTCAAATGACGTGGCATGCCAAGTCAAACGGAAGAGCCAATAAGATAGTGCCGTGTGTCAAGAAGCAAGAGAGAGCTCGTGGATCAAACGCCGCAAATTTCTCTACAAGTTTCAAGTTTCAAGCAACCAAGTTCAAGATCAAGAATGAAGAACAAATCAAGTTCAAGCTCAAGAACGAATAACAAATCAAGATTCAAGGAGTATGAGTTCAAATCAAAGTTCGTACTAGTTGAATCCAAGATCACCGTCCGTGGCAACAAATATAGATTCAAAATCAAGCTCAAAGGCCCTTGAATTTATTTACTATTGGAAAGAAGAATCAGAGGATTCATAGAGATTGTATACTCAAAATTATTTGAATTCAAATACTACGATTGTTGCGATATTTTTCAGTTTTGATTTTATTTTCTCGACGCAATTTATTGTCTACAACTACCTTTTCTATTTTATAACAAAATATGTATTTATTTATACCTGCCATTAAGGCTTGAAATAAGTCAATTATGTTCTTTCTCTCTCTCTCTCTCTCTCTCTATATATATATATATATATATATATATATATATATATATATATATATCAACAAGATTCTCAATCCTCTCTCTTCTCTATCAAATCGGCAGAATCGTCAGCGTCAGAATCGTCGTCGGCGTCAGAATTGTTGTCGGCGTCAGAATCGTCGTCAGCATCAGAATCGTCAGCATCATCATCCACTATTGGCTCATCCTCTTAGGCGAACATATCTGGCCATGGCTACATCGGAGAAGATTTGAGGGTTGGGTTTTTGTTCGTCTCCATTTTTAGCTTTAATACAATGTATACAGTATTTTGCTTGGCCAGAAAACGCCATCTCTGGCAAACTTTCTTCTCTTCTTTGTATTTTAGTCACATAAAATGATTCAAATACATTGTATTCTATACAAATACATTCAAATTTATTGTATTTTGTATAAATACATTATTTTTTCGCCTATATTTATATATTTCGAAGGTATGTATTTTTTGAATACAGTCGAATATCACTGTATTTTGTGATTTTTTATTGTTTGAATACAGTCGAATTGAATACAATGTATAATAGTGAATAATGAATATCTGTTAATTGAATAAAACTGTATACACCCTATTTCTTAATTATTATAAATACAGTCGCGCGAATACATGGAATACATCACAATATCATCGGAATTTATGTAGAATTATTTTTGTTGAGTTAAATTAGGAGTGATACACACTAATTGATCCTCTTTCCGTTAAACAACTGAACTCTCATATTTTTAGGCGAATTTCGCTACTGTATTCATAAATACAATAGCGAGAGTATAATCGCACAATTAGTTCCCCTATTTTTTAGGCGAATTCCGCTACTTTATTTATGAATACAATAGCGCAAATAGAGTCGCGTAGCAGCGTAATTTACGTAGAATTGATTTTATTGAGTTAAATTAGGAGAGATACGCGCTAATTGGCACAACTAGACTCCTATATTTTTAGGCGAATTCCGCTGAATACAGTAGCGTGAGTACAACAAATAAAATCGCTTAACAACCAAATAATAGTTATAGAAAGTAATTATGTATATGACAGCTATAGAAATTTAATAGTCACTAAACAAATAATACACCTAAATACAACCCTTTTATGTGGATCATTATTACCAGTAGCCCTTCTGATTAATGATACAAAAGTATTTTCATGTTGCAATTGCTCTCCTTTTTCTTTTCGGTTCCAAATAATTCAGAAATTTATTAGAACAATTTCAATACTAAGAATCTAGATATTGCATTGACAATTTTATATTCAGTTTCTCAATAGAGTAAAGTTGGACGCGAGTTGGTGGTAGAACCTCAGTTAGAAGTAATTGGAGTTAAGTGTAACGAAGTAAAAACAAGTGGTGTTAAAATGAACTTTTCATTTTTTAATATTGTAATATTGTGAACCGAGGCGAACAAGATAGTAATCTCACACGATTTAGGGTTTCTACTCTTCGTTTCTAGCCTTATAAAGCGAGCGCAGTAGCTACTTCCAGATCTCAACCTCATTTCTCTTTATTTCCCTACCCCCGCCTCCACACACACACGTGGAGTTTTATTTATCGTTTTCGTATATTCAGTTGAAGAGCTGTGATGAGATTTAGAGATAGTCATGCACCACTCTTACAAAATTTATTTTTTGAGTGATGATAAATTTCTCATACCCATTTTGCTTCTGAGCTCTTATACATGCTTTTTGATTTTACTATAATGTTGCTTTTTAAACACCCAATGGATGATTTATTTTGCATAGGAAATGTTTTAAGATTTACCAATAAATAATTTTTCCTTCAAAGGAGGAGCCGCGTGATGCGATCGAAAGATCGAACCATGATGCGGACCGCACCACAGCCTAAAGCTTCTGGGGATGAACTTTGGTTTCTGATGGCTCCTTCTACACTTCTTATTATTTTACTTAAATATTTTTGATTTGCCTCTGGTTTTCTTATTTTGCTTTTCTTTGTTATATATATCCCTTGAGAGAGACGATGAGAAGGAAATATGGAGTAAGTGGAAAAGGAGGAGGGATTTGGGGAGCTGTTGGGGTGGGGGGCGTGGGAAGATGTCATCTTTACTTTTCCTGCGAAGGAGATTGGCATCTTCCCGACTCCCCCCATACCACTGGCTTCCAATTCATTTCTCCCTTTCCGGATGCTCCTCATCAGTTGCATGATGGATTTTTTGGTACTACTACATGGATAGACCAGTGATGATTAGGTCGAAGTAATCTTTATATACAAGTAGTAAAGTTGGCTATTCCAGAGTTAGTATATCAAATTCAAGCTAATGATATAAGCAAGCTCACTTATTGGGTTCCGTTTAGATCTAAGGTTCTATATAAGAGATCTGCAGCAGGTGCGGATGCAACACATACTTATTGGTTTCAATTGAACTTAGTACTTTTGGTACCTTAAAATTCTAATAAATTAATATTTTAAATATTGAATCCATAAAATTAAAACCATACATCTATGCTTGTTTTGGTGGACTTCAAATCCAACTTCATACCTCCTCGTAATTAACTTACTGGTAAAGAATTGCATTTGGAAATTTAAAATGTCAAATCATTATAGTCTGGTTGACAGTCCAACTTGTTCAACTTTCACGTCAAGATCAATACAGAACCTAATCATGTACTGATCTTGTATGAAGATTATTACCTCGTGGATTAATCAATAGGCATCTGGACTATGGGTAGTTGATGAAATAGTATTTGTAGACAACTCCTCTCCCCTCACTTTCAAATGTCATATTGGTTTTCAGGCATCCAACAGCAAAATACCTTAAAACACCCCTGACAATTATTAGTTATAGCTTTAAATTATTCAAGGTCTTCATTATTCCTCAACTTGCCTTTTGAGAGTCATGGCCCTCGATTTTGGTTTCACGCACAACAACATGTTCTGTGCCTCCAGCAAGCCTTGCTGCCTTCAGTTGTTGCTTTAAGGCTTCAAACTCCCCATGCAATGTTGATACAGCCGGCAGCCAGGTTAGACTCGGTTTGTGGCCCCTTAGGCGCTAAAATCAGTAAGGAGTTTGGCGAGGCGGCACACACTCCCCCACTTGAAATGGCGACGTCCTCGTCGCCGCAAAGTTTCAAGTAATTGGGAACTTGCTCTTCGAACTGCCTCCGCTCCATAACACCCTTCTCTCCAAAGGGTTCCTTTGACCGACTGACGTGCCTCTCCCTAAGCAAATCTTTGGATTGCTTACTCGAATCCTCTTCGGAGGTGCCATGTGTTCCAGATTCATGGCTGGAGATAACGCTACCGATGTGGAGTCCTTTTTCCCATTAAGGACTCGTGGTTTACCTTCACACAAGGCCTTGTTAATCTTGTCCTCAGTCTACGTTGATGTGAGTGTACGTGCAATTGTTTGCCACATGGATTTTTTTGTATATGTGACATTTTTTTAAAAATAAAATATATTTTTATCTTTTTAAGTATGTTACTTTTTTGAAATTTTTTTTGAATATAATTTATAATAAAATTTGGATAGAATTATATTATTTATGCTAAATATTCTTATTTGACTAAAAATAATAAAATTTTAATTTTTTTTTTTGAAGTTGATCTGAAAATAAAGATTGATAAAATTGAAATAAATAGTGTTATAAAAAACAAATACATGACTTTTCGTTTCTTCTGACATGAGGCACTTCGAATTGGATTATGAAAACTCCGGTTCAATTTTTCGGTTATGAAATACCAAACCAAATAATCTCAGTTTGGTTTGTTTTCTTAGAGATTTCAAATTAATTGGTTGAGTTATTTTGAAATTTTTGTTTAAACCTATGGATATCTTCTGACGAGAAATAATGGACCTCTAAATAAAGTATTTATGTCAAATTGCCTAATTACCTCATTCCCATTATATTCATCTGAAAATTTGATAATTGTAAGTACAAATGTAAATCCTTGATATGTGTGTGGCTTAGTTCCGTGACACTTACGCCTCGGCCGTCGGGGCTTACGTCCCAGACACGCCCAACGCCCAGCGTATTGGGCTTGCCTAATAGAACTTTATACAATTGTGTGTAACGAACCTTGCAAATCCTCAATTTTTCTTAATAAATCATTGACTATTCAAAATTACTTTTTTCTTAATCAGTAAATTAAGAGTATTTTATGTCATAATTAAAATTAAAATTATTCCACGTTATCCACTAAGATTGCTATGATAATAATTTTTAAATAAATCTTTCATTTAAAATTATTTATTTATTAACTTTTGTTATGTCTTTATTATATAATAGTCCATAATTTTTTTTAATAATTATTTTCCCAAATATTTTTTTTTCACGTTTACGAGATACAATACTTATTAATTTAATAGTCCAGTATTAGCTAGTAACTATTTACAAATCATTAGTTATCATGGTATGGTATGGTGAATTATGTGTCACTTTATTAACTTGTTGAAACTTAAAAATAAATTATGAGAATCATATTTAAATCGTGAATTATGTTTTTACATAAATTCTCTTTCAAATAGAAAGCATATTAATTAAAAGGAGTATTTAAAAAAATATCAAATTATAATATCAAAATTCTTTCAAAATTCAATACTCCTTAAGAGATACAGATAAGATTTTGCATTGAATATATTACTTTTGTTGTTTGAGTTGCAACGACATTGCAACTAATTTGCATATTATGATATATGTCATGCTTTTTATATTATTCATAGTTAAATTTTATTTTTTAAATTCTTTAAATAGATTTTTTATTATAATTTTTTGATTTTAATGTAATTTTTATTAATATTTTTTATTTTATACTATATTAAAATTCTTGAAATTAGTAAAATTTAAAGATCCGTGGGACTTACGCCCTGTATCTTAGGGTTATGCCTCGCCTCGTCAAACGTAAAACGCCTCGCCTCACGCCCCCGCCTTTTAAAACATTGATGACAAAAGGATTATAAGAAAAAAAAATAATAATAAAAAAGTATGAGATAACTATCATGAGTATATGTTATAAATAGTCAATTGAAATAAATAGTCAACGCATCTAAAAAGTTATAAAAAAAATATACATGACTATTTATTTCAAGTAAAGCCTTATTTTTAGATCAAATTAAAAAAAAGATTAACTAAAACATTATTATTTTTAGCCAAATAAAAAAATTTAGCCTAAATAATGTAGTTCTATCCAAGTTTTATTATAAATTGTATTTGAAAAAAATTATCCAAAAAAGTAACATATTTAAAAAGGTAAAAATATATTCTATTTTTTTTAAAAAAATGTCACATATACAAAAAAATCCACGTGGCAGGCGAGTGCACCCACACTCATTGTCACATCAGTCCAGGAGGGTAGTGATTCTCAAAAGGCCAAGTTGAGGAGGGTCGACGAATAGTTTAAGACTGTAACTAATATTCCGTATCAAATTTAGATGGATGTTAAAGGTATTTTGCCAAACTTTAACGTGGTGAGCTTTACAAGTGCTCATCAGAGAAAATAAGATTAAGAATTACACATCCTCTATATGAAACGCTCAAATCTACGGATTAGTGCCCTAGGCTTACTATGGTCATATGTCAAACGGAAACTCAATTGCAATTGTAAAAACTGTCAAAGATCTCTAAGAAAAGAATTTTGTTATGTTCAAGTATATGAGGCATTTTAAGAGTTTTACCAGCAGAATGACGCAGGTCACAGCGATTACCCGCCCTAAACAAATTTTTCTTATCATTTATATACAATCCGTTATTAATGCCTTAAATTGAGGGATTCCGTTACATTTTTTTTTTCTTTTTTCTCTCCTATCCTCTTTCCTTATCCTCTAACCAACTAGTGATGATTGTAACTTTGATACTAATTTCCAAACCAAAATTCAACAAAATTGTTCCAATCAAACCCCACATTCTGATATTTAATTAATCTAAATACTCAATAGAAGAAGCATATCCCGGCTACGTGATGCACATATTTAGGGCGTATTACATAAATCTAGGATTAGATTGCACAAATAAAATATAAACTAATATAAGAGAGGTGATGATAAACAAATGTATTGTAATAACAAGGCAGAATTACCTGGTACGTGAGAGGTAGCAAATATGCAGTTAAATAATCAAAGTGTGTGTAAACTATGACACCAGTTGTATTTTTTTAATTTAAAATAACAGCTTCTAAAACTTCGGAAAATTGAAAAAATTAATACTTCGACTTGAGAGTAGCGGATATAAAAAAAATGTATAACACTGATATCAGTCGAATAGTTTTAACACCTCAAAAAGTCTCAATTACAACTATTGGTTATGGACTCAGATGGAAAGTAATGTGCAGTTTATATGTATATACAATATAAAACCTATACAATAATCTGAGTGGAATGTAAAGGTAATTTTTGTATTTATATACTGTATTTCAATAAGAATCGCTACTTTTGATGGAGGAGCGAGACAAAGGAGAGATAAAAGGTTTGTGTAATGTGGTATGTCCATCTTTATGATACATCTACAATAATATATTATAAACTAAAAATAAATTTCATACAAGTAATTATACAGTATACAATTTATTTATAACTTTCATATATCATTCTTACCCAAGTAAATACAATTACAACAGCATACAACTTAAATACAATTTTTATATAAATTTTATACAATATGTCTTTTGTCTGTATTTTGTATATATTTTGTAAGTGGTGTGTTCTTCTTCCTCTCTGAATTCCAATCAAAACTTTCTATCTTAAAACAATTTTGATACATATCAACAACTTTATGTAAAAAGATAGTATTTATAACTTAAATACAAATTTCATACAACGATTCATACATTATACAACTATTTTCAACTTTCATACCACATTCAAATAAAAAATATATATAATTACAACAGAATACAACTTAAATACAATTTACATACAACTTTAATACAATTTCGTAAGTATATTGTATGTCGTGTGTTCTTTTTCTTCTTCTTCGAGTTTCAATATGAAATTCAGCCAAAATCATGTCTAATCTTCATCAAACACCCTCAAAATTGAGATATAAGCTCCAAAGAATATTCCCAATTATTTGCAACAACACCCAATCCAAACAAAAAATAGTTTTTGAAATTTCAAATTTGAATTCAAAGCTTTAAAGCTTTTCAATGACTGTTAATGGTGGAGAATCAAAAACCTTCAAAATTTATTGATTGACAATTTCAATTCGAACACCAATTGTGCAACATGAAAGAAAATTATTGAAAAAAAGAGGATAAAAAGCAGAGAAAAACGAAGGAAGAAAATTAGGGAAAGAACAAAGAAGGATAGAAAGAGAGAGAGACGGAGAGAGAGAGCAGGGATGAGAAATATATAAATCTCTATTCAATTCCTAATATAAGGGATACTCATTAATACTAATTATATATAATTGGTAAATTGTATAACAACAACAACAACCCAGTATACTCCAACTTAGTGGGTCTGGGGAGGGTAGTGTGTACGCAGACCTTACCCCTATCTTGGGGTAGAGAGGTTGTTTCCAAATAGACCCCCGACATCCCTCCCTCCAAAAACTTCTTACCTTGCTCTTGGGAAGACTCGAACTCACAACCTCTTGGTTGGAAGTAGAGGTTGCTTACCATCAGAGCAACCCCTCTTGTCTAATTGGTAAATTGTATATAAGCTAAAATTTGATTAGGGAGGATAATAAAGTTTCATATGTAGTATACAAAGGTAAAAATCCCATATTAGTATTGGTAAAAGTTGCACGGGGCGCCCTATTTGGTTGCCTCCATTTAACCTATAACCATTTTTTTAAAAAAGTTTTAACTTGTACCCACTTTTTAAACAATTTCAGCCCCCTTTCTCCTCCTCCCTCTCCTCCTCAAAATTATATCCGCCCTCAAAGTAATATATTATTGTTGTGGATACAGGATTATATCAGGTAGAGTTTGTTTTGCTTTTTCTGTTTTAATTGGCCTTCTAAGCATGTTGCCAAGATGGTGTCAGTTCCATTTACGTCAAAACTCCACTAGCTTTTCGTTGTGTCCCCCTTCCCTTCCCTCCTCTTTCTTTTGGCGGTGGTGGGAATTGGGGATTATTTTTCAAGAGGAAGTCTTGAGGCTTGCCTTAGATAGGGAAGTAGAAGTCATTGCAGGCAGCATGAGAATTGGATTACCCAAAAGAAAAACATATTTGTGAATACTTTCAACGTTCGAATCATATGGAAAGTCAGTTAAAACTTTAACTCTAAGAAGGCTGAAGTTCGCCAATTACAAACAAAAACTTCGCCAGTTACAAACAAAAATTTCAGCTTTAGAGCTGAAGTTCGTCAGTTAAAAACAAAAACTTCAACTCTTGAGCTGAAATTCGCCAGTTACAAAACAAAAACTTCAGTTCTAGAGCTAAAGTACGCCAGTTACAAAAACAAAAACTTCAGCTCTAGAGCAGAAGTTTGCCAGTTACAAAACAAAAACTTCAGCTCTAGTCGCCAGTTACAAAAACAAAAACTTCAGCAAATAGAGAACAAAATTTCAGCTACTATGCTTAAGTTCAGCAATTACAAACAAAAACTTCAGCACACTTGGTACTTCAGTCCCGTCTACTAGAATGCTGAAGTTTTGCATGATTGCCTTTGCTACTTCAGCCCCGTATGCTGAAGTTACGCGAAAAAGTGGGTACGTTTGCAATTTTTTTTGCAAAGCGGGCACAAATTAAAACATAACCCAAAAAGCGGGTATAAATGTAAATGCCCATTAGTATTGTCTTCTAATACTGAATAACAAGCCCACAAGAACATTGGCAACAGAAATCAATGACAAGAACCAACATATTGGTAGAGGAAGTATCTTATATATATACACATGCTTTCTTAACATGAGTAGAGTGACACCAGGTAGCATGCTGCATTTTTTAAATAATCGACAGTATCTATAATATCTTTTAAACCAGACTGAACTTGCCGTTTTATTCTCTACACTAGCAGACAAGTTAGTTCCTTGCTATTCCAATATAAAAAAATACAAGAAAGAAAAGGTAGTAAGTACATAGGAACAAATAATAGAAGAAGCTACCTATATTTTATGACATTGGCTTTTAATTGCTATCTTCTAATTTTTCAGAACTATGAAATTCTATTAGGCCCAAGGTAGGGAACCTGAATATGGAGCTGTTCCACAATATCTGAACAAACCCTCAATTTCAGGACACCCATTAGGATAAGGGATTGAACGATGAAAAGGATCACGACCAAGTTTCTTGCGACGAAGAGAACCTTTACAGCCGTAAGGATCTTCTTGAAACTGTGTTCTCACCAGTGCTTCTCCTTTTAAAGCTGCTTCCCTTGAAGTTTGGGAAGATGATGTCCCTGAATAAAAGAATCTTGTTTCTGGAAATCCAATTGCAGACCGATGCAGATGCTTAAATCTCTTCTCCTTGAAATCATATCCTACAACCTACACAGTAGTTGAACAAGTTTATTGAGACCATGCTACTCCTTTCCTTGCATAGGAACTCACTTAGCATCTCCATTAAAAATACAAATCGAGAGACGGACTAACAAATATTAAAGAATTGCTGATCATGACCATCATATGTGAGCTCACTACTAAGATCTTGCTACTTCTTCCGCCGTATAAGAACTCACTAAGCATTGCCACCACAAATACGAACCGAGAGACGCAGAAAATTAGAAATTGCTGATCATAGCCATCAAATGTTAAGTACTTAATTTGGAGACCATAGACAAATGAAGATTCATGTACAAACAACTACTACGCCTCAGTCCCGAACAAGTTGAGGGTCGGCTATATGAATACACCTCTGTGATCTATGTTCACATTGCCAGTTGCAAGCCCAGATAAAGAAGAGTTGTGATAGGCTGGCAGCCAATGTAATACTAGCCAATTTATGATGAATCCACACCATACAAAATGAAAAGTCATGTAGCCACATAAATTTTAAAATACACCAAAACATAAATAATATTACATGGAATAAAGATGATATGGGAGAAACAAACTTTCTCAATACTTGTGCAACAGATATCATCAAAGCTGCTAAAATGAATACTTGAGTTGTTAGATCGGAACCAAGTGAAAATTTAATTGAGAAGAGATTAAAAAATTGCCGGATATAGAGAACACAATAACAATAAGCAATAAGCAGGACCACTAAGTCATTGAGCATACACCAATACATCTTCCACTACATGATTAATATAAGAGTCTGAAAAGTCTTCGGTAGATACAAAGGGCATTATTTTAGATTCTTGAGACAGAGCTCTTGCTATATAATACCTGGAGCTAGTACTTCCCTGTTGAGATTATTATATCAGCATCATTTGGATCTTCCCTAATGTGCTGGTAATGGGGAAGCCCAAAGGCTATTTCCGTAACCCAACACACAGTGACGGAGCCAGAACTTTCGTTAAGGGGTGCCAAAATATATAAAAGTAAGCATACCAAAAAATTAAGGGGAGTCAATACATAGTATACATACATACATACATACATATATATATATATATATATATATATATATATATATATATATATTACCTATCTACAGTATATTTTTCCCGCGAAGTGACACCCCTTCCTATAAGGTGGCTCCGCCACTGCCAACACACATGGCAACCATCTGTCCTTTCTATAAACACATCAATGATTGAACGTTCAACTTCTCATTATAAGCTAAGGAAAATGTCACGTCTCTTCTATTACGTCCTAACTCCTGAGTTCCATTGCACAGGAGTATGTTTTTGGCGGTAGTATACAAAATACAAACAGCTCCATAGGTTCTACCACTAGACATAATTTTATTTGGGGTATCATGCTGAAAAGAAAAAAATCCAAAGCTGTAACAACAATACTAGGATCCTTTGAATTTATGTTTGTAAGTTTATTTAGCATAAAAGTTGGCAACAGCTTATGGAGGTATACTGCTTTGATTGCTATGTGCTGAACGTTTGTTGGGCAAAACACAAGGGAGTAATCACTGCCTTCAACACATATGTGGAATACTCAGATGCAAAGGCATCAAGTGCAAATCTCTTCGTGTTTGTTTTAGATATGCAGATCAAAAGCTAGGCATTTTCTTACTTAAATCTATTGCCTTTAGTTCATTTTTTATGCATCTTATCGGTATTTGTGATTGCAGATATCGCCACTGTTAAACAGTTCAATAATGAAAATCTTGGGATTTCCTTTATATATTTTATACATGACATTTAGATTTTTAGCTATAGAAGGTAATAAATGGCTTACAGTTATATTATGTGGATAAGTGCCAGTAAGCTCTCTGAACCGACAAACGCTAAAGAGAAGATTCTCAAAACTGTCCCTCGCATGCTCTTCAGTGAGTGCCCTCCCTCTTACACTTTCTTGCTTGCCTGCATACAAAGTGGACAACTAGCAATAATGTTTTTATGGTCATGTATCGGTAAAGAAATTATGGTCGCGTATCTATGATACTAGATTTTATCATTACAAATGAATTAGAGGCCACAAAAAAGAGACGAAGTGAGAGAGACGTTAATAACTTCGTTGAAGGAACGGATTATAGTTTACGAATTTGTGAATCGTTTGGTCAATGCTTCTCAGTTCCAAAAATTACTTTCATGAGGGTGCCGATCATGTGAATTGTGAAGAGGAACAATTATTTTTGAAATGGGAAAATCCAGTGAAAATCTTTCAATAAAATGGCTGAGCAGTTGGACTTAGATCTTACAACTGTGTAACTGGAGAATGAACCAATTTGCAAGCTAGATGCGCTATCCTGGTGATATATGAAAAGATGAAAAGCCAGTTCTACTGAACAAGATATAAAGAAATCACAGGCATATTAAGGGCCACCAAATATGAGAGGTATGTACCAGATGGAAGATCATATGACAAATTGAAATTAATCTTAGATATGACACTCAATGCTTTTGTTCTCTTGTTGACTGGGAAAAGATGGCAGCGGTCTGAGGAATTAAAAATTAAGCATTTCAAACATCCAGATTATCTCATAACATAGAGCTCCCATCATATAACAAATGACAATCGCTTTGCATCATGTATACTCCAGCACCTTTCAGCACAGATGGGATTACATGAATCACAAGTCCAGTGAAAAGAAACACTTCTACCTAGTAATGATCCTCCGACGACCAACACAAAAATGGGAACATAAAATTTATTAATATAGCCCAAATTTAGTATCTAGCTTTGACCTCCACCTCTAATTAACTAAACAGAAATGCAGCCATGGATCACCATATCTGATGGAGTTACATCACTAAATTCTTGCGTTGTCACCACTCTTAGTTGAAGGAGCGAACTACGGTTATAAACTTGCGAATCTTTTGGTCAATGCTTCTAAGGTCTGAAAATTACTAGCATGAGGGTGCTAATCATGTGAAGTGGAACATTTATTTTTGAAAATGGGAAGAATTGGAATTTCAGAAAAATGACTGAAATAATCACGATTTAGGTCTTAAAACTATGTATCGGGAGGATGAACCTTCTGCAAACTACACACGCTATCATGGTGATATCTGAAAAGATGAAATGCCTGTTCTAGTGGATAACATATAACCAAATCTCAAACCTAGAGCCACACAAAATGTGAGAGGCATGTTTAAGATTGTAGTTCATATTACAAATTGGCATCAACCTTAGATATGACAAATTGAAACTAACCTTAGATATTCCACATGCTTCAGATATCTCAGCTTATTTCAACAATGAAGTATAATACAAGGGTTTGGAAGTCTAAAAATACAATAATACAGTCGAACTTTCGCAAAGGAGCAGCAGACCATAGCTCTTCAGTCGGTTTATTTGCTCTAATCAATTTAGTTTACTATACACAGAAATGATTATGTTATACAATTTCAGTTCGATATGAAGCATGTGGGCTACTAACCAGAAGCCACGGAAACAAGAACTCACCAAACCACCCTTTAGATTCAGCAACAGTCCAGTAACTTTGAGCTTCACTTCGCGGCCCAGCATCTTTCCTCGTCTCTCCACCACTGAAGAGGAGCAATGCATCATCGTCATCCGCTGTAATTTCAACCCCCTTCTGTATATGTTGCACAAAGGTTGCAGCTTGACCAGGGTGCTTTTGATAAGACTCTAAAAACCAAGAATCCTCCTTATCAACTTTCTCACAACTACTACTTGTATAAACTGAATGTCCAGCAACCATAACAAGATTCCTAAACTTAGAAAATGGATATGCAGCATCCACACCCTTATCAAATCTTGCATAATTACCATTCATCCGAAATCGCCTTTCAGAAACAGATAATACAATAAGAATAATGACCCCAATTGACAAGGATATCATAAACAACATAGCTGGGTGAAGCTTGTAATAACTATGAATTCGTTTTCCCAATGATTTAAGCATTTTGATGGGGTAAAAATTTGAACCTTTTACCTTTCTTGATCTTTTAAGGTTCCCAGATTCCAAGTCAAAATCACCCCTTGGATATGCCTTGTAAGATTTGGGGCTACTAGACCCAAATGAATAGTTTAACTTCATAGAATGAATCCAGCTTCAAAAGCATACCCAAGAAACAAATTTAAGTCAATAAATCAGTGGAAAAATTATTAATGCAAGCAAAATTGTTATTCTCTAGCAGCATCCAATCAATATGAAAACAAAACAAAATTCTCTATGTCCACCTTCAAATCAGGGCAAAAATTGAGGGAAGAACTCACTCGGTAGAGAAATTTAAGAGAATTTTCAACAGAGCATCTGAGAGATCAAAACGAACTGTCGATCAGATCGGAAAAGTCAGCTTCACTAGATGAATGATTATAAGGTTTTGTTTGTTTAGTAATTTTAAGTTAAGGTTGTTGCTGGGTTTCAGACAGAATCATAATAAAAAGGAAGAAAAAAAAAGGATGCTAAGAGAGATCTCTGTAAATATTTTATAAAGCAACTATCGTTGCCTTAATTTCACTTTAATCCTAAAGTTTTGAGTAATATTTACACAAAAATATCCAATAGTTACGGAACCTTCTTTTTCTTTGGTCCCTAAAGGACAGGTGGAAAACTAAGTTTTAAAAATAAAATTTTGAAATCTTGAGAAGGAAACCTCCATCCCAATTCCGTTGTATCATTTCCTTCAATTATGAGTTGTCCTTCCCCGACGAGTGGTTTAAAATATCTCTACAGTTTATAATATATAAAGATTAACTAATTTGTTCAAACTTCAAGACACAACGTACTAAAGTTTAAATTTTAAAATTCAAATTTCAGGACATTATGAGTGTGTTTGATATGAATGGACAGAAAATATTTTTCAATTTTTCCATGTTTGGTTGGCTTAAATATTTTTGAAAATATTTTCCTTATGAACTCATTTTCCTCCAATTGGAGGAAAATGTTTCCTTATCAGAGAAGGTAAAACATTTTCCAAAACTCCTTCTCAACCTTCCTCACCCTCACCAACCCACCCCATCCCCTTTCTAAAAAAGGTTTTTTTTTTCTTTTTCACATTTCAGTTTTTTCGTTACCACCCACCCTACTACCCCTCCACCTCTCCCCTAAAAAAAAAATTTTATTTTTTTACCTTAATTTTTTTTTTACAATTTTAAATTTCTGTTTTTCACTTTTCTGCACCACCCACCCCAAACCCCCCCACCCGCACAATTTTTTTTTATAATTTAAATTTCTATTTTTTTCTTTTTACTGCCCCCTCTCCCCCGAAAAAAAAAACAACAATAACAACAACAACCCAATAAAATCTCACTATTGGAGGTCTGGGGAGGGTAGTGTGTACGCAGACCTTACCTCTACCTCGAAGGAGTAGAGAGGCTGTTTTTGAAAGACCCCCGGCTTAAGAAAACAAAAAGACAAAAATAAGACAATATTAGTATCAACAAAGAAATCATATGAAAAACAGGAACAACATGAAATTCAGAAGAAAGATGCAAAGCAAAAGCGATAGCTAGTAAATAGTTCCTACGCTGAAAAGTGAAATAGTAAGACACAACATTGCCACTAAATATCTAAGACAAAAATCTTACCAGACTGGTCTCGCAATGGCACAAAGTAAGGAAAGACTCAAACTACCTCCTAACCTACAACCCTAATACTCGACCTCCACATCTCCTTATCCAGTGTCATATCCTCGGAAATCTGAAGCCTCGCCATATCCTGCCTGATCACCTCTCCCCAATACTTCTAAGGCCGCCTTCTACCTCTTCTCGTGCCCTCCACAACCAACTGTTCACATCTCCTTACCGGCGCATCTGGGCTTCTCCTATGAACATGCCCAAACCATTTGAGTCTCGCTTCTCGCATCTTGTCATCAATGGGAGCCACATGCACCTTTTAAATATATTTTTCAGTTTTAATTTTTTTATTTATCGGTTTAAAGACTCAAAATTTTACAAGTTCCCAAATTATGAGTTCGGAGGTTTATGTGTTTGGAAGTTTACGGGTTTAGAAATTATAAAGTTTATGGGTTCGAAATTCCGCGGTTTTGAAAGTTTAGCGGTTCGAAAGTTTATGAAATTTGTGGGTCCGGAAGGTTGTTGGTTTGAAAGTTTATGGCTTCGTGTTTATTATATCTAAATTATTTATGAATACTTTTGAGAAGTCATTTTCCTTAATTTGCATACCAAATACCGAAAAATGAATAAAATTACTACTTGTTTTCCATGAAAATATTTTTCACAGAAAACATTTTCCGTTATACCAAACACACCCTATATCCTAAAAATTTGAATATTGTGTCCACAAATTAGAATTTTATGTCCAGAATTTTAAATTAGTAGTTTTGAAATTGAGGACACTTAGCCCTGAATTTCAAATTAACAACTCAAAAATTTAGGACACTAAGTCCTGATTTTCAAATTAGCAGCACAAAAATATAGGATACAAAAATTTAGGATACTTAATCCTGAAGTTTAAGAGAATTAGCTAATCTTTAAATACATTGTAAATTATAAATATATTTTAAATAGTAGACTTAAAAGTGGCTACTAGTGCACTTCGCCCCTCATATGGTATTAAAAGAAATTGGGCCATTGCGACCTCCTGTGAGGGGGCATTTGCATCTATACCCGTTTTTTGTGTCACATTTTAACTTGTGCCCGCTTTGCAAAAAAAATTTGCAAGCGTACCCGCTTTTTCGCATAACTTCAGCACATGGGGCTGAAGTAGCAAAGGCAATCACGCAAAACTTCAGCATTCTAGTAGCCGGGCCTGAAGTTCAGCTCTAGAGCTGAAGTTTTTGTTTTGTAACTGGAAACTTTAGCTCTAGAGCTGAAGTTTTTGTGTTGTAACTGGGAAACTTCAGCTCTAGAGCTGAAGTTTTTGTGCTGTAACTGGAAACTTCTGCTCTAAGCTAGCTTGATATTTCTAAGCTAGCTTCAAATTGATATTTCGTTAGATAGTTGCTATAACTTTGGTGATTCTCGTTGAGATTTTTAGTCATAAAGTATTTGTTCATGCTTATGAGTAATTTATCTAGTAGTAGTAGCCTGTTGCAGTTTACTGGAAGCCATCCAACTCGTTGTTTCTTATTATCATATATCACCATTTTGTCCAGTAGAGAAATATCTGTAGATGAAAAAAACATCATAAAGAGAAAGATTAAATGCACAAAGAACTTGGATACCAACTCTTATCAAAATCTAGTTCCCCTTTAGTATATATGCAGATAAAGAACTGCATTTTCTCTTCACTTTGTTGATACTACTATTCCATCGTTATTTATAAATGTTAAAACACAACCTTGCTTTCTTCTGGTGAGGTACTGAAGGAGAGGAGAAGAGGGAAGGGAGCTGAAATTGTTTAAAAAGTGGGTACAAGTTAAAAGTTTTTTAAAAAATGGGTATAAGTTAAATGGGGGCGACCAAATAAGGCGCCCCGTACAATTTTTACTTCTGTGAGTACTGGGTTGTGAGCTCTTCAGCCCATAACAAACAAGAAAGAAGGCCTCTCCAATTCTGAATCAATCAGGGCCATGAATAATCTTGACATTAGTATGTTGAGACATTGGAGTTGCTCTGTGGCTAGTCCAATCTTGAGTTTTTTTTTAACGTTATTAAATGGTTATCAAACATTATACGATGATATATATTTTTATTAGAACTGAAAATGCTATTACATGTGTTTGTGATGCATTTGTTGTGAGTTCAAGAGTAATTGAGTGATGGTTTGTTTGACGGAGTGAAATCAGCCAAGTGTTAATTAATGTTGAGTAATTTTCAGGAACCACTATTAATATTAATTAATGTTGAATAATTGAGTGATGATTTGTTTATTCGTGGCTATTTGTCACGACCCAATCCTCCCTCCGTGAGATATTGTGACGGCGCCTAGTCTCTATGACTAGGTAAGCCTAACATTTGCGGAATAACGAAAATGAAAGCAAAACTTTAACAACTAACTGCAACAGATAATTAAATAACTGATAAAAATGCCGCTCGGTATGTACAATAACCAACACTCGAGTATACACAGTATTCCTAAAATACGGAACATCATAAGTCACAAGCTGCGGAAGAAACTAGTATCTCTACATACCAGAGTTTAAGAAAAAAAGTACGGAAAGGTAAATGACATAGGAGGGACTAGAGGGGGACTCCGAGGTCCGCGGACGTGGCAGATATACCTTGAAGTCTCCAAGGTCTCACTGCTCACTGATGACGAGGATGATACGACGTACCTGGATCTGCACATAAACATGTGCAGAAGAGTAGCATGAGCACATCACAACGGTACCCAGTAAGTCTCAAGCCTAACCTCAATCGAGTAGTGACGAGGTCAGATCAGGGCCCTACTGGTATATATAATAAATAAGACAGAAAAATATTACAGTGTAATAAGAGACTGGAATTTAACAAAGAGGAAATCACATAAAAATAGCAGTACATCACACAGGGATAAAACAGCAAAGGATCTCCCGAGATACCATATCGTAGTCCCAAAAGTAAATATGCAAGGAGATCTCCCAAGGTACCGCCTCGTAGGTCTCAAAAGTAAATGTGCAAGGAGATCTCCCGAGGTATCGCCTCGTAGTCTGAAACGCAAATGTGCAGGGGGATCTCCTGACGTACCGCCTCGTAGTCCCAAAAGTAAACACACAACTCAAATTAATAAATACAGTAATTAACAGTAAGAATTCTACAATTAAGACTGATATAGATCAAGGAAAAATAGAAAATCAACTAGGCATGCTGCACAATGTTCAAATAAGCATTTAAAGCACATAGACATGCGATATTAGACTAAACAGGATTACTACACATGCTGGAATAACTCAATTAAGATGAAAACATGTTACTACTTAGTAAAAACCGGATTTAACAATAATTAGCACTCGTCACTCGCGTACACGGTGGTCACATAACACAACAGTACCAAATCCTAAGTGGAATTTCTCCCACACAAGGTTAGGCAAACCACTTACCTCGAACCAAGCTCAATTAATCAGTAAAAATGCCTTTTCCACGATTTTCCGACTCCGAATAGCCCAAATCTAGCCAAAAGCAATTACATACCATAAGTATAACTACAAGAAACTAATCTAATTAATGAAATCAGGTTTAAGCAAGAAATTAGAAAATCGTCCCAAAAAGTCGACCCAGGCACACGTCTCAGAATCGGGTAAAAGTCATAAAATACGAACACCCATTCACTCACAAGTTCACTCGTACCAAAATTATCCAAATCCGATATCAAAATTCCCAATCAAAACTCAAATTTGGTTGAAGAACTTTTTCCTATTTTTCCAATTTTCTCAACCCAAATCCGAAGTTAAAGGATGGAATCAACTATAGATTAATGGAATATAATCATAAATGAGTCAAGAATCATTACCCAATAGCTTTCTCTGGAAATCTCCCAAAATTTCCTCAAAACCCGAGATCTATATCTCAAGTTTTGATAAAAATGGATAAACTCTCATATTTAAAATGTTTATAATTGCCCAGCAATCCCTTTTTCGCGAATGCGGAAGAATCCTCGCGTTCGCGAAACACAATCTTGCTTCAACCCAAAATTACTCATCGCGAACGCGATGACCTAATCGCGAACACGGGACCAACATCGGGAACGCGTAGGCAAAATGGTCTGGAGACTCAGCTGACCAGCTTCCTCTATGTGAACGCAGGATCCTCATCGCGAGCGTAGACCAATTAAATCAGATCTTCGCAAATGCGGGACCCTCATCGTGAACGCGAAGCACAAATCCTCTCCCGCCTCCAGTTCTTCTTCGCGAACGCGGAACTCCCATTGCGAACGCGAAGAAGGAAACTAGCAACTAGAAACACCAGAAATTCTGCAACTTCAACAAGTTCAAATTAATCCGTTAACCACCCGAAATCAACTCAAGGCCGTCGGGACCTCAACCAAACATACCTAAAAGTCCTAAAACACTATACGAACTTAGTTGAGCCCTCAAAACACATCAAACAACAACCAAAACACGAATTACCCTCCAATCCAAACTTAATGAACTTTGAACTTCAAACCTCTACATTTGATGCCGAAACCTATAAAATCACGTCCGATTGACCTCAAATTTTGCACACAAGTCATATTAGACATTACGGACCTACTCCAACTTTTGGAATTGAAATCTGACCCCGATATTAAAAATTCCACTTCCGGTCAAACTTCCCAAAAATTCAACTCTCACCATTTCAAGCCTGATTCAACTACATACCTCTAAAACACAATTCGGACATGCTTCTAAGTCTAAAATCACCCAACAGAGCTAACAGAACAGACGGAACTCCATTCCAGAGTCGTCTTCACACGGTTCCAACTACGGTCAAAATTCTAGAACTTAAGCTTCCAGTTAGAGACTAAGTGTCCCAAAACACTCCAAAACCAAAAACAGAACCTCCCAGCAAGTCACATAAGCAAAAAAAGATACGAGGAAAGCAGTAAATAGGGGATCGAGGCTAATACTCTCAAAACGACCGGCCGGGTCGTTACATCCTCCCCCTCTTAAAACAATCATTCATCCTCGAAAGAGTATATAGACATACCTGAAGTGGTGAGAAGATGAGGATAATGGCTGCGCATATCATGCTCGGTCTCTCAAGTCGCCTCCTCGACCGGCTGACCCCTCCACTGAACCTTCACTGAAGCAATGTTCTTTGACCTCAACTTTCAAACCTGCTGTCCAAAATAGCCACCGGCTCGTCAACATAAGATAGATCCTTGTCCAACTAGACTGAGCTGAAATCCAACACATGGGATGGATTATCGTGATACTTCCAGAGCATAGAAACATGGAATACTAGATGAACTCCTGCTAGAGTGGGAGGCAAGGCAAGCTCATAAGTTACCTCCCCAACTCGCTGCAACACTCGAATGGGAATAAACCTTAGGCTCAACTTGCCCTTTTTTCCCAACCTCATAACACCCTTCATGGGCGAAACTCAAAGCAAGACCTGCTCTCCAACCATGAATGCAACATCGCGAACCTTCCGATCTGTATAACTCTTCTATATGGACTGGGCTGTGCGAAGTCGATCCTGAATTACCTTAACTTTCTCCAAAGCATCCTGAACCAAGTCTGTACCCAATAATCTAGCCTCGCCCAGCTCGAACCAACCCACTAGAGACCGACACCGCCTACCATATAGAGCCTCATATGGTGCCATATGAATGTTCGACTAATAACTGTTATTGTAGGCAAACTCTACAAGTGGCAAAAACTGATCCCAAGAACCTCCAAACTCCATCACACACACATAGAGCATATCCTCTAGCATCTGAATAGTGCGCTCGGACTGTCCGTTCGTTTGAGGGTGAAATGCTTTTCTCAACTCAACCCGAGTACCTACTCATGTTGTACGGCCCTCTAGAACCATGATGTAAATTGCATACCCCGATCAGATATTACAGATACTGGCACGCCATGAAGCCTGACAATCTCGCAGATATAAACTCGAGCCAGCTGCTTGAAAGAATAAGTAGTCATCACATAAATGAAATGAGCTGGCTTGGTCAGCCTGTCCACAATCAGCCAAACTGCATCAAACTTCCGCTGAGTCCGTGGAAGCCCAACAACAAAATCCATAGTGATCCGCTCCTATTTCCACTCCGAAATCTCTAACTTCTGAAGCAACCCACCAGGCCGCTGATGCTTATACTTCACCTGCTGGCAATTTAGACACCGAGCTACATATTCCACTATGTCCTTCTTCATTCTCCTCCACCAATAATGCTATCTCAAGTCCTGATACATCTTCGCGGCACCCGGATGAATGGAGTACCGTGAACTGTGAGCTTTCTGGAGAATCAACTCACACAAACCATCTACATTAGGCACACATAGCATGCCCTACATCCTTAATGCACCATTATCTCCAATAGTGACCTCCTTAGCATTACCTTGCTGGATCATTTCCTTAAGGACAAACAAATGGGGGTCATCATACTAACTCTCCCTGATACGATCATAAAGAGAAGACTGGGAGACCACACAAGCTAAAACTTGACTCGGCTCAGAAATATCCATTCTAACTAACTAGTTGGCTAAAGCCTGAACATCTAATGGCAATGGCCTCTCTGATGCTGGTAGATATGCTAAACTCTCCAAACTCTCTGCCCTACGACTCAAGGCATCGGTCACCACATTGGCCTTCCCGGGATGGTATTGAATGGTGATATCATAATCCTTAAGAAGCTCTAACCACCTCCGCAGATGCAAGTTAAGATCCTTCTACTTGAACAGATGCTGCAAAACTCTGGTGATCAGTGTATATATTACAAGGGACATCATACAAATAGTGCTGCCAAATCTTCAAGGCGTGAACAATAGCTGCTAACTCAATGTTGTGCACATGATATTTCTTTTCATGCACCTTCAGCTATCTAGATGCGTAGGCAATCCGGTCCCGCATCAACACTACACCGAGACCAACCCACGACACATCATAACATACAGTATAAGACCTCGAACCTGTAGGCAATACCAATACTGGGGCTGTAGTCAAAGCTGTCTTGAGCTTTTGAAAGCTCTCCTCACACCCCTCTGTCCACCTGAACGGAGCACCCTTCTAGGTCAGCCTGGTCATAAGTACTGCAATAGATGAGAAACCTTCAACAAATCGATGGTGGTACCCCACCAAACCAAGAAAACTCCGGATCTCCGTAGCTGAGGACGGTCTAGGCCAACTCAGCACCGATTCAACCTTCTTCGGATCCATCTTGATCCCATCACTTGACATTATGTGACCCAAAAATGCCACTGAGTCTAAATAGAACTCACACTTTGAGAATTTGGCATATAACTTCTTTTCTCTCAAGGTCTAAAGCATGGTCCTCAAGTGCTGCTCATGATCCTCCCGACTCTGGGAGTACACCAGAATGTCGTCAATAAACACAATGACGAATGAGTCAATATAGGGCTAAAATACACTATGCATCAAATGCATAAATGATGTTGGGGCGTTGGCCAGCCTAAATGACATCACAAGGAACGACCACACCGAGTCCCGAAAGCAGTCTTCAGGATATCTGGCTCCCGAATCTTCAGCTGATGATAACCTGAATGTAAATCAATATTGAAAAATACTCTGGCACCCTGTAACTGATCAAATAGGTCATCAATACGAGGCAATGAATACCTGTTCTTCATTGTGACTTTGTTCAACTGGCGATAATCAATGCACATATGCATAGAACCATCCTTCTTCTTCACAAACAAGACAAGGGCATCCCAATGTGACACACTGGGTTGAATAAAGCCCTTATCAAGTGATTCATGTAATTGTTCTTTCAACTCCTTCAACTCAGGAGAAGCCATATGGTATGGAGGAACAGAGATGGGCCGAGTGCCCGACAAAAAATCAATACCAAAGTTGATATCTCTGTCAGGCGGCATGCCCGGAAGATCAACTAGAAATACATCGGGATAGTCCCTCACTACTGGAACTGACTCAATCATAGAGGTATCCATACTGACATCTCTCACATAAGCTAGATACCCGTCACACCCCTTCTCAACTATTCGTTGAGCTTTAAGAAATGAAATAACTATGCTGGAAGTATAATCTAAGGTACCTCTCCACTCTAATTGTGGTAATCCTAGCATAGCCAACATCACGGTCTTAGCGTGACAATCAAGAATAGCATAATGGGGCGACAACAAGTTCATGCCCAAAATAATATCAAAGTCTACCATACTGAGCAATAATAAATCGACTCTGGTCTCAAAACCACTAAGAACAACCAAACATGACTGATACACATGGTCAACAATAATAGAATCTCCTACAGGTGTAGACACATAAACATGAGAACTCAATTGTCGCGCCCCCTTTTTTTTCTCGCAAAATAGGGTTTATGACATTGACAACTCTTTTAACAGGTATTAAAAGAGAAGAGTCGCCACCTAATGATTAAAGTGCATTAGGACACTAAGAAGAGTTTGATTTAGAAAACTAGAGATTGGGTAAGGGCTTGAAATTATCCCGAAGGGAAGGTGTTAGGCACCCTCAGGATCCACTAGTGTGGTTCCCGACCATACTATAATTGTGACTTTAAGTAAGCAAATAAGAGTTTCAAATATGAGGGGATTTTCACATAATGGTTGCAAATAGATAAAATTAAAAGAAGTGAAAGGCAAGCTGAAATTTGAGAAAACGGTTTAAAATTTTGAAAGGTAAACAACGAAATAAACAAGTAAAGGGAAGGGGGGGGGGTCCTAGGTTTATAAATAATATGAATCACCCCACACAATGTCCGGTAATCGCTCCCCAACGAGGGGTTACACGTGACATTATCGCATGGTCATCATATCCATATCTACCCTTTCCCATCCCGTTAAGGTGTTAAAGCGCGGAATAGTCTCATTTACTTATTGCATGCTATTATCCGCCCCAATCCTATCAGCCCTGGAGGTGCTTGGGACTACTAATCCTATAATGGTGGCAAAGTTGGCTTATTTGTGGTTTCAAAAGGTAAAAATACTAAGGCGATAAACAAAAGCACGTATAACAAGTATGGGGCAAGCACATAAGCGGATACGGCTCAAACAGACCTCTTAAATCAAAGAAAAGCATCTAGTTTAGCATGTCTTGCATGTACTGATTAGGGTCTGATTAAAACTTAAAAGGGGAAAACGGGCTGATTTATCACATATTTTCAGATAAGAAGTCCGAATTAGACCTGCCCGCTGGTTGTAATTAACAAAAAAACTGGTGCAGTCATAACTTTTTAACCTAAGGGTTGCCTAAGAGTTAGACGAAACCTATAGGCATGATATTTACTGGTTTCAAAAAAGATGAAGTGTATTGATTTTAGAAGAGGCCGTCAGTTATTGAGGGAAGACGAGTTTTGACAAAAGATTCTGCAGATGTTAGACAATGATATTGCCAATTTTAGACTTATAGGTGAAAGAAAATGTTTCATACTAGGTTGCTAATTCCTATAGGCATGCTTTCTAGGCGTTGTTGACTTTAAAAACATTGTTATTGACATTCAGAAATCCTATAGGCAAGTCATCTATATGCAGTTAGTTACTTAACTCCTATAAACAGGTTTGCCTAATGACAGATGCACATGCAAATTGCAGGAATTCCTATAGGCATATTATCTATATGATATGCAGAATTTCAGAAATGACTTATGGACATGGTCTCTATATAATACAGAAGTACAGAAACCTATAGACATGGTCTCTATATAATGCAGAAGTGCAGAAACCTATAGACATAGTATCTATATGAAATGCAGAAGTGCAGAAGTATGATAATTCCCTATGAACATGATATATATATGAAATGCAGAAGTGCATGATATCTACCCCTTTACATGCATGATTCCCTCCCTTTTCACTAGCCATCCCAATAGTTATTACAAGTTATTACAGCCCGGAATGAAATAAGAAAAGCAAAATTAAAAGTACAACTAAGGGAGCCTAATTCAGACTCCATGTCTGAAATATGAGATGAACCAACTCTAAAGATCATGATCCAAAGCCTTTATCTCATCTTTGGATGTGTCAGAGTTCCTTAAGAGCCTCATATGGACTCCGGGCAGTGCTCACACCCAAACGTTACCAGATTAAGAACATAGTGCAATGTGGAAGGGCCAACCCTCAAGTGTCCAAGTTCAGAGGGAACTCAAGGTCCCAAGGCAAGGCTCACAAGAGGGGGCAAAACCTAGAAGCTAAGAGAGAGTGTAAGTGCAGAAGTGAAATTCTGAAAAGGGAAAGGAGGAAAAGGGAACAACTTAAAAATCAGTGCATATAGGGGTATAGAGGAGGAGGGAATTTGCAAGAACACAAGAGAAGCAGGCTAATGGGCATACTCAGCAATGGGATATGCTGGCACACCCTCCAGCCTGTTAGAGGTTAGGACCTCACTGTTTCAGAACTCAAGTCATGGACAACAACTCATGTTGCCATACCCTAAGTCATCACTTACAAACACATAGGGGTAATGGGGTAGGGAGCAAAGATTCACAATAGAAACAAGTAGTAGAACATAAGCATATTGAGTTAAATATTGAATTCTACATAAGAAGTAAGGTAGCCATGGATATAAAAAACTTTAAGTAAACACATTGGAGTGATGCTGAAACTAAAATTAGGATATACGAGTTTCAGAGAAAACAAACAAAGAGAAAGCAGTAGTCTTCTAAAGCCAAAGTGCAAACGAGCAATCAGAATGCTATGAGTTTAGAAGAGAATTGTGAAGTCTAAAGTGTAGAAGTATTGAATTGAAGGTGTCCTAAAGTGCAGAAGGGTCGTGCCCTTTTATAGTGTAGAAAGCAAGTAGGAATAGGTAAGAAAATAGTTTGGAAATCAATTACACAAGGTCTCCCTTTAATTAAAGGATTCTGATTTCAAACGGGCAAAATAATTAAGGAAAGAGGTCAATCAAACACTTTTTCCAGAGCAGTTCAAGAGGGGTAAATACATAGAGGTTTATTTAAGGACAAGTCTTGATAGTACACGGTTTGTGCAAATAAGGAAAGGAAATCAGTTAACAGCTAGTAAATCAGAAATTAAGGATTTCATATGAATGAACCAGGTCAGAAAGATGGGAAGGATTTCGACTTAAGGAAAATCAGTACCAATCAATTAAACTTATTAAAAGGAATTCTGAATCAATCACAAGTTGGAAAACCATTTTGGAGAAAGATTCCTCATATATAAAAGCACGCAGACACGTTAAACATGAAGAAATTTGTCATGCTATTCAATTGAAGATTCTAGTATAGGAGAATTAGAATTGTGTGCAAACAAAAGAAGTTCACACTTAGTTCATAGACACAGAAATAAGTCTGAAAGAGTCAAGGGTCCTCAAACAGAACCCTAGTTTGATCATATGACCAAACTCGGAGGAAACCCCCAAATTCTAGGGTTTCCGACTCAAGTCAAATATAGAGATGAGGAGGCAATAGGCTCAGAGATTTCTTTTCAGAATCTTATGAGAAGACAAGCAAATATAAATAACATTCAAAGCAGACAGAGTGCAGGAGCATAATGAGAGAATAGTCACGACAGTAAAAGAAAACATGTTTAAGAAAACCTTTTAGAAGGGACTTAAATAGAGTTTAGTAGAAGACAAACAAAACTTAAGAACTCAGTAGGAAATACATACAGTAGAAGAACACAAAAAATACCGGAAAAGCATAGCAAAACATCATATAGGAAAATACAACAAGATAAACATGCGAGCATGGTACAAAACACAGTAGAAAAATAAAGCACAGAAGAACATGTATAGCATAAGAAAGCAGTAGAAGCACATGTGTGACAAATACACACAAAGAAAGGAAAAGAAGAGTCGGAGAAATATTTTAAGCTTTTTCAGAAACCCTAAATCGGAAAGAAGTAATTTTTGAAAGAAAAATTGGGAAAACGTTTAAAAAACTCAAGTAGAGCACAAATATAGAACATATCTAAGAAAAAATCAGAGAAAATCTCGAATAGCTTAGGATTTCAGAGGAACCCTAAAACTAGAAAGGCTTTGAAAAGGTTCGATCTGAGTCGGAGAGGTTAGAACCATGCTCAAAACATCATTATACGCGGGAGCAAAACCGGCAAGGGCCATAGAACCTTGGATCTGTAGAGATCAGAACGGACACCTTCGAGGTCAGGCCTAGGAACTTCGAATACCAAGTGTTTGAGAGCAGAGGGAGATGAGTTTAGGCCATCCATGGATTGAGATGCCATGGATTTCGGTGAGCTTGAGGTAGAAGACAGTGAGAGAGGCTAGGGTTTCGAGAGACTTTGAGAGGAGAGGATTTTCAGAGGCAGCTGATAGAAGAGAATGAGGGGATTAGGGTAGTCATTAGGGAATTAAAAAGGTAAGGAATGATCGTGGCCGTTGATCAACAGCCTGGATTAAAAGAGAGGGCCGGGTGGATCGGATAAGCGGGTCAGGGGTCGAGTTAAATTGAAATTGGGCTGGGTAATTTGGGATTTGAAATTGGGTTATTTGGGGGATCAATTTGGGCTATAATTGAGACAAAATGGGGCTATATTTTAAATAGCCAGTTTTTCCCTTTTTATTTTATAAAAATAGTAAAATGACTTTTGAAAATAAATTAAAGGTACTAAATTAATTAATAATATATATATATATTATATTAAAAATGCTGGAACCAATTTTATAATTATACACGCAATTAAATCTTAAAATAGGCTAAAATTTCAATTAAATGCAATTTAATTTTTAAAATACTAAATAAATTTACAAAAATGTGCAAAATATTAACCTAGCTATATTTTTGTATAAATATGAGAATAAAATAAATTATTTTCCAAAATGATGATGTTGGGAATGATTATTAGTTTTTGTACTGCTAAAATAGGACAATAAATTAATTTAAAAATCTTTTAAAATTAGGAAAAATACTAAAACGTTTGGATATACCTATATATGCATAAATATGATATTTTGAAAGTATTTTGCATATATAAAATATACAGGGAAAAATTGGGTATCAACAGCTGCCCCTCTTTACCCGGGAATGATGAAAGAGTTGTCGGGTAAAGATATGATGACCAATTTGACCGAACGAAATGGTTTGAAGAATCTGACCGTGCTCCGGTTCCTGAGCTGCCTACATATCCCTGGTCTTACAAGAATTAGGCCATATGTAGTTCAAGATCCGTCGGTGGAATATGCCGATGGAGATTTTTTCAAGAACGGACGGGATATTCGGGTTGGGATGGATGGCTAGAGTCTAGCTGAGCTGCGGGAACTGGAGAGGGATCGCTCCTGCTGAGACGGCTGTTGCTAGTCGGTTTACCTGCAAATAAGCAATACAAGTGTATACTGTGCAAAAATTTAAACATGATGCAATTTCCCGTCGGACCATGAATGCTGTCTTCGGACGGTTAGGATGACGTCCTCAGACCATGACATCCTGGGCCATGAAGCGTATGATAAGGATTCGTAGGCCCTGAAATGATGTTCTCGGGCTATGAGAATGATGCCTCCGAACCATGATGCCTTTGAATAATGATATGCAAAAGATAAAATGGGTCCTCAGGCCATGAAATGGCGTTCTCGGGCTATGAAAATGGTGCCTCTAAAAACTGACGCCTTTGGACAATTTGGCGATCTTTTAGCCCATGAGATGCAATAGGTGGCGATCTTTTAACCAATGAAATGCAATAAGTGGCGATCTTTCAGCCGATGCAAGGTATAAATGAAGCGACGATCTTTCAGCCAATGAAATGCAATAAGTGGCGATCTTTCAGCTGATGCAAGGTATAAATGAAGCGGCGATCTTTCAGCCAATGCGAGGTATAAATAAAGTGGCGATATTTCAGCCATGCGAATGTAAATAAAGCGGTGATATTTCAGCCATGCAGATGGAGGTAGAGCTTAACCTCGGAAGGCAGAATGGTAGCCTTATGCGATGGAGAGAATGCAAATGGAGGTAGAGCTTAACCTCGGAAGGCAGAATGGTAGCCTTATGCAATGTAGAGAATGCAGAATGAGACATAGCTTAGTCTCGGAAGGCATAATGGTAGCCTTATGCAATGCAGAGAATGCAGATAGAGGTAGAGCTTAACCTCGGAAGGCAGAATGATAGCATTATGCAATGCAGAGAATGAAGATGGAGACAGAGCTTAGTCTCGGAAGGCAGAATGATAGCCTTATGCAATGCAGAGACTGCAGATGGAGGTAGAGCTTAACCTCGAAAGGCAGAATGGTAGCCTTATGTTGGAAGTAAAATGGCAAATAGCAATAGAGTTTTTTTAGTTGATAGCGGATTGCGATAATGCGACTGCTGGGGATACTGTGTCTGTTGGGGACACTACGTGCGGATAGCAGCTGTGAGTAAGTGCAACGATTTTGAGAGTAGTATTTCCGAGCAATGTGAGTCTCGTGAGTGTATAGTATATTTGATGATTTTGCAACTCAAGTGCCTGCATCCAAAGAAAATCATGAGTTTTGTAAAGGGGGAGGTTAGTTTGTATTCCCGCTGGCTTTGCTTGACTTGCTCGGCTCTGTTCCGGTGATACTGTGCATATCATTGGGGTAGCATTGCTAAACAAAGCAACTTTGGTAACAGACATGCATGGTTTAGTAAACAATATAACATAAATACATAATCGAGAATAGTTTTCCTTAGATGAACCTACGACTGCGACGTGGTTAAAGACATTACAACTTCTCTTGCTTCGGAATTTTGAGGGTCCTCCTCAAAATTCTGCCCCAGTTTACTGGGCTGCTGCTTCTGACGGCTATTAATGATAAATGGCTGGAATCAGCTTTGGAATTTTGAGGGTCCTCCTCAAAATTCTGCCCCAATTTCCAATAACGGGAAAATGGAAATTTTATTGCATTGTTACCTAACCCATAGGGCTGCCTACGTATCCCCTATTAAACGAGAATCAGGTCAGGCGTAGTTCAAGTTACATCATAAAGGAAAGCATAGAGATTACACATAGTATCGCTTCACTGTATCTGAATTGATCGGCTTCGACCAAACTTCTCCGTCCATTTCTGCAAGTATGAGGGCTCCTCCTGTTAGAACCCGATGGACCATGCACGGACCCTGCCAGTTGGGAGAGAACTTCCCTTTGGCCTCGTCCTGATGCGGGAAAATCTTCTTTAACACTAGCTACCCCGGTGTGAACTGTCTCGGCTTGACTCTTTTGTTGAAGGCTCTGGACATTCTGTTCTGATAAAGATGACCATGGCAAACTGCGTTCATTCTTTTTCCATCTATAAGAGCTAGCTGCTCATAATGACTCTTCACCCATTCTGTATTGTAGAGTTCTGCTTCCTGTATGATCCTCAAGGAAGGAATTTCTACCTCGGTAGGAATGGCCGCCTCTGTACCATAAACCAGCATATAGGGAGTCACCCCGATTGATGTGCGGACTGTGGTGCGATACCCCAATAAAGCAAATGATAACTTCTCATGCCACTGCTTATGCTTCTCTATCATTTTCCTTAGTATCTTCTTGATATCTTATTAGCGGCCTCTACGGCTCCATTCATCTGAGGTCTGTAGGCTGTAGAATTCTTGTGTTTGATCCTGAAGGTTTCACACATGGCTTTCATCAAATCACTGTTGAGATTGGAACCATTATCAGTAATGATTGATTCTGGAATTCCAAACCGACAAACAATACGATCGCGGACAAAGTCTACCACAACTTTCCTAGTCACTGCCTTGTACGATGCTGCTTCAACCCATTTAATGAAATAATCAATTGCCACTAGGATGAACCTGTGCCCATTTGATGCAGCAGGTTCGATTGGTCCGATAACATCCATTCCCCAAGCAGCGAACGACCATGGTAAGCTTGTTGCATTAAGCTCGTTTGGAGGCACCTTTATCATATCTGCATGTATCTAGCAGCGGTGGCACTTCCGAACATACTGGATGTAGTCCGTTTCCATAGTCATCCAAAAATAACCAGCTCAGAGTATCTTCTCTGCTAAGACAAAACCATTCATATGTGTCCCGCAGGTCCCAGCATGGATTTCTTCTAGTAATTTAGATGCTTCCTTTGCGTCGATACACCTTAGTAATCCCAGATCCGGAGTCCTCCTATACAGGATTCCTCTGCTATGGAAGAAATTGTTTGATAATCTTCGAAGTGTACGCTTTTGAATAGGGTTTGCAAGCTCTGGGTATTCTCTTTTCACCAGGTATTCCTTGATATCATGAAACCAAGGTTTTCCATCCACTTCTTCTTCGACGTGAGCACAGTAAGCTGGCTGATCGTAGATATTTACTGGAATAGGGTCAATGAAATTCTTATCTGGATGTTGTATCATGGATGATAGGGTAGCCAATGCATCGGCAAATTCATTCTGGACCCCGGGGACATGCTGGAACTCTGTCTTTATGAACCTCTTTCTCAACTCCTGTACATGATGCAGATAGGGGAGTATCTTGGTATTCTTGGTTGCCCATTCTTCTCGGACCTAATGTATAAGCAAGTGTGAATCCCCGATCACTAGCAACTCTTGGACGTTTATGTCAATGGACATCTTGAGTCCCAAGATGCAGGCCTCGTACTCAGCCATGTTATTGGTGCAAGGGAATCTGAGTTTGGCAGACACCGGATAATGCTTACCGGTTTCTGACACTAGGACTACTCCTATGCCAACTCCTTTGAAATTTTCTGCTCCATCGAAAAATATTCTCCAATCATCATAGGATTTTGCAATGTCTTCTCCTATGAACGACACCTCTTCGTCAGGAAAGTACGTCTTTAAGGGTTCATATTCTCCGTCCACGAGATTCTCGGCAAGATGATCTGCCAAAGCCTGTCCCTTGATTGCTTTCTGAGTTACGTAGACAATGTCGAATTCACTCTACAGTATTTGTCACTTGGCTAGCTTGCCAGTGGGCATGGGCTTCTGAAGGATGTACTTCAACTAATCCATCCTTGATATGAGATACGTGGTATAGGCACAGAAATAGTGCCTTAACTTTTGAGCTACCCAAGTCAGAGCACAATAGGTGCGTTCTAACAGAGAATACCGGGCCTCGTACGGGGTGAACTTCTTGCTAAGATAGTAGATGGCCTGCTCCTTCCTCTCTATTTCATCATGTTTCCAAAGAACACAACCGAACGCTCCATCTAGCACTGCAAGGTAGAGTAATAGGGGTCTACCTAGTTTGGGAGAGACCAAAACTGGCGGTGTTGACAGGTACCCCTTGATTATGTCGAAGGCCCTTTGGCAGTCATCAGTCCATCTGGTAGCGGCGTCCTTCTTCAACATCTTAAAGATTGGCTCACAGATGACAGTAGATTGAGCTATGAACCGACTGATGTAGTTGACTCTCCCCAGGAAACTCATCACGTCCTTCTTGTTCTTTGGCGGTGGCAATTCTTGAATGGCTTTAACCTTTGATGGATCTAGTTCTATTCCTCAGTGACTTACAATGAACCCAAGTAGTTTACCAGTAGGAACCCCAAATGCACATTTCGCGGGATTCAGTTTCAGGTTGTACCTTCTTAGTCTGTTGAAGAACTTCCTCAAATCTTCTATGTGATTAGCGGCTTTCTTGGTTTTGATGATGACATAATCTACATACACCTCGATCTCCTTATGTATCATATCATAGAAAATGGTAGTCATGGCCCTCATGTAGGTGGCCCCTGCATTTTTCAGGCCGAACGACATCATCTTGTAATAGTACATTCCCTAGGGCGTAATGAAAGCCATTTTCTCAGCATCTTCTTCATCCATCCAGATCTGATGATACCCAGCGAAACAATCCACGAATGACTGCAATTCATGCTTGGCGCAATTGTCGATCAGGATGTATATGTTTGGCAAAGGGAAGTCATCTTTCGGACTGGCCCGGTTGAGATCCCGGTAGTCGACACAGACTCTGACCTTCCCGTCCTTCTTTGGTACTGGCACAATGTTGGCTAACCATGTTGGGTATTCTACTACCCTGAGAACCTTGGCTTTGACTTGCTTAGTGACTTCTTCCTTGATTTTCAGACTCATGTCAAGCTTAAACTTTCTGAGCTTTTGCTACCGGCGGACATGTTGGATCGGTTGGTAGTTTGTGAGCCACAATAGATGTACTCAGACCAGTCATGTCATCATACGACCAAGCGAATATGTCTTCATATTCCCTAAGAAATTCTGTGTATTCCTTCTTTCCTGATGGCGATAAGTGGATACTGATTCTCGTTTCTTTGATGTTCTCTGCATCTCCCAGGTTAACAATCTCGGTCTCATCCAGGTTGGACTTAGGTCTGTTCTCAAAATTTTCAACCTCTTTAACAATCTCTTCTGGTATGTCATCTTCCTCTGAATCTATGTCCGTTTGTTGCGTTGTCTCGTTGCATGTCACAGTCATTGGTTCATCAAGATAAGTAATAGTAATGCTGTATGAGTAAAGTAATGAGAGAAAAATAATAAGAGTAAGATTTATAGGGAAAATGGAAATGTTTTGCTAAATTCCATAACTGTTTTGAATATTGAAGATCTTATTGCGAAAATTCAAAAATGCGAAAGGAAAATCAACAAGTAAAAATGAAAGATAGTGCATGATGCTTTGTTCAGCCTTGCTACCCCGAGGATTTCCGGGCTCTGGGGTTCTGATGGTCCAATTGTTAAGGCATGCTCCTCGGCTTACAGCCTGTATGGAAAGGCCTTCCTCCCCCTCCTCCTCGAAGATGACACAACAATCCATGTAATCATCTTCTAGGAACAAATTCCTCACTGCTGCCAGTGCTTCCTTTTCTTCCGACCCATAGATAACATCGGCCGGCTGGAAAGTCTGCTCCAAATATGGTATTGGCTGCTCCAACGGGTAGTATGGACCATGCTATGGTGGCGACCAATTGTTGAATTCTTCCCAAGTGTACTCATATCCCAGACCAAAGGTGGTGCCATGTTTCTTCAGTTTGATAGGCTGGGTGATTCCTTGGAGGTTCTTGCCAAGTCCCTTGCCAGGTTCATGTTCGCTCCAGCTCAATATGCTTTCAATTTTGTTGTCCCACCATTTGTCCTTATCAACGACATTGACTCGCTAGATTTGGTGATAGGTCTCTCCGCCTATCTTTCTTCTACCTCTGATCGCTGGGATGGTTTGGCGACTGTATATGGGATTGCTATCGTCGCCGTAAATGATCACCTCTTGGTGATTCCACTAAAACTTCACTGCCTGATGTAGGGTTGATGCTACAGCCCTAGCACCATGAATCCAAAGCCGTCCTAAAAGCAAGTTGTAAGATGCCGACATGTCTATTACTTGAAATTCAACATCAAACCAAGTAGGCCCCATCTACAAACACAAGCTAATTTCCCCATTAGTGGACCTTTGGGAACTGTCGAAAGCTTTGACATTGATGGCCCCGTCCTTGATCTCATACAGCCCCTTTTCCAATGTCCTGAGTGTTACCAATGGACAAATGTTGAGGCTGGACCCTCCATCAATCAGGATTCTGGTGATGAAATAATCCTTGCATTGCACAGTGATGTGCAATGCCTTGTTGTGACTCAACCCTTCTGGTGGCAACTCATCTTCATGAAAAGTGATCTTGTGACTCTCCAATACCTGTCCTACAATGTTTGTCATTTCTCCTCCAGTGATGTTTCTCGGTACATATGCCTCACTCAACACCTTCAACAAAGCGTTCTTATGTGCATCGGAGCTTTGCAGCAAGGCTAGGATAGAGATCTCTGTCGATGTTTTGTTCAACTGATCAATGACTGAGTACTCCTTTGCTTGTATTTTTCTCCAGAGATCATCGGTCCTAGCTTCAGTGATGGTCGGCCGTCCAGAGGCCTGCTTACTTGATTCAGCCAAATGTTCCGGGGTGTATACCCTGCCGGTTCTTGTCATTCCCTGTGCCACGACTGCTTCTCCGGATTTGGTTTTCCCTTTCCTTCTTGCCTCAGCTGTGTAGTCCCAAGGGATGAACTTTGTATGGAATAGCGTTATAGCCGACATTGCTACTGGAATGGGCGCCTTTACCCCAAATGGAGCATGTATTTTGGACGATAAAACCGTAACTTCAAACGGCGCGGGTGTGTTTGCTGGAGACCCAAACTCGACCTCAATTGGTGTTGGCGTCTTTGTGGGGGAGGGTGCTTCAAACTCAATTGGTATGGACATATTCACCTCGGTGTCCCCAGAAGGCTGGATCTGGACTACAATCGGATTAAGTGTGACTGTCGGTTTCTTTGGATCGTCACCTTCCGCGATCAAACTGATCAATCCCTTGGGGTCCCAATCATCTTCTATCTCAATCATGTGAACGCCTCTACCCTTGTGGTCGGGAAGAGGGTTGTTGCAGACATTCGGAGCAGGATCCTTTGCCATAATAATCTTGTTATCAATCAGTGCCTGGATCTTATCTTTCAGAGAATATCATTCATCAATGGCATGCCCTTTCATGCTGGAATGGTATGCACATGATTTATTTGGATTGACCCATTGGGAAGGGCTTTCAGGGGTTATAGCAGAGATGAGGGTGACATAACCATCAGCTTTAAGCCTTTCATACAGCTGGTCAATTGGTTCAACAATGGCGGTATATTGTTTGGGAGGTCTGCGGTCGAAATTCGATTGGGGTCTAGGAAAGTTTTGGCGAGTGGGAGGTGATTGATAGTGAGAGGGTTGAGCATTGTAGACTTGGTAGAAATGTGCGGGTTGAGAATATCTGGGTGAAGTAGGCTGATATATGGGAGGTGGAGGTGATAGGTAAGTAGGTGGTAGAGTTTGGTAAGAGGCGAGGATGCTTGGTAATTTGGAGTAGGTTGATATGTGAGTGGAGGCATCAGGTAGGTTTGGTATTTGATAGGGGATTTGGTTCTCTGTGCAACCATTACGACACTTACATCCCTTTTCTTGGACGTGCCACCAGTCTGTAGAGCCTTGTTGGTAGCCTGCAAGGCTTCAAAGTTTGTGACCATACCACTTTTGATGCCTTCCTCAATCCTCTCACCTAGCTTGATGATGTCGGAAAATTTCTGGCTTTCAATCAGCATCAACCTTTCATAGTACTGTGGGTCTTGAGCTCGGATGAAAAACTTGTTCATTTGTTCCTCTTCTAAAGCCGGTCTAACCTTAGTAGCTTCTGATCTCCAGCGAGTAGCATACTTGCGGAATGTCTCTGTGGGTTTCTTCTTTAGGTTCTGGATGTATAACACATCTAGCGCATTTTCTGTGTTGAACCTGAACCTGTCCATGAAATCGGACGCCATGCTCACCCAGTTCAACCACTTCTTCGGATCTTGGCTAATGTACCAATATAGAGCGTCTCCCTTTAGACTCCTCATGAAGAGTTTCATACGAACCTTTCCTTTCGTACTCCGACCAACTTGTCGCAGTATGTTCTCAAATGAACTTTTGGATCTCTTGTACCATCGAACATCTCGAACTTCGGAGGTTTGTACTCCTTGGGCAGTTCAACATCGGGCTGTATGCATAGATCTTCATAGTTTAGCCCCTCAATTCCTTTGCTTCCTTCGACGCCCTGAATTCGGCTAGTCAACTTCTTAAGCTCTTCAGCCAGACTCCTGATGAGTGAGTCTTTATCATCAGACTCGGGTGTGCTTGAAATGGGTTGGGTGGAGTATGACATGGTTTCCACGTAGATGGGGGTGTTATGAGTGTGGAAATGGTCATTTGTGGAGTTCACAGGTTCTGGGATGAGTAGTGGAGTATTGTTGGAAGTATGGCAGGTGTTGCAGTGGTGGTGAGGAGCGGGATGGTTTTGTGGTTTTGGGATGTTTTGTGGAGGTGTGGGGTTCTAAGCGTTAGGAAAATTGACATCTGAGGTGGTGAGGGAAAATGATAAGTTTGCCAAGTTCTGGACCTGATCAAGTTCCTCCTGAAATTTCAACAATTTTTGCTCGAGTTGGGACGCACTTTCTTTGGAGACCTGAGTACCATGAGTGACCTCTACCCATTCAGTTGAGTTGTTCAGATCCTCCATCTTTTCTTTGTTCTTGTTTTTGACAAGACTTGGAGGAGGCGTGGGTGGAGGGCCCTTTTATCTTGTGGAATATGATGACGATGCCAGAGTGCACGAACTAACCTTTGGGGATGAGAGTAAATAAACAAAAAGTAAAAACAAAAAGGTAACAAGTCAGTGGAGATTATAAGAAAAAATATTGCGATATTTAAACACATAGTGCAAGAATGTAAATCGTGTCCTAATTTGGGGAACCTTTTTGTGCCCGAGGTAGGCCTAGCGACAAGTTGATTTGGAGAACTTAGAATGCTAAATGCCTCATTTTATTGATAAAAAGTAGATGAATCCCAAAATGGCGCTAAATAATCGGAAATAAAATGTCACTAGTGGCCATGTGCCTTATTACATTCATAAAATGAAAAGTAAATTCCTATCTATTTGGTCCCAGAAGGACCTTCCTCAGGTTGAATGCTCTCGTTGATCAGATCCTCCAATTCGCGTAGGTTCACAAGTAGAAATGCCTTTGCCATGTGTTCTCCTTCGTTTCCTTTAGCGTTCTGGCAGTCGGTGACTCTCTTCCTCACTTTCCCTTCCAATTCCAGCAGACTGTACTCCAGATATTCCAATTTTTCGCTAGCTTTGACGGCCCTCTCTTTCCACTCGTTGATTTGGTCATTTGATGGAAGACTCCTCCACCAGTCTAGCAAGATTGGGGGCGTGCTAATCATACCAAAACTGGGGACCTCGTGCCTCATTTTCTGCAAAACAAATAAGGTTAGGCCCTTACCCCCACCAGACCCGACTATTTAATACCAACAATTAGCATAAAAGCATTTAATTCTCCAAATAAATGCACAGAACGTGGTAGTGTGCGTTTGGGTTTTTGGAAAACCCAGTGGACTTTGGATGAGGCTGTCTTAAAGAGTCATTATGCGGACAACATAACTGACTCGGCTAAGTTTGACCATGATGCATGCACAATTAAACAGAGTAAGGTTTCTATGGGGGTTTTAGACTGGTACCCTTGAGCGGACAACTCAAGAGGGAAAGGCACGGAACTGTCGACTACACCGTTGATCGACTGGTTTTACTACAAATACGTCTCTGCCGAATTTAAAGGGAGAAAATATCGGAAGAGCACAACCACTCATTATAAGCGTTGCTATGGTATTTGTTTGGCACGAGTGGAATATGATGTTGAAAACATGTTTATGCAATGATTAAAACAAGTTGTCACGTATTTGCACGTTCATAAAGTAATAATTACAATAATTTAAAACAGTCATAAAGGAGTGTAGTGGAGGAAAGCAGTAAAAGAAATAAGGGAAAGAAACAAGAGATGAGTCAGTTTCGCAATCGAAAAGAAAATTGAATGCTTAAAAGAAATAAACAAATAATTGCGCATAAAGAAGCATAAATCACAATAATAGTCTGAAATGGTAAAAGCCTAAAAGTCCCCAGCAGAGTCGCCATGCTGTCTCGCCCCCTTTTATTTCTCGCGAAATAGGGTTTATGACATTGACAACTCTTTTAACGGGTAATAAAAGAGAAGAGTTGCCACCTAATGATTAAAGTGCATTAGGACACTAAGAAGAGTTTGATTTAGAAAATCAGAGATTGGGTAAGGGCTTGAAATAATCCCGAAGGGAAGGTGTTAGGCACCCCTCAGGATCCACTAGTGTGGTTCCTGGCCATACTATAATTGTGACTTTAAGTAAGTAAATAAGAGTTTCAAATATGAGGGGATTTTCACATAATGGTTGCAAATAGATAAAATTAAAAGAAGTGAAAGGCAAGCTGAAATTTGAGAAAACGGTTTAAAATTTTGAAAGGTAAACAACGAAATAAACAAGTAAAGGGAAGGGGGGGGGGGGGGGGGGGTCCTAGGTTTATAAATAATATGGATCACTCCACACAATGTCCGGTAATCGCTCCTCGACGAGGGGTTACACGTGACATTATCGCGTGGTCATCACATCCATATCTACCCTTTCCCATCCCTTTAAGGTGTTAAAGCGCAGAATAGTCTCGTTTACTTATTGCATGCTATTACCCGCCCCAATTCTATCAGCCCCGGAGGTGCTTGGGACTACTAATCCTATAATGGTGGAAAAGTTGGCTTATTTGTGGTTTCAAAAGGTAAAAATACTAAGGCAACAAACAAAAGCACGTATAACAAGTATGAGGCAAACACATAAGCAGATACGACTCAAATAGACCTCCTTAAATCAAAGAAAAACATCTAGTTTAACATGTCTTGCATGTACTGATTAGGGTCTGATTAAAACTTAAAAGGGGAAAGCAGGTTGATTTATTACATATTTTCAGATAAGAAGTCCGAATTAGACCTGCCCGCTGGTTGTAATTAACAAAAAAAACTGGTGCAGTCATAACTTTTTATCCTAATGCTTGCCTAAGCATTAGACGAAACCTATAGGCATGATATCTACTGGTTTCAGAAAAGATGAAGTGTACTGATTTTAGAAGAGGCCGTCAGTTATTCAGGGAAGACGAGTTTTGACAAAAGATTCTGCAGATGTTAGACAATGATATTGCCGATTTTAGACTTATAGGTGAACGAAAACGTTTCATACTAGGTTGTTAATTCCTATAGGCATGCTTTCTAGGCATTGTTGACTTTAAAAACATTGTTATTGACATGTAGAAATCCTATAGGCAAGTCATCTATATGCAATTAATTATTTAACTCCAATAAACAGGTTTGCCTAATGACAGATGCACATGCAAATTGCAAGAAGTCCCATAGGCATATTATCTATATGATATGCAGAATTTCAGAAATGACTTATGGACATGGTCTCTATATAATACAGAAGTGCAGAAAACTATAGACATGGTCTCTATATAATGCAGAAGTGCAGAAACCTATAGACATAGTATCTATATGAAATGCAGAAGTGCAGTAGTATAATAATTCCCTATGAACATGATATCCATATGAAATGCAGAAGTGCATGATATCTACCCCTTTGCATGAATGATTCCCTCCCTTTTCACTAGCCATCCCCAATAGTTATTACAACCCGAAATGAAATAAGAAAAGCAAAATAAAAAGTACAACCAAGGGGAGCCTAATTCAGACTCCATGTCTGAAATATGAGATGAACCAACTCTAAAGATCATGATCCAAAGCCTTTCTCTCATCTTTGGATGTGTTAGAGTTCCCTAAGATCCTCATATGGACTCCGGGCAGTGCTCACACCCAAATGTTACCAGATTAAGAACATAGTGCAGTATGGAAGGGCCAACCCTCAAGTGTCCAAGTTCAGAGGGAACTCAAGGTCCCAAGGCAAGGCTCACAAGAGGGGGCAGAACCTAGAAGCTAAGAGAGAGTGGAAGTGCAGAAGTGAAATTTTGAAAGGGGAAAGAGGGGAAAAGGGAACAACTTAAAAATTAGTGCATATAGGGGTATATAGGAGTAGGGAATTTGCAAGAACACAAGAGAAGCAGGCTAATGGGTATACTCAGCAATGGGATATGATGGCACACCCTCCAGCCTGTTAGAGGTTAGGACCTTACTGGTTCAGAACTCAAGTCATGGACAACAACTCATGTTGCCATGCCCTAAGTCATCACTTACAAATACATAGGGGTAATGGGGTAGGGAGCAAAGATTCACAGTAGAAACATGCAGTAGAACATAGGCATATTAAGTTAAATATTGAACTCTACATAAGCAGTAAGGTAGCCATGGATATAGAAAACTTTAAGTAAACACATTGGGGTGATGCTGAAACGAAAATTAGGACATACCAGTTTCAGAGAAAACAAACAAAGAGAAAGCAGTAGTCTTGTAAAGCAAAAGTGCAAACGAGCAATCAGAATGCTATGAGTTTAGAAGAGAATTGTGAAGTCTGAAGTGTAGAAGTATTGAATTGAAGGTGTCCTAAAGTGCAGAAGGGTCGTGCCCTTTTATAGTGTAGAAAGCAAGTAGGAATAGGTAAGAAAATAGTTTGGAAATCAATTACACAAGGTCTCCCTTTAATTAAAGGATTCTGATTTCAAACGGGCAAAATAATTAAGGAAAGAGGTCAATCAAACACTTTTTCCAGAGCAGTTCAAGAGGGGTAAATACATAGAGGTTTATTTAAGGACAAGTCTTGATAGTACACGGTTTGTGCAAATAAGGAAAGGAAATCAGAAATTGAGGATTTCATATGAATGAACCAGGTCAGAAAGATGGGAAGGATTTCGACTTAAGGAAAATCAGTACCAATCAATTAAACTTATTAAAAGGAATTCTGAATCAATCACAAGTTGGAAAACCATTTTGGAGAAAGATTCCTCATATATAAAAGCACGCAGACACGTTAAACATGAAGAAATTTGTCATGCTATTCAATAGAAGAGTCTAGTGTAAGAGAATCAGAATTGTGTGCAAACAAAAGAAGTTCACACTTAGTTCATAGACCAAGAAATAAGTTTGAAAGAGTCAAGGGTCCTCAAACAGAACCCTAGTTTGATCATATGACCAAACTCGGAAGAAACCCCAAATTCTAGGGTTTCTGACTCGAGTCAAATACAGAGATGAGGAGGCAATAGGCTCAGAGATTTATTTTCAGAATCTTATGAGAAGACAAGCAAATACAAATAACATTCAAAGCAGACAGAGTGCTGGAGCATAATGAGAGAATAGTCACGACAGTAAAAGGAACATGTTTAAGAAAACCTTTTAGAAGGGACTTAAATAGAGTTCAGTAGAAGGCAAATAAAACTTAAGAACTCAGTAGGAAATACATACAGTAGGAGAACACAAAAATACCAGAAAAAGCATAGCAAAAGATCATATAGGAAAATACAACAAGATAAACATGCGAGCATGGTACAAAACACAGTAGAATTACAAAGCATAGAATAACATGTATAGCATAAGAAAGTAGTAGAAGCACATGCGTGACAAATACACACAAAGAAAGGAAAAGAAGAGTCGGAGAAACATTTTAAGCTTTTTCAGAAACCCTAAATCGGAAAGAAGAATTTTTTGAAAGAAAAATTGGGGAAAACGTTTAAAAAACTCAAGTAGAGCACAGATATAGAACAGATCTAAGAAAAAATCAGAGAAACCCTCGAATAGCTTAGGATTTCAGAGGAACCCTAAAACGAGAAAGGCTTTGAAAAGGTTCGATCTGAGTCGGAGAGTTTAAAACCATGCTCAAAACATCATTGTACGCCGGAGCAAAACCGGCAAGGGCCATAGAACCTTGGATCTGTAGAGATCTGAATGGACACCTTTGAGGTCAGGCCTAGGACCTTCGAATACCAAGTGTTTGAGAGCAGAGAGAGATGAGTTTAGGCCATCCATGGCTTGAGATGCCATGGATTTTGTTGAGCTTGAGGTAGAAGACAGTGATAGAGGCTAGGGTTTCAAGAGACTTTGAGAGGAGAGGGTTTTCAGAGGCAGCTGATAGAAGAGAATGAGGGGATTAGGGTAGTCATTGGGGAATTAAAAAGGTAAGGAATGATCGTGGCCGTTGATCAACAACTTGGATTAAAAGAGAGGGCCGGGCGGATCGGATAAGCGGGTCAAGGGTCGAGTTAAATTGAAATTGGGATGGGTAATTTGGGATTTAAAATTGGGTTATTTGGGGGATCAATTTGGGCTATAATTGAGACAAAATGGGGCTATATTTTAAATAGCCAGTTTTTCCCTTTTTATTTTATAAAAATAGTAAAATGACTTCTGAAAATAAATTAAAGGTACTAAATTGATTAATAATATATAGATATTATATTAAAAATGCTGGAACCAATTTTATAATTATACATGCAATTAAATCTTAAAATAGGCTAAAATTTCAATTAAATGCAATTTAACTTTTAAAATACTAAATAAATTTACAAAAATGTGCAAAAAATTACCTTAGATATATTTTGGTATAAATATGAGAATAAAATAAATTATTCACCAAAATAATGATTTTGGGAATGATTATTAGTTTTTGTACTGCTAAAATAGGACAATAAATTGATTTAAAAATCTTTTAAAATTAGGAAAAATGCTAAAACGTTTGGATATACCTATATATGCATACATATGATATTTTGAAAGTATTTTGCATATATAAAATATATAGGAAAAAATTAGGTATCAACATTAATGAATCACGAGATACGCCCAAATACGAGGCACACATAAGAATAAGTGGATCCTAGATCAAATAAAACCAACGCATCTCTATGATAGACCAGAACAATACCTTTAATGACAGAGTCGGAAGTAACTGCCTTTGTACGAGCATGAAGGGCATAATATCTGGCCTGGCCTCCCCCTCTAGGGCGACTGATAAGCAGGGACTTTGACTGCTTACTTGCTCTCTTTTACTTGCATTTTAGCTCAAATATGCTTAAAGGTATTCCTAAAAACTAATGAAATGTGCTTTGTTGCATGAATACTGGAAAACGAGCCAAAGAAGTGAAAATCAACTCAAAAAGGAGCAAAAATTGGACAAGGACCAAAACAAGGCAAAAAAGGTCACAGTGCGGACCACACAATATTGTGTGCGGCCGCAAACTCTGAAGGAGCACTGATGGAATTTCCTCACAAAGTGCAGACCACACACTTATTGTGCGGCCGCAGAAAACAAGCTTCAAAGAACTTGCATGTTGGAAGATTGAAGATGTGCGGACCGCTCTATTATTGTGCGGCCTTAGGAGGCCAAAATGCGGCCGCATAATGAAGGCTATCTCCAGTCCAAGTTCAAGTGTGCGGCCGCACTCAGAAATGTGCGGTCCGCATAATTTAATGAAGTGTGGCCTCATTCAAATTTTATGTGATCGCAAAAAGCCTAATTGACCAGTAAATCTCAACATGCGGACCACACAGAGAATTGTGCGGCCGCACAACCTTCGTAGGGGAAATTTTGTCAGATACAACTTAGCATAAATAGAACTTTTTGTCATTTTTAGGTCAAGTTTTGTAAGTTGGGAGCACCTGAGCCATTTTTATTTACTATATTGGGTAACATTGTACTAGATTAGCTTTTAAACATTAGATTTCTTACCTTAATCAAGTATTATGAATTCTATCTTAGTTTCTTCTTTAATTTCTTTATTTTCCATGAGTAGATAAATTTCTAGCTAGGGTTGTGACCCAACCATAGTGTGGGTACTTAATGGGTGTTTGATTTAGGGCTTGTTTATGTTTGGGTTAGCGATATTTAGCCTAGTTCTTACTTGAATTCAAGAATTAATGGTTGCAAATATTGATTCATGCCTAATTGACCTAGTCTCTACTTGAGAAAGAGAGACTAAGTCTAGGAAAACTTGGCTAACAAGGGTGAACTCAAGAAATTGATAGCCCAAATTGAAGGTTTGAATCTAGAGATAGTAAGACCCGACATGAACATTTATCACTTGTTTTGTGCAATACTCATTTGGACCTGAGAAAGCCAAATTGAGAAAAATCACTCTAACTACCGAGAGGTATTAAGTGGGTAATTGCGTGTGATTGCTATATTATAATCCCGACTAATCAAACTTTTCCTAGAGTTTACAATCCGTTATTAACCACCTAGATGGAAGTCACGACCCTAGATCTTTCATAACTTGAAAAACGACCAAAACCAAAAATATTGTCTCTTATCTCTACAATCACAATCAATAGCTTAAAAGTAGAAGTAGAAACACCAATTGAAAATGTGGAAGTGCAATTTGGGGTACATCATACAGTCATACTAGGTGTATACCTAATCCAAACTTTAACTCCCTGTGGATTCGACCCTGACTTGCGTTGGGTTTTTGCTATTGCTTCGACAGCCTCACAACCTATGTTTGTGGTGTGAGTTTGGGCGACATTAATTTTTGGCGCCATTGTCGGGGAGTTAAACAGATTTATCTATATATCTAGGTTTTTGTGTGATTTGTCTTCTTTTCCTTCTGAGTCACTAACTTTGTTTTTGAATTGATTATAGGTACGATAATGGCTCTCAACAATGAGCCCATCGGGAATTTCCCATTGGGGGAGGAAGTGGATGATGATAAAGGAGATGAGGTTCTTCCCAAATCTCAAGCAAATAGCGAGGCTGACCACCTCATGATAATGTTCCCATATCTCCCCCACCTCTACCAAGAGTGGTAGCGCATAGGGTGTTGCCGAACGAGGGTTATTCTAGTGCTATAGTCCTACCCCGCGTTAGGGCATACAACTTCCAAATCACCAATGTGATGCTTATTTTACTTGAGCAATGGGGATTCTTCACCGGGGCTCCGAGTAAAAATGCTTACAAGCATATCAAAGGGTTTGTCAATACTTGTTGGGGGAGCAAGAAAACCAATGTTGCCAAGGACGCACTGCGGTTGAGGCTATTTCCCTTTTCTCTATGGGGAAAGGCATTGGACTGGTTAGAGAGATTGCCCAATCATTCCATCCATATATGGGATGAGTTGGCGGAAAATTCATTGCCAAATTCTTCTCTCCAGGGCATATGTCAACACTTCGGGATGGGATTCTTGCATTCAAGCAAGAGCCCAATGAGCCATTGCACGAGATTTGGGAAAGATATCATACCATAGTTAAAGAGTGCCCGAATAATGATATGACTGAGGCCATGATCCAAAAAACCTTCTACAGGGGGATTAACACAACAAATTAATGTATGGTAAATCAACTCGCCGGTGGGAACTTCATAAACATGCCTTATGCCGAAGCTTGTGAAATTTTGGATGAGATGGAGGATACCTCATTGGCATGGCAAAGTAGAGCCAATATTCCTCAAAGTGACCCAAATGTCATTCACCTATACAAGGAACTACATGATCATGGGCAAACTATTGCCGAGTTGACAAGTACAATGAATCAATTGGCCAAAGCTCAGCTTCAATAAGTTCAAGGGCCAAAACAAGTGAATGCGATGGAAGGTGTGAGTATGATGATGAACAAGAGACGACAAAAAGGTCAAAAAATGCAAAGCCGTCCGAAACAATTCATGCAAAGTGATAGTGAGTATGACCAAGGTGATTCGTTCAATGATCAATAAGAACAAATGCAATATGTCAACAATTATCAAGGCCAAAGAAACAATGCTCAAGGACAAAGTAAACAACAATGACAACCACAAAGAAATCAAGGAAGTTGGAATTCAAGCAATCAAGGTGGTTGGAACAATCAAAATAACCAAAGGAATTGGAACAATAAAGGAAATTAGAATGGTCAAAATAACCAAGGCAACTGGAGTGGAAATAATTAAGGCTATTGAGGAGGTAATAACCAAGGAGGGTGGAACAACAACAACAATCGGGGGTCGGGTTTTCAAAGGCCCCCAATGTTTCAACAACCAAGCAACCCACCCCCTTATCTTTCTCAAGGTATGAGTTCTTCTAATAATGAAATGGGCCAAATAGAGAACATGTTTAAACAAATGATGGAGAAGAACGCTGACTCCGATGCTTAATTAGACTCCCACAATGCTTCTATTCGCAATTTGAAAGTTCAATTGGGCCAAATTTCGCAAGCATTAAACACTCGTCCTCAGAGGGAACTACCTAGTGATACGGTGGTGAACCCGAAGGGTGGGAACAACACAGGACATGCCATGGCCGTAACCATGAGAAGTAGAAGAGGTGGAGATGCAACTACCTCAAATCAAAGAAGAATTATGGATGATGATGTGTTGGTGCAAGAAGATGATACTCTAAGTAGTGTGGTTCAAGCTAAAGAATAAGTGAGAATTGACATTGATAAAAATGTGGAGGAGACACGAGAAGAAGTGAACCCGTCTAGGGAACACGTAATTGACATGCCGAAACCGGTAGTTCCAAAGGCTAAGGCACCAATGCCAAGCCCTCCTCCTCCATACCCTCAAAGGTTTGCAAAGAAAAATAGTGAGAACCAATTCAAAAAGTTTATTGACATGATGAAGAGTTTGTCTTTCAATGCACCATTGGTTGAGGCTTTAGAGCAAATGCTGGGTTATGCAAAGTGAGTGCTATTGTGCACTCAATGGCTCCAAAATTGGAAGATCCGGGTGCTTTCACAATCCCTTGCACTATTGGGAGAGCCGATTTTGCCAAAGCTCTATGTGATCTAGGGGCGAGTATCAACTTGATGCCCTGCTCAGTGTTCAAAACTTTGGAGATTGGGCAACCAAGAACCACATCCACGAGGTTGCAAATGACGGATCGTACAATGAAGAGGCCTTTGGGTATTATTGATGATGTGTTGGTTCACTTAAATGGAGGAATCGATTGTATTTATTCCTTTGTTCCCCATAGAAACTGGGGATCAAAAAGCACCAAATTTTTGCCATGAGTAAGAGGGTGGTCGTAGATCAGCCCTCAGCTCTTCTTTCGAAATTATCGAACATGATGACTTATCGCTTGAGGCTTCTTTTCTTTTCAAGCTGAGTAAAAATTTCATAAGAGAAGAAAAGTTCACAGAAGGTTCTTCAATAGTATGCCCGGTTCACGAGGTTCTACCACTGCAGGGCCCAGTTGCCATTCTCCCATTACTCAAGTCATCCAAGGGACAGGACCCCCGCATTGTAAAAGGTTTCTTTTTTATACAACTCATGATATCTTTCTTCGGTGCATATCTCCGTTTTAATAACTTCTAGGTTTATACCAAATCGAAAAGAGAGTTCATTAGTATCTTGTAGATATATACCATAGTTGGAGATGAGGCAAGGAAGGGATCAAGGAAAGACCTAGTCTCGAGTCAAGCTGGGGCGTCATTTCATTCTCGTAACGGGAATGAGTGCACCGCAAGACCAGACAAGTTACTTCATAGGCAGATCAAAGTCGAAAGGAAAAGCTCTTGGTTAGACGTAGATGAAGCCATAGGAACTCTTGCAACGCAATCCCAGCTACGACCATCCTGGTCCTCAGGACCCAACACTATATTATTAAACTATATTTCCTTTAAAATGAAAAGATGAAAAAGATGTTGATACGTCCTATCCACATAGAAAGCATTCTCTGGTCCAATTGCTGTTTTTGTTTCTGTATTTCTGATTTATCCACTGGGTCAGTCTGGTTGGTTATTTGCACCTAGTTTTGGTGTAGCAGCTATATTTCGATTCATCCT